>NC_133039.1:13433750-14885000 GCF_048771995.1 Taeniopygia guttata
TCCTGAAGCTACTGCAGCTATAATAAAATTAATGCTACGACTTCAGCTTCAATTTTCAGGATACTTATTTGTCTATAACTAGAGTGGAGTCCTGCTCTTCCCCTGCCTCCCAAGGTTGCAGCTGACCAGTACATGCTTCTGGGATTAGACCTACATCATTACTTATTTTTATCTCTGATCATCATCTCTGTGAACCTGTAATTACAGCCAATTCTTCCCTCACAGCTGTGCTGAAGTGCACAGGTGATGGTAATCTCTATATCTGAGCAGGGGCTAAAGCCATGGAGCCACCAGGGCACCCCAGCCTGAAGGCCAGAAACAAACACCAGAAGCCAGCCAAAGAACTCTGCCTGTGCTTCCTTTGCCACACTGAGCCACAGCCAGACGTCCAGGCTCCTCCATCTGGGAACAGAGCACAGTCACTCACGTTATTGAGCTCCTTCCTGTGTTCCAGCAGTTCCCAGAAATGCCACAAGCCATGATCGATGCACAAGCAAAACAACTCACAAATCCCAAATCCATATTTTATTAACACAGATCTTTACACTAAGAAGCTAATGCAGTGACACATGGACTTCTGCTGACCCCATGCTGAGCCTACTTCCTCCAAAAGCCTTTTAACAATTCCAGTTTTACAGTAAAACCAAGTGAACAGACAGATTGATTTTAAAAACAGATTGTGAACTTGGAGCAGATGGAATAGAATAAAATCAAATGTGATTGTGAGGAATCTACAAATTTCACTCAGCCCTAACAACTGATAGCTTGGAACAGACCAAATGGAGTTTTAGTTTTCCCTACTACATCACTCCCCAAAAAGAAACACTCTAATGTTTCTTTTAGGACTGTGCTTTGCCAGCACAGAGCATCTTCTCACCTTGAACATCCCCACAGCTTTTTGGCACAAGGACATGAAACAATAAATCATAAGGCTGGAAGCACAGTAACTGGGAGCTTGTAAATGTGCAACAGCAGTTCCTGAGCAGCCCCATCCCTTGGGGGCAGCAGGACAAGGAAAATGTTCTGTTCAGTGCCCAGCTCACCTCCTGCACAGGCGGTGCCAGCGGGTTCTTGAACTCGGAGAGGGACACGGGGAGGGAGAACTTGGCCAGCATGGAGGGCAGGTTGTGACCCCGGAACTGACAGGAGAAGGCATCTGCCAGGGGAGAGTACCTGCAGGGCAGAGGCAAAGGCACAGATCAGCTCTGAGGTGCTGCTCAGGGTAACTGTGAGCCATTGAAGCATTGCAGAAGTGCCAATTCCCAAATGGAATATTCCCTGTGATCTAGAAAACTCCTAAGCATAGTTGATGGCATATTGTGTCCTGCAGGAGCCAGCCAGGAGCTCATGCACTTTCACCTCAGCCTTACATTCAGCTCCAGTGTTTTACTCAAGGTGTGGAGGGAATCCAGAGGAGAAAAATGAAAGTGATAAAAAATCCAGGCCTGTGCAGCCTCTGATCAAAGGGACAGAGCTTGGGCAGGACACATGACCTCTGAATGTGCCAACTCCAGCTGCAGATGTGGCTGTGCCCCCTCCCTGTGCTGACAGGTTAAGAAAAAGGTCTGAACAGAAGTAAAGGATAGACAAGTTAAATATCAGAAAACTGTCTCTGTTAGCATTTCCATCTCCAAAGGTCTTCAGGAACAGCACTGCCATATTTGACACAGGCACAGTTGTTGCTGAATGACCTCAAGGTCCCTTCCAGCACTATTTTTATACTTCCATCACCAAAGTTTTGATTTAAAACTATTTTCCTATAACTGAGTTCCAACATAGAGTCTAAAAGCATCTCAAAATCCAACAGAGGATGGGTTGCCAATCTTCAGCAGAGCAAAAATACCCACCCCTGCCTCCACATCTTCCTTGCAGCGGCTCTGCCTGCTCTCCAAATGGCCTTGGTGCCTTCTGCCTGTGACAAGGCACACAGTATGGAATGCCAGCACATGAAACAACACAATGGCAACTTTTGCTACTTTTGATTCATGTCAGGTGTGCCAGCTACACAGAGAGCCCTATAAACCACTCCTTTAACTTAATCATAAAGTATTTTAGTTTTTAAATGTTCCCATATTGGACACGCAGTGAGGAGGAGTACTAAAAACACTGAGAGCAGCTCCACAGGGTAAATATTGCTTCCAGAGCCCTCACCACCACAGAGGAATATTGATCTCCTCTGCTGCTCCTCCCTGCCCACACGGCTGTGCAAGTTCAGGCTCATGTAATGATTTGTGTTTTGCACAGCCTCAACAAATTCATGAAGAAAGATCCCACTCTGTATCCAGTCAGGGAAGGAAAGTGCATCTGCACTCCTCAGCACTGTGTTGCCACCAACACATTTTCCTTCTACTTACAGGCAGACACTGGCATTTGGAGAAAGCATGTAGACATTGTTTTCACAAAGAGGATAAATAATAATTGCTTTGCCCCAGTAAACAAGATGTGCTGCAAGCTGGAAAACCTGTATTGAGAAAACAGGGAAAAATTAGGGGAGCAAAATCAATATACAAACTCTCACCAAGAGCTGCATACAACAACAAAAAAAGTCTCATTTGAATGGAAATGAAAGAAAAATGTTCCATCCTTTCACCCTGCCTTCAGAATAAATTCATGGTTTAATATAACATGTGGCAGATCAAAAAGCATTTGACAAGGTTATGAATTTACAGAGATTCGCTTCACATTTCTAAGCAACTTAGTATTTCCTGCCTCAAAGGAATTCCTCCAAACTGTATCAACACAAGTTTAGTTTCTTTTCATGCCCCCAAAAACTATTTTTCTTTATGCACAAAATGCATTGTGTTATACATGAAAAATAAAACACGTGAAAAATAAAACAAAAGAATCAGCTTCTACTATGACAGAAACATAAAGGAAACCAACACTGCCTTTTTACTGCACAGAGGTATTTCAGTAATGAGCTACATAAAGTATTTTAATGTGTTAAACAAGTCAGTGGTTGCTAATGGCTCTGGAAAAGCCACATAAATAGTGTCTACAAGACACTAAATCCAGCCTGTATCATTAGATGCGTTTAACTGTGCTTTTTTGTGGAGAACAAGACTACAGAAGCAGTAGGGAATTTCCAGAGTTCATCCCATAGCCAAGTAACACCACAGACCACTGCAGGCAGACCTGGAGTTTTATTACAAAGCAGGACCTTTCCCTTGGAAGAGGAGAAGACACTGACCTATGACCAGGAGAACATGTGATGATGAGCTGTGCTTCCCCTGGCACACAGAGCACAGGCTGTGTCTCTGGGTCTGGATCAATCCTTAGGAGCATGGAGCAGCCCCTCCCTCTCTGGGATCACCTCATGTAATCATCCCAAATGATCAGAGTAATCCACAGGGGTCTCTCAAGGGTCTCATCCCTCCACTGGCACAAACTTCCCTTTCCAAGGGCTCATCACATCAACTCCAGCAATTCAGATTTGAGAGCTGCTTGTCACTGCTGGAAGGGCATTTGGAAAGAGCTGCTGGCTTGGGCAGACTGGCTCAAGAGCTTTCCCCAAGCCTAAACTAAATCTTCTTCCCATGACTGCCAAGTCTGTGCACTAGTGGACTAAGGGAAATGGATGGGAAGGTTTGTATAGGTATTCACAAGTCTTTGGTAGACAAGATCTTGGCAGCTCCAGGGGAAGCAATGTATTTGGCCATGGCAGCTGCAAACCTGCACTTGCATTTTTGGTGCTTCATCTGCATGTAGAATCAACGTGGCAGGACCAAGACAGGCCACTGTGGTGTCAGCCAGGAGTAAAATTGCTCTGGTTTTAACTACCAAACAGGAGGCACAGGGAAGACAGAGCCACTCTCCTCAGAGGGACACAGGGACAGATCCTGAGGCAACATACACAAGGAGAACAATGGGAAATTCCTTCAGATAAGGGGAAAGGTTTCACTCTGATGCTGGTCAGGTGCTGGACCAGAGAGGCTGTGGGAGGCAGCCCTGGAGGTGCTCACAATTTGAAGAGAAATTTCTCATCAGCCTGTTTTAATGGACTTGTCCTGAGAAGTGGTGGGGACTAGAGACCCCAGGGATGAGGACCAGAGATCCCAAAGATGGGGACTGGAGAGCCCAGGGATGGGGACTGGAGAGCCCTGGGATGGGGACTCCCATCCAAGACGGGCTGTGGCTGCAGAGCTGCCCAGCACTGTCCCTGCACCCCTGCCCTCTGTTTCTCCAGCCTTTCCCCAGTTCCAGGGCTGGTACCTTCTCCCTGCTCTCTGCTCACACCGAGGGAGCTGCCATCTCCTGCCCCACACAAGCCCACGGGCACACAGAAAACACCTCATGATTTAAAAAGCTCTCAGCAGCTGCTGACAGCTCCCCATACCTGCAGCAATGCCAAGTCAGCATCTTGAGCCAGTTGCTGCAAATTCTTCACAGCAGAGGTAGTTTTAATTACTCTCACCAGGGCAGGAGAGCAGTCCAACGGGAGCTCATTAAGCAATGACTTCTCATCATTTAAAAGTAATAAGGCATGGTAAGGCCTGCAGAAAAATAGAATACATTTGCACAGTAAACTGCAGCTTTTCCTGAAGGCTTTGTTATTCCCACACCATGATACCTGGGGTCAATGTAATGGTAAAAAAAGAATTTCTAATATCATCATTTTGCTCTAACTGGGTTCAAAATCAGCTTATTTTTATGTCACAGTATAAGAGGCTCCCTGTAAAAAGGAGACAGAGGGTTATATGGTAACTGGATACCCCAGTGACAAGGAAAAAGACTGCACTGCATTGGCACACAATTGAGAGCAAGTCTGAAAACTGCTCATCTGCATTACTGAAATACAGAATGGAGTAGAAGAAAGGAAGAAAGCAGAAGTTAACTACTTTTGCAGGTAAACAAACACAGGAAATAAGGTATCACAGGACCAGGGATCTCTTTCTTCCAAAGGCAGAATTACTTCTGGGTCAGCAGATTAAAATGAACACACAATTCCTAGCTGCAAACAGTGCAGGCCACTCTTGTAGCATCCCCTCAGTACAACCAGCACCATGAATGCAGCAGCACCACAGAGCCACAGCAGCTCCAGGGAGTCCTGTCTGAGCCCAGGGCCCCTCTCCTCCACAGCCCAGTCACACCATCCCCTGCCTGAGCCACCTCAGACATCTGCAGCATCACCCTTGGAACAGGAGCAAGGACTGGCCACACTCTGAGGGGCAGAGCTTGCTCTTACCTGATAGATTTCAGACTTCTCTCGATTGCTTCTGGGGGTATGAAGTTGGTGGCAACATAGTGGATTTTGTGAGGAAGGCAGAAACTCACTTCCAGCCAGTTGTTGATGTGTAAACGAACCACCCCTGTCGTGCAGAGACTGAAATAGGAAGGTAATCAATCCATACAGCATTTACTCTGTATCACAAATGAAAAAACAGTGGTCCAGGGTCACCCTTGCCCAGAAATTAGACCTGAAAAAAGACTGAATGCACCCCATCTGTCCCCAGGCTGGCTGAGGACCAGCTGACTCCTAACTGCAAAGGCTTCCAACAGCTGGACACACAGAACACCATCCCCTAGAGCATTTTGAGGGAGATTTGAAAGACTCCACCACTGACCTTCTGCTCCCTCTGCCCTTAACACTGCAGCAGTGTCTCAGTTAAAGAAGTTGATTCAAGATCTACTGCAAGGCGAAGGAAAATTCTCTAGGCCAAAGCTGCAAAGGGCAAAGATGAACTGGGCACACTGCACCTCCAATTTCCATCTTGCCCTCCAAGCAAAAAGAAAAGAGGATGTCTGTACTGGGCAAGGGCTGTTCCAAGCAGCACATTTCCACAACAACAGCCTCCTTGGGTTCTGCTTAGGTTGTTTGTTTCCCTACTAACCTGCTTCTGCTTGTCACAAACATGTCTGTTACATGGTTTTTTCATTCTAGGAAACCACAGGGACTGAGCTACGCCCTTCATCTGACTCCAGACAACAGGACTGAGTGGAAGTGATGGATGTCCCAGGAATAATAAAGACAATAAAGTCAGACCCTGGCTTTCAGCCTGAAAGCAACAATAAGCCTCTTTTACTGAAAAAAAAACCAAAACAGAAACGCTGGAGATTAAAGCCAGGATCATCACTCAGGTGCTTTTACAGAAGTCTGCAAATCTAGACAAGGGTGGAATCCACCTCAGGAGGGGAACTGGTACATTAAAATGGGTAATGTACCATAAGGACCTAAGCCAGCACCACCCTGCAAACCCTCACAATATTCCCATTCCCAGGCAGGGAATGCTGGCCCGGGAACAGCTGTGCTGGGAGGAAGCAGCAAGGCCCACCACACGCCCACCACACCTTTTCATAAATTAGGAACACATAAACGTCTCAATCTCAAGCTCTACACCTGAGAACTGGATTTGTCAATGTCCTTAGATTTCAAACTTTCTTCCCAAACAACATTTTTTGGCTTAAAATCAAATTTCAAAGTTTGTGCTCTGAAAATTCCAGCCTGAATTTTAAATACAAAGTGTGTTGAGACTCACAATTTGACTTGTGTGTCAATAACTGCCATGAATTTCCTCCTCTACACAAAACAGATTAAAAAACATGCCAGGAACAGGCCAGGAGCAAATATATGTCTGGAAAATCATTTATAATCAACATTCAACTGCAGGTCACAAATGAGCATGGTGTTTTTGAAGCTCATCTGGCTCTGTAGAGGGTTTGGAGAGAGCAGAAATTTCAGCTTTAAACAAAAACATTGGGTAGCTTTGGCTGCTGGTGCAACTACTCACCAAACCACAAGAGAGTGGTGAGGGAGCAAACAGCATCTCCTCCCACTTTGCACACGATCAGACTCATTGGGAACATCTCACTGCAGACAACACTTTTCAAAAGGTTTTGTTCTCAAATCTTGCATGGAACTCTGGAAAATGCTGATTTTTCAAGCTGCAAATGGAGCAGATACTGTGTGTTTTCCTGTTTTTAAAAGGCACTGAGAGGGTGAATCCTGTGTCTGTCTGGCCCCACCAGCTCTGATCTGCTCAGAGGCTCCCAGCCCTGAAGGAACATGCAAAGCACAAACACCTCTGGTTTAGTTCATTAAATGCTGCAGCTCCAGTAACACTGCTTATCCCACCACAAAACAACTGACAGATAAAGCTGGATTCCCTCAAAATACAGCAGGGAAAAGGGCTGAAGCTGTGGTTATCCACACCATCTCCCAGGCCAAATCCTCACAAGGGGAAACACTGCAATAAAGGAATGGGACAAGTGAGTTCAGAGACCACCTGAAAGCTCTTGGGGCTGTAAAAACACATTACCCAAGAGCAGCAGAGATACATGAAAGCATGAAACACTTGCAGGGACATCTTCCCTGCAGAATTTAACATTCAGACAAAGATCCAGTTGGCTCCTTTCATTCTTTCGTCCAAGCGCACTAAGGCAAAAGCTTTAATTACATAATTACACTCTCCAGAGCATAATTTTGTCTACAGTGCACTATACAACAAAAGCCTAGAATTAAAGACAACAAGAAAACCAGATTTTCAGTTCTGATCTGGATCTTAATTTTATTCTTCTGCATTTGCATTCAGCTGTACAATTTCCAGCCTTCATTATAGCTTTATGAACACAATTTCTCCTTCACCTGCCCCTCCTTGGATGGAAAATAATTGTCTGTTATTTGACAAGGAACAAGCTACACCCTCCAGCAGCAACACTTGCAACTGCCCTTGGCCAGACAGCAGAGTTAAATAATGTCCCCAGTATAGACAAAAAGCTTCAGGCAATAGGACATTAAACCCTCCAAGACATTTTATTCCATAAAAACTTTGTTTCAACACTTTTTTTGTTTAAATCTCTGGTTTGACAACACCTGTTGAGATCTGAGGGATACATGGGCAAGGATCAGGATGATCAGATAACAAAGTTTAAAATTGAGACAGGGAGAGGCAAACAGGAAAAAGTTGTTTAATGTCTCTCCCTCATAAGGCCCAAGAGATATCTCATGAGACAAGAAGGAGCAAAGTTCAGAAGAAATAGAAAGAAACACAAAAAGTAGTTAAAGCCACGGACCTCCTTATCAGAGGATGCTGTGGTTGTTCAATATTTACTCTGGCTCACAGGATTGTGGGCTAATTCCGGGAAGTGAGATCAGCTGAAAGCTGCTGAATGTACAGAAACCCCTCCAGAGCTGCAGGAAGCTGGGGAATATTTTAGGGACTATCGCTGCTCTTTTGCTCCATTCTGCTGTGTCCTGAACTGTGAGCAACTGCCCCAAAATGAGCACATGAAAATTTGCCAAGCATCTCCCAGAACTGCAGCCTTTTCCATAACTATTGGCAAAACAAAGAAATCCCACTTCATGTTTATAAGAGTTAAGAATTTTTACATATGCACACCTCATATCACATCTGTCCTGTTTATATCAGAAATTAACCCCATGTTTTTGAGCGTGGTAGAAGTGAGCTTGTAGCTTTGGAGTTTGTTTTTCCTAGAGGTGGTGACTACTCAGAGCTTTGAAATTATTTCACATTTCCTTATAAAGGACAAAGGGCTGTCCTTTGATAAATAACTGTAGTTGGATTATATTTTAAAACACAGCCGCAGAAATAACATTAAGTCTCATAGAATTATTCCCTGAGCTGAGATGGGCTAGATCTACCACACAGTTAAGTCCCACTAGGATAAAAATTTATAAAGGCTCTTTCTGTATTAAAAAGAAGAAACAAACAATCCAAACCTCACCAAAAACTTCTCCGTAGTTCCACTTGTATTCCAGTGCAAAGCTTAGAGCAATTTGCTAGAACCAGACAGGCAGTTAGTAACTATCAAGCTCACATATTATCTGCAGTAGCAGATAAAACTATGTGAAAGCTCCTCAAAAGAGACACATATTGTAACATCAGTTAAGTTTTTCAGCACTGGAGGTCCTGAAAATTTCTTGGGCCTAAAAACCATTGCTTTCTGTTCCACATCTCTGTTCCACGAGATGAATGAAGACTCTCAGTTTTCTGAATTAATCAAAAAGCAACATTCTAGTTCTCTCCATTAGAGACAAATGTCCCAGCAAGTAGAAGCTGAAAGCCTCTGAGCTGTCAGTGTAATACCACTCCATTGCTAGTCAAGATGTCCTGGGTACTGCTCCTGCCTTATGGAACACAGGCACCTCATTCAAAACCAGGGAATACTTTGAACAACAAAAATATTTCTCTACTTGTGGTTTTGATCAAACCAACTTGCTCAGGGACATGTTGGGTCTTGCCTGAAATACCTCAGCACCATCTACAGGAAGCCAAGGGCTTGACAACACCTCTGGAGCACCCCTGGAAACTGGGCTGGAATTGCAGAAGTCAGCAGGCACTTGGAAATGCTGGCTGGAGCAAATCTCAAACGGAGAGCTGGGCTCCATCTGCAATTCAAAGTGCTCTCTCCACTCCACTGGCTGTTCTCCTACAGCCAAGGGCTATGCCAGAAGTCTCTGTAAATTTAGAACAGCACATTGTCACTGCATGCATCTGAAGGTTTACCCTTCCCAGCAGTCCCTTCTCCTTTAAAAGCAACAGCGCAAATCTTTCCATCTTCCCTCTGAGGTCATTCACACTCCTCCACACTCTCTAGGTGGCCTAAATCCCTCTTGAAATGTGGTATCCAAACTGGATAAAATATTCATTACAGCAGGAGTTTTACAACCGTGAGCAGGATTGGTGCCTATCTCACAGACAGAACTTATTTTATGCATTCTTGTCTATCTGGTTTTTTTTTTTGTAACTCCAGTGTCACTTATGACTAACCCTCACTTCACAGAAGACCACACAGACTTCACTCCAGACCTGCTGCCACACAGGAATAATTATTTCATCCTGGATTTGCAGAAAAAATTGTATTCCTAGAACCCTTTTTCTACTTTACTAAAAAATAATTCTAAATCTATGCCTGCCTGGCAAGGTGCTGCAGCTCCTCTCAGCTGATCTGACTGCAAGTGTAACAAGCATATTTCCTAAGCTCTCATATTAACAGAAAAATCCTGCAGAACATCTCCTTATCACCCAATAACACTGTCAGCTCCTTTTCAAGTACAACTTTCCAATCAAGCACACAGGCACTTCAGATTTTTACCAACACCTTGTTTTACTTACATTTTCTTTCGACAGTGTCATATGAAAGTGTCAAAATCCAACTTGCACCACTTCTTCCCCACTCACATTGCCTAAATGAGGGAGAAACTGCCTTGTTTTACAGCTGGGGGCAGCACCAAAGTGCATTTCTCCATGGTCTGTCTAGTCCTCCTTATCTCTGGGAAGGCTCCCATCAGCACAGTCCATGAGCTTGGGCTCTGTGTTGCTACAGTCTCTGCTAAATGCCACAAGATGTCACTGTGACCCTAAAATATTTGGAAACATGATCAGGGTTTGCCCAGTCATAAATACATGGCCCTAGAGGAACAGAAAAATATAACTGGAATATTAGAATTACAGGCTGCATAAAAACTGCCTTACTTAAAAGTTTAGTACTTAAACTTTAGTACTTAGGTTTTGTGCAAGGTGTGTGGAACCACATAGTACATTTCTTCAAACAAGATGAAATTCACAGCTCTGGAACACAAAGAGCAGCTTAGCAGAAGTTTTCTGATGCTCTTTGCAACCATTATATCACTTAGGCTCCTAGTGCCTTACTTTACAGGGCTCTGATCCCCTTTGTACACGAGAAGCCACAAGCCAGGGAGGATAAAGGGTTCCCTGAAGAACTCCAACCTGATTCTCTGAATGCCTGACAAATACCCCAAGCAAGGGGCACAGCATCTTCCCCCCCACACAGAGGTTCTGTGTCCCTCTGTCCAGGCCCTTCCCCAAGCACAGTCCTGGCTGCAGGAGCCTCTGGGCCCCAGGAGGCAGCACTGACAGGCACAGGCTCCTGCTAAAGTGGAACAACAGCCCCACACTGCTTTGAAACCTTTGCCAGAACTTCTGACCCAGTCAAGAAACAGCATTCTGCTGGAAGTCTCAGCATCTCATGCAAATTTGCTGTCCAGACATGCACAAGTCAGTACCTGACTTGCCATCAGTGCCCCTGCAGCACTTTCCCCTTAGCTGCAGGTTTAGAGCACTTCCCCAGTGCTGTGATACCCCTGTTTGACACTCATCAGTTCTACACTTCACTTGTCAATAGGTGGCCCTGCACTAAGGAAGAAAAAAAGTCATTCTTAAAGCTGTGACAGACCTCATCAGCTTTTAAGAACAAGAAACCAAAGACAGACCAAGGCAATGATTAGGATAGCAGTTCTGCAAACTTTTCACCTGACTTCCAGGCTTCACATTGCTCTGCCTGGTTTTAAACCCAAATCCCAATGATTAACAGCATGAGGAAGTGGATAATATCCTTAGGAACAAAGCCAAGAGATTTCAATGAGAAACAGCATACTATGAGCTAAGACTAAAATCCAACTTACCTGTCATATGTCTCTTTGAGATCTCTGGCCAGTTTGCACTTGGGTAGGATGTGATGAAAAGGTGACTGGGGCCCTTCTGTGGCTATGGAAAAATTCAAAACAAGAAAGTAAATAACTGATTTCAAATCAAAGACTGTCTTCTTCCCCCACTGGGTATCAACCTGTATCTTAAGATCTACAGAATTTGAATCATTTTAATCTTCAATTATCTTTCAAATATTTTACATAATTCAAGTTACATGTTAAGATGCTAATAGTGAATTATTGCCAACTTCTGCTAAACCTCAACGCAGTCAAGCACATGTAACCAAATCTGACAAATGATGACTTTAAATGCTATGTTTTTATAGATGTTAGCTTTAATTTTTAATGCTTGCAGCAAGATAATGCATCACTGTCAGAGTTCACCTTAAATAGTACATATTGTTATAGCAAATTTTCCAAGTACAGTCAATAAAAATGCTCTGTAACTGTTTGCTAGCCATTTAACAGCACATAAGAGGAGGGTTTCCACATAAGGAGTCTGGTGACTCAGCACACAGCATTAAAGCATGCAAAACTTGCTCTAGGCTGGGTGAAGCAGGCCACACAGGAGCTCTTCCATATCAGCCTGACAGGGAGAGGTAAACATGATGGCTCAGTGCACAGTGTCCCAGGATTGTGCTGAACTTAACTAGCAAAGAAACTATTTCACCTCTAAAACTTACATCTCTGCATAGGAATAGTGAACTTGGCTGAGGCAAAATGCAGTGAAAAGCTGTCAGAATGCTACAGAGCACTAAAACTTGTTCACAGTGATCCCAGGCACAGGAGAAGCAAGAAGGCACAACCAGCACCTCCCTGGCAGAGCGCTCCTGTTCAGAGGCACTGCTGCTCAAAGCACTCACTCTCTGACATGGCAGACACCTCGTCCTGGATGGCCAGGATGAGCTTGGCCTCGCGGGTGAGGTACTGGCAGCGGCGCTCCTCGTGCTGCAGGACGATGGCGATCCTGCGGGACAGGTTGTGCAGGCAGCTGATCACCGACGGGTCCGCGTTGGCCTGCAGGGAACACCAGCAGCACTGAGCCACGGGCACACAGAACTGCAGGAGGGGTGGGGAACGGGCAAATGGTTTGCCATTGAGGCCAAAAATCAGCCTCTTTGCCAGAAAAAGAGCAGCGTTTTCTCTACTGCAACCAAGCAGAAGCTCAGAGGTGTCCAAATGTAATTTGGATTTCTAAGCTCGTTGAAATGCATCAAAGGAACACTGTCAAGAGTTTAGCTAAAGAATAGCTGCGCAGCAAGGGACACAAAAAAGTTAAGTTGATGAGAGTGTGAGAATACGTGACTTGTAGCATGAAAACAACCTTGAGAAACAGATGTTTTTCTAACAACCTTGAGAGACAGACATCTCCTAACAACCTTGAGCATACAGGTGTCTCGTTAAAAATGAAATATTGCTTAGTATGCAGAAAAATAATCAAGTATAAAGAAACAGTAACTGCAAGGCTTATCGCAAAGAGATATATGTGTTAATAGAAAGGTAACCAATCCTGAGCTTCGCTTTTGCAATATGTATGAACTAATTAGTGCTTGTATAAAGAAACTGTAATCGACTCCAATAAACTGGAAAACTTGTTGACCATGACAGCATGAGACTCGTTTTCCCGCGACAATCTCACCAACAGAACACCACACCTGGAGAGGGATAGCCCTATCTGGTTTGTTGTTCCAGTTGTTAATGGGCCTTCTACCAGCAGAGAGCAACTTCACACAGTGAGACCAGAAAGTGTCAAGCTTTTTGAAAAGGCAGAATATCCCAATGTTCAGGTTAAACCCACTTGTGGCAGCACAAGGGCTGCAGTGCCTTCAATGTGTTCCACTAACTCCATGTTGCCACACTGGAGTTTGTCCCATGTACAGACAAGGCAGTAACTAGGTAACAATTACCAGCTCATGACCAATATTTTCATCCCAAATCTGAATTAATTTGGATCTCCAAAAAAAATTCACAAATATGGTTTATTACTAACACTGCATTTATGAAAGTCCCAGAAAGAAAGTACTGGGAAAATATCACATCAGTACAGCTGCCAAGGGGGGTGAGGGGGAATTCAGTAGTTCCAGCATGAGTCAGCAGCTGCTTCGTGTTTGTTAAGACATTTAAAGGAATTTAAAGTTCTGGCAAGTGAGCACTTGGCACAGAAACCAGCAAACTGTGACTCATCAGTTTTTTGACTCTGCTGTTCTTGCTGAGTCACGCCACGTTGGTAGCCCTGAAGCTCAAATACAGCAGGATCAGTGCTGATTATCACCCTTGGGCCTTTGCCTGCTCTGTCTGCCCACTGCAGATGGACGCTCATCTTTATCTCTGAGGGCCTCCACCCACCTCCTGCACTGCACCACTCCATCCCAGGAAAAAAATTTCCACTTGCTTCTTGCCCAACACCTTCCAGAAACCTGGCTGCTCCCTGTGAACTAAGAGTGTCTCATTTGGCAAATGGATTCAGTGCTGCATCACACACACAATTACATCAGTATCATCACATGGCTGAAGGGCAAAGAAAGCAAGTCTTCCTAGAAGCATTAGAAATTAGATTCCAGAAAAATGTGGGCTTGTCTTCACTGTGAATGAAAGAGCATTGGTTTCAACACTTCTGCTGCCACATGGCTCAGTGTGCATCAATGTTTGTGTTTGCAGGTGCATCTACACACACTTCCCTGCAAGCAAAGCACAGGGCTTTAACAATACACAAAAATAACATCTCTTAACATGTGAAATCTAAAATCAACTCCTCCATTGCAAATTCAGCACTCCCTGACACAGGAGTGTCCTAAAGTACAGGAACACTGCATTCCCAGCAGAGCTCTGTAAACAATTTCTGGCTTGATTCAAGTAATTGTCTTGTGTGAAATCTTGCTCCTCATCTGAGTACAAGTCATGCAGGCTGGGGCCATGTCCATCTCACCATTGCAAAGCCAGTGGTAAGAAAAGTACTGGTGCTAAAAAGAAAAAAATGTTCTTTCACTAGCAGGGAGCTGGAGGTTTTTAAATAATGACATTACATAGAGTTGAACAAAAATCAACCATTTCCAGAGAGACAACTATTCCATCTCCCTCTTTTATTTTTAAAAAACCTGTGGACTGAGAAAAGTAAGCCAGGGCTTAGAAATCAAGTAATGCTTGAACATAATGAAATTTCTAGGGCTTTATACACCTAATTAGCCAAGCCAGGATCTCTTAACACTAGCATCTAGTTAATAGAGGAAGCCTGAAAAAAATTCCAGGCAGAAACTATGCATTTGTTCTAGGTTTTTACTGAACATTGAAACCTCTTTATTCTTCATTTGTACTTTCTTCTCATTTAGCTGCTCAGCTGCTGCTCCCTGGCACTCTCCCTTTACAGTGACCCCACTGCTGAGGGGAGGCAGCTTTCAAACACTGGCCATTAATCATAAAACAAGCCTGGAGTGTGAGCCTACGGCATTCTCTCATGCTTCCAAGGCACATCCCCCTGTCAGATTGAATGGAGACAGTCCTTACCCTTAGTGCAAACACCACGTTGAACAGAATCATGGTGGGCATCTCTCTCTTTGGTGAGGGGTCAGTTTTGGATACCTGAAAAATATTTTTTAGAAAATCCCATCAGCTAGTGTCAGCTGGAGACAGTAACAAAGGGAATGTAATTAAAAAAAAATTTTAAAAAGCCCTAGTTAAATAACAAGCTGAGAAAAGAGAGCAGACAAATCAATGTATAACATCAAATATGACTGGCAAAATATAGAACTATGCTTTTGTTTTTAATTGGAGTGTCACAGTTAGTCTACAACACAGCCTTTGCTGAGCAGCTGTGAAGACTTAAACCAAAGCCTTTTAGTCACAAGCATGGAAATGAGTGTCAGTTAAGACAGCATTCTTTCTTAGAGTCAGTTATTACATTTAGCATCATTAGGGACTTTAGGTTTAAATTCTTTAGCATAACTGTCAGATATACTGTCAATAGAATTCCACAGATCTCAGGCCACACCTATTCCTTCCTTTCCTAAAATCCACATTCAAATTGCATCCTGTTACAAAGTGCTGCTTTAATCAGCCAAAAGATGCTCTAGAACAGCAGTGCTAAAATAAAAGGTTTGAATTTTCCCTTCCTGAAGGATTTCAAACACATTATCCAGCCCCTCTATTCTCTTTGTAGCAGAGAGCTCCATCCCTAAGGCAGATTCAAACTTTTCAGTGAGAAGAAACAGCTGGAGCTGAGACAAGCAAGTGGAATTTGCACAGGCAGACCAACTCCAAAGGGAGCAGTGTCGCCACAAGATGGAGCACAAAATGCAGAGGACATTCCCACCCCCCTGCAGCTCCCTGCTCAACACCCACCCAATCCCAAATGCAAACAGCTGGAACCTGCCAGGCCAAACAATAGCTGCTCTCTACCCGAAGTATGTGCAGCACCTGAGCCAGGGCAAACACAGAGCAGCATCTGCCCTTCCGCACAGGTTCCAAGAACCAGCAGTGAACTGCTCGGGACTGAACTCCAAAATCTGACTGCTTTCACTCAGGAGTCTCAACATTTAGAAAACTAAGAGGTGATACATATTTGGGGGTATTTTTGTCCTAAAGTGAAAATTACATTCTGTCAGAAAGGCAGTGCTGAGAGAGTGGTAAAGGCAGTTTACTGTGTTTATCTGTTCTGGAGTTACAGGTTCCAGGACATCTTGTGAATTTCCAAGTGTAAGGACTGATCCTGTTCCTTCCTTAAAATCAGAGAAACTACCACCACTAACATCAGTTGAGAGGCAGGCTAGATTTCATATGCAGAAAAAAAGAAGACGACTCAGCTGGGAAAGAAAATGCTGAAGGAATTTGAAGACTTCAGAACATTGCTACATAAAAAGCAATCTGGCACACAGGATTAAATGTTTGTACTCTTGTAACTCCTGAATCACATCAAAGTAAGAATTTGCTGAGCTGTCCTGTGGATTAATTTACTGTTTCTGAGGAAACTCAAAGCAGAGGCTGCTGGGTTACCCCAGACACTGCCTGAGCTCCATGGAAAAGCAGCTTCATCTGGCTTCCTCCTAACTGCAGGATGGTCCCAGATTTAGACTGGCACAAACCAGCAGAGATGGCTGCCACATCTAGAAGATTCTGGACTCTAGAAAGTTCTGGGGTGCCTCCTGGGATGATAAGACACACCCAGAGAGAAGTTCCTTCAGAAGTAACAAAAAAGTGTTTACAGCTCTTTATAACTTTATTTATTTGCCTAGATACAATTTAATTTAGACAAACTGAAATGAAGTGACATTTCATGCAATTAGGATTTAACTGATTGGAAAGAATGTACAAAAATAAGTGGTGAAAAAAATGCAAATGCAAATTTTTAACCTCGTTTACAGCACATTTTGGAAGTTGAACCTTTCAGATGAGATTAGCAAAAGAAAGGAAATAGATCTGAGGCAAACAGGTCACTGCTGTCAGAGCCTTGAGGGCATCAAAAGGTCTTAATGGCCCTGGCCAGGACCCCACCAGAGTCTGTGAGCTGGGAGCCCCATTTAAGCTCAGCCCAGGGCCTGGAGCTGTGCTGTGTCCAGGATGGACCTTGGATCTGTGCCTATCTCCTGGATAGACCCTTGGTTAAGTACATCCCACCCTTGCCCTGTCTCCTTCTGCTCCTGGCTGGGGTCCCAGTACAGACCCTGGGCCTGGTTCACCACTTGCCTTGCCTGGGGCTGCTGATGAATTTGCACAGCTTGGGCACACTTGACTCCTGTCTTCCAAGACAGTTTAACCTTTTCAGGACTGAGTCTTGGTGATCCGCCATGACATTTCCTGCAGACCCACAACTGAGTTCCCAAAGTAGCATCTTTTGATGCTTTAGGCCAGCTCCTCACTGGGATTAAAGCAGTCTGGTCCTCTAAATATCATGCAGCAGTTACCAACAAGCTGTTTCCACCTCTAATTATAGGACAGAATTGGCAAGCAGACTTCTTTTTACCCAAAAAAAGGAATGACTTAGCAAATTTGATGAAAAATGAGACCAAAGCAGTTCAGTGACAGGGATCAGTGTTGGATTCAGAAATTACCAAAACCTAGGTCATTCCTACAGTTGATCAGGAAGAAGGAATAGGACAGGGAATATTAGGAACACAGAAGGAGGTGAATTCTTTCCTGGATTTAAGCAGGGCCTTTTACATAGCCCAGGTAGCAAACTGCTCTCATTCTAAGCCCCTAAAACATGGGCCATGGAGGAAGGTCTCAATGCAAAGAGCAGCCTGACTTGGTCCACAAGAAACTTTTAGATCTCTTTCAACATCCTACATATTCCATCTAAGTCTTGTGGATCATCTTCAGCCTCAGGAAAAGTTAAAAGCCAAACAAGGCTGACGCAGCTTTTAGCATTTGTGAAGGTTTTTGGTGGTGTTTTTTTAACTGCCAAACTAATTAGAGGTGCTAAAAGCTAACTTGCAGTAACTAAAATAGTGAGAAACAGCTTTTTGAGTTGGAGTGCCCAGTTTTACTTCTCTTTACTCACACTGCTTCCCTACAGCAACCAGAAGAGTTTCTGTGATCACTGACAGCTCCCTCAGTTTGCTACTCACTCCACTGACCCAGAAGTAAAAGACAGCTTGGAGCATCAGGAAATAAAAGCAGGATCAAAAGCCAGCATGCACATTCTAATTGCAGGTTTCCTCCCTAAAGTCAGGCAGTTTGTGAAGAAGGCAGGACCCAGAGGGGATCTCATACCTACCTGCCCGAGGGCATGCTGGAGCAAGGTGGGATGGCCAACAAAGCGAACATTATCAATCTTCAATTCAAACTTTTTGCCACACATATCTGACTTGGTAGCCAAAATTGTTGCCAGGATGACATCTGAGAACCTTGAAGAGCAGAAACAGAAATTATTACCGTTTTCAAAAAGCACACCCCCAAAATGTTCCTCCAAACACAGAAATATTTAACTCCAAAGTTTTTAAGGTGCTGTAAATTGCGACTAGATTGCTGTACCTGGAGTACCACCAATTATGTAAAATTAAGGACCCCTAAATTACATCCCTCAGATCATTACAATTATAAAACAGGAAGCGTTCACAACAAAGACTGCAGGGTCATGCTCATTTAATTACATGCTCAGCAAAATACATTGAAAAGATTAGATGCAGTTTGCTTAAATATAAAAAGAGCTGGAGTTAGCCATTGCCTGGATTTAGCTGCAGGTTAATGAACTTACTAAGCAACTACATATTGACACAGCCTGTCACTCAAGCACAACAGAGATCTTTAAGCCACCCAGTATGGCAGAGGGGAAGGCAAGAAAGAGCTGATTCAATTAAAAGAAACATGGCCAATGCTTGTCCTTCCTTTCCTAAAGCTCATCAGTGACATTTCAAGTTCCTCATTCAATAGATCTCAGCCTGTGCTCAGCAGCCCACTGGCACCTTCCAAGAGCTGCCTGGCCTCACCTGGGCTTTCTCATTTGATAAATTACATTCATAACAGGCCAGGCCCTTCCCAAAGCCCAGCCATGGGGTTACTGAATTGCTCTGGACTGGTGAGGGCAAGGCAGCAGCTCTGAGATGGGAGGGCAAGTATCCACAAGGGGTCTGCCCTGTGAAACACAGCCAGTGCTGCAAAACCAGCTAAAAATCCCATGTGACAAGGGAGGAATTCCACAACTGCTCTCTCAACATTGGTCTGGTCTCTGCCAAGAGTTGTTTTCCTCAAGGTGTCCCCTGGGACAGTGAAGCCCAAACCCACAGGGAAGAGGGACCTCAGCTGCTAGAGTAAACTTGTTGCTCTAGAATAGAAGCAGTGCAAGGCTTGTTATTAACAAGTTCTCTCCTCATCTGTTTTACAGAACCTCCTACTTGACCTAATGAATTTCAGACCACTTTCTCATGAGAGCTGGTTTTTAAGAATGAAAATGTTTATTTCGTTTTGTGTATTTACACCCAGGGATGTGTGTCCCTGCCAGACCATCCCCCTAGAGCAGGCAGGTATCCCAGATAACCCAGTATCACTCAGACAGGACGGCAGGCATGGGTGTGTACTGTGCTCATCTTATCTCTTGGCCACAAGTGAGCCTTCCATGCCCAGAGAAGCAATTAATGTACCTTAGTCCTGCTTCCCTCTGAGTCATGGAGTACTACAGAAATTAAGACAAATGCACTCAAGGACATGGGGAATTCCTTTTATTTACAAATACTGGAGATGAAGGACCACACAGGTCCAAACTGCCAAAGCCCCAGGTGCTTGTACAAACAGATTCCCTGACCACAGCACGCTGCTTCTGTTTGGTTTATGGAAGGAGCAGCTGTGCACAAACTTCCAAATCCCTGACTGCTCTGCTCCAAACTCCAAGCTAAGGGCAAGCAGAGACTAGCCAGAGACCCTGGGGCCACTGAGCCCATGCTCTTCAACCACTGGGCTGCACAACTTGGGAAGTTTGGGAGCAAAGGGCAAAGCGCTGGAACAGGACCTGGACTGACAGTCCCTGGAGATCACATTCAAAATCACTTTCAAAATAGAAAAAAGTCACCATGACAGCAGTGAGCTTCTCCTCCTCTTTTCACCCTGTTCAGCTGCTCATTAATAGGCTCATTATGGAGCCAGGAAGATGGGAACAGCACTGGATCCAAAAGGAGCATATGTTTTTGGGGGTGAAGGGAGAAGGAGGGCAAACTAGAAAATGTCGTCTTCCTGTTAAGAAATTAGTTCCCCTTCACTCCTCCAGCCTTGGCAAAGGATACCTGGGAGCTGATAAACTGATCATTCTCATAACTTCCACAAGGAATTACACCAGCAGATCTTTCAACAGATAAATGTGGTGCTAAAGGTGGGAATTCAGCAGTTTCCCAGGGGAGCTCTTGACACCAACAGGCCTGTCTGCCCTACCTTGCATATGGCTTTTTGGGGAGGAAAAGATTAAAAGGCTGATTTTGGAAAGTCCTCCGGATCTTCTCACTAGCAGGGTCTTCTCTGTCTGGGAGGGTACTGAATTGCAGTCAGAGGACATGCTCAGGGACAGAATCCCGACACAGGAGCACCTCCTACCACCACAGGCTCTCCCAAGAATCATCTGGACTCCAGTCCTGTTCTCCTCCTCTGACAGCCTGGATTTATAGTTTTGCTGTCTGGAGTTTTTTTAACCCCCAGTGCTCTACATAATTTTGACATTTCTTAGGCCTCAGGTCAATAGGGAAATTGAAGAACAGCAGATGTGTTATTCCCATTACTTCAATTAGTCACCTCATCCTAGAAAATAACACTTCAGTTAGTCACCTCATCCTAGAAAATAACACTTTAAATATTTCAATACACATTTTCCCATCTTGGGGTATGTTAAGATGACTTAAAACACTGACTTTTCAGAGCCCAAGAGTTTGTAAGAAGCAGATTAAGTTTTGCAGTTGGGCAGTAACCCTTCTTTCATGAGATTAGTCTGAGCATTGTGAATTCCAGGGGGAAGCAAACCTCTTCCGTACTAAGGAATTCGGCAGGCAGAAAGAATATACAACAAACAAAAGATTTGTCCAATATATTCTACCACTTCTCTCCAGAGCACAACATAGCAACAGCACACTGAAAAGAACAGGGGAAGATTCAAACATTAATTCATTTTTTCCCCCAAGAATGGATTGTAACTTTTTATATGCCACAGGAATTCAAAGCAAGGTTTTTATAAAGAATTTTCCTTTGAAGTAGTTCAGAACAGGATCTGAGTATGTAGGTGAGGTTTATGTTAAGCAGGGACTAGGGATGCATTAATTTTTTTCCTTCTGGGGCTCTGAGTTAAGCACTTTTCCCTCTATGTGTGTAATCATCCCATTTAGCTGAGTGGGGCACTAAGAACAAGCAACCAGCACAGCTGCTCAGCCCGAGGTCCTCTAAAGAGCTCTCCATCATTACCATGGGATTAAATAGATTACTCACTGATCTGTACTTTCAAGTCACTTCTCTCAGAAAACAATTTGATTTAGGGCTCCTTGTTGGAATAACCACAATGCCAAGGCTATACTTGCTGCATTCCCAGAGCCTCCCAGCTTTTCCCAATTCATAGAAGGGACAGTGCCACATCCATTCTGGATTCCCTACAGGAAGCACAGAAATGTTAGTAGGACCTTGGTAATTATCCTGGCACAAACCTTTAGCAATACATTTCCTACAGACACTGTGATTTAGCATATGATTTTCTCATCATTCAGTGTAAAACAGAAACCAGAAACAAAAGCACAATTAAAAGGATGGTGAGAAAAGAAAGCCATTCTAGACAAAGGTGATTGTTTAGAATGTTTGGTCTTACCCTGAAACCAATTGCTCATCAGTTAGAGGACATTGGTCTCTGAAATGGGAACATGGCCATAAACACAAAACAAAACACAACAAAAGAAAATAAACGAGGCAAGTACACAAAATACAAAAGAGAAAAAAAAGAGATAATATTAAAAACGAGGGTGAACTATTAAGGGTCAAACTCTTGTCAAGGAAATACAACTGTTGAGGGGAGTCAAAAGTTAATGGAAGGTGAATTCCAAGAATATATTGCAGGCTGTTTGACAACATGGAGGAAACAGGCTAAGGTAATTTAGCCCTTGCACTAGCAGTGGCTGCTGCCACGTGTTTTCCCACAGTACACAGCATTTATGGAGCTGATTTCCATGGCACTTTTTAATTCAAGCTTACCTTAAGAGAAACAGAAGAGGTTGCAGCCTAATTTAGAGCAGATTCTACACCTCACTTTCTTTCCTAGACTATTGCTATCATTTCCACCAAAGAACCTCACCAGCAGCCTCAAACGACCCACAGCTCCTCCAAACTGGTTCCAGCACTTCCATACCCACAAGGCTTAGGAAAAGAGGATGCCAAGTGATTATATTTGCAGGATTCTGTGAAGGGCCTGGCACCCCCAGCCAGCACTGCTCCTGCAGGGATCCACACAGCAGGCACAAGGCTGGCCACACTCACAGCACACACATCAAGTCCTTCTCTGCCCTGCTCTGTGCCCCAGGCAATAAGCACAGCTTAGGAAAAGGAGATTGAAAAAGCTTTCAAGGCAAAGAATCCTTAACCCTTCTTTATAACAGGTGTACAGAGCAGGACTGAGTTACCACCTGTATTCATTTTTGTATCAGAAACACCTGTTTCAATTTTAGCATCCAACTGCCACTTTTTCCTCCAATTAAGATTAAAAACTTACTTGTTTCCTGAAACAACTTCATAAATGTACTGGAAAATGAACCTGATATAAGCTTTATAATATCCCACATGAGAAAGGGAAGGCAAACTGAAAACCTCCAAAATTTACTTAATACAAAACACAGCAGATTTCTGCCAGTGACAATGAAGAGAACCTAGAGAACCTAAATGACAAATTGCACAATGGGGTGACATTACAGGAAGGGTGTTTCAAGGAATGGGTGGATGAATGGAAAAGCACAGGCTTACAGAAAGGAAGCCTTTCAGAACAAATACAAGGAACAACACTGCAGTCCAGTGAAAGGGACAGAGGAAACAAATGTTATCACAGGAGAACTACTGTTTGTTAGAAAGGGACATTCAAACCCTTGTTTGTCAGTAACTTGGGGTTTTTATAACAGAAGCATTTGCTAAATTTGCTAAAACTCCTTCAGTTAGTCAGCTCTGCTACTAAAAACACAAAGTCTGCTGTAACATATGTTACTATATGTGCCTCCTCATTAGAATATTTGCTTGCTGGCTATACCACCTTCAGAAAAACTCAAAAAAACTTTTCCAAACCAATTTAACATAGCATTATTTTATGGCTTCAAATGAGTAATTGCCTCATATTTTTTCAGGGGAAAGAAAGAAGATTGGCAGGCATCTCTATGAACATTGGGAGGGGGTGTACTCCTGGTAAAACACTCAGAAACTGAAGGATGTTTTTGAAGAGTGCAAATTATGAAAGGCTGAGAAGAAGCCAACAAAGAGAGACTTGACAAGCAAATTGTTTTGACAGTCACAGTCTTCTGAATACCTTTTTGTTGCATGGCCCCCATCAACACACCTCAAACATTTTTTGCTGCTCAACTTGCTTTCAGCAGGAAGCAAAATATGTATTCTGAGGACCCAAACACAGCTCCAGGGAGCAGAAATTAATACAAGCAAACACACCTCAGTAACCTCGAGGAAGGATTATAATGAATAGGCTGCCATTGTCTATAAAAAACCAAAAAGCATAACAATGACAAGGAAATTGAGCCTAAAATAAAAGAATAAAAGAGAATAAAAGAAATCCAATTATCTATACAAATATGTGACATGGAAATGGAGTTAAAGCACCCAAACTGATCTACTTTTGTTCCTCCTGAGAGCATTAAGAAATACATGCACCTCAACTACTCTAGGAAAGGTCAGTTCCAAAGTAGTTGATCTGGGTGCCAATAGCTCAGGGGAAAAAGCAACAGTAAACATTACCTAGAGCACAATTGGTGCTAGATTACTAATAAATTAAAGACAGCCATCCAGTATAAAAAAGGATGACTCCAACCCTCTTAGGAACTATTGCAGCTACAAGATAAATCTGAAATAACTTTTGTACTGAGCATGCAGTGGGAAAACCTCAACCCTACAACATTATCAAACTTGCCATACACCACCAACTCAACCTAGCAGTCTGCCCACCCCACAGCCTCTCTCTGTGCCACCAAAAACACCTGTGGGTGCTCCTGACATGCAGGGATTGAAAGGAACCTTTGTCCAACTCTTCCTTGACGAAGTCTTCCAAAAATAATACAAAACCACTTCATAGATGACTTTTATTGTGGGCAATTTCAGACAGAAAATCATCACCACCAGAAAACAGACTGTACTTCATGCTGATGAACTCTCTCCATGGTCTGAGTGTCCAGGAAGGGAACTGCAGAAGAAGGATCTTACATGGATGGAGCTGCCACTGAAGGAATGGCTCTCACAAAACCAGTAGCTCCATTCTTGGTCTCTACAACCTGATCTTCAATGGAAACACACAAACTGAAGCAAAAATTCATCATGTTGGGGAGGAAAAAATCAATGATAATATTGGTTTCATGGCTTATGAAAGTTAAACTCCTTTCCTTTCCCAGCTTACAAAGCAAGTGCACCTCCCTCCCTCCCTCCAGGGGATCTGCATTTTTCTGCCTCCACTCTCCCCTTGGAATCTTTTCTATTCCAAGGCACCAACTTCTGTTACTCCTAAAATTGCCTGATACAAATCAAAGTTGGAGCAATCCGTTCCACAGTTTTGAAGATGTCTTTTTCTCTTCTGCTGGAAGAAGCATCTGTGTACTTTAAACTTGCATATTTTTTCCACCTGTACCAGCCAGTGAAAAATATGAACTTTGCCAACAAAAATCCTCTTGTCTAATTTAAATCAACAGCACTCAGTATATCAAGAGAATCAGCATGTTCTTCTACTAGCAGGTACCACTGAAGAGGACACATTTAACTGCTACATCAGTTGTGTGGGTTGCAGGGGACTTTTAAGAGTGATGATTACACGGCTGCTGGGAAAAAGCTTTCAGTAATCAAACTGGAAACAAACACAATTTTAAAGGGTCTCTGAATTTCAGAAAGCAGATGCCCAGCCATATAAGCAGCACCAGCACTGTGCTAGACTCCAATATCCAGCATCTAGAAGAAATAAATTTTCAGAGCAACAGAAATGCTGCTGCTCTTCTATTTCCCTTTTCATATCATGGGAGATACAGACAGATCTGAAAAAATTCTTTTATTAGTAACAAATACCTGACCAGTAGATTAAGCATGAACATTCATGCCCAGTGTTCTGGACATCACTACAATGAAACAATTTAAATATTTGTTTCGTGTAGGTTACACGGCAGCACGTTCAATTTAAAATCTGTTTCAGAAAACACCAGCAGTTTTCTCACCTGACCATCATTTGAAATGATAAAAGCTTTTCCTACATCACTGCAGTAACCACATATTGTCTCACACTAATTCAGCAACACAGGCAACATACCATAAACACAGCCACACATTAAGTGCTTTGTCCAGCCTACCAAAAGGGCAGAGGCAACAAGAATCAGTGTCAGACAGAAGTTGGTATCATTCCAACACCTTCTTAATCTGCCTAGGGAAATTCTAGAGCCAGGGGTTTGAACAGCCACTAACAAAACCCCTGGGATAACCAGCAAATGTGTGCACTGAGCTTTCCTGCTGTCCACAGCCCAGCCTGAAAACCCAACTCAGTTCCCAAACACACAAATGATTTGCTCTGTCCATAGTGCACTCACTGGACACACAACCAAAGGTTGTGTTTGAAGGTTTCAAAGGCATCAGAAGAGGCAGAAGATATAAATTACCTCAAGCAAAATGTGTTTTCATAAGATCCCAGTCCTGGAAAATGAAATTTACTGATGATGTTTACAGTCAAGTGGGTGATTTTAATTTCAGCTAAACCATTCTCTGTCACAAAGTTAACAACATTGCTATCTTTTTTGGGGTGGGAAAGTGATGATTACTTTGTACTCTTATAAGAGAGATGAGCAGCAATTACGTCTTTTTTATTAATACTGGAGATTAAAATACATATCTGCAAGTGAACTATGGGCCAACAGACAAAAAAAGTTTTCTCTCCCAGATTTCTCTCATATTTAGTAGTGATAAATTTAGAACTATGCAGCAGATTTCAAATGTTCAACAAAACTAATTAGAGGGTCCATCCATACATACACACATGCTGAACACCACACTGCCTATTTTCAGTGCATTTGTTACCCTCTGATTTCCTGTACTTAAAAAACTCTCTTCAAGTCTCAGTTTCCTTTTGAGCCACTGTGTCACTCCACTGACACAACAGCAGCTCTGTCTTGAGAAACAAAATTAGTTATTCATTAGTGCACAGCAATTCCATGAGACTATTACATGAGCTAGGGAAGAAGTTGAGGCAACTGAAAAATATATCTAGTTAGGAGTAGGCAGGTAAAGAAAAGTGGGATTTTGCCAAAGGATTAATACTCCTAGTTTTGCAAGGGTAATATTGCCTTTCTAACGAGCACAGAATAGCTGACCTTGCCCAGAAAACAAGAGATGCAGCAGCACTGCCTCGTGAGACAGTCCTCTTTACTAAGCACTAAGTTGGTCACAACTTGATATTAAAGCATTTTCTGCCAGGTTGTCTTCTGTACAGTCCAAGAGAATGTGCCTAAGAACTAGGAGGCAAGAGAGCAGGAGGCTGTCTCTCCTCCATGTCAACCTCTTTGGCAGAAGAAATGTCTTCCCTCCTACCTGGAGTCCCCATCTTGATCTTCTGTGGTGTCACCAGAGCCATTCACAGCATATCGACTCCTTGGCTTGTCTGAAACAAAGAATAAAGATAAATTTACCCAGGAACAATCTGCTTAATGTGTGTTTGTATGTTTTTCTATTCTCACCCAAAAGAACACAAAAAAAGGAGAAAAATTTCAACCTACAGGGGATGAAGAGGAGAACGTGAAACATGCACAGAAGCTGATACAGGTAACAGTTTGCAGTTCAAGAGTGGAAAGTAAAAGTCTGACCAATGCTATTTCCCAAATCACAGAGCTCCATCACCCTGCACCACCTTTAGGCCCTGCACTGATACTGGTCCCAGTCCAGCCACAGGCACTGTTCCAAATCACAAAGTAAGAGGTGCAAGCAGTGCTGGCACCTGAATAGCCCCATGCTCCTGTTTTCCATGAGAAATTAAACCCCCTCAAGCACATTATTCAAGACCACAGACTAAAGTTTCATGGTTCCTACCCATTACTGGTTAAAGCTTATAGTGTTTACCAAATCCATTCCTCCAAATCAGTGCCATCCTTATTCTGTCCCCTCCTTCCCCTGCAGCTCCCAAACCCCATGGGATTCACCTTCCTGGGGACAGAGGTGAGGTACCAGGTGGATAGTGACACCTGGCACTAATGTGGTTCAATTGAGGGATTCAAGGAGTCCCAGGGCACCTGGGGGGAGTGAGGGCACCTGCAGGGCAAGGGCTGAGAGGTGCAGGGTCCCATGGGGAGCTTGTCATGGACAAGGGGAGTGAGGGGAGCCACGTACCCACAGACAGTGTGAGGGGTGTGTGTGAGGGGATGACAGATACCCACAGACAGTGTGAGGGGATGACAGATACCCACAGACAGTGTGAGGGGTGTGTGTGAGGGGATGACAGATACCCACAGACAGTGTGAGGGGTGTGTGTGAGGGGATGACAGATACCCACAGACAGTGTGAGGGGATGACAGATACACACTGAGTGTGAGTGGTATGTGTGGGGTGGATGACAGGTACCCACAGAGTGTTAGGGGTATGTGGGGGGATGACAGGTACCCACCCACAGGTGTGATGGGTGTGTGTGAGGGGATGACAGATACCCACAGAGAGTGAGGGGTATGTGGGGGATGACAGATACCTACAGAGTATGACAAGTGTGTGTGAGGGATGACAGATACCCACAGACAGTGTGAGGGGTGCGGACTGCCAGGTGAGGGGTGCCAGGCCCCCATGGACAGTGTGAAGGATGTGATGGGGGGTTCCGGCCCCCCACGGGAGGTGTGAGGGGTCCGTGTGAGGTACCAGCCCCCCACGGGAGGTGTGAGGGGTCCGTGTGAGGTACCAGCCCCCCACGGGAGGTGTGAGGGGTCCGTGTGAGGTACCAGCCCCCCACGGGAGGTGTGAGGGGTCCGTGTGAGGTACCAGCCCCCCACGGGAGGATGCCAGGCCCAGCCGCAGCTCCCGGCGGCCGCACTTACTGTCCTGCGCGGCGGGGTGCTCGGCGCCGCGCTGGAACGGGAAGCGGAACAGCAGCTTGTTGCCGCGGCTGCCGGAGCTCACCAGGATCACGCTGATGGGGCTGGTGCTCTCGCCCATGCCGGCTCGGCTTCCCGCAGGAAGGGCCCGGCCGCTCCGCTTTCCGCTTCCGCCGGCGCTCGGTGCGGCCGCCGCTGCCGGTACCGGCGGGGCTGCGCCCGGGGCCGCCTCTGCCCGTGCGGGGCTGCCCCTCCACCCACGGCCGGTCCAGTGCAGCCCAGTGTCCCGGTTCTGACCAGCACCTCGTACCCCCATGGCCCCAGTTCTGACCAGCATCTCGTACCCCCATGGCCGCGGTTCTGACCAGCATCTCGTACCCCCAGTGCCCCGGTTCTGACCAGCACCTCGTACCCCCAGTGCCCCGGTTCTGACCAGCATCTCGTACCCCCATGGCCCCGGTTCTGACCAGCATCTCGTACCCCCATGGCCCCGGTTCTGACCAGCACCTCGTACCCCCAGTGCCCCGGTTCTGACCAGCATCTCGTACCCCCAGTGCCCCGGTTCTGACCAGCATCTCGTACCCCCAGTGCCCCGGTTCTGACCAGCATCTCGTACCTCCGTGACCCCAGTTCTGACCAGCACCTCGTACCCACATGGCCCCAGTTCTGACCAGCATCTCGTACTCCCATGGCCCCGGTTCTGACCAGCATCTCAAACCTCTATGGCCCCTGTATAACCCTCCGTGGTTCCCTGTATAACCTAGTGCCTGCAGTTCAGACCGGCACCTCACACACAGCCCCATCCCCAGTACAGCCCAGTATTCCCAGTTCTGAACATCACCTCCTACCCCATGGCCCCATGCCCAGTACAGCCCAATATTCCCAGTTCCGACCAGCACCTCACACACAGCCCCATCCCCAGTACAGGCAAGTGCCCCCAGTTCTGGAGAGCACCTCAAGCCTGCACAGCTTGTTCCCAGTACAGCCCAGTGCTCCCAGTTCATACCAGCGCCTCACCCACAGCCACATCCCCAGGTTATGTCCAGCACCTCACACACAGCTCCGTTCCCAGTACAGCCCAGTGCTCCCAGTTCATACCAGCACCACATCCCCAGGTTATGTCCAGCACCCCACACACAGCTCCATTCCCAGTACAGCCCAGTGCCCCCAGTTCAGACCAGCACCTGACACCTAATTTCTCTCAACCATCCCAGTGTCCCATGGACACCACTCAGTGTTCCAGGTACTCCCAGTTTATCCCAGTGCCTCACATGCCTGCAGCCAGCACCCTCCAGCTCAGCCCAGTGCCCCCAGCATGGCCCAGCACCCCCAGTTCAGCCCTGTACCCAGACAGTGCATGGTGGCCCCAGCCCTGGATCCCTCCACAGGGGCTGCTGGATCCTGGACCACCCAATGCTGTTATTTGGCCACTGTGGGTCATTTGTGGGCTTTCAGACAGTTCAGCCATTAACTCCAGAGCTTTCCTGAGAGCTGGTAACAAAGACCAGCGAGGACTCATCATGTCCCCCATGCCTAGACCCCGCCAGGTTATCATCCTCATGGAAAGGGTGGACAGGCACTGGACCTGGCCAGGGCAGTGGTGGAATCACAATCCCTGAAAGTATTCAAAAAACATGCAGATGTGGCATTTTGGGACATGGTTTAGTGGTGGGCTTAACAGTGCTGATTTAACCTAATACCTTGGAGTGTGTCTGGGAATAGGAATTTTTCTGAGTTCAGTCTGCCATGACTCTTCTCATTACACTTTCCCTGCTTTTTTTTTCCACATCAGCAACTTTCTAATAGCAACAGGGAAAGAAGAGCTCCATAAAACATTATTAAACAAGGAAGCTCATTGGTGATTAGAGTGGGAATGGAGATAAAGGAACACTTGCCTGCTGCAATGCCTCTTTGGGACATTTCAAACAGTTTTTTGAAATAACATTTCTGCAATTCTGGAGCTAAATACACATGTGACACACCCTGAGCAGAAGGCTAAATTAATTGGGAGAACAAAGGTAATTTGTTGTGGGTTGGAATGAGGCCGTGGATGCTTTTTCCCTAGTGGGAGAGGAACTGATGATCTCTCCTGGGTTTTCTATGGGCAAAAGACAGGATGCAGGAGCTTAATGTGCATCTCCACCCTCCCTGTGCCAGCCTGGGTGCCACTGAGAGTGGATTCACTGGTGGAGAATCCCTCTGTCTTCCCTTGCAGTCCCTCTCCATTCTTCCACCATCTGGCAGTAGATTGTTTCCATCAGAGCTGCCAAATCCAGTGTGTCCATATTGCAGATGAATAATTGCAGAGGTTTCTCCAACCTTAACAATTCTGTGACACCAGAGTGTCTGCAGGGGGGCAGCTGTGGAGGTCAGACCTGTGAGCTCCACATGCTCATGTTCACTTCACAGCTCTGCTTTTGGTTCCTGTGCTTTTACTCCTGCCTCTGGATTAGGAAGGGTGGCATTACTCCCCTGGCAGCAGTCTTGGTGCCTTCATATTTTTTTTTTTTTGTGTTTAATCGAGATCAGAAGTTATCAGCAATTATATTTGAGGATGCCCTGGGGTTTTATGCAAATTCTTCTATATTTCATTGCATTCCTTAGATGCTAGGACACTGAGATATCTCCACTCTGGGTTTTGCTCTGCAGTCCCCCCAGGGACAGGACAGAGGTGGGTGGCTGAAGAGGGAGATGAGCAGCCCCAGCAGGGTGTAATCTGCAGGGCCATTCTGCACAAGGCCAGCGATAACAACTGAGCAAGAGAAGGCAATGCTGAGGGGAGAGAGTTGTCCTGGGGTGATTAAAGACCAGTCGTGTTATCACAGCAGAGCACTCCTTGTACACCAGCACTGGGCTGTCATGTTAAAATTTCAGTGTGCTTGCTTCAAAATATAATTTTATTTTCTTAAATAATGAATTATAGGCCTATCTGTCTTTCCCAGCTCCTGCACATTTAGTTGTAGTTAGCCTTGTCATTTAAAGCAATGATTGCAAGTTCTTCAAGCCCCGGTAGGAAATTAAAGAGTAAAGCCAAGATTTAGACTCCACTTTCCAGACTTTCAAAATGCAATATGCCTCAAATATTTCAGAGTTAGAGCAGATATATGTCCTCCCTTATTCACAGCATTCTCCTTGAGGGGAAGACAATTCCTGTGGATAATACAGGCCCATGGGGAAAGTTGTCCTTGATCTCACAGTGATGCCATTCAACTGGATTTACAACCAGGGCTGTTGGAAATTAAAATCCCACTTTTACAATTAGCTAACAGGTCTGTTGCTTGCTTTTGCTGTTTAAAATGAGAAACTCTGGTAGCCGGCTTTTGGAACAGATTTTAGATTTTAAAATACCTACATCAATTAAAAAAAAAAAATCCCCTTTGGTGATTCTCTGACAAAGATTCATGACATGCCCAAGGGTGGACATTCTGCAGTGGAGCTGTGGATCATCATCAGAAGCAGCAGCAAGGGAGGAAGGCAGGGTTGGTGGGGCTTCCCAGAGGACGTCTTCTCTACTGGTCCTGTGACACAGAAGCAGCAGCAATCAGGTTGTCCAGTTCTTTGCATTGCTGAGGCCAGGACCCCCTTGTCTCACTACCCCATGGGTAGCTGCAGCACTGTAAGGAGGAATTTGGCTGAAAGGTTCATGCAAAACTGAGCCATTTTCCATGTCACGTTGTGTTGAGGATCAGACTTCTCCCACCGTGTTTGTTCCTGAGGAGTTCCCACAACAATCCCCAGCACAGCTCTGATCCTGAGTGAGCAATGAGCTCCTTCTAACAAACCACTGTCACCTTTCGGCTGCTGTGGCTTTTCAGATAGTGCAGGAGTAACTCTCAGAAAAGCAATTCAAATTCCATAATGATTTCAGTGATGATGAATCCTCCTGTGCAGACATCACTCTGTGCACTCACAAACCTTAATCCTGCAGTCACAGAGGAGCAATGCCCAGGTTACACAGGAGAGGAAGGAGTCCTGATGGTCTGTGCCTTATCCCTGTGTTTATCTGGGTCACAGCTTGGTTGAGTAACCCCTGATTAAAAGCACTCTCACTGAGGAGAGCTTGGAGCACTGCCATGCAACAGGACGTGTAAGAGGCAGCACTTTGGGGAGGAGACAAAAACATTATGTAAATGGATATTTCACAACAGCATCTATATTTTCAAAGTAAATTTTCTGTGGGAAAACTGCAAGTTTTGGAAATGTGTGTAGCAAGGGATGATGAATACAGCCTTTCTTGGTACTGCCATCCATTTAATTTGTGTAAATTGAATACCATGTTGTCCATGCCCTGGCTCTGCCTGTGTTATCAGTGGTATTTTGAAATGGAGACTGCACTGCTCTGCATCAGTGTAGCCAGAGTGAGCTCTGGGTTTTCAGGGGGTATGTATGGCAGTATCAAAGGGAAGGTATACAAATAGCCCTCTGATAATATTCCCTGTGGTAAAACAATTGTCCTCCTTGTGTCTCAGGTGAGTCTGCTTTCATATGCCCTCTTAAAGTGAGTGAATTACCCAACCACCCAGCCCTTGGTCAGGAGGACTGAGGAGGAGCTGTGGCACTGAACACAATCTGAAATTAAATCCCAGAGGAGTTGTTGGCCTCCACAGAGGGGATGATAATTCAAGATCCATAAACCCAGCCAGGCTTGCAGACTCAGAGGCCCAAGTGCTTTGTGCCTGCCTTTTGGGAAAGCCCAAGGTTTATTCTAGTTTGTGTGACAGATGACATGCAGAGAAGCTTAAATTAGAGCCCAGTGCAGAGTATAAGGGGTGGCTCAGAGTCCTTCTGCAAGTGCCACTTGCCTCAGCAAAGAGGGGACACCAGAGGATACAGAAGTTACCGTCTGACCCCATCCCTGGTTCTGACCCTACCACTGGTTCATTCCCACCCAAGCCCAGGATGCAGTGGCAGAGGCACAGCCCCAGGAAAGTGGTGTCTTTTTTTTTGTGGATCAACTCCTCCAGGCTGTGGAGTCTACCCAGAGAGGAGAGACCAATGCCCATGTGAGAGCACGGAAGAGATCCCTGCCATACACACACGCACGGGTGCCACCTCAAACCCAGCAGCTCTCCAGCAGCACAGCACATCTCCTGTGGCTCCTGAGGGGCTGCAAGGCCAGGGCACATCCTGTGGGACACCTGTGCTTCAGTACAGGTGTCCATAGGCTGCACATGCCCCAATCCATGCACCACCAAGGATCATGAGATCCCTAGAAGGGCTTTCCCTGTAGGAGGATGACCATGGCTGGGGAACACCCTCTGTGGCAGTGGGTAGTGCTGCTGTGAAATGCAGACACATCTCTGCCTGAGACACCCCAACCTTCTCCACACAAGTGTGCAGGGCTGCTTGGGCAGAGGATGTTATCTGACCCCTCTGACTGTACCAGCCAGGGCTCTGTGCACAGCTGCCAGCTCTCAGTGGTGATGGCTGAGGCTGCTGTAGTTTATCAGTGTGGCAAAGATTTACCTCTGCTTTATCTGCTGGCAGGATATTTACTCCCAGAGGTTCTGCAGCAACCATCTCCAGTAGGGTATTTCTTTGACACATTTACCTGTGATTACAGACCTGTGCTGTTCTTCATTTTGCTCGTTCAGTCCTTCACCCACCCAGGGCCCATGCGCTGATGGTACCAGCCATCTGCTGTAGGACCAGGAACTCTTGTGCATGTGCAGCACATAGCACAACACAGCCAGCACTAACAGGAGTGCTGAGGGCTATTTCAAGTACAGGGAACAACTAACAGTAAGATCATACACTTAGAAATCAAAGATGTGCAGTCTGAGGATTTTAAAGAAAGAAATCTGACTGGGCTTTCTCTCACACACACTTTTTTCTAGTACCATACTCAATTTCACAAACTCTGTATTCCTGTATTCAAAGTAATCCTTACTGCCAGTACTGTCACAGGCAGCAATTGTGAGTCCCTAATTCTTTGCAAGAGTCTGGCAAAGTGAAGTCCTGAAGCAAATGGCAGAATCTGCACTTACTCTTAAAAAGTCAGAATTTCATTTCTCCTCTGAACTGCACTGCAGATCTCCCAGCCTGTCCCTACCACTACCTACAAACTATTTTATGTGAAATATTGCACATGGTGCAGCCACATATACTGGAAGTGGCTGGGTCAGAAAGGCTCAGAGTCTTGTGTTCACATCTGTGAACCAAGGGAGGAAATGCAGATTCCTCTCCAGGCTCCTTAGCGCGCTGCAGCCCACACGCTCCTCAGCTTAGACATGTGTCCTAATGCTTCATCACTGGACTTTTGCAGCATTATCTCTCTGTTCATGTAGCAATATGTGTCCAGACAATTTCTCTGGACCACACAGCTGTTAGGTGAAGAAGCAAGAAGCTGATAAGGCCAGCAGGCAAGGAGGACAGTGTGCTGACCCTTGCCAGTGTAGCCATGGCTTCTCAGGAGATAAGTGTCCCCCACTCCACAGCGGGCCTCTGGAGTGACCAATGAGTGTGGACAGGCACCAAGCTCTGCTCCCCCCTTCCCCTTTATAACCAGGGCTGCCAGGTGGTGAGTCCAAACCTGCTCTGAGCTGTCACTGCAAGGGGACAGAGCCAGCACCTCCTGCACAATGACGCTGACCCAAGCCGAGAAAGCCGCCGTGGTCACCATCTGGGCCAAGGTGGCCACCCAAGCCGATGCCATCGGGGCAGAATCCCTGGAGAGGTAAGGCTCCAGCAGGCCTCCAAAGAGGGCTTTGCTATTTGGGATGCATCCCATGTAGAACTTGGGTGAGTGAGAGCAGGCTGGGACCAGGGAGACTTGATGAAGAGTTGTGCTGCTTGATATGTAATCTCCAGGAGTTATAGCTGTGCTACTAAGTGCTTCACAATCTGGCAGTAAAGCATGCTTTTTTAAAACAATTTAATAGGGTTTTTTTTCTTCTTATAGCCATACAGAAGAATTCATAGCCAGAAGCACTGGTGAGGAATTCAAAGTCATTCATATTTAGTGTCCTAAACACCATTATCCCTGTTAGGGAATAAACTTTAAGTGGTTTATGGTACAAGTGATGCACTTTCTCTTGCAGTTTTTATGCATTAAGAGAATAGCTGTCCACTAAACTCACTGGATGCTCAGGTTTCATTGTTCCAGTTGTTAAGTAACAAACTGTTAGGAAACAAGACAGCTGGACCCCCTGCATGAAGAATGGCACAGTAATTCAAAGTCCATACCAATTAAAAAAGCCGGTATAAAAGGATCTGGAAATTATCAGAAATTCTGATGTTATTCAAAGTGACTTAAATCCTATTTACAGCTCTATATATAGTATTGGGATCCTCCTTTCAGGATTCTGAGTACCATTCATATCAATTGTGGTTTGTTAATTTTTGTTTGAAGGTCCAGGAAACTTGGTTATAATATAATACAGGAAGTTTGGTGACAAGACGGGGCTTTTATTTATTAAAAGCAAAACCAAACAAAACCAAACCCAAGGCTACACTAAGTTTTAAATAATTTTTAACACTTAATTCTTCTCTAGTACATACAGATAAACCTGCTGTCTAATCTGCATGTGCTGCAGGTTTACACTGCACTTTTCTGCGGTTTTACCACCTCATATCATTTCTACTGCTGACCCTCTTCCTCATGTTCTCATCCAGGCTTTTCTTGAGCTACCCCCAGACAAAAACCTACTTCCCTCACTTCGATCTGAGCCAAGGCTCAGCTCAGCTCCGTGGGCACGGCTCCAAGGTCATGAGTGCCATCGGGGAAGCTGTGAAGAACATTGATGACATCCGAAGGGCTTTGGCCAAGCTCAGTGAGCTGCATGCTTACATCCTCAGGGTGGACCCCGTGAACTTCAAGGTGAGTGAGCACAGAGACTTTCAGGGGTGGAAACTCCCATCACAAAATTAGAGACCATAAGTCTCTAATGGCAGCTTGATCCCTGACTATGCTGCACAGCCGGTTTCTCATATGATTTTCAACCTGAGATAGGGTCTTTTAATGGAAGTTCTGGCCCAGTGCAGGCAAAGAACTCCTGTGGTTTGTGTTAGACAGACTCAAATCTTTGCTGGTTTTGCTGTAATTCACAATGAATCTGCCTCACACATCAAGCTACTTCACCTGTCTGGAGCAAAGTTTTAATAAATTATAAACAGTCACATTTTGTTGCACTTGAGGAAGGGGCACATAGAAGAGGGAGTGGGATCAGGCAGTGCCTTTTGTCCTAAACAAAAGACAACTGTACTTCTTCACTCCCATCTCAGGCAGCAGCCTGAGTTGGGACATGTACTTGTCATCCCCGAGCACACTGGGCCCAAGGTTCACTGGGTACTCATTGTGATGGATTTCATGCTGCTTTCCCTTACAGCTGCTTTCCCACTGTATCCTGTGCTCCGTGGCTGCCCACTATCCCCATGACTTCACCCCAGAAGTTCATGCAGCGTGGGACAAGTTCCTGTCCAGTGTTTCCTCTGTTCTGACGGAGAAGTACAGATAAATGACCTCAGAGGGTGAGGGAGGTCCATCCACAGCCCAGCCCTGCCGCCAGGCTCTGGGATATCACCCCTTCCTGGGCAGCTCTTTAAATCCCTGCTGCAGGGCCTCGGTCATCTGCAAAACACAATAAATAATTCAAATGTGAGCTATGGTCTCTGTGCTTTCCTCTCTATGTGTTCTGCCCACACCTGATTGTTCGGGCGGGGGTGTTCTGAAATGTCTACACAATATGGAGGGGGTTTATAAAAAGTTAAAGTTTATAAACTTTATAAACTCATGTACTAATTCATATACTAATGAACTCATACTAATTCATGTGCCAAGTCAGTGGGGATAACATAACATTCAGTGGGAGCAACATAGCATTGAGCAGAAGCCCAAAATGGGCTGGAGCCCTGTGACTGCAGCTGCTCACCAAGGTATATCCACCACAGTCTGTCTCCAGGCTGACCAGGAAAGAATCTTTCACCCCGCTGGGACATTGAATGGACCCAGGCTTTTTGCTTGACCTATCCAAAACCCATCCCAGCCTGTTGGGAACCAAACCTGCACTGCAATGCAGGGCATTGTCCTCTCGTGCCTCTCTCCATAGGGTATGGATGGGGTATCTGATGTGTTTCTTCTGTGAGTTAACTCCGCTGTGCAGCCACTGTGCCCCAGCTCCCACTCACCTCCCCCCTGCAATGGGTTGAAGTGAAGGGCAAAGGAAAATAAAAGCAAGAAAAATTGGGGGTCAAGATCAAACAAACAAACAGAAATAATTGTTTAGTAAGTGAAGATTATGTGGAGGCGCAGGGAAGAAAACAAAACATGGGATGCAAAGGCAATCCCTCACCACATCCCATAGGCAGGGTGATGTTCAGCCAGTTCATGAGCAAAAACCATAAATAATCCCCCTAAAATTCCCTCAGACCCCTTCTTTTCCCTTTGATTGCTGAGCATGGTATTATATGGTATGAAATACCTTTTTGATTAGTTGGGCCTATCTGCCTGGCTGTGTCCTCTCCCAGCACCTCAAAATCTATTCCCTGGGTGGGGGCAGAGTGAGAAGCAGAGACAGTCTTGACGCTGTGCAAATGCTGCTCAACTAAATCTGGAACACCAGCCTTTTACTGGGGCGGTTTGGCCAAAATCCTGAAGCACAGGACCATGTCAGCTCCTGTCTCAGACTTTTGGCATGAAACAGTGGGTGCAAAGCCTTCAGCCTGCTCTGATGGCCAGCCTGAGCCAGCACTGCAAGTGGCAGTCCTTGTCTCACCCCTGGAATTTAGGGACAGTGTTTGGACAAGGGGGAGACAGGTGATGTGGAAGCTCTCAGGCCACCAAATGACTCTAAACATGTCACCAGAGCAGCTTTTAAAGCATTCTTCATCCATGGATGTCAGGTAACCTGGAGGTTTAAATCCATGACTTATGTGCTAGGTCAGCAACTGGCGTGCCCCTTACCCCATACTTTTACCAACTCCTTCCTGCAGAGGCTGAGAGAAGGATCTGAGAGTCAGAGGAAACGGCCTCAAGTTGTGCCAGGAGAGGCTTAGGTTGGATATTAGGAAAAAATTCCTCACTGAAAGCCTTGTCAGGCACTGGCACAGACTGTCCAGGGCAGTGGTGGAGTCCCTGTCCCTGGAGGGATTTAGCAGATGTCTAGTTGTGGCTCCTGGGGACCTGGCTTAGTGTTGGCCTTGGCAGTGCTGGGGGAATGGTTGGGCCCGATGATCCTAGACACCCTTTCCAACATTAATAATTTGATTATTCTAAAATTCTGTTCTTGTATGACCAGCCATCATGTGCCCTGTGGGATTTCCCAGCATTTATAGGGAGAGGCAGGAACACACATTGGGGTGGGAAGAAGGGAAGGAGTCCAGGACTGACAAGCATCACAGGATGGACTTTGGGAAGACTGTCCAGGCAGGGAACAACCTCCTTTTTGGGTTCACGGTCTTCCCAAAGTCCATCCTGTGATGCTTGTCAGGCAATCCCTGCCTGGATTTCTCTGGGAGGGCTTGTCCATGGCTCCTACTCAGGGGCCATGGGGCCTCTTGGGGCAGAGAGGAGCTGGATGTGCCAAAGTCTGGAGGGGACATGGGACACTTGTGAGACCTACCTCAACACCCTCAGAGCCAAGGGGGATCCTGGCCCATCTGTGGAGAATGATGGATCACCACAGCAGGTTTGAGGACATGCCAGCCAGGCTGGACAAGGCTGTGGCACTCGTGGGACATGCCTGGGGCTGCTGCTGTCCGTGGGACAGCCTGGTAAGTTGCTGCCCCCTGCTCCATTCTGGTGTTGGGCTGGTGCAGTGGGGCAGGAGAGGCAGCTGGGCCCCACAGGGGCCTCCTTAGGGCAGGGCCCCCCAAGGCATTCGGGGCCCCCAAGGCAGTGCCGCAGCCGCTCCCAGGGCCCGGCCACCCCCTGGTCCCTCAGTGTGATAAGATAAGGCTGGGAGGAGGTGCCAGCAGCTTTAAGAGCTGTCCCTGCGGTGCTGCTGCCACCAACCCCTGCCCACTCTTCCAGCCGCCACCATGCTGACCGGCGAGGACAAGAAGCTGCTCCAGCAGACCTGGGGAAAGTTGGGTGGCGCCGAGGAGGAAGTCGGAGCCGATGCCCTGTGGAGGTACAGGCCTGGGGACCCCATGGGAGAGGGGGATGAGGGGGTGGGAGCCCCACGGAGGGGCCACTGTGGTGGGTCCCGCTGGGGTCAACACCTTTTGACTGTCCCACTCTTCCAGGATGTTCCACTCCTACCCCCCAACCAAGACCTACTTCCCTCACTTCGACATGTCACAAGGCTCTGACCAGGTCCGTGGCCATGGCAAGAAAGTGATGGCTGCCCTGAGCAATGCCGTCAAGAACTTGGACAACCTCAGCCAGGCTCTGTCTGAGCTCAGCAACCTGCACGCCTACAACCTGCGTGTGGACCCCGTCAACTTCAAGGCAGGCAGGGGATGGGGATGGGGAATGGGGACGGAGTTTGAGGATAGGGATCGGAATGGAGGGACAGGGAGCAGGGAATGAGGAATGGAGACTGAGGGGCAGGGAATGGGGGACAGAGATCTGGATGGGAGCCAGGGGATGGAGGACAGGGGATGGAGGAGGGGGATCAGGGTGGACAGCAGGGGATGGGGCACAGGGGGTGTGGGACAGGGACGGGATGGGGAATGAGGGCTGGAGTGGCAGTGCTAAGCCCTGTTTTCCCTTGCAGTTCCTGTCGCAGTGCTTGCAGGTGACTCTGGCTACCCGCCTGGGTAAGGAGTACAGCCCCGAGGTGCACTCTGCTGTCGACAAGTTCATGTCGGCCGTGGCCAGCGTGCTGGCTGAGAAGTACAGATGAGCTGTCAGCCGTGCCGATGTACCATCAATAAAAAAAGAGTCTTTTGCTGCAGCAACGTGTCTGTTTGCGCCAAGGCTGGGGGCTGGGGCGGGCTGGACTGTGGCAGAGTTCCTGCTGGAGGGAGGGGGCTGCGCTGTGAGAATGCAGTACAGGAAGGGCAGCACAAGCCCTGGGCTCCCTGGGTGTCCCTCAGGGTCCTGCTTGCTTCCAACCCTCCCCAGAACAGGATGCAGCTGATGGCAGGGCCCAGGGAATGAAGCTGTGCTTGCATCCCTCCAGGGAGCCGGGCGAAGGCTGCGCCAAGACAAACGTGATCCTTGCATTCCCCTGAAGTATTTCTGGGGGGTGATGGGGGTGCAGGATAAATCCTGCCTGTCACCATCTATTAAGATGGCTTTTTAAGACTTTATTAGGAGTGCTGCAGGTGCTCAGTGCTTGCATGAGCTCCAGAAGCAATCTGAGAATTCATGGAGTGAAAAGTCCACCGCAGACCATTAAGCACAAAGACTGTTTAGAGACTCAAGCTCCTGAACCACAAATCCCAGTCAATTGCCAGGGAAGAACCTCCACACCTGCCCCAGGTGTCTGCTCTTCCCTTGGGATCCAGGCAGGGTGGGGATGGGATGGGCAAATCTGCAGTCCAGTATAGGGACACTGGTTTCAGGACTTTGGAGCCTGAATTTTAAAAGAATCAGTGATCACAGGTGGCAGGCTATGAGATACTAAACTAGCCCTGGGTTTGCTCTGTGCTGTGACACCAGAGGGAGGAGAGGAGATCCTGCAGGAGAGAGGAGCCTGAGTGTCCATGTGCGGGCAGAAGGCAGGTGGGGGCATGCAGGGCCCCTGCCTGCTCACCAACCAGCCTGCTGACCGTGGCAGCCCCTGCTCCTGCAGGTGAACCCACAGCGCTTGTCCTCCATCCTCCAACACATCCCAGTCCACATCCCAGTGTGCTCACGTGCATTTACACCCATTTGATTTTGTTTGAAGGGTTCTGCTGCCTTGGCAGCTCTCCCCATGCACACACATGCAGCAGACCCTGCCCTGCTGCTGCTGCTTCCCAGAAAATCAGCCCCCCCATCCCTCCCTCCTGACTCTGAAGTGCTGCCAAACTGAGCTAATCTCCCCCAAACACAAATGATAAGAACTTCAGCCATGGAGGAAACACGGGTGTGAACTGTTCCTGCTGTCTGTGCCACCTGCCAAACCTACTGTGAGCTCTGCAAGCCCCTTCATCCTCCTTTGTCTTCCTCACCACCCTCATCTTCCTTGCCCTTGTTAGATTCCTCACCTTCATCTCATCATTTGGAGCACGCAGGGCTCACCACAGACCACTGTGGTCCCTTGTATCTTCCCAAAGTGCTTGCAGCAGTGCCCAGTGCTGATCCTGGGGCTCTGCCCAGAAGTCAGGGTCCCCCAGTGCCCCAGAGCTCCAGGGCCAGCACGCACAGTGCAGGGGTGGGGGCTGGGGCAGGGCAGCTCCAGGCTCTGCTGGCAGACAGACGTGACTGCGGTTCGAGGAGCAGGGGCTGAAGAGGACACGCACTGTGGGGTACACTGGTGTGGGGTACACCGGTGTGGGGTATCCTGAGGAACAAGAGCAGGGAATGCAGCGGGGCAGCCGTGCACAAGGACTGTGTTGGATGGCAGAGAGCTGTACAGGGACGGCACATACATGTGCGAGGACATGTAGGTATCAGCTGGCAGTGCGTGTAGGGGCAGCTGTGTCCTGGGGCAGCTCGGGGTGTGTGTGCAGCCTGTTGGATGGTCAGTCTGTACATGCAGGTGCACACGGGGCTGTGGGAGGGTGTGGGGCACAGACTCCCCCACGCTGCAGTCCCAACACCTGGCTAGAACGGGAACATCCAGCCGGTGTCCCACCCCATGCCAGGGGACACACACGGGTTCCTCTGCCAGTCGCCAGCCCAGGCACTACAGACAAACCTAAACCGCATCCTAACCACAAGCCCAGCCTTAAGCAAACCCTGCAGCCATGTCAGCCCGTGTCCGCGGGGCAGAGAGCACCCACCCGCCCTGGAACAAGCCCTGAACGGGAACGGTGCCGGTGCCGGTGCCGGTGCCGGTGCGGTGCCGGGCGGGGCGGGGAGGGGAGGACGGGCGGCGGCCCCGCCTGGCCGGGGTCCAGCACCCCCGGGCCGGGGTCCAGCACCCCCGGACCAGGGCCAGGGCCGGGGCCGGGGCCGGGCGGGGCGGGCGGAGCCCCAGCACCGCATATAAGGGCGGCGGTGACCAGCGGGGACACCCGTGCTGGGGCTGCCGACTCGGGGGTGACATCATGGTGCTGTCCGCCGGCGACAAGTCCAACGTCAAGGCCGTTTTCGGCAAAATCGGCGGCCAAGCCGACGAATATGGCGCCGACGCCTTGGAGAGGTATTGTGGGTGTTCCCGGTGTGACCCTTTCTCCTCTCCAGCCCCGGCTCCCTCGCATCTGCCCGCTCTTGTCTGTGCTTTGCCACCCTGTCCCTGTCTCACCTGTCTCCCAACCCCTCTGTTCTCCAGGATGTTCGCCACCTACCCCCAGACCAAGACCTACTTCCCCCACTTCGACCTAGGAAAGGGCTCCGCTCAGGTCAAGGGCCACGGCAAGAAGGTGGCGGCTGCACTGGTCGAAGCCGCCAACAACGTCGATGACCTTGCTGGTGCCCTCTCCAAGCTCAGCGACCTCCACGCCCAAAAGCTCCGTGTGGACCCTGTCAACTTCAAAGTGAGTGTGTGGGCAGGGGCGACCAGCCCAGCTTCCCTCCTGCACCCCTTGGCTATTCCCTTGCCTCGTGTCCTTGCTCACCACACCGTTTTGCCTTTCAGCTGCTGGGCCAGTGCTTCCTGGTGGTAGTGGCCACACGCAACCCCTCTCTCCTGACCCCAGAGGTCCACGCTTCCCTGGACAAGTTCCTGTGCGCCGTGGGCACCGTGCTGACCGCCAAGTACCGTTAAGACGTGTACTGTGCCCAGAGCTGGAGCCAACACACCACCAGCCCTCCGACAGCGAGCAGTCAAATGTTCTGAAATAAAATCTCTTGCATTTGTGCTCCAGCTCTGGTGTCCTGCTCTGTGTGCTGCCTGCGGGAAGGGAGCGGGAGGGATGTGCTCTGGGGATCTGAAATGGAGGTCTCCCCACCAGGTGGGTACATGGAGGAAATGGGCTCTGGTTTTGCTGTCCCTGAGAGGAGGCAGCATCTGGGGGGTGGTGTCCGGCAGGCAGACACTGCTCTGCTGCCGTGGGGCTCTGGGAGCAAACAGAGCATTTCTAGGCACCAGTGGAGGGGAGAGACTCATGGAAGATCTGGGGCTCCCTGCAGCCCCAGGCTGTCCCACCAGAATTCCACCTCCTGAGAAGGTTTGCAGGAGTACAGGGGCTCCTGGAACCTGTGACCCTCTGCCTGCTAGCAGAGTGGGAATAGCCTGAGGACCTCCCTGTGCCAGGACATCTTTCCTTGGACACCAAGCACACAGAGCTGTGCAGTGGTGTAAGACTTCTTCTGTCTCCACCAAATGGGCCATTGCTGGGGTGTCACTGTGGAGGGGTCCTGGGGAGCTGCAAGGGGAGCAGATGGGGCTCAGCTCCAGATCCAGCAGTGTGGGGCGGTGTCAGGGCACAAAAAGGAGCCCAGGAGTTGTGCTGGTGTCTGCACCCCCCAGCCCTTATCGCAGCCCGCAGCAGGGTGGCCGTGGTGGGGATGATAAAGGAATGTGTGGGCTTTCCTCCAGTGCTGGGTGTGGTGGGAGACTGGGCAACAGATAGTCCCAGGAGGCTACAACCTGCCAGGTGCTGAGTAAGGGCTGGGAGGTCCTTAGTGAGGAGGGGAAGGTTCAAGGAAGGCCCAGGGTGGCTCACAAAGCCAGCCAAGGTTGCCACAGGCTCCTTTGATCCTTGGCACTGGCAAGGATGGACTCTTCCCTGGTGCCATGGCCCCCAGGCACTGTCAGTGAATGCACAGAGACAGGAGGAACTCCAGTAACTCCAAAGGGAGAAGGAGGCCCTTCAGGGTCTCTTCTGCAAAGCACTGCAGGTGTCATGAGCCCACGCACACGCTGTTCTGGGGCACAGTGAGGAAGGGAGGAGAAAGCCAGTCAGGGCACCACTGGCCAATCTCATCTACCTTTGTATGGAGCAGGCATTGTAGCAGGTTCCACCCTTCAGCCAGGAACATCACCCAGGCAGAGCTGTAGGCACAGCTTCCTGGGGATCTCATAGAGAACCAGGATATGCTGGGGATTCAGGACATACAGGTGTGCAAGGAGGTGTGAACTGGTGTGGAAAGCATTGGGAAGAGCCAGCATCAAATCCAACAACGACGTGGACTCCTCCAAACCCAGCCAGTAAGTGTGGTGGGCACAGGAGAGAAGGTGTAAGAGCAGCGTGGGGACAACGTGTATGTGAGGATGGGAGTTGTTCCCAGCTTGCTGTAGCTTTGACTGCTCCCGAGCCCTGCTGTGACCCCAGGCAGGACACGTCGGTGCCAGCAGGAGTGTCCTGCCTCTGCAGCACTTTGCCAGGGCTCTGCCCGGCCGGAGAGCGCTGAGCTCGTGTTGTCCAAGCCGTTTGTCCCTGCTGCCACCAGATGGGGACCTCAAGCCGTGGTGCTTTATCGGGGCAAGGCAGAGGCTGTGAAGGCTGGCAGGAGCAGGGCTGCTGTGCCAGGGCTTGCAGCCAGCCCTAGATCCCGAGTGCTTTGGGGATGCTGGTGCCACCTCGGAGGGGGGAACAGACCCCTCCTCATCCTCCTGTGTGACCTGCTGAGAGTTCCAGCCCTGAGCCCCCCGTGCCTCAGAGCTCAGGGGTCTCTTCACTGGGCATCCCTTGGGGGCCGTGGCTGTGTGTGCCCCAGGACACTGCCAGCCCCATGGCACAGACACACTGGCCACAGCTTGGCACTCCCTGAGCTGGCATCCCTGCCCATCTCCCTGGGACCCACCAGCACCACAGCAGCCAGGCTCTGGAGCAGAGCAGGTCAAATATTTGCCCCAGTGCTGTCCCAGGCTGGCTTTGCAGCTGGCATTGCTGCAGCTCCAGTGCTGAGGAGAGAGTTGGATGCAACTTCTGCATTGCCACAGCAGCAGCAGCAGCCTGAAACAGCCCCAGGTGGCACCGAGGAGGTGAATTTGGATACAAAGCCCTTGATCCAGGCCATGGCAGCACTCAGGAAGCCAAATCACACCAGGCAGCTTCAGCAGAAGAAAGAGGATGAGTATCTCCAGGTCATGCCTGTTTTGATGTCTCCACTCTCCGCAGGCCTTTCTCAACTCTCATTTATTTTGATGGACAAAGAACCCGGGGTTCAAAGATACCCCCAGAACAGCACAGTGTTCTATTCTGTGGTGTCACCAAGGCAAGTGGCATCTCAGAGCTAATTTTTATTGAAACAGGACTTAGATGACATAAGGAAATGAGCTTGATGGTAATGACTTACTCAATCAGAGGACTTCCACCAGTCTCTTGAGGGGCTGCAAACAGCATTGTCCACATGGTTGGATCCTAATCTTATTATGCTGGCTAGATAGTCATGTCCCTAGAGAGTGTGTCCTGGAAAGGGACTCAGAAACACGTACTTCTGGAGGAGGTCAAGCATCCTATGGGAGTATAACAGGAATTCTCCATGAATTTTCTGTCTTCCCAGTAGCAAGGGGATCTAGGAAACAAGCAGTGGGAAGACAGAGAATTAATTCCTCATTGGAAGTTGATCTTAGGAGACCAGTTGAGAGATCCTCTTGCTGGAATTAGGAAGGAAAACATTGTGTGCTTTACAAACTGTTCTTGTTTATACATCCCATATTGGAATTCAATAGTGTAACCCATGAGTGGTGCAGCCAATAGGTCTCTGCTTTTTTACTGTGTGTTTGGACAGCCACTCTTTCCTAAATGTCAGATTTTTCCTGCTGAAATTATGTCCCTGATTTGCCTGAATCCTTTTGAATTTTAAGCCAGTACTTGCAGCCCCTCCAGCTCAGGAACATCTGAGAACTCAATAAGGACATTCTCTACTACAAAACAAGTTATTGATGACAGAACAGTAAATAATAATGGTAAACAAAGAACTGGAATCTGTCACGGAAGGAAAACAGACTCATCTGAAAGGATTCATTCTTGGCAATGGCTATGATTATTACTCATCTCTCTCTTTGATTGAAAGTCCCACTGTTTGTTTAGGGGTTTTTTTTGGTTTTTTTTTTTTTTTACTTGAACCCGACTGGCTCCTTGGTTTCTTCCTTTTACCCTGCTAATGCTAAGAAACACAATGGTCTTGTTTCTGTGACCCCATCCCCCTCCCTCTTTTCCCAGAGATATTGGATGTTTGGAGGTGGCTTACATCAGTTTTTGAGTAAAGGAGATTTTTTTCCTCAGGCCAGCAGTCTGAAAATAAGGAATGATTGAAATATACTTTAATTCAAACTTTTTGGAATCCTCCCACCTCCTCCACTGGCTGTTTTGCCAGTGGAAAAAGGAAAAGTGGTAGAAGACAGAAAATGAGCATTGATTAGATTTTCACTACAAAGATGGAAATTGAATAGAAATGCAAAATCTTTCTTCCTGCTGCATGCCCTGTCTTCCTACCACACAGCAACCACCTGGGAGATCTGATTTTGCTTGGAGTCTGCTGGTGACATCAGTGCTTCCCCTCTCCCCATGCTGTTTTTCTGTATTTTCAGCAGCAGAAGATGCCATCTGGGGAGGGCCCAGCTTTGGTTGTGTTCCTCCAGCTCCCACACAAGCAGTAATAGCAATTCCAGAGGCTACATTCCTGCTTGTTACCTTCAGCATGTGCCTGTTGACCTGCTGCTGCTCATGAATTTGCTCTACCTTTTATAAACCTGCTGATCCTATTTGTTTTCACAACCTGCTGTGGCAGTGAGTTCCAGAAGTTCATTCTCCCACCTGCTCCAAATAAAGTCCTTTTTATTCATTTTAAATCAATCTACCAGACTGATCGATGGCTCTAACTCTCATCGTACACCAGGTCCACGTTCTCTTTGTGATTTTGTAGGGCTGGCATGTTTTGCTCCCCCTTCTCCAGAGAAAAATCCCAACCTCCCCAGAACCCCCTTGTATTGCAGCTACACCTGAGACGCCCTTGATCTCAGTTGCCCTGCTCAGGGCTGTAAATCCACAGTGTTTTTACATCCTAAGGTGTCCTGTTGCAACAAGACAAGGGGTGATGGTTTCAGACTAAGAGATTTGATTTAGATTAGATGTAAGGAAGAAGTTTTTCACAATGGAGGTGGTAAAACATTGGCACAGGTTACTCAGAGAGGTTGGGATGCCCCATCCCTGGAAACTTTCAAGACCAGGACTGGATGGGGCTTTGAGTAAACTGACCTAATAGAAGCCATCCCTGTCCATGGCAGGGGTGATGAACTAGACAACCTTTAAAAGTCCCTTCCAACCCAAATTATTCCATGATTATAGGATTCTGCAATCAGAGGACAGACCTGCACAGATGTAGGTGCACCAAGCTGTTACACAACAGGCAGGAGATGCTCTCTTTGTTATTTTGCAAGCCCAAGCCCTTCCTGATGACACCACCATATTTTTTTTCCCCTCTGCACCTCAAGGCTACAATTTTGGCAAGCCATCAGTGAGGACTCCAGCATCTTTTTCCTGAGCTGTAATAGCCAGCTTAAGTTCAGCCTCCCCTGTTTTAGATCATATTTCCCTATCCAGGTCACTCTCTTTAACTACACTGAAAGGATTGACCTTCTGTTTTTCCTTTTGTGAGCAACACTGAGAGCTGCACTTAGCAAAGTTCCACAGAGTACATCAAATATCCTTTCAGCAGTCTCCTGCAGCGATGGAGCATCATCTGACTTTTCTGTCAAAAGCTAAAACTGTGCAACTCTAACAGCAGAGTTTTGGTCCCTAATCCTGGGGTACAGTTCTTTGTTATATTCTTCCTTCCCCTGTCACAGTGACTTCAAGTCAAGCTGCTGGGTGGACACAATTCAATGAAGATCTAGCTGAAAATAGTAAAAGCAGAGTTTTCCAGTCAGTGACACTTTTTTTACTACTTGCACAAGGATCAAACAGAGATAGGGGAGCAGACCGTGCCAGCTCTGTGCTCTCCAGAGACTTTTGCACATGGCCAGGAGGATCCCAGCTATGGATTTATGGAAAGCAATACAGCAAAATGTGCATTGCAGCTGCTCATCCAGAAAGCTTTTAGACATCCCTCAATAGCTGAGCAGCTCAGTGCCTTTATTAATAGTAGAAATGTATTTATCAAAATTCATGGGTCAGCACTGTTAAAGCTCCATAAATCCAAATTGCACAGGCCACCATTATTTATTTTTCCAGGTTGTTGCCTCTAAGAGGGATACTTCCAGTATATAATCCAAACTTCTCCACAGGCCTATTTGAAACACTGTAGGAAATAGATTTTCAGAACAGGGTCTTCCTCTTTTGTCTGATTTCCTGATGAAGGGCTGTGTTCAGAACTCATGGACAAGAAAGCAAGAAGCAGAAGTGACCAGCCCTGACCATCACAGGGACACCAACACCACATTCAGAGTGTCATTGACTCAGACAAAAGCCCTGGCCCCAGCACAGCCATGGTCCCTGAGGCCTCAGCACAGACACAACCCCCATGTGGCTTTCTGAATCCTCCGGGCTCTTGGTGCCACACAGGATGAGGCAGATGCCACTACAGATGCCACTGCAGCTGTACCTTCTGCCTGGCTGCAGGTCTTTGTGATCCACCTGCAGCACTGACTGGGCAGTTGGAGCTTCTTCAGCTTCTCCAGCTCCAGCTGCAGCCCCAACTCCAGCTCTGCAGCCAAAAGGAGACCCTCCCTGGTCCAAACTCACCCCTTCTGAGGCTGCAAGGCTGCTTAGCCTAAGGGAAAAGGAGCAGCTCAGGCAGTCACTAATGACACCATTTGCATGTCCCCATGTGTTTGGAGCAGCTGTCAGTCTGGAGGTGGCATGTTCTACATCCACACAGTTACAGTGAACACTGGAATGCTTCTCTTGGGAACAAGCAACTCCAAGGGACCCAAGCTGTGAAAAAAAATAGGTATTGTAACACATTCTGGATCCGACTCTGCATTGTGTTAGATAAGCTTAATTTATGCTCAAGTCTTTGAAATTTTTTTTTTCTCTTTTAAGAGGAAAATAACTAGAAACAGCATTTCAAGAAACTAATTCATAAGGGCTGATTGGAGATGAGCTGATATCTTTAAAAGTAGAGTTGAAGGATAAATTAATGTAGAATGGGGACAGAAGGGTTTATTTGTTTTCCTCTTAGAAGAAGAGCTCTGAAAATCCAAGGATAGTATCACACAGGGGCAAATGGAAATGAACAAGCAGAGAACAAATTTAAGCTGGAAATTAGTAGAATAGTCCTTTCCCATCCCTTGAGCTTTATGTGCTCAAGCTTCTGGGCTGATTTCAGGGAAGCTCTCCCCAAATCAGGTGAGGACATTACCAGTTCTCAGTGCACAGCCTGCTCTGACTGGGATTTTGGTGATGTCAGAACTCCTAGAAAAAGACAGGCACTTCCCCAGGGGACTTCCTTCCCATGCCCCAGGAATTTATTACAAAGATTAACATCTTGTGAGAGCAAGCAGCAAAGATTTTGAGCTCCAGAAGTAGAAACTCCTGCTCCAGGGAGTTTGTGGTTGACTGAAAACAGGTCTGAAGTCCTCAGCTAAGGAGGACTTGACTGGTAAGGGAGTGGTGGGATTTTGCCTGAGCAAGGACTCTGAGATTGTCCCCAAGCTGCATTATTTCTGCTGGGGAACACATGAGAGGTACCACAAGGAAAACGCAGATAAAAAAAAATCCTTGACTCTTTTGAAATCAGCTGGAAAATCAGAGAATGAGTTGACCATGCCTATGAAAGCCACATCTCCCGTGAGTCCTATGAACACGGTAGATACGTGCGAGCAAAGAAAGCAGTCGGGCTTTGCAGGAACGAGCATTAAATCACCCATCAGCTGAAGGGCTGAGCCTCCCCAGTGATTCCCGTCTGAGCGGGGACACGGCGGGCTGGCCGGTTATGACCGAGACAGTTATGTCCGGTTATGACCGAGGCATGTACACGTGTGTGATTTCAGCTTCAACCCATCTCCATCTACCACCCTCCTCGGCCTTCCCGGCGCCGAGAAGCACAGCCGGGAGCAGCACCGGCACCTCCGCCGGGCGCATCCCGGGGGTTCGCGGGGCCGGGGCGGGCGGCGCGCCCAGGCGGGAACTGCGGCCCCGCTCCGGTCCGTCCCTCCCGGTCCGTCGCCGCCGGTGCCGCGGGGGGCGGGCCCGGGGCGGGCCGGGGCGGGGCGGGGCGGGCGGCGGAAGCGGCGGCGGCGGCGGCGCTGCGGGGCGGGCGGGCGGCGGGCCCGGGGCAGCGGCGGGCGGCCATGGCCGGGACAGCCGGGCCGCCCCTGCCGCCGCCGCTGCCGCTGCTGCCGCTGCTGCTGCAGCTCCTGGCGCTGCCCGCCGGCCGCGCCGGCCCCGGTGAGTCCCGGCGGGACGGAGCGCGGCGATGCGCGGGGCCGCGGGGTTCGGGGGGCAGAGGCGGCGCTGGGAAAGCGGAGGGTGATGCTGAGGGGAGCCCCGGGAGCTGCCCCCGGTGCCGCAGCTGCTGCCGGGGTGGGTCTGCAGTGACTTGGGGCTGGCGCCGTGATTCCCCGGGGGAGTCGGGGGCTCTTGAGCATCCCCGGGGAGCGGCGCTTGTGCCGGCCCTGCAGAGCAGTGGGAGCTCGGGCCACTCGCAGAGGGTTCTGCTGTGCTTGCAGCGGTTGTTTTCCTTGGGTTTGCCTTGTTTTCAGGTTACTTTACTTGCAGTGCACGCCGACGGATGGATGGGAGCGGGGCTGGGGAGCCGCGGGGACTGTGCCCCCGCTCCGGAGCTGCTCTGGGCTGGCGAGGTGTGGGGAGCTGAGGCTGCTCACCTGCTCGTTCCGCCCGTGGCTGTCCTGTCGATGGTGCTTATCGCTTCCTCCCGGGAGCCGCGGGGGACACGGCCCCGTGCCCCGGCCCACCCTGCTCCGGCATCCTGCTCGCTGGGTACCGGCCCCGGGAGCTCCCTGGCCTCAGGTGTGGTGCTGGCTTTGTCCCGGCGCCGTCCCGCCGGCTGTGGGAATGCCTCTCAGGGAATAAATACCTCGGTGGGGTTGTGTGTGGGTGCCGGCAGGGATCAGCTGCTCCCCAGGGAAGAGAGGGGTCCCTGTTCTCCTACATTTGCAGGTGGATTTTAGACCCGGGATAAAGGGAAAGGGATTTATGTTACATTGTAAGTGGGAAAAACATCCTGCAACATAGCCCAGTCTTTTCTCAAGTCAGGCTCATCAAGTCTGTAGCTTTAGACGGTGTCTGCTTTGAAATGAGAGCTTCATGCCTTTGATGGGACGCCCTGTGAAACCCGCAGTCAAGGTATTATTTCCTAAAACTACCATGAGATCATCTTTGTACAAACAAACCCGAGCTGTAGCAAGTGACTCTTTACTCTGAAATTGAAATAATGTGTCTCCTCTGTGCATCAGGGATTCTACCACATGCTGTTCCTTGTCTTAAAACACTTCTGGTTTTCACACAATACCTTTGAAATCTGCTTATGCGAGATCTGTATGGAAGAGGATGGAAAACAGCATCCACGGGACAGGTCTCTTGCTCAGTTTAAAGCTTGTTTCACATCATGGAACAGTCAGGTGGGACTTTCCAGGTGTTGCCATGCTGGTGTTGAGTAGACTGAATAGATAGGGATGGACACAAACAGAGCACAGCACATGCCAGAGAACTCTCTCTTGATGCAAATGGGCTGCCAGAGCACACACTTTGGCTGCAGTGACCTGTCTTTCAGGCTTTTCTGAGCTGATGTCCCGCTTATCTGTGGTATTTCCTCGTCACCCTGGGTGGAGGGAGTCACATTCCAGGTTGTGGTGCAGTTCTGGGTGCCCAGCACAGCCTGTGAGCAGGGGCTCAGCCCTTGTCACCACAAGAAGCTGTTTGTCAGTGGACTTTGCCCACAGCCCCAGCTGGCGCTTACCTGGTGACAGGCAGTGTGTGGGCAGGGCAGGTCTGCCTGCTCTGACCTGGTAATGCTCTTGAGCTCGCTCCACATAATTGACCAGTCCTTAATAAAGAGCATGGCTGATTGCTGGAGCTTTTAATTTTGCAGTTGGCCTGCGCTGTCCTCCCCTAAACCCACACAAAGGGAGCTTTGGCTTGGTGAGGACGTGCAGGATGGGTGGTGGCCGTGGCTGACAGCTGGTGGGCTTGGGGCAGGCTGTGGGCTGTCTGATGGGACCTGTTGCATGGAGAAGGACCAAGGCTCTCCCAGCTCTAATCACGCTTTGTGTCCCTGCCTACCTCCTCCTGTGCCCAAATGTCTCCATGGACTGCCAGAAACGAGTGTGCCAAGTGTGTGTGGGGTGTGCTGGGGGTACAGACACCACTGACGAAAGCCTGCTCCTTTCCATAGCCCCGATGAGGGAAATGTCCCTGGGCTGGCAGGGATCACAGCCCGCTCTTGTCCACAGTACCCACGCGCTGCGCTGGCGTTTCAGCGGGGAGCGCTGGTTTGAAAAGCCCTTTTTGTGGTCTCTGCTCCTTGCTGGCTGGAGAGCAGCGTGACCCCAGCATGGGGACTGCAGTGGGACAGCTCTGCCCAGGGGCTGTGGCCTCTTGGCCATGCTGCTCAAGGCTCGCTTTTCCCTATGGCCTTTCCTGGCTGTGCATGAAGGTGCTGCCAGCTCTGCTCCCTTGCCTGTCCCCCATGGGTGCGTGGCCAGGGCAGCCCCTGTGGCAAGGTCAGGCAGCTGAGCTCTTTCTCCAGGAGCAAATCCTCCAGCTGCCTTGTGTGGCTGGTATTTCTGGCTTTCCCGTTTCCTCCTTTCCCTGCTGGCTCGCAGGATGCCCGCAGGCTCTGGCTTGGTCAGCTGCCAAGGAGCTGAGCCCATGATTACCGTTCCTGTCTCCTTGCAGTGCCGTGGGTGCGGGCCGGCCAGCGGCCTCCTTTGGGGCACGAATCCTGGTTCCTGCTAGGATTAGATTCCTCCCGGCAGGAAGTACGTCCCAAGGATCTGGTCCTGCCTAAGGATTGTTTTCCTCTTTCTTTGCTGTCTCTCTTATACACAGTTGGGTCCTCTGTGTTTGCAGCACGACCCTATGCAGCTTTGAGGGAAGGCAAGTTAACTCACCCTCACTGCTATTCTATCATAGAAATGAGGAATCTGCCTCTGAAATGTGCCACAGTTTCTCCCCACTCTGGGGATTCCAAAGTAGGAAAGGAGCATCAGGAAACACTCCACAGGCACGTGAAGATATAACCTTCTACCCTTTTGCTGAGTGTTACAGACCTTGGTTTTGGATGGCCTTGACTCTGCTGTCTCTGTGCAGTTTATCCCTTTCTCAGCTGGTGTGATGCTTCTTTTCCAGCCCTGAGCTGCAGTCTGGCTGGTTTGGGTAATGTATATTTTGCTGGGTGTGATCTGTCGGTGTGTAGCTGGGCAGAGAGATGGAGGATCTAGTTTGTCACTTTGATGGCACTTTGGCTGAGTAGCTGTTGTCCTCTTGCACATCCTTTCAGCCTACCTGGGGCTGTTCTCACTATCCCAGCAGCCTTTCTTCCAGCTAAGAAAATCACTAGGCTTTAGAAGGTATGTCTGAAAGAGTGACATTTGCAGCACGTGAATCTGCATAGTCTTGTGTGTCACAGGAGGACAGCACCTGTGTCCTGAGCTGGGTAGATGGATAACCACAGAATGGTTTGGGTTGGAAGGAACCTTTACAGATCATCTCATGGGCAGGGACACCTTCCACCAGACAGGTTTCTCCAAGTTCCATCCAACCTGGCCTTGGACACTTCCAGGGATGGGGCAGCCACAGCTTCTCAGGACAATCTGTGCCTCCTCACCCTCACGGGGAAGAATTTCCTCCTAACATCCAATCTAAATCTCTCCTCCTTTTGTTTAAAATCATCCCCACTGTCCTTTCACTCTCTGCCCATGTAAAACATCAGCCCATGTGCTCAGCAGGAGACAAGGGCACAGCTCTTCTTGCCTCTTGGCACATGAGCTCTGCTGGGGCAGAGGGCACCCCCATGTTCCCTGCACCCATCTGCTCTGTGCTGTGCCCAGGGCTTCCTGCTGCCTATTCCATCACCTTTCCTTCTGCCATCAGCCTTTCCTCCTGACCTTTTCCTCCTCCTTGGTGTCTCTGGTGATCTCTTATCTTCGGGGCACGTTTTCAGAGTGAAGTTTAGGCATCTGTTAGTGCTCTCTGGTTCAGGGTGATGGTTTTATAGGAGGCACGTGGGTGGTTCTGGCTGGAGGAGCATGGATCACCACATACCTAATGGGACTGGAATGAGAAATCAGGGACACAGAGTGCACTGTTCCAAGAAACATGAAGCCTCCTGTGTGCTTCTGTGGGTGGATAAAGCCCTGCAGCCTGCCCCCAGCAGCTCCCCTACCAACTGCTGTGCTCTCTCCCTTCCAGACTCCCTCTATGTCTCCGAGTACTTCTCTCAGAGTGCACAGAAGCTCTCCTTCTACAGCTGGTATGGGAACGCCAAGCTCTTCCACTTCCACGTGCCAGAGGACACCGTGCTGCTGCGCTGGCTCCTGCAGGCGTCCCGGGGGAAGGGCCCCGAGTGCACCAGCATGGAGATCACTGTGTATGTATGTCCCCATGCCAGGCCTTGTCCCTGTGGGCTTCTTGTCCTGGTCACTCATGGCTGGGGCTGGTTGGTTGTGGAGGCTGGGCAGTTCCTCAGCAGCAGGAGCTGTAGTTTCTTTATACAGCAGCACTAAGTTGGTGTTTAAACCTGTAGGAGTGCTTTGTGTTCATGTTACCAGCGGATCTGGGGCTGCCTGTCAGGTGTGGTGTCCAAGAGACCCCTTAGGACACTGGAGAGAGCTTCACAGTGAGGCAGATGTGCTGCTCGGAGGTGCTTCTGGCCTGGCAGAACCTGCACACGGTGCCAAACGATGTGGCAGCACTACGAGGGACTTGAGCAGAGCCAGACTGGCTGGAGATGGGCAAAAACTGCCCAGTGCAGAAGAACTGAGGAGATTTGGGGGCACTTTGTGAGGGGCATGGAGATAGGAGAGGAATGTGCTGTCCTGTGAGTACAGGAGCACGAGAAGATGGCAAACTCAATGTCAGTGAGAGAAATGCTGCTTTTAAAACAGTACTTGACTTGCTGAAGGATTTGAGATCCAAAACTTGTCAGATTTTGAGTTTTATCTTTGGAGGACACCAAGCTTCCTCAGCAGGTTGTGCCCATGGAGTCACACAGGTCTCTGGCACCCATTCCACAGAGATCTGGGAGTGACTGAAGCTGCTTGGCTTGTGCCTCCCTGGTCTGTCCTGGGGAGACTGGCACTCTTAGTTGCTCCTGAGCAGCCTGGCACAGATGATCTGCCTGCTTTCTGCTTCCCAGAAAGGTTTCCGGTAGACTGAGGACATGAGGGACGAGGCAGCAGCTAAACAATAATCCAAGAAATGATGGCTAACCCAGATAAGCTCCGAGGGCTGAGAACATATCACCTGTCATGTCTGCTTGCTGGACCTGTTGCAGTGCAGTCCAAAAGCAATCAAATTAAATGCCAAATTGACTGAGTAAATATCTCCCACGTTCCTAAGCTGTGTGTGTTTCTGCTACTTCAAATGCTGGGCTTATCTAGAAAGCAGAAGTGCTGCTGTTCTGAAGTCTGTAATATGGGCCTTCCTTGGAAAGTGTCTTTTTAGTCTGTCTGTTCGCCTTCCTTAAAAGAGGAAATGGGGAGATGCAGATCTCAGCTAGAAAATTAAAGTTCTTTGTGGACGATTTTCCCTATATGGGGAATTTGCTGATGGTTATAAAGCAGTAGTCTGTGGGTGGGGCTTAGCCTTAGCAAGTGTTGGAAATTTGCACCCAGGCTTGATGAAACCATGTAAATCTTAATAAGCTGCCAAGTTAAACCAATCTCTAAATGAATCCCAGATAAGCTAATAGCAACCAGTCCTCACCAGGTGAAAATGATGGCTCCACTTGAAAATGTTGGGTTTTCCAGCCTGCTCCCGTTCCAATCCCAGGCCAGTTTGTACCCCAGTTTATCTTGCCAGTGTCTGTACCTCCCTGAGTTTGCTCTCGCTGTGGTTTCTCTCGCAGGCACTTTCGGCACGGAGCCCCTCCCGTCATTAACCCTTTGGGAACTCGCTTTCCTGCCAACGCCACTGTCCGTCCCTCCTACAACATCAGCATCACCCTGAGCAGTGCCGTGCAGAACACCACCTTCGTGAACATCACCACCCCCGCTGCCGGGGACTGGTTCATCGCTGCCCACCTGCCCGAGGCTGCGGGCAGGATCGAGGTGAAGGTGAGGGGCCTGCCCAGCGCCTGCCCCGCCTGTCTCATCGCAGCCACAGCTGACCCCTGTGCTCTCCCCTCCTGCAGGGTTTCTCCACTCCATGCCCCTATATGTTCCAGGCAGATATGTTTGTGCTCAGACTCACTGATATGCCTGTCCTGGAGCCTGGTGTCCCCATGCCACACACCGTTGTCTCGCCTGCTAAGCCACTGCATGTCAAGTGAGTGGGAGCAGCGGGTGGGACACCGAGGGCACGGTGGGGTGGGACTTCCCACTTCCCTAAGCTGCTTAGGGGAAGCCAGTACTGTTCCCATATGGGGCTGGAGCTGGGGGGTCTCTGAGCTCCCTGCAGCAGTGGCAGGGTCTGCATGGGAAGCACACGAGCACTCTTCCCCGACTCTTCCCAGGTGGTCATAGATTCAACTGCAGGATTTTTAGTGCTTCCAGATGTTTGCCTTGGGAAGGATTTTCACAGCACCAACCAGGGCAGTCTAGCTCTTGTCACAAAGCCCTGGAGACCTGGTTTGTTGGGAGTACAAGCTCTGCAAGCTGCTGCTCCCTCCCCCTGCAGGGTCTTCGTTCCCAAGCACGCGGCGGGGATGCGGTTCCAGCTGAGCAGCTGCGTCACCAGCGAGCGGAGAGCCTGCAGCGTGCGGGTGCTGCTGGGCTCCATCACCCTGCCCCAGTCCTTCCAGAGGAGCCTCACCTGCGCCGGCAGCACCAACTGCAGCCTGGCCCTGGAGTCGCCCCCCTGGGAGAAGTGGCTGCAGGTCATGGTGGAGAGTCTCGGCCCTGCCAATGCCAGCGTGTCGGTGGAGATGCTGGCTTCGTTCACAGGTGGGATTCCATGTTCTTTAGCAGTGGGGGAAGGAGCAGAGGGAGCTCTGTGTGTGCTGTGTCACCCTGTCCTTGGGTGCCTGGCTGTGGTGGCCTATGCTCCCCATCATGCTGGTTGCCACCTCTTGTTCTCCCTAGTTATTGCTTTGGGGACAAAACTGAAAGCTCCAGTGTTCACCCCAGAGAGGCCTTTGCTAGAGCTGCCTGTTTGGAAACACCTGAGAAGTTCAGTGTTATTTTTCTAAAGGTTGTTTGGGAAACAGTGGCTAGCTTCAAATTTGGTGGGAAAAATAGTTTTCTGTGGTACACCAGACTGAGGCTGTGTTGACTACTAATTGGCCAAGAGCGGGCTACAGGCAGGAAACCACCTCACAGAGGTTTACTTGGGGAAATGTCTGGAGTTGTTGTGAGAGGGTGTCACCATTTCCAGTGACTCTGTGTGGCTCAGGTGGATACAAGGTCCTTGTGGCTGTGATAGGCACCTTTGCACCTATTACGTGCCTGTAATCCCTGTTTGACTGCTGGAAGCTCACCAACTAGGTACATTTTTAACGTTTTCTTCTGCTGGGGGTTCTGCCACCTCCTCTTCAAAGCAGAGCCTCATCCTGTGTGCTGGAAGCAGAGGTGTCAGAGGGTAGCACTGGAGTCTCTGGGAGCAGTGGACAGTCTCCAGCAGTGGGCCTCCAAGTGTCCCATTCTGCTCCATCTGCCACAGTGTGCCCAGCTCCACTGGGCTGGCTTCTCCCTCCTGCTCAGCTTTGTTTGCTCATGTATTGGGAGCTGGGAGAGACTTCTGTGCAGCCTGTGGCTGTGGGACAGCTGAGTGCTGAGCTCTGCTGGTGGTGAGCGAGCATTCCCTGGGCACCTTGGTGGTGCTGTGTTATCCCTTCTTCTGTTCCCCCTTCCTGCAGCTCCAGGGTGCTTCCACCCACTGTACCACTGCCTGGCAGCATCCCAGCTTGTGGATGCCCCTCCTGCAAAGATGGCACCTCAGGGACAGTTCCTGCAGGGCATGAACCACCTGAACCCCCCAGTTTGTGCTGCCCCTTGGAGCACTGCATCTGTGATGTTTCTCCCCTCTCAGCCCCTAAATTATCAGCTTAGCCCAGAGATCCGAGACCTTGAGGGGAGGAACATCAGGAGATGGGCAAAGATTCCAAAAGAGGCTCTTACCCTGATGTATGTTGTCCAGCTTTTATTCTGTGATGTCCAGGGGAAGGAGTGGGGCAAAGAGAGCAAACAGGAAGGGCCAGGGGTTTATCCAGGCTCTGGACAGGGAGGGCTTCTCTGGCTCTCCACCAACCCTGTTGGGGCATGAAGGAGACCAGGCTTATCTGATCAGAGTCACAGGGGTCTGGGGAAAGGGGGGAAAATATGGCCTGAGCACACTGTAACACATCTGCTGGGACCCTGCCTGGGTGAGGTGCTAGACCTGGCTGTGCTGATTCCTCTCCTTTCTGGCTCTAGTTTGCAGACCAGGAAGCAGCAATTCCTTCCTTAACTTCATCAGCCTAAACCAGAGCCAGGCTGGTGCCAGACCAGGAGCAGCAGGCAGCTCTGCTCCAGCTGCAGGAGAAGCTCCAGGCAACGTGTCTGGCCAGAGGAGCTCCTGCCTGCAGAGCCAGCCCGTGGTGAGGGAGGACCTGGACGTGGTGTCCGTGCGTTACCGGCTCCTGAACGGCCCCAGCGTGCCCGTGACCTCCCTGTCCCCCACCCTGCTCCTGCTCAACCTGAACACGGGCATGGACAGCGGGGGATCCCTCGTGGTCAGCCTGCTGCTCAACAAGGTGAGCAGGCTGATGGACGGGGTCGTGTCCCCTTGGCAGGGCTGGTCCCGGCTCCTGCATGCTCCAGAGGTTGTAGGAACCAGTGGGACTATTTCTCTTTTTGTTGTTACAAAATACTCCAAGCCTTTTTTAGCTGCTCCCAGCATGTCCCACCTGCCAGCTCCAATTCAAATGCCACAGCCTGCAGCATGGGGCGGCAGTGACGCAGAGGAGACAAAATGGAAAGCAGCTGCAGTGCCATCTTCTCCATGGGAGCCTGGCACCTTGCCACCAGGAGAGGAGGCTGAGCAGGGGAACCCAGGGATGTTCCTGTCCAAGTCCCTGATTCCCAGGCTCCTTCAGTGACACCCCACCACCAAAATAACCCCTGAAAGTCCATGAAACTTCTTGAGGGCTCAGCCCTGATGTTCTGCAGACTCTAACTTGTGTCTCCCCTGGGTTGGTGCTGAAATGATGAGTGGGTGTCCCAGTTTTTGGGGCAGTTCCCCTGGCAGGGTCCCCCACAAGAATGCCTCTCAGTTGTGACACAACACAGTGGTAGCACAAGGTCCAGTGAAACAGAAACCTTCTGAATTGATGGGTGACTTGACCTGAAGGATTTATTGTCCCTGGGCACTATGGGAAAGGAATGGTGCAGGGGGATGGCATTGGGGCACTCTAACATGGGACACTGCTCTGTTTGCACAGACATCTGTGAGCCTGGCCAATGCCACCGTGGCAGCCTGTGTGAGTGCTGCTTCTCCAGTGCTGTCCCTGAACGCCACACAGAACTGCAGCACAGGTAGGAGAGGTGCTGGCACTGCCACCAGATCAGCTGTGTCATCTCAGGGCTCTGCTTTTAGACCTGGCAAGCTGTAAACTGACTCAGGACTTCATGGTGTGTCCCAAAGAATCCGATTTTTGCACAAACCCTCATGAGGTGTTTGTGCTGGCACATGCCCAGGGTGCTGGGGTGCAGGTGGTGGTCTTGGCACCATGAGTTAGCCTCCATCAAAGGAAGGTCTGGTTACCAGCTGGGGTTCTTCCAGCCTTGTTGGCAGGAGCTTTGGGGATGGTGAAGGTACTGCTGGTGTGCAAGCAGCTCAGCTGTGCACTGGAGGACCAGCCAAGACAACAGGCTGTTCCAGGTGCCCCGTGCTGCCCAGATATGTACCAGGAACTAAGATGACAGAAAAAATTGAGATCTCAAGAAACAGGGTCTTGAGAGCAGGGGTCCTCTCCATACCCCTGGTGCCTCCTGAGCGTGGGAGCAAGGAGCCACTGGAGGCAGCTGATTCCTGTGTGGTCAGTCTCAGGCTGGGATTGCTGTGGGCCCTTCTCCTCAAGCCCTGGCACATCACAGCACCCTCCTTTCTCCAGCTTTCTCCCAGGGCTACCCTCTGAGTGTGAGCACGTCCTCTGCAGAAGCGATGCTGATTGTCCTGTACCCACAGACCGATGACTGGTTCCTGTCCCTGCAGCTCCTCTGCCCCAAGGGACAGGGGTGAGTCTGGTGTCACCCTGCTGCATCCCACTGCCCTTGGCTCCTGTGAGCAAACCTGACCCCCTGTCCTCCTGTGTGGGTTGTGGGCTCCTCTCACCTGGTGGCAGTTGAACTGTGGCTGCAGAGGGACAGGGAGGTGGCTGGCCCTGCTCACTTGCTCCCTTGTGAGCACCCAAGCAGTTTGTTTGATGCTGAGCTGGCACAGCTCACGCAGACTGCAGATGGCAGAGCCTGCCTTGGTGAGCTTCAGGTCCCCAGGTGGATTCAGAGGTGATAAACTGGGAAATAATTGCTGCTGTTACCCTTCTGGGAGCTCCCTAAAGTGCAGGCAGCTGTGCCTGAATTCCTGCAGTTTGCCTTCCTGCTGGTTTCCTGTGTAAGGAGCCAAGTGCATGATACAAAACAGCACGGGTGACACTGGCCCTGGGGACAGTCATGGGCACTGGGGTCTGCCATGGGGGTCTGGGGAGAGCTGACACCCACCTGGACATCAGTTTGGCAGCCCAAGTGGCAAGGGAGCAGGCTCTGCTCCTGGCTCTTGGGAGGGATGGAGCAGATCCCAAAATACCAGGGAGCTTGCAGGCAGGAGCGTGGCCTGGCCATCGGGAGCAGGGCAGGGGTTGTCACAGGGATGGTGGCACCAGGGGGATGCTCTGTCCTTGCAGGGAGTGTGCCAGCAGGGTGGGGGCTGTCCCAAGGACTGTGGCACTGAGGGGATGTGCTGTCCTTGCAGGGAGTGTGCCAGCAGGGTGGGGGCTGTCCCAAGGACTGTGGCACTGAGGGGATGTGCTGTCCTTGCAGGGAATGTGCCAGTGCTGAAGGCAGAGTGGCGGTGTTGGCGTACCTCACGCCCTGCTTCAACGACTGCGGGCCCTACGGGCAGTGCAGCCTCCTGCGCAGGCACGGCTACCTCTACGCTGGCTGCAGCTGCAAGGCTGGTGAGTGCCTTGCCCTGGGAAGCTCTGCCATCCTCCCTGAGGGGACAGCACCATTTCGAGTGGTGGTGCTGGAGTGGGCGAGCCTGGGGTTTGCTGTGGGTGGGGAAGAACAGTTCTGGGAAGAAGCACCCAGGGGTGATGGGGAATTGGGATGAGGACAGTTTGGAGTCCCCCAGGGCTTGGAGCAGAGCTCCTGAGCATCCCAGAGAGATCAGGGTGCCTGAAAATGCCTGTGTCAGAGCCTGTCAGGAAGGTTTGCTGTGTGGGTTCCTGGTATGAGATGTGATGAGGCCAGGCTGTGCTCCCTGTGTCTCCTGCCAAGAGCCTGAGACTCAGAGGTGCCCCTGGAGGAGGAATATCTGTGTCAGCTCCTAATTATCTTAATGGCCTGGGAGGTCTGTGGTGTAGGGAAGATGAGCTCTGCTGTGCTTGGGTGGGTCTGTGCACCTGTTCTCAGCAGAAGGACAGGGCAGAATGTGGCTTCCTGCTGCTCTGGGCCTGAGCCAGGACCTCCCTGCTGCAGTGCTGATGATGGGTGAGGAACAAGATGGAGAGCAGCATCCCAATTTCCCCAAGGGCTGCCAGGTTCTGGGAAGCACAGAGCACCTTAAGGGAACTGGAGAATCAGGCTGAGGACAGCTTTCTGCTGAATCACTCCCAGCAAAGTGCCCCATGTGCGTATTGGTGACCCAGAAATAAACCAGAGAGAGTAGGTTCCCTGGGCTCTGCCTGGCAGGGAGGCAGCACAGGGGGCAGAGCTGCTGCTGTGGGTTCCAGTGACTCTGGAATGGGATGGATGCTACTGGTAACTCTGCTTCTGGACCATGGAGTGCCTGCACATACCCCAGCTGCCCTGTGGCTGACCTCCTTTTCTCAAAAGGAGGGCATGGGCATCCTAATCTTTAATTAAAATAACTTAAATAATTTTTCAAAAGAACAGGCAGATTTGTGTTAATAGAGATTGCCTCAGTTCAGTCCTTGGTATCCAGTCAGAGGGTGAGAGATGTGTTTTGTGCCAGCCACTGTCCTTTGGAAAATTTTCACTCCCAGGCTCCTGTGCAGCCCTGGATGTCACCACGGGCTGAGGCAGTGGGTTTGTTCAGCCTGTGGAAGAGGAGCTGGAGTGGGACCAGTCACACTTTCTGCTGCCCAGAGGTTACAGGGACCCTGGAGCCACCTATGCAGGATGAGCACAGGGAAAGGACAAGAGGCCACAGACACTGGCTGCAGCAAGGAAATTGTCACCTAAATTGAAGAAGACACATTTTCTCCCCCTTCAGTGCTGTTTGTTTTTGCACAGGTTCCAGGTCTCCATCCTTGGAGATCTTCAGAAGTCAGTTGGGGAAGGTCCAGAGCAGCCTGACCTGGTTTTGGGTCTGCCCTGCTATGCCAGCTGGTAGGAGGGGAGCCCAGTGGCTTCCTCAGTGCTGAGGATCGTTCTCCACCTGATTCCTGGGATCTGTAGGGATCTTGCACCCAGCTTACACCACCACGTGAAGCATCTGAACCTTGAGTGCTTGATGTTCCACCAGCAAGTAGCACGTGTGTTGCGTTACTGCAGGGATGGAAAGTACCAGTCTGGATGTAGGATGGGCTCTGCTACATGGGGACAACCAGGGGAATGTCCTCAGGGCAGCCATGGGGCTCTGCTGGGCTTCTCCAGCTTCCCACAGCAGAGCAATGAGACACCCTGAGAGCAGGAGCATGAGAGGCTGATGGAGAAGAGGCTCAGGGACAGTCTGGGTGTGGGATTGCTCCTTCTCAGGTACCCCAGGCTGCTGCTGGTTGCTGTGGGAGGACAAGGCAGGGACTTGGAGATCCACAGAAGCCTCTCTGTCTGCAGGTTGGGGTGGCTGGAGCTGCACAGATGACACCAAGGCCCAGAGCGTGGGCACGCAGAATTTGGCCACGCTCCTGCTCACCCTGAGCAACCTCATGTTCCTGCCCGCCATTGCAGTCGCTGTCTATCGCTTCTACCTGGTGGAGGCCTCTGTCTACACCTACACCATGTTCTTCTCCACGGTAGGGACTGCCTTGTGTCCCCTGATACCTTCCCCTGAGCTCTGGGAATGCTGTGTTAGAATTAAGTCCTTGGTGGAGCAGCCCATCCTGGAGCTCACAAGGAGCTCCTGGGATCATTGGACAAGCTGCTCCAGAGGCACATTGTAGTATCCAAGAATGATAAGGGGCTGGAATGGACCTTAAAAATCACCTAGTTCCATGGACAGGGACACTCCCACACTAGACCTGGTTGCTCAAGGCCTTATCTGGACTGGCTTGGAATACTTCCAGGGCTGAGACATCAACAACCTCCCTGGGGAACTTGTTTCAGTGCCTCACCATGCTCAGAGTAGAAATTTCTCCCTAATATCTAACCTAAATTTCCCCTCTTTCAGTTTGTACCTGTTAGTCCTTCTCCCATCACTCCAGTTCCTGACCAGAATCCCTCTCCAGCTTCCCTGTAGGCCCCTTCAGATGGTGGAAGGTGCTGAGTTCTCCATGCAACTTTCTCTTCTCCAGGCTGAACAGCCCCAGCTGTCTCAGCCTGTCTTCACAGAGCAGTGCTTCAGTCCCCTTATCAGCTGCATGTCCCTCCTCTGGAGCCGCTCCAGCTCTGTGTCCTGCCCTGTCAGAGCTGCTGGGGCAGTGCAGGGTTCCTGCTCTCACCTGCTTTCCATAATGCCACAGCAGTTTGGTGCAGCTTCCTGGAGCCCCTGCAGGAGGGATCCTGCCTGTGGGCTGAGCCTTCTCCTGCCTGCCCTGCCCAGAGAGCCCCATGGAGCTGCTGGCTCCACGCTGACCTTTGCTTCTGTCCCCGCCGCAGTTCTACCACGCGTGCGACCAGCCGGGCGTGGCCGTGATGTGCATCATGGACTACGACACGCTGCAGTACTGCGACTTCCTGGGCTCCGTGGTGTCCATCTGGGTCACCATCCTGTGCATGGCCCGCCTGAAGAAGATCCTGAAATACGTGAGTGCCAGGTGTCCCCACAGACCCGAGCCAGCTGAGCCACGAGTGGCCACGCTGCGCCCTGTCACCGCTGTGTTTTAATGACAGCTGGGTGACAAAGCCTGTTTGTCACCCAATACCACCCTGGGTTGTTTTGTCCCTCATGCCTGCTTGCTTGTAGGGGCTGGGCCTGAAGATTTCCCCTGAGATGTGGGGTAAAGGTTCATGGGTTCTGTGGTTTCTCCTTCAAGGTGTTTTCCTGACTCTTGTGTGGATGCAGAGCTGGGTAGCCAGAAGAAGAGGTTCCCCTTGCCTCTAGCATGTCTGGCTGTACTCTCTCAAAAGATGAGCTCCTGCCAGTAGTGGTGGTGTCTCTTTTCCAGGTCCTTTTTGTCTTGGGGACCCTGTTAATTGCCATGTCCCTGCAGCTGGACCGCAGAGGGGTGTGGAACATGATGGGTCCCTGCCTCTTCGCCCTCCTCATCATGGTGACAGCGTGGGTAAGTGAGGGCAGCCAGGCAGGACTGCTGCCCTTTGCTCCCCATGGGGAATGGGATGGGCTCCAGCCCATCCAGAGGCATGGCTTGAAACCCTGGAACACCCAGGTGGAAGGGGCAGGGCAAGGGATTCACCTTCCAGCCCTGCAGTAGCTGAGAAACCCTTGGTTCTGGGTGTCAGACCTGGAGCTGCAGTGCTGTCCCAAACACGTGGCTTGGCCCTGGGCAGGAGCTGCAGCCTGTGCCAGGCTCTGTGCCACAGCTCCTGGGGGCTTTTGCAGAGCAGAGATGGGCCCAAGCAGTGTGGGGGCTGAATTCCTCAGGGACAGCAAGCACCCTGGAGGCTGGCAGATGCTCCGGGGTCTGTTTCCCCCCTGCTTAACCCCCGTGTGCTCTGCCCCCCAGGTTCACCACGGAGCAAAGCGCAGGCACTGCTACCCCTCCTCGTGGAAGCGCTGGGTTTTCTACCTCCTCCCAGGGATCACCTTGGCGTTCATTGCCATCTCCGTGTACGCTTTCATGGAAACCAATGAGAACTACTACTACACCCACAGCATCTGGCACGTGCTGGTGGCTTGCAGCGTGGCTTTCTTGCTCCCTCCTCGGGACAAGCATAAGAAGCCCTGGGCCTGGTCCCAGAAGCTGACGTGTCGCTATCAGATCTGCCAGAACGACCGTGAGGAGCTCTACGCTGTCACCTGAGCTGTCCTGGTGGCAGGGTGGACGGATGGGGAAGCTGCCCTCGGCCGTGGCTGCCCCTCGCTCGTCAGTCCTCTCACGTGCTGCTCCCCAGGACAGGAGGGCACAGCGTGGACTGGGTTTAAAGGTGAAGATGGTCTGGGCTGGTCTTCTGGAGGCAAGTTTGAGGCCACCTCTGCTTTTCTGCTGCGGTGGGGCAGGCTCTTCATGGTTCCAGAACAAGGAATAGCTTGTCCCCCACCTCCCCACAGCCCTGGGGGAGATCGCCAACCCTTCTTCCCCCGCTGCTGCATCCATGAGGCTTGGGCTTAGCCACACTGAGCTGGAGTCAAGGCTTTGGCTGCTGGGCTCTTCTCTGCACCCTGTCCTGGTAGAGGATGTGGGACAGGGACCTCCCCTGCCACCCTGCAGTCAGCACTTGAACCCAAGAGAACACGTTTCTTCTGTTCTGGGGAGCAAATGCTGCCGAGTGCCCTTGGTGCTGATGGGGAGGGAGGGAGCTGATCCCAACTCATGCTGGGCCCTTGGCTGCCATCTCCTTGGGGGTCTGGAGCCTCTCTCCCTCTGAAACAGGTGCTGCTGCTCTTACCTGGTCCTGATCCTGTGGGAGAAGAACGAGGCTGGGACTTGGGCCCTGGATTCAGGATCAGGTCTGGCAGGAATGTGAAAAACCCCGTGTGGGGACATGCCAGAGGCAGCAGCAGCACCTCGGCCAGAGCTGGGAAACCCACAGCAGTGCAGGGCTTAGTCTGAGTTTAACTTCAGCTCTGGAAGGAGCCAGGCTGATGGCGTTCAGGGATTCACTGTTTTCCTCCTTTTGGGGGGTTTGGCATGGGCAGGGCTCCCTCTGGGGTGGCACAGGTGGTGTGGGGTGGTGCCTGAGCTGCTGCTCCAGCCTGCTGTGCCTCAGAGCCTTGGAGCTGCAGGCTCCTGAGGCCTCAGCAGCATCCCAGCCCAGCCAGGAGCATCACCAGGGGCTCTCCAGGTGGCCACGGTCTCCTTTGCAGCGTGTCTCACCTTAGCCTTACTCCAGGGCACGCAGAAAGCAAGGGCAGAACTTGGCAACCAGGGAAGTTGTCTTTGCCCATCGTTCTTCTACAGATAAGGGCTCAACTCCATCCTTCCAGCTGTGTCAGCCTGGTGTGTGCTGCTGGGAGCCCCTCCTCAGGTGGCTTTGGGGAGGAAAGAGCTTTTAATGAAGGATTTGCCTCCTCGGGGTTCTTTCTCTGCTTTGAAGGGCAGCCAGCTCAGCTGTGCACTTTATCCCTCTGCCTCCCCTTCCTCTGCAAAATCCCCCTTTTTAAGCAGGCTCAGGACAAGTGAAGGACACTTGTCCACACCCAGCAGTGTCATCCCCCTGCCACCCGTGTCCCCTGCCTTTCCTTGTGCTGCTGCCATCCAGGGCAGCACAGCAGGAAGGGGGACATGGGGCCCTCAGGGCTTCCTCCAACTTTTACCACTTTTAGGCACTTTTTTTGTCCCCTGTCTCGGTTTGCACAGTGCTGCTGAGGCCCCAGCACCGTGGCAGGGGACCACTGCTCCTTCACAGCCGTGCCGTCCATGCCGGGCCACCGGTGGGACCCGGGTGCCACCGTGCTGGTCTGGGTGCTGCCAGTGGGACCTGACTGCTGCCAGTGTGACTTGGGTGCCACTGGTGTCACCTGGGTACTGCCAAGGTGAGCTGAGTGCTGCCAGTGTGCCCCAGGTGCTGTTGGTGTGACTCAGGTGCTGCCGGTGTGGCCCAGGTGCCAGCAATGCGATTTGACTGCTGCCAATGTGACCTGGGTGCCACCAGGGTGGCCCAGGTGCCCCCAGTGTGACCTGGGTGCTGTCAGGGTGACCCAGGTGCCACCAGTGTGACCTGGGTGCTGTCAGTGTGGCCCAGGTGCTCCCAGTGTGACCTGGGTGCTGTCAGTGTGACCCAGGTGCCCCCAGTGTGACCTGGGTGCTGTCAGTGTGACCCAGGTGCCCCCAGTGTGACCTGGGTGCCACCAGGGTGGCCCAGGTGCCCCCAGTGTGACCTGGGTGCTGTCAGTGTGACCCAGGTGCCCCCAGTGTGACCTGGGTGCTGTCAGTGTGACCCAGGTGCTCCCAGTGTGACCTGGGTGCCCCCAGTGTGACCTGGGTGCTGTCAGTGTGACCCAGGTGCTCCCAGTGTGACCTGGGTGCCCCCAGTGTGACCTGGGTGCTGTCAGTGTGACCCAGGTGCCCCCAGTGTGACCTGGGTGCTGTCAGTGTGACCCAGGTGCCACCAGTATGACCTGATGCCACTGATCTGGCTAGGTCTTGCTGGTTATCATAGAAAGCAATAATTCCTCATCGGGCCTTTCCCTTCAGGGATTTCCATGCTGGAAGCAGAAGCTTTGGGGCAAGAAATCCCACTGATGTGATTGTTTATTTTGTGTTTGATCATTCATTTTTGCTTTGCCCCCTCCCTGCTGACTGAGCCTTGGTGCCTGCAGGAGGGAGGGTTAATTATTTTGGGTAAAATCTAAGCAAATTCCGGTGTCTGGGGGAAAGAAAAAGAAACAATTATTTTTTTTTCTTTGCTGTTAATACCTGTGATTATTTTATACGGTAAATTTTAAAGCTTACGGTTTTATAATTTAATAAAGGTGACGGTATTTGCGGGCAGACGCCGGTGGCTGCAGTCACACAATCCTGGAAGGGGCCTCATCTCATGCACCCCCCATGCCCAGGCAGGGTCAGGTGGAGCCACAGGAACGTGTCCAGGTCCCCAGAGAGGGCTGTTCCTTTGGGATGTCCCCGGACAGGAATGTTCCTTTGGGATGTCCCCAGACAGGGCTGTTCCTTTGGAATGTCCCCAGGGTGGGCTGTTCCTTTGGGATGTCCACAGAGGGATGTTCCTTTGGGATGTCCCCAGACAGGGCTGTTCCTTTGGGATGTCCCCAGGGAGGGCTGTTCCTTTGGGATGTCCTCAGAGAGGGCTGTTCCTTTGGGATGTCCCCAGACAGGAATGTTCCTTTGGGATATCCCTAGACAGGGCTGTTCCTTTGGGATGTCCTCAGAGAGGGCTGTTCCTTTGGGATGTCCCCAGAGAGGGATGTTCCTTTGGGATGTCCTCAGAGAGGGATGTTCCTTTGGGATGTCCTCAGACAGGGATGTTCCTTTGGGATGTCCCCAGACAGGGATGTTCCTTTGGGATATCCCTAGACAGGGCTGTTCCTTTGGGATGTCCCCAGACAGGGCTGTTCCTTTGGGATGTCCCCAGACAGGGATGTTCCTCTGGGATGTCCTCAGACAGGGCTGTTCCTTCGGGATGTCCCCAGGGAGGGATGTTCCTTTGGGATGTCCCCAGGGTGGGCTGTTCCTTTGGGATGTCCCCAGACAGGGCTGTTCCTTTGGGATGTCCCCAGAGAGGGCTGTTCCTTCGGGATGTCCCCAGGGAGGGCTGTTCCTTTGGGATGTCCCCGGACAGGGATGTTCCTTTGGGATGTCCCCAGGGAGGGCTGTTCCTTTGGGATATCCCCAGGCCGGGATGTTCCTTTGGGATGTCCCCAGGGAGGGATGTTCCTTTGGGATGTCCCCAGACAGGGATGTTCCTTTGGGATGTCCCCAGAGGGATGTTCCTTTGGGATGTCCCCAGGGAGGGCTGCCCAGGCTTTCCCCGGGTGGAGGGACCCCCGGGGCTCACCCAGCCCAGCTCCTGCCCTGCCCACACCCCAACAATCCCACCCTGTGCCTCAGCACTGCCCAAACCCTCCTGGAGCTCTGACAGCCTCAGGGCCGTGCCCATTCCTGGGGAGCCTGGGCAGTGCCAGCACCTCTGGGGAAGAACTTTCCCAAAATCCAGCCTGACCTGGCCTGGCCCAGCTCCAGCGTTCCCCCGAGCCCGTGGTGTGGAGCTCCAGGGTCGGTCCGTGCCCGTCCCGCTCCCGTTCCCGTTCCTGCCCGGGCCCGGCCCGGCGGAGCCGCCGCCGCCCTCAGGCACCGTCCGCCCTTGCCGGGCCGAAACGCGGGCGCGGCGCGGCCCCTCCCGGCCGCCGTCGTTCTCCGTCCGCGCTGGCCAATGAGCGGCGGCCGTGGCCCGTTTGGCGGCCGCGCGGGGCGGAAGCGGAAGCAGAGGCGGAAGCGGAGGCCGTGGCGGTGCCGGTGCCGGTGGTGGTGCCGGTGGTGGCCCCGGGGCGATGCCGCTGCACCGCTTCCCGCCGCGCCTCTGGGCCTCCATGCGCCTGCGGGACGGCATCTGCGCCCGCCTGCCGCAGCACTACCTGGCCTCGCTGCAGGACAACACGCCGCCCACCCCCGTGCACTGGGAGCCGCACGGCCTGCGCTACCGGCGGAACCCGCGCACCGGGGAGCGCGAGCGCGTGCAGGACGTGCCGGTGCCCGTGTACTTCCCGCCCGCCGCCAACGAGGGGCTCTGGGGCGGCGAGGGCTGGGTCCGCGGCTTCCGCTATGCCCGCGACGACAAGGTGAGCGCCGAGCCGCGCCGGCGGCACCGGGGCCCGCTGGGCCTCCCGGGGCTGCCCCTGACGGCCCGGCCGTGCCCAGCTCTCCACCAGGCTGCCCAAGACCTGGAAGCCGCAGCTGTTCAAGCGGCAGTTCTACAGCGAGATCCTGGACGCCACGCTGACCATCACCGTCACCATGCGCACGCTCGACCTCATCGACGCCGCCTTCGGCTTCGACTTCTACATCCTCAAGGTACCGGCGGGTCCCGGCCGTGCCCCCGCTGCCCTCCGCCCTGGGCTGGCAGGCAGGGGGTCCTGGGATTTGGAATAGACCCCCAGGGATCATCCACTCCCACCCCTGTTCCTGCACAGACACCCCAACAATCCCACCCTGTGCCTCAGCACTGCCCAAACTTTCCTGGAGTTTTGGTAGCCTCGGGGCTGTGCCCATTCCTGGGGAGCCTGGGCAGTGCCAGCACCCTCTGGGGAAGAACCTTTCCCAAAATCCAGCCTGACCTGCCCTGGCCCAGCTCCAGCCCTTCCCTGATCCTGTCCCTGTCCCAGAAATTGGAGCTGCCCCTCAGGAGGAGCTGCAGCCCTGCTGAGCTCTGCCCTCAGTGCCCTCTTCTCCAGGCTGAACAAATGCTCTGTTAATGTTTCAGCGCAGCTCTAATGCTCCCAGCCTTTAACACCCTCTCAACTTGATATTAAACTCAGAGCTGTGACCAAATTGTCTCCAGAACAAATCCAACTGTTGCCCTGATTTTTAAAAGTGTTAAGTTTTCTTTTATAGTTCTTTTAAAAGTCTTAAAGTTCTCATAAAACTTCTTCAACCTTCTAATCTGTTTATGTATTCCTTCCGCAGTTGTCACGCACTGTTCATGTAAATAATAATTGTTTTACATTCTTCTTTATAAGAAGAGAAAATTAATAAACTGTTAGTTTAACAGTGCCTGGAGAAGTGGTAATTCCATCCTGCAATCCACAGTCACCTGTACAATTCTATAAATATCAAATGTTCAAATAAAACACTCTCTTTTTAGCCTTTAAACTTACCAAATGTGAAAAACGCCAATCACTTGGTTTTTAAAATTTTAAAAGTTTAATAGTAATAAAATGTTTATTAAAATAAAGTTTAGAGTTAGGATAATTACAAGATAATAACAAGTAAAGAATTACAGATGTCCGGATGATCTTGGACACTAAGTCACAAAAAGTATCACTTGTGAACAAAAGAATCAACCTTAAAACAATACATTTGTTGCATATTCATATATCTTTCATGGTTATGTATACATTCTATTTATGCATATTCATTTATCTTTCATGGTTATGCATACAGTCTAAGAAAATCTGTCTGTTGTATGTCAACTGTTTCTTTTAGTTTCTATGGCATCTTTGAGTTTGAGCAAGGCCTGGAGAAATTAGTTTCTTCTGATAAGAAGCCATAAATTCCTCTTTGGAAGATTTAGGTGTTCCTCAAAGCGAGTATCTTATTCTTAAAAAAAAACAAACAACTCTCCCCACATACATAGTCTCTATTTTAACATTATGTTGGAACCTAAAACTGCATTTAACACCCTAGTTAAGAGAATTAATGCAGCAGAACTTTCTAACATTACACACATAATATTCATTGTAATATTTGCAGAAAAGCCAGTCATAAATTATGCATTTTTCACACCAAACCTTTGTGTACTGACTTCGTATCCGGTAACGACATCCAGCAGACCTTTCCCCTTTCCCAGTCTGTGCTGGGTGAGGGTGAAGTGCCAGTGCTGTGCCCCCTGGCACTGCTGCCTAAGCCCAGCTCCCGTGCAGACCCCCAGAGCTGACATGTGCTCCAAGCTGGGCATGGATCTGAAGAGGACGATGCTGCTGCGCCTGGCACGGCGCGACCCCGCGCTGCACCCGGGGGACCCAGCCCGCAGAGACGCCGTCTATGACAAGTACAAGGTGGGTTCTGTCACCCTGGGCATGCATTTCTCATGTGTTTCCATTCAGGAGAGAGGGGGAAATGTAAAAAATACATTTATAAAAAATTAAATTTATAAAAATTTCTCAAAGCTTAACAAAAAGCTCACATAATATACAAATATATATATATACACATCTACATACAAACCTTAAGATAAGAGATACTAGCTTAAAAACACCATAGAATAAGAAAGATTGTTAAGAGAAACAGAACTAAAAGCACATTTCAAGAGAGAGCCTTACAAATAAGAGTAAATACTTTGGAAAAATAAAACTATGAAAAATACATTTTAAGACCCACAAAGAGCAATTTTAAATAATTAGCTTTAAAGCATTTACAACATAATGTAACAAAAACCAATAAACCAAAAAACACTTAATAATTATAATAATAATTGATATTATTCTTATAGTTATAATAATATTTATTATTTGTAAATATTAATAATGATAATAGTTATAATAATTATATTATTTTTATTATTATTTAATTTAAAATAATTAACTTCTGATTACAATAGCGTAATTTATGACATCTATATTGTCTCACCCTTCACGTGAAACTGAAAATAGAGTAAAATTTTTTAAAACACCTCTCAGTTACCCCATCTCTGGGTCAGAAAAGGGATTAATCCAACAACCTGTCCTGGTATTTGCTGCTTGGATGGTCACCCATCACTGGAGTTGGTTCCTGGGCTGTGAGAGTTTTAATTTTTTTTGGGGGGTTAGGATTCAGTGTGAGAGATGGAATTTCTTGTTTGACAGTATTAGATGTTTATTCGTTTTTATTTATATTCTTATAAACCGTCAGTTTTATAGTACTTTAACAAACTAAAATATTTAGCTATATTTCTCCATAAGATTTTTTTAAGGATAAATTATCTAATTAAGAAATTACACTTAAATTATTTTTACTTTTAGCTTAATAACTAACCACTTGTGGTCTGTCATGTGGACTTTTTATCTAACTATACAATATCACCTAAACCTGTTAAAAAAAGGTGAAGATGAAGGACTAGCTTCTGTTCTAAAATTTCTATCTTGTTTTATATATACATTACTATATTCTAAAACTTTCAGGTTTTTTACTATGTAATATTACACACTTCTAATTTTAGTTCTGTCATTCAGTTTTGGAAGTTTTCTCCATGGCCTCAGGTCAAATGCAGTGTTCTCTTGGGGTCAGTGCCTGTCAGCACAGAAAGTCTGAAATTCTCAGTAACTAAGGTTCCAACACTGGGCATAGAGAGGATTTGTATATTGGTCACCTGCAAAGACTGTGCTACCTTCTCCTTCTTTTATCACAGGAATTTGTGATCCCAGAAGAAGAAGCTGAATGGGTTGGCTTGAGTTTGGAAGAAGCCATAGAAAAACAGAGGCTCCTGGAAAAAAAGGTGATTTCCTGAGTGCTCAGCACTGAAGTTGTGGCTGCAGCTGCTCCGTGGGGTGTGTTCAGCTGGGTGCACACTGATGGCAGGCAGTGTGGGGAGGGAGGGAGGAAGGAAGGAAAGGGATCCTTGGGAGCTACTGATGATCCTCATCTGCTGTCAGAACTGGGGAAGCTGCTGAATGCCCCACACAGTGCCTGTCCTCTCTGAGGGAGGGTAACATGTTGGAACTCAAAATGTCCCTCAGACATTTTTGGAGGTTCCAGGCCGGGGTCAGAAGCATTTGAGACCCTGGCAGGCAGCTGGAAACAGCTGTGATTTTGAGTTTGAGCCATGGAATTATTTACCAACCTTGCAGGAAGAACAAGTCACAAAAGTTTAGATATTATATTAGAAGTCACAAAGTAGAGGGAAGAATTTCTTAGTATTGTACAAGGGGGTTTTAACACCTGTACAGGGGGGGTTTAGTTTTGTACATGGGGGTCAGAAGTTTCAAGATGGAGGGATTTGGGCCTGCCCTGTCCTCCCTCTTTCTCCTTCCTCACCTCCATGTTCTTGGTGATGTTGGCACTCACAGATTGGTTTAGAGTAGAAAAGCACCATTTAATATAGGTAATAGGCATTGGGGAAAAACTGTACCCATGTAACACGTAATGTACCATATAAAAGACAGCACAGCCCTGGGCAGAGAGGGAGAAGAAGAAGACAGCAGACAGAGAGGGTGTCAGGGGTGTGTGTGTGCCTCTGCCTGAGCTGTGAGCAAACCACAGCAGCCAGAGAAGAAAATCTTTTAGATAACTTGCAATAAACTGCCTTGAGACCGGACAACAGAGACTGCTGAGCCTTTCTTGGGAAGCACGGGCTGGAGGAGAGACTTTTCCACCACACAGAGCCCCTGAACCAGGCCTGGGTTCCGTCAGTCACAGAGCTGAGCAGCAGCTGTGGCACAGCACCTTGCCTTGTTCAGCCCCTGAATAAAACCCAGTCACATCTTCCTCTGGTTTTGGCTGCTCAGGTTCACTCCTTTCACATGGTGTGTCCTCTGCTTTGTTGCAGGACCCTGTCCCCCTGTTCAAGGTGTATGCTGAAGAGCTTGTCAGCCAGCTGAAAGAACAGCAACAGGCAGTGCAGAAGCAGTAGAAAGAAGAAACCTTGGGAGCAAAACCCTGCTGCAGAGAAAGCAGTGGGGTTCAGGGGCTCTGCTGCCTGAACCATGCTGCTGGGGAAGGAGCCACATGAGAACCACGTTGCTGAAGTGTCACAACAGCCTAAATGCACTGAGGACCTGTTCCTGTGGGCTGAGGAAAGTGTTTCTGTGCTGTGGCTCTGAGAGTTCTTGTCAGACTGACTCAGTATGGATCTTGTGCCTGTACAAGCAGTTGGCTGCTGTTGAGAGCCCACTTGTGATACAAAATACACATTTTAGTATTAACAGTAGTAAACTTCTCTCTGATACTTGTTTTATTAGTGTGTTGTAGCAAGGACTGTGAGACACAATGTAACTTAGATCAATCCCCAGCTTCATCCACCCCAGATCGTTGGGCCCCAAAAGTGTGACCCCGAACCCCTCAGCAGGTGGGGCTGAGCTCCCCAGTGCAGCTCACTAACCCTTGGGTTACAGCCCAGTTTCTGTTGTGAGTTGGTGACTTTTAATCTTATTTTGTAAAGATGTAGTTGAAGGGGGTGTTGAAGTCTTTGCTGCTGTCTGGCAACAAGGGACTGCAGAGCATTGCCATAATTACAGGCTGATGAGCAGCACTGGGAGTCCCTGGTGTTGTCTGGCAGCTTTGTGGTGGTGCAGTGAGTTTCTGGGTGGATCAAAATCAGCCTCTGCCCTGTTCCCCTCAGCTCTGAGGTGAGGGACAAGCACAGCGCCTGCAGGCTGAACCTTGTGTGGGTCGTCTCTGTGGAAGAGACTTTGCCTTACCCCTGTCTTGGGTTTCCCCCTCTCTGGCACATCAGGGCAAGTGCAGTGCCTTGGTTTGTGAGCCCCAGGAGTGAAGAGAGAGAAACTGGGCTTGTAGAGCAGAGTGTGGCTCGGCCCCTCTGTGCTGGGATGGAGCAGGACCACAGGGGAGCGGAGACTGGCAGTGCCTCGAAGGTTTGGGGGAGGAGTGGTGCAGAAACAGCCACTGGGTGAGCACAGAGCCTCACAGGGCTGTGCTGGGGGTTGGGTGAGGGAGGTTGTGCAGTTGAATGGGATCTAAACAACAGCAGTTCATGAAAACCAGACTTATCTGCTGCTCTTTAGGACAGAGAAGGGGCTGGGGTCCCCATAAGGGGTATTTGAGCCTGGCACAGGCTGGTAGGGCTGGCTGGGGCTGCCAGGCAGGGCTGTGCTGTTCCTGCAGGGGCACAGGGGGAACAGGCTGGGTGGCAGAAGCTGGGATGTTTCCAGCCTGCCTGTGTGTTCCATCCCCAGCAAGTCCAGGTTCTCAAGAGCAAACTGGCACAGAAGGTCGTATTTGCCTAATTAATGACTGCAGCTAGGCCAGCACAATGACATTTGGTTATCTCCTCTCTCTGCTGCAACTGAGCTGAGTGAGAAACTGCTGCCCAGCTCCTCGGGGACCCTGACACTCTGCCCTCGTTAGAGATAATTAGCTGGGACAAGCTCCTTGTTTGACAGCTCTGCTCATCATTAGGGCCAGCTCAGCTCATGCATTTTAATGCAGCTCCCAGCAAAGCTCCAGCCCGTGGCTCTGCCCTGGCCCCTGCACAGCTCTGCTGGCGCCTGCCCGGATCCTGCCCAGCCCCATGGGGGTCCCCGGGGCCTCGGAGCTCCTGGGCACTGAGGGAGCTGCTGGAAGTGGCTGAGGGGACAATGAGCAGCTGCTGCTCTGTCCCAGGGCTGGGAGGTTCTGGTTCTGTGGAGCTGAGGCTCTGCTTGTGTGTCCTCCCACGGCTGGAAGTGCCCAGCCTGGACCCTGTCTGATCTCCAGAGCTGCTCATTGAGCATCTGCAGGATCTGGGAGGGCTTGGTGGGTGACAAGGCATAGCAGGAGCTTTTGGGAGAGCTCCTGTCCTGCTGGGGGTGAGGGTTCTAAGGGGGACACTGCATGAGCACAGCTAAAGCTGCAGGAGGTTCTCTGGGGAACCTATTTGCGATATGATGAATCCTGACTTTTTGTCATCCTGCCTTTGGGGGGAAACCTTCCTTTCCTTATACCCATGTTGGATGAGGCCCAGAGATGTACTCTCATGGATTACTCTGCTGCCTTGAGGGAAGCTGCAAACTGGGGACCAGGGGTGCTGCAGCCTCAAGGGAAGCAGAGTTGGAGCACACAGGGCTGCTGGGCACAGCAGCAGATGTCTCGAGCTGGGGAGGGAGCCCCTGTGCAGCATTTGGGGTAGTTTGCACTACAAACCCCCCTGCCAGGTGACCTTGAGGAGGTGGAGGAACAGCTCAGGGTTCAGTGTTAGTCCTGTCCTGCTTTTACAGTGCTGGCTGCAGCTGGAGAGTTTGGTGCTGCTTGAGGGATGGTTTTTCCCTGTTTAGCTGGGCTCAGTCTGGCAAATAATGGTTCTTTGCTGCCCTGACAGGGGGATCAGAGGAGCTGGTAGTGTGCCACGGCAACGTGTTCCCAGAAAGCCACAGATGCCACAAACCCATGGGTACAAGTAGGGTGCTATCAGCTTGAGGTTGAAAATCCACCCCTGGACAGGGGAAGGGCCTGGCTGCCAAGCACTGCTCAGATCCCAGCACTGCCTCAGGCTTCTGCAAAGGTCACCAGGCTCCTGCTCCTGGTCCAGAGCCAGACACAGGCACGTGGAGCATGGGGAGGATCCAACACCAGGCTGGCAAGGACTTGACAGCCCCCAAAAAACTGCCAGAGAGCCCTGGCCAGGGTCACCTTGGATCTGGCAGCGTTAGCCCAGGCTGTGCTGGGAAAGGGGAATGGTGAAAAATTACCTCATCAAGGCAGCAGTGAAAGGATGATGGATGAGAGGCTGGGAGAGGCACGTGTGCTGTGTCAGCCACCAGCACTGGGAAGTGGGACTTTAATCCAGGACTGAGGGATTCCTGTTTAATTCATTCCTCAGATACCAAAAACATGCCACTCTCTTTAACAGTCCCAGCAAGCCACAAATATGAAACTGCCCCTTGGTACATGAAATTTGGGCCCATGTTCCAGTTGTGAGGGAACAATCATCCCCAAACCCTACACTGCAAAGTAATAAAGCAGAGAAAAAGGTTAATTGGGGAAAGCATCCAAGCAGGAAAGGCCTTGGGTGGGATGGCTGGACTAATCCTGCTGTTTGGCACCTGCTGTTTCTGAATTCTGGTGTTTGCTGGTATCTTGAAGCAGTGTTTGGATTTTGCCTGTCTCATTGTTGTTCCTAGCAAGTCACAGTTGCTGATCCAAAACCCAGCTTGAGATTAAGGCTCTGCTTCTCAACAAACTTTTTCTTACCTGTTTACCTTCATGAATTAAACAGATTTTCCTTGTAAATTCCCAACAAGCCCCTCTGTATTCAAACAAAAGGGATATTTGGGGAGCAGTAGCACAAGCAGCACATCCTTTCCTACTGGTCTCAGGTAAGCCTGTCTTTCCCTCCTGGCTTGGAGGCTCTTGGTTTGGAATCACTGTTGCAAAGGGGTGTGACTTTTAGGAGTGCTGTGAATCAGCCCAAACTTGGTGTCAGCAGAGGTCAAAATGAAGCCTGAAGTCATCCCCCATCCTATGGCATTAATCAAGGAGACATGAGATTTAGAAACTTGTTTGAACAATTCCAGCAAACCCTTTCCAGTATCACTGCAGTGTTTGTTTTCAGATCCACAGGACTTGATTCCTTCCACACAGCTGGTCTGGGATGCTCAGGCTGTTGGAGCTGGGAATGTGTGCTGTGCTTACTCCCCACAGCTTTGCTCTCTCCCTGGAATTTGCACTGGGGATCAGGAAATGGGATCAAATATCCTGGTGGTTCTGCCCATGAGTGACAAACCATTCTGGGTTTTGGGGATCAAGATGGAGCTGAGCTCATTGCAGAGGGAAGAACAGGAGACTGTGGGTAGTGAGAAACACTGGCTGGACTTGAGAAAAAACTTCCACAGGAGGGTGGTGCAGTCCTGGGACAGGGTCTGGAGAGGTGGAGGTTTTCAAAGGACAGGGTGAGGCCCTGAGTGACCCCTGGAGCCCTGCTCAGAGCAGGAGCCTGGGCTGAGACCTCCAGAGGTCCTCCCAAGCTCACGGTTCTGTGCTGCAGCTTCCGAGCTGCGGTTCCTCCCTGCAAAGCAGCAGCCAGGAGGGGGTGGGGCAGGAAAAGCAGCTCCCAGGTGCTGGCAGGAGGGGAGGCAGCCCAGTAGTTCTGTCCCTCCCTCCTCTGGGTGATGGACAGTCACCCTCCTGCCTGAGCTCCTTCTGCTGCCACGTGCTGTGCTCCCTCTTCTCCCACCCACCCACGGAACTGTCTGTGTGCCAAACCATCCCCTCCAGGAGAGGTGCTGCAGGCAGGGATGGCAGGATGGAGTCAGTGACCATGTGCTGGATCACCTAGAGCCCAGTGAATGGAGCAGCAAACAACCTGGCTCTGTGTGAGCATCCCTGGGGCTGTCACCTCGGGTGCTGGCTGGCTGTGGCCAGCAGAAGGTCCTGGTGGCTCTCCAGGAGTGACCAGTGGCTTTTCCAGCCCTGCTGGACACGCTGCTGGTCCTGGCCAGCTGCCCCAGCCCTGCAGGGGATGAGGTGGGACGAGGCATGGCCGAGCAGGGCTGGTGGCCTGATGGTGGCAGGGCTGTGGGGGGACTCTCTCTGGGGTGAGACCAGCATGCAGCCTGAGCAGAGAAGCAGACAGGGACATGGGGGCTCAGTTGTTACAGTAAGGAGTCATAATGTGGCATTCATAGTCTCTGGACAGAGAGACATAATTCTGTCTCTCTCAGGGTTTTTTCTGGTTTTAGAGAAGCACAGAGAGACAAAGTGGAAAATCACTATTTGCAGATTGTTTATACTAACAAGTTATTACATTCTTACCAACTCCCTAAAAATTCTCACAAGTTACTGTGAGAAATTGTTGTCGTTTCTCTCTCCCTGACCAGGCCACCATCTACATCATGAGAAAGAAAAAAAAACCAAAAAACCAAAAACAAACAAACAAACAAAACCCCACTAATAAAATCTCCATATGCAAAAGAATTGCCAAAAGCTCCCTGCCATGTTCCTGCCACCTGCAGCTGTGGGCTGAGCTGGGCTGGGCACACTGGACGTGGGAGATGGACACACGAACAGAGGCAGGCAGGGGGAGTTCCCTCCATTCCCACTCCTGCCACACCTCGGGTGTGCTCAGGAGGCTCAGCTCAGGCTCCTTGGCTGCAGCAGGAGGAGCTGGGAGGGTGGCCGTGCCAGCTCCAGACTGGCCACAGGGGCCTTTGCCTGGCTGGACTCTGCTGCTCTGAGCATCCACTGCACACATTTTCCAGGCAGCCATTGCCATGGTAACATGGAAATGGGGCTGGTTCGGGCCAGCCAGAGCACTCAAACACAGAAAATGGCATTTCTGAGATGGGAACAGGGCTCTGCTCACAGGGCCTCTGTGAGATGTGGCTGCTCTGAGGTCCTTGTGCCCTGATGCCCCCAGGGATGTGTCCCCCAAGCAGAGGTGAGGGAGGTGGAGGGAGCAAACAGGATGGGGAATGACAGGGAAAAGGGAGCAGTGGGAAGGGGATTTCTCTGGCTGTGCTCCAGTAATTAATGGGGCCAGGATTTTTGTGCTCCAGACCGGTATTTTTTCCCATGGAGACTGCTCACATATTCCAAGGTATTTTAATTTCCTTGACAGCCCTTTAAATTCCTTGACAGACCCCTCCTGCGTGTGTTGTGAGACCCAGGTGGACTTTTCCAGATGAGTCTCACCTGCCCAGCTGGATGTGAGGGACTCTGCCTCCACAGCCCATAACTGTCTATGGCTGCTCATTTTATTCCTCAGGATGCTGTCCCTTGACTTTTGGGGCTGGTGGAAGACCTGAGCTTGTTAAATCCTTCCCCCTAAAAGTCATGTATTTGGGAGGTTTCAAGGAGTGGAAAGTCTTTTCTCCTAACTCCAAGCTGCCTTGCTCCAGCTCTGGGAACGGAGCCTTGTCATGCTCTGCTCCCAGTGCAGAACTTCAACATCCATGAGATTTTCTCCTCTTTCTTGCATTTTATCCTCTCAGCCTATTGAGCTTCAAGTCTTGCTGCAAGGCTTTTCCTCCAGCAGTCATTAACTGTGTCTCTTCCTTTTCACAGCAGTTCTCTACCACTGTTTTTAAGTGTAAAACCCATGTGCCAGAACCAAAAATGGAGGGAAATCTCCTTGGATGCAGGAACTAGGCTAGTGGGTTTCCACCTGTCCAGGTGCTCCTGGGATGTGCAGAGCTGAAAGTAGTGTGTAAATCACTCATGCCCAGACCCACTTGTACTGCTGAGCTCCCTTCTCTTTTTTTGAATGCTGCATCACCTTTTATTGTTTTTTGTGGTTTTTTTCCCTGTCTTCTGCATGATATACTGAAGAACAAAGTGAATTAAGGCCTTTGTGGAGCTCTGGGAAAGATACTTTTGTTGGAGTGTCTTGTGGAGTCACTCTCTGCAGTGGGGAGCAGAGAGTTCCCCCTCCTCTGTGGGGGGAACCAGCAGGTCTCGGTGGCAGGAGGGGATTGCTTCAGGATGTCGGAGCCCAGGCCTGGTTCAGGGGCTCCGTGTGGTGGAAAAGTCTCTCCTCCAGCCCGTGCTTCCAAAGAAAGGCTCAGCAGTCTCTGTTGTTTGGTCTCAAGGCAGTTTATTGCAAGTTATCTAAAAGATTTTCTTCTGGGGCTGCTGTGGTTTGCTCACAGCTCAGGCAGAGGCACACACACACCCTGACATCCTCTCTGACTCCCGACTGCTTCTTCTCTCCCCGCCCAGGGCTGTGCTGTCTTTTATATGGTACATTACGTGTTACATATTACAGTTTTTCCCCAATGCCTATTACCTATATTAAATGGTGCTTTTCTACTCTAAACCAATCTGTGAGTGCCAACATCACCAAGAACATGGAGGTGAGGAAGGAGAAAGAGGAGGAACAGGACTGGCCTACATTCCTCCATCTTAAAACTTCTGACCCCCATGTACAAAGTAAAAACCCCCCTGTACAGGTGTTAAAACCCCCTTGTACAGTATTAAAAATTCTTCCCTCTACTTTGTGACTACTTCTACTATAATATCTAAACTTTTGTGACTTCGTGTTCCACCTGCAAGGTTGGTAATTCATTCCATGGCTCAAACCCAAAATCACAGCTGTTTCCAGCTGCCTGCCAGGGTCTCAAATGCTTCTGACCTGGGCCTGGAACCTCCAAAAATGTCTGAGGGACATTTTGAGTTCCAACAGCAGGAGAGGGTGGAAGGTGAGAAGAGCCTGGCAGGGGAGCTGGCAGTGGGTGTGTGTGGCTGGAGCCGTGTGGCTGTGCCTGAAGCTGTGATGGCTGTGGCTGTGATGGCTGTGATGGCTGTGGCTGAGGCTCGGAGCTGCGAGCCGGAGTTGCCATGGGAACGGCCGGAGGATGCTCGGAGGGCAGCGCGGGCTCTGCCACAGCCCCGAGCGCAGCTGGAGCTGCCCTTGCTGGGGACCTGCAGGTACCCACGGAGGTGCCAACTCCTCCTCAGCGCACAGAGAGTGATCCCTGCTCAGCCAGACCCCAGAGAACTTCACAGAGATGCTGCCCTTAGCAGACAGAGAAAGCACAAGCAGGAGAGCAGCCCCAGGCAGGAACAGCAAATACAGGTTGTCGGAATCTGTGGGTATTGGTGATTCCGAGATTGTAGAAAGTCTCTGTCTTTCAGCCCCGCTGCCAAAGCAGAAGCCATAATTCGTCTGTGCTGTTTCAAGGTTGTTTATTTTGTTTATCTCTAACATGTTCTGCTGCCCTGCCGCAGCTCTGTCCTGCAGGGCAGCGTGTGGGGCTCTGCCCTCAGTGGGATGGTACAAACATTAAATACCAGAAACTACCTGTGATGGATTTACAATAACGTGCCAATATCTGTCACCTACGTTGGACAGTGTGTCCCCAGCCTGAACCAACAGAAAAATGCCAACACCACAGTGAAACATGGAGGGCATGAAGAAGGAGAAAAAGGACAAGACACACCCAATTCCTCCATCTTGTCCCCTCTGAACCCCTAATCTAGAAACTTAAAATTTTACTTTTGCACCCATATCACACTTAATTATTACTCTTATCAAACACTCAAAGCTTGTAATTCATCCTGTGAGATTGAAAACTCCTCTCCATGGACAGAGATCACAGACAGTGTCTCTCGGGGCTCTGTCCAGGGGGGTTCCTGACCCCTGCCAGGGTCCCAGACCTGCCAGGGCAGCCAGAGGGAAGCCCTGGATTCCCACAACAGGTGTGCCAAGAATCCCATCCCTGAGTCCCAAAGCAGAGCTCGGAGCAGCCAGCCCCTGGCCCAGAGCACAGCTGGTGCTGTGACACCGTCCTTAGCGTGGCCCCACTCGCTGCACTGGGGGATGCAGTGCTGGGCTGGATCGGGGCTGGAATGTTTGAGCTGAGCCTTCCCAGCCACCCTGAGCCGGCTGCTGATGTGGTGGGTGGGGAGAGCCCACCCCTGGTGCCTCCTTTTGCTTGTTCTGGCCCCTGGTGGGCTCTTTGCCCAGCACTGGGCCCAGCACTGTTGGCAGCAGCTGCTCCAGGCACCAGCCAGCCCCTTCTCCTCCACTTCTCTGGAAGCCTTCAGTGACCACATTGTCACCAGCCCTTTGCACACCCATGGGAGCTTTATTGTGAGCATCATTCATTGCTGCTGCTCCCAGGAGACAGGCATCCCTTTACAATCACCCTAGTTTCCCAGATGGAGGGTATTTAGTGCCCCCAGAACCCATTTCCAGGAGTCTTTCTGCCAACTCACTGGTACTGCTGTCGGGGTCAGTGACCTGCCCTTTCCAGGCTCTCCCTGTGATATGCGAAAAGGAAATTTATTATCACATCTGCCAGGCTCTAGACAACTCTTTCTGGCAGTGGGTAGATAGGATCTGTCTGAGGATCAGCTGGTTCTCCCCCAGTTCCTGCAGAAGCCCTGGACACGCCTGCTGCTCCATGGCTCCTTTCTGCTCTCTTTTCAGCTAGGTTTGTGTTGACATCTGTGATCACCTTTGTCTCCTCTCTGCTCCCCAGGCCTGGAAACCCCCAGCTCTCCCAAGAACATAATGAGCTTGGGCAGAGCCTCCTAGTGCTCCTCCTGCAGCTGCCCTGAAGGACCCCACTCTGGATTGTTTTGAGGAGGAAATGGGAAGATGACCTCAACTTCCTTTCCCTCAAGCCCACGCTTTCATCTCTTGCCTTGTTGCCCATTTTCTCCAGATCTCTTCAGCCTTTAGATTCTCCCTAAAACCCCTTTTTCCCCCACTTTCCTGGAACTGCTGTTGGTGTCAGTAATGACCCATGGGAACAGAAGCACACTGCAGGTCCCATGCTGGTGTTCCAGCCAGCAGGGCTGGGCTGGGCTGTTTGCTGTGCTCTGGCTGCCACATCCATCCCTGGACCATGAGAGTGGAGCCAGGACCACATTCCCACCTGCAGGACCCACTCAGCCATGAACAGGAACCCATGCCCACATCACAGGACTGGTGTCTAGCCCTGTGCTCTGTCCACCATGGATAACACCCTCCAGAGGAGTGGGAGGCTCTGGGCCTTGCAGAACTGGCTCAGAGCAGCTCAGCAGGAAGGCAGTAAGCATCCTAAGCTCCAGAGATGAGCATGGCCATCCTTGGAGCCTTGGATGCCCCAAGAGGCCAGGAAAAGGGATGGCTGATCCAGGCAGTGCCAGTTCCCTGGTAGAAAATGCCAGTGCTGTGAACAGGAATCACGATGGCAGCACTGGGGAAGTGGGGAAGAGGTCATAGAGGATGGTTTGGCCCCATCCTGGCTCTTGGGATGAACCAGGGTGGAATCCCCAAGGGAAACAGAAGAAATGGCTGGTAGGGCATCGTGTGTCTGCACCCAGCACCGCTCCTCGGAGGAGGAGGATGATGAGGGTTGACAGTGATGAGCCGTGATGGTGCGGGAAAGCCTTGGCACCGAGGCATTGTGCAGCGGGAGCGATGGGAAAGGCTGGCCAAGGGAGGCACTGCTTTCTGCAACAGCCTTCAAAGAGTTTCCTTAAGTGTTGCTGCTCTTCAGGGCTTCCTCCTCCAAGAAAAAAAAAAAAAAAGTAGGGAAAAAAGGAGATGAGGAAGAGCAATCTCTGGGTGCGGGATGAAAGCGGCCTGTCTTGACTATTTACCCAGCAATTATAAGTAAATCGGTGGTGCCTAACGGGGCCAGTTGCCATAGTGACGATGGGATGGAAGGACCAGCATTTGGTCCTGGCTGCAGCCAATCAGGCTGGGAAGCCCAAGCTGCAATATAAAGTAAAGATTCCCATCTTCCAGCCACGCACTTGCCAAGAAAGGGAAATAGGTTCAAGAGTCTGGGGAAAAAAAGTGCTGCGGCCGGCAGCAAGCAGGGCGGCTGCTCCCGTCATGGCGGACTGCGAACGCCCGGGCAGGTGAGAATCCCAACTCTCCCCATCTCCCGCTCATTGTTCTCCCGCGCCGCGGTCCCTCCGCCGCCCCACCCCACCCACGCCGCCACCCCGACCCCCTCGCCCCGGCACCCACAATGGAACCCCCCTTCGGGTGGGAGACAAAGAGAGGCGGGTGGAGAAAGGCTCCACCATTCTCCCCAAATTGCCATCGTAGGCCTTTCAAATCAAATTTCGCAAAGCAGCTTCATCAAAGGCCCCCGGCTGAGAGGCACGAGCCCCATATTCCTGCCCCCCCGGCAGGTCTGGGGTGGTGCGGTGATCCCATACAAAGTCGGCACCGCTCCAGAAGTGTCTTTGCAAAAAAAAAAAAGAAAAAAGAGGGAAAAAAAAAGGGGGGGGATATGGAGATAAAAAACGCAAGTGAGAAAGAACGGCGCCTAAATTGCTCATCGTCTCCCCATCTCATTACTGGCGACTTCTGAGGACGGATATTTCCAAAGGCTGCAATGAAAGACTTGTGAATGGAGCCCCCCCGGATGAGATCAAAGCCCAAGGCTGGGACGCCAGGGTGTGCCGGAGGAGGGGGCGAGGGCCGGCGGCGCCGCAGGATGCTGGGGGGAGCCTTCCTCCCCTGCTGCCACTGCCCTCCATGTTTCCCGGTGTCGCTGCCGCTGCTGCCTGACCCATCTTGCAATGGAGACCAGGGACAGTGGCCAGATCCCAACAGCTGGAACCGAGACGAGCAAACTCCATTGGCTCACAGTTCGACAACTCTCCCAAAATTCGTGGTTAATAAAGGAGCTTATTCCGTCCGGGACCTCTCCAGACACCTCGAATTGCAGATGAGCGGGTGGCTTCCCCACCGCTGGAGCCCATTCCTTGGGTCTCTTCTCTCCTCACGCCGCAGCATCGCCAGCCTGGTGAGCCACCAGCAGAAGGGCCGAGGACAAAGGCAGGAGGACAGAAGTTGTGCCACTTTCCCTTCCCGCCGCCTCCCTTCAAATGCTGCTTTCTTCTGCTCAGCGATAAATTTGGCTCCGGGCGGCGTTCCCACCACCGGCACCACCGGCAGCCGGGCGCCCCATCAGCGGCACGGAGAGCAAACTCACAGATGGTAAAATAAGAGAGTCGTGTAGGGTTCAAAGAGACCTTCAATGTCAATTGTTATATTATTAGGTAAACTCCAAGAAGAAAATCTTTTAATCCACTGTGGCTAATCCAGTCCACTTTTGTTGGCCAGGACATATTCAGCATCAACAAAAGGCTCTGGCCGACGGACACCGGCATACATAATGTATTGATAACTGCGGGAGCCGGCTCGGCGGCAGAAAGAGCCACTGCTCGGGCCAGCAGCAGGGGCCAGCAGGAGGATTTGCCCGACTTTCATCAGTTTTATTTTCATTTCAAAGAACACGGCTGATATTTGCACTGCGCTGCTTACCAGGGGAGCACAAAGAGGGCAGGGATGTTCCCAGCTCCAGCCAGCCCTGAAACCTCACCGGGATCCTGCCAGGACCTCAGTGGGACCCTCACCCCTCACTGCCTCCCCAGGGCAGCGGTGGCACAGAGGGCTGCAAGGCCAGGTTGGTTCCGGGCCTGGTTTTGGGGTGGTGGTTCCCATGGGGAGTTGACAGCTGGGGTGGCTCCCCTTAAATCAGCCGTGCCCTGGGATTTACCCTGGGATGGTGCTGTTGCCCTGGGATGGGGAAATCACCTTCCTTTAAGGACATGGGATACAACTGATGTGGAAATAGAAGTGGCCACGTTGTGATGAGCCGGCGCTGCTGGGGAGGAGAAGTGGAGATCGCACCTGGACTCACCTTGTCTTCCCAACACGGCGCAGCTGAGACCAGAGCCGAGGAACCTGGAGAGGAAATACAACCAGCAGCAGCAGAGGGCAGGTGGGACATGAGTGGGGACCAGGTGGCCACAGCCTGGCTGATGGGGGTGTTTGGGCAGGAGGAGGTGGGAGCGGGTGGGAATGGGCTGAGAGGGGCTGAGGTGGCAGCTGTGGGTGCTGGAGGTGAGCAGGGCACCCCAGCCCCTCCAGGCACTGGGTATGGCGTGCCCTGAGCAGTGGGCTCCCCTAGGGCAGTTCTGGGTGAGGGTGCACACCTGGGCCACAGCAGGGCAGGAGGGTCCTGGGCTGATTGAAAACAGCTCTGAACGACATGGCTGGACAGGCATTAGTGGCTGTGGGATGAGGATGGGGCTGAGCCAGCAGAGAACTCTGCACAGCAAGGGTCTCTGGTGGGTGTGACCTCACTCAGGAGCCCCTGGCCCGCCCAGGATGCCACTGAGCTCAAAATGTCCTTATCCCTGCTGTGGGTAGCTCGGTGCCATCCAAGGCCAGTGGCTCATGTGTAGTCATGAGGATCTTTAGTAAGAACATGGAAAGGAAACAGCAATGGAGAAACCAAAAGGGCTCATTTCAAGGAGCCCAGAGGGCTTGCCCAAGGTTTTGTCCTCATGACAAGGGACAGCAGAGGAGTGCCTCTCCAGAGGGTGGGGGGCTCACTGCACCCCCAGATGCTCTCTGAGGTGGGCACTGCCATTCATCCATTGGGACAGTGCTTACAAGGCACTGACAGGCACAAGTGACCCAGGGAGGAAACAGCCTGACAGGGATTTGGTTGTTAGTGCAAGCCTCAGACCGAAGCTGTTCTGCTCTTGCTGCACTCACAGATACTGGGAATACTCCAGAACCACAGTCCCCCTCCCGTGGGGTTAAAATGGCCAATGCCAGAAGCTCCTGCAGGGAATGGATGCACAAACAGTGATTAAGCTGAGAAAGCTGAGAGTCACCAGCCCTGGACAGTCCATCCTGAGATCCACCAAGGGATCCAAGGGGCAGGATGCAGGGCTGTGGATGCCACCCTGAAGCAGAGGCCCTTTGGAAGGCTGAAGTGCAGTGGGGGCTCACTGAGCCTTGCTGCCCAACCCAGACAATTGCTCTGATCATCACCAAGGCATTCCCAAAACCCCCAACTGCTCCACATGGTCCATCCAGAGGTCTGCCCAGCACAGAAGCTACCAGGCCACATTGACACATGAGGAGCACAAATTACCTGAGAATTCAGATGAATTCAATGAGAATTCAGGCTGAATGATTCATTTCCATCAGGCAGAATTTTCATGGCGGGGGGCTCTGGGCAGCAGTTGAATGCCAGACTAAGATAAACAGGCTGAGCTAAAGGTGTTCAGCTTTGGAGACCTGAAAATACCCCTCTGTTGGGAAGAGACATGAACCTCCTGGGCAGACACCTCTGCTCCATGTCCCACTAGAGGCCAAAGCTCAGGTGGGCTGGGATAGCTTCTGACACTGACTGGTGTCTCGTGGGACATTGCCCACAAGGTGGTCACCCAAGACCATGGGCACTGACCTCACAGCCCTGGGAGAGTCACAGAAGTGTGGGAAGAGAAACCAAAGAACCAAAGTCCTCTGTGACACTTGTTCTCCATGACATGGCCTTGGCACACTGGGGAAGATGCTGCCAATAGGAAAAGTCTAAGTCCAAGGTCTGTAAATTCTACAAGGTCTACAATGTCTATAAGTCCAAGATTTGGAGTTGTACATCTGCTTCCAGATGTGTTTTCTCCTGTTTTGACCTCCGTAACTATAAAGAATCAGGATGAAATACAATACAAGGTTGGATTTGCTCCCGTTTGCCAGCTGTGGGTTCTCTGGAGGCTGGTCACTGTGCCAGCCAGCATGTGTCCGTGGAAGGACTTCTGACAGGAGGTAAGAGAATGCCCAGCAGGACAATCAGAGTGGGAATCTGTTCTCTGGGAGAACACCAGGAGAGGCCCGAGGTGAGATGGCCAAGGCAGCAGGGGTCTGGCTGCTGTCAGCCCCCAGGGTGGGGAAGAGGAGCTGCCCAGGCTGAGGGACACAGCATGAGCACGAGGAGTGTGAGATGTTGGACATGAGATGCTTGGACACGACATGGTTGGACATCAGGTGGTGTCTCCAGCCCTGCAGAGCAAGGGAGTGGCAGGAGCCTCCATGTCCTGATGGGGACAGGGGACAAAGGGCTGGGAAGCAGCTCCTTTGGAAAACAGCCCAAGGCTTGGCTTCTGGAGGAGATGGGGCACCCAAAGCTGCCTGGCCTGATGCTCACATCTCCAAGGAGCAGTTCTGGTAATCTCTTCCTCAGGGAAGTGGGACGCCATGGGATGCTCATGATCACAATTCCACAACTCCCCCTGCTCCCAGACATTCTGTCCTGGAGAGCACTTGGCTCTGCTGTGCTTCACCTGCCTGGCACAGGAAGGGGAGATTTTAGGAGAGAGGCAGCCAGGCAGAGAGTTGCCAAGTGGTGAGCATGGGTGACAGGCCCAGAAGCGCTGGCAGAAGGGGACAGGGATCCCATGGTTGACATCCAGTGCTGGTTTGCCTTGGCTGTGGAGCAAGTCTTGGATCCCTCCAAATACAGAGATACCCCACTTCTCTGAGCTTCCTCACACAGTAAATGATTTTGTGAGCAATTTCTCCAGTTTTCTGTCAGGATAAGATCAACACTTTCCATATCTGTCCACCTCATGCTGGAAAGCCTTGAGATGAGTCAATGCCAAGTCCTGGGCTGGGCTTGTGCTAGGGCAGTTAAAGCAGCAGAAGAGTTTGGACATTCTCCTCTAAGTGTCTGGATAAATGGCACCCCCAGCTCATCAGCCAGGACTGTTCCCTGTAGGAGGAAGCAGATCAGCCCCAGGCACTGCTGGGCTGTGCCCAGCATTTTGGCTGGTCAGGGCTTCAGCTGGTGTCCATCAGTGCTGAGCCTTTCCTGCCCCACTCACTCCCAGCACGGAGAAGGAACCCTCCAGGGAAACCTCCAATGACCCTTGGGCAGGTCACCGGGGGTGGAGAGGCTCCAGGACTTGCTGGTGCTGAGCCCTGGCCACCTTCACTGGGTGCTGGTGGCACACCAGTGCAGGGATCCCACCCCCCAGCTCAGCCAGGAGGGGTGGCCCTTGCTGGAGAGGTGGCACAGGATGGTTTCTCCGAGGAAGGGCCACCTCAGAGGGAAGATGGCCAAGGAGGGCAGCCCCACCTGCAGCTGGGGATTTCCACGATGCTGCGGGGAAGCAGGAGGATGGGAAAGGGGTGATGGAGGCTGGAGTCTCTGTGTGGGTAGGGAAAGATCCTGTGGCTATCCTAGCAGAGAGCTGAAAGAGCAGAGGCTCCCAGAAGTGCCCTGCCAGGACTGGGGGTCCCCCAGCTGGGGCTGGCCAGTCCCCCTGGCCTGGGATACACGAGGTGCTGCAGCACACACAGCGTGCTGTGCCACACAAGGGCCCAGCGAGGGCTCTGGGTGGCAGACTGTGACCTCCTGCCAGCACAGCGGTCCTGCTGGCACGGGCAGCCACCAGGAGCCTGGAAATAACCTTGGCAATAAGCTGCCAGTGGCAATTAGATTCTGGCAATTGGGCTGCCTGGTCACCCAGAGCCAGCGCTTCCCCAGGGCATGGGATCACTCAGAGGAGCATCTGGGGCATCTACTGCCCTGTCTGAGGAGCTCGAGGCTGAGGAAATCATTCTGCAGGAGATTTAAGGGGTGGAAAGGCTGTGGGGCTTCGCTCAGCAGTGCCCCATGTGAACACAGGGACCCTCTGCCCAGGGCTGGCCGGGGTTTGGACCTCAGCAAATCAGCCACAACCTCAGCTGGGGCCACTTCATGGGCTCAGAGCTCTCCTGGTGAGGGACAGCGGTGAGTTGGACCTAAACTGTATTGTCAGGCACAGTGCAGAGGTAAAAGTATTTCTAGAGCTTGCCCTGGATGCATGAGCGTTTCTGAGATGTCCTCACAAGCCTTCCTGCGCCCAGCAAAGCCGACCATAAAGCCGTGGGCCACTAGGTGGACTCACAACAAACCAGAATTGCGGGACAGAGCAATTCCCTGACCGTCTGCCTCATCTCCGGGAAAAGCCTCGTCCAAGCAGAGGCACCACCAGCGAGAGTCGTGCCAGGAGAGAACAGAGAAACAGCAGCCTGTGTCCAGCTGGCCACTGCCTGGTCACCAGAGGTGGAAAATTAGCCAAAATATAGTCACCAGGCTTTACTTGTCACAAAAATGTTGCCATCTCACATCCTCCCAAGGAGGAGTGAGCCAGGAAGGTGGGGACCAGCTCTCCAAGCTGCACTGCTGATGGAGATCGTGTCCAAAGGGTCCCACTGGAGATCCTGGGGCTGCAGGACACACAGTGAGGCACCACCAAGCACCGAGGTGGCTCTTGCCAGCCGAGCTGGTGGTCACAGCTAAGCCAGATGATCTTGCCCAGCGTTACAAAACAGGTCTGTGAGAGTGGAACAGCCGATCTTTCTGCACTGACCAGACTTTCCCCAGCTTCCAGTAGCCCAGGTCACAGTCACTGATGGTTGGGTAAAGGAAATCCATCTTTTCCAACAGAATCAAGCAGGTTGAATTATCATACACTGCTCTGGGATAACCCTGCTGCAGGATCCAGATGTTTCCACACAGCTGTTCCTCGTATTCTTCTCATCCCATCCCATCCCACTGTGGGGACACTGGAGCAGAGGACAAGCAATGGCCTGGGCAGGTGGGTGGGCCCTGGCTCTGCAGTGGGGCTTGGGAACCAGGGGCAGGGTTGTCCTGACACTGCTGCTCCCTCCTGCCTCAGCCCTGCAGGCTGGGGCCATTCCAGCAGGGATAACCACTCCAGAGTGCCCAAGACAGAGCACACCCTGCTCCAGACATCTCCCTCTCACAGCGAGGCAAGATGTGAAGTGTGTCTTTCAGGACCATGGGAACAGCTTCCACTCCTGAGAGTGGGGAGCACAGGGTGTCCCTGCCTGCCCCAGCTCTCCTGGAAACATCTCCTGGGTCGGGTGGTCCCAGCAGGGACGAGCTGACATCTCCTCTTTCTGCAGAGCGGCGTTTCTGGGATGTGTGTGGAGAGCATCCCACCCCTGGCACCCCGAGAGGAGCAGCGAGCCTGGTGGTCTGGAGCATGGAGAGGCAGGAGTGCAGGGCACAGGCCCGGGCTGGACCCCAAAGGTGGGTGCAGGAAGGGGTGTGGGGTGTCCCTGGGGGGTGCTCACCTTCACTGGCTGGGGATGAAGAGCACTGGGCATTGGTGGTGCTGGCTGAGCTCCTGTGCCACTGCTTTTGGCAGAGAAGGCTGATCAAACCAGGGGAGCTGTAGGGCCTGGGATGTGGCAGGGTCTCAGATCTAGCAGGGGTCTGTGAGGGTCTCTTTGCTCTGCCAGGTACGGGGAGCTCACCCCAAAAGCAACACAGAGGGCAGGTGGGGAGGGTTGGGGGACACACCAAGGCCCTGGCACCCCTATCAGTTCATACACTTCTATGCCACAGCCCTGAGCTGGGATGGGAGCCCAGGGCTTATCTGGGGTGGGACAGGAGTGAGAAGAGAAGCCCATGTGAACAAACTGGGCTTTGGCCAGCCAGGGCAGAGGAGCATTAGCTGATATGGTCACTGGGGTTATGAATGGTGCAAACCAAGCAGAGGAGAGTGGCCATGAGCTGCTGTGGCTCTCCTGAGCCCAAAACATGAGGCTAGAGGTGGCTGACAGTCAGAAATGAGCTGGGGTGGTCTGAGAGCTGGTGGCAGGAGTGTCACAGAAGTGTGGGAAGACAAAGAAAAGTCCATGTCAAGCTCCTTTGTGAGGAGGGTGCTGGGTGAACAGCATATCCACAGCCTCCCAAGGCACAGCGTGAGCTTGTCCATAATCTTGGTGGACAAAGCTAGGGGAAAGAGGCTGATGCCAGGGCAGGCACAAACACCTGGAGATGAAGGTAGAGCAGACCCCTGGGAGAACGGGCCAGGGTGCTGGGACACTGCAGAGGCTCAGGGTTATGTACTGGGGCTTCCATCTGCCATTTGGGCATCTGCACCACCATGGGCAAACACTGGCAGCTGCAAAACCCAGTCCAGACAGCTGCCTTAGCTGGTCCAGGCCCTTCTCCCCCTACATTCCTGGAAGAAGGTCACCCTCGCTACAGTTTTTGTTATTTTTGATGTGAGCAGTAAAGGTTTTTTCCCATCCACCCACTCTAGGCCTGTACCCTAGCACAAACAGGGGATTTGCAACCAAGCACCCAGGTGGGAAGAGGAGTGAACAGGGAAACTGGGATGATTTTTCTGGAGGGGAAGGATCTGAATGCCCAGAGCAGCCAAGCCCTATAACCTTCCCACTGCCTGGAACAGGCTCCACCATGGGCTTTATGAAAGAGCAGGATCTGAGTGAAAAGGCATAAACTTGGTATCCAAACAGTGCTTCATCCTTTTTACCCAGCAGTAGAAGCAATGTGTTTGCCTCCTTGAGCAAACACATTTCTCTCCTTGGGGAATCCAAAGAAGCAGGCACACCCAGGCTCCCTGTGGGACCTGCACCCACAGCTCCATGGATGCTTTTGCAGGCTGGCATGGCCAGGGTGGGCAAATATCTTTAGACCCTGCAAGAAGGGATGCTGTGGTGGTAGAAATCAGCACTCACTTCCACTCTTGCCCCCAGCCCTGGCACAGCTGTCTGTGGGCATCCTCACTGCCCACACTGAGATCTGCTCCATCCATCCATCCCTCCCAGTGAGGGAGGTGCTCTCATCCAGCCCCCAGCCCCATCCATGGCCACTTCTCTGCTTTGTTCTCCTGTTCTCCTCAGTGGCAGTGCTACTGGGCTGTTGGTGCCTCATCCCAGCCGGGCTTTTTGGGATACTCTGGCTTCCTGGTGCCACAACACCAATACTTTTATCTAGAATGCTAATACATTTTCTTCCTCCTATTCTGTAAGCATCATCTTGCCAGTGGTCCAAGAGAGAGCTGTCAGTCACCTCTTGCTACTCAGGACATCATTTTCTTGGCATCATTTTTTTTCTTTAAATCATTCTTTTCTTCATCCATCATTGGTCACATCGTCAAACCCTGGGTGAGGTTTGACTACACTGAGGGTGCTGCAGGCCCGAGGTGGGAGGCAGGACACGCCCTTTGCCTCTGTCAGTGATCAGTGTAGGACCTCATATTTCAGAGTATTTCTATTTATCCCTTAGTTCCAGAAAGGTTTTTGAATAAAAGCACCGAATTTCGGCATCGCTGATGACCTTGCAGGAGCCTTTTAAATGGCAGCCAAAGGTTGAACAGCACCATCTAGTGCACTCCCTCCCGAATCCGGCAGCGCCAGAGGGATGCAGGCTCACAGCCCCGCACATCCCTGCCTGGAGGGGAGCGCTGCACGCTGACAGCCCCCAGGCATCCCCCCCAGCACCGGCTCAGGCACACCTTGCTCTGGGGAAAGAGCAGAATTCATTTGAGGGGACTCCAGGCAGTGCTGAAGCCGATCCAGGCGGTTTCAGGCTCTGCAGATGGGATGTTGGAGAGCTGGCGGGTCCCTGCCTTGGCAGGAGGGAGGTTGCTGCAGAACACATCCCTTTGCAAGGAGGCTCTGGAATTGCAGTGCACCACTGCTGCCTGCATGCTGCACAGGCTCTTCATGGCAAAGGCTGAGAGCAGCTCCTTTTCTCCAGTGTTTGCTGTTTGTTTCTTCCAGGGCAGAAAGGAATGTGTGCATTGGGAGCTGGCAAGTGTCCAGCACCCCAGGTTCACATGGGGCCAGCTTCAGTGGCAGGGTGACACCAGGGGTGCACAAAACACCACTGCCTTTCCGTGGTGTCAGCTTTGGTGTAAGGGTGAGATTTGGGGTGAAAAGCAGAGCTTTGTGGTCAGCTGGTGAAGAGGGAAAAATAACCAGGTTTGGTTCATTGGCTTCAAAGTCTGAGGTCTGCAGTCTGATTCCTCCAGCACACAGCCAGGAATGCTCAGTGTGGTTTATCACCTGTTTGATGTTCTCAGATAAATCTGGAAGTGATTTTGGCCCCTGGTAGAGTGCCGAGGTAAGCCTCCTTGTCATGAGCCACCTGAGGGGTAAAAGGCAGGGAAAGAAAGGGCTCCAGAGGGAGCCCATGGCTCTCTCAGCCCCAAGCATCCCTGCTAGAGGACCAGAAAATAATGAGGCACCGTGAGGGCTTGGCACTGATCTGTGGAATTTGCTTCTTGTGGCCTAGGAAGGGGCAGCTGCCTGGCTGCCTTTGCTGGAGCAGAGCAGTGCTGGCTCTGCTTTCCCTGGGAGCATGCACAGAGTGATCCTGCACTGCTGGAAGGGATGTGCTTGTCTGGAGGTCCCCTGCCTCTCTCTGTGCCTTGGGGGTGGGATGGGGGCTGGTCCTCACTTTGGGCTGTGACCCCTGAGCTGGGGGAATGTGCCAGGAGCTGGTGGGAGCAAGATGAACCTCCAGCACTTCTCCCACGTCCCCAGGTTCAGCCCAGCCCGAGGAGCAGTAAAGAAGGTCAGGGAAGGATGGCAGCACGAGGGAGGGCATGTCAAGCCCCAGCTCTTCAACCACCTGCATCCTGCTGCACCCAGACTCATTGCCCACCACCTCAGGCTCTCCCTTGCCATGGAGAAATCTTGCTCTAGTTTCTCAAATGAGCTCAGTTCAAGCCATGAATCCTGCCGGGCCTTCCTCTGGGAGATGAAAAGCTCTCTAACACCTGATCGTCTCTCACCCATGAAGTGGCTGAAGTGCTATAATGGAGATGCCTCTGGGGCTCCTTTAAACTTGCTGGGGAGGCTGCAGGCCTCAGCTAACCCCCCTGCAAAGCAGGACTCATTTTTAACTCTCCTCCACCTTCTCCCGATTTCTCAGCATCCTTTCCAAAACACAGATGCTGGAATCCTCCTGCTGCAGCACCCAGCTCCACCCCAGCTAGACATCCCCCATGGGGAACCTGCTGCTCCCACATTATCCCTCCTGCCTCCTAAACTGTGGTAAACACTAAACTCCCCGCGATGTGTCCTTGCCAGATCCCCGGTTTCCAGCAGAAGGGCCCTGTGTTCAGTGGACAGACCCTTTCACAGCTGCTCGCATTCAAGCACGTTTTATTTGCCAGGCACTCGGCTTGTGAAGTTTTCTACAGCTGTCTTGACCTCGTCCATGTCTCCTGCCCCTCTCATTTCCCTCACCCCGGCGTTTTTCTCAGCAGGGCTTTTTAATCTATTTCTAGACCATTGATGGAAATACTGAATAGCACTGGGCTTCCCATCCAAGCCTGGACACCCACTGAGCGCGCTCCCATTCTGCAGGGATTCCCCATTGATGGCTGTCGGTTTGCCAGCTCCCAGCCCCTTTAAGGTGTCCCTCTTGATGTTGTATTGTGCTAATTTTTAATCAGAATAGTATATGGATTAAGTCACATGCCTCAACAGAGCCCAGGTCTTTTATTTCTATGCCATAACCTTTATTAGCCAAACTTGTAATCTCTTCAAAGGATGACATCAGAGTTTGACAAGAGCTATTTTCTGGAAACTAGGCTGATTGCATTAATTATATTCCCATCCTTTAATTCTTTACCAGCTGAATCTCACATCAGCTTTTCTATTATTACGCCTGAGATCAGCATTGCACTGCTAAGTGTAAATCAGCTCCGAGCATCGTTCACATGAGAGACTGCAAGGAGCCACATCATCCTGCCAGGCTCTGTGCTGGGGTGGGATGGGGAGTGTCACTTCCAGAGTGGATTTTTGGGAGCTTCATAAAGCTGGAAAAAAAAATTTTACATTTCAAAAGTTTTCTCTAAATGCATTGAGGCAGTCAACTGTGGCAGCATCATCACATAAGAAAGGAGAAACAGTCCCTATTGGAAACTATTCTGTTATTTCTGATTTTCAGAGGACTGTCCAGCTTTTAGGATGGTATCTAGGGTCTGCCTGGCTCGGAGTCTATCACTGCTTTCCAGGGAAGACACGCTTTTGCACTTCCCTGTCACGCCACTCTCATTTGATCTCTGCATCTGGCGATTCACTTCTTCTCCCTTCAGTGTCCCCATCACTGCAGCCTCAGAGCTGGTGCACCCTGCTGCACAGAGCCCAACATCCGCGATCTGGGGAGTCTCCACGCGGTGTGACCCTTCCAGTCCATGCAGTGCCACCTCTTGGCCAGCCCCTGCTTTCCCCCCGCGGCAGTTGCCCGGCTCAGAGAAGCAGGACACACATTGCAGGTTCCAAAGCAGCTCTAGTTGTTGTTGGAGGCAAGAGCAGCTGGTGGACCGGTGCCTCTACATCCCCAGGCCCACGGTGCGTGGTCCAAAACTGACAAAACTCAGGTGTGTCATGGTGTTTAACGCGGACAGCGCCGTGGAGGCTGGTGGTGTTTGAGGGTTGATGCCTCTCCTGGGCATCTCCTTCCACGAGACCCCGGAGGTCTCCCAAGTTTATCTGGGGCGTCTCTGCCCGGGATGCTCATGGGCTCCCCTCATCCAGGGCCGGACGAAGCCCCGGAGCCTCTCAGCCCTTGATGTGCCCACCCAGCCGGGGCTCCGCGGGAAGCCGAGCCCGAAGCCTCGGCCACGTGCCGGAGCTGTCCGGGGAGCTCAGCCCGTACACCCGGCAATGTGCTGCGGCTCCCGGGGCTCGGTGCCTCCCCGAGCCGGCACCCCGCGCTTCCCCGGGCCGGCGCTGCAGCGGGTGCGGGGCCTGCGGCAGCGCCGGACCCCGCGTGCCGCCGCGCCGCCTCCCCGGGCCGGGCCGGGCCCGCTCCGCCCCGCTCCGGCCCCGGTCCCGCAGTACCGGGCGGGGGCGCGGGGGGCGCGGCTGAGCCGCCGTGCCGGGCTGGGAGGCAGCGGCGCAGGCGGAGCGGAGCGGAGCGGGGCTCGGCTCGCTGCTGCTGCTGCTGCTGCTCTCGCTCCCCGCCGCCGCCACCCGCCTGCGGCCGCGGCCATGGGCGTCCCGGGCCGCCCGCTTTGTGCCGCCGCTGCCCCTCCGGGCCGCCGCCGCCGTTGAGCCGCATGGGCCGGGCCCCGCGCCGCCCCGGGCCGCCGCCGCCGCTCCGCGCGGGTGAGTGAGGCGGCCCCGGCCCAGGCCCTGCGCCGAGGCCGCGCCGAGGCCGCCGCGGGCGGGAGCGCGGGGCCGCGCCGGGGCCGCCGAGCCGGGCTAGGCCGCCCCGGGCGCGGGGGGAGGCCGGGCGGGCCGGGAGGGCGAGCGGGGCCGGGGGCGGCGGCGGGGGGGCGGCGCGGGCCGGGTCCCGCGAAGTTGCCCGGGGGGTGGCGGGGGCCCCGCGCGGTGCCCTGTCAGCGGCGGGGCCGCCCCGGAGCCCACCCGGCCCCGCGCCGGCCGCGGGTCCCCTCCGGAGCCGGCCGGGCGGCTCGGCCGGGCGCCTCGCGTGTCCTTCGGGAGGCTTCCTGGGGCTGCCCCGGCCGGGGCTCGGAGCCAGCGCCGCCCCGCCGCAACAATGCCCGGCGTGGCTTTGGGGCTGCGGTGCCGCTGCCCCGGGGGTCCCCTTCACCCGGCCGGGGGTCACCGAGGACCTGCACCGCACACGGGGGGCGAGTCCTGCGCTCATTCCCAGGAGCGGGGTGAAAAGCACCCAGAACCGCCCCGTGGTGCCTAAGCCCAGCCCCGTCCCGCGGTGTCGGGACAGGGGCTGCGTGCCGGGGGCTCTGAGCGCGGCTCTGGCTCCTGCCGCGCTCCTCGCGGGGCCCAGCCACCCTCGCTGGCCGCTCCTGGGCTCGCTGGGTTGTTTCACGATGCACAGGTGGGCTGTAAGGACAGGCACGGCATCGGCGGCGGTTCTTGCTTTAGCCAGGATCAGGAAATGGGGGGGAAATGGTAAAGCGTCCCAAAGATGTCGGTTGGTGTGGGGTTTGTTTTGAGAGGGAGGGCGAGCTAAAATGTGTCTTTCCTGCTGTGTTTTTACGTGCAATTGAGTTAATCCAGTGCAAGGAGTAATTTGTGAGGCTGCTGGTGCTCTGCAGTACTTGGGGCTTAGAGGCTGAGACTGCTCTGTAACACAGGGCTTTTGCTACTTGCTTTAAATGATGAGGTTAATTTGTTGAGCGGCAGAAGTAGCAACCCAGGGATTGTCCTTTTCTTCCTTCCCTGCCTTCCCCATACCTTCCATCCTCCATATTGACTCATTGCTCTTCTTTAAAAACATCGTACTTGATCAGGTTTCCTTGTCAAGGTGGTTTTCTCATCTTCCTTTGGTGACCTGAAATTTTCCCAAGCTCGTAGCATGCAATTCTGTTAGCGTAAATGAACCTTTTCTCAACGGCTTGCCTACAAAAAGCAGTGCTAGAACTGAGCTCCTGTACTAACATGCCCATCTGAAGCAAGAATGCAGTCCAGATGCCCAAAATATTAGGGTCAACGATGCATCTGGATTCCCCTAGAGCTAGACGAGGCGACGCGGCGTATTTCTGAAACGCAGAGATTTGTGAGGAATGTGGCGCTGGTATGTCACTTGAGCTACGAAAGCCACCTGTGTTTGATTAAGGTGCAGCCCTGCTTTCAGGACTAACTGGATGTTTTTTAATAATAATTTTCACAAGCCTTAAATTCCTGTTTGAGGGTAAGAATTTCCTAGATCCATAGCCAGATAAAATGCAGCCTTAGTGTGATCTGGTATACGTCCTGTCCAGGTAGGCAGTGCAGAAGAGCTGGTGGCAGTGCAGAATGTGGCATATGTCCTGTAGTACCTGAGTATGGATCTTTTGGATGTGGGCTGCCACATGCCAGGGTCATGTATAAACCACCATTGCTGGGAAATTGGCTGGTGTTTTAGCATACTGTCAGCTGTATCAGTGATGCCATATTCTGGATATAAAGTTTTGGGATATTCTGTAACTGTGCTTGTTAGCCTCTGCCTGATTTGAGCTCAGTTCTGTGCTCTCAGAAGTTACCAAGCCATTGGTTCTGCTGAAAAAGAGGTGTTAGTACAGTAAAGGTGCAGAGCATAACCACTAGTTTGTTGTCGTAGAGCGTTTATTTCCAGTGATACTCGCTTATTTTTTCCTTATTTGTTTCAGCCAAACAAACTTGTTCACCTTGGAGCTACAAATATTGGTGACTTGAGATTGGCGCTCATTTCCCACTGTTCCCACGCAAGCAAGGACCAGAAAAATGAATATCCAGGGGAAAGGCTTCCCCTTGGACCTCGGAGGAAGCTTTACTGAAGATGCTCCAAGGCCACCGGTTCCTGGTGAGGAGGGGGAGCTCGTATCCACAGACCCAAGGCCACTTAGCCATGGTTTCTACTCCGGTAAAAGTGATGTGGTCAGAAATGAGACGTCCACGGCAACACCGAGGCGCTCCGATTTGGATTTGGGGTACGAGCCCGAGGGGAGTGCTTCGCCAACTCCACCCTACCTGAAGTGGGCTGAATCACTGCACTCCTTGCTGGATGACCAAGATGGCATCAACCTCTTCAGGACTTTCCTGAAACAGGAGGACTGTGCGGATCTGCTGGACTTTTGGTTTGCCTGCAGTGGCTTCAGGAAGCTGGAGCCATGCGTGTCTAATGAGGAAAAAAGACTCAAGCTGGCAAAAGCCATTTACAAAAAATACATCCTCGACAACAATGGCATTGTGTCCCGGCAGATCAAACCGGCCACAAAAAGCTTCATCAAAGACTGTGTCATGAAACTGCAGATTGACCCTGACATGTTTGACCAGGCCCAAACAGAGATTCAGTGCATGATAGAAGACAATACCTACCCTTTGTTCCTTAAGTCGGATATTTATTTGGAATACACAAGGACAGGTGGGGAAAGTCCAAAAATTTACAGCGATCCGAGCTCGGGGTCTGGGACAGGTAAAGGGCTACCTGGTTATCTGCCAACTCTGAACGAGGATGAGGAGTGGAAGTGTGACCAAGAGGCCGAGCCCGAGGGCAGCAGGGACTCGGCGCCTTCCAGCAGGCTCACGCAGAAGCTGCTCCTGGAGACAGCCACGCAGCGTGCAGCCTCAGCCCGGCGCTACAGCGAGGGCAGGGAGTTCAGGTAGGTGGGGAGTGGCCCGGGGGGCTGCTGTGGGCGTGGGGGACACGGTTGCTTGGAAGACCATGGTTGCTGGGGAGCATCCACATTGGTACAGGAGGGCATTGCCGAGTGGTTTGGTGGAGTGCAAAGTTTTGTTTGAAACTAATCGCAGGTTGTTTTAAAGGTGTCTTTGGCTGTTCCTGTCTGATAGTGCCAGATCATCCCTGCAGCATGTATTTCACCTGGAGAAACTGCTGCTGGAGGTGTTTTGGAGGCAGGTAGGGCTTGGTGGGTAGTGCAGGGCCATGGGTAGCCCTCATGCACGTGCAGGTGGCTGGGCAAGCTGCAGTGCCAGGTTTGCCATAGCCTGCACCAGCAGGAGGTCAGTGTTCAGGTACTGTAACCTGGGCAGGTACAGCTGGTGGTGACACTTCCTGTGTAGAAACTGTCATGAGCCACATTTGGGAGCTCACAGGAGATAGATACCCTCACCTTGGTGATGTGAGTAGGAGTGAAGCAGCATTGATGCTGCTCCCTGATAATGCTACTGCTTTGCATATGAGATTTCCAGCATTGAATTCTAACGGTGTCAGTCAGAATCCCCAAATCCAGTTAAAACCATGCCCTGCTGAAACTCTTCCCTTCATGAAAGTAATTGCTGGTTTTTTTTAACTGTAGGACTTGTACAGTTCTGCAGCCTGTTTTTTTTCTGGGTCCCCCACCCACTTCCAGCCAACATGGATTTTGAAACTTGCTGAGAGCTCAGTTAAAATTCCAGACAATTAACTTAGCAGGGAGCTCTCTGGGATCAATAAGCATGTGTGTGTCTAACCCTTGCTCAATCAACAGAACCCAGCCAGAACACATTCCTACTTTCCCCCCTCCTTTTTTAAATAAAATCTCCTTGTTTTAAGACCTGCTTAGGCTAAAATCTGACACTTTGTGAAGATTACGAAATGAAGTAGCTGAACTGTCCTCTTCAAAGCCTCCTGCCTTATGAAAAGCATTTCTGTGTTTAATCTCCCTCAGCCGTCCCTTTAGGCTGGCAGCTGGAAGCGCATCCCACCCCACGCAAGGTCTCGGCGCCTTTCAACTGGCAAAATGTTCTCGGTTTGATTCTTGTTTTCTTACAGATTTTGAGGAGGGGATGTTGCATGTGAAACTCATGGGGAGTGGGGGGAAAAAAGGGAATTCGTGTGGGCTCCCGCTGTTTTAATCAGGAGTCAGAAAAAAAAATCCCAGTGTCTTGGGACTTTCCCATGGAATTAATAAAAACCTTGAATGTGTCTTGAAGTGCATTTCACCGAGCAGTTGGGTGCTCACCATAAATGAAGGATTAGAAAAGTCTCTGATTTAAGTATCTTTTTATTTAAGCATTAATGGTGTTAAGATTGAAAATAACTTACTTGAAGGTCAGCGGTGTTTATTTTCCTCACCAGACCAGGTAGTAAATCCTGTGTGTTATACTGAGCTGTTCAGCTCCAGCTTCAAGAAGAAGGTGCACTTCACCCATTATCTGAATATATCTGTGCCAGGTTGTAAAATGGTTTAAGAAATGTGCTGTGAAATAGAAGTGTTTTGAAGTAGAGTTCATCAGTCCTGGGTGTTTTCATAGGAGATTGGAACACTGTGAAATAAATCTTTACCTGGAGGATGGAGATCACAGAAAACGTGTGGCTATTAATTTGTAGTGTCCAACAGCCTGTCATTGTGGCTGCTGACACTCCGCTGACCTGTGGGGTAGGGAGGCAAGGAAATGTTTGCCCTTCTCACCAGAGCAGGAGTCACTTCTCAGCCTGGAGTAGCTAAATATAAGGGATTTATTTTATTTTTTAAATGCTGGTCTGTCAGCTTCTGTGGTGTCCAGAGCATTGCCATGGAAGATGCTGCTCAACTGCATACACTCTGCATTTTTTAATTGTAAAGAACTGCTCAGATACTAATTTATGAGGTGATTGTTCCTCTTTGAGCAAGACCTTGTGGTTGAATTAACTTTCTTCCTGGATGTTGTAAAGCAATAGCTATCTTGAACAAGCTGGTTTTTAGGGACTTCTGGTTCATTTGCTTTCTCATCTGAGGAAGTGTGCTGGAAGATGGGGAAGCTGCTTGCAGCAGGACTCAATGGCTGTGTGCAGCATTTGAAAAGCTGGGTCCCAATTTATTTTGAAAATTTCCACAAACGTCTTTTTTTTTTTGGCATATGTGTGGAAGAATTTCTCATTTCTCTTCTTTGGGGAATGTTGAAATAAGCTGTTTTGCATTATATCTCAGGGCCTGTTTAATCTTCCCAAGATTTAACTTCTATTCCTTGGCTTCCATGGAAACCCTAAATAAAGAGGAATCTAAGCAAATGCAATAGAAGCATTTCTCTGTTAGCAAATGAGCATCTTGAATCAGCTCCAGGTTTTTTTCAGCAGAAAGTTCATAAATCTTGATGCAGTAGCTCTGCTCTCGGGAGAACAAATGTAAAAAATTCCTCAAATGGCAGAAGACAACCCGTTATTAGTGCTGGATATTTTTGAAGGTGTACAAATGTGCAGGCAGATTTGAGAATACCCTGAAGCCAAAAGCATCGCTGTTACCCACTGTGTTTTTGTATGCCTCGGAAAAGGCCAATAGTCATTATCGTTAGGCTCCTGCAAATTAATTGGACATTGGTTATGGATCAGTGAACTTCAAAGAGGGTAACCCCCGAAGATCTCGGGCATTAACTCGCAGCTTCCGAAAGTGACACTAACGTGGTTGTGAGGGCGGCTAAATCGTTCATTAACCTTCTTCCGACACGCCGGGACAGCGTTCCTCGGAGCTGGAGAGCAGAAATTAAACCTGTGCCTGCAGCCTGCTCTTCGAGTGCTCCAGCAAAACACAGCCCCTGAATCTGTTGGAAATTTGGTGCTTTGCTCGTGTCTTTTGCTGGGGTGGGTTTCTTGTGCTCTCTCTTTAGCTCTGTGTGGGAAGGGGCTCCCATTCCCAAAGCATCGGGGAGCAGCGCTCTCACAGGCCTTGCCTTTGCTTTCTTCTGTGGTGGCAAGTGAGAATAGCTCATGGTGCTACCTGCCAGCAGCTCTGCTGTCATCTCTCCTGGAAAGCAAGCAAACAGAGATTTGTGTTAGTTCTGCTGATTGTTTTGGGTTTTGACCCGTTCCATGAAGTGTACAGTATTGAAGAGGAAGCCTGGATGATGGTGATTAGCGAACACGTGGTGGTGGGTGAAGTCTCCAGTTGTTGGATTTTGAGGAGTGGTGGTGGTGGTGGAGCTGCTGGACATGGAGAAATTTCTCAGCATGGGATTTGATATACACAGGGGGATGTTTGTTTTTTTAAAGGAGCTGGCTTCAAGCTTTAATTTCCACAGTGCTGAGCTGACTAAGCTCACCGCGTTTCACAAGTGTTGGTGGTTCAAATGAAAAGGGTGGGTGATGTGGTTCTCCAGACTGGTAGGAATCACCAGGGGAGTCCTTGTGCCTGTGCCCACATGCTGGCAGCCTCTCTGGACACGTGGGAGAGCAGCTCTCCCAAAACACACAGCCAGCACTTCACGATGGGGTGTGCAGAGGAGGCAAGTGGAGAAAAGCTGAAGAAGCTTTAGAGGGATGTGACAACCTCTGGTGTGGGATAATGTGAGAAACGAACGTGTAGAGGCTGGTTCAGGGAAAGCACAGGATCTCTCTGTGGCTTAGGGAGCATAAACGGTTCAGTGGTCAGAAGCTGGGGCTGCACCAGGAAGGAGCTGGTTGAAGTCTAGCTGGCAGCCCTAATTTTGAGGTTGCCTGCTTTGTTCATAATTAAATATTAAATTGCACACCTCTGACTCAAGACTGTGTGGTGTTGAAGGAATTGGTAAACTGAGGATGCAAAATCACAAACACTGGTGCAGGAGCAGTCGTATTTAGAAAATTTAAAGATGTGTTACTCTCTTACTGTCATTTCTTTTAGCTGGAGAGGCAGCACATGCGTCTTGGAGTTGGGCTGTTGGAGCTTGTTTGCAGGAAGAAATCAGCTACTGAATGTTAGGCCCATATGTAAAGTTGGGAATGCTTGTCTTGAATTAAAATTTCTGGGCCCACAGTATCATTTGTAATCAGTACAACCCTGTTTGGAATCCTTGTAGAGCAAGGATTGCTCTAAAACTGGCAATTGCCAGTTTTAAAGAAAATAAGTTGCAGAAGAATAGTTTGGGTTCTTCACTGTTCTTGAGAGAAATCAGTGATTCCAACAAGGGAGGGAGTCTGGTGCTAAGAGCTTTAAGTGGTAATTTAATGGCTGAAGCACTCTAAGATATACAGGACAGAGACTGATGGTGTTTTTGCACAGAAGTTAACGCCAGCTTTTTAAAATATATTGTTAAGCTGATGAAACTTCTGCATGGAAATGCTTACATTACATTAGCAGTGTAAAGTATTTATGCTAGTTGTTGCCAAGTTTTAAAATAGGTTTTATTTGAAGAATACCTTTTGTGCCCATAGCTTTGCCTCCTCACAAATCAAGATGAAGAAGTGGTGTGTTTGTGTTTGGTTATAGATCAGTGCTTTGGCTTCTTTTTAAAGACAGGTAGTTAAGATTTTAGCACTCTAATTTGATAAATGAGTAGTGTTTTCTTCCCTCTTCCAGCAAACAAAGCCTTGTTTTGTTGTGATTGAGTTTTATTTGGGTTACAGAATATTTTCTCTTAAAAGCCCAAGCGGGAAGTTATGTCCTCTTTTTTGGTCCTGGGGAGATTCAGGTTGGACATGGTGAAAAAATCTTGGGAGCATGAGGGGTGGGAATCTCTGTCCTTGGAGGGCCTCGTAGCTGGGTTAGACAGAGCTGTGGCCTGACTGGTCCAGTCCTGGTGATGGTCCTGTTTTGTTGTGTGCTTACAATGATGGCACATATAATGAAATTCTATATTTTGAGAAGACTGGTTTGAGTTCTGACTGGTTTCAGAAAGAATGGGGTGCTAAAAGGCTGAGTGGGAGCTGAACCAATGCCAGGATGCTGAGAATTGCACCCAGGAGGTGGCCACAGGGTGGGAACACCTTGGTTTTGATCTGCCGTTCGACTTGGCTTTATGTTTTAAGAGTTTCTTTGTTGTTACTATAATGGACTAATCCCTTGAATAATTAGTTGCCATTGGACATTTTAAAAATGAGTGCCTCTTGGATGTTTTCCTTTAATAGTCTGTTAGATTCTGGATTTATTAGCTATTGAGACAGACTGTGAAATCCTGTTAGGGCAGACTTTCTTGGTGGAAAAGGGACTGAGAGTGGTGTGGGGGTGCTGGAACACATGATGGTCTTGGGTCATCCCTAGATTTGGGGTTTCAGAAGGTGCTCCAAGATGCTACAGCACTGTAGCTGCCTGGTGCAAAGCCAGTCATGCAGTCACCACCCATTTAACATAAATCATGGACCTGGTTTTATTACTATTGGTGGAAAAATCTGGTTTTAGAAGTGACCATGTGTAATGCAGAAAATTGCTGTGTTTAAAAAAAAAATCAGAACAGAGGTGCTGATATTCTAAATCAGTTCCTGGATATATCATTGGATTATTAGGCTCATCCTTAAATCCATTAAGCAAATTACAGTTAATCAGTCAAATAAAAGAAGAAAGATCTTTTGCGAGGCCCTGTCTTTTGAGCCATGAAGAAGCTGTAGTAATATTTTAATTTTCCATCTGTCAGAGAATGTATTCAGTCACTTTGCTTCCTTATGTGGAGGATTTGAAATTAGAAGCTGAGGTTAATTATCTGCATTAAATGAAATATGTGAAGACCACAAAAGCAAAAACCTTCACAATTTGGTATGGTCTGTTAAGCTAGGCAGGCTGCTTCAGAAGGAGAGGGGTTATTTTTCCCTGGTTTTGTTCTGTTTGAAGGGTTTTAGTCACAGTAATTGAATGATTAAAAAGTCAAATTGCTGGTGAATATAATTCTGAGCATCTCTCTGAAAAGATGTGGCACTTGGTTGAGAGCAAGGGTTTGCTCAGCCTGGCCTGGCAGCGTGGAACAGCCCATATTGTGCCACCCCAGCATGAGTGAGGCTGATTGTCCTTGGTGCCACTTTAACCACCTCTTCCATGGCAGTGGGATGTTGGAGCTCTGCTGCAGGGTTAGTAGAGATGATTTGGAAGTGGAACAATGCCAGATGAAAACTACACTTTTGAACTTATCAGATACAAAGTATGTCTGACACCATCTATCCTAATGCTATAAATTAGATAATTAATGCATACTTCACTTGGAAGTGCAGCTTTGGACTCTACAAAGATCGTGCTCCTGGAAATACACATTCCCACAGCAGTCAGCTGGGTTTGAGGTGATTTGTTTGTGAAAAGGCTCATTTTATTCCTGGTTTGCAGTATACACATGGCTCAGGTTTGAGTTCCTCTGGGGGACTGCAGTATCCATCTCTGTTCATCAGGTGCAAAGCTGCCCCTTCCTTCACTGGTACAGCCCTGAATGCCCAGCTCAGGGAACTTCAGAAAGATCTGACTCTTCTGGAGACACGGATCTTGTTCTCCTCCTGTGTACCAGAGTGAGCTGCTTTACCTGAAGTCACACTCAGAAATTAAATTGTTGCAGGTCATGCTTGTGTGTAAAAGCAAAGCCATCATTCCTCACAGCCCTGGTCTGGATCCCTCACTGTTGTAAGCCAGTAATGAATTTAAGTAGAATCGTTGCAGTTTTAAGTCAGATTATCCGAATTCTATAAAAACCACATGGAAATCGGATTTTACCTTTGAAGACTCCAGATTACACTTTTGTGGTAAAACCTGGAATTTCTTGGTCCCCTGGCTCCCAAGATACAACCTGTCCTCGAAGTTTCAGTTTTTTGAAGGTTTTCATCTGATCTAAATAGCTAATAAATGAAGAGCTTTAATCTACCCTGATGATAAGCAGTGGAGGAAGGCAAAGCTATAGCTAGAGGAAAAAAGCTCTTTGAAATACCTGAGTGAGACCTATTGGTTAGCAGCACAGCCTCATGTTAGTTTCTGGATCTACCTCCAGAGCTTAATGACCAGCAACTGCTGGGTTTTATCCTCTACCCCTCCCACCCCCCATATTCCCTGCCCTGTTGTGGACTGGACTGTCAGTCCTGTCCCTCTCACCATCTTCATTTTCCTTCTTTTCTCGAGGTTCAGTTTTCTGTCCTTTATCTGCAGCATATGTTTGGAGGAATGCTGGTGCTGGAATGAGAAGAGCAGTATTACTGGGCAGGTAGGATTGCCTGTTTTCCAGCACTCCATGTTTAGGTTGGGTTAGGTCTGCTGGAAAACCATGTCTTTAGTGTTTAACAGATTTGCCCTTTTCAGTCATAAATTTTGGTTGTTTTCTTGTCTGGCAGTCAGCCTCTTGGACTGGGGGAGATTTGTCTGGAAGAGGAGTTTCCTTGTTCTGCCATTGCTGCCAGCCTGGTCCAGGCTGTTGCTTTGGGACCTCTGTGGGATTGATTGCTTGGATAGCCAAGGACCAGACAAGCTGTGGCTGCCCCATCCCTGGAAATGTCCAAGGCCAAGTTGGACGGGGCTTGGAGCAGCCTGGGATAGTGGAAGGTGTCCCTGCCCGTGGCAGGAGGTGGAACAAGATGAGCTTTACAGTTCTTTCCAAACCAAACCATTCCATGATTCTATCACCTCTCCAAGGTTTCACAAGCAAAGTATGAATCAGAGCCAAGTCACTGGAGAGCTCCTAGGAAATACAGGTAGGATCCATGGGGAGAGGTGTGGGGACTCAGGATCCAGCTGTAGCTACTGCATTTGATCAACTTTGTCCTGGCTCTGCTCCACAGAAGAGCTGTAAAACCACTTGGCACTAGACATGCAAATGAGAGCTGGGATGAAGCTACTGTTACCCTCGAGGATCCCAAAAGAGAAATCAACAAATAGAAATTATTCTATTAGCAGGGGCAAAGTTCACAGGTTAACCATCGTGTCAAATCAGTGAAATGCAGCCTTGATCTCCTGCACAAGGCCCTTATTGTGTACAAATAAAGACTGCCTGAGCAAAGACAGCAAGTTCTTGCGCTGTAACATTTGCAGTATGTTAGAGAAAGGGAAGCTCTGTACAGATGGCAGCACGAAATGTCTCCGTCGGACATCGGCTTCATTCCTGCTTCAAAAGATTGTAAAACATGACCCTGGACCCTTCTTACTCTCCTTATGGCCCTACTCAGATTGGATTTCCAAGGGCATGTACTTTTAAATTTTTTTCATAAAATTTGGGGTCTGGCTAAGAGGTCTGGCCTTTGTACTTTTAATTCAGTCCATGTGACTGTCGTAACATTTATTTCTTAGGAAATGAAAAGTGTTCCTTCTTGAGCAAAGCCACAGACAGAAGCTGTTGGGTAGGCTGGCAGCCGCAGGTATGTGCAGCATGTGTCTCCTGCTCATAGTGCTAAACGAAGACCATCACCACAAGTCCTTTGTTGCTTGGTCCATGACTCTACCAGGAAAAACAATGATAGAAAAGCTGCCTTCTTTGTTGTGGAAATACTGAGATTTCATGTGTCTCTGAACATCTGCACATTCAATGGAACTTGGCTTTCTTCTCTTGGGAAAAACTATGAAAAGGCTCCTTGAACTTAGGACAGACCAATGCTGGCAAAACAAGATGGAAATGGGTAGCAAAGGATGCGTGGATGTGTCACTACAGCAAAGGGTTTGTCACGTTTTAAAAAATCGTGCTGATCTTCCCCTCTGGATATGTGCAGTGAAGTTTGTGACCCGGGGAAGTTGAGTGCTGGCGGTTGGGGAAATTAGCCCAACCCGAGAATTTAGGAAGGCAGAGCACCCCACTGTCCCCAAGCATTGATCTATCTTCGGGCCTTCCCCAGCCAGGGCTGGCAGAGCTGCAAAATTGATCCATATAAACCTTCCTCTCTCTGAAGAGGGAAAGCTTTCCAAATGGGCATGGGAAAAACTTTCCTTTGGTAATCCTGGAGATAACAGGTCATGCAGCTTCAACCCAGTGATCCTTGCACAATAACTTGTGGTCAGGCTGAAGTGTCTATTTTAGAAAGGCATCCAAGTGATGGGAGGGAGGTCATGCAGCATTTTTGTTATCTCTTCCCGTGGTTAGTTACTCAGTGTTCCCAGTGTGTTCCTTATTGCTCACTTCAGTTTTTTCCAGCTTCAGTTTCTAGCTGCTCCGTTTTCGTGTTCTGTGCTCTCTTTGGGAGCTCCAAAAACCTCTGCACGTTTGAAAAAAGCCCTGCTGAATGGGTGTGAATGTTCTCTTTAAGTGGCAGCAGCTTTGTTATGGAAGGCCTTTTGGTTTTATTAGACTTTTCAACCCTGTTCAAGACTGTTAAACAAGCTGGAGCATGTCATGGTTGACAAACCTTCGCTCTGGTCTCAGACCTAACCTACCAGTTTAAAGGCAGTATTCTTTTGTGTGCAGGTTTCTGGGTGGGGACCATCGGGATTCTAAGGGAAATTAACTTGCGGCCTCTCTTTATCCCCCCACCCCCTGCCCTCCACCTCAAATAAAGTGTTGTGCTAACTGCTCTGTCACTTCCAAAGGCCAGAAAGAAATGTCAGCCTTTAGGTTTTCTGCTACCTGAGGTACTCTGCTGCACACTGAGAGTGCAAGTAGGTGGGAATGTGTAATTACATTATAAACAAAACAGCTGCACGATCAGTGTCAGCAACTGAAGATAAAATGTAGGAAGTTTTTTCAAGTGATTCATCCATAATTATTTAAAAACATGTTGAATTTATTCTTAAGCTTTGGAGGAGAATTCTTGCAAGGCTGGCATTTGCTGCCCGTGATGTTTATACACCTGAGTAAATGCCTGTCTCAGCAGTTTGTCCATGTTGAGTGCTCCAGATCTAAATCCCTTCAGAGGTTAACCCAGCGCACCTTTGTCTCTGCTGGCCTTGCTGTCTCCAGGCTTCTCACTGGTGAGGTGCAATCTGTTGTAGCAGTGGCTGGCACTAGGATGGGCAGAGAGACAAGGCTCACATCATTTTAATATTTGTTGTCTGTAGGTTTAGGTGATGACAAAGGCTGGATGGCATAAACACGCTGATGGGCTAGTGCAGAGGTGGTGGGGGAGCAGCTTTGTGTGCCCACAGCCACGATAGCCAAGCTGCATCTACTTTCCTCTTTCTACATTCTTCCAGCACTATCTGCTGTGTGAATTGTAGGGGTCTGGGGGAGAAGGGAGGGAAGTTCTTTGGATGATCCCTCTCAGATGCAGCAGTCTCATTTTAGAGGTGCTGGAAGCCATGGTGCTTTTCTTCTGATAGTGTCATTGCAGGTGCTGGTGGTGGGGAAAACTGAGTATTTTAATTTTCAACCCCCTGTTATTGAGTAGAGGAGTATTTGTCACATGCTTCTCTCTCTGTGACTGCCAAGAAGTCGGAAGTAGCTGCACTGAACTGAAAGCAGCTGGGGGTTGTTGTTGTTGTTTTTGTGCTAACCCAGCACTCTGCCCAGCACACCGGCCCAGATAACATCCACCAGGGCAGGGCCCGTGCCCGCGTGGCCGCGAGGGCAGCTGGCACCGCAGTGGGTGGCACTGCCAGCGACCAACGCCTTGCAGTTTCATCAGGTTCAGGGTGCGTTTTCCTCCAGCCAGAGGCGTGGCATGGGCGCTGCTCCACCACAGCGGAGCTGGGAGAGCAGGGGAAGGGTCTCCATGGTGGGCACCTCGAGTTGTGTCTCTGCCCCAGAGATCAGAGGGCATCCTGCTCCCTGGAGCACTTCAGCAGTCCCTGGGACAGGTCACCAGTGAAGCTCCACTGCTCCATCATGCTGCGTGCATGCTGGAATAGATGAGCAAATTTGAGGAAGGCAGAGACTCCAGTGCTTGTTCTAGCCCCTGTCCTACCAAACCCTACTGCTAGCAGCTCCAGCTTTAGTCAAGAACTCAAGGATGCTTTTAGTGTCCTGTGGCAGCCTAGGCAGAAAGATCATCTGGCCCCACCTTGGTCTGTTTTCATTTCTAGATGCCGTGCTGGAGCCTCTTTCATCAAGACCTGACTACCCTTTTCAAATACCATTGACTTGGGTGCTCCCCACCTGAGTCCTCCACTGCTTGCTGGAGCTTTGGAGAGTGAGCTGATACCCCACTGGTCTTATTGTAGTGAGGGTGCTGGCCCTGCAGTCTTCCAGTGCCTGCCCACAGCTATTCCACATGCTGAGGGGTAGATGCATCCTGCAGCTCACTGGATTTGCCTCCCCAGCGGCTGGATGTGCTTGAGAGGCAGTAGTTGCTTGGCCTCAGCAAGGTCACCTGGGTTTTGGTCGCTGGTGGTGACACCCTGAGTCAGCTCCACATGAATTGCTGTGTTTCTCACCCTGTGTAGGTTCTTCTGTCCAGAGCCATCAACCACATTGCCAGCAGTCAAGCTACAAGCAGCTCTTTTCCTGTGTTAATTGCTGCCTGTGGCTTGGCACCAGCAGTGTCAGAAACCCTCCCAGGTAGCCCATCTTGGGATGTGGACTTGGGTGTAGTATGTTGCCTCGGGTGGTACAGAGTAGCATCATCCTCTCACTTCCCAGCTTTTGAAATCCTCCTGGAAGCTTGAGCTGAAGAAAGAGGGCGGGACTGGAGCCAAACCTCTCCTGCCAGATGGGACAGTAGTGGCAGGAGCACCTTTTGTCCACAAAAACGTTGCTAAGCCACAGAAGGCAATTAGCAGGGGAGAAAAATGTGGTTCCTTTAAAATTTGAATTTTAAAAATAGTTATTATTTTTTAATTTAATGAATGCACATTGATATGCCAGGTAGACAATACTGGGGTTGTAAGAGCAAGCATCTGAAATCATCTAACCAGTGTAGTTACTAACTTAATAAAACAGGCAGGTTTGTCAAACAGGAGTGTATTCAGTCCTGAGCAATAGCTGAGTGTGAACAGGGTGTAGAACATTGAGTTGCTCTGCCTTTGGTACAGAGGACAAGGAAAACAGTTCTGCAGAAGGGCTGAGGGATCTCTTCCTAACCACATTTTTACCAATGCAGTTACAGTAGAGATAGAGTTTGAGAATAACTTTTTCCTTCTTTTAGGGTCTCCTGTTAGTGTTGCAGATCTAAACTTTATATTAAGCTGTCAACCCCTTCATGCCTTCACAAGGTGTTCATGAGGTTTCCCTTTGATACAGGGGACTCTTCTGCACCAAGCCTCCTCTCCAGCTGACTTTGCAGCCATGTTTTATATTCATGTCAGGTTGCTGCCTGTCCCAGGATCTTTCAAATGCATTGATAGCTTTCCTTGAGTTAATTCTTCCACCTTGCTCTTCCCATGGCCTCTATGATGCAAGATCACAAAAGGCTGTTTCAGTATCTGGCCATAGCTAATCAGGGTTTTACCCCTCTCACCAGATTTCTCAAAATATTCATGTTCTCAGTAAGAATATCAGTAGTGGTCACCTTACCTGGTATAGACAGTAGTCCCACTTCAGACTGGAGGTTAGACTACTCTGCTCCTCCAAACCTCCTTTCCAATGAATACCTCTGTGATTGTAGTCCTTTATTGACTGCCAAGGAGATCCTGAGAGGCTTTCAACAGTTTTTATGCAGCAACAAGCCCTGCAGAAATTCATATGCTCCTGTGGTTAAGTAATAGCAGTAACAGCTGAATTGGTGGCCAGGAGACAGGGAACCATCACTGCAGAGAACCTTGAAATACTACATGAGAGCCTTGCTCTGAGGTAAAACTCCAGTTGCAAAAACCCATATGAGCAAGGAAAACCATTCCCCTCCCCCCGAAAAAATAGGCATTGAAAGTGAGGGATGAAATCACTGTACTAAATCAACATATCTACATTAGGTTTCATCCTTATCTGTCTCTCCTGCTCTGTTCCTCTTGGGATGCTTTTTAGATCTCCTGTCTAAAAAGTTGTAAATGAAAAAGGCATGTTTCTTTTCCTCTCTATCATTTATTGGTTTTTAATTTGCTGTTTGATCCTGGTTCTCCTGCCTTGACTGTGTGCGCTATTAAAATCAAGCAATTTTTCAAATAACATAAATAAAAGGAATAGATATTTCTTATTGTTGCTTAGACTTGGTATGTATGTTATGATCCTCGCATTCTTTAAATGAGCTAAAATGTGTTCTGGTAGTTAATTTGTCTTTACACTATGGTGACCAGAGTCCTACATCTCACCTTCGAGGCCAGTGAAGGTAGAAATAGGTAATGAACTATTTTTAGAAATCAGCAGTGCTGCATTCTGGGAATTCCTGCAGTATTTTTCAGAACCAAGTTTGCAGGTTTTGAGCACAGATAGGGAAATATGTCATCTGTGTAAATTGCTCTAAATTACCTGCAATTTGTTGGGAGTTGCCATTTCTAAGTACTTATTGCAACTCTAGATATTTGAGGAAGCTTTTGATTATCCTGCGCTTGTAAAATGTAATTGGCTATTTCTTAATTGTTGTTCTCTGTGAAGTGTAATTACCTGTAATGTAGAGCTTTTTATTTGTCAATGCCGCAAACAGGAAATCAAGAGTGTCTGATTGAGATAAGTTTGGGGACTCCACCACAACTTGTAATTGCATCAGATGACCTGTTTGCTATGGGACTGGTCTCTCTTGTAAAGTCCTGGAGGCCTTCAAAGAAACCTTAAATACCATCTTTATGTATTGCTGTGCAGAAGTCTGGCTTGTACTTTTCTAAAACGTTCTTCAGAGAGCTGCTGTCTTCTTAGCAAGGTAGTGGCATCTCTTTATTCAGTCATATTGCATGAAGTTTCAGGAGGAATAGACTGATTTAGAATTAATTTCTTAATGCAGTTAATCAGAAGATGTTGTAGAGCTTGCTGATGTTCCTGAGTACCTTGGAGAAGTCAGAGTTTAGCAGCCTGAAGGAAGATGATAGAGAATCCCAATCCTTGTTGGTATGTGATGGTACCTGGATGTAGAGAATGGGGTTGTACTGAACCGTGGTGTGCTGCAGACTAAAGGCATGTCTGATCCCAGCTGGACATCTCTGCTCAGGGAGCTGGTCCTTGTGTCTCATCTGCTGCTTGGCTGCTCTTGACCCAGCTGTGCCAGCATTCCTCTAGGACAAGGGCATGTGTGGGAACGTCTTGGATCCTGGGGTGACCTGGGGTTGGGGGGTATGTTGCATGACCAAGGTCTAAACTCTTGTCTCACTGGATCTGAGTTATGCACAGTCGTGCTGAAGCTCTTGTTGTCATCTTCCCAAGCTGCATCTGTCCTGGCAGGGACATTTAAACTTTATTACTTAATTGAACTTAAATGAGGCTGGGAACTTACTGGGAAATTCTTTGAAGTTCTGGGTGGGTTTTGTGTTTTACAGCAGGAATAGAACCATCAGACCAGGTATGTTCACCTCTCCTTTATCTCCACCCAGGCTTGGCTGTGTTGACCCAGTGCAGCGCTGGGGAGCAGCATGGGGAGATGTAACATAGACTGACCTATCCAGGCTGGGGCTTTACCTTCTCTAGAAGGGGTTGCAGAGACAAAAAGGGAAATTAGGAACCCTCTCATTGCCCACTGCAGGCCTGGGAGGTGCTGTGCCAAGGCAGGCTGGTTTATGAACAGCTCTGCTTCTCTACCTGGGGTTCCCAGAGCTTTTGTGTATGTGTGTTTTCCTTACATGCAGTTTGTGGGTTTCAATATCCTCCTCACTGAGCCTTTAGAGCATGACTGAGAAGTGAAAACCACTTGAGTGTGCCCTCCAGGAGTTCCTGGCCAATTCTGCCACGCAAAAGCAGCAGCATAAGCTTTCTTTGGAGGAACCTCCTGAAAACAAAACCTTAAAATAAAATCCATCTTCTTGCTAAATTAACTGTCTGCAAACACAGAATTATTTAATTTTGGTTTTGCTCTTTTGATGGTGATCTGGTGCCGAACAGTTCTCAGGGAAAGCAGTGAGTCAGCTTGCCCAACAGTGACTCTATTGATAGATGGAAGGAGTGGCCCTCAAGTCTGTCTAGTCATTGTTGGTGCTTGGCTGGAGCGCCAGGGGCTCTGAGGGCAGGCTCAAACACCTCTCGCCAGCCTTGGGAGATCAAACGCTATGAGTCAGGCCACAGAAAATCATGATAGGGCCCAAACTAATTAAACCTCTTTTTTTTTTTTTTTTTTTTCAAACTCTGTTTTGGGAATGGGAAGGAAAGGACACACACACACTGGGGTATGTGGGACCTGCCAGTTCACGTGTCCTTGCAAATTGACTTTTCTTGGGCCTCTCAAGTGTTCTAATGGAAACTGCCTAGTCCCTTCTCTGCTCTGGAGTGATGGGATCTGCCAACTTTCTCCTCTCTTGATATCCTCTCATCTCTCATCCCTCTTTTGTAAGGGCATTGAAGCAGACCTGGGAAATAAATGCTTAGCACCAACACACCACTCTTATGTATCCCAGCTTCTGGTTGTTTTTTGATTCAAAATGCACGTGAGCCCAAAAATGTTTTAAGAGAGGTTTTAATTATTTCGATTTTTTTTTATCATTTTGGTCAAGATGGGAGAGGCAGGAAGTAGCCAGATGGTGAGAAGTGCAGCTGTGCTTCAGCCACACCAACAACCTTTCCTTTGGGTTTTCCCATCTCCTTTCCCAAGACATGGCTTGCTGTTAAACATGAGAACCACATCCATGAAGCCCACAACTTCCAAGAGAACTTTGACTATAAACCAAACCTTAAAGGTTATGGATGCGAAAGACCATATCCTATTAATGTCCCAGGTCTTCATGCTTGCAGTGCTGTCCCATGCCATTCCTTGAGTTGGTACTGTGCCCTGAGCAAGAGAGGGTTACAAGAGCCTCAAACTTCACTTTGGGCTATTAAATGCAAGTGCTACACACTTCAGTACCTCAGGCCATACTGCCCCAAGCTTTCTTCAGGTGCTCTGAACATGTGGTGTTCGCCTCCCATCTCCCAGGCACCAGGAGCAGGCCAATTTTCAGCATAACGCACAATCTCAACTATTTTATTGCTTAATTTAGGCCATAAAGTCCCTTTGATGTGTTGTGTAATGCAACGTTCATTCTGAAAAAGTGGGTGGAGTAGCTTTATGGTATTATAAAAATAAATAAAATGCCTGGCAGGATTTTGAAACCACATGGTCATTCCTCCTCTCTCTGCAGATAAGTTGATTGTTGAGAGAGAAATCTTGCTTAATATCTAACTTTGGGTGATTTATTTCTCCAGAGTCCTTTCATCTACAGCATGTATTGGGTTATCTGTGCCTTCTAATCTGGTTGTTTTAAGTGTGATCAAAGAAACCAAGAGAATGCACTTTATTTTCCCACTGTATGAACAGAATGCTGTTTGTACAGTGCATTACATCACCTGTTCCTGCTGCTCCTGAATCCTGCACCAAATGGCTGCGGTATAAATAGAAAACAGAATGGACTTGTAGGGGGTGATGAAATTTGTTCCACTTGCCGAGTAAAACAGAGTTAACTCAATGAATGCTTTCTTCACACCCAGCTCTACCTCAGCACACAACAACAGGGGATGAAAATGCTTGGAATAACTCACTTGTGTAGTGTATGGAGCTGGCATTTGGCAGCCTCAAGAGCTGTGCTGAAAATCCATGGGAGATGGCAGGCAGGGAGACTGCCCTGTCGTTGAAATTGCTGGGATTCTTTCCAGGCTATGCAAAGGAAGTTCGGGTTTGCATCAGCACCATCATGTTGCTGTAGCTGCAGTGGTCCACAGGCAGGGTCTGTTGGCAGAGCTGGTTGCCATCCTTGCTCAGGCTTGGTGCTGCAGGATCCCTGCACACATGGAGGGCTTTGCCATCCCAAACAAACCTTCTGTCCAAAGTAGCTCACTTTTGGAAGGTCTGGAGGAAGCAGAGCACAGAGACCCACCTGGCTGTTGTAAATTGTTTAATTCTGGGGGATAAGCAGCAAGGAGCAGCTCTGATTCTCGTGGAGGCTCAGGAGATGGCTCTGATGTTAAGCCTGGAAGCTGCATTTCTCTGCTTGATTGTAAAAATGCCAAATTGAAGAAAGAATATGTATTTTCTGACATGTCTTAATGCTTCACCACCACATAACCTCAGTTATGTCAATGGAAGACAGCTCTCCTCTCTGCAGCTTTGCCATGTCTCCCCTTGCTAATGTCTCCTGGCCTTTTCAGGGGCACTGAGCAGGATTTTCACTCCAATTATCTAATTGATTAACGTATTTAACTTGGAACATTTGCTCTCAGCCTGTGTTTGACTTTCAGTTTCTGACTTCTCTTGTAGACCAGGAGGGTAATCTGAGGGCTTGGATGTTTCCTTGCTAGCTTTTCCAAGCAGTAGCTGTTGGCCTTAAAATTTTTTTTTTTTTAATCCTCTCTCCTTACTGACCTTGCCTTGACACACCTACAGCCCTCATGAAAATCCCACCCTGAGTAAATAGTTCATGTTTTTATTCAGAGGAGAACTGCCATGCATCAAAAGGTCAGGGAAATCATTTGGGAGATAAGGTGTTTTTATCTTAAGCAATTAGTCCTTAGTGTTTGGTTGGCTTTTTTCATTTTCTAATTGGATTGGAAGTTGTTCTTGTGCAGCATGTGGTTGCAGTAGGAATACTGAATTAAAAAAAGGCCTCAAACCTGTGCTCCCCTACCCCATCCTACTCCTGCCACCCTGTTTGCTGGGAAGCAGAAAGCCAGGGCATTTCTGACCTGCCATTCCAGCAGGGTGAGCCTGGGGCCACTGTCTGTCCATCAGCTGATATCATCAAAGTTTTGCCCATCCATCCCTGGGCTGCTGGTGGTTTTCTCTGTCTGTAGGCCCCAGGTTGGAGGAGCAGGAAGGAACTGGGGAGAGGACAGAAGCATTGAGTTTGGATGTTGTCAGAGTGGGTTCGGCAGGACTAACCTGGACTGCTCAGGCATGGCTGGGTCTCCTCCTTGCTCAGCCATCACCCTGTGCAGTGGGGAATTCTCTGAGCAAACCAAGACACTCTGCAGTCTCATTCTAGTGAATTATAGGGAAATGACACTGTCCTTGCACCAATGTAAGATTGATCAAGGCTTTCCCAGCATCCCTGTGCTGTAGGAACAACGATGGAGTTACCTACACACAGGTCTGTCACCTCTGGGTGCAGTGAGATGCTGAGCTGGCTCTCCACAGACTCACCAGCAGCCCTGTGTTCTTCACCTCAAGGTCATACTGCAAAAGTTGCTGCAGCCAAAACACTTCTGTGTTGTTTGCACAGTGCTGGTGTTTGGAGGCCCCTGCTTGCTCAGCTGAGGAGGGGAGACTTGGGGACTTGTGTTAGGGTGGGGGTTTTTCCAGCCCCTGAGGACCAGCATCTTCCTTGGTGATGGTTCAGCTTTCCTTTGGTGTGATTGGGTGGTGGGCATGGACATCCCTCAGCAGTGGCTGGGAAGCTCCTGTGTCTCTGAGCCCTCGTGTGTGACAGGGACTGACTTCTGGGCTACACACTGATGATGATGATGAGCTGAGCTCTCTTTATGGCTGTATTATTGCTGCTGTTTCAGATCTCAGAGGTGTCTGGTTGGACTCTGCAAGTTGATGGACACAGTCCTGCACTGAAATAAACTGTGGCTGCTTGAATTCACCTGTTGGGGTATAAAACCTAACCCTAACCCATGCTGTGCTCCTTCCATAACAAAAATCTATACTTCAGTGTGATACACTGCTAGATTTTTTTCCCCAAAACTGCCTTATGAAAAAGTACTTAACAAACACATCCAGAGGTGTGAATTACATCTGATGTAATTAATTTGCATTTTTGGGCCTGGCCCCCTGCAGTCTAGCCATCAGTTAAGAAGAACAAAATCTAATCTTGGAGAAGATTAGGAATTCTTTGACAAAGGTTGAGCCAGGATGATGCTGCCTTATCATTTGTTCCAGTGTCCTGTGGCAAATCTGTAATTTAAGTAGGCAGGTTGTTCCTAAACCAGCAGCATGTCTAGTCACCTAGTCTTAAAAATGGGCATAAAACAAGACTGAGGCAGCTAGGTGCTTGTCACTGCAGGAGTGCCCATCGCAGGACAATCAGAGCCAGAGCCTCCTGTCACTTCTGAAGTCTGTCCTTCCCAAGCCCATCTCCAGGCTTGTCCCAGCCCTTCTCATCCCTCCACCCTGGGGTGAGTGAGCAGCACAAATACTGTGCACCGGAGCAGAGCTGGAGAGGCAGCAGGCAGGGAGCAGATGGGCCAGATCCAGCAGCCAGCCTTGCCTTTTCTGTCGCTGCCTTGGTGTGCTCAGCCCCAGCCCGGCTACAGCAGGATTTGGTCCCAGCACACTTCCAGCTAGCATGTCATGGCAAGCTTCCCCAAGCAGCAGTTTCCACTTTTCCTCTTTGGTGTCTATTGTTTTCTTATTTGGGGAACTGGAATCCATGGTCGAATTGGAGATGTGGTAGCATCAGCCTCTGATGCAACGGGATTGTTTTTTTTCTTTCAGATTGGTCTGAGCCTGAGCACATCTTCCCCTGGACAGCTCGAGGGCTGCACAGCTCTCCTGTGACCCACACACTTGGGCAGTGATGCAGCACTCACTGTCTTCACTGCTGAAAGACCATCCCATTCAGTCTCAGGAGAGCTGCAAATGCTGGCTTGGGCTAAATCAGGCAAATAGTCCCTTGGTCACAAAGTGAATTTCCAAAATGAGGAGGTTGCCTGAGTGCTAATGGTTTACATTTAGTTATTTGATGCATCAGGAATAGGCTACGTTCTGAATTATTTTTATTTCAGTCTAATGTCTTAATAACGTGAGTCTCTTTGAATGAAAATGTATTTCCAAGTTGCTTTAAGTATTTGCTAGCACAGTAAGTTGAACACATATGTGAAAGAAAGGGCCATCTGATGAACTGCTATTGTTCTCTTAATTCAACCCACCCCATTTGGGCCAGTCGGCATGAATGGCTTTGTGTTTGCTAATAAAATCATGCTATGTTCCCTGCAACATATGGTCTGCATGTCCCAGCTAGTCAGCAGCAGTAAAACCTTATTTTTATAGGTTTATAATGTTGCCTTCTCAACTGGGGCTTCTTTTAGATACAGCAGTGCTTCCAGGTTTGGCCTTGGCACACTGGAGCACACAGGGGTGGCCATAAGCCCGTGTTTCATCTCCCCCCTTTCCCCTGGCACCTCAGGGACTTGCTCCCTGCCTGGCTCACCAGTGAGTGTGTGCACCTCCTCACCTAAAGGGTGCTGTGTCAGCAGCCACTGGAAGAGAAATAGGAGTGTTCTCCTTGGACTGCATCCTCCTCTCCCCAGAATGTTTGGATGAGGCCAGGTTGCTTCTTGGACTGTCACAGGGAGTGGCTGTGGGCTCCACAGCCCTTTTACCTGCTGGGCTTAGGAGACACAAAGCTGGGAAGTGCTCTGCTGCTGCACAATCCCAGGAGAGCTGCAGCCATCCCAACAGGCTCTTTGGGCAGTCCCTAAGACAGAGGGATGAAAATCAGCCTCTGTCTTAGCACAGTACCTCAGAGAGGGCTGCTCTCAGCAGTTGGCTGGCAGTGGTCCTCCACAAGCTATGTCCAAGCTGCAGGGAATCAGTATGCAGAGCAGTTGCTCCCTTTTCTTGGCACATTGTTTTTTAAGGACTCTAGGGTAGAGGGGATTAGACCAAGTTCTTGGGGGAGGAGAATAGCCAGCAGGGGATGGCTGGTCATTTTTGTTCCTTTTGTAGCACAAACAATCTCTCTCTTACTACTCATAGGGCTCATGAGTCTTTGTGATATTTATTTGGCTGAAAGATTTGGAGACCTCTGGTCTAGATAGCTCTCCAACTGAGAAGGGGAATTTAGGCACTTGTGATAGTGTGGCCAAAGAAATTACAATAAATATTTGGGAGATTTTAGTGTTGGCATTCATCAAGAATGGTTTAGCAGAACAAAATCTTTAGTGGAAAGGATGGAAGTCCAGCTGAAATGACAAAGATGTGCCTGGGCTGGGGTTGGCACATCTTCCACACTTCGGGGATTAGAAGGAATTGTGTAATAGCAACATAATGATCTGCAGAATTGGCTCATTTAAACTTCAGCTGCTTTTGTTTAGGAGATGGACTTAAAATCTGAAACTGGGTCAAAATCTTTTCTTGCTCTAGAACTAGAAGTTCTACACATCTTAGACTTAAGTTTGAAGAGCCCTCTCTCTTGCTGCTGTTCAGCCAGCCCTCCTGGGCTGAATTTCAGCCAGACAGGTGACCTTGCCCTGCTAGTTCTTGTCACCCGGGGAAGTGTTGATCAGGATCAGATTTTCTAGGGTCTGATGATCTCCAGCACATCCTCTCCTGGTGGTGGAATCATGGTCCTTGGTTCTTCTTTAGGACTGATAGAAATGTCTTCTCTCTAAGGTGAGGAGGTGAGCAGGCACAGTTCTGGGGGTATATTCAGTCTCCTGGATTCTTACCATGTTTTCACAGAGTTTTGTCACTTTGTGAACTTGTCCTAAACTACCAGCAGGACATAAGTCTTCCTCAGCATTGGTATTCTCCCCAAAAACGAAGCCCGAGTTGTTGAGAGCTGTTGTAGCCCTGTTTCTCTCTGTTTGCAGCAGAAAACAAAATCCCCAAAATTTTTTTTTTTTTTTTTTTTTTTTTTTGAGTGCAACTACATTTCCAGCAGTAGAAGAGGATTATTATTGCACATTCCAGGGTCAGCTTCTTGCAGACATACATGACCTTCTCATCTCCTGGGGTTGGCCCCAGTCAAGGAATTGTGCAGATATTTCTTTGCTCCAAAGTTCCCTAGCTTTTCCTAGATAATACAGCCTGCAAGGAGAAGGAGGGTTTGCAAGGTTAGTGTCAGGAAATAGGTGCTTGGTGAAGTCCTCTTCCTTATTCTGGATAAAGCAGTGTGATAAATTACTCTGACTGCTCACCTGGACTGAGGTAGGCAGTCCCACCAGGCAGTCACCCTGCTGCTCACAGGAAAAGAACAAAGTGATCCTGCACATGGAGAATCCACGGCACCAAGTCACCAACAGTAGAATTCGTAAATTCCTTTATTATTTGCTACAAGCTGCAAATGCATCTGCAGAATACACAGATATGTTATCATCTCTAGTGAGGAGATGATGCCATTGAGTGTTAACAACACACACACACAGACACACACAACAGAGCAGCCTCTTCACTGTCTTACAGTGTGTTTTACGTCACCCTCTGGATGTACACATAGCCCAGGAAGGTCACTACTAGAATAAAAACCACTGGCAAATACTGTCCTCTCTTCCCTGGATGTGACAAAGTACCAGCAGCAAAGGTTGGCAGCAGTGTCACTTTGCTGTCACATCGTGTCACACAGGAGTCCTGCCGCTGCAGCTGCAGATGTGCAGGCTCAGACAGACTTTGGTGTCACAAGCTCCTGCATGTTGTGATTAATTAATCTACAGTTTTCATACATGGGTTCAGGGACGGCTGCTTTCATCAACTTTGTGATCAAAATGTGTGCCAAGGATATTATGAGTCATTCTCCAGACTCACTCATAGTTTTAGAGAGGGGATTAATGGGGATGTTATAATACTGCTCATTGATGCTATAGGCAGAGCTGGCAGCAGTGGCTGTAGTCATGGTTGCCCAACGTTCCCCATTATATAGAACTTTGTTGTAGTTGCTCATATCTTTATCAGACTGTGTTGTTTGGTGTTCTTCCTTGCTGAGATTCTGCCTCAGGCTGAAGTATTTTGGCAAATTTTAGTAAAAACAGAGGGGGAGGAAATTACATTGTTTTGTTCCTGTCAGAGTCTTACAATTTACTTTACATTGATAACCTTCCAGTTTTCCCACTTTGAAGCAGGGGTTTGGCAAGTGGGTTGCTGGAGGTGGGAGGGATGCTGGCAGCTTGAACATGTATTTTACCATCCATGTGAGAATTTATTCAATATGACTGAATTATAAGCTTGTGAAATGGCACAAGCTCTATAGAAGATGGTTTAAAATTTTGGCAGTCAGAGTATCCAAAAAGTATATTTACTGTGACGATGCTCATGGCTAAGACTTCAGAGACAGGAAACTGCAGTTCCTGCTGCTGCTGATCATGGAGCCTTCAGCACTCATTGTTAGGTGAGCCAGCTCTCTTCTCACAGCCTCCAGAAAAGGAACTCACAAAAAAAAAAAAGGTTTTTTATGCAGTGATGGGGAGGAGGTGAAGAGGGGGAGTTCCTCCAGCGGTAAGCAGATGGTGTTGGGAGCTAGCAAGAGACAAACTGTACAGGGTGTTGGAACTGGAAAGGGGTTTTCCAATGCCTCCCAGAGCTTTCAGTGCTATAGCAGAAACTGCCTGTACTTCAGCCTTCTTGCTTTTTCCATGCATGGAGTGGCTTGAGCCAGAGGAGCCAACAGAGCAGGTAGGAAGGAAAGTGCACAGGGCATCTGCATTGCCTCTTGTGTCATTGAAAAGCCCTGGAGTAGCCCTGGAGTAGCAGAGACAGAAGATGCAAGCAGCAAAACAGAGGTACTTCTGTGCTGGCTTTTGCCAGAGCAATGCTGGGAGACAGCTCTTCTCCCTGGGAGAGAGTCACTGTGTGTGCCTCAGTTTTCTGTCTGCTACTTGAGACCCAGATCAGGCTTGCTGATATGCTGAGCATGCATCAAGGCAGAAGTCTTTAAAAACACTGCATATTAGGCCCAGAGCATTTCAAATTGAGGACCCACGTCTTGAGAAAATTGTGACAATTTCAGCGTTGCAGTTTGCTTTTTGTGCATTAGACAATAATGGCTTTGCATCCCTCCAGAACAGCAGCACAAATAAATACAAGATACACTTGTGGAAATTGCCAAGAGGAATCTCCAGCAAAGTGAGTAATGCTGCACTCAGTATAAGATTTGGGTGGTGTTAAAGTACAAAGAGGGGGGCAAATAAGGGTATAAATCCATTTATCCTATGCCCTGAGCAGATGAAGTTCTGCAGAGAGGAGATGGTAAGTGATACATGAGCAGAAGAGATATGTTTTGAGCAGAAGATATATTTTTTCCTACTTATAGATTGCTTTTCCCTGCTGTCTTAAGGAGAAAACATCTAGAGCAATGATGCATTCCTGCAGTACCTACCTGGTCAGTGAAATTCTGTCTGTATGGTGTGGCCCACATGCACTCAGTAACAGATGGTGGGTTTGTGTCACAGATGGGCTCCAGTGTTTCACAGCTCTTGTGCTCCAGGCCATACACAGAAAACAGCCTTTCCCTTCATCTGTGGAATTTCATATCTGGTTATGACACGTGGGATGATTGCAATGTGGCAGTGGGTCAGACGAGCTCCAGTGCTCTGCTCCTGCTGTAGAAGAAGAAAATGGTGTCAGCAACATACCATGTCAGCTGAGGGTGATTGTAGGCCCACACACTGCCATCCAAAATGCAGAATTAAACCAGGTCTCACCTCTAGGGCTACAAAAATGTGACTTTTGCAATGATCCTATGCTGTATTCAGTGTCTAGAGAGTTGTCAGCTGGAGCTGTAGCATTTGAAGTGATTGTAAGATCTTCTTTCCATGCAGCTTTTTTTCTGAGATCAGTTATTCAGAGCACTTAAGAGTCCCTCCACACTGCCCCATTTTCACTAATTATCAGTGTCTCTGGGGCCTCCCTCCCCTGCTGAATTTGGTTGGGTGTCATCAAGTACCTTGTACTCAAATTTTCTCAAGGGATTAAAAAGGCATCAATGGAACACACAGAATTTGCTCATCTAGCCTTGTGTCTTTAAGAAACTGAGGTAAAAAACAAATACAGTCATCTTTTATCTGAACAGTGGTTAATTTGTTTAGAACAAAAAGCACCTTGCTTGCATTGTCACTTACTCTTCTTATGTGGAGCTGTCAACTGGTTTTAATTGTATAAAGATAAACAGGAGTGGTACAAGGCTTCAAACAGTTCTTTTATAGCACTTGGAGTGGACATGGTACTTCATATATATACCACAATAATGCATACCAGATGAAAAGATATTGTGGAATTTGTGCAATAAAGGTAAAAGCCCGTATATCTGCCTGTTCCAATGGATGAGAACCAAGACAGAAAAAATCTTGAAGGCAAAAATAACAACAAACCCCGGCACAGTTCTTGAAGTCAAGTTTCACTTGCTGTGAAGTGCCCCCAGGACAAACAAGCACAGGATTTGCCCAAGCAGTGGCCAAACCTCATAAGGGGATGGACCACAAGTATCAACCTCCCAAAGATTTAAAGGTGTTTCATCTCCCCCCAGTTCTAGAGTTTAGCTGGACCCTTTGGCATTGCTGTGTCCCAGGAATGACCTTGTGAGCTCCTATGCAATTTACCTATGAACAACTCTTTTATTTTTAATTTTCCCTCCTCCCTTCCTCCTTCAGCTGATTTTCTCAACATTTTAATGCATTTTAATGTTTCAGTGAGGTGAACTGGTTCTTGCACCTTGGATTATTTAGAATGCCTGTGGAGACGTGTCACCCTCAGCAGCAGAGCATGTCCAGCGCACAACCTTGGAGTTACAGTCAAGGAATTCCCAGTAAACAGATCACTGACCCACCTGCCCTGGCTCCCTTTGGATTCTGGTCTCCTCCATCTTTTTCACTGCTCTGAAATTCTTTGCTCTTGGATTGCCAGTCAGACACCAAATTTAGATCCAGTTGTTAAAGAACAGCCATGAGAAATGGGAAACTGAGTCCACTGACTTCATTCTTCCTTTTTAGATGTGACTTTGTGTGACCTCGATGCAGCGATTGATGGTTTGGCTTCCAGGTCTGGCTGGAGATGCAAGGTTTGGTGACGGTCCCAAAACTAGGACTATGAAAGAATACTTCATGCTCACCATCTAAAGAAAAGTTACTTTAATCTTTGTTTAAAAGGAGGGCTGTTTGTAGCAGCTTCACAAGACTTTCTTCGCTCTGTATGTCTATTTTCCAGGAACAACAGCAAGTTGTTTCCTCCTAGTCTGCTAAACTCTTAAAAAAGAAATAAAATAAGTATCTCTAGAAAAGGAAATACCCTTTTTAACAGCATGTGTCTCCCTTAAACACAGTTTCTGTGTTTTACAGTCCTTCTGGTGGTTGTTATTACAGTTCTTCTGAGCACTTGTCATTGCTGTCAACCTCTAATAGACGTTGTCAGAAGGACAACATGACTTAGTCCACCCTCCTCTTGCCCCAGCCCCTGCATTATATTGGCCAGGTCAGCTTGAGCTGTGAAGGGAAAGTCAGATTACGAGCTCCCAGTAGTGACCAGGAGACTGAGTTAGGATTTATACTTTTGTTGTGATCTCTTCAGAGCTGAGCAATAAATAATAGAGCAAGTTTAAAAGCTTTTTGCAGCTTGCCAGTATGTTGTTGTTGATACAGCCTGCCATTTGTTAACATCCAACAAGTATCCTTTAATGACCCCATTTGGGGGGCCTGTGAGACTCCAGAGCACTGCTGGAGAAGCTCTGTTTCGTGGTGTTGTGCTTCTGAGACCTGCTTATCTGTCATGGTTGCAGTCAGCTGTTGCTTATGAACTCTTTATCATTATGAAGTACTGATTGGAGGCAGAAGTCTGCTGCAGGGGTACTTCTTTTCTGTCCCAGTCTAATGGTCTCTTGACTTTAAGCTTGAATGTGTTTCTTAGAGGGAAGTAAAGTTAAATAAGACGTTGCAGGAATTTTTAATGCGAAGGTATGAAACGTCTTTGTGAAGGTCTTTTGCTTGACTGTCTTGTTTTTTCATGTGCTGCCAATATCTGATCCCACTTCTTGACCTTTAATATACACTGAGAGGGAAGATTAGGATGCTTCTAATCAGCTGAATCTCCCCTCTGGGAGCACTATTAAATCTTGACTCTCAGCTTTATCTCTGCCAGGTCTTGCCAGCCCTCCGTGGTTTTGGTTTTGTTAACAGCTGAGGTCAGAGTTCATTCACCTCAAAGGTTCTTGTTCAATGGGAGAACTTTCTTGGATCATTTCTGTGGGAGTTAAGACACCAGTGAGCAGCTCTGCTTGGAGGCAGACCCCTTCTCTTCATGTGCCTTGTGAGCCAGACCTTAATCAGTGAAATAAAGTCTTTTATTTTGTGCAGGATTACTGCTAATTCTGCCCACCTCATCATTAGTAGGGCTTCCTCAAAGGTCTTCATGAGCAAAGCTGAGTGGTTTTGAGGTGCTAAGTTAGGTGCCTCATAGGCATTCAAAATACTGCCTCAGCTGGTTTCCTCTGCCATCCAAATTTGTAATTTCATTAAAATTCCAAGTTTGTTGGCAATGAATTGGTAACGAGTATTGAGTTTCATACCATTGTTTTGAGGGGATTTCAAGTGAGGCTAGCAAGTCTGTGGTTGTGCAGCTCAGCTTATGTTACATGGCCCAGTGGTACAGGCAAATGGTTTAATGTCAAAGCTGCAAGTAGTCCTTGTAAAACAGAGCCCCCTGAGCTGCATATCTTCCCCTTTCATTTCAGCCATCTGCAATACCACTGTTGTGATTGAAGTATTGGGAAATTTATCCCTGAAAGCAATACAACAATGGATAGCAGTGCTGGGGTTGATGCCCTCCTGAAAAATTGGTGGTCCAAGGAAGGACTGAGCACCCATGGTCTTATTTAGCCCTTGGATTCCAGTAGCTCCCATTCCCTAGTGTGGTCCATGTACCTGTGGATGTCTCTGCCCTGTTGAACCTTTTTGAGCACTCCAGAGGCTCTGTAGGTATGTAGGAAGGCAGGGAATGATCTGGAGTCATTGGCCAAAGCTGCATGCTTTGTTTCCATCCAAAAACTTACTCATTCTACAGACCTCGGTCTTAAGTTACTGAACTTGCAGAGAAATCTGCTCGTAATTTCTTTCTTGTAAGCCCTTTCTTGTTGAGCAGAAATTTTGGCAGAGAAGAGTCAAGTCACTGGAGAATCCCCAGTTCTGCCTGGTTATACCAGGCCTCCTCAGATCTTTCCTTGGAACAAGCAGGCAAGAGGAAATACTTTCCATTTCAGAGAAGCGTGGACAAACAACATTGCTTCAGACAGAGAAGAAAAGTGGCAGACGGAGTTAGAGTGCTGAATCCTGCTGGCCAAAAGCATGCTCTTGCCTTTATTCAGTCATTCCTGGAACACAGTGTTCTTATTGTATTCCTCCTCACCCCGCTCAGTGCCTCTCCTCGGGCTCAGGGCTCGGAGATGCCCCGACCACGGTGCTGGCAGGTTTGAGGGAGTTAAAAAAAGCATCAAACACATCTCAGCAATGGAACCTCTCCCTCCTTGCCTGACGTTGGGTAAGCGTGTGTTCTGAAAACCTGGATCCCGTTAGAAACGTTCCTGCTGTCTGGAAAACAAAGTACTCGCTCGCCTGGTTTAGTCATTAAGTAAATTCGTGGCTTGGTTGAGACAAAAAATAATGAAGAAAAGCTGTCGAAATCCTGGGATTAATTTGATAGTTTGCAGGCAGTGGTGTTTTTAAGTGGAGCTGCTGCCTTCTTTATGTTGTGAGCAGACCCAGGTACAAACCTGGGCTTCCCTCTTTCCCTGTGCCTCAGAGCCAGGCATTTGGAAGTAATTTGTTCCACGAAGGCCCTCGGTGCGGGCAGGGGGCTGCTCTGGGCCGGGAGCCGCCGTGCGTGGGTGTGGGCCGGGCTGGAATGCCGGGAGAGGCTTTGGGCTGCCTGTTCCATCTGCAGAGGGAGCAGACCCCGGGCCTGGCATGACATGGAAGGCTCTGAACTGTCGGGAGGTTCACTGCTGTTATTCCATCTGTGACATGGTGGCCCCTTCTGGGAAGAATTGTTTCCTCTGGACCTCCTTTACATCTCCCGGCTGCCCTGCCAGCCTTCCCCAGGGAAGCAAAATCGAGGGGCTAAAAGCATAGAGGCCCATGCAAAGACCCCCACAGCACTTTGCAAAGTGTTTCCCCTCTCCAGCAGCCCCAATTTACCTGGGACAGTCACCAAGGAAAGCAGAGAGCAGGGAGCTGGCACTGAAATGCTGTCTGAAATGCCTGCTCTGTGTGTTCATCCACTTAACCACACATATATATGTATATATATGAAATCACTTGTGTTAAACATAGATGTCATTTCAGTCTGAGAAGCCAATTAGCAGAGTGGAGAGCTCTTGCCAGTCACCCTCTTGCTGAATTTTCCCCAGCTCTCAGTTTAAGCAGGGAAAAGGAGACTGCATTATGAACCCTCTCTACCTGTGTCCGTGCTGGCGATCCCAGTGCCCCAGGGACAGCACGTTTGGAGGGTCAGAAAATAAGGGATGAGGACACAGGTCCCACTCATTTTAGGGGTTAACATGCTTGGATGTACAGCACATCCCTGCACAAGCTTGATTCTGTCCTTTCCAATAAAATATTAAAACAGTTCTCCTGTGATGTGTTGTCTGGCAGAGGCCAGGACGTGAAGGTGAGTGTGGCTCATGGGTGGCAGCAATGTACCCTGGATATCCAAAATGCACACACACTGCTGGGTTTGCCCTTCTTTTGTAGCTTCTGAAGTCACTACAGCAGTTTTCGGATGGCTGATGCAGCCTGGCTGCTCTAAAGAAGTGAGGTTCTTGTTCAGTTGCAATTAATACAGCCAAATATCCTGTATACTTTGTAGAAAATGTTCCTAATGTCAGCCTTTCATAGCAGATGAGGATTCATATGAATCATGTCATCATTTAAAAAACCAAACAAAACTACTATGTTATAGTATAAGCTCAGGCTAATATATTAAAATTAATCTAGGAAAATACCTGTTATTGTTAGATATGGAACAGAATGTTCTGCAACATTTGCTTTATTTCAGGAAGATGATCCAATTGTTCTGTTAATTGTTGTGCAGACATTGTGTTGCCCATTTTTTTTCTTTTTCATTTTAATGACTATCTTGTGCTTTGAGCTATTAAATAAATGATGTTTGTGGTCTTATTCTAGGAAAGACATGCATTGTTTTCAGGAAGGACTTGCTTTTATTGTTTATCACACTCAGATTTTTGCAGTTTTGATTTTAAACCTGTAACTAGAGGATAAACCTTCATTACATTGGTCTGATGAATGAGCACAGCCTCGCCCTCCACTGGGAAGGAGGAGCTGGGAGGGCTGGTTTGGAGATGCAGTCAGATGAAATCTTGAGGGACTCGTTCTGCAGTTTCCTTGGAACACAGTGGTTTCATCCTGTTGTCTGAAAGCCTTTCCTAAGAAGGTTAGGGTGGCAATAGGGCAATACAGCCACAATATTTAGCCTATCTAGTCCTTATTTGCCTCCTAAGGCAAATATTTTATTTCCTGTATTTCAACTTCCTTCCTAGAACCTCTCCCCCACCTTGCTGTATCCTATGATCTAAATTACTGGTTGCAATTAATGCATCCTCTGTACATTAGTCCTGCCTGAGAAGTAGCATGTCCTTGGTAAATGCAAAGGAGTTAGAAACTGGAAACTCAGTCCGTTAATCTTGGATTTAGCTTTTGTAACTGTGCTTTAATGCTTCACAATAATTGCTGAAGCTCCCCATAAAATAATCTCCATGTAGTCCTAAAATGGAATTGAGTGCCTTACAAGAAAAGAGAAGAAGAGCCCTTATCTGTACTTTTAGTTACATTTTTATTTATTTCCCTTCTTCCTCTGGTGTGGGAGGATGAATACGCAGGGAAGAAGATACAGATTTGCAAAGGCAAGGAGTGCTAAAGAGCGTCGTTTTTTTCATCAGCTTTTAAGAGCCAGACTGTAATCATAAATTCCCTGATAGCTGGAGCATGCAGAAGTCATCTTTAAGCCTACAAGTGACAGGCTGCTGTTGCTTTTCAAACTTCAGATTTCATTTTTTTGTAAGACACAACTTTGATCTGGTTCCTTTGTAATGCTCTGCAGAGCGCTGGGGCTGCTGCGCTCGCCGGCTGCAGAGCTGGAAGTGAACTTTCTTGGCAAGAGCCATCTGGAGACCTCAAAGAACAGATTAACTTGTCCAGAATTGATGTGATCTTTGAAGAAGCTGCCCTTGCCTGGAACACATGTGATTAGCCTGACATTGGCAGTGATAAAGTTGAGATGCACAGCAGTGTCTGAGTACCCAGAGTAATTGGGAAGAGTGTTAAGTGGAGCAACCCCAACAATCTGCTATCAGATTATCAGGTAAATCCCCAATTTTAACCTCTTGAGCCAACTTTGCATCTTTAGCATAGATCAAATCCAGTCAGCAGTGAAGGTTTTCAGCTTTGCATCTTCATAGACATTTTGTTCTTAGTTCCAAAATGTTCCCGTGATAATGGTTTGGGAGAAGCTGTACAATGCTGCTTCTGTGATTGTTGTTGGTACCACAGACTGGAAACAGACTTTTCTGTTCAGGTGGTGGATCAGTGTAATCTTGTAAATCAGAGTCCGTGGTGGGTGCTGTTGTAGTCCCTTGTTTAAAGGTGACCCTGATGCTGGGACACTCTTGTCAGCACATGTTGTTTAGACATGCTGAAGGGATTTGCTTCAGCTCGGGCATCATAAACCAAGATGTGCAGCTTTTAATTTGATTGACTGGTTGTGATATTGAAATGTGGAACTGTATGAAGGATATGACAGTCACCTGCTTGTTTGGAGCTGTAAGTTTTGGAAGTAAGTTGCCAGCTGGAGACTCAGCAACCTGTGATTCTAGAAGGAGTTTTTGTTTCTTGGGTGGGAGTAAGTAACTTTTTTAATTACTTTTTTTTCCCCATACTGAATAAATGGAACATGTCAAAATTACAAGCTGGAAGGATGTCTCAGCGTCCTCCCAGTCACAATGCAAAATGACCAGAGACAGCAAATAAGAGTAATGCTTAGTGCTGGTTTCCTAGAAATAGTCATCTTCGGAAACACAGGACTGCAAAAGTTTGAGCTAATTTTTCAGAAGTTGTTGTGAAAAAGCAGGGTGGGAGTACAGAATGAGTAGTTGGGTCCCACTGAGTTGCAGCCCTGATCTGTGGTCTCAGGGCACCATCCTTCAGCCCAAACAACACCTGCCAGAAGAGGAAAGGAGGAATTGTGTCCTGCTGTGAGGTTGCTCACCACAGTGCAGGAGGGAGGGCATCTCAGCTCCTCCACCTGCCATCGGCTGTGGTGAGACATCTGGAGTTTCTGCAGAGCCCATTTTGGGGTGTCCTTCTGTGGGACTTGCCAACATCCCCAGAACTCCTGCAACTCAGAACTTTCTAAGGTGACTCATAAAGTTGGGGTGGTTTTGGCATCTGGAAAATGGGATTTCTCCCATGTTGAAAATGAACTGCTCACCAAAGTTGTGGTGATCAAAGCTTTGGACTATGGCATGGGAGGAAAACTTCTGCAAGAGCTGTTTAGGGAGAGTGCATTGGAATTTTATGGTTGTCAGCTTCATGAGTTTTTATCTCTTTGATTTCCTAATACTGTGTCTCAAACAGCTGCTTCCTTGGTAGTGCAGGGGTTTGGAGGAGCTCCCTGTGCCACCAGGGATTTTGGAGTTTTTGGCTTAGGGAGGTGGGGCACCCTTGCAAGAGGAGGCCTGCCTGGATTCTATCACAGCTTCAATTCTTTTGAGGAAAAACTTTCTTCCAGAAAATGTCAGTGCCATAAAAATTTAGTGCTGGAGCTGGAGAAGGTGGTAGCAATGAAAACTTCAGATTGATCAGCTTCCCTGTTAAACTGGGAGCTGTTCCAGCTATGCTGGAACTGCTAGCTGGCTTGGAAGGACCATGTCTCTCAGACCTGCCAGTAGAGCATTGTGCAACTTATTCCCTCCAGTGGAAATTTAAATTCTACAGAAATTAGTTGCCTAGAGGCCTTTCATCTTCAAGGAAGTTTTCTTCTTGCCTTAGTGGTTTTTTTTCCCATGCATGATGAAGAACATCAGTGCAGGAGGTACATAGCTGGTGAGAACCAAAGGGAGTGCCACTCAGATTTGGGTTTGGAGGCGGGATCAAGTGAGCTCTTCCTCCCACTGTGGGTGCTGAAGATGATGCAATTCTTCCCCAGAGCACACCAACCCTGGGATTTTTGCATAGAGCAGAGTAGCATGTTTGGCAAAGGTTGGGGACTTTGCATCTTTGATTTAAAATTTAAATAGCCATTGGGGGAAGTTGTGTGAGGGAGACTGGGGTTCCCAGGCTGGAAGGAAAAAGATGCCCTTAGGGACTCAGGATGCAATGAGAACTCCACATAGAGCAACAGTACTGAAGAGGACCTCACCTCTCTGCTCACTTGACACTCCAAGATCTGATGGTGCTGAGGTCCCAAGTGCTGGGTGCTTAGTCAGAGGAGTGAGAAATCTGGGGATGGATGGGATGCAGCCGAGATAACACACCAAATAAACCCAGAACAGGTAGAAAGAAGCCTTAAAGAGATTCTTGCTATGTTTCTACAGCAGTTTAGGCCCTTGTCAGCATTACCAGAATGTGCAGAGATCAGCAAAGGGCTATATGCAAAGAAAAGGCAGCTGGTCAGGCTGACTTACTCGGGTTGCTGTGATCTCTGTTATAATTGTTCCCTATGTGATTATTTTGAGGGTTGAGCAACTAAGAGCTGCAGAAGAGACATACAGCTTTATTTCTGCAATGTATGAAATGTTCTGTGTTCCTTTCAAAAATGCTCATTGCTCTTTCTGTCTTAAAAAATGAAATAAAATTCTGGAAGGCTGCAGGAATTTTTGTGAAGTCTAACTTTAAATGTTCACCTTTCCTTTTATCGCCCTTATCAGTGCATAGAGCTCGGTATGTGAGGTTTTTAGCTGACACTTCAAATCGCTCTGAGGGTGCCTGAATCCCTTTTAAAGCAGCCTCCCCTCCCAGATCAGAAGTGACCATTTTTTTTTTGTTAGACTCCATGTTCCTTTAATGTTTTCCTCCTAATAGATGTTGAAAGCGTTCTTCAGAGGCACGGCACAAAACATTCAAATAGTGATACGAGCCAGCTGAAGAGAGTTGTCAGGGAGAGAGAACATTAGGAGAAGGATTGAATACAGATGGATTCCTCAAAAGTAATGTAACCTGTTATGATTGCTTTGAAATCCTATACCCTTTCCATCTCCTTACGCTTACCAAAAGTTTACATTTGCATTGATGTATTAGAGGCAGAGCTAAAATGGAAGTAATCCCTGTTGTATACATGCTTAAGTGTGTAATTTTAGCTAACTACAACAGTTGTGACCAAACCTGCATCCTCAGTGAGGAGACCACAGCCAGGGAGTGTTGTGAGAGAACCCAGCCATTCCAGCTCCTCCAGAGGTGTCAGGGACCTCCCAGGACCCATCTGCTCGCTCTTGGTTCCTTCAGCCATCACAGTTGCACACCCAGCAACTTCTTCAGGTGCTCTCTGCTGCTCTATCTGTGTATCAACAGATATAAAGGAGAAATTGATTGTCCTGTGCATTTTAATCTGAGTGCTTCCTTAGTATACTGCTAGAATAATCCATGCCTCTTGCAGAGAGTCCTGGCGAAGGGTCCACTAGATGTTGGTGCTGTATTTTAATTGGATTGTCCAAAAATCATCCTTGTCTTTGCCCTCAGGGAAGGCCTGAGCTATCCATCATTCCTGCCTCAATTTAAGAGGTTGTCTCAGCCTCCATCACACCGCTGTCATGTTGGATTTGACAGGAGGGTTGCACTGCACAGCACTCCTTTAATGTTCAGAACTGACCGTTCTGCACAGGGAAAATGGCTGAAGGGGGCTCGTAAAGTTTTCACTTATTATCCCTTGCTTTTTAGGGTGAACTTGTTCCAATTATTTCCAGTACTTGCCCTAGAAAGCTGTTCTGAAATCTGATGGAATATAGAAATGAGTTTGCTCCAGTGCACATCTGCAGTGACTGACAGAAAGTTTGCATGCTAGAAGGTGTCTGTGGTGACTTACCATTCCAAGGCATCCCTGTGCTCATTCCCAACTAACTCTGTATTGTACCTGAGCATGGAGAAACCTCACAAAGCTCCCTGCTGTCAAACAGTAATGAAAAACCTCAGCTGACTCAAGTTTGAATGCTCTTTGCACCATTCTGCAACTATGCTAAGCTTCATCATCCAAGAAGAAATAGTTTGGAGTTTTGTTTGGTTTGTGGCACAAAAAGTAGTTTTCTCTATCTCAGAGTAGGAGGGTAATTTGTTTCTAACTGACCCCATAATGGACCTGAAACAATATGATTTTTCCTAGTGACCAGTGAATATCCATGACCCCTTGAATTACAAGGAAATTAGTTTGTATGCTGAGGACCCAAACAGCTGGTAAATAGGAGCTGGGTGAGCAATGCATTAGCTGAAGGCTGTAACCTTGTCCAGTTCAGGTTTTAAAATACTTTGGTAATGCTTTCATCCTGGTATACCATGTGCCATATTTTACATAACAGCATCCAAAAACCTCTGCCTTAAATGGGCTTTCTGCCAGTTCATGCAGTGCCTGTCCTGCATTTATACTCCATACAGATATGCAGAAACTGCCAGCTTTACCCTTTGCTGGTGTCTTCCTCACCTCTGGTTCCTCCATCTGTGTGTTTCTCATAGGTTTCCTTGTCTTGTCTAAATGTAAACTCATTGGGCAGGGGCTGTTTTCTGTTGTCTATAGGACTTCAACCACTGCAGCAGAACCAGAATCCCTTTTCTTAGCAGAACAGGGAAGCATACATTGCTTGATGTGCCCTCCATAGAGGTGTTTGCAGAGGGCCCATTGCAAATCACATCCACCAGGTACTGATTACTGAGTTACTAAATAAAGAATGATGCTGATGAACTTTGTGATCTGAACTGAAGCAGGACACTGATTTTCAGCACTTGGAAAACCAGGAATTCATCAGCTTCAAGATATCTTAAAAATGCTGCTCTTCATGCGGAGGGGCAGACAGGGAGAGCAGGGGATTAAGTGCTCTTTGGTTTATGCGAACATTTCAGCTTGTTCCTTTTTCTGACACATTACAAAATAACTTGCAGGAGAACAAGATCCCTGCGTGGCCTGTCTGTCCTGCGGGGTGGCAGAGCTGGAGGCACATTTGCAGCAGTGGCTTTTCTATGCTGGTGGCAGAGCCAGCATGAAGGAATTTGTGCCTGCTTGGTTCACAGGCTGCTTCACCATCAGGTCCCTTCCTGAGCAAGGAACTTATTTCCCAGGTTAGCTCGTGCAGGCAGCCTCCCTTCCTGACCTTTTGCTGAAGAGAAGGAGGCTGGCCTGATTGTGTACTTGAATAACAAGGCATGAGTTGTGTACAGAGCTTTATAGATCCCTGAGCAGACTGTCCACTGGAAAAGCTGGTGTGATTAGGTGGTCCTTCCTGGTGGAATTTGCAAGTGTCTGATGTACCTCAGTGCAACACTGGAGATTGTTTTTAGGTAGAGTGCTATGAGCAATAGCTGTTTCTTGCTTCTCCTTCCCTCTGCAAACACGTTGGAGGGATGTTAAAGCAAGCATAGAATGGGTGAGCTCTGCTACACATCCCTCCCTGTTGGAAAAGCAGAATCCTATTTTGACTCATAAAAATGCTGTCTTACTGTGTAGGTATTGCTTTTAGATGGTCATGGAATGACAGTGCTAAGCAGCTAGCCCATGGACTCCATAAACCCTGATGGAAACGGGACTTCTTCCATACAGTCTTGTTCCCTCCCTGATCTCTAACAGTGTCATCTTCATTACTCCATGAATTCCCTTTTTCTTCCAGTTATAAGTCAAATTGTTCATGGCTCTGTCAGTGCAACTTAGTGTGAGCACAGCTTATTCTGTGTTCACTTAGTGTGAACAGAATTGAGAACACAGAATTGAGGCTGGGGCTCCAGGCAGAGTCCTTCTGCCTGCTGATGCAGAGCATGGTCAAGGTTGTGTCCTTCTGACTTGACTCATTTTTCTCTCACAGGCATGGGTCGTGGAGAGAGCCTGTTAACCCCTACTATGTCAACACGGGCTATGCTTTGGCACCAGCCACCAGTGCCAACGACAGCGAGCAGCAGAGCATGTCCAGCGACGCCGACACCATGTCCCTGACAGACAGCAGCGTGTAAGTAACTCCTGGGGGACAGCCTCATGTGTCCTCAGCACTGCTTCTCTTGGGTTGTTCTGGGAGAGAAGCTTGGCCACAGCTGGGGTGGGGGGGAATGTCTGAATAGACCACAGTCAAGAGCATTCTCACTTTCTTTTCAGTTACTTTGTCACTGTGCAGGATACTCAGCCTTGCCAGTTCTGTGAACATTTGCAGCATAAAATATTTTTGAGCAATCTAAAATAAATGGTGTTTGGTCAGAGCTTCTGCATTATCTTCTGAATGTTAGACAGAGCCTTCTAGTTACCTGCGTATTTCTCTTGAGATTTTATACTTCCAAATTCTCAGAATCACAGAATGGGTCAGGTTTGAAGAGAAAACAGTGGGTTATCTGGTCCAACCTCCCTCCTCAAGCAGGGTAATCCTAGAGCAGATTTCACAGAATTGTGTCCAGATGTTTCTGAAACACCTCCAGTGATGGAGACTCCACAGCCTCTCTGGACAATCTCTTCCAGTGCTCAGTCACTGCAGAGGGAAGAAGTTCTTCCTCATGTTCAGGTGGAATTTCATGGGCATCAGTTTCTGCCCATTGCTTCTTGTCCTGTTGCTGGGCACCACAGCACAGAGCTTGATCCATCCTCTGAAACTTTCATGCAGATGATGGCCATTGATGAGGTCCCTTCTCAGCCATCTCTTCTTGAGGCTAAACAGGCCCAGTTCCCTCAGCCTGTCCTCACAAGAGATGCTCCAGTCCCTTTGTTGCTCTCCTCTGGATTCACTCCAGGAGCTCTGTGTCTCTCTTGTCCTGAGGAGCTCAGAAGTGGACACAGCACAGCAGATGGAGTAACAGCTCGGTCTGTGATTGCTCTGCAGTAGGATTGGTGCCTGACCAGTTCTAGTTTGTCTGGTGACCACTGCACTTTAACACAACTTGTGCTGATAAGCCCCAGCCAAATATATTTTCCCTTTCTGTCTCTCATGACAGCACCGTGTATCTCACCCACGAGATGCCTTCCTTAAAGATGGTTTGCAAAGAAAGAAAAAAGGGGTTACGAGATTTTGTTGTGACTGCATCTCTGTGATAGAAAAAAAAAGGATTTGGGGAAAAATATTCGCTGTTTGGTCTGGTTTTTAGTAGTGCAAATGCAAAGTGTCTTTCTGTAGAGTAGAAACCCTTTGATTCTTCAGGCGAGAGATGACAGGTTTACCGAATTAGGAGAAGATTTTATTAATGGCAGTGCTGTAAACAGAGTCCTCCAAGAGGCTCGTTTAGTGTCACTGAGAGTGTCAGCAGCTGTCAGACCTTGTTGGAAAAACTTTCCAGCCTGTGCCATGGATGCTGTTAATGGGTGCTGCCACAGTTCCCCACCTGCCCAGAGTTCATCCAGTGACATGGGAGTGTGCAGCGTGGCCGGGGGTTTCTGTGTCTGTGGTGGTTGCCCTGCCTGAGCCAGTAGCTTGCTCCTCTCAGGCTCCACAGAGGCTTGGGGCCATGTAGGAGCAGCTGTGAGTTCATTCTGCACCCTGACACCAGCTCCTCACACATTATGCTCCAGTCCTGTTGTAAAACTGAGGAGGCAGACCTTGGCCAAAGGGGCCTGGGAGGAGGAGGATGCCCCCAGGACAGAACCCTGTAGACAACCACTAATTAAAGGCTCCATTTGATACAAATCCAGCTGCTCTGCCACATCCTTCTGCAATTCTTCATATGCATCAATTTATATGGAGCTAATCTGAAGCTAGCAGGAGTCTTGTAACTTCTTCTTATCAGGAGAGACAGATGTAAGAACTCTTCAAAATTAATTAGCTTTTAGCACTTCCTCTCCCACTGGTCCAGTGGGCTCATGAGACTGCACTGATGGTTATACCTGTGATAAGTTGTGATCATTTATGCCAGAGTTCTTCACCTTCCTAATTTTTATTTCACTAGCCACAGTTTGTTTTTTTCAGAGGCAGAATAATTTCTTACTGGCCATCCTGTGCTCCTTTTTCCTTTAGGCATTTTATCCCTCCTCTGCCCACCGTAGGTTGCTTCTAGGACTTTAATTACCACCAATATGTGCACTGCCTTCTGCTAATAATTCACCCAATCCTAGTAGTTCATTTTAAGTAAGTTTTGAACTTCATAAAGGGTGAACCATTCTTTCTATGCCTCTCAGACTGGATCCATGCAGAATCCAAAATTGGGATTCTGGATGTACAGCCTTGACCTTTGGCTTACACAGATTCTGGCTGTTTTCAGCACTTGCTCTTCATTACATGGTTTAAAATTCCAGCACCAGATTTTACTCGGATTTTACATGGCACTGCTGAACCTATCTGCCTCCTGAATTTCAAAGGAATTTTTGCAGAATTGCTCAAGGCAGCAAAAATGAAGAACAACCAGAGGAAGTTAAAGAAGGGACTCCTGCTGCTTGACAAGACTTACATGTCTCAGTGCTTTGAATTTAGGCCTTCTCTGAGGAAAATGGCAATAAAGGCCTCGTTTGCTGATGAGTGAGGTTCTTCCCTCTGTGTGCTGTTTACACAAAGCAGTCACACTCAATAATGAAGAAATCTGGCTTCTGCTCAGAGGCAGCACATGAATGAGGGGTGATGGGGTGATCCAAGGCATAAACCTCCATCAGAGGAAGATCTGTCTGGACAGTCGGGATGCAAACACTGGCTAACTGAGGAATGCTAATAAACCAGGAGAGCAAAGCATGATCTTCAGTGCTGGCCAGTGGAGAAATCAAGCACAGAGCATTTGCTACACACACCAGTTCCCTTCCAAGCTTTAATGTTGGATTGATCCCAGCAACATGGAGGGTTTGGAAATGGCTTCATGCAAAGCCTCTAGCACAGACCTGAACGATGCTCTGCCTGTCTCAGCTCCTGAGCTGGGATGATTTTTGGGAGCAGCCAGCTCACCAAGCAGATTGTAAAACTGTGATTTACAAGCACACTTACCTAAAAGGCCAGCTTTCAACAGGATGTCTTTCCAAACGCTGTTAAATATTATTGTAATGGGTTGAATTTATATAATGAGTATTTTATCAGTCCCTGTTGTTTGAGTAATTTGCTTTTTGAGTGGCTTAAAAAACATTGCTCTTAAATGCCTGCACTCCACTGATTATTTTTCAGTCTTCCTGTGTCATAGGAATTCCTCTGCCCTTGTAGGCAAAACAGCTCTGGTCCTCTCTGCTGAAACCTGTTTTTATAATCAGCAGGGCAGCTGTGTTGTTTTAGCTGGTGTGTGTGGAGGCAAGGTCTGGGGAGGACACCGTGAGAAGCTCTGGTGAGCACTGGCCCGGTAGTGCCGTGGCCACAGGTGGGGTCGAGTCACTCACCGCTGATGTTCGGTGCAGGGTCGGTGGTAAGTCAGGGATTTGGGGCTCTGCCTGCCCCGTGGGCTGCTCAGAGCCTGCCCCAGGCTTGCAGCAGCATTTCCAGCACGGTCCTAAGCTGCTCTTGCTGTATCAGATAACCCTTCTTGAGGAGAGCATCTTCCCAAGTGGAGGAGGTGAGTCTGCAGGTGGGAGGGGTTGTCACAACAAAGATGCTTGAGGCAAGTTAAGGCAACTGTAGGTAGGAAGGCAGAAGCTGAAACCATTAAATCTCCATGTGATGCTCCAATTCAGATGCAGAAACACATTAGGTCCATATCTATCTTGATTTCTTCAAGAGCTTACACGGTAAACAGGAGATAGTGTCTCCTCTTTAGCCCCGTTGTGCTCCAGCTGAACAATACCCCTTCCTCTTCTTATCAGGTGTCCTGGCTTATCTTAGTTGGGAGACAGCTTTGCCTTCCCCCAGGCACTTGGGAAGCCCTTGATGCCTGTGGGCTTGGCCAGAGGGATGCTCCTTCTTCCCCAATTCCAGTCAAACCTGCTCCAGAGTAGGAATGGCCAATCCCCCAGACAAAGAGGTTTAGGACAGTGGTTATTCCTTCAAAAAGTCTTGCAGATTAAATGCTATTCCTTGGATGACTGGCCTTCAACCAAAATTCCTGGTGATTTTCCTATCATGCTTCTTTATGTGAGAAAAGTCTCTTGTGACAGAGGTGCTTTGATAAGAGTAATTGGTAGAAAATAGCAGTCTGGCTGTGCATTTGTTTCCTGTCTTTCCTAAGGCTAATGATCCAGAATTACTCCAAGTTTTCCTGTATTTAAATAAATTTAGCAGCTTTTTAATTTAAAAGATCCCAAACGATGATTTCTAATGTATTAGACATAATGGTTGGGTTTGAAGCCTGTCTAGAGGAGCAAAGACATCTCTAGTCAGAAGAGTCCAACATGCAGAGCCACAGCCAAACCACTGCTCACCCGAGGCTCTTGCAGGTCAGTTTGGAGAGGGGAGGAAGCCTCCACATTTCCCCAGTAGTAAACTCATTGCATTGTCACTAAATAAGCAATAGAAATACTCTTCTTCCCTCGTTGCATTTCAGTGCTGGGCTTTCTGGTGCTAAAGAAAATCACGTGATGAAACAAGGAAAAACAGTTTGGGAAAGTTTTATTTTAAAAGTAGATGTGCTGTAAAAAAAGTTTAATTTTTTTCACTATATATATATATATTATTGCTCTATCTATTGAAAATATCTCAAAGCAAGCTACCTGACAAAAGGAAAACAAAAGTACGGTATTGGTTTTCCTTGCTTTCCCCCCATCTATTGAATAAGGTTTTGTTGGGATAAAATTAAAGTGCTTATCTTTGAATTTGCTTCCTCTGGTTGAGTTGGCACAGTACATTGAACGAAGGAATGTTCCAAGTTCAGAGGTGGCATTGGGGAATCTAGTTAAAATGACATCAAAGGCAGCACAGCGGGGCTGAACATGTGTTTGAAGCCGGATAGATTAGAGGCCATTATCAGCCTTTCGCTACTGTGCTGGGAACAAAAGTCGCTCTTTCCGCTGGGACTGCTGCTGGGGAGAATTAAAAAAAAAAAGAGAGAGAGAGAAAGAAAGAAAAATTGCACTTTCTAACATAATGCCGCGTTCCCTGCGAATGGCCGTGTGGCTTTAGTGTGCGAGTTGTGTTCTGGCACCCGGGTTTTGTGCACTGGTTAAGCTGAAATGTTGACTATTGATGCCGACCAGCAATGGCTAAAATAATCCCCCAGGTTTTTTTTTTTTTCCCTCTGAAAACTTGCAGTTGTTTTGTTACCATCCAGCCTAGAAAAGGTGACGTGGTGAAACTCTTTAACCGTTGTGATTCTCATCATTAAAGAAAATTAAGCCACCTAATGAACACTGTCATGATGCCTGTACAGCAACGTGGGGAAGTTGTCCTGCTCCCAGGCCGTGTCACTGCAGGCAAAGCAGAGATGATGCTCCCAGCACACTCTTCCTCCTCCTCCTGCATTACCTGCAGCCACTCACCAGAGCTGTAATTAGCCTGGCTCATTTTCTGTTCCCTCATTTCTCTTCGTGCTAAAAAGCACTTGTTAATCATGGGGTTTGTTTTATTTTATTTTAATGGTGCTGCATTTTGAATGCCTGGGTTGTTGCATGAAATTAGGTTCTTCTGATGTAGGTTGGTGGTGATTCTGCCTGCACCTGAATTTCCAGGGAGCCAGCAGGGCAGCCAGCATGATGGGAATGGGAATGAAAGCTGCTGGTGGCCATCCTCACACAGACTGGTGCTTGAAACTCAGAAGGTTTGCAGGCAAAACACCACAGTAAATTGTGGTTTTCTTGCCAAATGGCACCTTGACTTAAAAAATCCATGGGTGAAACTGTTTGGTTTATGTTCTGGAGAAACAGCTGGCGGGGGGAGGGTGGGGGGGATAGGTGTTAAGGACATTTGGCCTGTGCAAACATCTCGTGTTGCAAGATGTGTCAGAACTGGCTCGTTTTCACAGCTCAGAGGGGTGCAGGGATGGTAGATGTGCCTAGGAATTACATGGTAGCTGGGACAAACCAAATCCCTCCATCCATCCACCTCTGTGGCATTTCATGGCCCTCCCAAGCAGTTACCTCTGCTGAATCAGGGAAATTTGTAAAATGAAAAAGCTCCAAATTGCCAAGCTCCAGTCTGGCATTTGTTTTTGAATTTGTTGATTTTCAGCAATTAATACAAGGTCACTAGGAGATGAGTCTGTGTCCTTTCATAACTGGGCTCCACTCACTCATCTTCTTCTGGTCCTTGGGCATGAGCAGGTGGTGACAATGGTGAGAATGAAAATGCATTTCCTTTCTTTGCCTGAAGTCACACCTAGGCAGTGATGCTTTGCCATTTGGGGTGCATAGCAAAGCCTGGTGCCTCTGACCCACTGACCCCTGTGTACCAAAGATTATGGCCACCACTGTCTCCTTCCTCGGCAGAGACCTCTGTCACCACGTCTCTCAGCACAGGCCAAGCAGAGCTGGTTCACTTGGATGTGACTGCCCATGACAGCCCTTCCTAACCCATCCAGCCTCCTCTGGGGAGGGGGCTGGTTCTTCCTTCCACCAACTCCAGTATCAAGCCCATCATTTCAGACTGAGCTAGAGATCGCCTTCGGGAGCAGTGGAGCCTATACCTCCTTTGATAAGCCATTCAAGCACTTGTCATACTCTTAAAAATATATACCTTGTTCCCTGGCTGAGCTCCCCTTGGAGTAGATGCTCACTGAGCACCCACTCCTCCTTCTCCCCCCTCTCTTAGCCTGCCCTGTGGTTTAATGTGTACATTACACACTCTTTATAGAAAGCAACCAACTATAAAAGGTACCAGGATGCAGTCCAAGTCCTTCTCCCTGCCTCTGCCTTGAGCAGCAGTGGCAGGAGCCGTGCCTTACTCTGCTCCTGGTGGATGCTGTGTAAGTCCTCCTGGCCCCCATGCCCGAGCTTTTTTTGGTTTGGGGACCTGCGTGAGCATCGTTGCTGCATGGGTCCCTCTTACTCTGGGCATGCAAATGTGAAGGGGTTTCCTACCAGCCACTCTGTGTCTGCAAGGCTTGAATGAACATAATATGTCAGAGAAAGGCACTAAAGCAGGGTGTGTTGTTGTTCTCTTCCTGCAGAGATGGGATCCCACCGTACAGACTCCGAAAGCAGCATCGCAGAGAGATGCAAGAAAGTGCCAAAGCAAATGGACGTGTGCCACTACCTCACATTCCTGTAAGTAGCACTATCTCCTTCCCAGGGGTAAATATGCAAAATATGTGAGATCTCTAGCAGCCAGTTGTTCTGCTGGTGCTTGAATTTAATCCCCCTTAGTGCTGTATTCACTTTGGGGGTGCTTCAAGATGACATACATTGTGCTAGGAAAAGGCTTGGAGCCTTCTGCCAAACTCACCATCCCAGGCTGCCCAAAACACAGAATTTTCTTTAACCATTCAGTCAGTAGCTGATTGTTTCTCCTGGATGAGAATGGAAGTGATGGCTGGCATTTATCTGCAAGCAGTTCCATGCCCTCGGGTGAGCAGGAGGTGTTTGTGGGAGGTGTAGGAGACTGTTGGACATGGAGGCTGATGCAGCTCTCAGCCAAGGTCATCTGGGGAGAAGTGCAACCGTCTGCACTGAGCAGCCAAAGGAGCTGTAACCTGTTCCCAAGGACTCAGCAAAGCTCGCCTGGGGACACAAGGCAGGAGAAAAAAGAAAGGTGCAGGAGTAAATATTTCATTTATCTGACACTGTCTCTTTGGTTGCTCCAGGTAAGCAAACAGCCTTTGGAAGATGAGCACAACTGCTAGGGGTCTGCATCACCATCTGCAGCTCTGCTTATTATTGTTTTCTTTTTCTGAGAAGTTGCAGGTGACATTTAATATCTACTAGGGAATAAAGGTGCTTCTTTCCCCTTTGGACAGCTGGACTCCAGCACAAATCAAATAGGGAGAGAAAAAGCCTCCATCTGTTTTTTCCAGAAGTGCCTTCAAACTTGACGCAGCTGTTCCCATCCTGCCTGCTCAAAGCAGCACAATACCAGCAGAAATACACCCTTGTTTTAATCTGATTTAAAAGAAAAAAAACTCACACCAAAACCACCACTCTTTGTTTTGCCTTTTAAATTAGATTATTTTCCTTAGATTTAAGAGGGTCTCCTGTGCTTTGATCACTGGATTGACAATAAAAGCCCTGGCTGCAGACGCTCATAGCCATCCTAGCTCAGTCACCTCTCTTTTCACACAGTTGCTTTCACAGTGTGGTTGCTGTTGAAAAGGCTGGCTGGGTGCCTTTTTATTTCACTTGATGCCGTTTTTACTGTAAGCATGGCTTTGTTAGAGTTGAAGTTTGAAAGCTTGGCCTTTATTTTTTGTTGTTATTGTTGTTGCTGTTCCCCAACAGTGGGAACTACTGACTGAATATTCTCTGACTTCAAAGCTTGTCAGTGGCTTTACCTTTTGGATAAAAATAATAGTGGCTTTCTGTTGATGGTGTGCACTGGCAATGCCTCGATGAACTGCAGGTTATAAACTCAGAGTATGGAGCATTAAATATGTATAGTGAGCTCTACTTTAACGAACTTCCATCTGCCAAACATTTCTTTTGTTGAACTGAATAAGTGTCATTCCAGCAGCAGTTCCTTGCAGGCTAATTAGTTTTACTTAGCATTAAATTTTATCGACCCTTTTGGAAACCAGATTTAAAAATGGGGTAAAAAACAAAGTTTAAATTGCCCACCTGCTGCTTATAAATTTTTATATTATCCTACTTACCTACACAGTCTTTCAGAATTACATATTCCTCCTAAACTACACACAGATGCTTCACAAGGATTTTTTTGGTGAAACATCCACTCTTCCCATTAGGTTCTGCACTGTAATTTTAAGCCAGGGGGAAAGGCATCTTGACACATATTTATATGGGAGCCAAGGAGTGAGAAGCTGAGTTAGTTCTAGTCTTTCTCCAGGGAATAAAAGTTTAGTTCAGACACTCTGGCACCTCCTGCCAGCCAATTACTGACACAGAATTGGCATCAACTTCAGAGAGGCACTGTTCTGCCCTCTCTTATCAATCAGCCAAGAAAGGAGAAGGTAATTAGACAATGTGTTTTGACAACACCAGTGTGAAATGTTACAAAGTTACTCTTTCAAATTCCGCTCTAACTGCACACTCTTTGAATTAAAGAGCACAAATTAGCAAGGAGCCATGCAAATGTCTCTTCAAGTTTTGCTTTCCAAAGCCCGTGGTTGGGCTATCCCACAGCCCGTGGCTGAGTCAGGCTGGACCTGGGGTTAACTGCTTCCAAAAGTGTGGCAGTGATGAAATCACAACCTTTGAGTGAAGGTCTTTATGGACTCCTATCTGCAGCATAGCCAGAGTCCATGCTGATAGTGCCTGCAGAATGCACAGCATGTTTTCCTACTGATAATGGGGAACCTCCTACTTCCGAAAGTCATTTCAGAAGTCCTTTACAGACCTTCCCGTTCCCTGACAAATGAGTTATGGGGCTATTATGCAAAATTCTGAAAGGACTTATATTGCTTTTAATAGCAGCACTTGCAGTTAAGTCCAGAAGCTATAAACTGCAGTGATTATATGTTCAGAGGAGGCTGCCCGCTGGTCCCAGCAGCTGTGCTGCCTCCAAGTAGTGACAGCCAGCATGTGCTAGCTATGTGGAACACCCTTTTCAGCTGCAGGACATGTGTGGATGGCCCTGATCTGCATCTTCCACACTTAGCAGCTCACATCTTCCACACTTAGCCAGTCACCAGTGCTCTAAGTTTGGAAAAGTTGTGTTCTGTGAAGTGGCGCTCTGCCCAGGAATGCAGTGGGGAGGATCTCCAGCAAGCAGGGAGACCTCTGGTTTGTGCCTCTGGCAGGAACACATTACACAGAGAGTGAGTGTTGCTTTCATGTGGTTTTCCATCTCTCTCTTGGATTTGAGCAGAGTCTTGGAGCACCAAGGAAGGCCCCAAAGAAAGGGAGAAAGCCCAGAGCACACAGGGCTGTACCTGGCTCTGGCATTCATCCATTCCCAGGAGAGGATGGGAGATCCTCCTTTTCCACAGCAAGTTCAGAAAAATCCAACCTCAAGCATTAAGACCTGGTGTATGGTTGGTTTGTTTAGCTGCATAAAGAATCCATTTTGATGTTCTTGCTGTAGCTTGGTCGTGGGGCAGGAGCTCTCCGGTCCGGACTCACAGTCAAGGATGCTGCAGGGTGGCTTCCGTGGTGTTCCTGAGTGGAACAGAAGGTTGTGAGTGACCACTGTGCTGTGCTGTACAAGTGAGGAGTGCACAGGAGGAGCCTGGTCTCGTGCTGCCTGGATAACTGCAGCTAAATGAGCTTTATGCTCCTGTGAGTTGGGAACCTGCTCGGAATTCCCATCGGCTGTTTTATGCCATTTTCCTCAAATGCCTTGCTGCAGCAGGACTCCTTGCTAATCCCTGAATGCTGCTAGACTGGATGCTGAAATCCAGCTATCTGTGAGCTCTGCCACTAGTGTTTCTAGTATGGAAACACCATTTATCCGTTAAAAATTTATGTCACAGAGGAATGCATTAATCTAAGAAACATGGAGGTTCAGAAGTTCTTTTCTCTTGGTTTCTTTAGCCTGTCATCTTCCTTTCATTTCTAAGACTGACTTGTGATCTAACAACAGCCCCTCAGGCATCATGGAGGCATCAAACTCTTGTAGAAGAGGGAGATTTACAAACACAGAATTCTTTGGCCCAGTCACATCTGTCAGAAACAGCTCAGCCCAAACCACAGATCCCTGGAGCTGCTTAGCGAACCTCTATGCAGTGTAATGTTGAAAAACTTCCTGTTTCATCTTAGAGCAGTTGAGGCTGATGCTTCCCAAGGGGAACCTGCAAACTGCAGTGAGATTCTTCCCTTTCAGCTTTCTCACATTTCGGATGCTGGTGTGTTCTGATGTGCAGCTTGGTCCTTTAAACCTCTGTTTCTCAGGGAAGGTGAAATCCATCAAAACCCAAGAGCTGCCTCATGGAGCAAAATCCATGGAATTCCCACTCCATCAGTTCCAAGAAAAGAAGAAGAAGATGTGAGAGGAGCTGCCTAGTGGAGCTACTGGAGAGCTTGTGTGTCTCACATGTTCTTAGCAGGCTGCTTCTTCACAAAGCTACCAGGGCTTCAGACACTTCATGTGTCAAGGACAATGTTCTAGTGATAGGTACCCCAAGAAATCCTTCTTCAGAGCTGTCACAAGGAAAAATTGCTCCATCTAGACCAGGGCAAGCAATTTCTATTTTTCCCAATTGACCAGCCATTCAGCCTCCTGTCTGTTGTCCTCTGCAGCCTCCCCAACTCCATGTGGTTTGGTCTGGACAGACCTATCTAACTAGTGCCATCAAGTAAAAGTAGATAGGTAATTAAATAAAACATTAGACTAAACAGTACTTTGAAATGAAGCACTTCCTTTCTAAATTGTTGATGTAGAATGTCCAGAGACCTCATTCTGGTCCAGACTGAAGGGCTGGATCCTCAAAAACCAGCAAGCTCTTAGGTAGTGTTGAACCCTTTACTTGGAACAAAGGCATTTGGAGCCTCTCTGATTTCAGAACAATAAGCAGATTATTTACAACTCCCTTGGCAGGATGCTGTATGCTCATGGGAAGCTGGGGGTGGTTCAAAATCCTGAAGCCCTGAAGGATCTTGCTCTGGATACAGGCTCAGCCTGGCTGGTCTTTGATGGAGCATATTTCCCCTGTCTCTCTTCTGAAGTCAGGCCCATCATTTGATAAAGGCTTCAAACACTTTGTTGTCTTAAGTCTTTTGAACCAGGTCAGTGCAATCCATGTTTGCTGTCTAGGGAGGCAGAGAGAGTCCTCAGCAGTTATCTGTACTGTTTCAGCACAGGGAATTTGCATTCATTATTCTGCAATACTATTAGTTTGGGGGAAGTCTGTGTAGCTCATCCTTTGAGCTAGGAATAAAGTCAGACCATGATGATGTTCAGAACATCGTCCTGCTCACCAACTCTCTGAGTTACCCTTACAGGTACCCACCAGGAGAGCAGAGGGTGTGTGCAGCTGGTATCCATGGGGTGAAGTGAGGTTTATTTCAGTTTCACTGATCTTGGATGCTCAGTGACACCCTTGCAGAGGGGGCTGCATCTTGCACCCTCATAGAGGCTCCTGAGGCCCTCTGCAAGCTGTTGTGCTGAGTGGGAAGCTCCAAGGACAGGGCAGTGGGTTTTGCAGATGCAGCAGTTTTTGAAAGAGAAAAGAAAACAAGTTAATCCTAAAGATTCTTGGATTCCATTATTGTGGTTTCTGTAGTTGGCCTTCAGTCACCTCCAGAGTATGAGAGACTGTGGATAAACATGCTGAGGTATTAGTTGTAAAAGACCCAGAATCACCTTATATTGAGTTCCTTCAATGCAGCAGTGATTCCAAATATCTTCAGATCCTCAGCATTGTTTGGCCTGCAGGGAACCACCTCATGGGGACAGGACTCACACTCCAGCCTTGCACCCACTGCTAGCACAGGCTCAGGAGAGACTTTGGTTTGGGATGCTGCCCTGCAGCAAAGGCTAAGGAAACAAAAGGCAGTTCTTTCCCAGTTGTGCTGCACCAGGGAGACCCAGGACTGTAAGTGCTGAGCTCTGAGCTGCCTCTCATTAGGCTCATTAAGTGTCTAACGGAGCAGGGCTTGGTGGTGCCATCCACAAACAACCGCAGGGAGAGTTGGCATCTGAGGTGGCAGGAGGGAGGGAACACATCACCCAGCAGGTTGGGACTTGTCAGGCAAGGGAGAGAATTCCCTCCTTGGGAATTACTGCCGTGGCCTCATGAGGAAGGGTGGTGGTGGTGGTCATGGGATTGGGGTTTCTGAAGGAAACAGGATCCCTTAGCCAGAAGTGCTTCCCAAGGCTATGCAGGGGAACAGGGAGACATCCTGAGGCTCCTCAGGGAGTAACAGAGCAGGAACCAGCTCTGCTACATCTTCCCCTGTGCTGGAGCACATCTGGAGCCCATTTCTGCACTACACAAAGGTGAAACAGGCTGCTTTGGCCCCTCTGCCAATATTTCAAGACTGAACATTGTTTTTGTTGATAATTTGTGATACAGACCTTTGGTTTGCAGGACTGGAGGTCCTGGTGGCACTAAAGATATCATCCCAGGGTGGTAACATTGCCTCCCTCATGTTGTGCCCTTTCCAGTGGCTGCAAGGATGAAGGGAATGGTTGGGGGTGTTCCCAGCTCAGATGGGTCAGTGGGATTGAGATTTGCTGGCAAGCTCAGGAAGACCCATCCCTCTTGACAAACAAAACAAGCAGTGCTTTAACTGGGACCTCTGCAACCTGGCTGGGGTGTCATGAAAAAGTCGTCAGCTCCTCGGTGCCATCAGTGGGTTCTTGCTTCCTCTGGTTTTCTTCCCTGCCTTCCAGCTGGCAGAAACAGAAAAGCCAATGTGATTTGCATACTTTTGTCAGGTTTTGAGGCAAAGGAGTATTTTAGTGTTCTGCTTTGATCTTCTGGCTGGCCTGGGATAAATTCAGGTGGTCTCTCATCCTCCTTTAAAATTTTCAAACTCAATCTCTGCTTCTGATGCTGCGTTTGTTCTTTTGCTATGAATTATCTCACATCTTCACATTTAATTTTGTCTCTGGTCCTATAGAGTGTATATTTCTCTCATGTTAGTATTGAAATATTTGAATGCAGAGTTTTATGCTGTTGAATTTTCAACTATTTTTCTTCCAATTTAAATTTTTATCTCTGGTGCGTCATTTAACTTTTCCTGCTATTTAAAAAAATAATACAGAAAGGATAAAAATTAGGGAGATAATGCAGCAGCTGTTAGGTTCATACTTCACTACACAAACTTCTTATCCCAGGACCCAGGAATTTAGGGACAAAGTAACTCAGCATAAGGAATCAAGAATGTCCTTGAACTGCCATATTCATTTATCCACCCAGAGCAGGCAAAAAATGGCTCCTCTGTGCTTGTAAGAGTGCTGTATTGATAAAGCAAGCAGGGAATCATTGCACACCTCTGAAAAGCTGAGATGCAATCCTGTAGGATCCTCCAGCAGGAGAGAATGCTTTGTGGGAATTGGGACCTTGGGCTGTGGGCTAGATTTGCACACTGACTGGCACGCACTGATGCTCTTGCAATAAGCTGAGTAAGTGTGCACCAGAGTCCTCCCTTCTGCCAAAGTGAAAGCATAACTGCTATAAACAGGAGGTTTGAGAGGTTGAAAGGTCTGTACATTCTTTTGCCACCCTTTGAGACCAGGCTATTCCTGTTGACCATATGTCCATTGGGAGAAAAACAAGCACTTCCATCCCTGAGCGGAATTTGGTGCCAAAACAGCATTTTGAATTGCAGCTCCAGAAAACCTTTCCCTTAGATGGGTGATGTGTGGAGCTGGTGCCAGCTGAGGAACTCGTGGAGGTGGTGGCTCAGCTCCCAAGCCCCCAGGTCCTGAGCTGCACCTGAGTGCCTGCCAGCCTGTCCTCCCCCAGCTCCCAGCGGAGCGACCGGCATTTCCAGTTATCAAAGGCTCCCAGAGAAACCTGGGGGTTTTCATTCATCCCTTGCTAAGCCATGCTGTGTTCTCCCTGCAGCGTACCTACCGAATGCCAAAGGATATCCACGTGGAGCCAGAGAAGTTTGCTGCAGAGCTGATCAACCGTTTGGAGGAAGTACAGAAGGAACGTGAAGCAGAGGAGAAGTTAGAGGAGCGCCTTAAACGCGTTCGAGCGGTCAGTGATCTTCTTATCTCCTCTGCCAGCCTGGCACTTTGCTTGCCCTGTGGCACAGGGAGCTTTCAGCTGCTGTGCAAGCAACTGGGGTGGCCAATTCCCTGCTCCACTGCCGTGGGCATCAGTGGCACAGGGCTCCTGGAGGTTCCTATAGCCCCTGCAACTTCCACGATGCTGTTCTCTCATCCATGCAGGGCTCTGTGACCTCCAGTGCTCCCTCCCTGTGTAAAATACCAACTGTGGCACAGCAGTGCCCACTTCTGCCATCAATCAGGGGCTGTGGATGCTCTCCATCACTTTCTGTAGTACCTTGGCTCTCTTGAGTTTGTGAGCAATCCCTGGGGACTGTGTAAGAGGGGTTCACCTTCCCATAGGAGGTTTTGTGTGATCTGTTTCCCCTACAAACAGTAACCAGGTGATGTTACACTTGGGGGTGTTTGTGTCTGCTATCAGGCCATTTCTACCACAACCAAAAAGTTGTAGAAATTTTGGAAGTGGTCAAGTGTGGCATTGAAAACCTCTCCTGGGCAGAATAAACACACTGACTCCACTGGGATACCTAACCAGCAGCACTGAGTGCTGGGAGTCCTGCTACTGCTGGGGCCCCAGACCCTGAGGAGTTGTTAGATGAACCATGGGAAATGTGCAAGGTCTTTAGCTCCACAACAAGCTCCAGGAGGAAGAGAGTGAGGTCCTGTTCATCTGGAATTACCTGTGTGAGACCCCTGTTCAGCAGTGTTCACACCATAGCTTTTCTTCTGAGACACTGCATCTCATGGGTACCTGCACATCTTGTGGCAGGGATGGAGGAGAGATCACAGGGGACACCATGGTGTTACTGAACATCACTAGTTCAGTGTAACCTGCTCTGTGACCTGCAGCCCTCCCTTAAAGCAGAGGTGTGCTTTCAGGGAGCTTGAGCCTCTGGGGCTCCAGGAAAGAAAATTCAGCCCTGTTGGAGTATTTTAAAATGCTCATCTAGTAGCTCTTTGAACAGGAAAAAGCTGTAGTGTTGGCTTTAAACTGCATCTGCATTTCAAATGCAGAGAACAGAGGAAGACAGATCTTTAAGGTCCCATCTCTCTCCAGGTGTTTTCCTGCAAACTCCCTACACCTCTGCATCCAGCCAGAAAAGGGCAGCCAGGTGCTATTTTGGGATTAGATTCCTGTTCTTCTGGAATTGCACTGTTCTCCTGTCTGGTGACTATTGCTTTCTAGACAAAGGCAGTGCAATCAGCAGCATTTTCTGCTAACACAGTCCTAGAGCACACTTCCTCCTCCTCCTCCTCCCATGGCTCCATTGCAGCCCCCTCCTCTACTAAATTACATTATCCCAGCCCTCTGCCTCCTTGAAGAAGCTGCCAGTAGCAATACCATAAAATCAGCAAATACCTATGTGCCAGAGAATATATTTAAGTCTGTTTAAACACATTTTTGTGTGACTTAATCTATTTTTAAACCCAGGACTCCCACTAATGCTATATATTAAACCTCTTTGCTGTCTCCAGAATGTATTTCATTGACTGGCTGGCATCTGGCATTAGCCATTCAGGAAAAACTCAGAGTAAGCAATTGTAGCTTTTTTAGGTCAGCACTCAAGGTGCAGGAGCTGCTGGTATCAGCAAGAGGGAGAACTGGAATCCTGATAGATCACAGGGCTATTTTCTGTGACCTGAGCACCAGGACTGCAGGGTAACCTCTTCCCAGGTCTGCATGGCTCACTGCACAGCAGCACAGGGAAAACCAGGAGCATTAGTCACACTGGGCAGTTACCAGCCAGAGAAGCTGGAAATATTTTGCAAAAGCCAGGGGAAAAGAATTTTTCTCCCCCATAATGAGCAGCCTGCAGGTTCCCTTTCAAAGCCACATCATGCAGTAACATTGAGAGGAGGCATCTGATTTGAAGCCAAATGCCTTTTACTGAAAAGACTGTCAGATTTCTGCTTTACAAAAGAGCAAATGCTGAATTCACTAATTATTCTGAGAAACGTGGCAGAGGATTAGAGGATGTGCATGTTCCCATGTTAGTTTTTGAGACACTTCAGCCTCATGTCCATGAATGGAATCTGCTGTCACAGAGATCAGTATTGGATCATACAGATCACTCTGAACTGAACAAATGGAAAATAAGCCAGGGGGAAGCAAAGGAAAAAAAGCAAAAAAAACCCCTCACCAGTGAGATTCTCAGTATTTGAATATGAAACATTGCCTGACAAGAGAGGGAAATCATTTGCATGATGATCGAAGAGGCTCTCGTGCTTAGCAGAGCTGTTTTCCCTTCCCAACCAGCAGCAGCCTGATGGGTGGGACAGGGGGGGGGAGGCAGAGGAGGAGGTTTCCTGCGAGGCATCGCCTGCCTGTGGCTCAGCAGTGCAGCTCTCAGCTCCTGTTCAAAGGGAAGGACACCCCCAGCCCTGCTGGGGAGTAAAAATAGCTCAGCAGTCAGCAAAGTTGGAGCTGCATCTCCGGCTGCGGCTGCCTGTGGGAGCTGGTGGAGGAGCTCTGTGACAATGGCGTGTCAGCAAAGCACCATCTAGTGGTGCTGGCAGCGGGCTCCTGCCCGCCCGAGTGTCACTGCCCGACTGAACACTGCCAGGCTGGGCCAGGGTCACTGCCCAGGTGTGCCAACATCACTGCCAGGCTGTGCCAGCACCACTGCCAGGCTGTGCCAGCACCACTGCCAGGCTGTGCCAGCATCACTGCCAGGCTGTGCCAGCACCACTGCCAGGCTGTGCCAGCATCACTGCCAGGCTGTGCCAACATCACTGCCAGGCTGTGCCCAGCTCCCTGCCAAGATCTTCCCAGCTTCTTGCCAGGCCTTGCCCAGCTCACTGCCAAGCTTTGCTCATTGCCAGATCTTGCACAGCTCACTGTCAAGCCATGCCCAGATCTCCACCAGGCTCATTTCTAGGCCTTGCCCAGATCTCCACCAAGCTTTGCCCAGCTTGTTGCCAGGCCTTGCCCAGCTCACCACATCGAGGTCCCAAAACACAGCTCCAGAGCCCACACGACGTATGTTGTTTATTTTACTGCAGTGTGAGCACAGTGAAAAGATTGAGCAGAACTGGTTGCTACAACCTTGACTCAAACCATTGCCCTGCTCAAGAAAAGACAGCAGGTTGAGATAAGCACCCCAATTCCTTCATTCACTGCTGTTGTGTCACTGTTGGGGTGTTCCTACTTGATGTGAGGTTGAGGCCAGTGCTGGGGGTAGTGAGGCAGGTCCCCATAGACCCACCCCAGGAGCTCCTGCCTGTGGTCCTGCTTGGGGTCCAGATCTGCTCAGTGACACAGATGAGCTGAGCTAACATGAACTGAGAGAGCCTTTTTCCCCCTTAGCCCATCCTGATCTGTCTTGAAGTAAAAGTCCACATTACCTGCAGAATGGAGTTCTAGGCAGCCAGAGGATTTCCCAAACCCCAGGCACCCATTTGGGTGGACCAGCCTAGTTCACACTCTCATACCACCCTGCCAGAGTTCTGGGCTGAGCAGAAAGGACATGTTGCCATTCCTCGGGGATCTGTGCCAGGGTCAGGTCCTGCTGTGCTCATCAGTTGATGTTTAAGCCTGGAAGGTACCAGGTCCTAAAGCCTCCCAGGCGCTGAGGGTATCACTGGGTATCACAAACTGTTAATAAATGCTGGCCTCAGTGGCAGGGATGTAGTCAGCACATCCCCTGTCCCTGAGTTTGGTGCCCAGGGCTGGTGGCTGGCGAGCTGTGACCTGTGGCTGTAAATGAAAGATGCCTCTGAAGTTCTTCAGAGCGATAAGTGCTGTGTCCCCTCCAGACACCAGCATCATGTCACATCCCCAGGCTTACTGGGGTGCCTTTGGCACTTTGAAAGCCTGGCATTGTCCCTGCTTCAGGCCTGAACCCCCAGGTGTGACACTGGGAGGAAGTCTGTTATTTGCTTTCTTGCTGTGTGGTTGGCAGCTGAGACTTTGAAGCTGGTTAGCAAGTGGTGGCTGATGGCATCTGACAGGCAAAGCTGATGGGAGTCAGTGTTTTCCAGTAGGTGCATTTATCTGGCAGGGCAGAGATACCCTATGCTGCAACTGATTTCTTTACTGTGCCAAAGGAGGAAAAGAGAAGGATTAAAGGACTCACTGGAATCCTGCTTATGTAATTAAAACAAATAGGAATCCTGACTTCCAATAAAGAAACTTCATAAATACCTGAGTTTATGTTGGAGCGTAAAGTAGTTCGTCAGCATCAAAACTGTGGCTGTCAGCATGGAGGAGTTTAATTCTTCCTGGCAAGGACTTAAGAGTCACTAACAGCATGTCCTAGACCAGTGTGAACTGCAAGAACAAGCTGTTAGTTCCAACCCATTTCTTTATCTGCACGAAGTGTTTCACTCCAGCCTTAGCATGCCCGGGAGAAATCAATGTTTGATTTCCAAAACCATTCATGCAGCTGTCGACCTTCACTTGCTCCCTCCTGTTACAAGCCTTCTCTTGGCTTTGCCTTGTGAAACAGTCATTTGGGTGAGAAAACCCCCCGGTCTCATCTGACTCAGAACTGATTTGCTGCATATCCTGTAGCTCTGGGCTTTATCTGATGGGCTTTGAAGCAGTGCCTTACCAAAGGCACGTAGGAAGCTGAAGGTACACCGTGGTAAGTTATGTTTCTGCTGCTGGTTGTTGCAGAACCACCTTCAAGGGACTTAGAGTAAGGCTGTGCCTGCTCCAGTTGAGTTGTTAGGCTTGTCAGCTGTGTTTGTAAACGTGGTTGTGATGTGTGGGCTGCCTGGCAGAGCTCCTTGCGTGGTGTGAGGAGAACATTTCTAATGGTGCCTCAAGAAGCAGATACAGAGACCTGAGCAGCTCTGCTCGGTGGCACCCAGACTGCACAGGCTTGGCTTGAGCATTAGGAATTTCCTGTGGGTCTGGGACAGGTCTGCAGAGGGATGGTGGATCTCCATCATCTTAAAGGTTTTCAAGATCTGACTGGACTAAACCAGGCCTGGCCTAAGGGTTAACAGCAGTCCTGCTGCAAGCAGAAGGTGGGACTAGGGACCCCTTGCACCACTCTTCTCATTCTCTGATTGTGCCTGTGTTTCTTGCAGGAAGAAGAAGGTGAGGACGCAGATATCTCTTCAGGTCCCTCAGTCATGAGCCACAAGATGCCTTCTGCCCAAGCCTTCCATCACTTTGCTCCTCGTTATGCTGAGATGGGCTGTGCTGGGATGCAGATGAGAGATGCCCATGAAGAAAACCCCGAAAGCATCCTGGATGAACACGTGCAGCGTGTGATGAAAACTCCAGGCTGCCAATCTCCAGGACCTGGCCGTCACTCTCCCAAGCCACGGTCCCCAGAAAGTGGCCACTTAGGAAAGCTGTCAGGGACACTAGGAACAATTCCTCCAGGGCATGGCAAGCACACAGCAAAATCAGGAATGAAACTGGATGCAGCTAACTTATACCACCATAAACATGTCTACCACCACATCCATCACCACAGCATGATGAAACCAAAAGAGCAGATCGAGGCTGAGGCCACGCAGCGAGTGCAGAACAGCTTTGCTTGGAATGTAGATTCACATAACTATGCAACAAAATCCCGAAACTACAGTGAAAACTTGGGCATGGCCCCTGTCCCCATGGACTCTTTAGGCTACAGGTGAGTCTAGGAACACCCAGATTCCCAAAGCCATGACTTCTGTAGGAAGCTCTTCCATAAATAGGCTGTAGCATCTCAGGGAAGCAGCAGTTGAACCTTTTCCTGTGTGAGCTTATGCTGGGATGTTGTTTGAAGGCTCTTCCCCTTCAGAAATGGATATGCCCTGATAACCTTTATAGAGTCCTTTTTATCTCTGTGATCTGGTACTGAAAGACACCCTCTAACCAGAATTTTTATTGGCCTTGGTTATAAAATAGATTTTCTATTCCTTAAAGCAGTGGAGATGCTTAGAAATTGCAGGTGCTGGTCTACTTTTCCATGCACCAGGAGTTGGATGTTAGGGCTGTGTCTCGAGGTCTGGGTAATAGAAGCAGGTCTCTTAAGGTGTTTATGAGGGGACAAATGTCCCTACTTTATTTGTTGCAAAGCTGAACCCATTTACCAGAAGGGCTCCTTTTTCTTCCTAAGAGAGCAATGGACACTGCAGTGCTGCCCTTGCAGCCAGTCCCAAGGGGATGTTCTCCAGGGTAGGGCACCCTCTGCCCAGAAAAGCCATTTGGCTGCATTGCAGGCTGTTGTCCATCTTTCCTTGGCCATTTGAATTCCTCCATCCCTTCCATGCTGCAGGGAGAGGGGGGAGCTCCTTTTCTGTGGCAGGTTTTGCTGGTCCTGTTGCTGGGTGACTGCAAAGGTGGGAGTGCAGCTCAGGGCTGACCCTGGTGAGGGATGGGGATGGAGCAGCCACTGGGGAAAGCTGTGCTCACCCTGAGTGTGTCTGGCTCCCCAGGGCTGAGGCTTTGGGATGTTTCTTTGCAGGGTACCAGGGGTGGGACAGTTACTGAAGGCAGGTTGGCTGGGTCTGCAGCAGTCAGGATCAGCTTTCTGGGGTGACAGGAGGGAGACAGAGTGCAGAGGCAGACAAAGCAAACTGCTCTTCAGGAGAGAGAGGCACTTCAATCCACCATGTTTGCATGGGGAAAGGGTTGTTGCTTCAACAGAGACGAGCATGGCCATACTGGGCCAACCCAAAGCCCCATCTAGACACAAGATTTCCTTCTAACAGCAGCTACAGTGTATATTTAATGAGATTTTTAAAGGACACAATCAGACCTGTCCTTCCTCTGGCACAAACTCCCAGTTCCTGGCAGTCCCTGAATTAGAAGCTTCACAAGACAAGGATTTGCATTCAAATGGTCTTGTTTGGTAGCCAGCAGTCTCTTGTGGTGGCTTCTCTGACTCTTTGTTGAACCCAGCTGGTGTGCTGTTCCCCCAGCCCCCCATGACTGTGTCTGTGGGTCAGTGCAGAAAACAGCATTATTTTGCATGCACTGAGCCTGGTGCTGCAGAGCTGCATCATCCCATGTTGGGAGAAGCAGAGGCATTGTCAGCTTGCCCTGCCTTTGTAGATCTGCAGCAATTCCTACCCAGGCTTTTTCCAAAAAAACCCAGCAAAGCTGTCTGAGGGACTGCTGCTGCTCTGTGGTGTTCAGGTTGTTTTTCCTGTGTATTAGTGAACATGCAAGGTCCTGTGCAGTAGAGCAAGCGGATGATTAGGACAGTGGGATGTGATGGAGTGACAGGCCAGCACAGGGGAATTCTCCATGGCCTCCTGAGCATGGGGCTGCTTGCTGGGCATGTGGCTGTGTGTGCCACAGTGTTCCTGCAGGAGCCTTTGCTGCAGCCACGGGTGGAGCCAGAGTGTTGGCCACTGCCTGGCATCCCTCTGGCTGTGGTGGTTGAGGTGGCTGGGCTTCCCCTGGGAGGCAGCCCACCCTGCTAGGATGTGATCTTCCACCATGAGGTGAAGCTCATTCAGCTGAGGATGAGAAGCAAACTCTGGGGATGGTAAGTCAGGGTTGAATCTGAGGGTGATAGGAAGGACCTGGGTTTCAAGCAGTGGTCAGGCATGGAGAGGCAGACAATGAATAACCTCCTGCTCTGAGCAAAGAGCTGGGGATTTAACACAACCCTTCTCATGGCAGGAGACCTTGCCATGGCTCATTTGGCCAGAGGAGAACTTCCCTCTCCCCACGGGTTGTTGGGCAGAGAAGTGCTTTGCTCAGGTCTAGGTAGTCTTACTCTTAGCCTGAACTGTGGCTTGGGTGGTTTGAGCTTTGGTAGAGCAGGGAGCTGTGGAAAATGTCTGGAGATAGATGTGTCCATCCTCTGCCCCTCTGGTGGTTGGCATGAGCAGAGCACTAATGTCCCAAGTTTTGTTCTTGCAGTGGGAAAGCAAGTCTGCTCTCCAAAAGGAATGTTAAGAAGACCGATTCAGGGAAAAGTGATGGTGCCAACTATGAGATGCCAGGATCTCCTGAAGACGTGGAGAAAAACCAGAAGATCCTTCAGTGGATCATAGAAGGAGAGAAGGAGATCAGCAGGCATAAGAAAACAAACCATGGGTAAGGGCTGGCAGAGCAAGGGATAACCACAGTGTTGTATTGCATCCCCTGCACCAGGGAGATGTGTCAGCAGGCTGCCTTCCTCCCAGACATCTTGGGAAGGCAAGAATCCACCACAGAAGGGTTTAGACCCTTAGGAGACTGAGGATTGCTTGGGGGCTGTGAGGGCTGTTGTTTCTGAAGGATAACTCATGGCCATGGCAGGAGGTTGCAGCCCCAGGGGAATCTTAGAAATTGCTGCTGTGGTTCCAAGGTGGATAACATGGCACATGGTAGGCAGGGGAGGTAATCCTGTGGGAGAATGCCACAAAAGATTGATCTGCCTTTTCCTGAGTTCATTTTTATGTGTGGCATTGATGAGAGCCCTCACATTAATCTGTGGGGTTTGTTTCAGAGTTGGGCTGCTCACCCTGATGTCTCAGGACTCGCTCAAAATCTTCTTTAGATTTTGGTGTGCACCCCTCTTCTCCCATGAAAGTCGTGCTGTGCAGAACTTCCCAGTGGTGCCTGTGTCCAGCAGCAGGTCCATCTGGGAATGGCTGTGTGCCTGTGCAGAGCATCTCAGTGTGAAACCTGTGTGTTTGTGTGCAGCTCTTCAGGTGCTAAGAAGCCGCAGTCCCACGACGTGGTGCGGTCCCTCTCCATCGAGCGGCCGGTGGCGGTGCACCCCTGGGTCAGCGCCCAGCTCCGCAACGTCGTCCAGCCTTCCCACCCCTTCATTCAGGATCCCACCATGCCTCCCAACCCAGCCCCCAACCCTCTCACCCAGCTGGAGGAAGCTCGCAGGAGGTTGGAAGAGGAGGAAAAAAGGGCTGGAAAACTCCCCCTTAAGCAAAGGTATGATGATATGGTCTGATTCTGTGTGGGAAGGCTGAGAGAGACTGCTCTGAGGGGTGTCCATGTCCTCTGCTCTGGTCTCCAGCATGCAGAGAGGTCAGAGAAATATGCCTCAGTGTTTCTGACATGATGGTGCAAATGCCAAAACCCACCTTGAGGCCGTGGGCTTGTGCATGGAGAGGCTGGAAGTGCTGCTGGCAGGATGGCCAGGAGCTGGGCAGAGGGAGCATGTCTAGAAGGACATGGCTGGAAGAGCTCTCTGCCCTGGTGCTCACTGGCTCTGCACTCATTCACAGTCACACAATGACTTCAGAGCTCAGTACAGGAGCAGAATTCATCAGGATGCAGCAGAATTAAGTGCAGAAGACAAATCTGTCTTTGCTCTTTATCTCCATCTCGCACAAGCTTCCAGTAAAGGCTGCTGGTGGCCTCTGGATGAGAGCTCTGTGCTGGAGCAGCTCTGACTCTGCATGACCATATCCAAGTCGCTGCATCGTTCTGTGACTCAGCTTAATGGCTGTTGCAGAGCTCATTTTCCTGCTCTGTTATCTTTCAGGGGACATCATTTGCAAGGCACATGGAGCTCTCTGGTGAAAAGCGTTTTGGAAGTGTTAGATAATTACTGTTAACAGCTAAAAGCACTTTGTCCATTAAAAACCTTTCACAGCTCTCCAGCTGTCCTCAGAAAACTTGACACTTTGCAGTCTGACTCGTAGAAACACAAATGTAATTTTAAAAAGAAGCTCTTAATTGACAGGCTCCAGGTATTTTCACTTGTAGTGACCACGTAGCAGATTTCCGTGTATTCATGTCAGAGCATTGATTGAAAGCCAGGTAATTAGAGGGCTTTCCCAAGCCAGGTTAAGCCAAGTTTATGTGATCTACCTTTGGCATGTACAATTGGATAGGGTTTATTAGCAGAGTCGTTTTTAGTTGTACTAAATTCATGCACCTTCCCCAGAAATGTCTGTACACACTTTGAAAACAGCAGCCTGGGCTCTGCAGTTAATATTCTGACACGAATTTGGCCTGTATTTTGAGTGGCTTACAGGGGAAGCCCATGGTGTGTGGTAAATGCCAGGCGTGCCAGCAGCAGGATGGGCTGAGCAGTCCCAGTGCTGGGCTGCTCTGCTTCCACTGCCTCTCCATGAGGTTTGGCTCTTCTCACAGGGATGCAGTGATCCCCCAGCCTGTCCCATGCCTGGAAAACCAGAGTGACATTCACCAGGGGGGAACTCCTTATGAAAAATAGATGTGTCTGTGTCCAGAAGCAGGCAAAAATGGATGCAGCTGTCCCCAGGGAACCAAAGATTTCTGGATGTTGAAATCTCTCTGCTGGGTTTTGGTAGGATTGGCTGCTACAACTGAAGCACACCTGAGCTGGCAGTTTTTAAAAAGCTCCTGCTCTGGTTGGCCCAGGAGCCCGCCTGGAAATAGATCCCACAGCTCAGTGAGAACAAAGTTGAAACTGAGAGAGGAGCTCCCATGAAAACACCATTTATTTCAGTCAGGAGCTTTGAAGAGCTCTGGGAAATTGGAGCCAGTGTCCCAGGTTTGTCAATAGCCTTGGGGAAGCACAGAGAGGTGGAGGTGAGCCCGGAGGTGTCCTTGAGGCTCTAGTTGAGCTGGCTGTGGGTGGAGAGCACACTGTGCCAGCTTTCTACAGCTAGACTGGCCTTGCCAGCAGGGTTACCCAGCTCTGCAGCCACTCCCCTCTGGCACAGCCCTCCCAGCAGGGGCCTTCCCCACCAAACTGCTCCCACTGCACTGCCCCACTGTAAATCAGCCAGGCACCTGCAGTGGCCATGCTGGAATTGTAAATATTCTTCCAGGAAAAGCATCTCTCTCCCTTTTTCACAGCATTTGGAATGACCCTGATCTCTGAGATAGCAACCTGTCTGCTGCTGGCAAGCAATTCAGGATTGACCATGCACTGCTAATGACCTGCAGATCCAGCAGCACACCAGTGCCCAGCATGGGTGTCCCAGTGACCATCAGGTTTTTCCATGGACAGACAGGTTTTGAGCCATTTCCTGTAGCTCAGCCTCACATTTCACAGCTGGATTGAAGTAATTAATACCAGCTCCTCAGAGAAAGGATTTTTTGCAAGCAGGGAGAACATTTAGCATGAGATCACTTTGGAATCAATTGTATTGGCCCAAGACTGGAAGAGGGGCAGACCCTGTGGATGGGACACCTGCTGAGGTAACATCTGCTGGGTGCATTTTGGGCTTTCCAAAGCTCTCCAGCCCCAGGGCTGAGTTGGAGCAAGCTGGACACCTTTGCAGCACAGCAAGGTTGGATTGGGGATGCAGATGCAGTGAGGGGGATGAGTCTTGTTGTTTCCCTGCTGGATGGTATTTTGTGCTTGTGACAAACACAGCAATGGGAGGTGATCTCAGGAGGGGCAGGGCGTGGTACCTGGCAGTATTTCTGGGTCACACTGACACCCAGGAGATGGGTGCAGGTGGCAGATTTAATGAGGCAGGGCTCAGAGTCGGTCTGATGGCCTTTATGTGCAAGCCAAAGTCTCAGGAGATCTCTTGGCAGTGACGAAAGTGGAGACAGTTGTGTTGTTTCATTCTCCTTAGGGGAGCTCTTACATCAGTGATTCCATATTCATCAGCTCTGCTCCAGCCTGCTAGAGGTCTGTGGCTGCAGTTTGGGGTGTGTGGGGGCTCTGCTGATAGAATTAAAACAACAGGAAAATCTTCTCTTGGTACATTGGTGAGAAAAGGAAGACTGGGGAAAATGTGGGCCCTGTCTGGGAGGAAATGGGAGAGCTGGTTACCTGGGCCATGCCCAAGGCTGAGGTACTCAATGGCTTTTCTGCTTTGGTCTTCACCAGTGAGTGCTCCAGCCACAGCACCCGAGTCACAGACAAAGGCAGGGAATGAGAGAATAAAGAACCACCCACAGTAGGAGAGATGAGGTTTGAGACCATGTAAAGAACCTGGAGGTGCACAAGTCCATGGGACCTGATGAAATCCATCCACAGGGCCTGAGGGCACTGGTGGATGAAGTGTCTGAGCCACTATCCATCGTATTTGAGAAGTCATGGCAGTCTGGACAAGTTCCCACTGAGTGGAAAAGGGAAAGCACAGCCCTCATTTTCAAAAAAGGAAAAAAGGAAGGCTTAGGGAACTAAAGGCTGGTCACTCTCCCCTCTTTGTCTATCAAGATCATTTTTGGGTACTGCTTCAGGCATCATTTTCAGGGCACATCTCACTGGAGCCAGGCTGAGTATGTTCAGGAATGGCCTTTCAGCTGTGAAGTGCACAGCAGGAGGAAGGACACCCCCAGCCACTGGCACAGTTCCCCTCTTGCTTCTGCCACAGCAGAGCTCAGGGATGTCCTGTCCTCTCCATCTCCCCAGGCAAAGGAGAACAGCAGCCCTGAGGAAGCAGCTCTGCTCCTGTGCCAGGCTCCTCTCCGTGTCCCCAGGCACACAGCAGCCCTCTCTTAGTCATGACTTGTCTCTAGAAGGATTAAGAGAAGCTTAGGGACTTGAGGTTTTCCAAACCCCTTCAATTAACTTCTGGCTCGCAGAATTCACAGAATTTGCCTGAATTTATGACCCATTTTTCCTTTAAATGCCTTATATTTTTTTTTTCCAAGGATGACTCAATTCCTTAATGTTTCCCTAGCTAAAGGGCATCCTGTATTTTGATACAGGGATGGGAGAGGCTCTGAGAGCTCTGCTGGCACCAGGAGCAGACCCTTGCCTCTCAGAATGCTGCATCTTCTCCAAAGGTCTCACAGGCAGAGCAGGCACCCAGGAGATTGTTCAGCTGAACTTTGGACCTCTCATGCCTGTAGGGAGAGGTGGAAAGGCTGTGTCTGGTGTTGGTTTGCAGTGCCAGTGTTTATGTGGGCACACCATGAAAAGGTGCTCTGCCCGCCAGCCACTGTTTAAAGGTTAAGGTCAGAGTCATTTCCAAAACTGCGATTACCTCATGTGCTTGGCAGATTCTATGGCTTTTACAGCAACTTTCCAGTCATGTAAATACAAAATCATCTTTTTTTATCCAGTGTGCTTTTAAAATAATTTTTTTTAAGCTGGCAAATGTGTTTTATGTGACTTTGAAAGGGAAGGCTGCCTCTGGCTCAGACCAGGCATGCCAAGGTACCAATTTGTGTAGGCTGCTCCAGTGTTTGTGCAGCGTTTTCAGCACCCCAGATGAAAGGCTCTGCAGAAGGGCAAAGTACCCTGAGCTGAATTATTGTTGCTTTTGTCTGGCTCTGAAAATGGGGTGAGGGCTGGGCTGACTGTTTCAGTCTAGTGATGGCACCACATAGCTGAACCTGGTGTGTGGGCTGGAAGCAAAGACCAGACCAACATTTTGAGAGCTGGGAAAACACAGGAGGTGTAAAGTCACTGAGGTTTTGGGGGTGGCAGCTGCCTTGGCACCCTGCATGGACAGGGCAGGCAGCAGAGTCTCCAGGACATGCCATGCTGGGAGCTCCATCCCCTCAGACCTCCACGTACTCTGGGAGAGGTGCCCAGGGGAGCTGTGGGGTGCAGGAACATCCTGCCTGCAGGTGTGGGCCACTGCAAAGTCCTGCTGGGCTGCTCTGGCCATGGTGACAGTGATCTCAAGCAGACTGGGCACTGTCTGCATGATCATGCCTTGTGGGATGGTGCTCCAGCCCTGTGTGCACCAGGAGCACGGTGAGATGGTGATGGAGATGCCTTGGCCTGGGGTGCTCTGCCAGTGACTCCCCACACCATGCTGTGGGGAGAGCCATACTCTCTCAAAGCCTGGAGACAGCACAGAGGAGCTGAGTTAGAACCTGCCCCTCCTTGTGGCTGTGTCCTGGCCTCATTCAGCCTTTCCAAGTGCTCCTTGACCACTCTTGGTGTGTTTCTGCATGCCCAGAGAGCTGTTGGTGGGAGCAGGCGATGCTCAGGGACTGCTCTGCATTGCCACCAGCCCATCTGCTCCTCTCAGCCAGCAGCCCCAAGCCCTGCCAGGTACCAGCAGGATGGTTCTGAGCCCCTGGGCTGGCACTGAGCAGGTCCCTGGTGTGTGTCCCAGCAGGTTGAAGCCGCAGAAGAGGCCGGGCGGCGGCGCGGCGCAGCCCTGCGAGAACATCGTGGTGGCCTATTACTTCTGCGGGGAGCCCATCCCCTACCGCACCCTCGTCAAGGGCCGCGTGGTGACTCTGGGACAGTTCAAGGAGCTGCTGACCAAGAAAGGGAACTACAGGTAAGGGCTGCTCCCCACCTGTAGGAAGCTGCCAGCAGCTGTCAGTGACCCCTGGCAGATGGCACTGCCAGGACACAGCCCCCACAAAGGGGAGGGTGGTGGAGGTGGGTCAGGAGGGCTTCCCTGGGGCTGTGCTGTGCTGGGGGTGTGGCAGCATGGCCAGGGCACCTGGGCTGGGGAAGAGGCAGGTTAGCAGTGGGGAGGAGGTTGGGTTTTGTAGCAGAAATGTCCTGAATCATGGCTTGCACCTCCAACAGGAGCTGCTGCGGGTTCCTGGGCAGGTGCAGTCAGTGCTCAGTGATGCTGTGGGGACCCTCTAAATTCAGAGCTGGTTTTGCTCCTCTCAAAGTTCCCTTTAGTGAGGACAGGGAGGTTGGGTCCTCCCAGAGTCCCAAAGAAGTCAGACATGGGGTGTGGAGCTCTCCAAGTTCCCACTTCCAAGTAGGAGCTGCCATGGGAAAGCTTGCCTAGAAATGCTCCACCAACACAAGGGCCTCGGCCGCTGCTTTTGGGAGAGCTGTGAATGGGCTTGGATTCAGGGCTGGAGCTGCTGACCATGCTGACATGGATCCTGACCACTTTCTGTGGTCACTGTTGAGGGCAGGGCCAGGAGTGTGCCCTCAGTCCCCTCCATGTCTGGGAGAGTAGCTTCCTGTGCTCCGTGAGCTCAGAGCCTGGGTACAGAGAAGGGCTGTACCCAGGTTTGGGGATCATGGTGCCCTGTGACCATTCACATGCCTATTTTTCCATCTCCCCCTTCCACATTTTTGTTTTTTTCAGGTATTATTTTAAGAAAGTGAGCGACGAGTTCGACTGTGGTGTGGTCTTTGAGGAGGTGCGGGAGGATGACACCATCCTGCCCATCTTCGAGGAGAAGATCATCGGGAAGGTGGAGAAGATTGATTAGGCTCCAGGGCAGCGAGGACAGGACTGTGAAGGACTCTGGGACCGGAGGAGAAGGCCTGGGGCAGATGCTGGCAGTGCTGCCACCACGGGCACCAGGCAAGCCCAGGGCAGAGGGTGGCAGCTCCGCTTTCCAGCACAGATCTGGGCAAGCTCCAGGATGCCAGTGGATGCCCTTTCACCCCACAAACCTGCCAGTGGGAGCCTGGCCTCCCTCTCCATACCGAATATAAGTGTAATGTAGCATTGTACAGTGCATTAGAAAGTGTAATATGACCTTGTTTACTAAAGCTGCATATTTTTGATATATTGTAATAAAAGGAAAATATTTCCAATGTCACAGTGCTCTTATGTAAATGTAAAACATACAGGTACTGCAGAACTCACCCAAAGTGTACAGCCATCCATCAGACTCCGGCTGCTCCGCGCTTTCCCGGCACCCTGCCCTGTTCTCTGGAGCACCGTGGGGTAGAGCTGCCCTCACCCCACCAGCGGGGAAGGGGCACAACCCCTCTCCAAAGGGGCTGTGAAGATCATTGAGCCATTTGGAAGGAGTCACCTGTGGCCTCCTCGGCAGGCTCAGCTGCTGGACGGGGTAGGATGGGTCTTTTCTTCTCCTCCTGAGCTTCCTTGCAACTGAGTAAACCCCCGAGGGATAGAAGGGTCGGTGCCTGTTGGTCTGGGGGCTTCCCGCAGAGCAAGGACCAGCTCAGAGCCAGGGTGGCAGGCTGGGTGCTGGCATCCCACAGCCTGCACGCTCCTCTGTGTCCCCTGTGTCCCTGTGGAGAAGGGATTGCTTCCCAGGAGGGTGCAGACATGCCCAGACCCCCGGGCCAGGCTCTGGCTTTAGGCAGGGCTCTCTTTAGCAGAGCCATAATGGGGAAGCAGACGTTAAAGCTGAAGACAAAATACGTCTTTTTATGAGTCCTGCATCTTTCATCAGTTTCTGTGTCTCCGGGGAAGCAGCAGGAGGGCACTGCACCAGGGGCTCATTGATGCCAGTTTGTGGCTCATGTAGGGCCAGCAGCAGCCCTGGGGAGCCTCCTGGGCTTACTCAGCTGCAAGGAAGCCGGGGCTGTGCCGGTGCTGCCCTCATCCCGTCCTCGCCCAGCCCAGGCCCTGCTGCTCCAGCACAGCCACGGCTCTGTGCCAGCTCCTTCTCAGAGCCCTTGCCCACCCACCCAGGGGTGGCCCCAAAGGGTCCACGGTGGCGCTGGCCCTGCTCAGAGCCATCCCCAGCCCCAGCAGTGGTGGAGCTGCCGGCCCCCGTGGCACCAGGCCGGGATGGCTGCGCCTGTTGTACATGTCACCGAGTGCCTTTAATCACGGTTCTGGACTTGCCTGATACACTCTGTGAAGTCCAGCAAAACCTGCTAATGTTTTCAGCCCGGGAACAGTGTCAAAGAGGGGTTTTACTCCGTTTTCTGAAGTTCTGATGGTGGTGTGTCTGGTGAGGTTGTTGGTGTGCCCGGGATTTCCATCCCCCCCTTTTTTTAGGGGGGTCCCTGTAAATATGTACAGTGGCCATGCAGCCCCGGCATTTCCTCTGCATTCTCATGTGCTGACTTGTACAATGATCTTTTCAAAGGTACTTGGATAAAATGAAATAAAACCCCACATCCCACTGCCTGCTGCTTTTTTTCCTTCCCTGTAGAGCCAGCCCAGGCCCTCAGCAGCCTCTGGGATGGACAGAGGATGAGGCAGGATTGGTGAAGGGCGGGCAGAGGGTGGGACTGGGGCTGCTCTGGGTTCCCTGGAGGGGTGGCTGAGCACATCCTGGCCCCACAGGACCAACATGTTGCCCCTGAAGGAATGGGTCAGCAGAGAGGACAGTGCTGGAGTGCCAGAGGCTACAAGCCAGGCTTGTGTTGCCTGCCTTGACTGTGACAGCAGTTCCTGGGTCTTGTATGTCATGAAGGAGAGACCCCATCTGGTCCCCCATCACCTGAACACCACCAGAGCAGCAGGAGGGCCAGCATGGAGAGCTCCTTGGCCACCTGGTGCCATTGCAGGGCTGCCAGGACCAGTGCCATGGCACAGCTGCCCCAGGGGGACAGAGGCCCTGCTGTGTCCCCTAGACAGGTGAGTGCTCCCAGCACATGGAGACACAGACACAGACCAGAGCCCACATTGTTTCCAGGTGGTTTATAGCACATGCATGAGTAGGACATGGCTCACAGCTCATCCCGGGATTCATCTGTCTGCGGCGTACTTGGACCCTCCTCACCCGTGCTGTTCCCAGGGGCCTTGGTCACCTGGAGAAGGCAGCAATGAGGCACAGATGGACACACAGTCCCTGCCTGGCCCTGGCCCTGTCCCCATCCTGCAGGATCCATCCCCTCGCCCAGCAGGGGCTGGAGACAGCCCTGGGTAGGGCGCTGTCCCCTGACCTCACTCACCGGAGGCTCCTCAGGCAGTGTCCCCCCGTTTTCCAGGAACTTGGAGAAGGTCTCCACATCGCGGCTGCTCTTGTACTCAACCATCTGGAGCCATGGGAGCGGAGGGTGCTGAGGGTGCCACCGGCCCCCAGGTGCGGGTGACCCCACAAGTGCCCACACCTACCTTCCTGCCCGGCCCCGCGGGGAAGTAGTACAGGGTGGGGTAGCCGTGGATGGTGATGTTCTCCAGCTCGTTGGCCGTGGAGTCCATCTTGGCGATGACGATGTCCTCATGGTCCTTGTAGCGCTCGGCCAGCTCCTCCCAGGCGGCCTCCATGGCCTGGCAGTGGGGGCACCACGGCGCATCTGTGGGGTGGGTGCATTGACCGGGGGGCTGGGGCAGGGCTGGGGCTGTCCTGGAGGGGCTGAGCCCCACGGAGGAGCTCAGGGAGGGACGTGCGTGGCCCTGGCACTTACAGAACTTGACAAAGACGTTCTTGGTCTCATCAAAAGCCACCTGTTCAAAGGTCTTCCCCACCAGGACTTTAAGAGGCTGTGTGTCCCAGTCCTCAGGGGGCTCTGCACTCAGCAGGCGAGGCTGTGGGGACAGTCAGGACAGCCACAGCCTGGGCTGAGCAGTGCAGAGGCCCGTGGGGCACAGTGCAGGCTGGGGCAGGGGTGCATTCCTGTGCTGCCTTTTGGACCACATCTTCCCCTCTGCTGCCATCCCAGCTCTGTGTATCTCCATGGCAGCAATCTCCTGCCCCCCTTCCCCAAATCTCAAGCCTGGCAGCAGGAGTATCAGCAAACAGGTCTCTGGTGTTCACCACACAACAATCTTCCTTAAGCTTCTGAGCCAACAGCCCGTCTCTCACCCCAGGGCAGAACCCATCGGTGCTGGTGGGCACCGTGCAGCCCTCGTGCAGCCCTCACCTTCACCTTGCCATCCAGCACCCATCAGTGCTGGTGGGCACCATGCAGCCCTCATGCAGCCCTCACCTTCACCTTGCCGTCCAGCACCGCCCTGACGAAGCTGCGAATGGCCGAGTCCGAGAAGTCGTCCTGCTCCATCTGGTACTTGCGATTGTTCTTCATCCTGACCAGGCGCAGGGTGGGGGCATCAGCAGCGGCCATGCCAAAGAAGGGCAGGACGCCGGCGCCGTGGCCGGTTACATCCACCACCACAAAGAGCACCTGGGCAGGGAACGGGGACACTGAGGCTGGGGAGTCCCAAGGCCACCCTCCGTGTCCCTTCCATGGGGCCGCCTCACCTCACCGCGGAAGTCACCGGCAGCTGCCCTGAAGCCGTCCCGCAGCGACAGCTGCTCCGCTGAGGACTTGTTGAGGAAGAGCAGCATGTGATGGGGGATCTTGGCACCAAAGATCTGGTCAGACGTCTGGGGAGGAGGAGGAGAATGAGGGCAGGGCAGCCATGGCCCTCAGGGGACAGTGGCAGGGCTGGGGACGGCTCTACCTCGTTGGTGAACTCCATCACCAGCTGCAGGCTGTGGGCGCGGAGCAGCCGGGTGATCTCAGCCGTGTCCAGCCCCCGTGCCGGGTCCACAGGGAAGTTTGTCTGTCTCTCATCAAACTGCCAGGGCAGGGGCCTGTGAGGGCTGAGGGGAGGGCAGGATGGCCCCACCACTCCCCTGCCACCCCCTCACCTTCTTGAACAGGCAGACGGTGTCAGCTGACAGCCCGTAGGCCTGGAAGAGCTCAGCTGCCTCTGCCACGCCAAACGTCAGGTCCACCATCTCAGCAGCCACCTCGAAGAACGCCTGGGCTGCCTCGCCCCTCAGGTCCTGCACAGCCACCCGTGAGTGCCACAGCACAGCCACGGCCCTGGTCCAGCCCCAGCCCGCCCCAGCCCACCTTGAAGAAGCCAATGACCACCAAGTCCTGGGAGTTGATGAAGGCTGCGATGGTGTCGGTGTCCTGCAGCAGCGTGGCGCTGGGGCCAGCCCGGCGCTGCATCCAGCGCACGATGGCCTGGCTGTCCATGCGGCCTGGCACACAGATGTCACCTGACACCCCTCTCCAGACTGCCACCCCTCCCTGTGCCACCAACCTCAGCCACCCACCACCAGCACCGTGGCACTGCCCACCATCATGACACTGTCACCTGTCCGTTATCACCACCAGGACACTGCCACCCCTCTCACCATCACCACCCTGTGACCCCCACAAGGACAGTGCCACCCTCGACCATCAGCCCCTGCCACCCACCCCAGACTCATGGCAGTGTCCCCCTGGACAGGTGCCACTCTGTGTTGCCACAGTCCTACCGGTGTATTCCAGGGGGTGGGTGCGGTTGCCATCACGGAAGAGCTTGAGCGTGGGGTAGGAGGTGATGCCAAACTCAGCGGCCAGGGCTGTCTGTGCCGTGGCATCCACCTTGCCCAGCCGGGCTGGGCTGGACTCGTTCCTCAGCTCAGTGGCTGCCTGGGCATAGGCGGGAGCCAGCCGCTGGCAGTGCCCACACCACGGCGCGTCTGTGGGTAGGGGACAGCACTGATAATGGGGACAGGTGTGGGGACAGCCCAATGGCTGTGTGAGCCCACTGGGCCCCAGCTTGTGCCCCTGTGCCACACCCACACCATGTGTCCGTGTCCTGTGTCCCACAGCCGTGCTGCACACCCCTCAGCCCATGCTCTGCCTGTCCCTGCTCTGCGTGTCCGTCCCCACCCCATGCCCTGTCAGATGCCCTGTGCCCCTGCCCACCCCACCTACCGTCCCTCCTGTCCTGTACCCTCCTGTGCCTGTGTCCACGTACATGTTCTGCCCACACGCGGCCACAGCCGGTCCCCCCTGCCAATATTCCCTACCCCACATCTGCCCCTGCCCGCGGTGGGGCACTCACAGAACTCCACCAGCAGCAGCTGGTGCTCACTCAGGGCACGGGCAAAGTTGTGCTCATGGAGCACCAGCACATTGTCCTCCTCCTTAATCTCATCTGAGAGCACTTCATCCTCTTTCTTCTCCTTTTCCTCCTCTTCTATCACCTCTTCATCCTCATCCTCGCCCCCCAGAGCCGGGCCCAGCCAGGCCAGCGACAGCACCAGCAGCCAAACCAGCCGGGACCCGCAGCCGCGCATGGTGCCGGCGCTGAAGGTGTTGTCCGGGGGGGAGGACGAAGATAAGGGACCCGGGGGCGGGTTGTGCCGGTCCCCTGGGGCTCGTGGCCCTCCGCTACTGGCTGCCCGGCCCTGCGATAAGGCAGCGGGACCAGGTGGCCGCTTTCCAGACGCTGGTCACCGCAGGGAGACCTGGCCCCGCCAGCGGGATGGGGACGGGGAGCAGGGGGACAGGGAGCAGGGGGACAGGGAGCAGGGGGACAGGTGTAGGCGGTGGGGACACAGACACACCAGTAAGAGACCAGTCTGTAGGGTTTAATGGCGATGGAAGAGCACAGCCTGCGACCGGGCGGGCACCGGGCACGGCGCCACCGCGGCAGGGCCACAGCCCCGGCCCCAGCGATGGGGACGCCGTGAGGATCAGGCGGGCGTCGATATTTTAAAAAAAAAGAGCAATTAAAAATAACTTTGGTTGCGAAGACCACGAGCACGGGCTCTCACTCGCTAAGGGACCCCCCTCAACCCTTGACGCGACTGGGACGAGCGCGGCGGTGCCGGCGGGGGCTCCCCGGGATGGCGGCGCCGCGTCCCCGGGCTGGCGGGGGGAGCCGGGCTGCGGCGGGCTCAGTCCTCCCAAGCCTTCTTTATGCAGAGGCCCCACTCCCAGGAGAGGTGCTCCGTCTTGTCGTCGTCGGTGACGAGGGAGCGGACGCGGTAGGAGCCCCGCGCCAGCCATCCCCGCGGCGCCTCCTCCGCCGGGGTCACCACCTCGTACTCCTCGGCCCGCGGCGCGTAGCTGCCCACCATGAACACGTCGCGATCCACTGGGCCACGAGGGGACAGGAGGGACGGGTGAGTGGGGCCGGGGGAGCCTGGGGGTCCCCCCAGCCCCGGCCCCCAGCCCCCAGCCCCACTCACCGGGCCGGCCCCGGCGGTAGGTGAGGTGCAGGCACCGCAGCCCGCAGACGATCTCCCGGTTCACCTGCGGGCAGAAGGCAGGGGGGACTTGGGGACTGCCCCATGGCATCCTGACATCCACCTCTTCGAGGATCCAGCCCCTTGCCAGAATTCAGCATCATTAAAGTGGCAGGGACTCAGAGATGGCAGGGATCCCCCTCAGGAGGAGCAGGGACCTCTAGGAACCCCTTGGATAGGCATCATTGCTGGGATCTCCGGGAGAAGCAAGGATTCTGGGGTGGCAGTCATGTTGAGGACAGCAAGGACCCCAAGGTGGCAGGGACCCAGAAGACTGGGAAACTCAGGGTGGGCAGAGACCCCCAGAGGGGCACGGACCCCAGGGGTAAAGGGCAGAAGATGTGCCAAGGCAGGGACCCTGGGACAGGCAGGCACCCATGGGTGGCAAGAGGGACTCTGCAGAGCAGGGTCCCAGGGTAACAAGAACCCCTTGGGGTAGGGAGCCCGTGGAGTGAGGGCAGCAGGGCCATGTCCAGCCAGTGGGTACAGGGCACCACCCACCTTGAAGGACACCTTCACTCTGTAGTCCACCCCTTCCTTCAGCACAAAGGCCTGGCCTCTCAGCTCTTCCAGATCTCCTGCACAGGTAGATGCTCCATCAACCCAGTATCCCTTCCTCCTCCCCCTCCTCCTCCTCCTCCCCCGGTGTCCCCAGGGCTCACCTGTCAGGTCCATGGTGATGGGCCCTGGCGCCTGCTCACACATCAATGTCAGCCTTGTCACCTGCACGTTGGGCACACTGGCATCTAGGGACAAGCAGCAGGGCCCAGACCTTACCCACCATGCCCAGTCCATACCCACCCTCACCTCCATCCCAGCAAGCCAAGGGGCTGCCCCTGGCCCGGTAAGGGAGGGAAGGGCCACGGTGTCTGTGGTGGGGGTGTTAAAGCAAGTGAGTGCCAGGCAGGGTGCAGGAGAGCAGGTGCATCTCAGGTCACTCCACCTCTGGCATCAGTGCCTTTAGGGTAAGATCACATTTAAAGGACCCAGACACTGGTGTTTCCCAGGGTGTACCATTCCCTGGCTCAGGAGCAGAACAAGGGGAAGCCGAGGAGGAGGATGTAGCATGCACAGCCAAGGCATCCCTTGAGGTGGGCACTGGTCTCATTCACCCCACCAGCCCAACCTGCTTCCACACATACCACGGTGCATCCCTCATGCACCCCACTGCTCTGCAAGCCCTCCTCCCTCCCAGTTTGCACCCTCCCATTGTCCATGGATGGACACCGGGGTGCCGGGCCCGTGGAGCTCCCCAGGGACCCCCAGTGCAGACCAGCACCAGTCTGGGGTGGGGGAGCCTGTGGGGGCCATGGGGAGCGGGGGGCACCGCCTGGTCACCGGCAGCCGTGCTACCCCGGTGTTCCTCCCCCCGCCCCCGCCGCTCGCTCCTCTCAGTCATCCCCATGAATTTCCCGGTTCCCTATAGCCGTTCCTATGGAAACTGCGGCGGTGATCCCGTAACCACGGCAACCGGGGTCCCCGGGCACCGGCACTGTCGGCAGGGAATGCCGGGGTCTCTGCGCGGGTGGGGGGCACAGGCGGCACCCACGGGAGATTCCAGCCGGGATGTGCCCTCCGTGCCGGGGATGCCCCACGGGACGCTCCCTGCTGGAGCTCCCCGAGCTCCCCGAGCCCGCTGAGGCCGCATCCCCCGGCTGGGCTGCCGGGGTGCCCAAAGCCGCCCGCAGCCCCCGCCTTACCCACGGCAGCGGGGATGGCACCCAGCAGCGCCTGCTTGTACTTCCGCAGGCTCTCATCCCCCGGGTCCAGCTCCTGGATCTCCTGCAGGCTCTTCTTCTCCGGCGTCTTGTACGCCAGGGCCACGTCGGCATCCTCCTCCTCCTCCTCCAGCGATAGCGTCACCCCCTCCTTGTCAGCCATGATGTCTGCGGGGGACAGGCAGTGGCAGCTCCGGGGACACCCCGGGGACACCCCCTGCCCCCAACACGAAGGCACCGGTGGGCAGGGGGTGGCTGGGCTGGGACATGGGAAATCCCCGTGGGGAGGCCAGGCTGGTCCCTGCTCGGAGCCGTGGGGTGGCTGCCAGGCTCGGTGCTCGGTGTCCCCGGGGCCTGGTGGCACAGCTGAGACCAGCGGTGTCACCGCCGGCTGCATTTCCGCACGGTCATGGAGCAATTCGAGCCGGTTCCTACGCGGTGTGCTCGGTCTGGGGGGTGATGGCAGATCCCTCCAGCCCCCAGGGCCCCTTCGTGTCACCCAGAGAAGTCCTTGTCACTGCCCTGCAGCCCCCTCCAACCCCACTGGGCAACCTCCAGCCCCGTCTCCCACCCCAAATCCAAACCACCAGCAGCTGCAGGGCAAAGAGGCATCACTGGGATGGATGGTGGCTCCGCTGGCTCCGGTGCTGCCAGACTGCCGGGGGGTACAAGTGTGGGTGATGTCCCCACAGTCCCTGACTCTCCCTGCCCATTGCATCACCACCCCACTCTTGTGACTGCAAGCACCGAGCTCCCCACAGCCCCTGGAGCTCCATCCGCGGGGAGATGCTGAAATACAGCATGGGGCAGAGGACGCTGCCTGCGCTCAGCCCCGGGGCCGCACAGCCAAAAGTCTGTGTCAGTCTGGCCATGATGCGGGTCCCCAGGGCAGTGGCAGTGATGGGGACACAGCAGTGGCCCTGCTGCCCCTCTGGCCCCCCACCAAGGCCCTGCCCTATGGCTGTCACGGCAGCGTGCGGGCACTCCCAGCCCAGGGATGCACCCACGGGCGGCAGGGCAAGGTGGCATGCGCCAGGTGCCACAGGCTGTGAGGTGGCAGGGGGACAGCGGGGATCTCCCCCGTGGGACGCTCCAGTTCCCCCGGGCCCGGGGTGCTGCTCGCTCATGGATGCACCGGGCGCCGGGGGGATGCTCACTTACTGGGGACTCGGAGTGATGCTCGCCCTCCCTCCCCGAGGCAAAGCCCCCCGCCGCCCCCGGGCGCTGCCCCCGGCCGCCGCCGCTCACCTCGGTAGCACAGCGCCAGCCAGAGCAGCTCCAGCAGCTGCCCGCCGGCCTCGCACACGTCCAGGCCGAGCATGGCCGGGCCGTGCCGGGCCCGCCGCCCCCGGGGCCGGGCGGGGCGGCCGCTGGCGGGGCCCGGGGCGCGGCTCTGCCGGTGCCGGCGGCTCCTCCCGCCCGCTGCCGCCGCGCTCGGCGGTGCCGGCTGCTCCCGAGCGCTCCCCGCTGCGCTTCCCGGCGCTGCCCGGCGCGGCCCGGCGGGGCGGCGGCGGCTCCCGCAGACGCGGCGGCTCCGCTGCCCGCCCCCGCCCGCCCCCGCCCCTCGGCGGCTCCAGCCCCGCCGCTCGTGGGCGGCGAGACTGCAGTGAGCTCATCGCCGGGCGAGCCCGCCCCGCGCTGCCCGCACCCCGCGAGCCTCCTGCCTGTACCCTCAGAGCACTGCCTGCATCCTCTCTGTACCCTCAGGGCACTGCCTGCATCCCGCGAGCATCCCCTCTGTACCCTCAGGGCACTGCCCGCATCCTCTCTGTACCCTCAGGGCACTGCCCGCATCCTCTCTGTACCCTCAGGGCACTGCCCGCATCCTCTGTGTACCCTCAGGGCACTGCCTGCATTCTCTCTGTACCCTCAGGGCACTGCCTGAATCCCGCGAGCATCCTCTCTGTACCCTCAGGGCACTGCCTGCACCCCGCGAGCATCCCGCGGGCACCCTCTCTGTACCCTCAGAGCATTGCCTGCATCCTCTCTGTACCCTCAGGGCACTGCCCGCATCCTCTCTGTACCCTCAGAGCACTGCCTGCATCCTCTCTGTACCCTCAGGGCACTGCCCACGCCATGGCCGCACCGCCCGCATCCCGGCCAGCACCTTGTTCACAATGCCCGCACCATGACCGCGCCGCCATCCAGCAGCCACAGCGGTGCGGTTCCCCCTCCCGGGCACCGGCTCAGCCCCGGGAGGCTGAGGGGTGCCGGGGCTCCCGCGGGCAGATTGACCCCGGGGGTCGGGGCCGGGGTTTGGGGCACCCGGTGGGGACGGCGGGGCCGCGGGGGGGGCAGCGGGGCGGGACCGGGTGGGACCGGGCGGGACCGGGCGGGACCGGGCGGGGCCGGGCGGGACCGGGCGGCGGGGCGCGCACCGCGGTGACCATCGGCGGCCCCGCGGCCGGTACCCCGCCTCCAGATGCCCTGCCTGCGCAAGGTGAGCGACACCGGCACCGCCAACCCGGGGAGCGGCACCGCTGGCGCCCGGTGCTGGGACCGTGGGGGTCGGGCACCGGCATCGCGGGGTGGGGGTACCGAGCGCACCGAGCACCGGCGCCCTGTGGATCGAGGAGCGGGCGCTGGGACTGTGCAGACCGGGCACCGGCACCGTGTGGACCGGGCGCCGGGACCGTGGGGACCGGACACGGACACTGCGCTGGGTTTCGTGGGCATCGGGAACCGCCGCGGCGCGGGCGTGGGTTAGCGGGGGACCAGCTCCGCCCAGAGTACGCGGGACAGCGGCACCACCCCGGCCCCGGTGCCGCCACGGGGCACCGGGAACCTCCCTACGAGGGAATACCCACGGGCAGCGCCCCGGAGCTGCGTGCTCGGCTCCCCCACGCCGCGCTGGGGTGCTGCCAGAGCCTCGGCAGAGCTCACTGCCCAAAACCGGGGTTCCCCGGGCCAGGGGTGCCCGGAGGATGAGTGTCTGCAGCTCGCCCGGCTGCTGGGTGCCTCGGTCAGGCTGTGGCATGCCAGGCTGTCCCTAGGCTGGACACAGGGTGCCCTGGGGCACTGCGGAGTTCCAGGCTGTCCCCAGGGGCACTGGGTGGTGCCTCTGTCGGGTGGCGGGGACCCGGGTTGTGTCCAGGTCACAGGGTGCCCGGGGTCACAGTGAGGGGACCCGGGCTGTGTTCAGGTCACAGGGTGCCCGGGGTCACAGTGAGGGGACCCAGCCTCTGTCCAGGCTCGGTGCCGCTGTCGCGGGGCTGAGCACAGCGGCTCCTTGCCCGGCAGATGGAGCGGATGATCGTCAGCATGCAGGACCCCGACATGGGCATCAAGATGAGGAACCAGCGCTTGCTCATCACCGTCATCCCCCACGCCATGACAGGTGGGTCCCGCGATGGAGTCCCCACGTGGGGAAGGCGTGTGGGGACTCCCCGGGTGTCCCCAGCCCTGCAGAGCGGTCCCCGCGCCGCTCCTCTCCCGCACCCCGGTGCTCAGCGCTGCAGCTGGGATCAATTATGCATCGGCTGCGCGGGGCGGGCAGTCCTTGGCAGGGCCCCCGTCACCCTGCGTGACCCCTGGCACTGCCATGCTGTGCCAGGTGCCCTGGACGAGAACCCCCCCATGCCCAGCCTGGGGGACCCCACTGCCCCCCACTAACGCGGCCTCCGTCCCTTAGGGAACGACATCGTGGAGTGGCTCATCCAGAAGTACGGCATCTCCGAGGAGGGTGAGTGCCCTGGCACAGGCAGCTGGCACCGAGGGGGCAATGGGGCTGCCGAGCCTCCAGGCAGCCCCCAATCCCATTCCGCAGAGTCGCTGCACCTCGGCAACCTGATCGTGAAGCACGGCTACATCTACCCGCTCAAGGACCCGCGGAGCCTGGTGCTGCGGGCCGATGAGTCCCCCTACCGCTTCCAGGTACAGCCCAAGCGCCGGGGCTGCCCCCGCTGGGCACCCCATGGCTCCCCATCGCACCCCATGGCACCCCATGGCTCCCCACGGCACCCCATGGCACCCCACGGCAGGTTCCTCAGCCTCTCCTCCCCCACAGACCCCCTATTTCTGGACCAGCACCAAGTGGCCGGCCACGGAGCTGGACTACGGTAGGTGCCACCGTGCCACTGCCACCGGCACGGGCTGCCACCCCTTCGCAGCCGCCCTGAGCGCCGCCGCTTCTCTTGCAGCCATCTACCTGGCCAAGAAGAACATCCGCAAGCAGGGTGATCTGATCGAGCACGAGAAGGTGAGGGTGCCCCCCTCACCCTGCGGTGAAGTCGGGGAGTCTCGGCTCAGACACGAGTGGCGGGGGCACCGGCTGTCCCTGTGCTGCAGTGGCAGCAGGAGCCGGGCAAGGGGACAGGTGCCACACCGTGCCTACCTGTCGCTCCCCAGGACAACTACAACCTCCTGCACAAGCGGATCAACCACACGTGGGACTTCGTGGTGATGCAGGCACGGGAGCAGCTCCGGTGAGTGCGGGCACGGCCGGCACCGCTGCGCCCCGGGGAGCGGCCGGGATGGAGCACCCCTGGGTGCCGGGCAGGCAGGGTGCCAGCACCTCCCCGCTGCCTCTGCACGGCCAGGGCAGCCAAGCAGCGGCGCAAGGGCGACCGCATCGTCATCGACTGCCAGGAACAGGCGTACTGGCTCGTCAACCGGCCCCCGGTGAGCGCAGGGCAGGGGGGTCGGGCTGAGGGGTGCAGGGGGTCCCCCCAGCCCCCAGCATGATGCTGTCGTTGCAGCCAGGAGCCCCTAACGTGCTGGAGCAGGGTCCCGAGCGCAGGAACTGCCACACCACCCGTGTCCAGCTGGTGAGTGGGGGTGTCCGGGCACCCCCGGGGCTGTCAGCGGGCACAGGGCACACCCAGTGCCTGTGCAGGGGTGTAGAGCTGCCCCGGTGGGTGCCCATCCATCTCACCCCAAGCTGTGCCCACACTTTGGGGTGAGGGGTGAGCCCCAGCTCTGCTAACAGCCGTGTGTCCCCAACCCTGAGCATGGAGGGTCTGTGTGTTTGTCCCTGCACCCAGCACCCCTCTGTGCCAGCGCCTCTGATCCTGCAGGGCAGCTGTGCTGCAGGGAGCCCTGGCACCCTGGGGTGCCAGCAGCAGCCACCAAGCCCTTCCTTGTGTTGTGACCCCACTAATGCTGCCCCAGCACCCCCAGGCTGTCCTCACTAACCACCCGCTTTCTCTTCTCTGCGCCGTGTGCCGTGTCCTCTGCCCACGTAAGTGTCACTAACCTAGGGCTGGTGTCACACCGGGGTGGGGAGGGTGGGAAGCACGGGCTGAGCCAGGAGGGCTGGGGGAATGAGGCTGGAGGCCACAGGGATGGGACACAGAGTCCCGTGGTCGGGGACTGGGTGCCTGGATTGTCCAGGGTGGTGGTGGCAGGACAATGTCCCAGCCCTACCGTGCCCTCACCCAGCCCCGTGCATCTCTTGCAGACCAAGAACATGGATTACTACAAGCGAGAGGTGAGTGGGGCGAGGGGTGGGGGCAGCTCCTGGGGGGCACGAGCTGCCAGGCACCCCAACATGTCCCCTGTGCCTGGCCCCAGATCGAGTACTGCAGGAAGGCCATGGCCAGGACCAGGGTGAAGTCCTCCATCTGCCTTGAGGGGTGAGTGGCAGCAGCTGCCCCAGCCACGGGCTGGGTCCCTGTCAGGGTGACAGGGGCACCCACATGCCAGCAGCCGGTGCTGGCACCCCCACCCTCAGCAGGGAGTGGAGCTGAGGCTCTGCACAGCTCGGGCACAGCCCCACCATGTCCCATCATGTCCCCATGGTGGCTGGGGTTGGTGGCCCTGGTCTCCTCCAGCCACCACTCCTGGCAGGTACATCAAGTTCAATGAGCAGTATGTGCCCCACGACCCCATCATGTCCGGCTGCCTGCCCAGCAACCCCTGGATCACGGACGACACCACGTACTGGGCCATGAATGCCCCCACGTAAGTGCCTCAGCCCCAGGCCCCCCAGAACCCCAATCTGCAGGACAGGGTTGTGGGGTCTGTGGGGTCATGCAGGCTGCCATCTGCTGTCAGCTCCAATGCCACTGTCACCCACAGAGTGACGATCCCCACAAAGCTGCGCGTGGAGCGCTGGGGCTTCAACTTCAGCGAGCTCATCAACGACCCCCTGGGCCGGACACAGCTCCTGGAATTCCTCAAGAAGGAGTTCAGTGGTGAGTGACCCCAGCCCCAGCCCCAAAACACGTCTGTGTTGGCACCCCAGACCCACCACTCCGACCGAGCACTGCCAAACCCAGCAAGTCCCAGTAGTGCCAATCCCAGTAGTGCCAATCCCAACACCACCAAACCAACTCATTGTGGTGTCCTGCCACTCCTCAGCCCACCACCACATCCCCGTACCTCCCAGCCAACCTGCCCCAGTTTCCCTGGTTCCACTGCCCCATCTGGCTCTGTCCCACGGGGACACATGCCCGGCCATGGTGGCCTTTGGGGGTGCCCAGAGCCGTGTCCCCATTCCCAGCGGAGAACCTGAGCTTCTGGGAGGCGTGTGAGGAGCTGCGCTACGGGGAGCAGTCCCGGATCACCGAGATCGTGGACTCCATCTACCAGTGAGTGCCGGTGGGTTCGGGAGGAAGGGTTTGGGGTGGCCAGGCCATCACGGTGCTCTGTCCCAGGCCAGGGCCGGGCTCAGCGCTGTCTGTGACTCCCCAGGCAGTTCCTGGCTCCCGGGGCCACGCGCTGGGTGAACATCGACAGCAAAACGATGGAGCGAACGCTGGAGGGCATCAAGACGCCCCATCGCTACGTGATGGACGATGCCCAGATGCACATCTACATGCTGATGAAGAAGGTGGGTGAGGGCGGGGCTGGGCAGTCAGGGCTGGGCAGGATCCTGACGTCTCTGCTGGCCCAGGACTCCTACCCACGGTTCCTCAAGTCGGACCTCTACAAGAACCTGCTGGCCGAGGCCATCATTCCCCCGGAGACCAAGAAGCGGTGAGGGCAGGGGCCGAACCCTGGGGCTCACCAGGGGTGGTCCCCGCCGGTTCTGACCCCGTTCTGCCCGCAGGGTCTTCCCCTTCATGCGCAAGCAGCGGCATTCCAGCCCCAGCCCGGCCCTGCTGCTGCCCGCGGGCGATGCCGAGGAGAGGAGCAGGAGCCCTTCCACCGCCCCCGTGCCCGAGGAGGAGAGCTGAGAGCCCCCCGGCAGCACGGGAGCGCCCCGACCCAGCACACAGCCCCGCCGCAGGACCCTGCCGGCAGTAGCACTGAAGGACAGAAGCCATATCCCCCCCAAGCCCCCCGGACCCCCGCTGACATCCCCACACCCTCCTGACATCCCCACACCCTCCTGTCCCCCGAGGGAGCCGCACCCAGCCGGTCTGGTGCGGGGTCACCCCCTCCTCCCACCCCCACCCGGGCACGAGCAGTAAAACCCCACGGGAAACACCGGTGGCTCCCGTGGTTTTTGGGGAGAGGCTCAGGGAGGCATTGGCAGGGTGGGAGGTGCACAAAGCACTGTCCCCTTCTCTGGGCTGGACTGAGAGCTGGAAGCGATGGCCTCCCATGGCTGTGGCAGCCAGCAAGGCACAGAGCTGGGAGGGGACAGCCATGGCACAGCCAGCACCCACGGGTCTGCTCGCTCCGAGGGGCAGCACCCGCCTGGCAGGCTGAGCTGGCACTCAGGCCTCACTGGTGTGCCACCCACACCCTGCGAGGGACAAAAAGGCCTCTGGAATGGGGCTGGCCCCGTGGGCTGGCAGGGGCACCAGGAGCAGGGCTGGCAGCTGAGCCACTCTCCTGCCCGTGGACTGTTAATCTGAGCAAGGCTGAGGATCACTCGGCAGGATTATTCCCCTCCCGGGAGCACAGCCCCAGCTGCAGAGGATTATCACCGATGGTTACATAAAGGAGAGGGGGGTGATGCCCAGCAGTGCTCAGCCCTGGAGCCCAGCCTGCTCCACACGTACCCACGCAGCAGGGCTGGGCACAGCTCCAGCCCCAGATGGACAAAGAGGTGCCATCCTGTGTCCTGGCTAACAAACATGGGATGCTGGGGACGGTCCCGCCCTGCCGCAGAGCCTGGCACAGAGCGAGGGGCATTCTCCGGTCCGTGCTGGGCAGACAGAGCGCCCTGGGGCAGGGGAAGCTGCTGGAGCCCCGTCACAGGATGGAGTGACACTCGGTCACAGGATGGAGTGACCCTCGGTGCTGGCAGCCACCGGGCAGTGACAGATGGTCCCAGCTCCAGGAGACAGCGCCCGCCACGCGTCTCCCTCCGGCTTGGTCCAAATCCAAACCCCGGCATGAGATTTTCGTGCTGATGGACTGCAGAGGGAATCTGGGGTGTAAAAGCAGGTCACAGAGCCCCAGGCAGGGGGTAGGGACGGGCTGGCCCAGCCTTGTTATCTAACTCCAGCCTCACTCCACACGCTGACTTCTCCCTTTTCCATCACCTGCCCGCAGCAGGCAGCACCTCAGCCATCAAAGCATCACCAGCACTTCTGGATCCCTCCCAAGGAGGGGCGTTCTGCCCTGGGAGGTCACTCAAAGTGCTGTCAAAAAAATCTCAAAAGTCTTGTGTAACAAAGCAGGGCACCATTTACAAACAATGCAAAAGAGGATTTATTGAAACCATTCCGGTTAGAGCAAGTCCTGTATGGCACAATTTGCAATAAGTTAAAGAACCAAACCAAACAGTCTCAGTATTAAAAACCACACTAACACATAACACAGTGATATAGCCATTGCCACCCAGCTGAGTTATTGAATCAAGGCACAAAGTCATTCATTAAATACTGCAAAAAAAACCAATTACACAGGAAATAAGCTGAAAACAGACTGGTTTTGTTAAGAAGGTGCTGGTTTGGCACTGATGCATTTAATTGAGCTGCCACGGCAAAATCTGTGTTTCCAAACGGTCCAGAAACATTACTGGACAACCTAAAGCCAGGAAAGCTCCACAGAGCTGAAAATCCAGCTCTCCTCAAAGAACATTCAGTGTGCCTATGGGGAGGTCAGGTCTGGGTAGGGATCAGCAGAGGGAGTGCAGTGAGAGTGCAGCCCAGGCTGTACCCCAGGCACTCCCCTTGCTCCTGGCCACTGGAATCTCAGCAGGAAACAATCCACATCCAGCACTCAGGCTGGACTACAGTGCAAGCCTGAGCATCCCCTGCCCTGTGCCCTGTCCCAGCTGGCTGAAGGGCAGCCTCAATCCAGCCCTCTTATGGCTGCAACACTGGCACAGAGACTTGGGGGGGCTGTCAGGCCTAAGGTGCTGAGCAGAGAGGAAACCCAAGCTGGGGGACACAGCTGGGGAACCTCCCTGCACTCTACACTCCCTCAGAAAACAGCTGGGAAGAGAGGCAGAGGGGCAACCCCATCATTTTGAGTCCAGGGTGCTTTGAAGGCTGGGGAGCACTCTGCAGAGAGCATCCCTGGCTTCCTGCACAGCTGGACACCCCAGACTGGCTCCCGTGACTGCCCAGGATATGGGGCAGAGGGAGACAAGGCACCCTTTAGGCAGCCACAGGCCAGGAGGTGTCCAGGCAGCCCAGCTCCCTGTGCTGCCAGCCTGGGAGGGCTGGGGCAGTGCTGTGAGCTGGTGACAGCAGCTGCCATGGGCACCTTGGGGCTCAGCAGTGGCTGAAGGGAAGAGCTGATGCCTGATGCTGCACATTCCCATCCTACAGTGTTTCTACACATCCCCCCATTGTCAGACTCAGAGGGCAAGGAGGCACTGGCCAAACCCCCTCTAGCACTGCAGAGCCTGAGAGAAGTTATTTTTAGGCCTATTTTTATTTTCAGGACTGAGTAGCTGGTTCAAACTGTTTTCAAGGCTCTGCACCTTGTTTCTACAGCCTGCACTGGCACCCAGCAGGACAGGGCAGAGCAAACACCTCATGGTGCTGCACAGATCTCCAGGACAAACATGTCATCTTCACACAGCAACCTGTCCCATCCCCTCGGGATACCAGGGTGGGCAGAGAGGAGTGCTCAAGGATCCTCACCCAGCATCACCTCAATTCCAAGGGCAGGGAGGCAGCACAGAGCTCCTGCCCACCTCCTGGCAGCAGGAACAGTGCTTGGAGAAGGCTCCTCAGCAGCTGCAAAGCTGAAGGAGCAGGGTGCTGGCACTGCCACTTGGGGACAGGGCTTCCCAGAGCAGCAATCCCAGACCCCAGAAAAGGTTAAAGTGCAATTCTACACGAGCCAGATCCTCTGGAGAGGTGGTGGTGGTGGTACCTCCAAGGACCAGCCAGCCTGGGCTCAGGGTGGATCTCTCACCACCTAGAAGCAGACTGAGGGAAGGGAGGAACATTGATGCATCCATCAGGTGGGAGACCAGCTCCCTCTCGGTGCCACCAACACTGCACAGCCTGGCTGGGAAGGAAGCAGCAGAGGACAAAGACACAGGTAGGCTGGTGACTGCAGAGTAGGACACAGGGGGCTGTTCTTGGGAGAAAAGGCCGTTTGCTGAGTAGAATGACACTTTAACCTGTGCTTTGCTGGCCCAAGTGGCACCAGACACACCACAGCCATGGCTGGGGTCACCACACACCCCCTCCACTACTGAAGCACAGCTCAAATCCAGGAGAGGGTAAATGCAAATCGACTTGCAGCCAAGCACCCCTCCCCAGCCAGGAGAGCTGACTCAGAAAGGAAATCTGACAGCAAACAGCACACAGCAAACTCCACTTCCCAGACATCCAACTCCACTTCTCAGACATCCCAGAAATCATCAATTCTGGCACCTCAGCAAGTACATGTTTTCCTCCAGACACACTCCTGAGTCAGCACAGCTCTGCAGGCACAGAGGGATGGAGGGGACAGCCCCCCTCCCTGAGCTGATGACACTTCAGTGGTGGCCAAGCACTGAAGTCCCATCAGCTCTGAGGATGGACACTCGGGCAGCTGCCCCCACAGCGACACTGGGAGTGCTTCCCTGCCAGCCACGCTTTGGTTTGCAGATGAAGAAAGGCAGCTTCCCATGAGAATGCAGGCTCTGGGCTTGTCGAGAGCAGGGCTGCAGAGCAGGGCAGCCTCTCCCCGTACCCCACTCCTCGGCCAGCTCAGTCTCGGCTCTGGAATCGCATCCTGTAGAGGCGGTCCCGGACGTACTGCTCCTCGTCCCCCGTGGGGCGCAGCCAGATCACCCTGCTCACTGCCACATCCTCCTTCAGGTTCCTCTTCATCAGGGACACGGGGCCAGGCCCCTCGCCGGGCCGGGGGCCCCGCAGCAGCACGTAGCAGGCGTGGCGGCTCCGCTCGAACAGCGCAGCTAGAGCACACAGAAATCCAGCCTCACCCTCCCTGCCTGGACAGGCCTCCACACCCAACAGCACCCACAGGGGCCAGCAGGGACCAGTGTCCTCCTGCAGCTCCTCGCTGGAGGGCTGCAAGGAGGGGACTTACCAGTGAATGCAATGATTTGGTTGGTGCTGTTGCGGAGCTCCAACAGGACAGTAGTGTAGGAAGGATGGAAAAGGTACAGCTTCCGGAGAGGAGCTCTGTGTCTCTGCAAACAGCAGGACACTGTCAGGACACAGACTCACACCTTATCCCAGAGACAGCACCAGTACTCACACCTGACAGGATACACCCAGCCAGACACTGTCCGTGCCCAGCTCATCCTGACTGATGTCATTAGGACAAGTGCTGGGATTTTGCTTACTGGTCTCCTTCCCACCCCAAGCTTCCTGCAAATAGCTGGCCTGTCTGCTGCAGGCAGGAGGCAGATTTTTGCCTCAGGGCTGGCAGAGCAAGCAAGGAAAGCAGAGGAAGCTCAGCTGGTGCTTCAGCAGCCTCTGAGACACAAAGTGTCACCAGTGCTGCCTGCCACTGCCCCGAGGGCTCTGCAAGCAGCTGAGCTGTGCACTGAGGCTGCCTGGGGCACAGAGAGGACATTCACATGGCCACAGAGATCACTGCATGCAATGCTGCCATGGGAGGCTCCCAGGGAAACAGCAGCAACTCCAGAGGTGCCAGGCCAGAAGCCTCCCACCTCACCTACAGTGCCACACCAAGGCAGGGCAGTGACTTTGCTCACAGAGTCACCAATTTCATTTTCTCTACGCAACCAGGCTGAGGATGACAAAAGCTGCGGGTGCCACCACCTGCAGGGACACAGCTGTGGACACTGACCCCACACCCAGTGCCTGAGGCTGCAGTGTCAGTGGCACAGAGAGATGGAAATACCAACGCTGTGAGAAGGGGGTAACTCCAGCCAATTCTGGCCCAAAGCCTGGAGAAGAGCAGCCCTCAGCAGCAGCACTCACTGTCTCATTGCCTGGCTCCTGGTAGTCTCCCCACAGGAGGAAGGCAGAGCGGTGATCCGCAGTGGAAAGCGTGGCTGGGCCAGGGCTCCCTGGTCCCGAGTTCAGCTTCAGCTCCCACTGCACTGCTCCAGATTCACTCTCAACAATCATAACCTAGCAGGGAAGAAAGAAAAGGAACTCATGACAAAGGCATCTCACAAGCCATGAGAGAGAAGTCAGGTCAGCTGTCTTTCCTCACGCTGTCTATGGGAACAAGTATGTGACACATGGGAAGATGAGGAAATATGTGAAGCAGAGCATCACAGAGCTGTGAGCCCTGGGGTTGGCCATGTTAGAGTAAAATCACAAGTTTTGCAGCTACTTCAAGGGGTTCAGAGTTCTGTCATTGAAGCCTCTTGCTGAGAAGAGAATTAAAGTGCCTGAGCTGGCTTCAATAACCTGTTGAAAGAGATCCTTTCACAGCTTAAAGCTTCCTAAAATCAGCCAGAGGGAACACATCCCACTAGCTGTCCTTGGCTCAATTCCTGTTTGAGCTGTGACATAAAGAGAAATGGGAATTTAAAAGGAAGAAATTCCAAACCTTCTTCCTGCTGGGTCCAATTGCACTCTCCAGGACTATAACGTGGGCATCAGGTTTGTAGTAACCGAGCAGCGGCTCACTGGGGGAGAGAAAGAGCAGGGACACATCTGAACCCACCCTGATGGTTGGGCACACTTTGCTTTCCCAGTTTCCTCTATCCTCCCACACCTGCCCTGGTAAGAGACTTGACTGCCACAACATTGAGTTGGCCTGGTACCACCCCACCTCTGAGCCCAGCTATAGCACAGCAGGCACAAAATGAGGAAGCAAAGCTCTGAGCTCCTCCCTCCTGAAGCAGCTCCCAGCATTTGAGGGGACACAACACAGCAAGCAAGATCAAGATATGACCCAGGCAAATAAAAAATTGCATCTGCTGGGAATCTGGAAATACCACATCTAGCCCACACTGAGAACACTACCTCAAAAGACGGGACACATTGAGGGTCCACACAGTGCGGAGATCTTTTGTGTTGATCAGTGTAGCCATCTCTGAGTCCACAACCAAGATGTTGTCCCTTGAGTGCCCAGGAACTTTTGCCAGGTAGTGAATGTTTTCAAATCTGAACAAGGACAGAGAAATGATTAAGCTTTTTAGACCACGCATGGTTTTACTGTGAAGTTTGGAGCTCCTTCCATGCACAGTAAATCCAAATAGGAAACCTCAACGTGCTTTCTCTGCTCTTCTGTGAAACCCTGATGAAGCCATTAACACCAACCCTTGTCCTGAACTCTGGATGTGCTCCTAGTCCAAAATTCACATAGCCAGGAGAGAACAAAGTCCCACCAACCCATCCTGTCAGCAACACCAGCACCCCCCACTCCACCAGCCTCCAAGACAACCTCACACCTGGGAAGGGATAAGCGGTGCGTGGCGTGGTCAACGTGCTTCACCCAGTGAGAATCTGGCTGGAAGTTGAGATGCTTAACCTCCACCCCAGCTACTGTACTGCACAGATCTTCCAGGGAATATGCATAGAGAGAGTTCTCTGTGTAAAAATAATAAACAAAAAAGAAGCAAGAATGAGAGATATAAGTTATCCTGCCCTTGCTCTGAACTCTATGATTTTCCAGATCTGTCAGATCAACTATATTTTTAGGGCTTGCATCATAGAGTTGTAGTGGTATTTTGAGGCTCAAGCCTGCTATTGAATGCTTTTAACATTTTATCTGTTCATAATCCAAGTGTTCCACAGTAATCATTTGCTATAAATGACTGCCTAATCCTTTCATGCTTGACATTTGTTAAATAAAATCACTACAGTAGATAACAAACTGCAGTTTAAGCAGAAGGCCCCCCCTTCTCCCCGCCCGAACAGCTCTTTGACGAGGTGAAAGCTCCACACAGCTTGTAAGAATGCAAAACACTCTCAGATGTTTACTACCCCTGATCTCAGCTACAATCACTCCTGCAGACTGAATTGCCAACAGAGCTGTACCTGTGTAGAAAAGGAAGTAGGAGGAGGAGCGCAGCTGCAGCCTGACGTAGCGAGCGATGCCATCCACCCGCAGGCTGCCCACGGAGCCAATCTGCTGGCCAGTTTTCCCTGAATGGATGGAGACCTTCACCTGCACAGGGAAGGGATTAAAGACAAGCAACAAGCTTAAAGCTGGTACTGAACAGCAACTGAATGGGAGCAGCACAGGCTTGGATGGGAAGTCTCTCCCTGGTTTTGGAGGAGTAAGCATGAGTTTGGTGACAGCTCTGCTCTGAATTCTTCTGGAAGTTTGAAAACCATTTCCAGCATAGCCACCTGCTCGGAGAATTTGCTACCTCTGTCACTCACCCTCCTCCTTACAGACTGAGACTGTGGAACAGCAGCCCCAGCTCTGTAAGGACAGCACAGATCCATTCAAGACTAAGATGGAGATGACTTAATGTCAGTAATAATGCAGCATATGGACATGGGAAATCTGGCTTCAAACGGCAGCTCCACGAAATGTTTTAAGTGCCCTAATCTACTCCTCCTTAGGCTCATGTGAGTCCAAGAAGAGAAATGAGCTGATAGGTTTTCTCCTATTCTTTGTGCAGGGTAACAAAATCCACTAAAAACATTTCACCCAGGAGAATAAAGGTTGAAGTCAGGATCAGATTTTAATGTCTGAGCAACAGTCAGAGTCTGGGGAGTGCATGGACTTTAGGAACAAATGAAACATCAGACCAAAAGAAACAGCATCTATCAGACATGCTGAGTCAGGCATGAACCCTTCCCTCTACCTTGAGAGGGAGGGACTGGGAAAGCAAAGGAAATCTACTGCTCCCAAAGCAAACCTGGAGTCTGGCAGGTGACAAAGGGAGAATGAGAACACACCTGGAGAGGGAGAACAGCACATCCACCAGCTATTCCCAGCCTCCCGCACTGGGAGGAGACACACACCAGCTATGGCAGATCAGCTGCACCTTCACTGGTCCAGTGGCTGCCCCAGGACAGTGACAGCCAGGGGTATTTACACAACATTTTCCTTGCTGCACTGCCAACCCCTCTGTGCTGCCACAGGAATGGATCCCAAAACTGGCACATATTCTGGGATGTGTTTGTGCTGAAGTTTGCAGCAGGTAGGGGTCAGTGGGACTCTCTGGAAATGCTGCATCTAACCCCCTGCACACAGACCCTGACCCTTCAACTGCAGCCCTTGATAGCAACAAAGCTCCTCTACTTGAGTGCTGAATCTCCCTTCTGACCAGTCCTTTCCAAGCTGCAGAGCTCCACTCCAGCTCCTACATTTGCGTGATTTCTCAAAAGAGAACATACTTTCCTTAAGTTGGCAGAGTGCTTGCCAAATCCAGAGGGAGGAAGGGATTTCATACCAAGATAGCAAGAGAGCTTAAATGGAAAACAGATCAAAAGGAAGTCTTGCAGAACAGAGGCTACATTCAAACTTTTCTTGGCTGCATAACATTAAAAAAAACAAAAGTATTGAGATAACTGGGATAGCAAAAGCAAGGAGGAAAGAAAACAGAGAGAACTGTAGGAGGTGGAGAAGATAGAATTTCTGATGACTCTGGCAACAACAATGCCTTGGACATAAAAACCCTATTTTCTTATGGAGGACATTGGCCAAGAATGGCATTTGGCTGTACCAGCCATAGGGTGGCCAAGGAAGTGCTTCTGCCCTTGTACTGGGCATTGGTGAGGCCACACCTCAATGCTGTGCCCAGTTCTGGGCCCCTCAATTCCACAAGGACACTGAGGTGCTGGAGCAGGTCCAGGGAAGGGAACAGAGCTGAGGAAGGGCCTGGAGCACATGTCCTGTGAGGTGGAATTGGCGGAGCTGTGGAGGGCTCAGCCTGGACAAAAGGAGACAGTGGGGACCTTCTCAGTCTCCATAACTCCCTGACAGGGGGGGCAGCCAGGTGGGAGTCAGGCCCTGCTCCCAGGGAACAGGGATAGGACAAGGCAAAATGGCCTCAAGCTGTGCCAGGGGAGGTTCAGGTTGGGCATCAGGAGGAATTTCTTCCCAGAAAGGGTTGTTAAACATTGGAAGAGGCAGCCCAGTGAGGTTGTGGAGTCACCATTGTGGAAGGTGTCCAAGGAAAGCCTGGAGGTGGCACTCAGTGCTCTGGGCTGGGTGACACGGCAGGGATCAGTCACAGGTTGGACTCGATGATCTCAGAGGGCTCTTCCAACCTTAATGACTCCATGGCTCTGGCATGAGGACATGGGGCTCCCACTGCTCCCATCACACTCAGAGGGAGCTGTAACTTGTGTGCTTCGGACAGGACGGACTGGGCATGCAGACAGTGCTGTGCCCTCCATCATGGATGGAGCTGTTCTAGCAGAAAAACTGTTCTAGCTACATGACTTTCCTCCTCTCAGAAATGGGAGAAGCAATATTTGGAGGGAGATGATACCACCAGCAGCTGTTTCACTAAATGAACTCAGATCACAATTAACCAGCACAGTGACACTGGGAAGAGTAGTGCAAAGCAGACCACAGGCAGAGAGAGGGAAGGGATCAGAAAAGGGCAGTGCTGGTACAAAAGCACTGACTGTCAGCTGTGCTTTGATCTAAGAGCCAAAGCTGTCAAGGTTTGTTCACTTCCACTTCTCTAAGCAGAGAAGCAGAAAAGTGCAAGCTCATCTTGCCCCAGCTCACTCCCCAGACAGCAGAGGAACATGCAGTGAGGAGAGCACACTGAAAAGGGGGAGGGATTACTGCCCAGCTCTTTGATTTATTTCATTTTTTTAAACCATAAAACACTTGTGCTGATTTGGGAGTACATCTCTGGAGGGTGGGAAAGAACCCACCCCAAACCCAGAGAAACCAGAGGTCTCTTGTCACTTCCTCTGAGACTACAAGGTGGAAATAAACAGCATTCCTGCCATCCTCTGTGGCAGCCACTGGGCTTATCAGAGCTTCAGGATGACATACCTGGCCTTCTTTAGTAATAAAGATTATCAGGTCCTGAACTTCATCATTATCCACATCTGGAATCACTGATAAAGGAGTCAGCACAGTATAATTAGCTCCAAAGTCACGGGATTGCCTCCACAGAACTTCCCCTGGAACACAGTGGGAAACAGTCATTAAAAGGCATCTTAGGTTGAAAGGTTATTAATGCTCCTGTTCCAGCCCATCAGCACCACAGACCAGCCACATTTATGCTGATCATGTGGTACTTCCTTGCTTCTCTGCATTCCCAATGAATCCCAGTATCCACAGTTTCATCTTACACTGGAAAGCAATCCTAGTTGCCTGCAGGAACGCACCCAAACACCCTGGCACAAAGAACAGCTTGCTTCCCTTGTGCCTTTGGTTAACAAAGCTGTGATCTAAATCCCTGCTGCTGTGCACTTAAATCTGCACAGACATTTTGAGACCATAAAGCAGCTGAATTCTGACCAGTGCTGCTGCAACTCCTGACAGAACCTTCTTTGCTGCAACTTGCCTCCTGCAGATGTTCCTGCAGATGTTTCCCCACTGACATGACTAGCCACAACTCAGGCTACATCCCACCTCTCCCTTGTCTGAAGAACACACACCCAAACTTGCTTGTAAACTGAGGTAACAAAGCTTTTCTTTTTGAAAAAACAGGGGGTGGCTGGTTTGGGTTTCTCTTCAACAGCTCCAGCCCAGTTGAGTGGCTCAATCCATCCACTGTCCATGGCTGTGGGCCACTTTCTAGTCACTGACCAGTGGAATTTGCAGTGGAATCTGGCAGGGAGGACACTGCTGGGTTGGTTTTTTTTTTTTTTTCCCTAATGAACACTTCAGTGCCTGATTAGGTGCTCCCAGGGCAAATGTTTACCCTCCCCTTTACCCAGCATCACACACAGCAATTATCATTTCAGGAATGCAAAGTAATCATCTGTTCTTTGTCAGGAAGGCAGCTGGACTGAAAGCCAAGGAATTACTACTTGATGCTGTCTGCAATAATTTAAGGCAGGCTGTATTTCTAGTAGGACTGCTCCAAAGCTTTTACTGCAACACTGCAAAAACCACATGGATTTGTTACTATGACAACAGATGTGAAGTGAAGAGAGCAGATTTCCTAGCTTCCTTAGGAAATCTTGGGAAGGCAAAGAATTTTGCCCTCAAAGAAAATAAGCAGGCAGAGGAAGAAGAGAAGTTTTAAATTACACATTCTAGCTTCAGGACTGTCTGAAGGTACAAGAGTAAGACCAGGCTAATGAAATTCACTTGTCAGTGCAGAAGGCTCTAATCTTTGGTGGTTAGACAGCAGAGTTTGGGAGAAAATATCTTATTCTCTTAAAAGAACAGTCTGAGTTAAGAGAAACAGGTGACACTGAGCTGGATTAAACACCAAGCACTTGAGAAGTTTTCCACACTCTAACCCAGCCCACAGAGAGCACAGAAAGCAGCTCTCTGCTGCTCCATCAGCAGGAGATGGGGCTGCCACGTCTGACATCTGCAGTGCCACGGCGCTCCCTCAGAGCTCGGGGTCACCGCACCAGCACGGCAAGAGGAGCCAAGATGGAAATCAGGCAAGTGCCCAGACTGCAAATCTAACCTGGGTGAAAGGGCTGGGTTTTTTTGGTCTGGAAGGAATAATAAAATCAGAACTCAGAAGACTGAGCTCAGCTCTCACTTCAAGCAGATACAGAGGATGCAGAGACTTTTCTCCCTGACAGACGTTCTCCAGGTTGGAGTTCTGGTTTATTTCTTCAGTGATTTCTCACACAGAAGCAGTTCCATCATCTGATCATCATGGTGCCCTTTCTGCCAATCCCTCAGGAGACCAGAACCACCCACACTGTTCAGGCTGCTGGAGGATCAGGTGAAGAGAGAAGGCGTAACAGAACTTTTATTCCTGTCCTTTTTCTTGAGACTCTGCCTCAGGCTATGACAGAGATGGAATAATACACAGCTACAAAGACTTTTGCTTTGACCTGGAACAGCTAATCTTAAGCTCCTATGTGTCCCAGTTTGCTGGCAAGATAAACAAGCAGGAATGTTAGATGTCCCACACAAACAGGAGCATGCACTCCTACACTTCCCTTCCTGCCCACTCTGGTCACTCCTTATGGCAATGAAGAAAGCAGGACTTAACACAACTTCAACTGATAAAAAAAAACCACTAACTTTATCAGCATTTAAAGATCAAAACCACATCAGACACATTCAGATGATAATCTGCCTATCTCTCCTTCAATCTTCCTACAGGCAGGGGCTAGACAGCCTGAGAGCCCTGGAATCTCACCAAATCCTCTCCATGATGAATCATTAACAGCTAAAGATTGTGCTGGCTACTGTTTTTAGCACACTGTGATGTAAGTTAAGACTTCACCTCTTTGAATACATGTAGCCTATTTAAATACATTTTATTCTGCTCTGCCCTCCTAACCCCCAGTCAGCAAAGCTCAGAAACCATTTTTATCCTACTTAATAGCAAAAAGGCATTAAATACATAAACTCCTGGGTTATTCACGTTTCTATCTGATGCATTTTTTCCTCTCTTGCTTTGAAGTTATCTATGGAATGTTTTCTTTGCTGTATTACTGTGACCTGTAGCTTAGCCTAGCTCCTTCTCTCCACACTTGCCTTTATGGCTGTCTTTAGTTACAAGCCTTTGGCTCCACAGCTAACTTTCTACACTTTGACCTGAAAGTAACTACTTCATTAATAGTCTAAAAATAACCTGTGCTAAAGTATGAGGGAAATGCTGATAAGATGTCTCTGTTGGTACAGAAACTTTCTAGCTCAATGTGTATCTCCACTTCCATCTATACACTGGAAATTAAAAGCTACATCAGATTCTCCTCGGATTTCTTAGAGCTGTACCTCTTGCTATTTATTTTTTCAAATTTTTGGAAAACAAGGTGTGAGGGGTTTAATATCAGATACAAAGGATGGGCTCCTAGGGAGAACATATATTGTTTAGACCTTTGAAACAGTGACCTCCAAAATGGAAATGTATTTTAGTCTTCACCAGCAAGGAGGGTTTAAGGTGCAGCAGATGATCACTGTTCCTAAAGTAGTACAGGCACTCCTTACTCCCACCCACATTAAGCAAGATGATGATGATGAAATTCTCCACCTCTAAGTTTAGAAAGGAAGAAACCTTTCCAGAGGAGCTAGAATTGTAGACTCCTGAAACAGACTGGCAAGCACTTATCCTAAGTGCTCTCCTTGACAACTTTAAAATCATAAATGCCTAGAACTCCCACTCCTCTTGCCACAGCAGGCACTCCTGGCACGCACACACAAATAACTGGGAAACGTTGCAGGCGCAGGTTTGTGTCTAACCCTGCAGAGTATAAAGTAACACTCACAGCTAGTGACTGCTCCTCCTGTTTCAAAAGCTGTTGGAACACTGCTCTTATGAAACAGTGCTGGCACAAACCCCCACCAAACCTCTGGAACAGTGAGGCTGAGGGCACGAGCTCCTCAACGCCCAGCAAGAGGCTCTGGCAAGGCTCCCAAGATCATAAATACCCATTGTTCATGTACCAGCCAGCCATGTCACGCTGACATCCCCCCTGCAGGTGAGGAAATCAAGTGGCCCATCCCCTGCTGGCACTCACCTGTGTGCAGGCTGAGTGCTGTGAGGAACAGAGGCTTCTCCACCGCGAGGCAGCCCAGCTGCTGCATGCCACACTGCAGCCACTGCAGGTCCTCTGCAGCAGGGCTCTCCCAGAGCACGCTGCCGTTCGTGCCAGACACCGCAGCAACAAAGGCACAGGGAGATGGCAGCCCTGGGGACAAGAGGTATCACAGGGAGCTGCCCCTGCACCACCCAGGAGCCAGCACTCACCCAGCTCCTCTCCCCACCCAGTTTTCTCTCCCAGTCACTAACTGGGACTAGAAGAGAAAGGACAGCCCTCACTAGAAGGCATTTTTGGATCAGGTACCTTCATCTAGACAGGACATGTTGAATCTGCTGCTGCCACTGCTGGATTTGAAAGCAAAGAGCACATCTTGGACTTTGTCTTCATTCACATCATCCATAGCAAGGAACGGGTAGGGCACTGCAAGAGAACACAAGTCAGGCTCTGGTGACGATTTTCTTAGCCCACAGCACAGAAAGTTGGAGCAAAACATAAATTCCTAGAGACCTACTCACTGCCTCCATCCTGGACAGTGTAACATCAGGACAAATTGGCTTTTATATTAAAAAAAAAAATGTACACAAGTACCAAGGACAGGAAGTTAGTGCCAAACAATTTTTTCAATTTGCTATCCCCCAGAGGATGTCTTTTTTAAGAGGCAAGCCGCCAGAATTTGAACTATGCTGAACAAAGAACAGCTGTGATCTTGGAGTAGGGCTGCTATTCTCAAAGTATAAAGAAGCCCCACCCAAGCCCCACAAAACCCAGATACTCCATCTTTCTATCAGCTAAAAGCAGCTTTCCTGAGCTCAGAGTGGCAGCACCTGGCATGTCTGCAGCACCACACGCAGCTGAGTCCCTGCTGCGAGCACTATCTCTGCAGTTACAGCACATCCAGCACAACCTACTGCACACAAGATTAAAGAAAAGCTCTCCCAGAAGCGACTGCAGAGCCACTGGGGAGCAGGACCCAGGCTGAAGAGCCAACTAAAGCAACCAGAATAAAAATAGCTATAATAACTACAGGGCAATTTATTAAAAAAACAAGATGGAATTATTCTTCTCCCCTTCCTGTTGGCCATGGGGAAAAGGAAGAAAATCAAAGAGACAGAGGAAAAAATGCTTAATTGCCTCTAACCTCAGGTCAAACTCAAAGAGAACATTTTAAAGAGCAAGCTTCAACAGAGGTTTATTCCCAGATACCCTTTCTCTTATTTTTTTTTTTTGTGATTGAGGCCAGCCTGCTACCTTGTTACCACTTCAGAGCAGCATCTAATTTCTCCACTAGATCCTGTAAACACCTCTTGGAAGGCCACTCCAATTATGATGGGCCATTGCTTATCCAGGTCAGGTATTCACAGCTCTGGCTCCCAAGGGCTGCATCCCTGCAGGTCTGGCTCCACGTTGTGCTTAGGTAGAGGCCCACAACCCAAATCCATGGCACAGAAAGGAAAAGGACTCTTGGTAAGTATTTATTCTGCTGCAGCAAGCTCACCTGCATTGTTGTAGTATTGGAACCATGTTCTTTCTGAAACTGGCCTCTCTGGGCAGGGAATGATGAAGGAGAAAGCAAAGACAATGATCAGGCAGAGGAACAGGGAGATGAAGAAGGCAGCAGTGCGCCACCGGGACAGCCGGGACAGCCCCGAGGACTTGACAATCCTCCTCTCCACGTAGTGCTCATGGTTCTCCTGAGCTTTTACATCCTCAGTCTTCAGAGGGTGGATCTCAGCTTCTGAGTCCTTGTTATCCATCACAGCTCATTCATCAGTATTCAGACACCCTTCTCCCCCTTCACCTGCAACAATGGAAAAAGAAGTTAAAATATATTTTTAAATATATTTTTAAAACACCAATTAAAATATTATGTTACTACCTGATATTCACACTGGAAACATTTAATGGGAGGTGAGCAGACCAGTGTCACAGAGCTGGATACAACACACTGCTGGTGCTGGAGGTCTCCCACACAGAGCAATGGAGAGCGTTCGTGGAATGCAGGAACAGCACCAATTCTTCTCCAGAGGAGGAAATCAACTCTGCTAGAGCTGGACAAAGAAGGCTACAGACCCCATGACTAGTCTGCAGGTCTCCCTCAAGAAAAACACCCCAAAAGCTCCTCCTGTTGCAAAGACTTGTTGCCACCTCCCGTGTATGTCAGCCTGACTCTGAGCTGGAGAGGTGAAAGGAAACACTTGTGGCCTTTATATCCCAACATAAGGCTGTTCTCTACTGTAATGTGCACTTGAGCTTCCCCAGGAGAGAGAGAAACAAACACCAGAGTATTCTGTATAGAGCAAACCAGAGCACTTCAACACCTTCTTACATGAGAAACCACTGGGTAAGTTCAGCAGCCCAGCCCTGCAGAAGGCAAAAGAGTGATGACTTCCCTCCCCAGAGGAAAAACAAGGCAGGAGTTGAGACTAAAATCAGGCAAATCTGATTTCATCACACTGGAAGAGTTAACAATTGCTATTTTAGCTTCTACTGCTACAAACCATATCCTTGGGCTACAACAACAATAAACAGAGGGGTTCTGTGCTAATTTGCTAAAAACAGGGGGGGAAAGAGCCCTAGTCAGTTAGAGGAGCCTGTAAGTCATTACCCACAACAACAGTAAAAATCCATGTTTTATACAGATTCTCTGATAGTGCTTCTTTAAAAAATACCACAAGGGAAGAAATAAAGAATAACACATTCCAGTAGGCTTGGAAAAAGCTGCTTGACAGTGTTATGAAAAGTTATATCAGAGTAAATAACCACAACAACCAAGCCAATTTTCCATGACTGTGTCCCAGCAGTCACGTGTCTGGGTTGTCCACTGGAGCCATTTACTTCCCCAGCAGAAAAAAGCTTAAAGACAGCACCAACACAGTGCAGAGCATGGGATTTCAACTCCAGCAGCAACAGGGCTCGCTGTGTCTCATGTTTCTACCCAAGCTCATTTACAGGTCCTGTGAAACACAAGATGAGTCACCCTGGGGATGCTCAGCTCCTTCAAGCAGCTCGCAGGCTGTCCCTGTCCCACTGCAGAGACCTCTTCTCTTCTGGGAACAAATCACAAGGGGACAGATCCACGGCAAGGCAAGCCCGAGGCACAGAATCAGCAGTCTGCCTGGCACTGCCAACCCTTTAACCTCAGAGCCTGCTGGACTTACAAGCACTTCCTCCAACCCAAGCACTGTGGCATTTGTTCTGCATCAAGTACAGGATCTCACTCCAGTTAATTTAATTCAACCTGCACAATACCATGCAAACGAATCAATAATGCAGAAGTTGCATGTTATTCCAGAGGATTTCATCTACCCTCCTCATCAGCCCACCAGCCACACCAGGGACACCCACACAAGCCTGGCTGTTCCCAGACCAACAGCAGGCACCTGATGGGTAGGAAGGCTCCAGATGGAAAGTGGAACAACAGATCAAGTGGTGCTTTTAGCCTCTGCCCCGAGCTGAGCGTTGCTCTTTTACTGCACCAGGCCTTGAGCAGGTTCACAGTACGAGGCTCCAGGCACAGGCTGAGCAAATGATTTACTGGTGTGGAGCAGCCATGGCCACAGCGATGGGGACAGTGGCAGGAGTGAGTTATGTGACCTCCCCTGTGCCGGGGCAGTGGCTGGTGTGTCCCTGGAGGGTCCATCTCCAGCAGCACAGAGAGGGGGATCTTCTCAAAACCAGCACCCACAGCATGGGCTGCAACAGGGCTCCAGCACGACCCCACCAGCCTCTCCAGCAGAACCTCCACGGCCTCCCAGTATAGAGCTGGGAAAGATCCAGGGCATACCAGCACCTATGGGACTTCCCAAAAGGAACCAAACCCAGGTTTCTCTCCTCTCTGTCCAAAAGGGACACCACCTAACACAGCACTGATGGCATATTTTTATGACTCACTATAATCTCAGCACTGTCATCTAGACTGGGATGAGAACAATAAAAAAGCAGTAATTATCCTGCCAACCCCAGTAATTCCCCTCTTTTTTGCAGCGATGACCCCACGGAGCCACCGAGCACAAAGAGCCCTCAATGCCTTTAAAGCAATTCTCTCTCTTTTCTTTCAGGGTTTGAATAATGCCCTTTGCACCCCTGCCAGAGCAGAGGCGCTGCCAGAACGAGGACCACAAAGGTCAATGGCCAAGGCTCAAACAATGCAGGAAATCCCAGTGCCTGCTGCTGCCAAAGTACATGCTGGCAGCATGTGGAATGGCCCGAGCTCAACAACAAAGAGGGCTGGTAATCAGTTTAATTGAAGACAAGCAGAAAATGATAGTGTGCATCTGAGATGGTTTTACTGTCCTTTAGCAGCTGACATCTTGTCTCCTGCTGGAAGAGGACACAGAATAAATCAGCTGCGAAGTTCAACACATCCAGGCACCTTTCAGGGGAGCAGAAAGTGACAGGATTCTGTGTTGCTGCAGTGTAACACACACTACATGCAGTAGATCTGGGGACAGGAGAAAACATGGGAGAAAGACCTTGTAGAATGAGAAATATTTAGAAAACACATGTGACAAACCCAAAGTGAACCCACACAGGCCAGGATCTGCATCTCAGACTCCAGGGCTCCCACGCTTTAAAGGTTGCTTCCCCCAGCCATGGGATGAGCTGGGAGCAGTCCCCAGCCCCAGCTGAGGGGGAACAAACACCCCTTCCTGTACCACAGTAACAACAGGGACAGGACAAACACAGCTTTACTCACCTTCACTGTCCTGTTTCCTGAAGCCACAGTGCAGATTTACAGATCTGATCTGCCTCAAACCAGAGAGACTTTCACAGCTAAACCCAAGGGACAAACCATCAGCAGCAGTCAGACAGAACTGCCTGACAAGCACAGAGAACCTCAGATAGTCAGGTAGATGAAGACTGGTGACAGAAATCATTTAAGGATCCTTGCATTGGAAAGTTTTAACTAATTTTCCACTCATAAAACACCAAACCACAGCACCTGGAATGTCAGCAGGCATCAATTCTTCACAGAAAATTTCTAGCAATATACTGTAACTTAGATTTGATGCTCATCGCATTTTTCTCTTCCACAGAATGATGAAATCAGGTTCTGACTGGACATTTTAGGAACACAAACACAGCATTTGGCTGGTTTGGTTCTGTTTGGTTCTGTTTGGTTGGTTCGTTCAAGTACCTCAGAGGTTTCCTTCCTGACAGCCAGAAATTGCTGAAGCCCCAAGCTGCAATCAATAAAGATAAACCAGCCAGGTTTTGCTCTGAATAAGATGCAACATTCCCATCACAGCTATTTTCCATGAGCAGACTGTTGGGTTTTGATCCCATGCACTCTGTGACACTGCAGCAAACTCACTGGGCAGTCACCCGCTGTGACATTCAGTCTTGGGTTATTTGTTCCTTTTTCTGCAGTCCCACTTACATCAGGACAAGAAGAAATAGCATGTAAGATTTCCCAAAATGAGCTTTGCTACCCCAAAGACACTCAGGCTGCATGCTGCACTCAAGCTTAACATTTTGCTGGGTCATCTGCAGCTCACAGCTCCTCCCTGATGTCAGGTCACAGCCAGGGGCTGGCCGGGGACACTGACCTGAGGAGACCATCCCTGACACGGGGACACCTCTGCTCCTGGCATGTCCCTAAGGCTTTTCTAAGGACACAGCCTGTAATCCAAACCCCACCAGCGAGACTGGTGTGGCCATGGCACAGGATTCCAGAGAATCTGTGGCTGCCCCACCCCTGGAAGTTTAGAGGGTTGGGCAGGACTTGGAGTAACCTGGGATAGTGGAGGGTGTCCCTGCCCATGGCATGGGGTACAATGAAATGAGCCTTAAGGTCCCTTCCAAACCATTCTTGGATTCTCCTGCTGGAGCTGTCCTCAGTTTCTTTTGAAATTACATTTAACCCTCCGGTGCAGACACAGCACGTGCCACGGAGCACTCATAGCAAGGGGATTAGAAACTCCTCCAGAGCACAACCACCTTGCACTGTGATACATCTGTCATTTGTAGGAGAAAACTCTTACCCAGGGCAGTTTTCACTACAGACAGGAGTTCAAATACAGAAACTCAAACTGTTTAGGGAAGAGCAAAACAAAACCCAGTATTATTTCCATGAGAGCAATGGGAAGATCAAAGCTCTAAGAGGAAGAACAGCATTAAAGCTGCGTGGAACTGATTACAGGTCAGGCCAGCAATAACAACTGGGCTGCAGAAACACCAATCATTTATCATCCCTGGGCTCACAAGCTCCACAGCAGCCAAGCCACTCCTCTCACCAGCTGCTGCACATCCCCTGTGCCAACCCCAGGGGCAGCTGTCAGCGGGGTGCTTGAACCTCCCACAGCTCAGGTAACCCCACCTCTCACTGAGACACCCCCACCACACCCACAGGGCTCCCCTCTCGCCTCAGAAGCAGTGACATCCCTCACTGCCAGAGACTGAGTGCACAAGGGGCTCTGGAGAGAGCTCTGTGCATAAAAACCCCCTGGAAAAGGCTGTGGTCATTTCATGTGGGTTTAGTGAAAAGTACATTTTTTAGGTGGGGCACTCACTCCACAGGTCAGAATTCCATGCTGCCTCCTGCACAGCCTAGAGAGATTTATGGCAGCATGAAAGGAATGTTCAAAGGCCAGGTTGGATGGGGCTTAGAGCAACCTGGTCCAATAGAAGTGTCCCTGCCCATGGAGCAAGATAATCTTTATGGTCCCATCTAACCAAAACCAATGCATGATTCTGTGAAACAACAGATGCTGTAGTCCTTCACAGCCACTTTCAAGAGAAACTACTTTGGTCCCCCCAGAAATGGAATTTTTCTTTCTGTCACACACACACACAGAGCAAAGCTCCCCCATCTCACATCCATCCCAAGGGAGCCTCTCACCTCCACAGGCAGCCCAAACCTGCCCAGGTACCGAAGGGCTGGCTCCAGTCCCTCCCTGCAGGACAGGCTGCCCCTCTTGCTCCCAGCCACTACACAAGAGGTTTCTGCCTTACAAAATCAGGAGAAAACGCTGAGAACGAGGTTGGAGTTGAACACATCGCAGTATTTTCCTTTCGGCAAGAAGCCCTGTGCTTGTGGCCTCCCGAGGGCAAGAGCAAGACATGGATTTAACCCTGTCCAGAAGAGCGCTGGGGCTGTGGGCGTGCTGAGCTCTGCAGAGGCGAGGGGCTCGCTCTGCCTGAGGCACAGACCGTGAGCAACTGCCCAGCCTCGGGATAAACGAGCTCGGATCAAAGGCAGCAACCGCGGCTTTGGGGAAAAGGATTAAATTCTCTCCCAGGCTTCCCGCCATGGTTTGGGGACACTTCTTGAGCCCCTCCGTTCCGGCAGGGAAGGCCGCGGGGCTGGGATGCAGCGCTGACAGCCGCGGGCTCTCACCGGGCCGCCACCAGCCCCGGCCCCGCGCTCCGGTTCCGCCGCCGAGCGCCCGGCGACCGGGGGGACACGGAGGCGTCAGGAGCCCACGGTGCGCCGGGAGCGGCCCAGGGCACCCCCGGGAGCGGCCCAGGGCACCCCCGGGAGCGGCCCAGGGCACCCCCGGGAGCGGCCCAGGACACCCCCGGGAGCGGCCCAGGGCACCCCCGGGAGCGGCCCAGGGCACCCCCGGTCCCGCCCGCCCGCCCCGCTCCGCACTCACCCCGCGCCGCCGCCGCCGCCGTCACTTCCGCCTCCATCCCCGCCTCCGCCCGCCGGAAGTGACGTATGGCGGCGGGAGCGCTTCCGCCGGTGCGGCGGGGCCCGTCCGGTGTGGGCGGCGGCGCGGGCGGAGCCCGCAAGAACGAGTCCGGCAGCAGCGGGAGCCACAAACACAGATCTTTAATGCGCTCAGACCGCGGGAGAACAGCACGGGCGCGTACGGGCACCCCGAGCGCGCACCCGCCGCCCCCCGCGCCCCACACGGAGCTTACAAAAACAACACGTGAAACCGCGGGGTTATTGTAAAAACGGACAGGGAAGGGGGCATGCACTAGGGACTGACACCGGGGAGCCGCGTTCGGGGGGACGGGGGGGATGGAGGGAGCGGGCCCGGGAACGGCGATTACCGGCGGCAATTCACCGCCCCACCGGCGGGCGAGCGGCTCGGGCCTGGCGGTGACGGGTACCGGGGCCGCGGTTGGGGCCGGCACCTCCCTGCCCTCGTGGGAAACACACCGAGGCACAGACCAGCGAGTGGCGAAGGCAGCGGCTCCCAGCGCCTGGGGACACGGCCGGTGCCGCCCTCCCGGGAGGGGCACGGGCTCCATCCCGAGTCACCGCCGCCCCTCGGCACATTCTGCCTGGCTGGCCTTGGAAAACACACCAACGCTTTGTCTGCAGGTCAGAGAGCCCCGCGGGGAAGCTCTGAGTGCAGAGTGCACAGTAAAAAGGCAGAGCTGTGGCTGTGCTTCTCTGGAGAAAGCAGCCAGGTTTCCCACTGCTTTGCTCACACCAACTCAACTCTCTGAACTGTAAAGGTACTAAAACCAGACTTGAGCCCAGCTTAGAAACATGTTTCAGCTCATCTGGTCATACTCAATGACAAACAGCTTTCAGAATAGATCAGGGCCAAATTTTATCTTTTTTGCCTTAGCTGGGCAAGTGAGGCAACCCTCAAGTACTGGGGACATAAAAATTAGGTGGCTAAGTACTAAAAGGAATAAAAAAAAAGAAATCTGATTTTTTTTTAAACATATATAAACTGAAGGAAAAAAAATAATTGAGAACCAGTGCTACTGGTGTGCTCACAGAGGGTCAGGTGGGTTTTTTGGAAAGGGCTGAAGCATTACAAAGGTCAGGGCAGCTCAGGGCTCCAGGCACAGCACGGCCCCGACCGCTGTGCTCACTGCATCAGGACAAACACGGGGTGTCCACGCTGGCCTGGACTGAAAACCATCCATCCAGATTTATTTATTCCTACTAAAACAAAATCCTGTTAAACAGTACGTAACTCCTGTGTCTCTACAAACTCACAGCTATCTGCCAAACAATAAAAATCCCAAACTACAAAAGATGAGTTGTATTCAGTAAATATAAATGGGAAATTTAGGCTTTGTGTAGAATGTTTATCAAGACTATTTACAGTGCAACACAGATCATTTGAGTTCAGATCTCGCCAGCTTCTCTCTCTTCTGACCTCTTGGAACGAGATTTGCCATTTGTGCTCTCGTGCCGCCTCTCAGAAGAGCTCTTCTCTTTCCTCTCTCTGTCTCGGGACTTTTCTCTTGAAGATCGATCTCTAGAAGATCTGGAGTACAAAGTAAACCATTGCTATCAGCTTCACAACTAAAAATTGTCAAATACCCACCAAGCAACATCTTTCCCTAGCAGGGCTGTGGCTGCAAGTTCCCTACAGCAATGTGCCTGGTACTGTGCCACGGGGAGTGGGTGCCCCCTGACAGCAGCTCTGGGCGCTCTGCGAGGTTTCTGTGCACAGCACAGCCTTTGTTCCTCCTTCCTCTGAGTGATCCTTTCAAGCTGTTGCCTACAGGGGCTCTCTCAGGTATTTCCTGTGCTCCTTATTATTTTTCTGGGCATCCTGAAGTACCTACAATTTCTTCCTCATCTCTGACTCGGCTCATTTCATGGCTTCCAGAGCAGTTTTTCATCACGCCCTAAGCTACTGGCTTTCTGCTCAACTGCTTTAAATACCAACTGGATTCTTTGCTGGCTCAGCCCTGGGCTTCTCACTTTGCATCCTGACAAATGCTGGCTTTGGCTGCATCCCGGGTTCAAAGTCAGGATGATACAGATTTATATTCAGGCACATCTTTTCACAGCCACAGATTTTCAGCAGCACTTCCCTGTGTCAGCCCACGCAGAATTAAACAGGAGGCTCCACATTAGGTCTAATCTGAAAGGCTGTTTCTTGTGTGATTCCTGCCAGCTTAGGGAATAGCAGGATTCAAAAGGAGCTGACCCTGAGGGAGCTCAGAAGAGGTTCCTACATTTTACTTCAAGGCTCAGTCCACAGGGTTTTTTTACAGTCACAACAGAAGGTACCTTAGAGGTGCCACTTTCATTCTTGTTGATTTTAAGTCTCGAAAATACTGCAGAACTGATACAGCAAAACCCAACAGCCATTTCATGTTCATTAAACTGTCATTGAACATCAGTCTGTCTGATGACATTACCTCTCTACCTTTTCCACAACAATGCCTGCTGCCTGCAGACCTCCTGCCCTGAGCTCTCCAGATCCTGTGACACTCTCCATTTCTTTCAGCAAGTGAAACCTCAGCTCAGCAGAACCTGAGGGCAGGTTTCATTAACTTTCAAGGTGAAAACAGAAGCTACTCTCTTTCAGGAAACAGGGTTTTGCTGTTTGTTCTCTTGTTTTTGTTATGTTTTCTTAAGCTGATCCTGGCCTGTCCCCAGCTCTCAGCAATTTTTTGCAGGTGTGTCAGCTGGCCAATCCCCCTGCAATCTCAATGGGCTGGTTTGGATGTGTTCAAGGGTTCCGAAGTAATCCCTTACCTGCTCTTTAGTAATAGTTATTACAGGATCTTCCTCACTTCCTAATTGTCCAAACTTCTTTTCTTTATTTTTCATGTTCAGGACAGATTTAAAAAAGCACTTTAGTATCTCATCCATTGGAGAATCAACAGTATTTACACCCCCCCTCAATTATTAACAGACTTTTTTTTCAGACCATTATTTCCCTCCCCTTCACCAGGTATCTTTAAGAGAAAAGCTGTTCTTATCCCTTAGCTAAACTGACACAAGACACACAACAAAAGGTTTTTTTCTAGCATTGTACTTGAGTGCTGGTGCCTTATCAGGTGACAGTGCTAAAGCACTCCCCCATTAACCAGGAGGCTTTTAAAAAATCCAGATCTAACCTCAGCAAGCACCTGGAGGCAGACTTACTCCTGGGCTTAGAAGGGCTGTAAGGGAACACAATGATTCCAGTCAATTTTTCTAATATCCTACACACACTTGCCTCATCCTTCCTCCAACACAGAGGCTGTTTTGCTGAACTTCAGAAAAAACTTTAAGCCCTTCTTTGGACTATAGTGCTTCTCCTCAGAGACAGAAGAATGGTATACTCCTCCTGTATTTCTTTTTCAGGAGGAAAAAGTGCAGATTCCTAAAGAATTGTCTCTCTCAAGCAGCCTTCTAACAGAAGACTCTCCCCAGATCTCAAATCATAGACTCCTTCTCAATGCCAGCACTGAGAGAAGGAATCTGGGAAGCAGAAAATAACTACAGAAGTGTAACATTCAAACTGCCTCTCAGGCACTTGCCTTTTACAGGCTCAGGGAAGCTCAGTTAGCTCAGGGAGGCTTCGTGCTGCTTTCCATCCAAGGAGCACCTCGAGGCTCAGCACTGCAATCAGGGAACCTGTTCTGTCTCCTAGACTCTCCTCTCAGCTGGGATCTTGCTGTACAGCTGCTGCCCTCAGGTGAGGCCACTGGGGAATCCTGCTTTGGCCCAGGAGCTGGCACAGGCCAGCACAGCTGCTCTGGAGAACCCTGCCACACGCTCCTGCTCGCTCTATGGGCCAGGGAGGTCACTGTGAGCCAAGGACTCCCCTTTCCAAAGCACTCCTGTCGAGGATACATACTTGTGTTTTGAACTCCTGTCTCTGGAGCCGCGGCGGTGACCTCTGCTGTGGCTGCGGGAGCGGCTCCGGTGGCGCCTGTGTCGGTCCCGGGAGCGCGAGCGCGACTTCCGCCGCTCCCGGGAGGCTGATCTGGAGCGTCTCCGCCTCCGCTCCCGAGACCGCGATCTGCAGGGAACACAGACTGCCTCAGTGCCTCACATCTGCACCCTGAGCTGCCCCTCAGCCCCTCCTGAGTAACAAATAGCCAGAGCACCAACACAGCCCAGCCCCTGCCCACACCCTGGGCTGATCCCCCACACCCCAGAGTGGGCGGCTGCCTCCTCCTGGGCCTTGTGCTACCAACAAAATTCCAGTGCGTTATTCAGTTTGCTGGAGAGCTTATAGAAAAAGCTCCCACCATTATTGTAAGGACGTGACAAGGGTCGGAGCAGAGCTTACAACCCTGCATTGCTCACAAGTGAGGCCCATATAAGTAGAAGAGAGGCCAAAGGAAGTGCCCTGTGAAATTACCATATCCCTAAGAGAATCTTCCATGTGAAAGTCCAGCACTTTAGAAGCAGATTTATTTCACCCTGCTCTAAAAATAAGAAAGATGCCAAAGAAAGCAGTAGGCAGGGAGATCTCCAGGTCCATTGTCATAGAGAATGTTGCCATAGCATTAAGGCAAGCTCTTCCCAGAGATGTGGGGGTTTTAATCTCAAATCTCTGTATTTTCACATCTGAGGTATTATATAGATAGCAGATAGTTCAGATAATACAATCATGGAAATGATCAGGTATTTATTGAAAGAGGCCTCGAGGACATCCATGGGCTCACACTGGACTACACAGAGCCCAAGCTACTAAGCACCTGCTCTACAGCCACACCAAGCTGAACTGCACCACTGAGGTGCCCATACTGCACTTCCCACCTCTTTCAGGGAGCAAACCAGACACTGAGGCACTGAGTGAATTCCATTGGTGAGACCCAGGAAAAACCTCAGAAGCTAGAGAGAAACACAAACAGGCATTTGGGAGAAGTGCAGAACTGGGCACTCACCTTCGACGATCTCTATTTCTTGATCCAGACCTAGAAAGGAGAGGAGAGTTAAATGAGAGAAGTTGTGATACAGCCAGTGGGTTTTCAATAGGAAAATTCATCCACACTGGCAGCTCTTCACAGGAATAATCAATACCTCAAATGATATATTACTTAAAAAAAAAAAAAAAAAAGTTTGCAAATAAAACATTTAGTTAGCGTCAGTTTTAGGAGTGAGAATTTGTCAAAAACCGGGAAACCTGAATTTCTGCACACTGAGCTTCCTGTCACTACAGAAAATGTCTAGAAACCAGATACTATGAATAAATCACCTCAATGAACCTTTCCAACTAATCTTCTGTGCATATTTGTTACATACTTTTTACTCCCTGCAGTCTAACACCAACTGGATCAACTCTTAACATTTTCAAGAAGTGCCACTCTCCAATCAGAAAGACATCTGCCAGTCTTCTGATTCTGGTTCCTCTGAGGCAGTTGCATGCTAGAGGGGTTTTAATAAAGAAAAAACAGCCTTTTCTCACTCCTTGTATTTGTTTACCAAACATTAGAAGGAAATTTGCATCAATAATTTTTCCCTTTTGGGAAAGATAACTAGGAAAAAAGCAGACAAAGCCACAAGAGAAGAACTATTACTGACATGTAATAGTTCAGAGATAAACTGAAAATCCTTAGAAAGCACTAGAGAAGAATAATCCAGGCCTTGCTATCCTTTCTCACATTCCAGGAGCCTCAGAGCTCCTGTGTGGCATTCTGAGCTTACTGCTGTCAGCATTAGCTCCTGACAGCTTGTAAATAACAACAGCAGAATTCTTTCAACTTCAGCAGCACCATTACTCAGCACCACTTAAAATACCTCTGCACATGGAAGCTGCACCCTCCCTCTTCCTCCGTGGCCACATTTCAGAGCCAGCTGAACATCACACACCATCTGAACAGTCTTGTTTTGCTTTAATTAAGAAGTGGCTCCTCTCCCTGTTTAGTGACTTACTCCTGTAACTGCTCCCCACTGCACACAGACTCACACACAGGCTCCATTTACATCCCACAGAGCTGTTCTGGCACCCTGACATGAAAGCTACATGCAGACAAGAATTTAAGAAGCAATAGAGAAGCATCTGTTTGATTAACATTATTTAAAACCATGCCTGGATAAGACAAGATTAAGAAAATCTACATGCACTGTCATTTCTTCAGTGAAACGGGATTGTTCAGTCATGGTAGAAAGTTAAAAAAGCTCCCAAATTTAGAAAGGAATTCAGCTAAGGACTGTAAACAAAGTGGAGGTGAACTTGGAGTCTGCAAATGAAACATGCACCGTGGCAACATACATGGCCAGCTGAAGGAAAAGCTGATAAACCAGGACAGCAAGGCAGTAACCACACACCTCCATTCCCATGTAACAGAACCTGACAGAGCTGCAGGACCTCCTGGAGATACCTGGCAGGCAGCTGGATTTCTTTGGTGGCTGTAATTACTCCAAGTTCTTACTGTTCTTTTTCTCCTGATCACTTTATTCTGAACCACCAGTGCACACATCCACAAAAGCCTTTCCACATCCCCTGAAAAGCAGCTATCATCCAAGCAGGGGTATGCACAAAAAACATCTGATAATCACTCCCTAGAACCAAACTTCAGAATTCAGGAAGTATCCAACAAAACAGTATTGTCCTTAGTAGCCTGAATCATTGTACAGCAGGAGACAAAGCAGACTGCTCTCCATAGGAGCAAGAGGACTGAGCAAGTCTATTTTATTTATTTTTTCCTCCTTTTTTTGTCCCTCTATCACAGAGACTTTCTGCTCAGTTTCATAACCTGTCTTTTGTCCAGCTTAACACAAAAGAAATCCATTTGGCACCTCCACCAGACTTGTTTGCTGGTGTACTCTGGAAGCAAACACTGAGGTCTGCACTTCCCAGCAGGCCACTTCTCCACAGAATTCCAGTCTCAAGAAATTACTGGGTACCCAACAGCCACCAGCACCATCACACAAGACTTGTGTTTATTACCACTAGGGTGGTAATCCAGTTCACTCATTTCTATGTGGAATCCCGGTTTATTGACAAATTAATTACAGCCGTGAGAGGCAGAGTTTCACAAGGGAATCCACAGGTTTGCAGGGATGTCACAGTGCCTGTCAGTCACTAAAGACTCCCAAAGTCAAGTCATACTCTCTCTCTTACTGAAGTAACACCATGAAGGTGCTGTATAAGAGGATATGACAAGAAGAGCTCTGAAGGGAACATGTTTCTTGTGGTTCCTAAAAGTACCAAGCTCTGGATAAGAGAGGCTGGCTGGAAGGTGGTAGACATCACCAATTAGTTTTTGATGGAAAAATGCCTCTGTGAACATGGTGTGCACAGCTCCCAGCAGATAAGTGACTGAGAAATGTGGACTCTAACCTCAGTTCTGACACTGAGTGTCCACTGGGATCCCCTCTCAGGTCAAGTTCTCATTTTGGAGAGACAACTGATGTATGTGCCTCTTCTGTGTGGCACTCCTGACTCCTTCATACACCCTCCTGTGAAGCACACAGGTGCCCCTGCACAGAGCCAGAGAAAAGGCCAGCCACAGTCCCTAAGTACTGTCACATATGGAAACAGCAAGAACTCAGACTTTAGGCCAGCTCCATGCAGTTCTTAAAGCTTTCCTCTTTTAAGCCTTAAATAAACATTCAAAAGCAGCTTTCAAACCCCCTCATCAGATGCATCCACATATGGACTACCTATGAACACAAGAGGCTCTTTAGCTCTCAAGAATTGAGGGTTTGAGTTTTGTTTTTTTTTTAACCACTAAAACAAAACGACAGGCACACCACAGGAGGAAGAAAACCAGCATTTTGAGAAGATGTGGATCAACAAAAAGATCCAGAGGGTTCTTCCTGAACAACTCTGTTGAGGAATTTTTACAGAGAAATGACCTCCAGGAAGAAGACGCTCCATGGAGACAAGCTGAGTCCATGTTAGGCAGGGTCCTGCTGTGGGTCTGCCATGAAGCAGCTGCATGAGAAGACACTTCCCATTTCACTTCCACATCTCTGACCACAGCAGCAGCAACAGCAGTCCCTTTTGATTAACTCCTGTATTGGGGAGCTACTTCCAGATCCTGCAGCTCCCCAACTCAACTGCATTACAGTTGCATGGATAACAGAAAGTTGTGAGGCCCTTCATGAAGTGCTACAATTCCACAGAAAGCTGTAGCACGAACTGCTCCTCCGTATCACACCAGGCAATCCCCAGAGAAAATCCACATTAAACACCCTAACTGGAGTTATGCATAACATTCATAAAGCAATATGGATAATGAAAAACAGTTTGGGGCTCACATCTTCATAATACACTAAAATCACCATGCTGCTTCATTTGTCAGCAATTCCAGCAATGTATAGCCAGAGCCAGCACAATCTTAAGAGTACACTGCAGTTATAAATCTCATATTCCTCAGACAAAGTCACTCTTCAGCTGACTCTGGGTTTCAAAAATAGCTCTGCACAGGCAGCAAGGTTGGGGTCTTTTTGATGCAAGAAGCACACGAGGAGAAACACACAAGGTAAGCAGGGAGATGCTGTGACAATCAGAACAGCATTCCTACCCAGCCACTTGCTCTGCCTGACCCCTGCAAATAACCACCCTCCCCACACCAGGCTGCCTAACTGAGCTGTTAACATACAGGATGCCTCTTCAGTTTAAGTACAGAAGAAATTTTTTTTTCAGTTCAGCTGGCAAGATGCAGAAGAGCTTGTCCTGAGAAAACCAATGTTCCAGCCCCTCCCACTGCCCAGGAATTAAGACATCTGACCAGAAAGTGACACACATAACTACAACAACCAGAAACAGCCACTCCTTGGGATCCCTCAGCTTCCTTAGGAAATGCTTGCCAAAACACCTCACTTATTGTAGAAAAGTTACATGCATTGTCCACTATTGGCACATGGACACCAGCCCATTTGTCACCTCCAAGTCTCCAAGCAGTGAGGAGGGCTGTCCAGGGAATTTCTGCATCACTACTGCCTTTTGAGCAAGCCTAGTCCTCACTCATCCTAAACTTTCCCACTCAGGTGCTCTGGATGAGGATATTTTATTCAGATTCCCTAAGACAGGGATTAGATCAATATAAACCTGAAGACTACAGGGAACTCCCACCTGTCAGACACACAGTGAAGGTCAAAATACATGTACAATCACTCTAAGGTGGAGGAGTGGAGGATTTGTGCATTGTTTTCATCTTTAACTGAATCCCAAGATGCTCACACAGCATCTGGAGCACATCCAACAGCCACTCCAGAAGCAGATGCTGAACTCCTGCAGTGCTCATGTACAAGGAATCAGATGCTTCTAAACTTCAGAGACCAGTTCCCAGGTCTCACTCACCGTCTGCCCATCCTCTCCTCTCGTTCTCTCTCCTCTCTCCGTCTCAAACGATCCTGGTTTCTCTTCTCTTGCTTTTCTGCCACTGTTTTCTAGGGGAAAAAAGAAATCCACATCATATTTCAGCAATACAGTAACAGCCATTATTTAGAGTCATACAGTAACAGGTCAGATCTGCAGGAAGACCATTCCAATAGCAAAACAAAGAACCTGGCACTGCATTTTATGTGCTAAGATCTCTATCAGGGTCCTCATTTTTCTCAGTTGAGGCACTGACCTCAATGCACCGTGAGTGAGGCACAGGAATCACAACTCTTACTCAGCTAAAGGTCTCTGTTTGCAAGGAAAGCCAGTACCACAACCCATTTCAAACCATTTCAGAAAACTCCTAATGGCTTCAGCCCGTCAAGATCTTTTCACTGACAGAACCACATGAAACTTCAGTTCTAACATTTCATTAAAAGGTTTCAAAGTCAAAAAAAACCCAGAGTAACAAATTTTCATGTTAATGAGAATGACTGTACCAAAGCTCCAAGGAATAAATTATAGCAGTGCTCTGGTTTGACTGATTCTGAGGGTACATATTTAGTTACCCAGAAAAGACAGAAGAGAACCCAAGACAAGGTTAAACAAAGCTCTGTTTGATGCTTTAGGAATTCTGCAGTTGGAAATTTCTGACCTTTTACAAGCCCTCTGCAAAGAATTCTGTATTAATTTAATAGAAGTGTTCAAGGTCTTCAGAACTACAAATAGAAGGTTTAAAACAGAGAGGATTACCCTCAGCTGATCCAGTTTCTCACGAATCTGAATGAAACCCAAGTGTAATTTGCCTCCAAAGTGGTCAGCAAGACGCCTGTCATTGTCATGGAGACCCAGATATGCGGAACAGACTTCACACACACGCAGCTTCTGCTGCTGGAAACTGGATGCAGGCATTGAATTTCGGTATTCTTCCTACAGGAAGGCAAGAAAGCCCACACAAATGTCAGGGAACTCTTACACAGACACAACCCTCCAGGGAAACCCCTGCAAAGAATTGCTTTGAAGAATCAAAACCCACCCTCACACAAAGGAGGTGCCACACAAATGCTTTGTGGGCACAGCTAACCCAACAGTCTATCCCTGCAAGGGACTGGTGACCAAATATTTCAGAGGACGGAGCCCTCCCCACCCCAGGCAGCTCCCTACACTAGATAAAAGTTTCTAAAAATCTTTTCATCCACCTGTTTGCTGGCACATGGCTGAAACTGCAAAAGGAGGTGCTGGCACACAGGAAGAGGCAGAAACCACCCAGCCTAGTCCAGGCTCCTGTGACAGCCCAGAGGAGAGCCAACACTGTACCTCTGCCTCTTTCTTTTTCGCTCGGACTTTCTCCACTTCCATCAGGATCTTTTGAGACTCATCAACATTTCCTTCAGCTCCCAGCTGTTCAGCTTTAGCTAGGAGTTTTCCAATATCTTCATTCAGCTCATGGACTTTCTCTGCCTGAAGAGAATAGTTAGTTTTTAGTAAGACAAAAATGTGATAAAGCTTGCAGGACAACTTTTCATTTTTTTAGAAAGAAATACTGTGTAATGAAATCTGTTGTTGGAAGATGGCCATGAATCTCCAAAAGTCCCCAACAAAAGGGACTGGTGGACCAACATCAACACAGTCACAGACACATGGCAAAGAGAGAAACTGGATGTGGAGAGATCATGATCTGCCAGTCATTTCTGGCTTACAGGTCAGCACAGAGGCCACAAAATCAGCTTCAGAAATGTCTTGTATTGGCCCAATTAGGCAAGTTCCCAAAAAGGAAACTCCATGAGCATTTGTTAAATGAAACAAAAATCATGGGATGATAGACTTACTATTCTAAATTATTATGGTAACATTTGACAGCATGGGGAAGAAACCAATATGCTTTACTTCCATGCTAAAGCAATGTCTTTTAGAATCCATGGTGCTCTTTAAGTTTGTCACCAGAATGGCCAGAGCAGTCATTTGAGGAGGATAGCTGGAATCCCCAGATCCTCTGGGGAGCCTAATTCCCCAGTATCACTGGTGTCAGAGAAACGGAGCACCAGGGCTCCCACTGAGACTTTCTGAACCAATGCTTAGTGAGAGGCCAATACCTTTGCAGACACTTCAGCACTGATCTCTTCCTGTGTCTCAGCCAGGCGTTTCTTGGCCAGTTCTGTTCTCCTGTCACACTCTGCAATGAAGGATTCCAGGTGATCCATTGCCTGCATGATCAGACAAAGAATTGTGAAATGAAGCTGCTCTCCGTGCCAGATGCAGCTGTGACACTCATAGCTGCAATCCTGTATAATGCACAAACAACTTCAAGAACAGATGCTTAGAGAAAAAACCCAAATGACACTTTGCAGTACAACTTACATTTGACCCCTGCCCTGTAAGCCTGACCCAGTTCCTTTACTCTGACACATCAACACAGCTTTGCACTACAACTTCCTTCCTATGCAGGAGCAACAGGCACAGAGAAAAAAGCACTGAAATAACATGAAAAGGAAAGACAGAATTGTGCTTCCCCTTTATCTGTTCCATCACAGAAAAAAATGAAAGCTAAATCTGACAAAAGTTAAACTACTGAGCAGAAGGCTTTTAATGTTAAATCTTTTTGGGACAGTGCACCAGGTTACAAGAACCTGTTACAGAGCAGCAGGTGTGGGATCCAAGGAATGCCAGGGAACCTCCCAACTAGCTGGGCTAATGGGGTGGCAAAGGCCATAATTACTTCTTCATTCTCCAGTCAGCAGTCAGGCTGACATTCAGGAAGGGGCTGCATTCTGGACAGGTAACACATCAAGCAACATGATGAGCTGAAATGGCCACTGAGTTTTACTGCTCAGCCCAGTAACTTCAAGAAGCAGTTTCCCCAAAAGTAACTAAAATTTCTCCATACTTACATCCAGCTCAAAAAACAGGTCTCTCTCTTTACTTGCAATCTCATAATCTGCTCGCAGAGCCAAGTCATGGATCTTTGTACATTCTCCCAGGTCCATTCGCTGTTAGAAGAAAAAGGAGAACCCACATAAGAACCCCCCATTACAGCAACAAGCAGCAGATGTCTCTTGCCAACTGCATCATATCAAAATAAAGTATCTTCAGGAAAAGCAGCTTTCTTTTAACCTCTCAGTACCACAACCAGCCAGAAGAACCACATGCTTGCCAGAACTCGTTTTGTAGATGTTCTGGGAGCATTAAAACAGTCCAAATGCTTTAAGTCCAGTCCTACTCCTGCTTCAAGTCCCAGGACAGCCTCAGAAATGGTTGGGAGGGAGGTGGGTCCCCTTCAATAGGCACCAACTGCAAATGCCTCCTTTCCTGGAGCCACAGCCCAGGAAAACATACCTGCACCTGTTTAAAGCTCCTCTGGAAATGCACATCTGTGTCAGGATGAGCCCAAGTAACATATGACATACCAAATTGTAGGATACACACAGGATACTTCCTATCAACAACAAAAGGACTTAAAAGGATTAAGGGCTACCGCCAGCAGAAATGCACATCCCCACACTCAGCAACAACAGACAGACTGTGTTAATTCCACAGACAGACCCTTCCCACATCCAGCTGCAGCCTGGAATTTGAAAACCTGCCCAGCAAAGCAAAGTCCTACACATAAGCCCATTTAATGAGAGGCTTAAGAGCATCCCTCTTCCCAGAAAGCTGCCCTTCCCTCCCATTGCACTCCAAATTATTTGAATTTATTTTTTCTCCCACCTAGTAGTTAACAAGCCACATGAATCCAAGTCAATTATGCTCTCAAGACATGGAAGCTGCATTTCAACATTATCAACTTGTAACAAAGAACCGTATCTTATTCTAAGAGTAGAAGAAGAAAATGACATTTTGAAAGCCAAAATAATAAAAGCCCTAATTGTGAGCCACTGGAGGAATGGCAGGGTACATGTCACTGCATGAGGGAACACCCCAACCCACCACCTCTTCTCTCATTCTCACCACCAGTCCCCAGGAGCCCAAACCTCAATGTGCACAACAGGTGTCAACTCAGTGAACTGCAGAGAAAGCTGAACTGGGATAACTCTGAATCCCTGTGGAATATCACAAATTAAAGCTGGGGATGCTTACATGAAACAATGCACCCAGCAGTGTTTAGAATGTAGCAAAGAAACTAAAGCAAACTCTACCAGTTTATGCTCAGGTTTTCAGCAGGTGCCTATTACTGGATTTTCTCTTCTAAAAAAGGGAAAAAAAAAATCCAAATTATTTGCCACTATTTAGCCTTCCTCATTTTGATCGGATTTACCAGAACTAGGAGGCCAGAGGCAGCAGGCTCCAGAAACAGACGCTGCATCCAGAATGCTCCTGCTGAGCTCTCTAATGATACAAATGTAACACCTACAAAAAAAGCATTGTTGGTACTTTCAGAGCTTGATCATGTTCAACTTCAGCAAGCCACTTCAAAGAATGCTAGAGAGTTACTGTTATTTTACCACAAAAATAACTTTCTGTGATGTGACACATCTTTCATTCTTCTGGTCATTCTACTGAGATCACTTTCCAAGATCCTGCTCCAGTCAACACTGGCTGGTTTATAACACAAGTATGTGAGACAGGCAACCAGCAGAGCCCGAGCAAAGATTTAACTCCACACACACACAAAGATTGAAGACATTTAGATGTCACTGATAATTAGTCCTGCTCCCATTTGCTGAGAAATCCACATTCTGAAGTATCTCTTATGATCTCCACTCAACTGGCAACTCACCACAAAATGAAATTTCCACAAAGATGCTTTAACAGTAATCAGAGATGCAGAGTTTCATCCAAGTGAAAAGGAAAGCACAAACCCCCCTCTCAACCCACAAAAACCAATTCTAGAACCTACAGATTTTAACTTATCTTCCCCAGCAGAGGACACAATTAATTCTCTGGATGTAATTTCCAAGGTATGTTCAATCTGGGCAGCTTTGAGGCTCATTTGTCCACCTCCTATTGGAGCTGAAATTCAGAATTGCCAGCTGATGCCATCTCTCAATGTGCTATAATACTTCCCCTGACAGAAATATGCTTACCATGAGCTGCAGAGAGAGCTCAGCACTCACCACAAACGATGTGGATGACAAGGGCTCTGGTAACAGCCCACAGTCTCACTAAACCAATGCCTGGTCTCCCAGAATGTTCCTCCTTATCCACAGAGACCAAAGAGAACCACTGTAGGTTATTTAGTGGCAAGTTTAGATAAGTTTCTGGGGCCAAAAACAGAATAACCACAGGAACAAACCAACTTAAAATGACAACTCTTACATCAGGAACACTCGTGCACCTCAACAAAGCAAACATCAACAGGACTCCTGCAGCTCTCAGAAATATTCCAGAGCTTTGCCTACAGTCTGGACTCCTTTTCTTACTCTGCTCCTGAAGGTCAGTGAGTGGGACTCCATCACATTTCACTGAGCACAGCTCCCCAAGGGATCAGCTTCCTGCTTGCCTTCAATCAGCTTCCCACTAAGGAATAGCTGCACACATGAAGGATGCAGCAGTAACAATGCCTTAGGGGAGGACACAAGACAGCAAGCACCAAAAGGCTTGGAGCATCTGTTGGAAGTTTCCAAGAGGTCCAAGGTCCTGATTTCTGCAGTAATACAGCCAGAGATGGATTATACCCCACCCAGCTGAGACAGATCCCCCCATACAGCTCTTCCTTAGCAGAGCACTGTAAAGTGCCAGTGAAGCTGGCTGAGATCACGAGGGAAAACTGCACATTCCAGCTAAGTTTCACTCTGTACTGGCAGCAGTGACAGCTGAAATGCTCTTCCTGTTCTGGACATCACATGTTCTTTCAACACAGATCTGCAGCACCAACACTTGCTCTGGCCCCAGCAACCTGCTGACAGAGGTGTAGAACTGCACACCCACTTCCAGGCTACCACACAATCATGTGAGTGAGCCACAAGATCACTTGTGCAGGAGCAGTCTTTCTTCCTGCTCCTGCAGTTTCTGAGCACAACTTCCACAGTGAGAGGGAAAGGATAACTCAATCAAGACAAGTAAAAACAGAAGAAACAAATTCTTCAAGGTACTTCTCTGGCCCAGGAGACTCACAACCCACCTGAAACACTTCAGACTTCCTCCAACTTTGGCAACAGCTCACACACATCACTTCTGCTGAACTACCCCTTCAACTCACCATTTACTCTCTTTCTGAAAACCTGCCAGAAGAGGTAGAAGGCAGCTTTCATCTTCAAACAATGCTTTGGGGTCCAAAAACCTGTTCTAGAATCTTGTGCCAAAAAACACACCCTGACCACAGTGACCTATACAAAGGATGGAAGTTTAAAATTCTGAAATGGAGGTGAAGTCATATGGAAGCTGACGGAACAAGCGCTGCAAAACACATCTGAGCTTCAAATTAATTTCAAAAAATAGAGGTACAGAGATTGGTATTCAGCTTTTCCAATCTTATCTGCAAAGGCAGCCACTGAGAAGCTAAAGTCTGAGCGCTCAGAGCAGAGGCAGCTACAGCTCCTTCTGCCAGTGCTGCCACACTGCTGCTGTGGCAGTGACACAAGCAGGGGCAGCAGTGCCAGCCCTCCCTTTGCTGGAGACCCACTGTGCCAGCCAGCTCCCTAACGAGCAGCAGGAAGGGCTACAAATAACCACAGCATCTTTCAACAATCTGGTTAAGTGCACAGACACTGAATTGCCACAATAGTTCATGCACACAGCAAGGGCCAAGATGGATTTCAAACATCCATATTCACCTCCATCCTGTGACTGCTGCACAATGATGGTGACGAGGACACAGTTTTCTTTCCACAGTCAGGCTGCAGCTTTCAAATGAACACTTCCTCCACAAGAGCTCGCTGTTAAAACCCACATCACCTTCTGCTCTCAGGGGAAGCACGTGAGCCAAACCTTTGAACACTGGCCAGCTCTGTTCCCACAGGGAGCAGTAAAGGAGCTGAGACAAGTGTCTGAAACCAGTCGGGCACGGTGACACAAACAACCAAGCAGCTCAAACAACCAACACTCAGCCAGAGATGTGACCTGCCATCACCACAATAACAATAGAAAAGCTGCTCTTCCATCAGGGCTGGGGCAAGGAGACTGAAAATCTCCAAGGATTAGTGCAGCTGCTAAGAAAACACTTGCTAACCTGAACATGCAGCAGTGAACCAGGGCAGCAGCCTAGCTATGGGCTTGGAACCACCATAGAACAAGTTGCAAGCTCTGACTTATCTCAAACTGTTAAGACAGAAATAATTTTGCAACTTCCCACAGGACTGTGAAAGAAAAAGCATCTCAGGTGAATTCTGAGAGCTCCTAGTTTGGTTTTTTGTTTGGTTGGTTTTGGGGTTTTTTTTTTGAGAAGTGAGAGCAGTTCCATACATGGGTCACAGGAAGTGGAATTAGGTTTGTGACTGCTCTCTGAGCACAGAAAGATCTCTCCTAGAAGTCACCCACCCTGCAGAGACAAGAGCTGTACCAACACCCTCTTCACCAGAATCCCTTATTCCAGATGCCACACTTACTGTTCCAGCCAGGATATCATGGGGACAGCAATCCAGCAGGTGACTCTTGCACACACGATCGTCTGTAAACTTCACCCTTTGTCTGGTTTCATCTCCTGAAATTCATGTGTGGTTTAAATAAGGAGACATTAGAACACCAAGAGAACACAGGCATCAGCATGAACATTTCACCTCAATATGCAGATTAAAATATTTTGTGCTCCTGCTCCCCAGAATTACTCAAAGAAAAAAAAACAAAAAAACAAAAAACCACCTTAGAGGGCAACAGGATATTCTGGAACACTTATAATTGGCAACAAACACTATTTTAGCATTTATTCATCCAGGACACCATGTTAAACACAGTGCTGGCGAGCCAAGCAATGTCCAAGGCCTGTCATCCACATAAAGAAGCAGCACAGCCAGAGGAGAAAAGCAGACAGGCTGGCTCCCAGCCAAAACCTGTTATTTTTTTTTCCACCCTTTCTTTTTCTTACTGTGAAGAAGGGGCATGAGATACCAAACCCCATACTATCAGATCACAAAAGAGGGCTGTGCTGGGCAAAATTTATAGACAACTGCTCTTTGCTCAGGCACTAATTGAACCATCAGTCCATTTGGTTTGGAACCCAACTATGCAGGGTGTGCTCTCCCAGGCCCTGCAAGGAAGGAGCTGGCAGGTCCTGGCCTGGAACACACCATGTGCTCCCACCCACAACCCACCCTCAGAGGACATTTTACACTCAGGAGCCACTTAAACGAGACAATATCAGAAAAGCAAAAAAAAAAATAATAAAAAAAGAAACAAAGTTAGTCAATACACACTGCGAGCTCCAACACATACTATACCCATCTGCATTCTTCAAGACCTCAGCTGCAGAATTTTATGCCCATTGTTGAAAAGTTTTAAAGGAAAAGCTTTCTTGCCCACACCTGCAGTAAGGAAGTCAGGGGAATGATACATAAAAGTAAAGGCAAAGTGGTAATGGTATGTGACAATTTTAAAGCTCATCTGTGCATATGACACAGGTATGTGTAATACTAAAGTATGAATATAGTTTAGGATTCACAAGCATCCAGGAATAATGTTGTGTCTACTGAAATTTTTTAAAATTTTTTTTTCTTTCTAAGCTACACTTTTAAAGTTACTTGTGAAAAAAAGCAAACACTTTTTTTTTTTGTTATAACAGCTTTAAAAATTGGTTGTGACTCACGGCTCGATGAACATGAGGCTTTTCTGCAACTCCCTTGCAGATTGATGTAGGCAGGCAAAGATACACTGAACCTTTATAAATAAAATAGAGGGGCCACAATTGTTCAGTTTGTATGAAATAAAAATATGGGAAGCAATTCAATAGCAACTCAATACACAGAGAAAGAAAAGCACTTATTCACTTACGAAACAAAGTGCAAAGTGCCTGGACAGCCCTGTTAACGTGCCAAAGGGAATTTAAGTACCCAACGAGTCGCAGAAGGGAGACACAAACCGCAGCGGGACCGTACTTTGCACGGGCTGTCACATTTCTCGTCTCGGACAGCACCCGGCGCTGCGGGCACACCTACCTACGCGCCGCTGGACGGGCGGGCACGGAGCCGGCCCCGCGCCTGCCGGCGGCCCGGAGCGGCGGGGGGCGCCGGGCGCTCTGCGGGGCGGGGGCGCGGCGGGATCCCCGCCGGCCGGGCGCGGGCCCTCCCGGGCTCCCTCCGCCCCGAGCGCCGCCAGGCCCGGGCCCGGGCCCGCTCCGCCGCCCCGAGGCTGGAGCAGGGCGGGCGGGGCCGGATCGCGCCGCGGGTCCGGAGCGGCGGCGGCCGGGCCGGGCCTCGCGCGGTGAGGTGGCCGCCAGGCCGCGGCGTTTCCTGCAGGCCCCGCCCGCCCCTACTCACCGTCCCGGGCCGTGCCCATCAGCTGGTCCAGCAGGGCCCGCATCTGTGCCTGGGCCGACATGGCGGGGCCGGTCCGGAGGCGGCGGCTCCGACCGAGACCGAGACCGAGACCGGGACCGGGGCCTGGGGCGGCGGCGGCTCAGCGGCCTCAGCGGCGGCGACGCGCAGCGAGCGCTGAGCGGAAGCGGCCCCGCCCTGCGCCGCGCGGCATGACGGGAACGGTAGTCCGCCAGGGGGCGGGCTCCGAGGGGCGGGGCTGAGGGTGGGCGTGGTCAGAGCGGAGCAGCGGTGATGTCAGAGGGGCGTGGTTGCGGCGAGGGGCGTGGTCTGATTGGGCAGTGATGTCAGAGGGGCGTGGCTGTACACAGGGGCGTGGTCTGATCGGGCAGTGATGTCAGAAGGGCGTGGTCTGATTGGGCAGTGATGCCGGAGGGGCGTGGCTGTACCCAGGGGCGTGGTCTGATTGGGCAGTGATGTCAGAGGGGCGCGGTCTGATTGGTCAGTGCTGTCGGAGGGGCGTGGTCTGTTCGGGCAGTGATGCCGGAGGGGCGCGGTGGGGCCGAGGGGCGGTCGGGGATCGTTCCGGCCCCGCCGCGGTGGGTTCGGACCCCGGCACCGCTCTGACACCGCCCCGGGGCTCGCCGGGCCTGGGCACTGGTGCCCAGACCGCAGCGGAGCCCCGGGGACCGGCTGGTGCCCGGAGCAGGCTCGTCCCCGCCGCGCTGTGGCAGCTCGGGGCCACCTTGGGGAATGTGGGGAGGGGGCAGGTGGGACAAGGAAAGCCCCTGAGCTCCCCGCCCCGGCTGCTCTCCGATGTTTCCCGTGCCCGAGAAATCCCACCACCCGCTCTCTTTGCTGCCGCAGGGCTCCCAAGGCAGCGCGGGTTGGAGCCGCAGCGCTGGTGCAGGATGCTCCGTTTGCCGCAGCCCTGCCGGGCTTTCCCGCAGCTTTTAAGCTCCGTTGGATTCCCGGGAAAGGCACCGTGAACCAGCCCCGGGCAGGGCTGTGCCGCCGCCCCGCTCCGGTGCAGCATCCCGGCTGAGAAGAATGGGGTCTGCGACCTCCCTGCTTGTCTCTAAAAACAGGAGACCCCTTCCCTGTGAGACAGGAGCTCCTCATACCCGGCCCTGGCAAAGTTTGGAGCAGGGATGGCCACCCTGGGCACTCGAATGGGAGCAAAGCCCAAGACTGCTGCAGGAGCAGTGGCGTTGCCTCTCCCTGCTGCTCGCCCTTGGTCCTGCTGAGCCCTGGGTGTTCCTTAAGTGCGTGATTCCTTCCCACGGAGGACAGACACCTCATCACTCCCAACTCTGTGAGCCAGCACGGCCAGACCTTCCCACCTGGCCAAAGGGTCAGGGCAGCCCTTTCCTCCGGCCGGACTGACCCCGAGGCTGTGTCCCCATCTCCTGCACTGCGGGAAGAGGGCCTGGGGCAGAGGTGGCTGGGGGCAGGGTGGCTGTCCGGTATCAGTGCCAAGCTGTGCCATGCCGGGCCGTGCTGGGTGGGTGGGTGACAGTGGGTGACGGCAGGGAGCAGCCCGAAGGGTGCCCGTGGCTAATCAGCTCCTATCCGCCCGGGAGGCTGCTGCTCCCACCCCGCTGCACCGCTGTGAGTGTTGGAGAGAGGAGAGGGAGCCCTGCGGAGCCGGTGCCCAGCCCTGCCCCTGCAGGGAGCCCCAGGGCTGCCGGCCCGGGGAGCGGGTGGGTGACAGCCCAGCCCAGGCTGGGACACTGCCCTCGCCAGTGCTGCACCCTGCCCGGAGCTGGGAACCCCATCTCAGCACTGCAGACACCTCAGAACACGGTGCCCAGGGCAGGGGGCAGGGAGGGCTCCGAGGGAGACACTAGGAGCTGTGGTCACCCCAAAAACAGGCGAGCAGGCCAGCTCTGGAGCAGGGCTGTGGCTGTCCCCAAGCCCAGTGGCTGGTGTCCCACTCCCTGAGTGTCCCCAACACTTATGACAGGGTCTGGTGCTGTGTCAGGCCCCTGCCATCCCTTCAGCTGTCGGGGACAGGCTGTCCTGTGCCCTCTGGCTATCCTGTGTCCCCGGTCAATGTGTCCCCTGGCCCTGTTCTGTGCTGACCCCGCTGGCACTTCCTGCTGCCAGGGCAGAGATGGCACCTCTAGCACAGCCTGTTTGGGACCTGAGCTGATTGCCATTGTCCCTGTCCTCACAGGGGAGCCATGGGCCGTAGCATGGGGTGAAAATGCTGTCATCCAGATCTGTCCCCACTGGTCCAGACACTCTCCACATGGTATATCCACCTTTGCATCCACAGGTTCCAAAACCCTCCCAGGCCTGGCTGGGGAGCCCAACATCCATCTCGAAGGGGCACAAGGCTGGAGATGGGTGGTCTGAACCTGCATGAGGGTGGTGCAGCACCTGGGTTACCCACAGAAAGGCTTTGCCCACTGCAGCGGCAGCCCCTGTTTGCAGAGGCACGGCTCGATAAGCAGTATGTTCTTCAGAAGATCCCTACTCCAGGAGTCAAAATAGCATGAAATTTAATTTTACGCCTATTTGACAAAGCTTGATTTCACCTCCAATCAGCAGGGAGATAAGAGCCCTCGGCACAAGTGTGCGGGCAGTTTGGCAGCTGGGGCTGCCGATTTAATAGGTGAATTTACAGGGACAACACTTGAAAATCCCCTGGCGAGTGAACCATTAAGGTGAGCCCTGCCTTCCATCCCCGCGTCCCTCCCCGCGCCGCTCTCCCGTTGCTGGGTGCTAAAGCAAACCCCGGCTCTGTTTACCGAGTCTACTATTACAATACGGCTACCAAATATTTGCCAGCCGTCAGCTCGCTGCTCCGCTATAAATACTTCAGGCCCAGGTGGAGGGACGGGCAGGGGAGCGGCGCGGGAGCCGATGCATGGCCGGGCGGCAGCGCCAAGGTGAGTGCGGAACCCGCCTGGCCCGGGGGTCTCTCCTCTCCTGCTGAGGGTGGTGCCAGGCTGTGGTGGCCCTGCTCCCCCCTCCCTGCAGCCCAGAGGTGAGGCTGAGCCCCCCACAGCCCACCCCGGGGCAGCAGCGGGGGTACTGCGGTGGGGACGGCACAAAGAGGGACACGCAGAGATGGTAAGAATGATCTTAGGCTGGGTGCAGGTCCTGGCACCATGCTGGATTGGTTCCCCAGGATTTGGTCTTGCCCTGAGACCCTCTCAGCATGGCCAGGGGTGTCCTGCAGTGAGGCTGGGGACTCTTCAGCAAGGTAGCACAAGCTAGAAAGGGGCCAGGTCCACCTCAGCAAAACCCAGCTGTGGTCAGAGCCCACCCGGGCAGGGCAGGGAGGAGGTGGGTTCACTCTGTCACCGGGAAACCCAAGGGGCCATGGTGTGGGCAGGGCATGGGGCTCTGTGGCACTGAGCTGCAGGGTGGGTGCTGAGCCCCCATTCACCCCCATGCACAGCCCTGGGGTGAAGGGGAACATCCCTCTGCCCCACAGCTCTGGAAAACATCCCCACTGCCCTGCATCTCATTACTTGGTTTGGACATCCATGTCAAACCACCTTGCTGCCCCATGTCCCATGACTTAAGGACATTCCCATTGTCCCACAGCCCATGGCTTGATGGGGACATCCCTGTTGCTCCATGTCCCAGGGCTCAGTTAGAATATCCCCATGTCCCATGTCCCGTTGCTTGTAGGGGAATGGCATCTCTGCTACTCCATGTCCCACGACTCAGGGTTATGCTTCTGCTGCCCCAGATCCCATGTTTTGGTGGGGACACCCCTGCTGCCTGCTGTCCCAGGGCTGAGTGGGGATGTCCCAGGGGGAATACCCCCACTGCCCTCTTTCCCACAGCTTGGTGGGTACATCCTACACCCCATTATTTATGGGGAACATCCCTGCTGCCCTGTGGCCCCACCTTGGCCATGGCATGGCACAACACGGTCCCTTGCCCTCTCAGGGCTGTTGGGCGGTGGGTCAGGGTTGGTGTCACCCTGACCCCGCTGTCCCTGCCCACAGGGTGACTCCTGGGGGTACCTCTGAGCGCTGACATGGCTGCAGGTCAGGGTTGGTGTCACCCTGACCCCGCTGTCCCTGCCCGCAGGGTGACTCCTGGGGGTGCCTCTGAGCGCTGACATGGCTGCAGGAGTCATCCAGCCCCTGGCCGAGCTGCGGCTGCCCTCGCCCTTCCCACATGGCCTCCTGCTGCCCACGCACCCTGAGCCCGACTTCCCCAACCTCTCTGAGGAGGAGGAAGAAGAAGAGGAGGAAGAGGAGGAGGAGGAGGTGGAAGCAGCAGAGGGGAGCGTGAGGCCGGAGCTCAGCACTGCTGAGACCACGCTGCGTCTCCTCAAGTTTTCGGAGCTCATCAGCTGCGACATCCAGCGCTACTTCGGGCGGCGGGGCCGGGAGGAGGCCGCCAGCAGCCGCCCCGTGCCCCAGGACTGCGGCTCGCCCCGGAGCGCCGAGGCCGTGCCCGAGGCCCCGCGGGGCAGCCCGGGGGCCGCGCACAGGCTGGGGCCGCTGGCCGAGCTCTTCGAGTACGGCGTGCACCGGTGCCTGCCCGCACGGGCGGCCGGCGGCAAGACGCAGCGGCTGGAGAGGAAGTACGGCCACATCACCCCCATGCACCGCAGGAAGCTGCCGCCCTCCTTCTGGAAAGAGCCAGGCCCAGGCCCCGCCAGCCTCCTCCACACTGGCACCCCTGACTTCAGCGACCTCCTGGCCAACTGGACAGTGGAGCCAGGCCCAGAGCTGCCAGGCCGCCCGGGGCTGGAGGCAGAGCCCTTTGCTGGGCTGTGACCCCGCTGTGGCCCCGGTCCCGCCACGTGCCACCCAGTTAATGATAAACCTGGTGGCCCCAGTGCCAGCACGGGGCACTCGGAGCTGCCGAAGCCGGTGATGGGACGAGTGAATAAATGACTCCCACCAGGCAGCAGCGTGCGCGGTGTCCTTCGCCACCCGCCACTGTGGTTGGTGTCCCTGCTGCCAGAGACAAAGGGCACGGCTTGGCACCAGCCTCAGGGGTGCTGGCAGCAGCGGGAGGAGCGGGGAAGTGGTGAGGGCAGGAGCCAGCAGCCAGCAGCAGTGTTTACTCTGCGGCCCAAGTCGGAGGATCCCATCCCCTTATCTCGGCCGCGCCGGGGCAAAGGGCGACGTGGGGCCTCATAAAGCACCCGGCTGTCAGCACAGAGGGGGACCCAGCACTGCCCTGGGGACCCACTCTGCCCTGGGGACCCACTGTGCCCTACAGCTCCGCTGCCCCAAGGTAGGGCCAGGGATATGAACCCACACAGGAGAGCAGGGCTGGTTTTTCCTCCCCTGGCTGTTACCAGGGCCCGGCTGAGGCATCCTCTGCTTTGTGGTGGCTTTGTGCTGGTGTTGAAAGGGAAAAGAACGCGGGAAGAGGCAGCCACCCCCTGCCTTGAGCCCAGGATGCAGCTACCCCCCAGCCTGTGCCAGCAGCAGGAGTGGGGACAGGGTTCTGTCCAGCCCCAAGGGAAGAAGGGAAGCAAGAGACAGGCAGCACCACAATAAAAGTACAAACAGACTTTATTTCAGCACAGATCCTGCAGTCAAAAGCCTCTCCAGGCACCAGGTGAGGAAGGGGCAGTCCCAGGGCAGGGCACAGGGCAATGCCAAAGAGAGGAGCAAGGATGGGGGAAGATGGGAGAAGTGAGGTGCCAAGGCTGGCTTTGCTCCCACCCCCAGCCAAATCCAGGACTGGTGGTGGGGTTTGGGGTGCCTGGAAGGCCCAGGCTGCTGGAAAGGGCCAGAACATGCCCCAGGAGTGACTCTGTACCCCAGTGTGGGAGCAGCAGTGGTGAGAGGACTGCAGGAGTGGCAGAGGGGCACAGGCTGCAGGACCAACATCTCCCCAAGTACAGGCAGCTCTCCCTTCCCCATCCCTGCCCCAAATCCCAGGGGTGTTTCCCCACACATGGTTTGGGGTCAGAGTGCCTGAGGGAGCCAAGAAAGAGCCAGAGGCGGCAGCTGCAGAACCAGGGGAGCCCTTTTATTGCACAGCCAAGCAGGGCACATCCCCCTGCTCAGCCCCAAGGAGCAGGGAGGCAACCCCAGAGCTCAGCCCAACCCAGCAAGCAGGACCACAGGGCAGCAGGGAATGGGGGCCTGGGGGCAGGAGGGAGCCCCATGGTGTCCCCTCTGCTCCTCTCACAGGCCCTGCAGCCAAAGTCAGGGCAGGGCCAAGTCCCAGACAGCCCAGACTGGGTGGATGAGGCAACAGAGGCCACATATGGTGTCAGAGAACTGTGCCCAGCTCAGTAGGGCAATCCTGCTCCCCATGGAACACTCCAGCCTTCACCCAGCCTTCAAGGAGAGCCTATTCCAGGAGCTAACAGAGCCAAGGGTGAATTTTGATCCCTCAGGGAAGCAGAGGAATGGGTGACAAGGGGAGGCAGTAGACGTGGGAAGGCAGCAGCAGGCAGGAGGGCCGGGGCAGCACGGCCATGCCAGTGCTCCAGGCACCGTGACGCCTGCAGGGGCTGGCCCAGTCCTCTCCCCACCTCCTGCAAAAGGGGGTCCCCAGCTCCAAGGGGCCGGGGCACATCTCTGCTGGGCCACACTGCCTCACGTCTGTGCCAGCGAGAGCTCCTCCAGGCCCTCCTTGCCCAGCCGGTACCTGGCGAGGTCCTTGCGGGTCACCATTCCCACCACCTGCCGGAACAGGGACAGGGTACAGCCCAACGTGGGCACACAGCCTGGGGACAGCGTGTCCCTGTCCCCTGGGGAGCCCAGGCTGCTCGGACACAGCCAGCAGGGACTCACCTCGTTGCGATTGTCCACGACCACCAAGTGCCGCAGGCCCAGGGCTCGGAAGAGCTTGAACACCCGCGGCAGAGACGCCTCCTGCGAGGCAGAACAGGGCTGGGGGGGCTGCAGCTCCCCCAGCCAGCCCCCACTGCCCACCCTGGTCCCCGGGGAGCTGTGCAGAGGGTCCCTGGCCATTACCTGGGGCACGGTGTAGGGCGAGGGGTTCATGAACTCGCTGAGGTCAATCATGCACTCGCGCTCGTCCTGGGAGACGTGAATGGACTGGATGGGGGGGAAGCGGGGGTAGGCGTCCCGAAAATCCTTCAGCTTCAGCCGCCGCTGCACCAGGCTCCTGTTGGCCCTTTCCACAAAAACCTGGGGAGGAAAGAGATGGTTGGGGACAAACCCACAGAGCTCACAGGCACCAAGACCATGCACAGGGCCAGGGAGGGAAAAGGGCAGAAGGGTGGGACAGATGGAGCATCTGCAAAAGCACAGCCTGCTTCCCATTCACTCAGGGCTTGTGAGCCCAGTGGGGTGCAGGATGGTGCTGGGGTAACCCCACCACCAAAAGGCAGCACCCATCCCCTGGGTGAGCTGAGGGAGATGACAGGGACCCTCTGCCAGCTGAGCAAGGCAGCCAGCAAGCGGCCTGAGACAGGGACAGCAGACACAACCCAGTCTCCAGGCAGCATCACCCACCTTGTGCTTCAGCAGGACGATGAGCTGGGAACGCAGGATCAGACCCCGCAGCCCGGCAACCTGCAAAGGGCACGGTGTGTGAGGGTCCCACGCTGCAGCCAGCCCTCGTGTGGCCACCCTGGCTGCATCCCCACCCCAGGGCCACCCAGGCTACCTGCGTGGTGTCAGGGTTGCTCTCCACCACGGGGAAGCCGTTGTGGTTGGAGGAGGTGTCACTGAGGATGTCCACGACCGTGCCCACGCGCTCGATCCTCCGCAGGCAGGTGACAGGAGTGCTCATCACCTCCCTGCAGGGACAGCTCTGGGTGAAACACAGCCCCAGGGGCACACACTGAATCCTGTAAGCACACACTGGTTTGGTGGGAAGGGACCTGTAAGCTCATCTCATTCCAAACCCTTTCCACGGGCAGGGACATCTTCCACTATCCCAGGTGGCTCCAAGCCCCATCAAACCAGGCCTTGGGCACTTCCAGGATCCAGGAGCATCCACAGCTTCTCTGGACACCCTGTGCCAGGGCCTCAGTACCCTCACACCCTAAACATCCCCCCAACACACACAGCTTTTCAGTGCTGATGCCTCCTCTATCCGCAAAAACTGCCAGAGAGAAAGGAAGGAACACACTGCAGATCACATCCCTGTTGGGGAAGAAGCTGAGCTGTGGTACCAGGGGACAGCAGGCTCCTGCAACCAAAAGGTCACCACCTCCACACCCAGCTCAGGCCAACAGCGTGGTCCAAAGGCTGCTGCCACAGCAATGCCCAGCCCACCTACCTGGCTGTGAGGGAGTGGGATGTCACTGGGGCCTCCCAGTGCAGGAAGGGGACACTTTGCAGCTGGATGTGCATGTCGTACAGTCCCTGCAACAAGAGCCAAGCCATCAGGAGAAGCCTGGTGAGGTGGCAAAGGCCACAGCCAGGCAGCAGCTCATCCCTTATGGAGAGCACATGCCTCTCCTGGCCCCCCATGGCCCCCCAGCCCTGACCCACGGTCCTGGGGAGCACACCAGCCCTCACCTCCACAAAGTAGTCTCCCACAATCTTTGCTGTCATCAGCACCAGCATGATGGGGAAGCCATAGGTGACGTTGCCTGTTGCCTCCATCATGATGACTGTGAGACTCAGCGTCATCCGCACGATCCCACCTGCCAGAGGCACCCAGTGGGTTTGGAAGGGCAAGGAAACACAGAGTGAGGGCATCACAGACCACCTGAGAGCCCTGGATCTCTCAGTGATCCAGAACTGCCCACCCAGGGGTGCCCTGGCTGAGCCCAGCCCTCACTGTGCTTGGCAGGGTGCTTAGGAAGCTGACAGCCAGGCTGGGCTTCAGCTGGGAAGGAAGCTGTCAGGGAAGCAGGGGGTGCTTTTTCCCATGACATCTTTACCCCAACCAACGCTGTGCCATGGGGAACTCACCCAGCTGTGCAGCAGCTCCCATCAGGGCGTACTTCCCAGGGTCAGCCCAGATCTGAGCACAGGAAAGAAAAGGAGCCAAGTCACCTGCTGGCTCCAGGGCATTCAGAGATAGTCAGCAGAGTCCTGGCCCCCAAACCCTCCTCCAAAGTGGGGAGAGGTGCCTGAAGCTGCCTGAACAACCCAGCTGATGGCAGGGCTCCACTGGGATGTGGGGAGGCCCAGACCCAGCTCACAGAGACATCAAGCAAGGAGCCAGCCCACTTCAGAGCTTTCAGGCAGCTCCAGGCACACTTTCTGAACACACCACCAGCCCAGCAGCGAGGGAAGAGGGCTGGGTGCCCGGGCTTCCCAGGCAGGACTCACCGAGCCCTTGGTCAGGTAGGACAGGGAGATGCCAAAGAGCCTCCCCCAGGCTGCCCCGATCAGCAGGGAGGGGATGAAGACCCCTGCAGACACTGTCAGGCCATAGGTCCAGCAGGCCAGGAAGAAATACATCAGTGTGAACATGCCCAGTGTCATGGGGTTGTAGGAACCTGGGGTGGGGACAGAACAGAGTCTGTGATGGGCAGTGGTCACGGATCAGGCAGCAGCAGCCTCACAATACACTGCCAGCAGCAAGAGCCCCTCTTCTTGGGCTGTACCTCCTGCTCTGGCAGCACAGGTACACCTTTCAAACTGGCTCTTCAGGATATTTCTGCCCCCTCCAGCACCCCCTACCCAGCCAGTGCCATCCCAAGCCCTCACATCCCATTCCTCCATCTCGTGACTCGTCCCCTCCCAGCCCCGTGGTTCCCAGACTCCCACAATGAACTTCAGAGCCCCGAGGGAGGGACTGCCAGGGCTGAAGGACAAGGTTGGGAGGACAGAGGTCCCACTGGCAGCTTTGGGATCAACATGCTTTGCAGAGCATGGCCTGCAAAGTCCCTCCCATCTTGCAGCTCCCACAGCTGCTCCAGCCAGTGCCACGCTGTCCCACAGCACAGGCTGTGCCATCCCAGAGACACCCTGCTGACCCCACAGCCCAGCTAAGTGTTATTTTGGGATTGCTGAGCAGCCCAGTCTAGTTTAAACAAGTACTTTGCAACCCCTCCTTCAGCCTTGAGTCAGGGAGGACCCAGCACTGCAGAGAGCAGCCCCAAGACAAAGGATGGTCATCTCTTGGCTGCAGGTGGCCAAGCAGCACCCTCTGGGCTGAGGATCTCTCTGTTCCCCACCCACGTGCAGCTGGGCACAGAACTCAGATTCCAGAGAACACAGATCCCATCCAAGAGATGCTGGGGTTACACCAGGTCCAAGGAAATGGAGCTGGAACCTGGGAACCAAGCTGCATTTCTCAAGCAAATCCAAACCCCAAGATCCACCTCCACAACCTGCCCAGAAGGTAAAGTTATTATGGGGCAAGTGGCCCTGCTAATTAAGAAAACATCCTAGTGACATTTCCAGAGCAGAATTCAGACAGACAGCAAGGGTCACTCTCACACAACTCAGCAGCAACACAGCCTGCAAATGTGCACAAACAAAACCAGGTCCTTGGCCCCACAGCCTCCCAACAGCACAGCCCTTTGGCCGAGCTCAGAGGTGCCACCAGGCACAGCACCCATCCTCCTTCCACCACTGCAGCACTGCAGTGTTTTGTGAAGCCCTCATGGGCTGACCATCCTCTGCCTTGTCCCAGCAGTGGCCAAGGACCACAGGGACCCTCTCTGCTGACGTTCAAGGCCTCACTGCTGGCTGCACTGACCTGGAGGGTCATGGAAGAGGTTGACGACGCTCTTCTCGGGTGTGTTGAAGAAGGCAGTGGCCATGGAGTTGTACTCTCCATCAGCACAGAAAAGCTGAAAAGGCAAGGTAAGAAAGGGCTAGAAGTGGCAGGGAAGGCTGGGGGACATGTGCCAGCGAGGAGGCAGCTCTGAGCAGGGAGGACACCTACAGCATCCTTGGGTCTCCAGCTCTGCCTGCGCTGGAGGGCATCAGCTGTGAAGGTCCAGTGTCCCAAACCCAGCAGGGTCCTGTCTCCCTGCTGAGCCCCCCAGGCTCAGGGTGCCCCCCACCCTGAATGCTGCTCTGCAGCACGTCCTACCTGCAGGGGATATGCCACAGAGCTGCCCTGGATGGGCTGGCAATCTCTTGAGCAGTAAATCATGACAAACCCCACGGTCGCCGTCACTGCTGCCACCAGCATGGCCTCAACCACCTGGAGGCAGGGCCGGTGGATGTACCTGTCAAGAGAACAGGGTAATGACAGTGACACCCAGGGGTGTGGGCAGCATCAGCCCAGCCTGCTTGGGCATGTCACATCAGGCACATGACAGTCTGGCTGCCTCTGCTCCCTGCCCAGACCCTGGCAGGCTGTCCCGCTGCTTGAAAAGCTGGTGACAGGTACTGGCTGGACCACACTGGTCTCAGTTGGCTTTAGCAGCTTTCTCCCTTCTCTTAGTCCTCTCAGGGCACATGACAGTCATGTCTGCAGTGTCTGCACCTCTCTGGGCCCTCCAGCCACTGGAGGGAAACATTTGGCAGGGTCAGAGCAGTGCTGGGATGCTGTGGGTCACAGCCACAGGCAGTGAGAGGCACGTGGCATCTTTCAGGAACTGCTGTTGCTCATATTAAATGAGAGATTACATGGAGCCTTGCACCATGTGGGAATGCCACTTTGAGGGAATGCAGAATGCACCAGCCAACCCACATCAATCCCCTTCATTACCTGCGGGCTCTTACCTGATCCGGAACATTGTCAACCAGTAATTGAGGGCATTGAACAGGGCTCCGAGGATCCCACCTGCAAATGTGAGAGAGGAAAAGCTCAGCACGCAGGGCCCAGGCTGCCTACAACACAAGGAACCTCAGAAGATCATCCACAACCCATCCAGAGTGACCAACAGCCCTGGGACATGTGGATGCTGTCCCTGCAGCCAGCCAGGACCTGTCACCTGCCTGGTACCAGCTGCAGGTGGCCAGGGGCCAATGTCACAGTGCTGGCACCAGGCAGGCAAAGGACAGGCCAAATCCATGGGGATAAGGACAGCTCACATGGCAGCAAGGGACTGCCCAGGACTACAACACAGACCCTGCTCAACATGGGTTAAAGGGGCTTGACTTTGCTGCTAGGGCTGGGACAGGATCCAGCTCTCATCCCTGCATAAGCCCCACAAGCAGGCACTGCTCCAGAATTTGATGGATTCCCCATTTTCCCCAGGAAACTGGACACCAAAGCTTTTTAGACCCAGACAGAGAACAGAGGAAATTATTCAGACTAATCAAATGGAAACAGCAGCATTCTCTTACCAACCACTCCCATAAAGATGAAGATAGGAATTTCCTGGATTGTGTATCCCATTTTCTGCAAGCAATAAAGATGTGGGTTTCAGATCTCCTGGCCCATCAGCAGTCCCACAGTCAGTCACTGACTACTGGGACAGCACAACTCTGTGCTGGCACGAGAGCTGCCCCAAAGTCTCCCCTGAACAGCCCACAGCCTCCAGAAATTCCTTCTGCTGGGGCTGGTGGAGCTGGGATCTGGCCAGACCCCAGAGAAGGCAGAGCCTGCCTCAGCCCCTGGGCGAGGTTATGGACAAATTGAAGTCCCCAAAGCTGCTAAGGGCTGTTTCTAACCCCTCCCCAGGGCCCTACATGGGGAATACCTGTGCCTACCTCGCTGTCAAATCTGCCAAAGTTGATAAGCCCAGGGCTGGAGAGATCCCAGGCATTGCCGTGGTAAACACTCAGGACAGAGTTCAGCGTGAAGGTGGAGATCATGGAGGCAAAGAACTGGAAGGAGATGCAGCCCAGAGTCACTGCTAAGTGCCTCCAGCCCCATTTCCTCACCACATTCCCTGTGCACTACCCCAAACCATCCCCAAGGTCCTTGGGCAGGGCTTGGTGCCCGTGGTGTGGTGGGGACAGGAGGTCACATTCCCTGTGGTGGCACTTTGGGAGCACTTTTGGGCAGCTTACACGGACCAGGGTCTCACTTCTTCTTTTGCCCCTCTGTTGCCCTGGGGCACAGCTCAAGGCAGATCCCTTGGAAAGGAGCTGGCAGCAAGATGGAGCTCAGCCAGACCCAAATTCAGCCCCTGAGGAGCAGGGCACAGGAGGGGAGCTGGGATGCTGCTCCCTGGGATGGGTCCTCGCTGGAGCAGGGCTGTCAGGAGCCCTGGGGCTGCAGGGCACCCAGAAAAGGCAATGCCTCACACCAGAACCAGCAGCTCCCCACTGATTTCCAGCACTTACAATTCTCCACGTCAGGAACTGGTTCCAGAAGGAAGCCCCTTCCTCCAAGCTGAACAGGACACCCCCTGCAACACAAGATACAACATCTACACAAGGGGCACGTGCCACAGCCCCCTGGCTACAGATCCAAGACTGACCCCAGGCCATGTGCCCACGCTGCCCAGACCCTCTCACAGGCAGGCTCACCAAGCCATCAGTGATGTACTGATCACAGCAAAGCCCCCCACTGCCATTCTCCATCCCAGGGAGGCAACATTTGGGAGGCAGATGAGCCCTTTGCCCTTGGGCAGGGCCAACACCTGCATGGCACGGCAGGAAAACTTGGAAGGTCCCTGCAGTGCCCTGTGCAGATCCCAAGAGCTGCCTCCAAGCAGGTGGGAGCAACCTCCTGAGGAAATCCATGTCCAGGCACTGCTCAGTGCCAGAGAGCACCAACTCAAAATGAAATAGAACAGACTCAAGCCAACGTTGTCACTGAAGTTCAAAATACTAGACTAGAAATTTCAACATCAAAAATACAGGAAATCTCACCCTAGAAATATCTAAAATAAAAGATGACACAACAAACAATCAAACCACAAAAAACACAACTTCAAAGCAAAGTCAACGCCTTACAAAATTTACAGCACCTTTTAAAAGAGATTAATTAAGTTCAATCTGTTTTAAGTTACAAATTATAAACTTACTCCACTTCTTAACCTACTAACAGAAGTATAACATCAAATCTTGAAGAACTTTGACCTTGAAAACTCAAAAAACCCTTTAAAAATCACTGAAACTTAAAAAAACCCAAACACATTGTTGTACTCCAAAAGAAACCATTTTCCACACAGAGTTAAAAAAAAAATACAACTTTATAATCTCATATTTCAGTAAGACTCTTCTGAAAAAACTCCTTTGTTAATAACAAAGTAAGACACACACCCACAGGGGCACCGAAAGCAGCCGAGACGCCGGCGGCAGCTCCGGCCGACACAAAATCCCTCTTTTCTGTGTCTCTGCGGAAGTACTCGAAGATCTGAAACAGGAGTGAAGGCAGCTTCAGGGCTGGCCACGGGCTTGATTTTAGGCAAGACTCAGGGTGTGGACAAGGATGATGCCCAGCCAGCAGTGGGAACAGCCTGGGCTGGCACGGAAGGGCACCGGCAGCACGGCCCCTCGCACCCCAACACCAACCTTGAAGTCTCGCTTTAAGGACGTGGATCTTCCCTGGGAGATCCCTGCAGCAATCACGGATCCAGAGTGAATCATGGGTCCTTCCTAGGGGCCAGAGAGCACAGTCAGATCGGGGAAGGAAGAACAGGCATGGCTGAATGCTGCTCACCAGCTTGCAGTCCTGAAGCTGGGTTGTATTTCCCTCAGGGAAATACAGACCCTGACATTTTCCCCCTTCCCATCCCGGAGGTGTTCAAGACCAGGCTGGACAGAACTCTGAGTAACCTGCTCTAATGAAAGGTGTTTCTGCCCATGGCAGGGGTTTGGAATGAGAAGATCTTTAGGATCTCTTCCAACCCAAACCATTCCATGGTTTTATGAAATCCTTATCCTAGCATATACCTCCCTTGCCCACCTCCTGCTCCCACTAGCTGAAGAAACAAGTGTTTCCCTTGCCTGCCTTCAATCCCAGCAAGCCAGAAAGATCCCAACGGGGCACCCAACTCTCCCATCTACTGTTTGCAGGGAGAGCCACTGATGGACAGGGGCTGCTGCTCTCTGCCCTCAGCCAAGCCACACACAGGCTGGCACGGTGGCACCACTGGGGTTCCCCAAGCTTGGCATGCCAGTCACCTTGGCCAGCAGACACCAGGGAATAACACTGGGAGGTCACCATGGGGCCCCTAGCACCCTGTCCCCAGCACAGGACCGGTGACAGGCTGTGACAAGTGCCAGCAGCGGGGACCAACACGCCAGCAGCGCTTTGTGCACATCACCTTCCCAACAGCCAGGCCGCCGACCACCGAGAGGATGACCCCGCAGACTTTGATCACCAGGGTCTGCACGAGAGAAGGGCACAGCACGTCACAGGGGTGGCACGAGGAACACGAGCATGGCAGCCACAGGGGGCACAGAGCCAGAGGGCCCCGAGGCATGAGAGGAGCCAACGACCCCGGGGAATTCATGATTCTCAGCCCCCCAACTGTGGCAACAGGGTTGGTCAATTTTCTTCTTGGCCAGAGCAAAAGTCTAGCCAAAGCTGCTGTTCCCAGTGCCAGCTGCTGCTCCCAGGGCAGGAGATTAATCTCTGGGCAGTGGGGGAGAAACAGCTATGGAGCTGGGAGCTCATGGCAGCTCCTGCTGTGCCACACTGTGGGCAGGGACTACTCCAGTGTGCCCAGGCCGTCCCACCACCTCCTGCTTCCTACCTTGAGCCGGACAACGTGTGGAATCTTCACGCCATTGAGGTAACATTTGATCTGGGGAATGCCACTGCCAGCTGCCACGGGCTGCAGGGAGCAGGGAGAGCTGTCACACACAGGATGGGGACACACCAGCCACCTTAGCCCTGTCTCTCAGCACCAGGGCACACACAGCACACCCTCAGGGTGGCTCTGAGATGAGGCCAAAGCTTATCAACAGGCTCTAGAGATGGGCTTGAGGGAGACATCCACTTCCTAAGGGCAAATGTGCCAAGGAAAGAGGAGTTGGATGGGTTCTTGGGGACACTCAGGTGTTCCCCCACCCTGTCACAGTTACAGGAGGGGGAGCCAGGGAGAACAAAGGCAAAGCCACAAGGAAGACACTGGGGATTAGCGTGATCCATGGGGACTCCCCGACTCTGGTTTGTCCTCCAGAGGCTGTAGCTGAGGCACTCTGCCACACTGGTCTCTGTTGGTACTTGGGTGCACCCAACACACCTGGGCCCTGATCTAGGGCCAAGGCTTGGGAGAGCTGCACCCGTGCCCAAGGCAGGAGCACAGCCTCTGCCCCAGGCTGGCAGCACAGCCCCTGGCAGTCTGCCAGCCCCACAGAAACCCCACAGCACAGCTGGAGCCAACGCCGAGGAGCTGGTGCTACCAGGAGCCAAACTGGCAGAAACACATTCACTGTTCAAATATTTTGCACATTTTCTGGAAACATGACCCTGCTTTGCCCATGTAAAGAGCCCAGAAGAGTTCCAAACTCTTACCTCTATGAAGGCAACGATCAGAGAGCCCACCATCACCACGCTGGCATTCAGGGTGGCCCAGAGTAACAGGGAAAAAGAGAGGCCCCCTTTGGCTGTGAACTTGTCAATGTCTGGAGCAGCAGCTCAAGGAAAAGCCAGTATTGCTTGGGTACCATCCTCCCCACCACAGCACCTCACAGAATCACAGGGTGGTTTGGGTTGGATGCCACCTTAAAAACCATCTAACTCCAGCTCCCCATGGGCAGGGATGCCATTCACTTGGAGCAAATGTCACTCAGAGCATCCAGGGCAGCTGAAATGAGCCTCCTGTTACAGCCAGGCACAGCTCAGCCCTGCAGAGCAGCTGGGCAGCAGAGTCTGTGCCACCAAACCGGAGCGAGGAATCGCTGCCCTCTTCCCCATGACCCCTCTCTGATGGCTCCCAGGAGATCCCAGAGGTCCCAGCTGGCCAGCAGCCAGTGCTCTGTGAGGATACTGTCCTTCACCACGCGGTACTTGAGCCCAGCCAGGTTCTCCACCACGATGTCGATGAAGCAGGCGACGAGGCCGGTGAGGATGCCGATCATGGCGCAGATCACCCAGCGCTTGATCTCCACCGTGCGGAACGCCTGAGGGGCAGACAGAGCTCACCCCTGCTGCCATCCAGCCTGGCTTCGAGGGGACCCCAACACACCTGCCACACTCCCCAGCCTGGGAAGCTCTGAGCAGAGCCAGGGAGCACCAGTGCTGGCTGATCCAGCGAAGCCTGGACACAATTTACTGATTTTAAGCAGTGCTCTTGTTCCTCTGTGGGATCCTTAAGGCGCTTTTCCAGCTTTCCTGCCTCCATTAGGCCCATCCTGCTGGGATTCTTGCCGTGGAACTGATTCCCAAAGCCCCCAGGGCAGATGTTTCACATGACTCCAGAAGTCCCTCTGTTCAGGGACCTGCCCCATACCCCCAGGCAATGCCACCATGTGCACCCACATTAGCTCCCATTCCAACCACCTCTCGCTGGGTCCTTGAGCCTGTGGTTTCACAGCTTGTCACAGGCTGGTCAGTGCCCACAAACCCATCCCAGCTCAACCTAGGCTTTAAGCACAACCTCCCCTGGCACAGAGAAGCCCTCAGCAGCCAGGCAGGGGGAACAGCTTCCCTTACCCACCCCAGCTGAGATGATCTGTGGGCAGCCTGGCAAGACTCACCGCATGGTTTATCCTCCTCTCCTCCTCCAGGAATAGCTGGTTTTCACTGTTGTCATAGTCCAAGCTCTAGTTTGGGAAAGGGAGATGCTGTTATTGTGTACCACCAGGTGAAGAGACCCCCATGCTGGGGAGTGCTGTCCTCAGCCCCTCACCGTGCTCCTGTTATCGTTTTCCTTCCTCCATTTCACTCCTTCCACACTGAAACTGCCCTTACGGGGCAGCTGTGAGCCCTGGCCCCTCATGCCTCCCCTGCTGCATCCCAGAGGGCAGACCCAAGAAGGGGCAGATGGGCACGTACCTCATACTTGAGTGACAGCAGCTTCTCGTTGTGGGGGATCTCGTTGGGACGCTGCCGAGGCACCTCTGTCTCCTGTGGGATGTGATGCACAGCTTAGGATGGCCAGGTTGGAGTCCAGCCCTCCCACCCACGTGCAACTGTTGGCTTAACTCCTTTTGATGCTCAGGAGATGCACAGAGGACTGCAGCTGCAAGCTGCCTGGCAGGCAGGGATCTGGGATGATTTTCCACCCCTTGGTGGATGTGTGGGATTTAAGGCAGCTGGACCAGCTGTCAGGGGTGCACCCTCACCAAGCACCCCTCCACCCCCAGGCAGGATGTCTCCCCAGTGCAGGGTTTGCCCAGCTGGGTACCACACTGCCACGCTGACCTGGCACTGAATCCATGTCCTGATGGAGGGCAACCTTTCAGCTCAGCAGGAAATTCCTTAGGCCAAAAGCAAGGAGCTATTTCAAGCAAACCCACGTTTCTGGGCAGAAACCAAATTCTGTTTCCCAAATGCCTCGACTGTGCAAAGCTGTTCCCAGCCCCGAATTAGGGCATTTACTGAGGATCCCAGAGGGGCCCCTCTGACCCCAGAGGTCACCCAGCCCAGGAAGAAGTGCTGGAGTCCTCGTGGAACAAGGGGAATGTGAAGGAGGGAACAGCAGCAGCTGTTACTGGAAGAAGGGAAGGGGTCTCAGTAACAGTGGGCCCCTCTCTGTGCCACTCACCAGCTCATGGATGTCCTCGTTGAGGTCCACATTGCTCAGCTGCCCGATGCGCAGGAAGGAGGAAGGAGTGAGCTGAGGAGAGAAGGGTAACCAGGTCAACTCCTGAATGCACTTCAAATCTCTCAGGAGGATGGAGCAGGCGTGCAAGATGCTCGTGCTCTGCCTCCCTTGCAGAGCTCTGCCCCCCTGCCACCGCCAGAACCCCCCAGAATGCCCCCCTGCTCTCAGAGGACACACCAAGGAGGTGGGATCCAACACCCTGGAGGGAACCCGAGGCAGCAGCAGCCTGCCAGGATGTGGGTGAGCTGCTCCAACCTGCCAGCTCACTGGGGGAGGTGCCATCCAGCAGCGGCTCATGGGCACTGGCCACCACCAGCCCCTGGCACGGAGCGCCGTGCCGACAAACCTGTGCTGAGCAGCACGTTCCACACTCCCCTGAGGCTGGGGAGGGACAGAGCCCCTGCACAACGTGCCACCTGCACAGCCACAAGCTCACCACGACGTGCCCTCAGCTGCCAGGCCCGGCCAGCAGCAAGGGACAGCTGAGGGCACGTCTGGCTCTGCCATCTGCTCCATGGCAGTGGCTCCCAGCTGGGAGCAGCACAGCACATCAGCGTGTTTGTCACCCCCCAGGCAGCTGACAGCCAGGCTGGCTGCCAGCCAGGAGACACAGGAGGAAGTGGCACACTGCTCCTGCACAGCCCTGGGGACTCTGATGTCTCTCTCAGCCTGCCCTGGTGTGATGCTGGGAAGCAGTATTTGCATCTCCCTCTGGGGAGCAGCTTCTCCTTTCACTGTTGATCACTCGGGGTTTTTAGTGGCAGAGCAGTTGCATAGCACAGGAGTTTTTTGACTTTTTGGGCACCTGGATGAGGCAAGGAGTGGCTTGGGCTGCAGCTGAGCAGTGCCACAGGGGGACCCAGCTGGAGCAGGCAGGCTGCTGTCACCCCTCCATCGCTGCAAAACACAGGGATGCACAAGGATGTGAGCATTGTCCCCAATAACAGCCCAAACACCATTCCTCAGCATTAAGATCTTCCCCTCCAGAGCCTCACCCCTGCCCATATGCCAGGTTAAAGAAGAGGAGGGCAGAAGAGGGATGGTGAGCAACAGCAGGGCTGTGGCACGTTGGTCTCTCTGCTGGCAGGTCCCAGATCGAGCCTCTCGCTGCTTTAATCCCCACGATCCCGTCTGGAACGTGCAGGCCGGAGCTGCAGGGAGCCCTGCACGTCACTGCAGAGGAGAATATCCCTTTGTGTTTGCAGCCTGACCTATTTTCCCATTTTTCCCTCTGCTCCACACTCTCCTTCACTCCCTGACCTGCAGATGGGTTCTGCCCCAGCTTCTCAAACCCTCTCTGGTGCCCTTCAGCCCCCGGCAGCTTCAGCCCACAGTGCTCCATGCTAACATTTCCAGACACTGGTTTGGCAAAAACAGCCTGGGCTTTGCTTCTGGTCCACGATGGCTCCACACCCCCAGTGGGAAGGATCCAGGTGGAGCCTTTTCCCAGCAGCCAGAGCACACCACAGTGGACTTCTAAGAGCTGGGTACACCAAAGCTGTCACCTCCCTGACCTTAGGGTCACGAGCTGGATACAGGAACTGTTCCAGTGCCTGCCAGTGCCCAGCTGCTCTGCTGGCAGGCTGAGGTCCCAGCCAGGCCCCCACCATCCCAGGGAAGGGGAAGGACACATTCCTTTCCCTGAAACCTGGGGGGACAAAGCTGACACCTTGCAAAGGAACACACCCCACCAGGACTGAGGAAGCACAAGGATTTAAGGCTCCCGTTAGGTGCCACACATCCAGGGCAAGATCAAGGCAAAGAGATGGAAAATGTCACTCATGCTGTCCTTTGTTTAAGACCTCAGGCAGGACCAGCCCTTCATGGAAAATTCTCCTTCTGTTAGCAATGGCTCCTGTCTCACCACCACAGGCATCACATGCCAGGAGGTCAGGAAAAAACTACTTCCAGCAGCACCCAAGAATGATAAGAGAAAAAGGAGAGATTCAGGCAGCCTGGAGCCAAGAGAAAAGGTTATTTGTGCACAGCTCAAAGACTCCCTGAGCAATGCCCTCCTTGGGATGTTTTCAAACTCAGCCAAGGCAGCTGCTGATCCTGGGTACGTGTGATGTTGGTGTGACTGTGCTGTGATTATCTCCACATAAAAACATGCACTGCTGCCAAAACCCAGAGGGCACAGATGGGTTAACAGCTCTCCTGCCCCAGGAGAGGCTCTGGGACACACTGAGCCTCACTCTGCCAGAGCACCCAGCCTTCAGCTCATTTGGGTGATAATTGCAAAGAGATGTCTGGAGCCTTGGTCTGAATCAAAATAAGTTATCATCAGTGTTAGTGGGCAGGAATGTTGGCAGGCTGGGCTGCTCCTCCAAGGAACTTCACCAGGCTGCAGGGAAGCCCCCAAATTCAACAGAGGCAAATACAAACCCTGCACCTGGGATGGATGAGTCCCAGTGGTCAGAAAGCAGCTCAGCAGAGAAAGTCTTGCAGCAAGTGGTGGGTGAGTGAAGAGGTGTCAGTGGTGCAGACCTGGAGTGGAGGTGGTCAACCCCCTCCTGGGTGGTGCAAGAGCACTGCCAGAAGGTCTGGGGAGGGGATCCCACACCTCCACCTGCAATAGCACACCTGGGGCTTGGCATCCAGTTTGGGCTTCCTGGGACAGAAAAGGTACAGAAAGTGAGAGCAGCAAGAGAATTAGGGGCTGGAGCACATGGTAAGATATACAAGGAGGAGCTGGTGCTTCTCAGGGAGTTCTTCATGCCATCCCCAGACACCCAATAAGAGGTTACAGACAGGACAAAGCCAGACTTCCCTTGAAGCTTTGCATTGATGGGACAAGGAGCAGTGGATAACTGCAGTAAGGGAATTTCTGCTTAGCTACCAGAGCCAAATTCTCACCCTGTGGCTGGTGACACACTGAACTTGGGACCAAACAGGGTGCAGAGTAGTTACCCAAAGCTCCTCTGGATGTGTCCCTCAGGGATCTGCTCTTAGCAGGGGCTGGAGTAGAGCCCCTAGCTCCAACCCCCTCAGGGATTCCTGAGGTCCCTTTCCCCTTTGTCATGCTGGCACCCACTCTGAGACCAGCAAGAGCAAACTGGGGATCAACCTCAACATGAAAAAAATCAGATCTCAACCACCACCTTCCACTCATGGCCTGGATGCATGATCTCCATGATCCAACCCAGGCTGTGTGCACAGCCACCAAGCCCCAAACGTTTCTCTAGAGAACCATCAACAGGGAGTGTCTGCCTCTGCTCCACAGCTCATTTCTCCCCTAGACACTGCCCCTTGTCACCATCCTGTGCTCAGTAACGAGCTGGCAGCATGTGACTTTCCATTATCTGTGAGATAAAGCCCAGCACAGACCACAGAAGGAGCCCACAGAAGCTGTGGGAGGGAAGGAAGAGGATTTCCAGCCCCCAGGGCCCTCTTGGCTGCAGAACGCTCTGCCCCTCGTACCAACCTGGGTGGAAGATTCCAGGCTGTGTCACCGGTGTGTCACCAGCATGAGAACCCTGTCACCAGCTCTGCCAGTGAATGGGAGAGATGAGCTGCAGGGCTTTTGAAACCTCCCTCCTCTGACACACAGCCACAGCTGAGACAGGCTTCAAACCCACCCAGCATCATCCCCAAAATGCTTCACAGCAGGAGAGAACAGGGCTCCTCACCAACAGGGGAGAAAGCACCTGGACTCTCCCCAAGGTGTCACCACTTGGCTTTTGCTTCCAGGCTCCTGCTGCCACTGCCAGGGCACAGCTGCTGCTTGACCCTCACCTCCAGGAGGATGGGAAATGCTGTCCTTGCCCTGGCCTTTCCCTTGGCACAGGAGCAGCACAAGGATGAAGCTGCCAGAGCCCCCCATGGCTTGAGCAACCTGCAGACACTTCCCGAGGCTGCAGTGTTTGGGCTCTCCAGGGCAGTCACCTCCAGGCTCACAAGGGCAGGCACAAGCAGCCTCTCTGCCAGTAACTTGGGGTGTGCAATCTGCAGCCCATCTGCCAGGAATCAGGGCTCACCCAGCACTCATACTTCCCTTTTTCTGCCTCCTCCCACCAAGATTTCTTGATTGCAGCATGGCTGCTTTCGTGCACCTTGTTACTTGAGATTAAAGAAAACGAGACCAGTAACATCCAGAATAAACACACAGGGGCTCAGCAGCACAGCCTGCCCAGCAGCAGCCTGGCCTTCATGATGGTGACCCCTTGTTGCAGGCCCCCTTTGAAGCAGGAGCATTAAACCAATCCCAAAATCAAAGCACTTCAGCACAAATGTCTCAGTATATCTTTGATGGTGCGAAGGAGAAACGTTCTTCCACAAAGAATGGTTCATGATGGAAATTGGCTGCTCTTACTAACATTTTCCACCCACTTCCCAGCCTGAGAACCAACACACGTGGCTCAAGAACACAGGGAAGGGACAGCATGATGCTCAGACACCCAGGCTGCCTCTCACTCCTTGGTGAGAGGATGAAGTCAGCTCAGCTGGCCCCAAAGCAGTGCAGATCTCAGGGACAGGACTCTCACACCCCCTCCACAGCCACAGCTGTGTTTAGCCACCTCTCCTCACCTCCTGCCCACCAGAACTTGATCTCAGTCCCTCTCAGCTTTCAGCTGAGGAGCTACAGATCTGTGTTTCCTCTGGTCACCTTAAGATCACTTTCATTTCCATTAAACAAGCACGTGACAAAGGGAAGAAGTGATGTTAGGGGACATTTTTACTGTATTACCACAACCCAGGTTTAAATCTCCCTGAGCTAAGCAGCCCAGGCCTCTCTTTATTTCTCCCCCAAATCTGCCCTGCCTTCCTGCTTCAATCCACACAACTGAAAGGCATCTGGGGCAAAGGCAGAGGCAGCTGCCCAACACCAAAATACAACTGCAGCCCTACAGAGACAACCCAGCTGCCACTGCCAGGGGCACGTGTGGTCTGGAGCCCCAGCAAGGGACTCCCCCTCCTCCCTTGCCAAGGAAAATGCCACCAGCTGGGACCTGCCTGCACTGTGCAGGGACACAGTGACAATAAATCACATTGGTAGGGCTGGGTGTCCACCCCAACCACCCCTGCTGCAGCAGGCCTCAGGCACTTCTTCCAAACTTCCAGGAAAACCCTCTCCTAATGACCCCCAGCCATGAGACATGGTCAGTCCCTACTCTAACACCCTTCAAACCCCCAGAACTCCCAATGTGCTGTAAAGATACAGGGTCCTGTTGCACTGCCTGGGAGGATTACTTTTATTTTCACCCCAGAACAGCTGCCATTCCCTGCTCCCAGAGCACTCACTACACAAGGCTCTTCCAGCCTAACGAGCCCTGCATTTCCCTCTAATTAGCCTGCTGTTCTGACTTGCCCAGGAGCAGGCAGCACAGAATCGTGCTGGGCCAGACATCCCTGCTAACAACTGCCAGAACTTGGCACTGCTCCTCCCTATCTAAGCTCAGGTCTCTAAGGAAACTCTCCACAGGAAATTCCAGGATGCAACCTGGAAGCAATGCCTGTCCCACCTGGTGCTGGCACAAAAGTGCTCCATGGTCCCATCCTGACATTCCACCCACCCTCAACTGAGTGCCTCAGCTTTCTTCACTGAGCTGCATGAGGGGGAGACAGCACCAGGCAGGCAGCCTGAGGACACACTGGAGAGAAGCTCTCCTCACTTAATTATCCCAAATTAACTTGCCAGAAGGAACTGGCCTCCCTCTGTGACATAGCCCACCTTGGACCTGCTTTCTGTCCCACTCCAGTGTCACAGGCTCTTGTGTCTGAGCCCTACCTGGTGACCAGCAGCAGCAGGTCAGGCTCTCACAGAAATACATTTTTAGCAGAAATTCATTTAGCACAAATTAATTTTAGATGGACAGGTACAGACAAAACAAGGGAGAATGGCTTCAAACTAAACAAAAGGAGACTAGAGTAGATGTCAGTAGGAAATGAGGGTGGTGAGACCCTGGCACAGGTTTCCCAAGCCAGGTTGGACAGGGCTTGGAGCAACTTGCTCTAGTGGAAGGTGTCCTTGGGTAGAACAGGATGAGCTTTAGGGCTCTTCCAACCCAATCCACGCCGCGATTCTCTGAATGAGCAGCTCAGCGGGCAGGAGCAGGGCAGGGACCGTCCCGCGGCGGAGGAGCAGCGGCCAAGGCAGCAGCAGGGACGGGCCCTGACTCAGTCCCGCTCAGATTTTCCCCCACACTCCGGGCTCCCCGCGGCCCTCACCCCGACAGCTTCTGCCTTCCCAGCCCGGGACACCCAACGCGGTTCAGCACGGCCGCGAACGGAGCGGGGCGCACACACGGCCCCGGCCCTCTCCGTGCTCCCCCCGGCGATACCCACCTGCCGGCCGCTGCCCGCCGCACCCGGGCCGGTACCGTTGAGCAGCGGGGTGGTTTCTCCCGCACGCCCGTCCTCGTCGTCGTCGCGGTCGCGGCCGGACCAGGACACCTTCTTGGCGACGTTGGCCATGCGGGGCGGCGGCGGTGCTCCGCCGGACCGGGCCGGGCCTGCCCCGCCGCGCCGTCATGTGACCGCCGTCACGTGCCCACCGGCGCCCCGAGGCACCATGGGAGTTGTAGTTCCGGCGGGGGCTCGGAGCGGCGGCGGGACAGGATAGTGAAACAAAAGATTTTCCAGAGATCACTTGAACTAACAAAATGAATGTATCAGAAATGAATGTATCAAAAATAAATGTATAAAAAGAATGTATCAAAAATGAATATATCAAAAATGAATGTATCATGTTTGTAGAATCATGTGTTGAATTTTAAGAAACCCCTGCACAGAAAGGCATAGGAAAGGAAAACAAAGATCTCTAAAGCTTCTTGCAAAAAGACAAATACCGGAAAGGACAAAGAATGCTAAGACTTTCAGACAAGGAAGTCCTCCGTCTCCAACATGTCAAGGATGATGAACTTATCCAGATAGGAGAGCAAAGGACCAAAAGCGCAAGCGCAGAGGAGGAGAGTTCAAAAGTTCAATGCAGAGGAAGATGAAGATTACAATTAAAAGACCACCAGGGACCCCCATAAGGAACCCCACAAAAAAACTACGCATGCCCAGAAGGGCGTGGACCTATTTAGCATGAGAAGCGAAGACAGGCGGGGCCAGGGGTTGAATATGCATAGAAAAGTTGTGTAATGTATTGCATATGGAACACCTTTGTGAATAAAGTAGGGGGACAAACTTCAGCTCGGGGCACAAGATTTCGGAGAGTTATCTCACTTGTGCCGGGCGCCGACAATACATACCCACTTCATAACTACCTCGAGTTGTGGAGTCTATTTATTTATTCCGCATATCGCTTCAATAGGCCTGGAGAAAAGAACTTTATGAATATGGGGAACTCTGAATGGGAGAATAGGCGGATGGCTGACATCCTCGCCCCGGGTGGACAATTTCCTATAAAAACCGTGGGATCCAAGAGGGTGGTGTGGGTGTCTGGAGGAACCTCTGCTGTGAGGGGTCCTGTCAGTCACTCACCCAGCGCCGATCCCGAGCTCGGCACTGCCTTTTTCCTTGTCGCTGGCGAGATAGATTTTAATCATAAATAAAATTATTTTTATTTCATTTTTAATTTGGCTGGAAACATTTTCATTTAGAACAACGGGATGGGATGGGATGGGATGGGATGGGATGGGATGGGATGGGATGGGATGGGATGGGATGGGATGGGATGGGATGGGAACACGGGACTCAGGGAACACGGGGCTCCGGGAACGGCCGGAGCTGACGCTGCTCCAGCTCTCCAGGCACAGAATTCCTCAGAGCAGACACTCGGGAGAGAGTGTGCTTCGCCTTATGGAGCAGCACAGCTTGGGCCAAAGCCTGTCCCGCCGAGGAGCCCCACGGCTGTCCCGTGTTTCGCTTCCCCCGCTCCCACTCGGGGCAGGGAATGAGCAGCGTCACCGCTCCGGCTGTGAGTGGCGCTGAGTGAATGAGCAGGACAGAGATAATAAATTGGGTTTCTCTCACGTTAGGAGCATTTTAATCAGAACGATGGGCTGTGCATCCACTAGGAGCAGGCGACCTCTGGCTTTGGTCCCACCTCTGCCCTACTGGCTGCCAAGACCCCTTTCCCATTTTCCCTCCCCCGGTGGTGCCGGTTCTGAGGCGCTCTCCCTGCCGGGTGTCCCATCACCCTGGGAGGATTCAGCTGGTGTCGGGAGCGGCTGGTAGCCGGCACCATTCCTGCCACAGCCTCGTCAAAGGCAGTGCTGGAGGCAGGGACACGCCACCCTCCGCACCCCGCCCTGCAAGGAGGCATCGGCCAGCGTGAGGAGGGGGCCCCGGGGCAGCCACAGCCCGGTCACCATTCTGGCCACCTCCCCGGGCAGGAGAGCCCGTCTCCAGAGAGCCAAGCCAGCCAGGTGACCCACAAAAACCTCTCCAGTGCCCAAGTTCATGTTAGGGCCGTCCTGCCCCCGGCCCAGCACCAGCGAGCCACCAGTGGGAATTTCATAGCCCTGCTGGAAGCCGGAGCCGGCAGCCAGCAGCCTCCTGTCCACGTAGAAGCGATACTGACCCTGGCTGGAGGACCAGGTGAGGCACAAGTGGTGCCATTTGCCATCCAGGAGCGGTGCCACCGGCAGCTCCCGAAATTGCCCGTCCCCCAGGATGAAACGCGCAGAGCCAGGGTGATCCCCACCATGGCTGTGCACGGCCAGCTCGCTGTGCCCTTCCCTGGTGGCATAGGAGAGGAGAGCCCCGAGGTGAGGGGCTGGGGTGGCCAGCCAGGCACAGAGCGACATCGCCCGCAGGCCCCGGTGTGGCCCCAGCCCCAGCACGGCCCCGTGCTCAGCGGAGGTGTTGGGGAAGAGCAGAACGGAGCCGGTGCGACAGGCGGGGGCGGCGGGCACCGGGGCGGGGGGGCCTGGGGGCTGCTCCTGGGGAGCCGTGGTTACGGTGGGGAGCACTGCTGCCATGCTCTGGGGTGCTGCTGCTACATCCCCAGGGCTCTCCTCATCCTCCCCGGGCGCTCCACCGGGCCTGGCATCACCCTGCGGCCGCTGCCCGTCCTCCTGCCGGTGCTGCTGCCACTGCCTCGTCTTGGGGCGGCGAGGGCTGGGGGTGCTGCGGGCAGCGTGTGGCAGACCCTGCGGTTTGGTGCGAGCCTCCAGTGCAGCCCATGGGTGGGTGAGCTGGCCGTGCGGTGGGCTCAGGGCACCCACTGTCTCCTCCAGCCTCTTCAGCCTCCGGCGTAGCCGCCGGCCAGCAGTGGCCAGGCGGGCCAGCTCGGCACCCAGGGCAGCCCAGGCAGCATCAGCCGCTTCTGCCTGCTCCGCCAGTGCCTGGAATCGTCCGTCGATGTTGTAGGAGATGTTGTAGTTGCTGGCGATGCTCTGGAGATGGTTCAGTGTCACCTCCTGGAGCCGGAGAAACTGCAAGGGAGTGGGATGACGTGGGGTGAACACACGTCCCCATGCCGGGTCCCTGCCTGTCGGAATCTGTGGGTATTGGTGATTCCCAGATTGTAGAAAGTCTCTGTCTTTCTGCCCCATTGCCAAAGAAGAAGCCATAATTCGTCTGTGCTGGTTTCAAGGTTGTTTATTTTTGCTTATCTCTAACATGTTCTGCTGCCCTGCCGCAGCTCTGTCCTGCAGGGCAGCGTGTGGGGCTCTGCCCTCAGTGGGATGTTACAAACATTAAATACCAGAAACTACCTGTGCTGGATTTACAATAACGTGCCAATATCTGTCACCTACGTTGGACAGTGTGTCCCCAGCCTAAACCAACAGAAAAATGCCAACACCACAGTGAAACATGGAGGGCATGAAGAAGGAGAAAAAGGACAAGACACACCCAATTCCTCCATCTTGTCCCCTCTGAACCCCTAATCTAGAAACCTAAAATTTTACTCTTGCACCCGTGTCACACTTAATTATTACTTATATCAAACACTCAGAGCTTGTAATTCATCCTGTAAGATTGAAAACTCCTCTCCATGGACAGAGATCACAGACAGTGTCTCTGGGGGCTCTGTCCAGGGGGTTTCTGACCCCTGCCAGGGTCCCAGACCTGCCAGGGCAGCCAGAGGGAAGCCCTGGATTCCCACACCTGCCCAACCCAAAATGCTGAGTGTGCCCTGGCACAGGCTGAGCAGCACCCGCTCCCCACCTGGGCACCCACCTGCTCCTCCAGGCGCCGCAGCCGCAGGAGCAGCGGGCCGGGGCGGGCCGGGGGCCCCGGTGCCCGGGCCAGGCCGGGCTGCAGGGCAGCAGCGAGGATCAGGCACAGGGACAGGGCCGTCCCCGCCATCCCGCTGCCGGGCGCTTTCTGTCCGCACGGCAAGGCCGGGCTGGCCCCCGTGCTGTCCCCTCGGGCGCTGATGAGATCCGCAGCCGCCCTGGCGCGCTCCAGCACCGCGGCTCCCAGCGCCCAGGCCCCGGGCCAGAGCTCCGCGGGGGCGGCTGGACCCGGCCCAGAGCTCCCGGGGCTCCCGGGCAGGGGCCGGGCCGGGGTATTCGCTGTGAGCGGGGAAAGGTGTGGGGATCCCGGGCACAGGGCTGGATGCAGGGCAAGGGGGAGGCCGGGCAGTGCTGGCAGGACTGGATGGGACAGCACAGGGCAGCACAGGACAGGACAGCACAGGACAGACGGAGCGGTCAGTGCTGGCAGGACATCACAGCACAGGACAGCAGAGCACAGGATAGGACAACACTGCACAGAACAGCACAGGACAGGTCGGACGGAGTGGTCAGTGCCGGCAGGACAGGACAGCACAGGGCAGCACAGGACAGCACAGGGCAGGACAGCACAGGGCAGGACAGCACAGGGCAGGGCAGGACAGGGCAGCACAGGACAGCACAGGACAGGGCAGGGCAGGACAGCACAGGGCAGGGCAGGGCAGGGCAGGACAGGACAGGACAGCACAGGACAGCACAGGACAGTTCAGGGCAGGACAGGACAGCGCAGAACAGCACAGCACAGCACAGCACAGGACAGCTCAGGGCAGGGCGGGCCCGGTTCGGCCGGAGCGGTCCGTGCCAGCAGCACCGGGCGGTGCCGCAGGGCCGCCACCAGGGGGCAGCACGTGCGCGCAGCAGCGCCGGCGGTGGGCGGAGCTTTGGGCAGTGGGCGGGGCTTGAGGCGCCCCTTGGCCCCGCCCTCCTCTGGCCCCGCCCCGTACCCTTGGGCCCGGCACAAGATGGCGGCCGCGACCCTCGCCCGCCGCATCGGCCGCTCAGGTGCGCCCCGACCCTGCCCCGGCCGCTCCCTGCGGCGGGCTCGGCGTGTCCCCGAGCCCCCGCTGCCTCTCTGTGTCCCTCCCTTACCGTCACGGTGCTCCACCTGTCCCTCTGCCGTGGGTTGGGGTGTCCTGTACGCTCTCTGAGCGGGTCAGGGTGTGCCCGTGTCCCGCCCTGCCCGTGCAGAGCGGTTTTGGGGAGGCACCCCACACTTGTGGGGGCTGTGCTCTTCCCGGCCTTACTTGTCTGTGTCCCCCAGGTGTGCTGCCCCTGTGCTGCCGCCTCCCAGCGTGGGACAGGGCCGCCCGGCCGCCCCCCAGCCCCCCGCAGCCCCCCGGCCTCCCGCTCGCCCTGTGCCGCTCCTTCAGCAACAACAAGATCCAGGTGGAGCTGGACGAGAGCTCAGGTACGGCGGGTGGCACCTCTGCAGTGTCACCCTCAACCCACGGGCACCGTGGGGCACAGGTCCCTCCCACCCCTGTGCCATGGCATGTGTGGCTCTGGGCACGGGAAGTCACCAAAGCCACAGGTGTTACAGCTACACTGCTTAGGAGCCTTGGGGAGGAGTGTTGGGGTTGGGAGTCTCACCAGTTGTGGGCACTTCAGGTGGTTGGTGCTACAGACAAAGCCTGGTTGTCATTGTCCCCTCTCTGGGGGTCGCTGGTTTGGGCACATGGTAGAGTGGCAGTGCTCTGTCAGGGAAGAGCTGTTGGGAATTTCTGTGACCTGGCTACCAGGAATATCTGTCACAGGGCCATGTCCCTGCACTGAACAAAGGCACCTGTTCCTGTGGCTTCCCAGCTCCTGCTTTCAGGTGTCTGTGTGGGTCCTTATGCTGTTCCCAGCTGGGCATGGCTGCAGCACTCAGGGAGAACCTTTTAGGTAGGGCAGTGCAGTTTGGGCAGGGACAAAGGTTCAGAGCCCTTCCCATGGTGCTGTCAGGCTGACAAAGGGTGTGTGACCCCCTGGACACAGCTGTTTGCTGTAACAGAAGCTACAGGCTCGACCTTCCCCACTGAGCTCAGAGAGAAGAGAAGAGAATGGCTGGGCTTTGGGACACATGGCGTGCACCACACATGACCTGGTCTGTGCTCCAGTCCACCACCTGCTGAGTGACCCTGGCTGTGGGTGGATCTGGGCAAAGACAGGACCTTGCTCTTGGCTCTGCTGCTCTGGAAGCTTTTTAAGCCAGGAGTGCTGTTGAGTGGGAGTGGGAAGACACAGTTTGGTGAGGGAAACAGGGACGTGGGTGAAGCTCCTCTGGGCAGGGTGGTGTGAGCTGCTGCTGGGGTGGTCTGATGTCCCTGTGCTTACCCTGCACAGGTGTTGCCATGATGAAGTTCAAGAGTCCCCCAGTCAACAGCCTCAGCCTGGAGTTCCTCACAGAGTTTTCCATAAGCCTGGAGAAGCTGGAGAACAACAGGGCCTGCCGGGGTGTGATCATCACCTCTGTAAGGGTTTGCTCCTGTTTGGGTCACTGGTCACTGGTGAGGGAGGGCCCTCAGGCACCTGGGACTGGCTCATGGAGGAGGGGAGGGGGCTCTTGGAAGGGCCATGATCTTTCTTCTGTGCCCTTTTCTAGCAGAAGAACGACAACCAAGTGTTGTGCTTTGTCATGAAAATCAAATTTGCTTATCTGCCAACCTGATAGGTCCTGTGTCTCCCACCCACAGGGAGCTGCTGGGAGATGCCAGTGCTGATTTCCAGATGTGGTGTGGGGACAAGGTGACAATGGGACAGGACAGGTTTTGTGCTGTGTGGCTGATGTACTCACACAGGGACTCTGACCCTGTCCTGCTTGTGTTGCAAGCAGAGGCCCAGCCCTGCATGCCATAGTAATAGGATAATCCAGGCTGTGGGAGCACTGGGGAGATATTTTCAGAACCCCAAAAGACCCTGATTTATATCACATATTCATCACTTTCCCTTCTTCCAACTGCCAGGCTGAAAGCTGAAGGGGCCTTTCTTCCCTGTGACTCTCAGTGACCTCTGTCTTTTCCCAATTCCAGGCTCTCCCCAAAATATTCTCATCTGGCCTGGACATCACCGAGATGTGTGGGAAGAGCATAGAGCACTACACCGAGTTCTGGAGAGCCGTGCAGGAGATGTGGCTCCGGCTCTACGGCTCCAACATGGTGACAGTGGCTGCAGTCAACGTACGTCCCTTGGGCCCACCTTCCTCTGGCTGGGATTGTCACCTGCAGTGGCTGCTCTGGGCCGTGTGGGCAGGGACAGCTGAAAAACCAGGCTGAAATTCATCCAGGGATGTATCTTGCTGGGGTGTTCAGACAAAACTCGTGTCTGTCAGTTCTGTGGGGTGTGGGAAGGTATTGGGAGTGTGGGATGCTGCTGGCTCTGTGGAAGCTGCAGGCACTGCTGGGTTACATTTCAGCATTTTCCAGCAGGTTTTGCTCCTCCAGCTGGGGTTCTAGGCCAGCAGGGAAGTGCTGCTGGAGTCTCCATGTCCATGGCTGGGTCATGACATTTTTGGTGTCTTGTTTTCGTTTTCCAGGGCGCTGCTGCCCTGGCAGCTCACAGTGGTGTCTGTCCACAGCCCCCCATTGAAGGCACTGGGGTTTTCTCTCAGGCATCCTGTGCAGGGCTGAGCAGCACTGAGACATGGAAAAGATGGTCACAAATGGAAGGGAAATCTTCCCTGTGAGGGGGGTGAGGCCCTAGAACATGTTGCCCAGAGAAGCTGTGGCTGCTCCATCTCTGGAAGTGTCCAAGGCCAGGCTGGATGGAGTTCTGAGCAACCTGATCTAGTGGAAGGCGTCCCTGCCTGCAGCAGGGGGCTGGGAATGAAATGGGCTTTAAGGTGCCTTCCAACCCAAACCCTCCTGTGGTTCTATTAAACCCTGATAAACATCAGAAATCTTTAGGAATCAAATCGGGTGATCAGAAACTTGGGGCACATCTGCTCTGTCTTCCTGGTGTCTTCTGCGCTCTGGGGTGATCAGCAAGGCTGGGGGGTGTTTGTAACCACGTCCTGGACTCACTCTGTCCTTCTCTCTGCCAGGGGTCCAGCCCGGCTGGGGGCTGCCTTGTCGCCCTCTCATGTGACTACAGGATCATGGCAGAGAACCCCAAATTCAGCATCGGCCTGAACGAAGCCCAGCTGGGCATTGTGGCTCCCTTCTGGTAGGCCAGTGCCTCCCACTTCTAGTATCATGTGTAAATCTCTAGAAAGAATTCATCTTCAAGGAGTTAATTAGTCAGTTCAGCTGGTCATGGCGGTGTGGTATGTGTGTCAGGGATCAGGTATTTGCAGCTGCAGGAGATGACACCTCATGTCTGTCCTGTCCTGCAGGTATCTGAGAAGCTTTCAGGCTGTAGAATGTCCTCACGTCCTGCACCAACAAGGACCTCAGTTCTGGCCCTGCAATGAACTCCATAACTAATTCTGGGAGATCTCATGTGTCAGGCTCAGTCTGAGAATAGGCATTTTCTGGGTACACACTGTGTACCTGCAAAATTCTGTGGTGTGGAGATCTCTGAAAGCACGGGGGCACTAAGACACTGACACACAGGCCCTTGTTTGCCCTAGGAATGTATAAATGTACTGTTGGGAAGGAGCTTTCAGTCACAGCCAGTGAGTACCCACAGGCACTGAGAGTAAAAAGAGCAGTTTTCTTACAGAGGAGGGGGAACTGTCTTGGGGTACTGCCAAAAATGGCTCTTCTCACACATTTTCACATTGTGACTGAACCTGAGGAGTGGGACCAGGATGTTCTCAGAGCCCTGAGCCTGGGGAGTGGGACCATGGTGCTGACAGCTCTTGATGTCTGGGAGAGCTGCCCCTGAGCGTGGCTTTCCCTTCCATCTCTTGCAGGTTTAAGGACACGTTTGTGAATGTTGTGGGACACCGAATTGCTGAACGCTCCCTCCAGCTGGGCTCCCTCCACCCTGCACCTGAGGCCCTCAGGTTGGGCCTGGTGGATGAGCTGGTGCCAGAGGAGAAGCTCATGGAGAAGGCTGCAGCTGTCATGGCACAGTGGCTGGCCCTTCCTGGTAAACCTCTGGCAGGAGAGGAGGGGACCCGGTCTGAATGGGAGGCACAGATGCCAGGGCTGGTGCCTGGGAGCTGTGTAACAGCTTCCATTGAAAGGGGAGGTTTGGACTGGCTGGAAGGGAGGAAAGCTCAGCCCAGCAGTCCCAGCAGCCTTGGGCTAACGGAAAGGGACACTGTACTAATGTTCAGGGCACATGGCTCCAGCTCAGCTCATCCTGCCAGCCCTGCTGACTCAGTCTGGAGGTGTCTGAGCTCCAGAGACAAAGCCAATCTCTGTCTGTCAGTGGAGGTGTTAGTCCAGGAAAGCTGCCATGGAGCTGTGTGAGAGCTTCTGGGTGGCTGCCAGGCTGCTTTCGTGGTCTGAATCAACTCTTGGCACTCTGGAGGCAGTGATGGGGGTGTGGATGAAGTCAGGCACAGCACAGGCATCGTGTGTTTGGGCTGCTCCATGACTGCAGCACGAGGTTCCTGGGCTGGGAGAGGGCTCTCCACTGATCTGAGCTGTCCCAGCCCGTGCCACCTCTCATCCCTGCTGTCCTGGTGTTAGAGTGACACCTCACCCTCCAGAACAGGGAGCATATCTCAGCTGTGCCCTCTCCTGACTTACAGGAGGTCCTGTGAAGATCCTTCCCCTAAATCAGAACTGTGTCTGGGTGGAGGTGGCTTCAGCACCCGGGTGCTGGAGCAATTCAGCGTTCCCAGTGTGTGGATGGAGGGGGTCAGTCCTCATTTCATTGTCACTAAGTGCATGAATAAAACATCTGTGCAGCTGTTGTGCTGCCACATCACTGACCTGGCTCTGTGAGGGTGTGAGCAGATTTGTGCTCAAGGCCTCAGTCAGCTCCACCAGCCCTTGCTGCTCCAGCAGCATCCACATATCCATGTGGAATGGCACAGGCCTGGGGATGAGCTCAAGGGGAGTGTTGCTGGATTTTGTACAGTGGTTGGCAGGAGCAGGCTGTCTTGCAGGGATTGAGGGAATTGGTTCAGGGGAGCTTAGAGCCACAGCAGTTTCAAATAAGAAGGAATTTTGTTGGGTTACTGGTATGTATTGGAGGTAGATGTGGGCTCTGGAGGGCAGAGAGAAGGAGGTACACAAGTTTCTGTCATCTTTGTCAGTAGATCAGTCATTTCCCAATTGAGCAGTACAACCATAATTTATTGTATGAGAATTTATCCAGTTCAGCTCCCAGCTAGTGGGTTATTCTTACCCCTTTCCATGCCACTTTCAAGAGCACTTTGCAGTGTGAACTAGCCCATTAGACCTGCATTTGGTGGCATTGAGAGCTGGTCAGGGGTGAGAACAGGGCCTGTTCCTCATCCTTGCTGTCCTCTCTGCAGACCATGCCCGCCAGCTCACCAAGACCATGATGAGGAAGACGGTGCTGGACCGCCTGGTAGCTCACCGGGAGGAAGACATCAAGAACTTCATCAGCTTTGTCTCCAAAGAGTCCATCCAGAAGTCCCTTCGCATGTACATGGAGATGCTGAAGAAGAGGAAGAGCTGAGGATCCAGCTGATCCCTGGGAGGTCGAGTCACCCTCTGGAACGCTGCAGTAGCTGTTGGTCTGACAGCGAAGCCACCTGCAGTGGCAGCAATCGGTGACGTGCCACCTGCCCCCACGGTGCCCAGCTGCCCCTTCCCTTTGTGCCTGTAGAGTGCCTGACACCACTGCTGCCTTCCCCAAGGGCAGGGAGAGCCCACCCAGCCCCCCAAGGAATGGACAGGGACAGGGTCTCAACGTGCTGTGGCCTGAGCCTGACAGTCCTTGGATGTCCTCCCTCCTGTCCAGCAGTTAATCGTGAAGTGAGGTTTGTCAATAAATCTTCAATGAGGTAGGAGATGGATGCTTTGTTCATGGCTTCTCTGTGGTCGCAGTGTCCTGGCTGGTGGCCTGTCCCCAGGCTCTGGTTCATGCTGGGCTGGGGGCTCTGGGCACAGCCAGCTGCCATCCTTCTCCAGACCGGGATCTGGGGCAGCCCATGCACACAACTTGTGGATGGGGCTGAGTGGAACGCCTTCGTGGGGATTGGTGGTGGGAGCTGGAGCTGGATCCTGGTCTGTGGCTGCAGGAGGAGCTCAGGCCGCCAGCTTCACCTCGACTGGGTAGTGGTCACTGACTGCCAGGGCCTGGAGGAGGGCAAGAGGTGGGAGATGTTCAGTCAGCTGCTCACCCCTTGCTGTGCTGCTGGGGCTTGCAGGGCAGTCCATTTCCCTGCCAGAACCTTCTGCCTGCTGGAGGGAGCACACTGTCCCCAGCCCCAAGACACGACACACAAGGCTCTCAGGGAGTGGCTTGGGGTGGGCACTGGCAGGGGGCCACCTCCCCTCCAAGCCCCATGTCTCATCTGGGGCCTCTGTGTCAGTGATGGGTTGTTGAAGGTTGGCTTGGGTTACCCCATACTTTGGGTCCTGCCCATGGAAGATAGTAAAGAGCCCTGTGCATCTCTTCCCAATGGGGACAGGCAGGAACCCCAAATCCCCTGTCCTGTTTCCACCCTTGGGTCCCTTGTCACTCTGAGCCCCTTGAAGAGACAAGGACAGCCCTGCAGCCTGGGCCAGCTCAGCTTTGGTGCCTGCTAGACCCCCAAATGTGTGATCCTGGCTCACCTCCTCCTGGTCCAGCTGCAAAGCACGCTGGAAATTGTAGATACCAGCTGAGTTGGACAGGATGCTTCTCTTCAGCTTGTTGCCACATACCACGATCCTGCAGGGGAGATGTGGGTGGATAGTGGGTGGCAGTCCTGCCCCTGCTGGAAGTGTGGGGCAGGCAGGGGACCACTGGGGTGCCAGGGAAGGGGACAGGGGTGCCGTGGTGGCAGCACTGACCTGTCATAGGCACAGTCAGACTTGCCCACGGTGGTGTCGGCGCTGTCGGGGATCAGCCACTTGAAGATGTCGCTGGTGCGCAGGCGGATGGATGACCAGTCGCTCGGCTGGACGTAGGAGCAGTCAGCATTGAAGTCCCCCAGGAACATCAGGTTCTGCAGGGGAGATGGGAGATGGGGGTGGTGGGCTGTTCCCACCACCAGCCCTCCCATGGTGGGGCAGGGACCACCCTGTCACAGGGCAGGAGCAGGGTTCTCACCCCACCGCTCCTGCACCAGCTGTGCTTTGAAGCATGGTCCCAGTGTGTGTCAAACTGTCTGGGGCTCAGTGCCCAGCCTCTGTGTCCCCCCAGAGCTGGTGACACTCACATCAGTCCCCCACTTGTTGATGATGGCCAGGTAGACGTCGTAGAGCGCATCGATCTCAGCGACAGCATCATGTGGGGCCGAGTGCAGGGGCACCAGCACAAACTCCTTCACCTCTGCCAGGGGGAGAGGGATGTCAGCCCCACAGCCACCCCATGCCACAACCCATGGCCACTTGTTCCTCCACTTACTGGTGCTGGGTGCTGAGAGTCTCAGGATGAATGGCTCCCGGCTGAAGACATCCTGGGGGTCCTCATATTGGTAGGTGTCCACCACAGACACCACATCTGTCCTGTGGCAACAAAAGGATGGTGACCCTGGGACTTGGCACAGCCCCTGTGTCCCCCCCGTGGTGCTGGTGGCCCTGCAGTGCCATGACACAGGCAGCAACACTGCCATCCCCATTACCTGTAGATAAACAGGTACATCTCCTTGTAGTTCTCCCGTCCCAGGGGGCCACTGATCTCATAGTCGTATGGGGATGTGGATGCGCTGCAGAGACACAAAGGCAGGACAGTGACATGGTTGGGACTGTCTGGTTTAGCTTTGGCATGTCCAGGAGCTGGGTGGCCCCAGGGTTTGCACCAGCTGGTCCTGCTCTGGAGTCCCCGTGGGTCACTGTGCCCTGGTTGTGGGGTGACATGAGGCATAGCAGCTCTGAAGCCCCCAGTGCCTCTCTCCAGTGGCTCCATGGGCACAGCGTGACATGGGGTGGCTCCTGCCACCCTTTCTCTTCAGGGACATTCCTCACCTTCATTTGCAGCAGAGCTAAATTAGGTCAGTGAGCAGCCTGGGGCTTTGAAGCACCCAGCGTCACCCTCCCTGCCCTGGCTGCTTTATGGCCTTGCTGGAGGGGACGCGGAAGGGGTGAGGACATGGCTGGGCACACCTGCTCAGGAGCACCAGCTGCCTTTCAACACTGCGGCAGCAGCTTCCGCATGGTCCCGAGCCGTGCCCTCTCCCAAAACTGGGTCAGCACCCAGTTGGTGGAGGGGCTGCCACCCTGCTGTGGCCAGTTTTAGCCCACCTCAGCAGCCCTTTTCCTCCTAGGCTGCCAGAACCACCCCCTTCAAAGCACCATCCACTACTGGGCTCATCCTGGGGTCCCCATGCCATTCACAGGGTCTTGGGGTGCAAGGTCTGCCTGTCCCTTCCTCCCCCTCTGCCCTGTCCTGTTGGATTTTGGAGACAGAGCTTGCCAGAGCTGTAGCTCCTGCATGCTCTGGTGAGCTTACAGCTTTCAAAATGGATTTGTATCACTTGTATCCCTATTCTCTTCACTGGGTTATTCCCAGTATTGTTTTCAGTGCCTCCTCCTTGCCCCAGCATGTTTCTCCTATTCTTCTTTCCAAAACTAAACTCTGTTGATGGATGGACAGCTTTGTTTTGCCTCTTACTGCTCAGGCAGCCTGGCTTTCCCTGCTGGTGCTTTATCCCCATCCCAGCCCCTCTCGTACCTGTTGAGCTGCTCCATGAGCTCGGTGACGGCGCTGAGGTCGGAGTCGCGCACCTCCTGCACCAGCACCACGTCGTAGCGGCGCAGGACCTGCGAGGCCAACGGGGACAGCTCAGGGTGAGTCTCCCACCCATCTCCCAGCCAGGGACATGGTTCCAGCTTCAGCACCATGGGGATTTGCATGTCCCTTGGGGCCAGGCAGATGTCCCCAGCGAGGGCTTTGTGGGTTGTGCCTGACACCCCACCACATCCACCCAGGCTGTCCCCAGCACTGTGATGCCATCCTATCCTCAGCCACATCCCCACGTCTCTGGCACAGGAGGCCTGTTGGGGTCTGTCCCAGCACACAGCCCATCCCCATGGTGCACTGGCTGTACTCACGTTGATGATGATCTCTGCCACTTCCTTGTTGGACATCTTGGTGTCACCGAAGGCCTGGATGTTGAAGGCACCGATGCGTAGCATGGCAGTGGCTGGGCACAGGAGAGCCACAGCCAGCAGGGACAATCCCAGTGTCACAGTCCCCATTCTTCCAGGATTGATGCTGGGTCACAGGGGTGCAGGGATGGGAGATGAACTCGGAGCACTATTTTGGATTTGGAGTAGAGGAAGAAACATGTAGATCCTTCCAAAGTCCTGGTGTGTGACAGTGTGTCATGGTGGCATTGCCCAGAGCAGGCTGCAGAGCTGGTGTGGGCAGTCTGCCAGCTCACCAGTGCCAGAAGATAAATCCTGTCTCACTGCTGTGAGTCTGCCTCTTCCAGCTCCAGGGATCACCCAGCTCCACTCCCCCACCAGGATGTCTTCTCTGCCCACAAGCCCCATCCACCACTGCCAGCATTCCAGGCAGCCCAGGTTGTTCCACATCCTTAAACTTCACCACAGCCCCCACTGCTGGGGCAAGGGGCGACTCCTCATCCCAATTCACCCCAGTTCACCCCAGTCCCACCTGGTTGGCAGTCGAAGGAGCTGAGCCCGGACCCGTCCTTACCTCGCTGAACGTGCAGCACCTCTGCCCTGCCGGCAGCTGGATGGGCGGCTTTATTCCCAGCGGAGGTGCCGGCAAAGCAGGATGAGTCGGACACCCCCGTGGGGGTTTTGACATAACTTTGAGCTCCTTCCCACATTGGGAAACCAAAAATCCCACAGGGCGACAGGGTGGGGCCACCCCAGCCATCCCTGTGCTGACACAGCAAAGGACAGACAGGGAGACATGGAAATGCTGGGGCATCCCTGTGGGACTGGATGGGTACGTGGGACTTGGGGGGCTGCCATCTGGGGTGGCACCTGGACCACAGAGTGGGCATGGTGGCCAGGCAGGAGGTGAAGGGCGCTGGCTTTAATTGGGTGATTCAGACAGTGTAATTAGAGGGAAGAAAAGGAAATGGCCAGTGGCTGGGTCAGGCAGGTGAGCACCACCAGCCACGGCAAGAGGGGATGGCTGCGAACCCCTGCAGCAGCCCTAGTGTCACCCAGAACAGCCCCATTGGTGACCCAAAGTAGCCCCAGGAAGGCTGGCATTCTGGCATTCCCTATCCAGTTCATGGCATCACCATGACCCGTGACATCACCCCAGGATGACAACGGAGCAGCTGGCTCTGGTGGCTGCTCGTGCCAGGACTTGCCAGGCTCCCATGTGCACTGCCAGGTTTTGTATCCTCACACCCAGTCTCGGGATGAGTTCTGTGTCCCTCGGTGTTGTGTCGGCACCGAAACCCCCTGGGAAGCACCAAGCCCCCTGGGAACTGACTCACATCCTCCCTGCACCCTGTCAGCGCCCCGTCACAGCCCCGCAGCCAGGCAGGCTCTGTCAGGATGTGGCCCTGTGAGCTGGCAGAAGAACATCCTGCACCCTGGAAAGCCTGGAGCCCCCCAGCCCCTTCCCAGAGTCCTGAATTTTGCCACCATCAGCTGAGAGGGAAGCAGCGCTCACCACCCCATGTGTCCAGGTCTCTTGATGGCAGGAGGTCCCCTAGCCCTGGGGCTCTCTGGCAGGGGGCTGAGGAGCCAGGGGCTGCTGGGGATACTGAAGGGACCTCCCCAGAGTTGCAGAGGCAGGAAAAGGCTCATTTTTAATGGAAGCAGAAAGCAAAACACTTCCACAAGGGCCCAAGGACTCCTTGCAGAGACAGTGGGCAGCTTGGCTGGCACCAGTGGCATGTGGGCTCCCATGAGGGATGCAGGTGTGTGCTGAGGTGTCCTGGTAGCCACTGTGTGGGGACAGGCTCAGTGGGCTTTCAGGGTCACCTCCACTGGGAAATGGTCGCTGACAGCCAAAGCCTGCATTTGAGGGAGAGCAGAGTCAACCTGACCACAGTCAACTCATAAACCCTGAGCTCATCTGGACCCCATGGCTGACTGGGACCTCAGCACTCCACTCCAATCCCCAAAACTTAGACCATACCCCAAAATGCTCAATCTGGAGGGTTGATTTGGTACAACAGCTGGGATCAGGCTGCCCTTAGGTGCACCCTTGGGAACAGAGAGCCCTCCTATGCTCCCAGGAGCTATGGTGGGGCAGATCCCAATGCTGGTAGGCTCATGCCCCCCCCCAGCCCCTCACTCACATCCTTCATCTGCAGGTGGAATTTCTGCTGGAAATTGTTGACGGTGGCAGAGCCAGGCTCAGTGCCTTGGCGCAGCGCGGTGCCGCAGGCCACGATGCTGCCGAGGCATCACAGGGGGTTAGTGCCCATCAGCCCTCCCTGTGCCAGCCCCCCGTGCCAGCCCCCCGTGCCAGCCCTGGCCGCGGCACCCACCGGTCGTAGGCGCAGTCGGTGTCGGCCACGGTGGTGTCGGCGCTGTCGGGGATGAGCCACTCGCAGGCGGGGAGGGAGCGCAGGCGGATGGACGGCCACTGGGAGCTGGTCACGTAGGAGCAGCCAGCGTTGAAGTCACCCAGGAAGATCATGTCCTGCAGGGCAGAGCACTGAGTCCCTGCCCACACACCTTACAGGGCAGCAAGGGCTCCCTAAACTCTTAAGGGAGATTTCTTAACTACAAACCCCCCTGAGGTGACCGAGTGTGCAGGGATAAGCCCCCAGGAGTGGCAGGAGGGCCATCCAGCAGCTCCCTGCCTGGAGACTGCTGGGGTGGCACCTGCTCTGGTGGGTACAAGAGGCCTCCCATGGGACATGTTTATCCCACCTGGCTGCCCTGGGGAGGAGCCAAGTTCCCCAACGCTGCTTACGTTAGTCCCCCACTTGTTGATGACATCGGTGTAGACATCGTAGAGCGCATCGATCTCCTGTGCTGCATGGCTGGGCTCGGAATGCAGAGGCACCAACACGAACTCCTGTACCTCTGCTGGACAGCTGACCATCAGCCCCTGGGGTGCAGCCCCTGAGCCAGGAATGGGAACCCCAGGGCAAGCCCCAGCTACTGGCCAGGAAAAGCAGTTGAAGGGAAAGGATGTGTTGAGTTTGGTGATCTGCCTGTCCCTCAGACTGGAAATTCCAGTGGGGAGCTGCATGCCTTTGTGCACTGTTTGGGGTTTGCTGCTTGTTTCCCATTAGCATTTGCAAGCCAGTGTGGTTTTGGGCAGGAGGTGGGATGGTGTGTGTGCCCTGAGGAGGTTCTCAGGAGGTGGAGGTGATAGCACAGGGTCAGCAGTGGAACAAAGTGGGAAATGGGACATGATGGGAGATTGAAAGGATAGGGAATGACAGGTGATAGGAGATGGCACCCAGCCAGAGGAAGCAGATGGTGGGATATGGCACAAGATGGGAGGTAGCAAATAATGGGATGTAGGACAGGATGGGAAGCAGCTGGAGATGTGAGGTGGCACACAACTGGAGAGAACTCATGGTGGGAGATGACAGGTGATTGGTAGGAGATGGCACATCCTGGGAAACAGCAGGCATTGCTGGCCATGCTGGGAAGGGACATAGGACCCCTGGGCATCCATGGGTGGGACCCTGGTGAAGGGTTGCAACCCCCCTATGCTCAGCAGGCACAGCTCTGGGTTCAGCCCTGCGTGGAGGGGACCCTGTGCCAGGTCTGGGCATCCCCCAACATGGGCTCTGCTCACGTGTGGTGGGTGAGGAGAACTTCACAATGAAGGGCTCCCTGCTGAAGGTGTCATTCCCACAGGATTCGCAGCCATCATCGTAGTAGTAACTTCCCAGCACGGAGACCATGTCTGACCTGAGGGAGGAGAGCAGGGCAGCCCCCAGCACTGCTCCTGCCACAGCCAGGACCCCCAAAGGTACCCATGCCCTTTGGGGGCTGCTGGGGAGGGCAGCAGGTGACGCCTGGCAGCAGCCCTTACCTGTAGATGAAAAGGTACTGCTCCTTGTAGCTGGTCCGACCCAGGGGGACGCTGACCAAAGAGCTGTATGGGTGCTTCCCAGCACTGGGAGCAAGTTGTGGAAAGGGTGAGAGGAGGCTCCTGGTGCTTTCCAGCATCCACCAGGCTCTCTCCAGCTGAGCCAGAGGTGCCCTGGTGTGGCTGAAATCCATCCCATAATCCCACACCAAGCCATGGGGTCACCTGTTGAGCTGGTCCATGAGGTTATTCACAGCACTCATGTCGGCATCCCGGACCTCCTGCACCAGAACGATGTCGTACTCCGACAGGACCTGGGGACAAGCTCAGAGCTGCTCTGCCCTGGCCAGGAGCTGCTCTAGGGGCACCTGTGGTTGCCTGTTCTGGGCTGTGAAGGCTCCCAGGCTGGCAGTGGGAGGGCAGCAGGGACCTCAGGGCCAGGGAGGAGACCCCTGTGTTGGTGTGCTCTGGCTTGGAAGGGCCCTGTCTGTCCACCACCCACCTACCCAGCAGCTGCTCCAACCTGGGCAGCATCAAATTCTCCCAGCCTTGACTGGGACCAGCAATGGTGGAGATGGCCTGAAGTGGGAGATGGTGGTGGGGGAAGAGCAGATGGATGGATGGATGGATGGATGGATGGATGGATGGATGGATGGATGGATGGATGGATGAAGCAGGTGTCCCACAGCCCAAGCTGGCTGCATCCCAAAGAGCAGAGCATGTCCAGGCCTGCTCCTCCCCCCACCACTCACAGAGATGATGATATTTGCGACAGTCTGGTTGGACATCTTGGTGTCCCCAAATGCTTTGATATTGAAGGCACCAATCTTCAGTGTGGTGGCCACATGGAGCAGGAGAGCTGTGACCAGCAGCGACAACACCAGCCTTGAGGTTGCCATTCTGTGCAGAGGTGCAGGAGAGGCTCAGCCCACCTGGTCAGAAGAGGGATTTGGGACAGACAGCAGGGATGACCACGGATTCCCACTGGCCATACTGGTTTCACTGGGAGGCATCTGTTTTCTAAAGGGACCACCAGGATGCAGGGATTGTACCTCTGTTGCATGGGGCCTCATCCTACCTGTCCCTCCTGGAAGGAGGCCAGGTCACTCACGAGGCTGGAGCGGAAAATTCCCAGCAAATAAATGCCACTTCATGGTGACACAGAGCAGTCACTTCCTCATTCCCCATGAGGAAGAGCTCAGTCTGGACACCTCTAATGGCCTGGGATTGGTGGCAGTGGCCGGGCACCCCAAAATCCCTTTGGCTTGTGCCTCTCCCACCTTTCTCTGGATCATTGCTAGAGACCCCAAAGACCCTACAGCGGCTGTGCTGGGACAGAGCAAGGGATCGGTCCTCTCTGACACCCCTCCCCACCTCCCTCACTGCCTGGAGCATCCTCACCTGGGGTAACCTGCCCCTGCCCTGCCCCATCCCCCAGCAGTGCCCCTGCCCCATCCTCACCAGGCTGGCTCCTGCAGGACCCTCTGCACAGGCAGTGCTGCAGCTCCCACCCACGGGGAAGGCGTTTGGGAAATATTTCCCGTGGCACTTCACTGCCTGGGGTAATATTTCACCAGCGTGTGGGATCTGAGCCCTGAGCCCTGCCCAAGCCTGGCTTCCTGAGTGCCTAAACTCACCCAGAGCCTGATGAACGGAATGAGAGGACGGGCAAATGCTCCAGCCTTTAGCACACCAAATCTCAGCCTGAGGAAGGATTTGCTGGCCTCAGGCTCACTTTTCCTTCTGGGGCAGCTGCTCTAGTTAAACCCTCACTTTTCCCACTTGCACTCCTGCTCCAAACTCTTCCCTCTAACACCACAGTCCCTTCAGCTGATAACGCAGTGATTTGGCAATGCCATGATTTGGTCATGCCAAAAACTGCCCATAGCCCCATAAATCCTCCCCACTCCTGGAGAGCACAGCAGCCTCTGAACCTCCCAGGCAGAGGCACCTACAAGGAGCATATTCATCCCCGAGCTGCACCCAGGCTTGGCCCAGCAGAGCATTGTGGTAAAATTGGGCTGGAGGAGGTGACACTGTCAAGGGAAGCTCCTGGAGGTGCAGGAAGAGAAGAGAGCAGGACCTACCTTTGATGCTGTCCAAGGACTCTGGAAGGGGAAGGATCTGCACCTGCATTTATGGAGAGGGACACTCTCTCCTTGCCAGGTGGTTGCCCAGCCAAGGATCATGTGAGGCCGCAGGCTCCATATGGCATTTTCCACAGAAGCAAAGGTCTGCTCAGTGAAAAAAGAACTCTTTCAACCTCTGCCAATGCCTCCCACCACAGGTAAGGCTGAGAAAGGATTAAAATGCCAACAAGAGCTCTACAAGGTGAAATGAATGCCAGAGATCTCTTGTGGGGATCAGCAGCTTCCCAATACGTGGCATGGGCAGCTCTCACTCATCACCAGATACAAATTCTCTTAAAAAGTGTTTATTTCACCAACACGAATCATTCCCATCCAGCACCCCACATTTCCAACAAGCTGTGAGCATGCTGGGGCCAGCAGGAGCCATCCCAGTGTTGTCTTTGGGTGTGAGGCCAAAAGTCCCAAAAAAAAAGACAAATCCCTCCCCTGGTGCCCATCCCCAGACCCTCCCGAGGAGGTCACCTGGCTCAGGCCCTGTCCCTGAGAGGGCCATGCAGTGCTGTGGGGTGGCAGCCCTGCACCCCAGCCGCTCCCACAGCTCCCACAGCGCTGTCCCAGTGGCCTTGGCTGATGTCCCTGCCTCCAGAGGCAGCTGCCGTGTTTCCCAGGAGAGCCTCTGCAGTGTGCAGTGATCCTTAGGGGCTGGGGGCGCTGGCAGCCTCTCCCCTGGTGCCAGGCACCCTCCAGAGAAGGGGTGCTCCCCGCAGCGGGACCAGGGCTGGACCTAGACCCCCCCAACAGGCTCCCCAGGCTGGACCCAGGGCCAGGTTTCCCCAACCAAGACCCTCCATCATCAATCCCTCTTCAGGTCAGGAGCCCCTCCAGGGGCCAGATGCAGGACTAAGACCCTCCTGAGCCAAAGTCCCCCAGATCCTGTCTCATCCAGGCTAAGACCCCCTCAAAGTAGAGTCCCAGGGCTTAACAACACTCTTGGGCCAAGACCCCACAAAGAGCAGACCCCTTTCATGCCAAGCGCTGCAGGGCTGGAGCACCCTCAGGGCCAATACTGTCCCCAGGGCTAAGCCCCAGGGCCAAGACCCACCCAGGGCCCTGAGTGAGCGCAAGGAGCTGCCCTCAGAGCCGACATCCCCTCACACCCACACCACTCCATGCTGAGACCCCGGCACTCAACCCTAACACCAGCCCAGGGCCAGCATCCCCCCAGGGCCCAGCGTCCCTCAGGGCCGAGCGTCCCTCAGGGCCGAGCGTCCCTCAGGGCCGAGAGTCCCTCAGGGCCGAGAGTCCCTCAGGGCGAGGCTCCAGACAGGCAGTCCCGGGGCGAGCTGTCCCCATGTCCAGGGCCCTGAGAGCTGTCCCCATGTCCAGGGCCGAGTGTCCCTCAGGGTGAGGCTCCTGCCGGGCTGGCACCGCCGCTCAGTCCCGGGGCGAGCTGTCCCCATGCCCGGTGTCCCCGTTACCTCACGGGCGGGCCCGCCAGGGGGCGCTGCCGGCGGCGGCACCGCGCGGCCGCGTTTGTCCCGGGCGGGCCGCCGTACGGCCGCTCCGCTGAGGGGAGGCCGCGGCGAGCGGGGCCAGGACCGGGAGCGGGACCGGGAGCGGGACCGGGAGCGGGACCGGGAGCGGGACCGGGAGCGGGACCGGGAGCGGGACCGGGAGCGGAGCGGGGCCATGAGCGACATCCGGCACTCGCTGCTGCGGCGGGACGCGCTCAGCGCCGCCAAGGAGGTGCTCTACCACCTCGACATCTACTTCAGCAGCCAGCTGCAGAACTCGCCGCTGCCGCTCGTGGACAAGGGCCCCACCGACCTGCTCGAGGAGTTCCTCTTCCAGGTCCCCAAGGAGCGCGGCGCGCCGCCCAAGGTGCGGCACGGACAGCCCGGGAGGGGCGGCACGGGCCCGGCAGCCGCGGGGACACGGCCCTGGCGAGCGGGGATGGAAGGCAGGCCGCAGGAGTCAGGACAGGATCCCTGCTGGAACCTGAGGCCTCAGAACGGGACAGGCTCCCTCCAGCGCGGGCTGCTGCTGGAGGCTGAGGGCTTGGATGGGCAGGATTGGGTCTCTGAGCCTCTGCTGCTGGAGGCTGAGGGCTTGGATGGGCAGGATTGGGTCCCTGAGGCTTTGCTGCTGGAGGCTGAGGCCCCAGGACGCCAGCACGGGGGTCCCTGGGGTGCTGGTGACTGAGGTTTTTTGGCAGGGAGGGATGGCTTGGGCAGGATTCCGGGCCCCGAGGAGCTGTGGTGGGGGCTCTGGGGACTGCCTGCAGCCCCTGAGTGCTGCAGCTGGGCCTGGCAGGGTTTTTGGGATGGAGGGCTCAGAGATGAGCACTGAGAAGCCACAGCTGCTGGGGTAGGTGGCCCTCAGTACTGCCGAGTCCACCTCTGCCCCCAGCAGTGCCTCAGTGCTGTTATCTGCAGAGGGAGAAAATATTTCCCCCCCAGCAATGTCTCACTTGGTGGGCAGCACTTGCAGGTGCAGCAAGCACCAGCTTTGGATATCCAGGTGTTCAGATGAAACCTGGAGCTCTTCAGTGTCACCAGATAAATACACTGGTGGTTCAAGAAGCTTGGATGTGTGTGCTGTGCATAAAGATTGAGTCCCTCAGCCCAAAGGGAAACTCTCAGCCTTTACTGTTCCTGTCTTTTCACTTGGTTTGTGTCCTTCAAGAGGCTCAGTGTATGTTACAGCTTTGCTTTTCTTTTCTTTCAGAGGCTGACCCCACTCCAGGAACTTCAGCTCCTTGAGATCATGTGCAATTATTTCCAAGAGCAGACCAAGGATTCAGTCCGGCAGGTCATCTTTTCATCTCTCTTCAGCCCCCAGGGAAACAAAGCAGATGACAGCAGGATGGCTTTGCTGGGGAAGCTGGTGTCCATGGCAGTGGCTATCTGCAGGGTTCCTGTGCTGGAGTGTGCTGCCTTCTGGCTGCAGGTACAGCTCCTGAGCAGGCAGGAATGCCTTGGAGAGGGGGTCAGGGCGTGCTCCAGGGTGGGCACAGTGAGCTGGGGCACAGCTGGTCACAGTCAGCTGCTCCTCCCTGGCAGTTTCAGCTGCCCCCGTGTCTGTGCTCATGCCCATTCCTGTGCTCTGGCATCAAGGAGAGCTTTGCCAATCCATTCATGTGCTGCAATGGAAGAAAAAAAATTGTTTGGGTGGGCTTTTTACTGTCAGTGAGCCTTTGGGAGGGCAGGATGGGATACAGCCTGGATAGCAGGAGAAGGTGTATTTTTATTTCAGATGGCAGCTTTTAAGTGATGTGAGGATTGCACAGATTATTTTCCACATTAAAAATATCAGGCATGGCAACTGAACCAAATGCTCTGGGACTGAACCAATTGAAACTACAGAATGGTTTGTGATGGAAGGGACCTTAAAGCTCATCCCATTCTACCCCCTGCAGGGACACTTTCCACTATCCCAGGTTGCTCCAAGCCCTGTCCAGTGTGGCCTTGAACACTTCCAGGCTGGGTTGGAGAGGCCACAGCTTCCCTGGGCAACTTGTGCCAGGGCCTCACCGCCCTCACAGGGAAGAAATATTGCTGAAGTATTAAAAAAAAATAAATCTCCAAGTCAAAATATTGATCTAAAAGGTTTCAATTTTAAGCCAGTAAACTCAAGATATCACAATCTATTTTGATATTGCAGTACAATGGTTTTATTTCTGTGAGAGTGGGTGTTTGATGTGCTGAGAGAGAGCAACCACAGCAGCGCAGTGCCACGTGGGGAAGGTGGGGACACAGCTGTTGGAGCAGCCTGTGCCAGGGTGTGATCTGTGTCCCCGTGTGCTGTCCCTGCAGCGGACCCCAGCTGTGTTCTGTGTGAGGCTGGCCCGAGCCCTGGTCGATGACTACTGCAACCTGGTGCCAGGCTCCATCCAGACCCTGAAGCAGATCTTCACTGCCAGCCCTCGCTTCTGCTGCCAGTTCATCACATCAGTCACAGCTCTCTACGACCTCTCTTCAGGTAAAAGTGTATCTTTTCAAGTGAGAGGTGCAGTGTGATGCACCATGAATTAACTGTTGCAAGAGATGCAGCTGCTCGAATCCTAAAGAGATGTTACCATGTAATTATTGCCAGAGGAAGCTCAGGGGTGTGCCTGTTGCTTCATCTGGCACTGGGGTGAGAATAAAAATAACCACTCTGTGTCTGACTTTGAACTCCAGCCTGGTTTGGGTTGGAAGGGACCTTAAATCTCATCTTGGTCTACTCCTGCCATGGGCAGGGTCACCTTCCACTAGACCAGGCTGCTCCTGTCCAACCTGGCCTTGGGCACTTGCAGGGATTTGGAGTCCACAGCCTCTCTGGGAAACAAGGGAGAGACTTTGCTGGAGAAGCAGCCAGGATCATCTGACACAAGGGGCATTGTCCCATTGTCCTCCACAGAGGGCAAAGGACATGGGACCTTGTTGACTGAGCAGCTCTGGGACTGAAAGTTGATCTGTCTGGGCTCAGTCAGCCCTGAGAGGGACTCAAGGCTGCCTGTCAGTCTAATCCCTTCCAAAAAGGGGAGAAACAAGTTCTGAATGTTGGCAGACTGGAGCAGTGATGAGAAAGACAATCAACATAATTCCAGTGCATTCTTTAACTGTGTGTGTGACCTGACAGTGGTACAGCCTGTCTCAGGTTGTTGCTCAGACACGTGTAGGTGTCTAAAGTAAGACTGATTTAGCTCTACTCAGTCACAGAAAGCTCATGGTAGAGCAGAGAACAGCCATACACCAAATACCACCACCACCCATAGTCCAGAAAAGCAAATGCTATTATTGATAAAGGAATAGCAATATTTGCTATAATAGCAATAATATGCTTTGCACTCTTCTCCAGATAAGCAGCTTGGCATTACTGAGAATGAAAGAGAGGTTCAGGCTTAGCTTTTATGTTATTTTTATAAAGTAGAGCTCAGAGTATACTTTATATCCCATCATCATGTCAGAAAGACATGTCAGAAAGGAAATAACTTGAGTCATAGGAAGTAATTTTTAATTCCTTATTTTATTTGAGATGTTTTTGGTGACACAAGAATAGGGAGCTTGCTCTTCCAATGCAGCATTCCCCCCTGTGAGAGGATGATGTGTCAGGGTTTCTCTTGTTTGTAGTCAAGTTCATGACCATCTTTCACTTCTCACCTGAAGCTTTACATGATCTTATAATCCCTTATATGTCATGTAATTGTGTCGTTGCATTGTGTTTTTCCACAATACATGTTTGTTTAGGTAAGTAAGTATTAAAAGAAATTCGTTAAGTTTTTGGCACTTCCTTCTCTTCACCCAACAAGCTTTTCCTATTTCCTTTGCCCATTGTACTTCCTGTGGCAAGGGATAAATGGAGACTTAAATTAGGGAAAAATTGAGCAGATGATGGGTTGCAGAGAAGAAAATGACAAGAGAGTCTTTGCTGGGAAAGGAGATAAATATCAGTGTTTGGTGATGTCTTTGGAATAGGTGGGGAAGGTGACAGGAACATGGTTGTGTCTTCCCTGGAACAAACTACCTTTGGTGTCTTGGGAAAACCAGCAGAACTGGGGAGGTTCAGAAATTGTAATTGGGACAGCGTAGGATGGGTGTGTGTGAGAGACTCATTAGAGCCTAAATGAAAGTCCTGTGCTTCAGTGCAAGGCTCAGCGTACCCAGCATTAACTCTCCTATCTCCAGATGACCTCATCCCTCCCTCGGATCTGCTGGAGCTGATTGTCTCCTGGATCTTTGAGGACCCTCGCTTGATCCTCATCACCTTCCTGAACACTCCCATAGCGGCCAACCTGCCCATCGGCTTCCTGGAGCTCACCCCGCTGACCGGGCTCATCCGCTGGTGCGTCAAGGCTCCCCTGGCCTACAAAAGGAAGAAGAAAGCCTCACTCTCCAATGGACACGCTCCCAACAAAATTGCCAAGGACTCGGCTTCAGGAGAAGACAGGGATTGCCACCAGCTGTATTCCAAGCTGCATCTGAGTGTCCTGCAGGTCCTCATGATGCTCCAGGGGCATTTAACAGAGAAAAACCTTTATGGGCGCCTGGGGCTGGTACCCTTTGACCACGTGGTTCCTCTGGTGGAGGACATTAACAGACTGTCTGATGAACTCAATCCTCTCAATGCATCCAAAGAGATTGAACTTGCTCTGGACAGGCTGGCTCAGGCTTTGCAAGTGGCCATGGCATCAGGAGCTCTCCTGTGCACCAGAGGTGAGTTGTCTGTGGGGCTAGCAGAGAGCTGGCATGGGATTCTTCTCTTCCAGGGTGAACTTGTAAGAGGCAGTTTTGGGGTGAGGGATGTAAAGATCAAGGTGTTTACAGCATAATTAATAATTTGCCCCTGTTAGAAAGGGATAGTGGACAAAATAGTTCAGGAGAAATAGCTGGATGGAGAGTAAGAAAGGAGATATCACTGCTGTGGGTGAGTCAGGCACGGCTTTGCAGAGCTGGGGACTGATCCACAGCCCTGCACTGTGCACCAGGGGCTGTATCTGGGTGTCTGCCATGGGGACACTGTTCCCCTCAGAATTGCCTGTAGCTATTTAAAAAGCACTGCTTGATTTTGCTTCAGTTTAAGTTCTCTGAGTTTGCTTGTTGGAGGAGAGGCCATGAAGCACATAAACCCCTGGGTGGGTGTGCTAGACAAAGAATTTGAAAAGCAAATAATACCTCTTCAACTGAAACTTCTGGGACTTCAGCTCGCCTATAATGAGACCCCATTACAGGCTGTCCAAATTCAGTTAAACTCAGTAAAAAAGGGCTGCTAACGTGGCTTTTGTTTGGCTTTCCTGTCTCCAAAGCCAGTTCTTTCCAAAAGACATGCAGAGAGATAAAAGGGAAGTGACCCAACAGAGGGCAGGGTCAGTCACACAGACTCTTTTCCTGTGATATTCTCTTGGAAACAGACAATTTTAGGTTACACTAGAGGGCTTGAAGCTCTCCAACAGCTGGGACATTAAGTGCAGACCACAGCTGCAGAGAGTGGCCTCTGCATAAGCAGGGATCTGATGCTTTTGTCCTGGCTGAACCAGTGCTGCTGGTCAAATTTCACTGTTCTTCTTCCTCATCTTTTATAAAGTAACTCTTAGTGTTATAAGAACAAACAGAAATCAGAGGTTTTTGATCTGAGGGCTGATTTCAGCTGTATTTGGTCTTAGCTGGAACATTCTGAGCAGTTGCTCTTTCTGTGGAAGGTAATTCAGTGTAAAGGGCTGCTGAAATACCAGATATTTCAGTGTTTTGAGGTTGTGTTTGTCTACAAAGGCAGGAGTTTGTTCTCAAGCCATTCCTGAAAACACTTTATCAAAGGGATATGTTGTTAAATTCCTTGGTTCTAGCTATTCTGCTTTAGCAGAAGTTTGGAGGTGGTAAAAAGGTGCAATTTCTAGTTGATAGATACCAGCAAGAAAACCCCAACCCATTCTTTACAGAAGCAGTGGTTAAAAAACCGAAAACCAATAAAAAACAGATACGGGGCAGAGTCACACCTTGTACTTCCTATGTCTCAGTTACTTCTTGTTGATGTGTTGGTACTGCAAAATCCATCCTAAGGCTTATCTGTCTTAAATGTCAAACATATATAACAATAAAGGGGCTGGTGGGGAAAGTTGGTGAAATGGAGAAACATTTTATCTCCTGAAGGTTTTGGGCCTGAGAGAGGTTCTGGATCTCTTGCTGACTGATGGTGATGACAGATGATTGACAGATTTAGTAATCAGTAATTATTCAGTAAAATTAATGGTTATTCAGTAATCTGACCTTCTTAGGAAAGACAGCAGAGAGGAAAACCACTCTGATTTCTGCTTTATCCTTATTATTAATCTTGTGTCCTCTTTCAGATGACTTGAGGACTGTATGCTCCAGGCTACCACATAACAAGTAAGAGACTTTTTGCAGCTATGTTGGCTTTGATGCATGTTCCAAGACACTCAAGGGCTGCTGAGACAAATTCTCCTCTAAAAGCTTGTCTTTGTGGAATTTGGCCTTTATTCACATGCACTTTAGCATGAGGAAGAAGGTGACACAGTGCTGACTTCTTCCCTGGACTCCTGACAGAAAGGGGCTTCAGTGCTCCCACCCGTGGGTGATCTTTTCCAGTCTGTGTTAGAACAAAGGCACAGGAAAGGGAAATGGAAATCCAGCCAGAAACCTGCCCCTGAATTGTCCCTTCTCTAATTCCCCACTGATTTTACCTGCCTCTAAGTTCAATTGCTTCTTGCCTTTTGCAAAAAGAGCAGGGCTTTAAAAAAAATGGGGGAAAAGGAAAAAAAAGTCTCCTGGAAGCTGTAAAGAACAGAACTGTGTCACTGTTCTCCTGGCTCTCAGCAGCGCTGTGAGTTGGATGTGAATTGTCCTTAGAACCACGACAAAAGCTCCTCTAATAATCTCCTGTCTGAATTTCTTTCCACAGCCTGCTCCAGCTGGTGATTTCAGGCCCAGTTCAGCAGCCGACCCACGGGGCTCTGCCCCCGGGGTTCTACCCGCACATCCACACCCCTCCCCTGGGGTACCCCGCGCTGCCCGCGCACCCCGCGCACTCCGCGCACTCCGTGCAGACCTTCATCCCGGGAATGACCTTCCCCTACCGCCCCATCCGCTAGCCCGCGGCCGGCCCGGCTTCCCCGAGTCCCGGGAAGCCTCCGAGGCAAAAAGCAAATGCCTGGGAACCGCGTTTTCCTCTTTGGAGCTTGGCTGGGCTCCGCCCGCGCCCTGGGGCAGCGCTGGGGCTGGGTGCGGGATGCAGATACTGAGGCAGATCCCAGGGACAAAAGGATGGGATGGCAACAGGCAACATCAATTCCAAACCTCTGCAGTGTGTGGAAGTTTGTTGGATGTACCTCAATGGTGTTTTGCAGCAGCCCCGAGCTGTTTACAGCAGGGTGAGCCCGGCTGCTCTGGCTGTGGGAGGGGCAGAAGGGAAGGCCTCGTGTGATTTTTTTTCCAAGCTATTCCACTCCAGCCTGCTTGTTTCTTTGTAAATGTTTGTATCTATAGCTACAGAGTATGTGTACACTGTATATTTTTGGAAGGCAAACGTTTGTTTCTGAAGCACAAGGTAGAGTAAAGCAGCACTTCCTATTAAAGGAAACAATTTAAGCATAAAAGACATCTGCTGCTTACTTCTTCGAACAACTAGAAGAATTAGAACAATTTCAAACAATTGGATTCTTCTCTTTCCAGTGATTAGAAGGTCCAGCTTGTCAGGCCTGTGCTGGGCTGGGGACAAAACCCATCTGTGGCTGCAGTGACCCATCGACCTCCCTGCTGAGGAAATGCCCAGTACACACCTCACTCAGTGCTTCCTGAGAATTTGGGCTGAGATCTGAGGTGTTTTGTTAATGCTGGCTGCAAAACTGGCCAAAGGCTGGCAGTGCTGTGCTGGCCAGCTCTGAGTGCAGCAGGGGAATGTGTGGAATCATCCTGGGAAGGACAGCAGAGCTTGCCAAAGGTGGTGTCCAGCCCTTCTGTGGTCCTGCTGTGCCTCTCTGAGCCCCCTCTGCAGGATGAAAAAGCAGGAAAATGGGCAAATTAGCTGGAAGGTGGGAAAATCTGATTTGAATGGAACAGCTGGCAAGGAGACTGTGGGAGTGGGTAGGGAATGCTGTTCTCCAGGACGGTTTTGATGAATGGAGACGAGAGATCTCTGAAGGCTGCTCTTAGAATATCAGGTTTATTAGGGATGGTGAAAGGTCTTGCTTGGAGCTGCCAGACGCAGCACGGGGCAAGGCCTGAGGGGATGGGGAGAGACAAGGGGTAGAGAGGATGCTCTAGGAGAGGGTGGAAGTTCCAGGAGAGCATCTGGCCCCTCAGAGACTCCTTATCAAGGGGCTTCAAGATGGGCTGGAACAAGACTTGGGCCAATGGTGTCACAAACTCTTGATGCTTCAGGGGAGGGTTACAGGTGTGGGATGAATCATACATTTTGGGGGTTGAGATGGAACAGTCCATTTGACTTTTGGACCTATCTGTAGGTAAGGGTATTGTCCAGCCAATAGGGGGGGATTGTTTTCATCCTGGATGTACTATTGCAAATCTTTTGCCAGGCAATTATATTTATCCATCCTTCCCAATAGAAGTGGAAGGTTAATAATAATCGCGGAGTAGTTGGGGTTGGGAGGGACCCCTGGGGATCACCTAGTCCAACCTGCAGGTCAGCTGAACCTATAATAAAAATAGGATCTTTAACTTTTGGTCAGGCAGTTGGACTAGGCAATCGTTGTAGGTGTTTTCCGACTGAAATATCCTGCCTCATCTCACTTTTTAGAGCTTCAATAACAAGGAAAACCCCTTAAGAACTTCTAATTTCGGGATTAGAACCATGAACGGCATCAAGCCCTTACACTGTACGACAGTTCTGCCTCCTGTCCCTTTGAAGGATTGACGGAAACTTCCGGCCAGTTGACCCAGGGGCGTGACCAGCCCCACCTCCTGCTTCCCAAGCGCCTGCGCTCAAGGACGCTCCTTTAATTACCCCTCCCTTGATTACCTCTCCCTTAATTACCGCCCGCGTTCCGCGCTCGGCGCCGCCCACGTGGCCTCAGGGGACGGGCGCGCCTCTGTGCGCGTGCGCGGCGCTGGCGGTCACGTGCCCGGCGGCAGCCAATGGGGCGGCGCGTTGCTGCGCGGTTCCCGGTTGCGGAAGCGCCGCCGCCGCCCGTGCCCGGCGCTCCCCGTCCGGTTCCGCCGCCCGGGATGTGCTGAGGGCGCGTCCGCCGCCCCCCCCAGGTGAGCGGGCAAGCGTCTGGGAGGGTCTCCGCGGTGGGGAAGGGCGCTGGTGTTGTCATGGCGATGTGGCCCGGGACGGGCCCAGGCTCGGCGCGGTCGCCATGGTAACCGCGGCCCCCCCGGCCGTAGGTCACGGTGGGCCCGGGGGGTGCGCTCCCGTCACTCCCGGTAACGGAGCGTTCGGTGCCATTGCCGTGCCTGTGTCTGGCTCCATCTCCTCCTCCTGCGCGGCCGGATTTCCGCGGGAGGCCGGGAATGTCGCGTCCGGCCGGATCGGCGTTCCCGCGGGCAGAGCGGAGCTGCCCGCCTTTGCCCGCCTTTGCTCTCCTTTGCCCGCCTTTGCCCGCCTTTGCTCGCCTTTGCTTGCCTTTCTTTGTTGCCGGCTGGCTGTTTTGGAGGGGTGTGTTGAGGCCACCCAGGAGCTAAAAGGTGTCGCGGACAATCCACTCGTGGTTACCGGCATCAGATTATTTCCGTGTCCCGCTGCGAGCTGTCTCAGTGTTTAATTCCGTGTTGAGTTTGAGCTCGACCTGCTCCGTCCCTGCTGGTTTATCCCGATTTTGTTGTGCCAGAGCAGCTCCCAGCCCGTTGTGGGTGATCTCGCTGAGCTCCTGAGCCTTGGCCACGCTTCCTTCCCCTCTGGTGTTAGATTCACAGACACATTGAATGTCCGTACCTGTCTCAGACCAGACTCCCTGAATTGATCTTGCCCCTCTCTGACAATTCCAGTGTCCTCCTTTGCTGCTGGGTCACCGATGTTCTCACTGAGCCTGGGTGCCTTTTCCCCTTGCAGTGCTCAACACAAATTTTGCATTCCTTCCAGCTCCATTCCCTTTTTTTACCTACCAGCTTGTAGTTTTACTTGGCTTTTGGCATTTTGGGAGCTTTCTGCAGCTGCTTTAGATTTTACCATCCTGGAGATCTGTGCCCTGTCCCAAAGGATCATCAGCCACTTTTGCATTTCTCTTCCTCTTCTTCCATCTAGTTGTTATGCACCTGCTGAATGGACTCTCTTTTCACTCTGGATTCATCCTAAATTATTTTAATCTAATTAATTCTTGTAATTAATTTATTTTAATCTGCCACAGACTCTCCTTAGTCCAGGTTAGTATCCTCAAAAGTCTTTATGGGGGACACTTGTGGGAGCATTTTGGGAGCAGTAGAGCATGGTGTGTTTTCAGATTGTCCAGATGTCTGTTGGCATAAACTCTAGCAGTGTCTCACAAGTGAGGTGAAAAAGAAATCAAAACAAAAATAACCCCAAAACCCCAACTGCTGGGTCTGTCCCAGTGTGTGATAATTAATGTGTGAGCTCATTTCCAGAGATAAACCTGAGCAGCCTTGCCCCCCCTCAGAGGCAGTGACGGGGACCAGGCTTTTAAAGCAGAAGGTTTTCTCTGGCAGCTTAAAAAGAAGTTCTGTTACATCTGGTAAACTGCCCTAATTAGTGTTTCCACACCTGGTGGCAAAAAAAGAAACATTTGTTAGTGGTGCTGAGACAATATTTGCTCTTTGAAGCTGCTGCTGTTTGTCTCAGCAGATTGTTTGAGGTGCTTAAGGCAAATTGGCCTTTCATGTCTGACTCGTTGGGAAGTGCCTGTCCTGTGAATGCCTCTTAAAACCTGTGGCATTCTTAATTTCCACTTCTTTTCCCGAACCAGTGTCAATCATCCTGACTCCTGCTGTCCAGACTGGAGTTGGATGTGATGAAACATTGTGGGAACTGCCAGTGGAATTCAGAAAATGCTCTGTAGCCAAAGAGCCTTTAAGACAGAGCCCGTGCATTTATTTTTATTGACAAAGTCTGGTGCTTCTCTCATGTCTGGTGTTATTTCTTTCCCAGTAAGATGATCTTTATTTGCATATGGGGCTGGGGTTTTTCTCCTGGTGGAGGGTTTTTTGGGGGGTGTTCTGAGAACAGGGGTAGGGCCAGTGTGGTCTGTGAGTCAGTGCTGGGCTCAGAGCCTGTCAGCCGATTTGAGCTGGTCCTGCCACCCCAAAAGCCATTCTGTCATTTCCTGCCTCTTTCCCACCTCTCTGTTCCCCACCCCGGGCACTCCCAGTGCAATTCCTGGGGTGAGAGGTGGAGCTGTGCCTGCAGGGCTGCCCCAGGTGCTCTGCTGGGAATACCTGAGGAATGGCAGGTGCACACTCAGGGACTTCCTGGCAGGGCTGACTCAGAAATCCTGCAGCTCTGCTTCCTGCTGGGCTCCTGGGCAGGGATTCCCTTCTCTGACCTGTTCAGGTGCTTTTAAAGAGCAAATTGCTGTCCAGAGTGACAGCAGAAAAAGATCTGCCTAGATCTGCCCCTTGTCTACAAACTGGGAGGCCAAGTGCTGTCCAAAGCCATTCTCAGTGGGATCACTCCCTCCTCCCTGGTTTTCAACCTGTCACAGCCTGTCTGCTGCCTTCAATGCAGAGACTTGCAAAAAGACTTTGAGCTTCATGTTTCACTCTGCCTCCCCCCATCCACTTTCCTCTCTGCAGAGAGGTAGGAACAGGAGCTGCTCACTTTTTCAACATTGGCTTTTAATTAAGTTTTACATTTCTGTTTCTCAGTTTATTGCTGTGGCTGTCAGAGCAGACACCTATACCAGGATCCCTTTTAAATGTTATTAGTTTAAAACAGCAGCAGTGGGGTTTTTGAGTTGAACCTGAGTTTCTCATACTTGGAAAGCTGCTGAAGAAGAGAAAGGAAAGGAAGTGAAGCCATTTTGGCTCAAATTTTAAAGCCAGGATCTTGGAGACATGTTGAGTTCAGTGCACTTGTCTGGCAACTGAGGAAGGAATGTTCTTTTCAGGCTTTTTCAAAATGTATTTTATTTGAAAGCCTCTTGTTTGCAGTAACCTCTGGACAGTTGTGTTGGTGTCTCCTGTGAGGGTGTAGGTTTTGTTGATTCTGCTCCATAATGAGGACAGTGTGTAGGAAATGGAGGCAACCTCAAATTCCCCTCCCCAGGGGTTTGTAGCCTGCATTTCTGGCTGTTTTTTCAGCCACTACACACATTTTCTGTGTTGCTGTTTATTCTACTTCAGAAAGGGCAGCGGGCCTGCAAGTACAATGGATTTTTTTGGGATTTTTAAATTTGTTTTCTGGAGGACGAGGTGCCTATTGGAAACTTGCTGTGATTAAATCTCCCCTCCAGCTAGGAGCTTGTTGCCAGTGCGTCTCTTTTGTGACCCTTGGGTTTGAACTCCCCACAGTGCCACTGTCACAAAGCAGATTTTCCCTTCCTTGTCTTAACAAGAAAAGATTTAACAGCAAAACCCTCTTAGAGATTCTTGTTTGCCATTCCCAGAGGAATTGCTGTATCTGGGGCAGCAGGAAGCCAGGCCTTGTGCAGTGTGCTTTAGACACACTTCATTTGGGGACTGGCTGCTGTGAAATCCATGGCTCCAGAAATGTTTCCAGAGCTGTAATGTGAAAGAACAGCCCAGAAAGTGACCCACATGCAGAACATTAATGTTTCCTGCTGCTGGAAGTCTGACCAGTCCAGCTGCGAGTGTGCAGAAGATCAGGATTTTCACTAACAGTAAGTGTTCTTTATTTCTAATAAATAACCACTGCTTGCTACACAGGTAAAACTACATTTTGCCTTCTCACTTTTTAATATCCTTTCGGGGACTGTTTCAAATCCTGGTCCTTCATGGCAGGAAGCCAAAGTGTTGATGACAGTGATTCTGGGTGTTTGGCTTGGAGCTTTCAGTTCTGTGGTCTGCACACCTCGATGAGGGCAGAGTGGAAAATTGTGTGGAGCTCTAGACAAGGCACAAATCTGTTCTTAGAACGGTGTTTTCAGCATTTTAGAGCTGAGGAAAAATAGTCTGAGCCATCTGGGGTGAGTGTTAAGGAGGAGGGCTGATTGCCAGGATGGTTTTTCCAGGCTGTGTGTGACAGTGCTGCCTTCCTGGCTGTCAGAGTTCAACGTGCTCTGGCCAAGCTCGTGTAGCTGTTCCACAGGAGGAGGGTGTAAAATCCAATTGACTTATTTGGTGTTAGGTGGGAGTCTGATTGAGCAGGGTGATACAGCAACACGCTGGAATCACAGCAGAAGCTGAACACAGTGATGGCAGTGTATGGTTGGATCCAAATCCAGGTGCCTGTTCCTAGTCTCTGTGTGCTCAGGAAGGAGTACACAGGTTGAAACCTGCTTTGCTTCCTTCAAAATTTACTTTTTTAAAATAAATTTGTAAAGTAAAATTGTCCAGTTTTTATACTTTGGGCTCAGCTGTGTGTGTGTTCCTGCCACGTTGGTCTGGCTCTCTCAGGGAGATGTGATTCTTTATGAATTGGCTCAGGACACCTGACAATTCACCACTGCAGGTGTCTCACCTCAGCCCTAGGTTACCCTGCAGCCTCCCTGGGGCTGAGGTGAATTCAGCTTTCCTTCCAACATGTTCTTCCCTGAGCTGGCTGGGTGTTGCCCTCCTCCACTGTGGGGTGCTGCTCAAGCACACTGCCCTGGATGGATTTACTGGACAGGAAAGTCCAGGCACTGACAAACTCCTTTCTCCAGAGTGATGTCCCCAAGAGAATCCCATTAGTGCTTGGGGTGTGCTTTGGGGTCAGATGGGATCCACATGGCAGGGCTGGATTAACCTGGTGTGTTCCTCCTGGGGAGCTGTGCCAGGGCAGGTGGGTGGCGGGGCAGTTTTCTGCACAGAAAAAAGCTGCTATTGAAGGAATTTAAATACTGAGGAGCTCCAAGTCTTGAGCTAGTGCACACCCCTGAGTGACCTGGGGCCCATGAGGGGGCTTTGAGGCTCAGTGCTTTTGATTCTGGTAGAAAAGGCAAAAAAAACATGGATCAAAAGGTGTTCTGGGCTGTTGTGAAGTCACATAATCAGAGCCTGCTTCCACCCACAGTACTGTGTTTTTTTCAGACCAAGGCACAGAATCAGTCATTTTGTCCCAGATTTCTCATTAAGAATCTCACTCATTCCAAGCTTCTGCTAGGGTAGGGAATGAGGTGCTGGCAGTTTTGGGCAGTGCTGCTGTGGGATGTGCTGAGTGTCCAGGGATGGAGGAGAAACCATCAGCGTTCAGTGTGTGACTGTGAGCTCCAGGCTCAACAGGGTGGGAACGAGGGGAGCTGTACCCTGTGGGGTTTGTGTGCTGCCTGTCCCAAATGAACCCCTGTGGCATTCCTAGAAGGAGCAGGAGCATTAAATGGATAAGCAGAGTGTAACAAATGCCCTGTCAGGTGTGCTTGCATTGCACACTGTGAGTGGTGATGCAGGCAGCACATTTGATGCCCCAGCTTCCAGTTGTGCCTTTAGATCCAAAGGGACTGGTCTGATTCCAGGCACAGTGAAGAGTTTTGCTCCTCACTTACATTATGTGGGCCTAAGCAACCTGATTTAAGTCGGGTTAAACCCCAAAGGGTCTTTCCAACCTATGTTTTTTTATTCTGTCACCATACTTGAAGTAGTACTGTGAAGCTGTCAAGCCAAGTATTTAAATATCTTTAAAAATTTGGCTCCTGTTGCTTGGATAATGTTACCCTAAGTCCTGGAAGTGCCTCTTTGAGATTCTTAGTAATAAATCCATGATGTTTTGAAATTCAGTTGCACTTTCATTGTAATAAATGAAAGGAGCTTGGTGACAGAGGTGTCTGTGTGGAACATTCCCCGTGAGACCAGTAACCTAAAAACATGGTAAGCTGAAAATGAAATGCAGCAGGGAAATCTGTACTGCTTTGTGGAATTAGATTGGTTCAGACTGAATGGTTTAATGTAAATCAAATCCCCAGTGCCAGACAGCACAAGGTGGAGAGACTTAGAGCTGTGAAAAATGCTGCTCGTGCTCTGGAAGATAACAGCAGACTTTGTGGCTGTTTTGGGTACTGTGGTGCTCAGTCACAGCTAAAATCCTGCACTTTGGTGGCTTTAAGATTCTCTCTGGGCTTTGTTTGATCCTATTTACGTACAAGCGAGTGAGGATGCCAAATGTTATTAATTTTTCTTTCCTGGAAATCTTGTGTTAGTGGGATCTGAAGACCATCCAGATGGTGACTGGAGTTGCAAACAAGGATTTGGTGGTGACAGTGCAGCAGAGCTGTGGTGTGAGGGAACCAGGCACAAGGAAATCCATTTCTGTCCCTGTGTGCAGATGTCCCAGGGAGTGTCTGTAAAGTGAAACAGAGGCATTGTGACATGTCCTGCAGTGCTGGGCAGGAGCTGACAGGACAGGCCAGCCCCGGGGCTCCCCGTGCATTGTTTGGTGTCACTGCCTTCCTCTGGGACAGCCCCTTCCTGGTGTGTCCTTCCAAGTCATCTGCAGGACCTTAATCTTTTCCTTCTGTGGAAGGACAGCAGGTAATTCTTAATAATCCACCAGGAGTGTGCACAAAGTGAATGCTTTGAATCCCTGAAGGTGGAAATCTTCATCCTGAGCCTTGGGGGATCTGCAGTGTTGGATGTTGGAGGTGCTGGGACATGGGGCTGCCTGGGTGTGCCTGTAGGGACAACACTGCCTGAATTATGGTGCCTCTTTATAAACTCCCACAGCCTGCCAGGGCTTCTCTTTATTCTTCCCTGCAGCTCTGCTGCTTTCTGTAGGATGAATTGATCTCAATTAGCTTTTAAGTAAAGTAAAAGGTATCGATGAACTTTGATCTAGCTTTGTTTCTGCAAGTGAAGAAGATTCCTTCACTTTGTTTTTTGTGTGAACACTAAATTTAAAGTCAATACATCCCTAACTGGGAATTAGAGTTGTAAACAATCCTAGTTGCTATTTGTTTGACTTTAGTCATAAGATTACCTGGCTTTTATTCTGCTAAGAAATTAATGATATTTGTTGCTAGATGATGAATTTTTTATTTGGGAATTTCATGAGTTTATCTGCTTGGAAGCCGAAGTCAAAATAAAAATTAATTAAACTAACATCTTGTACACTGCTGAAATCCAGCTCATTTTTGCAGGATGCACAAGGCAGAAACATTGTTAAAACATGTCTAACAGTGCTAAACAAGTGCAATCTCAACTTGTAGAACCACTTGGCCAGGTTTTTGTAGGTATGGAAGTGCTGAAGGGATTGTCAAACACATTTAAGCAGCTGTCTGCCAAAACATCAGGCTTTATCTTTCATTTGAACAACCTGCTGGATTCAGAGTACTGGTTCTGTGTGGCTGCCTTTCTCTCTAGAAATGTGATGCTACAAAGATTTTATTATGATTTTTTTTTTTAAATACAGGAGCTCTAAGAGGGAATGAAAACATCCTGCTCTTGAGAAAAGCTGGAGCTGAGGTGTCTTAGCTGTGAAGCACCTGGTCCATGTAAATAAACTGTTCCTGTACCTGGCTCTAAACAAGAGCTGCTCCTTCTCAGTAGGATCTGCTGGAGCCAGAGGCTCTGCTGCCTTTTAGGCAGAACTGTGAAATGCTGTTCTTTAGCTCATTATAGCTAGAGCTGAATGATGCCAAAGATTTATGACATCATTTTTTAAATAGCAAGTTCAGGCCTCACAATGCACTTTAATTTAAAATTATATGTCAAGTTGGCTTATTTAGTAATGGATTTACTATTTCTTTTCATCCAACTTCCATTACTGCTAAATATTTGTTATAAGAATTTCACAGGTTCCTTAGAGCTACTCAATTCACTTGAGGCCAAAACATTTTGCTAGATTTGTTTCAATAGACCAAGGCAGAAAACTAGTAAAAATGCATAAAACTTTCATGCTTTCCTGTATTTTTGAAATGAATTTGTTATGCATTAATATCTGCAAGTCTTAGGTAAGAAAAGGAATTAAATGCTCAGTTTCTAGTTCTACTTGCTCCTGACTGCAGTATTTTGTAAGAGGGTGTCCTCAGAGCTTTTCCAAATGTTTATCTGCACTATCCCTTTGTAAGCATGAAATGTTAAAAAAAATATGAAATGTTGGCTCATTTTCTAATTCTCCTGAACAAGTGCTTCCTGTTTGGACAGAAGGGGGAGGTCACTGTGCCCCCAGGAAGAGGGGACAGTGGGTGATGTTGGCCATCATGTGAACCAAAGGCTGACACCTGAGAAAAAGATATTAAAATAAATAACTTCACTTTGGTTTTCCAAAGTGGCTGTGGACAGCCTTGAATTTACCACATGCCCCTGGAGCCTGCACTTGGCTTCACAGCAGCCACCATTTGGTCTCAAAGGTCACAATTTGTGTTGTCAGTGTTGCTGCCTCTAAACCCCTAAAGGCCCTTTTAACTTACGGGGTTTTGTTTTACACTGATACTGTTCTTTGTTTTATTTTGTGCTTTCAAACATGTATTTTGTCCTCTTAAGTTGACTCTAAAGGTGATACTTAGGTCACTGTGTTGGCTGAGACTTGAGTTCAGGACTTTGGGTGTGCTAAGGGCAGCATTGCCACAGGCTGTGCTCAGGGCCAGGACCTGCTCCAGGGGGTTTTTTTCAGGTATCCCAGAAGACCCAGAGGCTGTCACCTGGCTATGAAGAGAATTGATTTGCCTGGAATTTCTTCTCTCTTGCTCATAGCAGCCACTTTTCCAGCAGCAGTGACACCTGGCCAGGAGGAAGGGGCAGAGCTCTGCTCTCCTGAACCCCAGTGGCAGGACACGGTGCCAGATGGGTGTCCCAAATGTCCTTTAAATGTGCTGGAGCATCTGGATTGAATCCCTGTAAACACAACCAGCCACGGGTGTCTGAATTTGAGGGGAGGGGATTATCCTGTTCAACAAAACAGTCATGGATTACTTGATGGAGCCTGGCTTCAGCTCCGGGATAATGCATAATGCTTGCCCAGCTCTTTGAGCACATGGTGTTAAATACACATGGACTAATCCTCATAGGAATGTGTCCTGTGCTGCCCTGTCTTTTCTACTCGTTAGCAAAGCCATGGCCCTGGCATGGTGGTTTTATTTCTCTCTGATTTATTAATGCTGAGAAGAGGTGTTCCCTTACAGGAGCACTGAAACTTTGCAAGAAAAACGATCCTGTGGTGTGTCACAGCTCTGAAATGGCTCAGCAAAGAGTTCAGCAGGGGTGTGGGGGGTGAAAATGGGGTCCACAACATCCAGAACCAGTGGTGTGGATCAGATGAGCCTCAGCCAGCAAATGTTTGTCCTTCTTTCTTCAAGGTCCCATGGGGTGAAGCTGAGGCTTCTTAAAAGGTCACCAGAGGCTGGGGGTGGGGAGTGTGTGCACCACTGTGACAGGACACAGATTCCAAATCTGGCCTCTGAGGGCTTGAGCCAATTCTGGGAGTGTAAAAGAAATTTTAAAGGCAGCGAGGAGTGCAGGTTTTGTGGGGGCTTATGTTGTTTTGAAACTGGCACCTGGACCTGGACTGCTCAGTAAACAGGCAGCCACAGTCCTAGAATAGGCTGGAAAATAGCTGTGGTGCTTTTTAAGGAATTCTTTGGAGAGGAACAAGTGATCCATTTCTGTACAGAGTGACTGTAACTGCCAGAGTAGAATCATAGAATATGCTGAAGGGAGGGGACCCATCAGGATCACTGCGTCCAGCTCCTGGCCCTGCACAGGACAACCAGAGAATCCCACCATGTGCTGGAGAGCTTGTCCAAGTAAGTTTAGTAACTTAATAATTTATAATTAATTGCTAAATTGTGAATTTGGCAACCTAAAATTGCCCAAACTGGCGATTGTAACTTTGCCAGTTACAATATTTGTGTTGAAGCTGCTCAAATGGCATATGCAGTCCAATGGAGAGTGTGTTTAAATTGGTTCTTCCTTGAGCTCTGAGCTGTAAATCGAGAACACTGGAGAGCTGAGCATCCCTTTTCCAGTAAGGCATAGACAAACATTGCTCTGAGCAACTTTTCCCTTAAAACTTGGCACTTTGAAACTAAGCCTCGAGACTCTTAAAATTAGGAAAAGAAAGTAGAAACTTTTAAGTAATTTATTTTTGTTGAGGGCGGTGGCTTTGGTTTTTAAAATTTGCATCCTGGTCTGGTTCTTTTACCTGGGAGGGTCAGAGTGAGAGAGATGAAGGAAACTACTCCTCCTGTCCCCACTCACCTTGTCTGTCTCATGTGAGGCTTTGTCATGCCTAAAATGGGTTCTCCAGGCATCCATCAGCGCTACAAATGCTTGTACAACCACTTTTAGCTATCACTTTTTTCTTTCCCTCTGGTGTTGTTAAAAAAGGCAGCAAGTGTTCTGTTGGTGCTCAGCAGCTCGTGGCAGGGCTGTGCAGAAAAGGTGTCCTGGGATTTCTGTATCTGAGCGCTCTGAGCTGGGCTGGGAGGAGCTGTGGCACACAGGAGTGAGGGGAAGTGAAACTAGATCTCATTTCACCAGCACAAGTTAAACAAAATGAACATTTTATAGGGTTGGAATCCTCTGCATATGTACTCACTGGAGATAGCAGGGTTGTGCAAGAGGACTTTCTAAACGTTCCTCTAGCAGTGCTTCCTTTTTAAGCTGTTTGTTCAGTTTTGTTTTAACAAAATGTTGGTGCTGCACAGACATTTGAAAAGCTCCATGCGACATAAGGTACACTTGGCACGCTGTTGGCTCATTTAATACTCTTTTTGGAAGGGCTGGTGGCCACGTGCTCCTCGCACACAGAGACACCAGACTGTGCTCCCAGGGATCGGGATGGGGCTGGATATGGGGCTGGATATGGGGATGGATATGGGGATGGATATGGGGCTGCAGGGATGGTCAGGCTCAGCTGCAAGTTGGCCAGCACAGCTGTGAGTTCCTTCTCAGGTCAATGTTGCTGTGTTTTGCTTCATCTCCCCTGAAAACTCACTTTCCTGGGAAATTCCTTTATCCATCAGAGGCCCCTCCAGGTGCTGTTGGATCAGCCCCTGTGTTCCATCTCTGCTCTGGTGCTTCCTTCCCCTGCAGGCGTGAATGACAGAGGAGGTGCCCCCGAGTGCACTGACGGATGTGAACCTGCGCCTGCTCTGCCACGATGACATAGACACCGTGAAACAGCTCTGTGGAGACTGGTTCCCAATCGAGTATGTGCCTGCTTTGGGGGGCAGCTGGGACAAATGGGGGACACCTGTACTGCTCCAGCTCTCTGTAGCCTCAGGGCTGGTGCCAGGGCAGCAGCAGGTTGGGAATCTTCTGTGCACTGTGGTGGTGTTTTGCTGCCTGTCCTGCAGCATACTGTAGTCATCAGAAACTTCCTGCATGCAGATTTTGGCAGGAAAATGGGCTTTGCCATTAAAGGGGTGGATCAGCTTCTTGAGAAAGACCGAATGAGGTGGGGAAGGGCAACACCTCCAGGAAAAAGGACAGCATCCCTGTGCTTGTGAAAGGAAGTTGTGTCCTGGGGCTGGGACAGCCCCCTCAGAGCCAAACCAAACTGAGAGGGAGCTGTTTCCGAGGGGCTGCTCTGATGCCCCAGGAACTGAGCACTGCTTCCCTTGGATCACTGCTCCTCCATAAAGCTGATCTCAGCCTGGCCCAGGCCAGCTCCCAGACCCACATTTGGTCAATGCCCATGACTGCACAACAACAGGAGCTTCTCTGGAGGACACTGACAGATTTCTGGCCTAAAGCATCCAGGGAAACCACAGCTGTAGACTTCATGGATTTTTAACTTTAGCTTCATGGAGAAGGTTAATAGAGGATTCTAGCAGATTATAATTAAGATTGAATAAAATGTAACAAATCAGCAAAAGCATTCATAATATTTTGAGTTTGTAGATTTCTTATAAAGGCAAGATGTGCTGAACTCTCACTTGGAAATAAATGAACATACAGTAGTTTCCCTTTAGTAGCTGCAGAAGGAGGAGGAGAACTGAAGGGTGGTGGTGTGATTTTTTTTTTCTATCGATATGCAGCATTTCTTTTACATGTGTATCAAATAATGAGATCCTTACACTCTTAGATGAGGGCAGATGGATCTTGCATTTAAAAATAACTTGCTAAAGATGGATGTGAAAGCTCTGGGCAGAGACTGTAAGATGAAAATGTGATTCTCTTAGCAAGGCAGGAGGCCATTACATGATGAAAGAATCCATGTCACTAAATGGGATGCAACAGGTGTTTGCAATTGAGGAGCATCTAATGCCTGTTCCCATGGGCTTTGCATGCCCTGACATTCCTGTTTCTGGTTCCTCCCCAGGTACCCTGACTCATGGTACCGAGATATCACTTCCAACAAGAAGTTCTTTTCCCTCGCAGCCACGTACAGAGGCTCCATCGTGGGGATGATTGTGGCAGAGATCAAGAGCAGGACCAAGGTGCACAAAGAGGTGTGTGACCACCCTGGGCTTCAGCAGGACACAATCCAACCCCTGCTGTGGGGAATGGGGATGGGACCTGTTTGGGGTGGGGTTTTTCCCTCCCCTATTCAGACACTTGTTCTGAGTTAACCTAAGGAATGAGGCACATGCTGATTTCCAGCTGCTGGAGCAGGGTGGGTGCGGGGCTGTGTGGTGCCACAGAGGCTCTTCCTGCTGGAGCATGGCCCCATGGAGAGCTGAGGGATCAGATCCTGCTGGCTAATCCCTGCCCATGGCTGGTGTAGTTTGGGAGCACAAAACTCTTTTTTTCACTAGAGCTTCCTTAGCTGTACTGGGTGAGTCACTCTGGTGGCTTCCTGCAGAAACTCCTCCCTTTACACAGTCCCTGTCCTGAGCCCTGGGGGGAGCTAACCTGTCTGCAGAGAGCTGGGACTTCAGAGATAACAGAGCTTGGAGGCCAGGACAGACAGTCCAGTGCAGCAGAGAGGGATAGAAGAGATGGTCAGTGAAGACAGCATGGGAGAAGAGCACAAAAATAAGCAGGGGCAGTGCAGGAAGTGCCTGACTCCTGGAAGGCCCTCAGTGATGGGGTTAAACAATAATCCCAGCAGAGTAGCACGTGGGTCTCTTCACCTCAGCTCTCTGGCTTCATCTCAAAGCTCATCAAAGTCAGAAGCTGCATCTTCAGCAACTTCTACACAAGGCCCTTGTTCCAGCCAAGCTGACAGCCAAGGGCTTATTCAGGCACTGCTCTGGGCAGTTGGGCCTGTGGAATGTGCTCCTTGTCCTCCCCAGCAGTGCAGAGATCTCCAGGTGCAGCTTGTAGGCCACGAGGACTTGCTGGGTTGATCTAAACACTGCTGGGTGGTTTCAGAACTGGCACGTTGCATCCTTCTGGTAAAGAAAGCAAGCCTGTTCTGTCCCTAAACCCACAAATAATGTACATAGGTAGGAAATAGCATGGTTTGTGTTTGCCTCTGGGAGGACCATGTGAAAATGGGAATAACTCCATGCTTGGATATGTTAACTTCCATCCCAAAAGCTTCAGCTAAGACTGTTCAGTTAAGAGAAGTTTCCTGCTTCAGCCTTGTTTTTAGGTGTTCCAGTACAGGATTCATGCTTTCTCCTGTGCCTCCCCAGGTACCCTATTAAAAAACCTGTCCTATCTCTATGCAGGATGGAGATATCCTAGCTTCCAATTTTCCTGTGGACACTCAAGTTGCTTACATCCTAAGTCTTGGAGTGGTGAAGGAGTTCAGGAAACATGGAATAGGTAAGCTGCTGCTCAGTGCCAGCTGTTGCTGTATTTGCCAGGTTTGACTGAAGGAGCTGCAGTATCCCTGTGGGAATGGGGAAGGGTTACCTGTGACTGGTACCAGCAGGTGGCACAGTGCAGGTGCACTGGGAGGTTTTTACTGGTGTGGGCACAACACAATGTGCAAATATTTCCAAAGAGCACAGGCCTTTGTCAGTCTTGTTCCCAGGGGCCAGCTGAGCACACCAAAAACTCACACTGGTGCTGCTGAGGTTGTCTGAAAGTGTAAGAACTTCACCCAGAAGGAGAGTTTGAAATTATTTTCTTTCTGGGTATCAGCAGACTGATCCCTGAGGCAGAAAACAGAACTGCTTTTAATCTTTCATCTTCAACAGATAGAACAAACTGTGAGAAAACCACAAAAGGGAACTGGAAAATAATGTAGCACAGAATGATCACAGAGGCTGGTAAAGAGATCTTTCTGTAAAATTATGGTGGTTTTCAGTCTCCTCCTAATTTCCAAATCCTATTTTTTCCCCAGTCTTACCTTGCTGGAATTTTCTCCTTTCAGAGTCAGTATTTCCTGTATCTATTCCATCTGCACAGCGTGTTGCTGTCCTGTCTCAAAAACTTAGAGCTTGCACCTGTAGCAACACAACCTAAAAAAAGCTGCTGCTGCTTTTCCTGAGACATTTCTCTTGAGTTTTTCTAGTGGTATTTGAAGCTGTAGCCTTTCATGCAGGAGGTTCTTCACTCCAGCCATGCTTCTGAGCACTAAAGCTCTGATTTTTCTCTGATTTTTGTTAAAGGGTTTGTTTTCTAGTTTTCTGCTGTTCTTAAACCATAGGACAGATTGATTTCTGTGAGGTACAAGTCTGGAATATCTCATAAGAAAATTGAACTGCTCTGCTGTTGTTGTCTCAGTGGTTTTTTGGTCTTGGCTGATATAGATTCTCACTAAGTATCAAGAGAACGTGAAGTCAGTGCTGTTGACCTCTGCTCTGAAATCCTGTGGGTCCTCTAGAGAGTCCTCCAGGCCCTGGGGATTGTGAAACAGCAGCAGCCTGTGTGTTAGTCAGGCTGATTCTTCAGCCTGGTGTTACCACACCTGCTGGAAGAAGTTCCCCTGCAGGTTCTGCTGGGTCCTTCATGCCATGTTGAGGTGGTGTGGATGAACCCCAGGTCTTGTCCCGTGGGGCTGGAGTATCCTCTGTATCCTTCTCTGGCTTTTCCTGCTGGCTGCAGCATATCCAGGTTGGATGAGGCTGTCTCCACTCCTCCTTAGAAGGTATCTTAAAATCCCAACAGTTCTTAGATTTTGATTCAAGTTCAGCAGACACAATAACCTCCTTGTGAAGTCCTGTTTTGATACTCTGCTGTATCAAATGGTTTTAAAATAAATACATGTATGGGGTGAAACTGATACCATTGAAAATGAAACTGATCTTCCCCAAAGGCAGGAGTGGCTCTGCTGGGTGGGCAGTATTGTCAAAGTTCTGCCTCATCCTTGTGGTTATTGAGTCAGAGGTTTGTGTCTTCAAAATCTCTGGGTTTTGAAGCTGTGCTCATAGGTGAGACCACGTATAGGAACCATGTAGAAGGTCCTGTGAGAACTGGGTGGGATTTGGGGTGTCCAGGTGTGTGCAGCAATCCCTGGTGCAGGAGGGCTCAGCAGGGCCCCACACACCCTCACACTGTGATCCTGCTGCCTTCCCTTCAACAGGTTCCCTCTTGCTTGAGAGTCTGAAAGATCACATCTCCACCACTGCCCAGGACCACTGCAAAGCCATCTACCTGCACGTGCTCACCACCAACAACACAGCAATAAACTTCTATGAAAACAGAGACTTTAAACAGCACCACTATCTCCCCTATTACTACTCCATCCGAGGGGTCCTCAAAGATGGCTTCACCTACGTCCTGTACATCAACGGCGGGCACCCACCCTGGACAATCTTATATCCTTTCCTGCAGGCTGCCAAGCCCTGTTTTGGGTTAACAGCAGCAGAGTGGGTAGATGTGGGAACTGAAACCTGCTCAGATGTGCATTTAATCTGAAGCTGGAAGGAAGGAGATGTTAGAGTTAAGTGATGTAGGATGGTTGGAGCAAGGTGGATGCCAGTGAGAGCGAGTGCTGGTGTTAGGCCAAAGTTCTGGGCGTGCTTTGGCTTGTAGGGTGCAAGATTGAGCCATGAACAGGGCAGAGAAACACTTGGTTTTGCTTCCTGTGACCTGGGATCTCCTGTGAGCCTGGGCTGGCCTGGATCTCAGCAGGCTGCTCCCACACTGCCCACACTGACTTAGGGGGTTTGTTTCAGGTCAGCAGATCATGGAGAAGAAACTTGATCCTTCCTGAGTGTAGCTGGTCAGTTCCAAGCTCCCTGGACAGGGGGATGGATTGCTATCCTCACAGGATCTTCTGTGGAGTGCAAAGGGAACTGCTTAGAGGAAGTATTTCCTACACCAGCTGGAGCTGCCATTCCCAAATTGCTCTTCTTTACAGGGCAGAGCAGACCTACTTTTGATAGAAAGGTGGAGGCAGTGATTGGAAGGAGTAGATGTGACTGAGCTGAGCATCTTCCACTGTGTTGGGGTCCCTGCAGGCAGGGCAGGCCCAGGAGTGATTTTGTTCTTTGCTAAGTTACAGTGTAAGCATTGCTGTCCTTAACTGGTGGCCACTGACTACCTACAGCACATTGGCTCCACACTAGCCAGCCTGAGCCCGTGCTCCATTCCCCAGAGGATTTACAGACAAGCCCAGAGCCTCCTGTGCAGCCTCCTGCCCTGGTCTGGCATTTCTGCCAAGAGCAGCATCGAGTACAGCCGGACCATGTGACGGATGGGGGAGCGCAGGTGGGTGCTGGGGACATGGGGACAGCTCCCTCCCCTTCCCTGCCACAGCCACTGGGCAGATCTCTCTTCTGGGAGAGGCCCTGGAGTGAGCTCCTCTGCTGCTGTGGAAGGTGTCTGGGCATGGCTGTGCTGCAGCCAGCAGCTGAACTCCTGCAGGTTTCATTTGAAGGGAAATAAAATCTGCCCTTGTTTACTGGAGCCCAAGCCCCAACAGCGGGTGGAACCTGCTGTCCCTTTCCTTCTCCCAGCTGCTGGAGCAGAGTGCAGATCCACAGTGCCTGAGCCCTCAGAGTCCCAGCACAGTAACTGGAGGCCCCAGTGCTGCCAGTGTCTGACGTTCCCAGGCCAGTGGCTCCCAGCACACCTTCCCTAAGTGTTTCCCTAAAACATCTACCCTCTCTTCTTTCCACAGGATTGTTTCTCCTTCCACCTGACACCCGGCTCTGCACTGTTCCAGCGATGACAGCTCTTGGGCGGTGACCCAGCCCCTGGATGGGGCTCCCTGTTCCACGGGGACTGACCTTTGGTAGATCCCCCGGGGCTGGGCGGGCCGGGCTCCGCTCCGTGTGCATGTTGCACTGTCCCCGCCACCTCCCTCGCTCCGGTTTGCTCCTCCCCATACCCGCCGTGTCCAGGGGTTCAGCTGCAGCTCCTGCTCCATCCACAGCTGCTGAGAGCAGCTGAGGGAGGTTCGTGGATCTGCAGTGAGGAACCACTGAAAGGGACTGGGAGAGCCCTGGCTGCTAGGGCAGAGGCTGTCCTTGTTGCTGGGGAAGGGGGCAGCTGGGGCAGGGGAAAGGGAGGAATGGGAATTATGTTTAGGTCCTGCCACATCAGCTGCTGGTGCGTCCTGTGGGTAACTTCAGGGAGAGCAACTGCCTCGCATGAGAAACTACCCAGCCCCAGCAGCCCTCTGGAGTGATGTAAAAAGAAGCATATAATTCAGGATGCATTCAGGAAGTAGAAGGCAGGGAATGAAATTGCTATTTCATAGTGAAATATATATGTATTATACTGTATAGATCTTTCTGCCTTTGTCCAGGATGGAATGTAGCGGGGGGGGGAGCTGGCAGTGTACAGTCAGGTCCAGAGCCCTTCTCCCCTTCCTTGGCACCAGGCTGAACTTTGCAGGATCCTGAGGATGGGATGTGTGCACAGATCACAGCTTTCCCTTGCTGAGGGGAGTGCCCCAGCTGCTCAGTGTGGTGCTGTGGGCTGTGCTCTGTGCACCTCTGGGCTGTGCTGGGCTGTCCTGTCCTGTCCAGGAGCCTCTGGCTGGTCTAAGTGTGGAGGCCCTGGAGCTGCAGCCAGGCCAGGGGCCCTGCCATATTCCCATGGCAATCCCCCTTCCCTGGCCAAGCTCTTCCCCTGCTCAGCACCATGTTCCTTATTCCAGCTTCATTTTTTAACTGGGACCGGAGCAGAGGGATGCATGCCGGAGCAGGGCCTGGATGGGCTGGCACTGCCAGCTGTGGCAGGGGCTGGGCAGGCCCTGGGGGTCACACGGGGCTCAGGCTGGGCCTTAGAAGAGCCAACAAGCACAGGGTGACCCCGCAGCCTGGGTGGGCACAGAAAGCCCTGCCCGTGACCGGCCCCTGGGTGGGAGTTCACTGACAAAGGATGCAGATGAGCTGCTGTGACTGGTGCCAGGCTGTTCTGAGAGGTGCTGCTCCTTCTGGGACTCAAAGACAAGGTAAAGAGGTGTTTATGAGGAGTCAAACGGCACTCACGGAAAGCCCCAAGGTGCCAGGGGCCTCTTCCACCGCGTGTCACCTCTGGCTCCCCAGTAGTTCAGCAGTCCCAGTGGCACTGGGCAGCAGCTCCTCCCCCAGCCCCAGTGCCTCCTCAGGGTCCCTGACACTCTTCCACTCAGTTGTTTCCAGTTTGGGGTATTTTTGCTTATCCAAAATAAGCAAAAATGTGTTTTAATTAACACATCTGTTGGTTGAGAGTTTCTTTAGCAGCCCAAGCCTGTTTTTTCTCAGCACTTGCTTTCTCTGGACCAGAATGAAGCTCTTCTCTCCTGATTGCCTGGGGCTGATGTGTGTCTGTGTCCCCAGTTTCTCTCCTGTCCCTTACACAACCCAACTCCACTACTCGAGCACATCCCAAGGGAGCTGTGACTGGTCTGTGTGTCCTCCTACCACCCTGTCCTGAGGTGTCAGCCCTGTCCCCATCTTAGCCCATTATTTATTGAAGAACCTCTCGCTAAATATCTTCAATTAAACCAAACCTCTTTTTGGAGTTGGCTGTCCCTGCAGAGACTCCGCCTCTGACCAGCTGCTTGTGCCTGCCCCACGGCGGGGTGACCACAGACCCTTTTCTGTGGGGTTGGGGGGATCCTGGGGGAGCTGCTGCTGCTCCAAACCAGGGAGAGGGGGGACAGGGAACGGGGAGCAGCTCCACAAGGGCTGCAGGATGGGTGGGTGGGTTTTCCTAAAGCTCAGCTGCAGTGCTGGGCTCCTCACAGGCTGTGCCCCCTTCAGCCAGGACTGAGGTCCCTCAGGCACAGCCAGTGCTTGGGAGGTGCTCCTGCACCTGGGACAAGCTGCTCCCAGCCCTGGGGAGCACCAGTCATTCTGGAGCACCCCAAACTCTCAAGTGCAGCACCTGAGCCAGCCCACAGCTCTCCTGCCACCTCAGCTCCAGCCCCTCACCTCTGGCCTCTGCTCCCCGACCCTGCACCACCCCAGCTCTGGGTCACCACCAGCTCTGCACCAGCCTCAAGAAGGAGCCCAAGTGTTAAACTTTCAGCAAAGCCATTTATTCCACTTTCCTGCTCCCACAGATCTCCAGGTAGGGACCCACATGAGATCCCCAACGCCCCAGAGGGAATTCATGGCACGGGTGCCCCGTTGTGCCAACACCCCGAGCAGGAGCCCGGCCACTAACGTGGGCAGAGGTGCCTGACCAGAAGCCCCAGGCCTCAGCTGTGTCCATACCAACACAACCACGTCCAAGTCAAGATGGGGCATTTAAAAAATTGGATGTTTTGTTCCTTACAAATCAAAGGGGGACCTGACAGCAGCAGTGTGTCCCTGAAATCAAAGCATTACTCTAAGGCTCTGGCACCCTCACGTAAGCACATGAACTCCCTGCGGGGGCTGTGCAGGTTGATCTGGGAAGCTCGCTAAGAGTTTAATGGCCATAAAAATAAAATCGCTTTTCCCTGCTTTAGACAAACCCAAGCCCTCCCGGCTGGGCAGTGGGATCGCGTGGGCAGCCATTGCAGCAGCCACGGGTCAGAACGTTACAAGTCTCTCAGCTCACCCACTTTTAATTGAGCGCCACCACGGCGGCGTCACTCCATCCCTTCAGCCACCGCCTGCTCTGCCATAGCATCAGCGCCCAGCCCCACGTGCTGCTCCAGCGCCTCGGCCTCCCCCAGGCCCTGCCCCTCCAGCCCCACCAGGTGCTGCTCGGCCCCCACGTGCACCATGCCCGGGTGCTCTGCCCTCTCTCCCAGCTCGTTGCCCGCTCTACCCAGCTCGTTGCCCGCCTTGTGGTGGTGGTGTCCTGCTGCCCCCCCGCCGTGGTCGATGGCCGCCTTCTTCGGCCTCTGCGTGGCAGCCACCGCCTCGGCCAGCTTCTCCTCCGGCACCATGTTCAGGATCTTCAGGGCAAACAGGAGCTGGAACTTGGCGGTTCCTACGAAGGAGTTGGCCAGGAAGTTGGGCAGCCCGCCCATGCGATCCTTCTGGGTGTAGAGGGGGACACGGACCATGCCCATCACCTGCAACAGCACGGGCACAGCTCAGCAGGGGCCACAGCAGCACCAGCCCCCCCGCCCCACCCCCCTTGGCCCCACACCCTCACCCAGTGCCCGCCAGCCCTCGGCCCAGGCTCTCCCTGCCCCGTGCCAGGTCCTGCCCCTCCCTCCCTCACCAGCCCCTGCCCTTGCTGCCCTCTGCCCCACTGAGCCCCTTCAGTGCCCCTGCCCAAATGCCCCCAGGGTCCTACTCTACCTGCCCAGCCCCTCAGCCCGGCCCTGGCTCTGCTCCCCCTTCTGCCCCATTGGAGGGATCCCGCTGCCCCAGGCCACTATGGGGAGTCCCGCTTTCCCCTCCAGCCCTGCCCTGCCCTGCGTGGGGACACCCACGAGTCCCCTCGAGCAGGCCACAACCCAGCGCCCGCACACTGCCGGTGCTCGGAGGGCTGCTGGCACCCACCGAGCGCCCCGTGGGCACGCGGGGAGGCCCCCGGGCTCTCACGCTCCGCTCCGGCCATCAGCCGGGCTTGGCTGCCCGGGGGCAGGAAGGTGCCCCCCGCACGGGAGGAACTCGGGTCACAGCAACATCACCACACCGAGGTCACGATCCAGTCCGGGGCACTCGGCCCAGGGCAGGGGGAGATCCCCCCCAGCTGCAAACGGCCCTCGCCCGCATCCTGAGGCCGAGCGGTAACACGGGGCTCATCCCTGCGTGGGACACCGGGAAAAGCTGGAGCTCAAGCTCGCTAAGGTCTGGAGGCTGCGGCGCGACCCCGGCCACAGTCCCTAACGCCGATGCCACGGGCGGTGCGGGCACCTGCCGCCGGCAGCTCTACCTGCGGTGCATTCCCCGGCCGGGCTGGCCAGGGCAGCCCGGCAGACCCAGGAGGGAAGCGGCGCCTTCCCTGGGCTAACTGAGAGCTCGCACACCCCTCCCGGGTGTCCCACCTCCATCCCGTGGTCTCGGGAATGCACCGCGCTGATCTCGATGGTGTGCAGCTCCTCCAGGGTGAGCTGCCTGGCGTAGAAGTGTGCGACCACGCGATGTGGCCCCTCTGTCAGGTGCGAGCACAGATAGTCCGCTTCCGTCAGGCGCACACAGCCTAAACCCAAGCCCAGCACCCGATTCAGACCGTCCTCCAGGGACCAGTAACGGCGATCCACGAACCCCCCGGGAAAGCCCAGCAGTCCGTCAAATCGCATCTGCATCTGCAATAGAGGCGCAGGGTGTTAATGGGGCACGGCGCGGCCCCCGGCGGGGGGCGAGGGGGCGGCACGGAGGCCTCCGGAGGAGCCGGAGGGGCGCGGGAGGCGTCGCGGCCGCTCCGTCGCGGCACTACCGGCTCCGGCGCATCCAGGACCATCCACCGACAGCGGCCCGGCCGTCGGGGCTCTGCGCCCCGGCCGCACAGACCCGCGGGCTCGGGGGCTCCCCCTCGGGCTCGGGCCCAGCCTGATACTACCGCCCTGAACGGGAACTAGCGCGGAGCCACCGCCCCTCAGCCCGCCGCCCCCGGAGCCCGCGGCCCGACCCAGCCCCGTCCGCCCCGACCCAGCCCAGGGCCCGCCCGCCGCCGCCCTGCTCCCGGTCCCGGCCCCGGCCCGGCGCGGCCTCGCCCCCCCTCACCAGCACGGCGTAGCGCAGCGGGATGCGGCCGAACAGCATGCCCGGGTTGGGCGCGTACAGCATGGCGTGGCACGAGTGGCTCCAGCCCGGGCCGAGCCGCATCGCCTCGTACCGCGTGAGCGGCTTCAGCTCGGGCACGCCGGGCACGCCGAGCGTGGGCAGAGGCGGCAGCGCGCCCATGGCGGGCAGCGGGCCCATGGCCGCCATCGTCCCCACCGCCGCCATCGCCTCGCGCCACCGCCGTCCGCTCCGCGCACGCGCCGCGCCCACGACGCCGCGGGGGCGGGACCGCCGCCCGTCCTCGGCCAATGGGAGCGCGCCGCGCGCCGCGGGGCCAATGGGCTCTCGGCGGCGCCCGCCAATCGCCGCGCGCCAGAGGCGGGCGGACGGCGGGCGGTCAATGAGGGGCGGGCGGGCTGCGCGCGCCGCGCGCCTTATTAGGGCAGCGCGCGCGGCCAATCACAGCCAAGCGCCGAAGGGCATGCCGGGAAGGAGGCGGGGGCGGGAACGAGCGAGCCGACCCCCGTGCCTTGGCCACGCCCCCGAACCAAACCCGCCCCTGCCCATTGGTCACGCCCCTTCCTTGGCCCCGCCCCTCCGTCTGGCCCCGCCCCTCCACCCTGGCCCCGCCCCCAGCCCCCTCAGCCGCCCGCTCCCCCCCGCACACGGACTCGCGTGGCTGCTCCACGGGTTTATTACTACAAACATAGACCGGGAGGTGGGGGGATGTGCCCCGGGACCCCCCGCAGAAGCAGAACAAGGCACACGGCGTGGGCAGCGCCGGGCTCTGCGGGAGCGGGGGCGCGGGGGTCACCCCGCACGGGCCGGGACGGGGCTGACCCCCACGTCCCCCCGTGACGGCCGCGGGGTGGGCCGGGGCTGACCCCCGCACTGCCCCGCTCCCGCGGAGCCCCGCGCCCCGGCAAGGCAGGGAGGGCCACAGTTATGTACAGGGGCAGTGACAGCAAAGGGCTGTGCTCGGTAAGTACAAAATATACATCGGTAATGTCCTTCATCTGCCGACTCGAACCGCGAACTCCCGCCCCGGCCCCTCAGACATCTCCCACGGAAAAACACGACACCAGCCCCTACCCACCGCCAGCAAACATGCACGGGCTGTGCCCAAACCGCGTCGGTGCGACACCCGCGCTGCGGCCCCGGAGAGCCCGGCGGGCTCCGGCGGCACCGGCGGGACCGGCCCCGCTCACGGAAGGCTCTGCTCGTCCTCCAGGTGCAGACGGGTCTGCTCGAAGAGAAGGGGCTGCGTGGGGCTGCCGGTGCCGCGGACGGGGAGCGTCTTGGTGAAGTCGGACGAGCCTGCGTGGGGAGAGGGAGTTCAGCCTCAGTAAGGGCAGCCCTGGCCGGTGCTCAGCCATCCCTCCCGCCCCGCACCGACCACAGGAGATGGGGCTGCAGCCAACCACTCATCCCTCAGTGCAGGCTGCGTGTCACGGGTGGGACACAGGACACTGAGCGGGGACACTGCCACAGCCTGGGAGAAGCCAGCAGGGACCTGGATGTTGGTGGTGCCCCGAAGGCAGCAGAGCCCACGCTCAGCAGAAGCCAGTGGGGAGGGGTTTCTGCTGCCCGGCCTGGTGTCCTGGCACTCAGGGGCAGCAGGAATTCTGTGCCAGGAATAGGAAGGGAGCAAGGACAGAGCCGGCAGGACAGCCCGGCTGGTTTGCTGCCCCTCCTTCCCTGCCCCGGTGGCCAGGACCAGCCCCATCCCTGCTCTCTGCCAGCATTCCCAGGAGGGCCCTGCTGCCCCACACAACAGGGATGCGTAAGAAGAACAAGAAGACGTACCAGCTTACTCCTCTATACCAACAGAGCAGGAATCAGGACCAAGTGCTGCCCAAGACAGGAGGGAGGAAGGCAGACAGAGAGGGAAGGAGACATTAGAGAGGTAACTCAGAACAGACTGCGACTCTACGGAAGAAAACAGGCTGCAACGACAACAGTCAGAGGTGAGGACAGCGCAGTGTCCCACGGGCACGCCGCACTGGGACCCTCCCTGCCGTGACAACACTGCCCCAGTCCCCAGCTGCTGGCCCGATCGCTCCCCTCCCTCACCCAGAAGCAGGAGCACACTTGGGAGCACACAGGAGGCCTTTGTCACACAGAACTGTGCTGGGAGGGGCCGTGGCCCAAAGAGAAGAAAGGAGGGGAAGGACAGAGACACGAGGGTGAGGGAGGAGGAGAGAGAAGGGGGCCATTACCTCTGTATAAGGCCCCCTTGCCCACTGCTCGCCCTGCCCACTGGAGTGGGAGCCCGTGCACTGGGCAGGAGCATTCCAGTCCCACCCCGGGGCTGTGGGACACAGCTCCACGCACCCCCTGGCCCTGGAGCCACGGTGGCAGCTCCGGCCCCAACGGCACGGCCATTACCTGGCAGGAACACGTCGACCGGGGGGTCACTCTCGGACTGCGTCAGGCTCCGGCTCTCACCACAGCCACCGTCCTGCAGCACGTCCTCGACCGAGGGTGGGCGGCTACCTGGAACCAGCCGAGAGCGGCCCCTCAGCCCCCAGCACGGACTGTGGGCACTCACAGCCAGGGTGGGTCGAGGCCTTGCATGTGAGGAAGCTGCCCAGGCCCCCCCAGCCCCTCTGAGGTTCCAGGAGTGCCAGTCACATTGGTCCGGGTCACAGTGCCAATGGGCCACCTCTTCACGTGCAGCCTCGTGGCCCAAAGCGTGCCCATCACTCCTCTCTCACACCCCATCCTTGTCCCCTCTGGGTGCTCACTGAGCACCAGAGACCATCCCAAGGACCCAGGGACCCATTCTGTGTGCCCAGTACAGTGGATGTGCTCTCACCAGGACCCCAGTGGTGTCCTCACTGGTGCAAGGAGAGCTCATGGCATGGAAAGCTCTACCTGAGTAAAGCTCAAAGCAAGGTGAGAGGCTTGGCAAATAAGCCAGGGAGACCTGTGGATTTTGCTCCCTCGCCTCCAATAAAAGACCCTGGCACATTTTTCTGGTGAAGAACAGTGCCTCAGAGATGGATTTAGGGGGCTGGATATTTCTGAGCTCAGTTGTTCATTCCCCAGTGGTCCCTGTCCCACACAACAGCACTGAACATCGAACCAAGGTCTGGCTGCACCCACACCTACCCTGCTGCACCGATGAGGCCTCCTCCATCTCTTCCCCTGCCACGCTCTGTAAGGAGGGACAGCACAGGTTACTTTTTCAGCTGGAGGCTTTGCTGTGCCATTCTCCTGCTCTGGCTTTCTCCGGGGAGCTGTGCTCAGGGCCAGGGCTTGTTCCAGGGCAGGAGCAGGGTGCTACCCCAGTGCTGTAGCACCACAGGCTGGGATAGAGGGGTCTTACCAGCACTGGAAGCTCCTAATGCCCAGCTCCCACCCCTGCCCCAAACACTGCTGGGCTCGCCCAGGATGATGGGGAAGGTCAGATCTGCCATGGCTCCAGCTAAGTGGTTTTCCACACCCAGAGATGTCAGGAGCACAGGGAGTGGCTACATCCTTCCCCATGGAGCCCTAGGGGTAAACAAAGCAGCCAAGACTCTTGGCTCTGGGCAATGGCCCTCCAGCAGGCACTTGCCATGTCCCAGAAGCCCCCCCAGAAGAGCTCTGGTTCAGAAGCCCCCCTAGCAGAGCACACACTTACCTCTGGAGAGCTGGTCTCCCTCAGGACCAGCTCACCCCCGCTCAGCACCGCCTGCGAGTCAGAGTCCTCGGAGAGCTTCTCCTCATCCTCCTCATGGATCGGGGATGAGGGAGACCGTAGTGTGCTGCAGCAAGAGAAACTCCATTTGCAGGGAGCTGCCAGCACCCTGGGGCCTGGAGGACTTGGGGGCAGCACAAGCCAGCTCTCGTGAGCAGGAGCTCAGACTGGGGAGCTGAATCCACCAAGGCCTCCAGTACTGGCCACATGGAAACAGCAGCAGCAGGGTGGGACAGAGCCAAGTGGTGCCAAACTCCAGCACAGCAACAAGAGGCCCAGTCCCACGCTGCTCCTCACACTTTCAGCACTCCCTTCTCAGGTGAAAATCTGGGCTGGAGCACAGTGAGGAGTGCCAGAAACACACCAAGTCTGACCTGATCTGAACAGCCCCATATCCTCACCTAACCCCTCCATCACAGGGCCAACAGAGGAGCCTTCAGACAAGAACTACAGGATCTCAATTCAGCACTTTGTGCTCTGAAATACAGGTCACTCCTCTCCCCATTCCTTTGCTCCTGAGGAGCAACATGGAAAGCTGAAATCCAATAAGGTTTGGACATAAAATGTAAATTCTAGGACTAAGGAAGGAGGCATTTCCAGCCGAAGTCTTTACTGTGGGGGTGGTGAGGCCCTGGTACAGGTTGCCCAGAGAAGCTGTGGGTGCTCCATCCCTGGAAGTGTCCAAGGCCAGGTTGGAGAGAGCTTGGAGTCACCTGGGATAGTGAAAGTTGGCTGTCCACAGTGGGGAGTTGCAATGAGATGAGCTTTATGGCCCTTTCCAACGCAAACCATTTTGTGATTCTATGATTACATTCTCCTTGTTAAAAATCCTCTTTCTTTTGGTGACAGAGCCAGCCCTTAGGAGACACAAGCTGTAACCTCAGGTTGAACACAGGGACAATGTCCCAGTTCTCTCCCTGGCACAAGCACCTGCTGGCCTCCTAAAATTCTCAGTTAGCTGTGCTAGCAGTGATGGGACCAGCCAGAGCCCTCTCCTGGCTCCCAGTGCGTGTGGCCACCAAGCCTCAGGGCTTGCAAGAGGAGCGGACCCCGTGCCCTGCTGACCTGTCTGGAGACTTGCTGAGCTTGCCCTTTTGGTGGCCACCCTCCAGGGCTCTGTCCATGGCCACGAGCGGGCGGCTGGCGGGAGGAACCCCGTCCACCACCCCCGAGTAGGTGATCTCGTCGTAGAGAGGGGCGGAGGGCAGCGAGGGGGACGCGGAGCGGAGGCCGTTCAGCGCTTCCAGCAGGGAGATGGGCTCATAGCCCGGGGGGATGTTGTCAGAGCTCTGCAGGGGAGAAAGAGGGGGGATGTCAGGAAGATACCACAGGCTGGAAGCCCCCTGCCCCCCAGGCAGCCCATCCCCACAGCCACCGCTCCAGGTCCCCTTGGCTCCTTCCCTGGCAACAGACACACATTACACACATTCCCCTCAGGGCTGCAACGCTGGTGTGATGCTCCCGGCAAGGTTGGGCATTTCCCTGATGTGTTTTCAAGAGCTGGGCAAGGAGGGTGGCAAAGCAGGCTCCTAAAACACCGCTAGAAAATATGTTTGGATTTTTTCCCCTGAAAGCTCCTCCAGTGGTTCAGAGACCCTTCCAGCTCAATGAACATCCCACTTGTGTTCCCAGCCATGAACAGGCAGCTTTTCACAGCACCACCAGTGCCACAGAGGCAGAGCTGAAGGAGGGAAGCATGTGTGCACCAGCTGAGAGATGGTTCTTGAGGCCTACCCCAATTCCACTTCTCCCATGTCCTCTTGCTGTTAACACAGGCTCCATGCACAGTCACCTCTGCTAAAAGGCAGGAAAGGATCACAGAGCCACTGACCTCATAAGGAAGAAGGAAAACCACACCAATTCCCATTCCCTCTGTAAACCACAAAGCTGCCAGTCAAAGGGAACCCTTGCAAAGCCATTAAATCAACACTGGTTTAACTCCAAAAATCCTCCTGATCATAAAGACCCTGTGGACATAGACAAATGGGGTTTATGCTGCACCCTAGGAGGCCACAGACACCCCAGCACAGCCTGATGCAAATCAAGAGGTGACACTCCCACAGTTCAGGCTGCATCAAATTGAGATGTTTCAGCCCTGTGTCCTCAAGGAGATGGTTCTAAGTTGTACAGAGGATGGCACCGTGCTGCTAAGCCTGACCATGAACCTCCACAGCTTCTGTGTGCCCCATGTCCCAGTCACACCTGCAGATGAACCTGCCCAACACAGCCCCTAATCTGGTGAGAGCTGAGTGCTGAACTGACTCACCTGTGGTCACAGCAGGAGTTAGGTCTGATGGGCAGGGAGGAATGTGTGGCACCTGGGGTCAATCACCAACCCACATCCCAATATTGGTCCCGTGAGGGTTATGAGCTTTGAAGACAAACAGCTCAGCTAAACAAGGAATGACTTTCCAGCTGCTGCCAGCTGTAGGTGGTGGGGCCAAAAGCCATCTCCAAAAAACTTTCCATCTGCAGACAGCAGCTCAACTGTGCTAGTCTGTGTACAGAAAAGTCAGGGAGACAAACCCCCTTGGATTCCTGTTTGGGGATTTTTCTCCTGGCTGTGCAGAGGAGAACCCTGAGGGTTCAAAGGCTGCCTTTTGCTGTGGTGGAAGCTCAGGCTGCACGGCACAGCTCAGAGCCTGGAGGAGGATTTCCCAGCCAAAAACCCTCACTGGGACACCATTCCCTTCTGGGACACTCACACCACACCCTCAGGAACACTGCCAGTCCCTGTGGGAGCCTTGCAGAGAGCCAGGTCATGCCAGAATGGGTTCAAACCTGAACCAGCACCAGGTTTTATCCAGACCTTCAAGCCCAGCAAGCCGTGTTCCTACAAGGCCAAGCATCTGAGCTGGCTTGAGCAAAAGAAAACTGCAACTTCCTTGATAGAGATGACAGCCATGGCTGCATTTGATGAAAGTACACAAAGAGGGCACAAACAGCCTTCTTGGCCTGGGGGCTCCCTCAGGTTTCCCCTTGTCAGCTCCTGGACCCCTACAATTGCCAGTCATGCTGTCCCCAGCACAGCACTCCAGTTACACACTGCCACACCCACTCAGAGGGTCCCCAGCCATGACAAGCTCCATCCTTCCTGCTCCTGTAAAAGCAAACCAGTCTGTCACAGCCGGTGTTTCTGAATGCAAGACCAGCTCCAGCTGCACCTCTACATGCCAGCACCACAAACCACACCAAGATGTGCCCACACCAAATTGCCAAGGGGATGAGGTAAGTGCAAGGAAGCTTTTGGGTGAGCTGTGGGGACTGCAGCTTGCCCACAGTCCTATGCAGCTGTGCAAACATCTTGGCCAGGAGCCATAAATCAGCCAGGGGACAGTCCCTGAGAGTCAGCATCAGCCCCCTGTGCCAAGCTGCTTCCTTCTTGCTTGCTCCTCCACAGGCAAACCAGGGATGTCGGTGATCATCTGTGCAGGGTGTGAGCATCTCACTGCCAGTGTGAAGGATGTGGATTGTCACAGCCTGGCAGGGGCACAGGCCAAACCCAGCGTGCCAGCAAGCCCTCGTGTGTGACACTGCCACGTGCAGGTGACACTGCTGGCACAGAGCTGCCAAGTGCAACCAGCTGAGTCCACTTACTGTTCTTACTTCCCTCCTAGGCTTCCTGCTGGGCAGGGAGACAGAGCTCACCTTAAGGGGTTTAAAGGGGCGCTGTCAAGAGAAAACCAGTTTTAAAGAAGTTGTTTCTTGAGGTTAAGTGACAGGAAGAGACATACAGCATCACCTCACCTCGCTGAAGGTGACAGCACCCCTGTCCTCCACACATCATGCTCTGCTTCACAACCCTTGGGCATTCAGCACCCTATTCCTCAGCCCCAGCTGAAGGCAGCAGCAGGCAGATGGATAAACCCAACCTTTTTCTGTGACAGTATCTGTTCCCATGAAAGTCTGTAGGATGATCTAGATGCACTTGTCCTTCTCTTCATTCTAATCTCAGTGTCTCACCAGAGCCAGCTGTGCAACAGTGCTGCTCAGGCAAAGAGCTGCTGTCCTTTCCACACTGGGGACATGCAACTGGGCCCTGAGGCCACCAGCACTGAACTTCTCATCCCACACTCCCTCAGATGCATGCCAAGACATCCAGGGAAGCTGCCACAAGGAGGCCTTTCTACCCCCATGCTGGGAACCCCAGTGCCAAGGGCATTTCATCCATGTACTGCCACAGAGATTTGTGTGCAACTCAGACTGGAACCCGTCTGCCCTGTTTTCACAGCTCCCACCCTATCATGCTGCCCAGGGACTGCCACTTTTCTGTTGGGCCAGGCAACAGGAAACCCTCTCATCCTGGGTTTTCTGTGGATTTGTTTCCTCTAATCCAGTTGTGTTACTAATCCAGCAGGTTGGTAAGAAAAGGCAGCACTGCTTGGGAAGGCCTCCTGAGGTCCCAACCATCAGTCCAAGCAACTCATGCACCCATCAGCTGCTTGCTGAGGCTGAGACCAGCAGCCAGGCTTTGTACAGGGGTCAGCAGGTACTTACAGAGTGCTCATCGTGGTCCACACTCTGTGCCAGGACAGGGCTGAACGACACCGGCGACAGAGCCCCCGGCTTCTTCCTCACCGCCCGGATCTGCAGCAGGGCACGGAAGGCTGGGAGAGAACAGGAGTGGTGACTGCACAGCCCAGCAGGGCCAGGCCATGCCAGAGCTCCTGGCCTTGCCACAGACACATTTTGGGCATGAGGGAACTCCCGTGAGCATGGGGAGCGGGGCCATGGAGTGCCCCAAAGCCAAGTGATGGGGTCGGGCTTCCTCTGATCTACACAGGGAAGGGATCTGCTGGCTGGAAAGGTCTGGGTGCACAGAGCCCTTGTGGAGAACAGGCACTGCCTGCCCCAGTACAGTCATAGACAGGGTACTTCAGCAACCCTACAAGTGTAGAGGCCCAGAAACACTCTCCTTAAGAGTAGGTTATGACAACGCAGTAAGAAAAACATAGCTCAGCCTCAGGAGTGCACTGCATGCTACACGTTGGGTGGGGGACTCATTAAATCCCCTCTGGGTTCCTTCAGACCCCACCAACCTTGGCCCTGGGGTCCTGCTGGGGTGGTGAAAGGCTCCAGCTGAAGGGTTAGTGACTGTACTCTTCTCTCCAGCACAGCCACCCCTCAGTCCTCCCACCACCAGAGCCTTGATCTCCACTCCCTGCAGATCTCTTCTATCTGTAGATCTTTAATATTGCTTGTTCCTCTGTGCCAAGGGCCTATACAAACGAGCCAGACATCAGTTCTGATGCAGCTGTGAGGACTTGCCAGGCATCTCCCTAGCTCTTGTTGCACCTAGCCCCTTCAAGATCAGCCTAGAGCCAGAGAACAGAGGTACAAATCTATCCTTGCTGCCTCTGCACTCCCCAGAAGCAGATTCCCAGGAAGTCTGAGATGGGGGCATTTTCCAAACAAATACAACCTACTGCCCTACAGCCTGCAGATGAGACAATGCTGTTCCTGTGTTTTATTATGTGCTACCTATAGTCAAAGCTGTCTGGCACTTCCTCTGGTTAGATCCTGCTTTTGGTTACTGATCTTTGCCATGTTTGGACTGTTTGGACTTAATTTCTCAGGCCAAACATCTGTCTTAGGCTCTTTATTTCTTTCCCTGAGAATTGTCAGTTAGAAACAATCAAATACTTCAGAGACCAGGGGGTAAAAAACACACTCTGCCCCTTCCAGCAGAAACACAAAATTCTGAAGGGCCTCCTGTGCCTCTGTGCTTTTGAGAAAAAACACAGAATTCAGCAAATGCTGCCTGAGTGTCAAAACATGTATTTAAGTTTTTCCATCTTTTGGGAGCTGAGCAATGCAGGGGTTAAGCAAATCCTCCTAATTCCTGGCAGAGCAAAAGACTCCAAAGTGACTGTTACCTCATCCCTACCTCCTGATGAAATCTGGGTAAGGCTGTCAGAAGATAAAAAGAAATCATGCTATGTACTTGGACATCCCTCCACTGGTGCTGGCTGCTCTCTCAGCCAGATGCCCTCAGGATAAAGCTTCTCCATCCCTTCTTTTGGGGGATTTTCCAACATCTTCACCAAAACACAAGAACTGCTGAGATGGCACAGCCCAGAGCACCTGCACCTTCAAATCCAGCCCAGGGAGAGGGTGAGTGGCCAGGCAGGCACTGGACAGAGCCATTCTCCTCTCCTGTCTGAGAACATTTATTCTAGATGCCAGTGAGAGCAGCAGCATATGCTGAGCTTTGGGGTGGGGTGCTGAAAAGAGGCTCCTCCTGCAGCTTTATCAGGAGCTGGGCAGGGCCCAGGTGTCCTAGGTTGGAAATGGGTGTGTGTATTCTATTCCTATCTGATGGGGCGGTTATCTTCTGTTCACTGGGCAGTTTTTCTTTATCTCTTCCACAACCCATCCTCCCTGCAGGAGATCTCTTCTGTTCATGGCCAGTGAGTGTCCCTGCATGGCTGAGAAAATTCCATCATCCATGGGGAGATGCTCTGCCCAGGAGCCAAGCATTCCTACCTGGATCCAATCTGACCTGGGAACTCTACAGCAGCCTTTGCCCCCTGCATTCCCAGAGGAGCAGCTTTCTTCCCCACTGCATTCCCAGAGGAGCAGCTTTCTTCCCCACTGCATTCCCAGAGAAAGACCAGGCCCAGCCCTGGAGCTTCAGAGGAAAACTCCCCCCTTGTCCAGGATCCTGCTCCAGCAGAAGCACAGCTGGACTGCAGGAGGGCTGAGCCACCATGGGATGGGACTGCTGCCACCTCCCTGACCCACAGGGTGTCAGGTCATATTTTGACTGTCAGTGTTGTTTTGTATTACTGCATTGATGCTTTTTGTTTATTTTAAATTTTCTTCCCTAATAAAGAACTGGTATTCCTGCTCCCATATCTTTGCCTGAGAGCCCCTTTAATTTCAAAATGATCATTCAGAGGGAAGGGGGTTTACGTTTTCCATTTCAGGGGAGGCTCCTTCCTTCCTCAGCAGACACCTGTCTGTTCAAACCAAGACACCAGGGCACTCAGGAGCCTGCAGATGGGGCAGTGGGTGGCCTGGTGATGGGGGCAGTGGCTGGGCTGGTGACAGGGCAGTGGGTGGGCTGGTGGCCAGGGCAGTGGCCAGCCTGGTGGCCGGGGCACTCACGCAGCCTGCAGATGGGGCAGTTGTTGGCCTGGTAGCGCAGGGTGTCGGCGCAGGAGTTGCAGAGGCAGAGGTGGCGGCAGGGCAGGATCAGGGTGTCCCGCAGGTCCGACAGGCAAACCACGCACTCGTTGCTGTTGTCGCTGTTCTCGTCGTCTGAAGGCTGCAAGGAGAGGCAAAGGGTTGGCATGGCAGCGGTGGGGGCTATGCCAAGCTGCCAAGGGATAGGAGCCTGGGAGAATTTCCCACCCAAAAGTCTGGAAATTATCTTTTTGCAGCTCTCAGCAGGGGTTCCTCAAGGAGAGCAAACTGTAGCCCACACAGCCCTGCTCATGCTCCTTCCTCTCAGGGCACTGCACTGGGAATTCATGGCAGAGCTGTCCTTCCCCAGAGCCATGTTCTGTTCAGAGGGGACCCTTTTGGGGCAGGGATCCCTTTGACTGAGGCTGACCAGGAGCAAGCTCCTGCCTCCCATCCTGGTGGCTCCAGGGTCAACAGGGAAGTGAACTCTTTGGCACTCTGGCCTTTCTTCCCCACAGACAGAGCAGCCCCAAAAGGAGCTGTGTGCTGCCTGTCATTCCAGCCATGTCTAGCCCAGCTTCCACAGGTTCTCTTGTGCTGGCACAAGCCCTGATGCAGCTGCAGGAGAACCAGCCCAGGGCACTCAGCTGCCCTCAGCTACCCTGCTGAAAGGCTCATTAGTGTGCACCCATTCAACATGAACGTGCTTCACACCCATATTTCTCAGAGCCCCACAAATTGGACCACAGCCACTGATCAAGCTGGGAAACTCCCTCTCCAACTACAAGACTGACACCATAAAACTCCAGTCTCCCCACTGATGTCACAGAAGTTGTGCCAGAGCCCACCATGATGACCCAGGATGGGGTACCCTCCACCTTCACCTGGGGCCCCTTTGGTCACCAGGGCTAACACATGCCAGACCATGAGCAACCTCGGTGTAAACAGCATTTGTGCTGCTGCCACATCCTCAGCCAGCCTCTTTTTGAAGGGAGAGCAGGCTCTTTGCTGTCCCACTCACATGGTTTGCTGAATAAGGAAGAACAAAAATGGCCCCAGGCCACTTGTCTGATGGGCAGGAACATGGGATTGCTGGATCACGAGAATCATCACAAGACCCTGGAAGGCCCAAAAAAAAGCCCTCAGTCCTGTTAATTCCATCCATCAATTCTGTGCAAGAAAAATCTTGGAAAATACTTTTGCCTCCTGCCTCTTCAGGTGCTACCAGCTGGCACAGGCAGACAGGGATCACAGGATGCTCTGGGCAGGGCACTGGAGAGGAAACCTTGCTTGTCTTGCTCTGTGGTTACTCCACTGTGTGCAAATAGTGGACTCCACACCCCGGAGCCATGTGATCCCAAGGCCAGCACTGGGCACACTCCAGAGCCCAGGTGGCAGCAAAGGGCAGCTCAACAAAGGCTAAAGGAAGAATAAAGCAGTCACACAACCTGTGCAGGGCTGTGCAGCAGGCTGGGATCCAGCAGCAGCTCCTGCCTCAAGATGGGAAGTTTCTGGTAATGGCATTTGCATATACATCCCTTAGGGGTGCTGTGCTCCCTCCTGCTGGGAAATGCAAGAGGAATGTCTCTGTACACTGGCAAGCCCCAGAGAGCTCAGTTCTCTGAAACACTACAGGAACATGCAGAACCCCCAGCCAGAACATGAAGGAGCCACAAAAGCAAAACACAGACACCAGGCACGACTGCCTTGACTGTAGAGAGACAGCAACACTGGCTCTCTACAAGCCCTAAAAATCAGTGCTCTGACACACCCCTGGGGCATTGATGCCCTTCTCTCCTATCAATCCCAGCCACAAGGAACATCCTCAAGAACCTCATGCTGCCTAAAAGTACCTCAGCACAACTCCACTGACTGTTTGGGCCTGACACCAGGGATGATCTGTCATGCCTGGGCTTCTCAGGTGCCTGCAGGAATCACACAGACTGGGCTCTAGGAAGCACCTCCACCCTGCCCTGACAATTAAGCTCAAAAGCAGAAGGTGCAGGCTGGAAACTCCCAGCTGAGGGAGCCTCCTGGGCACCTTTACCTTGGTCTCCTGGTTGTTTTTGTTCTCGATGCCGTAGATCTCCTGAAGCAGGTAGCTCACCCGGTCAACCTAGGGGAGAACACCACAGCTGGAGTGACAGCTGCTCTGTCCTTTACTGGTTTATGACCACCTTCCCTCCCTCCCATGCCAAATGTTCATGTTACACCCAGAGCTCCCCTATAGTGACATGAAAAAGGTAACAGAAAAAAATATTGCAAAGGACAGCTGGGAGAATGAGCCTCTCCTTGCTCAAAAGTAGAGCCCATCCTGCCTGGTCTGAGAGAGAATAACAGAAGTGGCTAGCTGGGCTATCAAGATAATGTAAAAACAAGCATTTTGCTTGTCCCAGACACTGGTAATACACACCCACAGCTCAAATAACCAGAGGCAATCAGCCTTCTACAGTCCTCTCCTCTGTGAGGTCCTGCTTAACTTTAACCAAGATGAACTTCCACCCTCTTCTGTAACCTCAGAGGATGGGCTAGGCCAACAGCTCCTTCCTGGCACACCAGTGGCAGCACATCAGCCCCCTGCTCATCTCTGGGGGCATAAGGTTAAGCTACTGAGGACAGACAAACCGTGTCCCTTAGCATGAGAAGCAGCACTCGAGGAATATTTCTGTGTTAGTGCAATGTCATTTATTACCATCCCCAGGCCCTTGGTGGCATCTCTAAATTAGGGGTGTGGTGGCAGAAGGTGCTTGAGGCACAGGTGGAAGTTGGTCTGAGCCCCAGCCTGGGACAACTCCAAACTGGCAGCTGCCTGCAAACCCCACTGAGCAGCTGAACTTCAGCACTGAGACTGATTCAGTCAAGATTCAGTCTTGATAAACATCCTTCACTGATGATCTGGATGAGGGGACCAGAGGTACCCTCAGTAAGTTCACAGACAGCACAAAGCTTGATGGGAGTGTTTATCTGCTGGATGGTAGGAAGGCGCTGCAGAAGGATCTGTAACACCAGGGGAGGACACCAGGTTGGACACCAGGAGGAATTTCTTTACAGAAAGGGTTGTTAAACATTGGAAGGGGCTGCCTGGGGAGGTGGTGGAGTCAGCATCCCTGGAGGTGTTCAAGGAATGACTGGGCTGGGTGGCATGGTGGTGATCAGCCACAGATTGGACTCGATGACCTTGCAGCTCTTCCCCAACCCTAAATGACTCTGTGATTCTGTGACCTGGTGCTACACAGAGCTTCCCCAGAGCAGGATGTGTTCCTCCACTGAAACCTTCACGACAGGTAAAAGGGTGAGGGGGTTGCAAGGTACCAAAGAGGCACATCTCCTAGAAAGGGGAAGGAAACACTTTCCTGCCATCTCCAGTAGCTGCCCAGCTCCCAGCATGCAGTGAAGCCAAGCCACCAGCACCTGATGCTAAAAAGAGGTGGTCAATCCCAGGGCCTCTTTAATTTCCATGTCAAACTGGCCTCTCTCCTCTCCTCTTGTCACCACTCAGAAGAGGAGTGGCTTTGCCATGGCATTCCCGTGCTGCAGAAGAAGACACATGGCAAGGTGGGGGCAGGAGCTGGCTGTACCCAGCCCATTTGCCAGTTCAGAAATGCTCTGAGCAGGGACACAGCAGTGATAACAAACTAATTCCAGAGTGTTCCTGTGTAACTCAGTGTGCAGCTCACAGACAATCTGTTCTAGGCCTGCATTTCATGGCAATGAGATCAGCTGTTGGACTGCTGAGCAAAACGCTCTGCAGCAGCTCACAACTCACCCAGGAAGTTTGGGAACAATTATGTGGGAGATGTTCTTTTGGAACTTGGCATTTCAAAGAGAGCCTTGTTCCAGCATCCTGACTCCTCAGAGGATCATGATGAGCAACTGTAAGTGCAGAAGTCATCAGCTCAAAGCACAGAAGATGTCAGGAAGAAAGAGGCCCAAGTCTCTGCAGGAATCTGTGTTCATTTTAACCTCTTCCCTCTAAAAATCCTGAGGAGCTTCTGTCCCGATAGGGAAAGGTGAGCAGTGCAACAAAGCTCTTCCTGGGAAGATCTCTAGGTTTCCAGAGTGGGAGTAATTCAGAAGGAGCAGGTGGCTGTAGACAATTCTCCACCTTCATGCTTCTCCAACCCATCCCACACCATGTCATCCTTCCAAAGGCTTCTGCTGCTATTTACAGCCTCAGCAGATGCACATGGAGCCAATGGCCAAGTCCAGATCATGGTTTTCTGCTGATTCTGCTGCTTGTATTCATCCATGCTGACTTCCTTCAGGCAGGTTGGTGCTTACACTACAACTGATCTCAGTTCAGCTCATGCACTGCTGCTTCCTGATCAATGCCCACAAAAGGTACCTACAACTCTAGCAATGGCAGGGAGGGGAAGGCAAAAGAAAAGCAGGGATGGCAAAGCATGTACAATGTTATACAGATGGTTTACTCCAGACATAGATTAACACCTCTGCTCTGTTCTCCTAAGGGTGCAGATGCTATCTCAGTTTCAGTGGTGCTGTGTGTTTTTCCAAATGCCATCTTGAGCTATGATTACTGCTTGTGCTTGTAGTTCTTTTCTGACCCAGGGATTGGAATGAACATCTTAGAGCAAAGAGTGTCTTATTAAGGCACTTAGTGACCTTTTTGGTAGCAAAAGGTACTTAATTCAAATCAGAAATCCCTAGCTATCAAGTAAGCAGATGAAGTGAAACTCACTTAAAGCTAAAACACAGCACACAGCTAAAGCTGAAAGGATCAACCACCAAAATCTCATCTCTTTCTTGAAGACATTTCAAACAGATCCTTGCAGCAGAATCACTACCAGATTTCTTTTCAGAAGCTGAAATTGCAGAATCACTACCAGAGTTCTTTTCAGAAGCTGAAATTGCAGAATCACTACCAGATTTCTTTTCAGAAGCTGAAATTCTTGGCAATCTTACCAGTTGCTTATGTATGTCCAGCTATGCAGGACCTCAATCTTGATAAGACACTACCCAGCTTCTGCACATCACACCACACCAGGATGGGGGACAAAATGACAAAATGAAGGGTTCCAGCACCTTGCTGCCTTTGCTTACAATATCTGAACTAAGGAGGTGAGATCTCAGGCTCTCAGTGAACACCAAACCCTCTCTCTGGGTACAGCCAGGCAGCTGTGGGAGACCAGCAAGTCTTTAAGAGCAGAAAGGAAACAGGTACTTACAATCTGCTTCTGTTTTAGTGGTTTCACGGAAAAACTGCCATCAACGTGCTAGCAGGAAAAAAAAAAAGACATTAAAGCATTAAATAGCTGCAGTGTACAAATCAGAACAGGCTTTTTTCAGAGCTGGTGTCTGCTAGCTAAGGGGAGAGTGGGGTGTGTATCAGCAGGACAGCTTGGAAGGCAGCAGTCCCTCCCAGCAGAGTTAGTGGAACAGGGTATTGGAGAGCTACTGGTCTGCTCCAGTGCAGAGCCAGGTGGACTTGGCTCAAGTTAAACCTGGCTGAAGTGGGTCAGAGCCCACACAAAACTCCCCTGGCACACTGGATGCTTTCAGGTTGCAAGCAGTCCAACTCGGTGCAGACACTTCTTCAGCCAGTCCAGCAAGACCTGGTGGGGAAAATTATTAACACCCCAAATAACAATAAGAGACAGAGTCACTCGAGCCCTGACAGAGCAAGGGGCTGCCATGAGGCTGAGAACAAGGTTTGTCCACTGGATGGAGTCAGAAACAAGTCCCATGTGCTCCACATCAGTATTTGGTGGTAGCAGGCACAGTCTGGAACAATTCTGTGCATGCTTGGCACCAGAATTTCTGATGGCAGCAGTGTGCCAGTTCTACTTTCCCCATTATCCACAAGGGCCACTAAAGTGAAAGAAACCAACTCCCCTGCCACAGTCTGGAGAGCAGCAAAGGAGACTCAGGGGATGCTCCAGCAGGTCCTGTGAACAGCTGCAGGTCTGCAGAAGGAGTCTCAGTAGGAAGGGACAACAACATCGCACCACAGACAAAACAGTCCTGTTTTCAGGCAAACAAGTTTCTGCCTCTGGAGGAGCTGCAAGGTCAGGCTACACAGGATCAAGGTTATTCTTCTGATCTTAAAGATACATACAAATAGCAAGTTACCAAGTCCTGCTGGTCTGTTTTTCCTCTGAACAAGCTCTGGGGATCAGCAGGGCTCATTTATCAAGGACCTCCCCTGGATTTATGGACCTGCACTTCAAAAGCTGCAATTACTTTAAGGATGGGGAATATATTTTAACCAAACAGGGATGTTGAGGAACTCAACATGTACTTTGCCTTGTGACTTTTTATTAAAAGGGAGATTTTAATCTTGTTTTAAGCATTAGGTGGAAGATGAGAGATAAGAAGTGGCTGAACAATGACTGAAGGATTCCAGTATGGTTTTTTTTTTACATCAGCCAGAGGAAACTACAATAACATCCCTGCCCTGGTCCTAGGGGTGCTGCAGCTGACTCCATCTCATTTCTGTCAGATGTCCAACTGGCAGGAGTAAAGCTACCTACAAAGGCAGTGCTCAGAGCAGCTTTCTTAACAGGGAAAACTCACTTTCTTCACAGATCAAGTCCAACAAAAAAAGCAACCTAGAACACTTAGAGCATCTTCCAGCCATATGTTTCCTTAGCACTGACTGTGCTTGCCATGCCCTCTGACTCAGCTTGTCACCATCCACATTATCCACCTCAGAGGAACAGAATTAGGACCTGGCAGGGACCAGGCACACTGAAATACACAAGTCAGCCACCTGCCAGCTGGGAAGTGGGGAATTTCCAACAGCACAGCACTGATGCTGCTCCCATCTACATTTCCAGCTCTGCTCCAGCAGCTCTTGCCTGACCTCAGTGTGTCACTGCAAGTATCACCTGCCCGGAAAATGTGTCTGCAGTATTACCACAACCAGACACAACAGGGTAATGCTATGGTTATGCAGTTATGGATATTGCAACTGTTTTCAGGGTCCAGTTACCAAGGGAAGAGAATTTGTTATCAAGGCTTGTGGACACAGCTTGGCCTTACCATGTAGGCAGGGTCAGTTATATCAAACACGCCACTCAAAAGCAGTGGAACTCAGCCTTTTCATAAGATGCCTCCCAGTCCTTCCAACAGGGCTTGGTCCTGTGTGTAAACTCAGGCCTAACAATAGAGCAACAGGGTCTGGACACAGCAGATCCAGTTCTGCAAAAAACATGAAGCCCTGGAAAACTGCATGGCAGCTGCCATGGCCAACACCTTCCATGGGAACACAGGAAACACCCCTGCTGTTCCCTGAATGACCAGCTCAGGTACAAATGATAATTACAGGCTGCACAGGAGCTTCTGCAAATGATTCTTTGTACTACAGCAGCACCCAGGAACTCCAGGCACAGGCCAGAACGCTGCTGTGCCAAGTGTTATATAAATACAAACTAATGACCTGTAAAAATGTTTACATACACAAGAACAGGGACAGAGGGATAAAAATACCCTCATTTACCTTTTCAAATGCAGCCAGAAGAACATGGGCATGACCAGTGACCTCAACCACCACTGCAAAAAGAGAAAGGGCAGAACTGGTTAAACCTCTCAAGCAGCACCAGCATAAAAGTATCCTGAGTTGAATTTTAGTCCACTTAAAATTTCTGAGCTTCCATCTGTTCTATTTTCACCTTTTCCTGCATTTAGAACTTTTCTTATCTTGTCATCAGGTTGGCTCAGAACAGAGCAAGAACAAAACCCTGCTGGGCTCTGTGGTGGGCCCTATACAACCATGCCTTCATCATCTTGGGTGCTCCAAACTATCCCACTTTGTTAGCAGAGGTTGAAAAAGGACAGTAAAAGAAAGCATTCAGCAGGGTTCTCCTGTCCCATGAAATTCCTGGGCTTAATTACCTGAATTTATCACAGATCTATCTGGTTTAACAGCAATTGGCAGCACTTCCAGCCCTGTTACTTATCACTCTATTTCCGTCTAGTCAGATATGCTTATAAAACATTTATTTCTCATACTAATTTCAGACCAGCTTTCACCAAAGACAAGCATTTTCCCTCTTCTAAACTTGAGGGTTCTCTCTTAATCCCACAGCAATGGGAAGGGGCTGTCAGAGGTTTCAGTACTGCATTCCAGCAAATAGAGAGGAGAGGAGATGAGGTACAATCCCAGTCTCTCTCACACTGACTCTGAGGTTCTGTTCAGCTCCAGCTGGTTGGATCCTTTTCCTGAATCCTGTTCAGACTGATCATATGGAAATGGGAGACAGAGTTTGTGAAGGAGCCACAAAGGGAAGGAAGGCATGGAAGCACTCATGCTGCTTGGAGTGTGAGGGCTGTGCTCAGCACAGGCAGGAGAGCTCTGCCTGGAAGGTGCAGCTCAAGGAAGCAACTCCTGCTCTGTCTAAAAGGGAAAAGGGCTCCACAGCTTCCTCTGAGCTCCCAGAACAGCAGAGACGACAGAGGAACAATTCCCTGGGCGATGGCACACAGACCATGTTTGGAAACAGCCATATGAGAGAGAGGGGAGATTTGCCTGCACATTTGCTGGGTAACTGAGGCTGGTCATGGCAATTTGGGTGGAATCAGGAACGCAACAAAATGCAGAAAAGGGGGTTAAAACGGGGAATTAATCTGTTTGCTCCTCTCACTGCCAGCCAAGAGTTTACTCTCAGAGTAAACAAAATTCAGGTCCCTTCTCTCAGTCTGAATGGCCAAGGAAGAGGTAACAATTCAGAGAGGTGTGACCTGCTCTGTGCAGCACCTTTCCTTCCTGTTCTCTGCCTCTCCCTGGGAACAATCCCACTGGCAGCCACGGGGCAGGGCTAACACTGCAAGCCATGGCAGAGTTCAGCCCAAACCAGCATCTCCCTGACTGCTATTTTAATTTACCATTCAACCTTATTTAACAGCTGTAATTTTCCAGGTGCTCCAAACACACCACACCAGCTCCTTCCAGTCCCATCAGTTAAAAAAAGAACCAAAATACACAATTTCCTTAAATCTCACTCAGATGTCACACAATTTTGTGCTGATATTCTTTCCAGGAGGGGATTTAAAAGCAGTTGGTTTTCTAGGTTATTAAAATAGATGGGAGTATATTATTGGCTAAGAATGGGCATGGTATGTGCATAAATGTATGCTTCCCATACTGCCTCCTGTTCTATTTTTGATCCTTCTAGACATGCCCAACATTATAGAGTATAAACACCTTGCCTAAAGTTCCATAAACAGAGGAAGCTGTTTTATATTTATAGTCAAGAAATACACATATATGTCGATTTTACTAATGGTGCCTGAAATCACTAAAAATAGATGCACTTTAGAAGTAATTTCCTTTATGTTGCAATGTGCTTTGTTAGTCACACTTTAAATTGGCTTATTCAGTTCTATTTCTGTCTGCTTGGAAGACTGTAAAACAACGTAATGAGTTTTTTGGCTTTTTCACATTTACAACATAAGAAACTGAGCAAGTAACTGACCTAACAACATGGGATTTTTTTCTTTTCTAATTAGCTTAAATTTTGTACAAAATGTTACAGAAGTGAAATGCTAGTCCTGCTGACCATGAAAGCCCCCAATTTCAAAGAAAATGTGACTTCCTTGTACCCTGTTCATTGCTGACAGTTCAGATGAGCCCAAAAGCACAAATCCCCTAAGGGAAATACCATGTATGGTGAGTAATAATCTAAAAGTAATAATCTAAATATTCACTGGACTACCCTCTCCTAAACATAATTACAAATTATGATTAGTCATTAATTATTTTTACATTTTAATCAACAATTATTTCTCCTGAAAGGTTATGCTCTTTTATTATAACCATTCAACATCCTCAGAAAAAGCATAATTTCAAACTGCTGAATGAAGCTGCACTTGGTTGAAGAGTGACCTGAGTATTTTAAAGCCATTTCCTTTTCTCTGCCCATTTCCAGGTTTTCAAGAAGACAACTGAGCCCTCCAAGAGGGAGAAAAGATCAGCTCCACCCTCCTTGACCTATAAACTGCAAAAGCAAAACCCAGCAAGCAAGGATGTCATTTGCTCTAATTTGTGTGCCTGACACTGGTGGCAGAGCCAGAAGCTCTCTTAAACACTATTCCAACACTAAATACCTGGCCATTTTTCCTGTAAAAAAATGAAGGCTACTTTTAAAAGTATTTTTATGTGGTTAGCTTGGCCCTTTTAATAAAGGGGAGTTACGGTGAACTCCTGAAATATTTTTATTCTGGAAAAGCTCTCCAAGAAGGCCAGTCCTGAAAGGGGTCACATAAACTCAGAGAGAGCCAGAAGAAGACCACGGGAACAGAACATCAATTCTTACCATCCCCTTCATCCACCACTGCTCGGATGACCACAGGGAACACACCATGGTCCAAGTCAAAGTTCAGCTGAGGGAAAGAAATGAGCTGAGGTTACACAATTCACACCAGACCTGCCTGAAGACAACACTGGAGATCAAGTTAGCTCAGTGAAGGGCCCTTCTGACAGACACCCAGCTCCTGATCTCAAAAGGACATGACAGAGCAGGAGGCTTTAAAATTCCAGGCACCAACTTTAAAAAGGGAGTCAACTCCAACATACACACATTGATGTGGCACTAAACAGCAGCAAAGCAAGGCAGAAGATCTCTGTTGGAATTTCAAATAGTATTTAATTCTCATTAATGCATGGATCCTAAAAGTCTTCTGAGTGATTTGTAGTAGGACAAGTTTCTCAAAATATATCCAGTGCCACGATTTTGCCCCCGTACAACAGGATATATTTGCCTCAGCACAGCAGCACTTTGTGCTCCCAACACCACAAAGAGACCTTGGCTCTGGTATGAAGCTCCTGAAGACATAAGAGGAAAATCTGTAAAACTGCAAGCTCACACAACACTTTAAGGAAACACGGGACTGATTTTCATCTCTTGGCATGTTGTGAAATGCAGGTCCTTGAGCTTCTAATTGGTGAGAGTGGAAATTTGAGTGCAAGGGAAACAGTCTCAGTTTCTCCCTTTGCCTACACTTCATTAAAGCACATCAAAAGCTCTGTATCATCTTAGAAATACCAGGAAAAGGCAACCTTACAAACACTGTCCTAAGCCAGGAAAGGAAGTGGCTCAGAGACTGGATTTCTGTTGTTTTTGTTAATTACCAACTTGGATGGTTTTGTCTCATCTCTTGCCAAGACTGAAAAATAGATGTCATTTCACCCTGACGCTCCAGATAATCTGTTTTCAGTTTCTCCATGAAAACTGAGACCCAATTTCAGGTGCTGCAGCACCGTTCAGACAGTGTTTTGGGGTTTCCATCACTCTGCCACAGCCCCAACATCATTTGCAGCCTGATATGCTCCAGTTCCTCAAAAGATAAGCCATTTGAAGGGAAAGTCACATCACAGAACTTGACCATATAAATTCCAGTGTTCTTGAACAAAAAGCCTCTTTAAGGAACCCTTTCACATTCATTTTTAGGACCCTGAACAAAACTCACTTGACACAAGCCATACTCTATAATTTCCAAGCAAATCAGTAAATGAAGAAGATAAACTTTTATAGTTTTTCACAGAACAACCCAACATAACAAACATCAGTCTCCCTTCTTCCCCAGCCAAGATCTACATCATATCTGAGTATAACGGTAAGCAAAAATATGAAATAAATCTGGGGGTTTTGAATAACACCAATAATAAAGCTGGAAAGAAATCTGAAATGTCAATTGCACACAGCTAAGACACTGCCAGCTGTCTCAGATAGAAGTGCTACATTTTGGTGACCAGTTTTAGAAGATTTAGGACAAGGACCAATATGTAACACAGAGCTGACATGGGAGGGGAAACTCTTAGGAATCACAGTGCTTGTTCCACATTTTTTCCAGCTCCCAGTAACACCAATGAAAAAAGAAGAAACAAAGGATGCAGCAGAACAAGCAAAGAGAGCTGGAAACTCACATTTCCTTTAAGCTGTCAAAGGGATATGACTTTAGTACTTGAGTTAAAACCTTGCTGACAGGAACAAAAGTAAAAATTAAGCTTCTCAATTCTTTAAGAAGAAAGCGAACTGAACTCTCTCAGACAACAGAAGGGATTGAAAAGCAGCTCTTCCAGGCTTTTTTAGGCAGAACTTGTGAAATCATCTATTGGCAGAGAAGCCAAGACATCAGGAGACCAGACTCTGCAGGCTCTTGGTAACCACCACGGCATTTAAAGCACGGGACTGATTATAGTTGTAACTGTAACTTCAGGACAATAGCTATTCAATCTTTCAAATACATGAAAGATTACTCTTTTTTTCTTTTTTTTTTCTTTTTTTTTTCTTTTTTTTTTTTTTTTTTTAATAGGTAGAGTTATCTAGCAAGGTTCACATACACAATACACTTGCACAGGCTTGGGTCAGAAATGACCAACATTATCAGTGTGCACTACCTGGGAGAGGGGTCCACAGGAACAAATATATTAGCAGTAGCTACAGACCAACTACTCTACCTTTGAAATCTCTTACCACAATTCTGCACAGAGCAAGGGAAAGACCAAGGCTTTCTTTCCCTATGCCATGTGCAGAGGAAGCCCTTGGGTGAAAGTTTTAAGGCTCAGAAACAAGAGGCTTACTGCCCATGTTGGAATTTTGCAGATACCAAATATACAAAAATTAATAGGACTCCGCAAATCTTGGTATGCAGAAAAACCACAAACCTTAATTAAAACCAAGTCCTGGTCTATTTGCAGTTATGGGCTAAATTAAGAAGAGGAAAACATTCCCTTATTCAGCATTGATGCACCAGTGTAAGTCTGCCCCAGAAGGAGAATATCCCCTCACAACACTGTACTGCTACAGATAACAGTGCAGGATGTGGCCCTTTAACAGAACAGAACTCTTCCAGGGCAGTGGTCTCCAAATTATTCTGACTATTCATCCCATTAGTAACGTGTTTTCAGCGCATATTCCCAAAATATGTGTGCTTATCATCTGTGGTTATATACACGTGGTTCTGAAGTGCTTGCCACATCCCAATGAATTGTATTGCATGCACCTCACTTTGGAGACCATTGTTCTAGAGGACCACCCAAAAAACCCCAAAATCTTACAACTAAAACCCACAAAAACCGAGATCATGACAGACATTTGCTCCCACAACCTCTTTGGCTAGCAGGGAGAAGAAGGCCAAGGAAAGCAGGTTTTCCAGGACAAGCTCCAGTGGCAATCTCTGCAGCCTCCCTCATAAATCAGCTGATCAGTGATATCAAAAGTCACTTCTCTGGATTTCCTCCCAGTTGGCCTGATCTGCCAAGTTCCCATGCTGCTCCTCCCAGGGCAGTATCCACAAAACACACTGGAGGAGCTGGGAGAAAGGGTCTTCCAGCCATAACTGCATGGCACTAAACAGAGGCCAGTGCTTCGGGGACAACAGGGTGCGGAAAGAAGGGGACACCGCGAAGACACTCACCTCATCGTCCTTCCACTCTGAGAAATCAATCTTGAAGGAAGGCAGGGAGAATTGCTGGCTTACCCCTCTCTTGTAATGAACTGTCTCGGACTGCAGAGAGGGATTCTTTGTGCTGTATCTGAAGGAAGGGGAAAAAGAAAACTCGCTGTAACAAACGGCTGCTCCCTGCCCGCCTCTCGCTCGCTCCCGCCCGTCGGCCTTTCAGGGATCACAAGTGGCAGCTCTAAGGGCAGAGCTGGCAGGGGCTGGCAGCCATTCAGTGGGGACACAAAGAGGGAAGGGAAAGGTCAAAGCAAGAAGGTGAGCACAGGAAAGAGAAAGCAGCGCAGACAGGCAAGGTCTGATCGTGTCCATACTGACCTGCCTGGGTGTTGGAGTACAGGGGGGTGCAGCAGCTTGGCAAAGGCCTGCTCCCTAAGTCCATGGCCTAGGCAATGCTGGCTTTAAGCCCAGCACAGTCCTGATTTCTGCAGGAAACCCAGCAAGAACGAGCTATGACCTAACACTGGGAACAGACAACCCAGCTCAGTGCTGAAAGCTCTCCTGTGACTCTGTGGGACAGCCCCACAGTGGGAAATGCTGCTTGGCTTCCACCATCCTGCTAAGCCATTCCAATCCACTCCTCAATCCCTCCTGGGCTTCCCCAGGGGTGTTGCAGGGCTACCAACACCACCTGAGAGACACCAACCATCCTCCACCCTGGCCACCCAGAGAAGAGTCACAATTCTTTCACTGTCTCAAAGCTTTTCACTGAAACACCAGCACTGCCTGGCTGGAATAAACATCTGGAATGGGACCACAGCTGCTATCCACCATCTTCTGCACCCTGAGCCCACCTGGTGCTGCCCTCCCTGCCCACTCCCCCTTTCTGGAGGGTGATGTCTTGAGCTGGATGTGCAGAGCCTCTCCCAGTTCTGGCACAGGAGAGGAGGCAGTGAATCCCAAAGCAGGGTGGGAACAGCTGAAGCTGACTTTATCACCAATTTCTTTCAAATTACCAACTGTGTGCTCAGAGCACACTGACAAACTGGAGAGGTGAGAGATCCCCTGCCCAAGAGACACTGCAGCAACATCCTCCTTCAGCACAGTGACAAGACAGGCTCCAGCTCTACAAGAAAATACTCTGCTTTTCTCTGGAAAGCTACAACAGTTCTGGCACCCTCTGAGGATCCAGAAGGTCAAGTGTCACAAGGTCCACATTAAATGCTCAAAGGTCGTGACAAAAGGCAGGTCCATCACATGAACTCTGTTCTTCCTGCCAAGGCAGGTGCATTAAGTTATTTAAGACTATACCCTCAGAGCCCATTCTGTACTATCTGAAATTGTGCTGCTTTACTATAAGGTCTCACTCCATCCTTTGCATTTCAAGCATGGTGTGGGGGAGATCAGAGTGACAGGTCTTTTATATGTGAATTACAGAGCGAGCAATTGAGTGAAGTTTTATTTACTGAGTTGTCAAGCACAATGAATAGAGCAAGCCTGTATCTAGCTCCTTTTGTGGTACTCTCAAAGCCTCCCAGCTCTGCAGAGAGGCACAATTCTCCCTCCACAGCTGGGAAAGCAGGAGATGGAAGAGTGACTTATCTAAGGTGACAGCAAGTCAGGAACTTACTGGGAATAAAGTGCAGAGGAGAGAGTGGAGGTGGGAAAGGGGTGTAAACATGATGCTGCTGAGTGCCAGGAATGCTGGAGGACCTGCATTTACAGCATCAGAAACCCAAACTAGGCTGCAACAGAAAAACAAATAACACTCTTCCAAGGAGGACAGGGCAGAATAATACTCACATTGACTTGCTGCTCTCACCATCCCTGGGAAAAGAAATAAATGAGGAATATAGATTTTCTGAGCTGAAGAGCAGGACAAAATTATTAAGGAGGCTTCTCCAAGTGAGCTTTATGCCTCAGACTGTGTGACTGCCTGGCCCCCATTGCCAAAACACATCAGACTTGGATCTGAACATCCAGGTAACTCTGAACACCTGCAGCCAGCAGCCAGTGGGCTGGTGAATTCCCTGCAAGTCTGATGGCCCCTGACTGACAGAAATGGATCATCCTTCCAATGGGATGCAAAGGTTCTCTGCACAAAACAACACTCAACACTCCCTGTGCTACACAGGAGGGAAACTTGATAAGCTGTTTCAAAGCAGATATCCTGCATATCAGGGTCTAAGGGGCCTCTACCCATCCCCTGCCCCTCTGGTTGGCATCTACTGTATTCACTGTCATCTATTCCCTGCCTGTGTTGCTGGGGGCTCACAGCAAACAACAGCAGGGAAACTCCATAGAGCTGGGCAGATGTGTTACAGAAAAAGAGAGCATGTATCAAAGATAAAGCACAGCAGAGAAGCAACACGCTGCCTCTCTCTGCATGAGGTATGAAAGCTGAATGTTTGGGCTGCTGTTGCTCATACTGCACTGGGCCAGGCCTCCATCCAGAGGAGGACAGTGTGACCACTGGCAGCTCAGGACAGTGGAGAAGTGAAGGGAGTCTATCCTACAAGGTCGGGACAAAGCAGAAATCCTTGGTGACATTATTTTAAACCTGTTTGTTTGCTCAGGTACCCCTGGCCGCACGAGAATCACAAGCAACCCGAGGTACCCCACTGCTGGCTGCAGCAGCAGCCCCCAGCTCTGACCTCAGGGTTCATGCAGCCCATCTCCTCCTGTGAGCTCTGTGATACACCTTTACTCACAAAAAGTGCACTCTGCACTGACTCCTCCTTCCCACCTGTCAAACTCTCTAAATCCAGTGTATCAGAGAACCAGCAGATGAGAGGCCCTGTGACTATATCCCAGTGATTTCTGAGAGAACTGGTACAAACTAAAATTATTTCCCAGTCTCACTCTTCCTCTGTCAGCTGAGAAGTACTCACTGCCTGTACAGAGAAACTCAGTCTGTGGCACCTGCAGCTCCTAAGCAGCTCCCTCGTCAAAAGTGCCATGCTAGAGTTTGGCTAAGCAGAATTAAACTTCTGTTGCTACATGCTCACTGAGGTGTTTCCCCCTTCCCTCATCCCTGGTCTGTGCCTGGGGAAGTTCTCAGCAGGGCACCAGTCCCAGCTCCTGCAGATTTCTTCACTGCTGTGCTCCCACTCAGCTGTGCCTGGCACTGGGGCTGTCTCGGGCAGACAAAGGGCAGCTCCTGTTCCCACAAGCACACTGGGACCCCTGACTGAGAAGTGCCACACAAGGATCTTTGCCAAGCTGCCTGACTTACACAGAACACTGTCCAGACCCCATTCCTTAGGAAAAGCAGGATGCATGGAGCAGTGTTGCCCCTAAGTAACACTTTTGACTAGAAACAGCTGAGAGAATCTGTGCTTTGGAGAGACTGTAGACAAAAGTCCTTCTTTAGTAGCAGCTAAATGTGTTTCATGGCAATCTGTAATGAGCCAAGGACAAGGAGAGAGCTTCAGAGGGCACTCAGGAAACAATTCTGGCACTGCCAAAGGCTGTGGCTACCTGGCAGGCTCTGCGTCCTCCTCCTGCAAGGTGATGAGGAAGGAGTCAGTCAAGTACTGCTGTTGTTCAAAGGGGACAGGAGGTGATGTGGAACAAGTATCCTCTCCTGCTCTCTCTCCCACCTGCTCATTCCCATTTCATTCTGAGGCAGGATCCCACAGGTCAGCTTTTGGGGAAGAGGAAAGTTGAACAAATGTTTCAACTCTCAGTGACTTTTACTTATATTAGAAACACTACCAAACTACAGGAAGGCCATAGCCCTGGGTCTCAGTCAGAATTAGACAAGATCCCCCCCACAGAGGCTGCCACAAGGAGTTTGGAGGTTAAGCAGGTGATAAAGCATTGCAATAGAAATCTCTAAGAATCTTCTCCTCCCCTCCTGCTTCCTTCAGGACTGAGTTTCCACTCCAAGCCAGGCAAATACAGCCCCCTCTCCGTGCAGCTGACACCCCAGTGCCCACATTCCCCTTCAGCCCCTGCAGAGCTCTGTCTCCAGCTGCTGGGAGCACCACGCTCCAGCTCCAGCCAGGCTTCAAAGCTCACACAACAGCTACACAGAGAGACAAAGGCCACAGCTCTTAAGACAGACAGAGGGCTTGTCTGCTCGCTGCAATCTACAGAATTTGGCTCTCCAGCCGGTGAACTCTGCACACTCCAGTGTTCCCTTGGGGACTGGTGTGTGCCTGGATCAAAGCCATAAAGGCTTGTTCCTAGCAAAACCCAGCACTCATCTCTGATTTCATCACACAGAAGAAACCTCTGCACAAAGAATTCATATTAGTCATCACAGCCAAAAGCAGCAAGAGCACCTTCCAAAGGCCCTGAACAGACAGAGGCCACTAAATAACCAAAGGAATATGAGTGCCTCTGTATCCTATGCAAGCTTGAATGAAAACAGCCGTGTACTGAGCCACTCGTTGGATTTCATTTTGGGACCCAACTCTTCCAACTTCCATACACAGGGAATCACTGGAGTGTCACGTCCCCCATCAGCCCAGAAGACCATGGGAGGAGGTTTGGGATCAGTGCAGCAGGCATTGCAAAACAAACAAGGAAATGGGGTTTATTTTTTTAATAAATCCATTTGCACATCAGCAACACAAACAGCACAGCCTGGAAAGGGCAAGGATTGCAGAGCTAGACTGACCTATTTTCATTCTGTTTTCTCTTTATGTTGAGAAAATAGAACTTGGCAACAGCACTGGGATATGGGAGAGAATCTTTTCTGTCCAAAAAGGAAGATCTTTTTTCATAAGAATGGGCTGCAAGACTCAAAGCTCTCACGTCATATTTATCATGAGTTCCTGATTGCTGGATTGCTCATGCCTTCAGAACTGGCTCTTTTAAGTGCTTCCAGCTCCAGGCTTGGTTTGACTTCTTCCCCTGAGGAAAGAACCGCTGCTGTCATGTTTGAACTGCACAATCCTTCCTGCTAGTCAGCAGGACACCTACAGCTGGAACAGTCCCAGGGGCCCTCCCAGGAGCAGGCTAATGGTGTGCACATCCAGGATTTTGCCAGACAAGGCAGGAATGCACTCATAAAAAGAGAATACAAATATCTCTGCAGCCTGCTCCAAAAACGCACTTGTCTTCCAAACCAAGGGTATCTAAGGTACAAACACATGAACCAGTTACTGCAGGAGAAGGCAGGCTACTACTGGGAATCTTTTAACCAGTCACTATAAGCTGCTGCCAGCCCCACAATGGAAATGCAATGCAGAGTACCCTCTCCTTTATCTGGAGGGAAATTACATTATGGGCAACCACTAGTGAGTAGTTGAGGCACACTCACACACCTCCAAGCTTCTCCTGATTTCCAAAACTAAAGAAAATGGACACAGCCAGAAAAAGAAATGAAACTGAAGATACTGGGTGGGGAGAGTCTTGAGCTGTTCAGAGGCAGGTCAGTGCTAATTCTTTACCACTAAAGAGACTTGGACATAGGTAGAACTGTTACCCTTGGGGTGATGCACTAGCTCATCCTCTGAGAACTGCTGTGTTTCATATTTAGACTGAGTTCTCACCACAAAGTAACCAAGCAAAAGGCACTTCAAAGGTGAGAGAAGCAGCAGTCCTCCCAGATTTAAACTAATTTCTGTTTCATCCAAAAGGCTTCTACACATATCTGCACTAGTACCAGAAAGTGCAGGGTACCTTTCTTGGTCATGAAAACCAGCTAATCCCAAAGCCAGGCCCACAACACAGCTCTGTGGCTCTCAGGTGAGCAGAGGCTCCACAACAAGCAAAGCCACTGCTCAGGGATAGCCACCTTCCCTTCTCTTCCCTCCCCTCCCTCCTCTCACCCCAAACTGCATGACCACAACCACCTGGCAGGAGTTTTGCAGGAGTGCTGATACCATCAGGATCAGTGGCTGTTCCAGCAGGGAAGCAGGAATAACTTGTTTAGCACTTCTAAAGAGCCATGCTGCAGGCTGAGAGCTGGGAGAAAATTCCTGCTTTTCACAGGAGGCCAGAAAGTTTCTCCCATTTTAGGATTCAGCATTAATTTAGGAGAGTGGAAAAAAAAAAAAAAAAAAAAAAAAAGGTGTTTTGTTTTAAAGAGCATCTTCATCCCAATCAAGTGCAATAGAAGAAGTGTTGAATTTACACACAGGACAGCTTTTGCACATGCTTGTTCCATGAATGCAGCTGTTAGCACCAAAAGAGATTGAGGAAAAGGAAAATCCACCAGCCCAGGCAGGGAAAAGCTGCATTCCTGTTAGTGCACTGAAATGCACTCGCTCCACTCAGAGCTCTAAGAATGCAGCCCAGATTTTTTTTTTTTTTCCCACTAGAATTTGAAAAGAATAACTCAAAGTAATTACAGCACTGCCCTTATAGAATTGCTTTGCAAAGCTGAAATCAGAGCTTCAAAAGGTTTTTACTAGCAGCCAGCAAATCCAGAGAAGCAGAGATGCCTACTTGGGCAGCTGCACTGGCCCCAGGACGTGCTTCAGGAGCCACTTCCACATGGAAAAATAGCCTGGGTTGAATTAAAGCAGCTTATAAAGTCTATATTTGTTTCTGACTTCCCCCCTACACATCTGCATGAAATCAGGATCATGCCTTCCAAAAAGTTTCCTGGCTTCTGGTGCAGCCCCTGCACCCACATTTACATAACATTTATTGTTCAAGCACCCCAGAGCAGACACAGGCAGTTCATCACTCCTGTACAATGGAGAATGAAAGTATGATTTATTAAATGAAAAAGTGGAAGAAAGAGCTGAATGTGGGTGCTTTGACCTTTTAGAAGGTTTAGTGCACCAGGAACTGCTCCCCCCAGCAGGACAGCACAGAACAATTGGCCGGTTTTTCATTAGTGGGGAAATTGCTGTTGATCCTGGTTTCATGCAGAGGGTTCAGGAACACAGGCTTCAGCTCTGCCATCTAACAGACATCCCTCTCTCACTCAACCATGGACAGGGTGGATTAAAAAAATTCACATTTAAAAAAATTCTTTGAAGTCAACAACTCTGTTTATGTTCAGAAACTCAATCTACGAATTGCTCAAATTTAATTTAAAAGCCATTGGGTAGTTCATGTTTGCTGCACAAGTTTTAAAGGACAGATAACAGCACTGGTGACAGTCACTGGCTCGGTGCATGGCACTAAATTTCAGGAAAAAAGTGTTCTTAAGTGAACCAAAACCTCCTTTCTTCCTCCAACCAACCACCAAAAAGAGAGCTACTAGTTACAGAGGACTGAAAACACTCTTTGTCCAGAAACAGTGGTTATATTTGGTAACTAAAACAATTCTATTAAGCAATTATTCTTCAAGGCACAACTTGACAAGAGAGTCTCTTAAAAGTCCAGCAAAGAGCAGTTTAACCAACAAGAACAAACACTGTTGGTCTTGGGTCACTCAAGTACAATTCCAGCCCAACACAGCCTGGTTCAACACGTGGGCTTTAAAAAAACAATTAAAATGTTTACTTTTAGAATAACTTTGGGTTATTGCCATTTTGACATAAAATACAAAAGCGGGAGTCTGAAAAATAGATTTTAAACTATATGGATATTCTTTACAGACTGTGGCATAAAAAATACAGCACAAGGTTTGATATGAAGCTCACTGTGCTGTAGATGCAGATGTTTCATTGCTACTGACCAATGCCAACGAAATTCTCCTTCAGGATAAACTAACAGGGGAAAACAAGATCAAAATCAATGATTTAAACCAAGCCTTACTGATTTGAGCCATGGCTTAAGTCTAGCAATGTACATACATCCACCCTGGCCACAGAGGCCCTCAGTTCTCCCCATCAGCCCATGGATGGTTTCCTTCTTAGGTCAAAAACCAAGGAACACTGCAGGGCAGCACCAGGGACACTGGCCACCTCTCCACGTTGTACCTGTGTTAGGGAAAGAGGACTTCAATCTCCAAGGCTGCCATTCCAACACCTCCACTAGCACTAAATTCACAGGAAACCTAAGGACCTAAGAGACAGAACATGGAAACTTTATCAGGATTTCTAAGGCCGTATTCAGCTCTGCTCTGGAAAAGCTGGATCTAAACAGAAAGTGTATTCAGAGTTTGTTGAGAGATAATTTTCACACACTTTAAAAAGGAGCTCACTTATTACCTCCCCAAAATAAAGGCAGCCATTGACTTCAATAGAAGAAGGGAAATTGGCCTAAACAAAAATTCTGGATCAGAGTATCCTCCAGTTCGAAGGAATGCATATCTGAACTGGAGAATTGAGCTACTCTCATTTCTAAAAATACACTATTCAGTGATCATTAGTGGGATGTTTATACTTTGCATAAAACAAATAAGCCCTGTTGTGGTTTGCTATAGATATTTCTACCTGCTGAAGCCTCTGCAGGTCCCTTCAACCAAGGCAAAGTTTAGCCCCAGCTCCAGAGCATTACTGCAGAAGCCATCAGCACTATGTCCAGGAGCCTCTGGTCAGCCAAAAGCCTCTACTAAAGGAAGCCAAGAGCTTTTGCAGCCTGAATCTTCCTTTACCCTTGGAGCCAAAGGAATTCTTTGTCCCATGGCCATTGGAAGTGCACCACACCATATCAGCAGCTCACACCAGGCAGAGCACATCCCAACCACCTTTGCTCTAACATAGAGAGGAAATTTTTCATTGCCTTGTGGGATACAGTGCTGACTGGAATGGTTTAAATGTGCTGATTTGGATAAAAAGGTTTTAAATTCTGGAGAGATGTACTATCAGGATATGAGAAGGTTCCCACAATAGACATTTTGGTCATTCTTTCCACAGCTAACCAAAGACTAATGTCAGGAAAGAGGGCATGGAAACACATACAGACAGGGCTTCAGGAAGTAAATCCTCTCCATCTCCTAACACCCAGTATTGAGCTGGGCATTTATCCCAAAATGGGCTTTGGGTGGGCCTCAATGCCACAGACTTTCCCTGTTAATGTCAGACTGAACTTTACTTTGGTGGCCCAGATGCTCCTGTCACAGGGAACACAGATAGGCAGTGAATTGGGTGATCTAGGGAAAAAAATAGGTAGTATTTGAAAGGAAGGGTGGTTGGTTTTTTAATCTCACAAAACACTTCATTGACAAAACATACAGCTGTGAGTTCCTCTCCTTTGTTGCACACAGAATGGTTTCCCTATACCCTTAAACCAAACCAAAAAGGGAACAAGAGAAGATATTGACTACGTGAGGGAGTGGAAAGCAATATTCAAAGTTATCTGAAAAAAAAAAAAAGAAATTTCCCACTCTACCATGTGTGGCAACCCTGCCTCAGGGGTGATTAATGAGAGATGTTTGACAGCTCATCATCCCAGCCCTGTGCCACTCCATGTGCCCACTAGCCCAGGACTTACACGGCCATGCCACCAACAAACTCCTCTGTAGCCTGGCAGTAGATTGTGATGGCAACACGGGCATCTGCATCAAAGGTGAACTCCAGGCTGTACAAGACCTTCTGCTTCCCATTCTCCTCAGTAGGGCTGTCAACATCATCTTTATACCTGAAAGACAATGCCAGAGGATTAGAACACATCTTTATGAGGTATCAACAAGATCATTCTGGAAATAAAGACAAAACTACTCCAGCCTTGGTGTCCCGGGCAGGCAAAGCAGCCTGAGCTTGCCCTTCCCAGATTTCCATTCTTTCCCCTGAAGAAGTTTCTTCCAAGATATGACTGGAGTTATTAAAGTGAACTAACAATGGTGTTGAGAGATCTAACCCAGCCTTACAGTGCCAGGACACAGAATGAGACAAGAAAGGGAGATCCTGAATGTCAAATACTGAGGAGAAGAAACATTCTCCTTCATTTTAAATCTTCACATTAGGCTCAGTATTTGGCCTAAAGAAATCCTGCCTGGACTTGAGAAATCTAAAGTGTAATTCTTTTAACTCTGCAATGAAAAGGTGCGAGACAGGCAAAAAAATCAGTTTCTGTAATACAAAGAACTCCTTAAGCTCGACAAAAGGTACCTTCAGTATCACACAGAAGACAATATTTAGCTCAGAAAGCATCCAGATACAGGAACTTCAAACACCTTTAAATGTACAAATGATCAACTAAACCTCTGGTGCTGTGAAGGACTGGAGCTTGCACACATTTCTTGTATGAACAAAAATTAACACATCCAACTGCAAACAAACACATGATAACCAATAAAATGAGGTTAGAAGTTATTTCAATTAATGTAAAAGTGAGACCTAATTTGGCTACAGGCTCCTGCATAGCTGGATCCCACTGTGTGATCACCACTGCCAGGGTTACTCCTTTTCCCTACTGCAGGAAGAAGCACAAATCCATAGAAGAGGAGGACTGAAGCCAGCTCTGGGGCAGTGAGAGATTGCCATGGGCCAGGGGGACTTACAGAGCGCCAGGAGTTGCCAGAGAAACCAGCAGGCCTTGGAACAAGCAGCCAACACAACACACCACAAGAAAATCACAGAATGATGGAATATCCTGAGTGGGAAGGCACCCCCAAGGATCATCCAGTCCTAGCTCTGTTCCTGTAGAGACACCCCAACAATCCCACCCTGTGCCTGAGCACTGCCCAAACCCTCCTGGAGCTCTGGCAGCCTCAGAGCTGTGCCCATTCCTGGGGAGCCTGGGCAGTGCCAGCACCCTCTGGGGAAGAACCTTTCCCAAAATCCAGCCTGACCTGCCCTGGCCCAGCTCCAGCCCTTCCCTGACCCTGTCCCTGTCCCAGAGATTGGAGCTGCCCCTCAGGAGGAGCTGCAGCCTTGCTGAGCTCTGCCCTCAGTGTCCTCTTCTCCTGAACTGACCAAGCTCCCCCTGCCTCGAAGAGCAAAGTGACAGAAAAATGGATGTGATTCACTGGCAGGGCAGCAGCAGCTTCTCCAGAAATTCAAATTCCATGACCACAGGTAGCACTGTGAGCTCAAGTGCTGTGTGGGAATGGTGAGGGCAGCAAGGCTGCCTTTGAAGGGTGTAACAGCACTGACTTGTCATCCAGCTCCAGACTCATTTTTTTATCAGTAATACTTTTATTGCCATGATGGCTGGGTCATAGCCAAGCAGCTGAACTATTCAGGAAAAGCTTAGCATCCTCTGTCTTCACAGTATCAGCCTCTCCCCTCACTAAACAGCCCTGATGAATACACTGTACTGTCAAAAATACCCAGATATGGGTCAGACATACCTCCATAATTCAACCTAAAATTGTCAAGGGAATCCTTATTTACCAAGTTCACTGACAGCAACTGCTGACTAATTATCAGGGTTCCAGGTTGAATTTTATTTAACACCACACCGAACAAGAATGAAATTTTCAGTTTCAGTAATTTAATACAGAAAGTGCAAAATAAAATTTAAGAGCAGTATAATCAAATACTCAACACACGTATTTGTACTAATGTAACCCCAGTGAGCCACTACAGCACACACCCACATTCCTGTCTGAAGGGCTTGGAGAGGTTTTTGACAGAGGTTCACCTAGATCAGAGCAGCAAATCAAGCCAAAAACACCCAACATGCCAGTATGAAAAAAACCAAAAAAAAACCAAAACAAACAAATCCCAAGAACTTGAGTCTTAACATCTGCAGAAACCTAGACACGATATACAGTACAGAGAAAGATGGTATTTTCACACAAGCTAGTTGCATTGTGAAAAAGTGAAAAAGTTGCAAAGTGGAAATCATGGCACTTGAAGGCTGTAAAGAAGAAACACTGGGCAGATGGGCAGAATTGCCTAAAGAACACAGGAGCCATCAACATTTTGTGCTGGACTGACCCAAGAACACAGCCAACAATCTACTCACAAGAGTTGTGTGTGAGAGCAGCAGCACAAGTCACCTCTTGCTGTGCTGCACTCCGTGGATTCACGGCTGGAGACGAAGGATCCAGGCTATGACAGACTTGCCACTTCTTCCAGAAGCAGCAGGGTGGGAGAACCAGCACCTCTTGCAGGCAGAGGCTCCTTCAGACTCATGCACAGGTAGGTATTAAACAGAGATGGCCAGCACATGTGAGAGCTACAGCACAGACTGAGATCCCTGTGACAGTACCAAGTAACGATGGGGACACCTGGGTGTGGGCAGCTCACACACAAACATGTCCTTGACACAAGCACTGCCTGCTTTGTTTTCTCAGGGAAGACACAAAAAGCACCCCAGATCACCCTCCTGCTCCTCTCTGCCAGCACTCAGAATGTGCTTCCATCCTTCCAGGGAGATATGGGGTTAAAGCTAGACTAGACTAGATCTGTTGCCCTGGGAAACCACTGAGGGGCCACTGCAGTGCCTGGAGGGAAGGTTTCTGAAGGATGCATCTGCTGGAAGGGAAGAGAGGCTGAGCCTTGTCTGCCTGGAACAGCACCACTGGAGCAGAGGGCAAGGGACCAGTGCCTAAATGGTGACAGTCACAGCAAGGCTGTGCCCTCCTGCTGTAACATCCCTGCTGCTGGAGGCACAGAAAATCATTCACAACCTTCCAGTACCTGAACGGGACAGAAAGATGCAGAGAGACTATTTACAAGGGCCTGGAGTGATAAGACAAGGGGGAATGGATTCACACTGACATAAAGCAGAGTTAGATTAGACATAAGGAAGAAATTCTTCCCAGTGAGGGTGCTGAGTCCCTGGCACAGGGTGCCCAGAGAAGCTGTGGCTGCCCCTGGATCCAAGGCCAGGTTGGACAGGGCACGGAGCAGCCTGGTCTAGTGGAGGGTGTCCCTGCCCATGGCAGGGCGTGGAAGGAGATGAGCTTTGAGGTCACTTCCAACACAAACCAGTCTGGGATTCTATGATCTGCCACAGAGCAAAGAGTTCAGGTGAGAAAAGACTGCACACATGGTGGCTGACCTGAGGAACAAGCAAAGACTACTTTGGTGCATACTTTGAGAGGCAGAGACATCTCATGTGCCACCTTAAGGTGCAGGAATGGTGGGATGTAACATCAGGGAAGTAACAAGACAAAAATCACTCATTTTGCATTCCTCTTTCTTTGAAGGGGATGTGGCATAAGGAGGTGGTTCAGGTGCTTCAAGAGCTCGTCTGTCTCAACCTGCACTTGAATTTTATGGTGCCCATTTAGCCAAGCCCTACAAACAGTGTCCATGTGTGGTGGTCACAGATGCATGCACAGATTTGGGAACCAGTGACATTGCTGGGTGTGCCTTTGGGTCATGCACAGAGGTGCATCACAGAGCCTTCACAATCACAGGAACAGAGCAAAGAGACTGACCACCTTTGAGAACAAATAGCTGATCCAATGTTTTGATGCAAAAGGCAAAGCAGGATGACCAAGGGAGCTGAGGCCACCTGGTCTGACATCACTCCTGGATAAAACAATGGAAAGGCTGGAGCTTTTTATTGTCTGTTAAAGAATTAAAAGATAAAAATATAATTAACAGCAGCCATGGCAGTTTTATAGAACTAGGTTGAGCCAAACCCAATTTCATCCTTTGAGGAGATTCAGAAGTCTGACCAACACATAGACATGCAGGATAAAGGTTAAGTATATCCTTTGACTGAGTGCTGTGAGATCTGCATTTACCCAGTGTTTGAGCAGGCAAAGAGTGAGAGCAGAATTAGTGATACCTCTGTCAGCACTGACTTTCACAGGGGAACAGGGGAGAGCATCATCAAACACAGGGGTTCTCCTATTTGGGGTTTCTGCAAAGATCTGTTCAGTTTAACACCATCCAGGGCTGCAGAGCAGGCAGACCCAGCCCCTCACCACCTCCACCACAGGATGAAGAGATCCAAGAACCAAGGTCAGACCCCTGAACTGCAGAGGGAAGAGAAGGGATTTCCTTTCTCTCACTCCCTGCAACTCACCTGTCTCCCCTCAGCCCCCACCATCCACCTCTCTCAGGTCCTTATCCAAAACACTCCATGACAATTCTCCATGATACTCCTGATGCTTCAGACACACTTCCAAACCACTACAGTTGCTGATTCCTTCAAAGCTTTTGTTCCATGCTGCTATCCAAAGCCCAGAAGCTGAAGCAGAGAAGCTGCCCCAGGGTGCAACAACAGACATTGTCTCCTGAGCTGGTCTTCCTCCTGCTGCTGGAAGTGCTTTCAGGAGAAGAAGGAACAGCCAGTACCAGCACAACAGGTACTGGGGCTCCAAAACAAAGTTTCTAATCCAAGGCCAAATGTGGGACACAAGAAAAATAGAAGGAAGTCTTCCTCTGTTAGTGGTTACCAGTAAAATTCCTGCTGCCCTGCTCTGAGGTTCACAGTCTCCTCCTGCCAGAAATCAAACATTCATAGGTGACATTGAAGACTCAGAACTTTAACACCAATATCCACAGGTTTATTGTTTATCCTGTAAAAATTCAGGATCTGGCAAGGCTCAGAATTTTGTCTGGTCAGAGCTGGGCAAGAAGGCCAGAGTGGACATTTCCCTGTATTCCTCCATGGCACCTCTCCTGTGAGGACAAGCTGTGAGAGTTGGTGCTCTTCAGTCTGGAGAAGAGAAGGCTCCAGGGAGAACTCAGAGCCCTTCCAGTGCCTAAAGGGGCTCCAGGAGAGCTCAAGAGGGACTTTCAATAGGGGCTTGAAGTAATAGGACAAGGGGCAATGGCTTCCCACTGCCAGAGGGCAGGGATAGATGGGATATTGGGAAGGAATTGTTCCCTGGGAGGGTGGTGAGGCACAGGGTGCTCAGAGCAGCTGTGGCTGCCCCTGGATCCCTGAAGTGTCCAAGGTCAGGTTGGACAGGGCTTGGAGCAGCCTGGGACAGTGGAAGGTGTCCCCATGGCAGGGGGTGGAACGAGATGGTCTTTAAGGTCCCTTCCAACCCAAACCGTTCTGGGATTCTATGAAAAAGCTGATGAGGTTGTTACCACCAAAACATACACTTAGAACTTTACACCTGGACACTTGGCTCAATATCACTATATTTGTTGGAGGACGTGGTAAATTCTGCTCTGGAAAGAATGTGCAAACCTTAACGACTGGTTGTGAATAAGCCAGGCTGGAGAGGGCACAAAGTGTCCTTTACGAGTACAGAGGGAGGAAGACAAAGCCTGTGGGGCCAGAAGAGTAGAAAAGCACAAGACAGAATGTACCCTTGGGGACTGCCAATTAAAACCTCATTTTGGGCCTACATCAGTGCAAAATTCAATAGAGTCATGTTGGCAGTGTTGTCGTCAGCACTGACACAGCAGCAGCACAAGAGCCTGTGAGAGCTCATGAGGCAGAAAAAGAACTGATAGTACCAGGAATTAGATGGATGAAAACCTAGATAATGTCAAGGTGCATGAACACTACATTCCAAATAGTCCAGAGCTGCAACTCTGCTTGGGGAAATGGGACGTGCGACCACAGAAAGCAGAATGACAGAACTATATGTACTAAACCACACCAACTGCTCCATTCACAGCCAGGCCTCTCCCAGGGAAAAAGCCACTTCCCATTTGGCTTATGTTCCTCCTCTTTTTTCCTAGAGAAGTACTTCACCCTCATGCTGAAAAACCAAAGAGCTTTCAGAGCAGTTTACCAATGGTCACTTCTTTGGAAGCTCAATCAGCTTTGAAACCACAGGTTTTACTCATTTAAAACAAAACAAAAAAACCCACATCTGTTTTCACATAAAAACAAACAGGGATTTTGGTTATGACTCAAAGTGCTCATATTACACCACGCTCTCAGAGCCACCTTGGCTGGGAGCTGCAGCTGGAGCCCTGCCAGCCCCAAGATGCACAATCCAGAGCGACTCCAGCCAGGATGGTTGGGAAAAGCTCTGCCTGGACATCTGCCCAGTGCTCAGACCCAAACAAAACACTGAATGCTGGGCCCTGTACCTCAGCCATCTGTTGGAAAGGGGACAGCTGCAGGTCTGAGTGTGAGCCAGTGCTTTAATCCAGCTCTGCTGGTTCAGATCTCAGCGTGGAGTAGTGAGAGCTACCATCCCCATGATTGTCCTTCCCCAATGTGTGGGACACAAGCCATCTAAACAATGCATAACACTAGGACAAAACTTCATCTTGGCAGCAGGAGAAACCTGAGGAAGTTTCACTCAAGACCCATCAGTCTTCCTGGCCCGTGACTCGCACCAGAATCAGCTCCCCTCTGGCTTCTCCTTGCACAGGAATGCAGGAAGGAATCTGTCTGTAAAGTTTATTGACCTGACTAATATCTTCCGCTCGTGCTAATGATTTCATGGCTTTGTTTACCACTCCAGTCTGTCCTGCAGAAACAGACACACCATTGGTCCTGTTTGGAAACACAGATTGTTTGGATAAGGAGCATATAAACCACTTGAAAGCTCAAAAGGGAACAAAGAAACCTCTGGACATATCTAGCAACAAGGATCTGGATATCAGCCATTCTCCAAAACCTTACCAGTACAGTTTGGCTGTGGCTGACAGATCCCTGGGTTGGGTAAAATGAAAGGGTCAGGTAATGGCAGTACCTCACAAGTCGGAGAGAGTCCTTGCGGATGTTCACCAAACTCCTCAGTGTCTTCACTGGCTCATGTGGGGCTGGAGTTATATAGGGAAACTGGAACAGAGGCAAACCATTCTGCTGTTATTACATTATAAAAGGTAGCAGCATGTTACCTAGCATGCAATTTACCCAAATCAAGAAGCATGTAGCTTTCAGGGTATTCAGTACAGCAGCCACAAGGAACAGCAATAGCAAATTTTATTTACAGATAAATCAAGCGTGTTTCAGGGTGAAAATCCTGCCCTGGCCCAGCAACAGCTCATACTGAAAATACACACTTTAAGAAAGGGCATTTTCACGAGGTCCTTCTCTCCACCCTGAATTCTCAGTCAGGAAAGCCTTGTTCTCCTAAGCTTTTATTTCCACTAAAGAATCCACCTCCAGCTTGAGCAGAAGAAATGCAGCTCTTTCATGTGTATTACAGCATGCAAGCAGTGATCTGACTGCTAATCAGCGTGGTGAAACCCTGGATTACTGGGGGAAACTCTTTTTATTCTGAAACAATGGGGCAAATGTTCTGGAAAAGAAAAGAGACAGGGATAGGGGGCCTCATTCTATTCTACAGTCAAGAAACCTTCTCTCACAGATTGTCCTTTAAATAGGGATAATAATGCTTCAGACTGTAATTCTCCTTAGTGAGAACAGGATCTTAGTGAGAAATGCAAAGGAAACTGCTTACTGTGGTGATCACAACCTGTACAACTGCAGACCTGCCGCTGGGCACCAGGGACCACCAACACATTTCCTTAGAAATGAGGCAAAGCCTCAGTTACTCCAAAGCCCATGTCCAGAAAACAGTGCTGCTGTTCTGTGTTTGAGTGGTTTTTTTTTTTCCCCTTGAAGATTAATCAGAGCTGCCAAAGGGCTTTAACTTTACATAGGCAAACTATATTCCACAACAGCCTCCTTCTCTTAAACCTACTTGGCAAAAGTCCCATGGTGTTAATGGCCTCTCACCCACTCCCCTCTGGAGAAATGATGAAACCCAGTGCTGGGGTGTCAGCAAGGAAACCCAGGCTGAGACGTGCAGGTGATTTAACGCTGCCAGGTCAGCCCCTGCAGGGAGGGGCCTGTGTGCAGACGTGGCACAGGGGATGTGGAGAGCACCCCCAGGCCTGCCCAGCACTGATACAATCACACAGATCCAGCTCAAGTCCCTCCTTCCTAATTCTGTTGCCCAACTGCACTTCCTGCTTAAACAAAGACTTTCTAGATTCCTCCTTGTCGGTCCTGTGAACTGAGTGTGGCTCTAAAATGACCAGTGGCACAGCCTGAGGAGAAACTCAGAAAACAGAACGTGCTTGTAACTGATGCAATTCCAACTTGCCTCAGTTTCCCTGTAAAACCAGGGTGATCCCAAACTGCCACCAAGCATTACAAACGTGTCTTAATTAATAGTCACAGCTTTTCTGATGAGGAGAACCATGACTTGTAGTTTTCATTTTCATGTTTGGAAGCTGCAGAAACAACTAGGAAAATAGTGAACAAAGCAAGCAGCTCTTCCCTTTCCTCTCCAGCACTCAAAAAAGATCTCCAAATGGCTCTGGCTCTGTAACCTTTTGGTTCTTTTTAAGGAATTCTGAGATGCAAGAGAAATCCAAAACAACACTTTGCATAAAAATCCTGTCTTTCCCTCAGAACAACATTATTCTCTTTTCAAGAACAAGCCAATCACTTGAGCAAGTAGCTTTTCACAGTCTCGCAGACATCTGTGGGCCCAAAATTATATTTATGTTCCAGCTAGGATAAGAGGAGGGACTTTCTGAGCAGCCCACCTAGGTATAAAATTCACAAAATGCCAAGGTCTATCTTAACACTGCCCTACACCAAGTCAGGCCACTCATACACAGAAAACAGCATGTGTTGAACACCCAACATGCCCAGGAGCCTTGGGAATTTCAGGCTCTGCTTCCCAGTCTTCTCTGAAGTGTGTTTTACACTTGCCCAGGCAGGCAGGCAGAATTAGTCCCAAATTCTGTGCTCCCGAGTCCCTGTTCTTCTTCCCCCACCACTAATTCCTTCTGTCCTGAGTGAAAATAAGCCTCCAAGGCGAATTCAGCTTCTCAGGAAAACTCAGTTTGCATATGAAGAGACTGGAATGACATTCCCCAAGCAGTGAGGACCTCTTAGGTCTGTGCCACTCTCCTCTGCTTACCCTACACAAGATTTTCCAAAACAAGCACGAAACAAAAAAGAGAAGAGCAGACAGAACATAGGAACTTGCCTGAACTGGTCTATTTCCAAGGAAGTTTAAGTCCATGTTCTCACCAAAAAGGTAACCCTCAGGGTGAGGGGTGTCAAACTTCTCACCTCCCATAAAGAAGTGACTTGCAAAGTAGTTTCCTAGAAACAAAAAACACAAGAGAATGGGAAAAAAAACCTCTAAATGAGTGCTTCCTGGAGAAGTATAGCCAGTTTTAAATTCACAAGTACAAAAGAGCCACAAGACACAGAAAATACTTGCTTATTCACCCCTTCCCCGTAGTACTCAGGGCCACTGGCAACAGTAGGAGAAGAGAGGAAAAAATCAAACAAACGAAACAAAAACCTAGAATAAATATTATAGTGGAGATAATTCCATTTTAACTTGTTTTCCAGAGAAGGGACAGGAAGAAGGAAAAGTCAGTTCTTTCCAACATTGCTCCAATCTGGTCAATTCTTCCTGTTTTCTCCACTTCCCACTGTGAAGCTCAGTCCCACAAACACCATGGGTCTGCTCAGAGAAGGACGAGGCTTCCTGCAGTGCAAAGTTCAGCACAGCCAGAGAGTCTCCTGTAGGCAAAGTTTGCCTTTCACTCCCATATCCCACACAAGAACCACTCTAAACCTTTACTGGGAGCGCCAGAGATTGTACACCCTCACGCTGATTTCATTAATAATGCTGACAGTTCTAAATGTAGAAACATGGATGTCTGGGAGAGAAAATAGGGACTGACTAAAGTGAAAGTCAGCTCTGAAAGTTTCACCACGAATTTGATTCATTCATCTTTAAGGTGATGCACTACAGTGGAAATTTCAGGACACAAAGCATGTGCAAGGTCACTGTGATTCTGGAGCACGGAATTGACTGTAAAATTAACATAATTAATTCAAGTGTGTGAGAGCACCACAAATGTAGCTCCCTCCCAGAAAGATTTCAGGAAAACACTCTCAAATGTGAACTTCACAGAGTTACAGTTTCAGGGAAATAAGTATCAGGAGAGAACTGAAATAAAAGGCTCCATCCAAGCCACTTCCCTTCAAGTTTCAGAGTGGGGAATGAGAGGACTGAGCCAAATGTGTATTTGCTTCCCTGAGTGCAATGCATAGACAGCATAAATTTGTGTTAAAATGAGTCATTCCAGAAGCAGTAACTAATCATCTGAATGGCTGTGGAGGCATTCTGGAGGGATCTGCAGTCCCTCTAGCTAGGAGCAAGCAGGATTTACTCTGAAATGGAAGGGTTTTCATGAATGGCTCTGTTTTTTCCATTAAGGCTTTCTCCCTTTATGCTTCAAGAAAGGCTCTTTTCACTCTGCACAGATGGCAGTACCTTAATGATGACGGGAGGGTTCAGCTATTGCTGAGCTCAGCTAACAAGCACCCAGATGTTTGTAGTACTGAAACACATCCTTCTTTCCAGATACAACAATCACCCTCAGCACAGGTCCAGCAGCTACATAGAATCTGTCCTACAGAACCAGAATAACAAAATCACAGAATCATTTAGGTTGGAAAAGCCTTCCAAGATCATCAAGTCCAACCTGTGACCTATCATCACCTTGTCAACCAGATCAGAGCACTGAGTGCCACATCCAGTCATTTCCTGGACACAAATGTAGGTGCCCCAAATGACAGGGAGCCTTTTCCCACTCCTCCCAGAAGCAACAAATTAAAAAACTAATCTGCATATAATCTCCAAGAACAGCCAGCCTGACACTGCCTCTCCACCAAAGATACACCACGGTGGTTTGTGTATGCACTGAGGTTCAGAAAACCACATTGAAGGCTGGAGTTCTGGAATAGATTTCACATTTTATGTGGGTCAAGCAGGATTATGTTTTGGAACATTTTACTTCATCATCTGAGAAGACAATGCTTGTGCAGGATGTCTCAGTACCACAGCAGCTGGCTACCTGGGATCAGAGTTAGAGAACTCCCTCTTATTCAGTGAGTGAGACAGAATTACAGAATCTTAGAATTGCCTGGGCTGGAAGGGACTTTAAAAATCACACAATTCCAACTCCCTGCCATGGACACCTTCCATGACACCAGGCTGTTCCAAGCTCTGTCCAGCCTGGCCTTGGACACTTCCAGGGATGATGAAGGCACAGCTTCTTTAGGCAATCTCTGCCAGGGCCTCTTCATTCTTGCAGGGAAGAATTTCTTCCTAATATCCAATCTAACCCTACTCTCTGTCAGTTTGAAGCCATTCCCCTTGTCCTGTCACTCCAGGCCCTTGTAGATAATCTTGCCCCATTTTTCCTCTAAGCTCCCTTCAGATACTGGAAGGCCACGATGAGCTCACCCCAAAGCTTCTCTTTTCCAGGCTGAACAATCCCAACTCTCCCAACCTTTCTTCCCAGCAGAGCTGCTCCATTGCTGGGATCATCCTGGTGCCTCCTCTGGACTCTCCAGCAGCTCCACATCCTTCCTGTGCTGGGCCCTGGGGCTGGAGGCAGCTCTGCAGGTGGGGTCTCACCTGATAGGGGCAGAATCCCCCCCTCTCCTGCTGCCCACACTGCAGGATCAGCCCAGGACATGGTTTGAGAGCATCTCCAGAGGTGAAAAGGTCTCTCTTGCTCCACTGGAACAACACTCAGACACAAAACCAGTATGTTCAAGGCACCTGCCACACTGTCACTGCTCCACTAAGAACTACTTTTGACATCTCTACCAAATTGTTGGGATTTCTCACAAATACACACGGTAGCTGGAATCACAGCTTCAGTTCCACATTCAGACTGAACTTCTTCATCTTCCTGCTAAGTGACCTCCTGCAATGTGAAGGACAGGCTTTTTTTTTTCTCCCCAAGGCACTTCCTTCACTAGCAAACAAGAAACACAGTGCCAGGCACGAGGAGCACAGGGAAAACCACTCTGAGGTGCTCAGAGGGGAACACACTGGTGAGCAGAACAACCCCGAGGCTCTGCCACTTCTGCTGCACACACAAAAGCACCACACACGCGAGGTCTCAACAGATAAACAAACCAGAATGGCAGCAAACTGTCTCCACAAATTTGTAACACAGTTTTCAGCAGCTAAAAAAAAGAGATTCTGTTGCAAGCTTTCAAAAAGCACTTGCTACAATGACACCCGAAGTTCAGAGCTCTCAAGGTAAGACCAAAGTTATGCATTAATCCTCTCAACCACCTCGGAGTTTGCCCAAGTTGGAGGCAGAACATTTTAAGAAACTATTTTTTAAATATCACACCAAGGACTAAAATGAAAAGGAAACTTCCAGATGGAAAATATGAGACATCCTCTTTTGCAGTCACTGTGACATTTAGGATTTTTAGTGGCTCTAACAGGCCTGCATATATTTTCTATGCATTAGAATCCTAGGTTCCATTTCCAAATCCAGTACAGACAGCTTTAGAACTTTAGCCAAGCTATCATGCCTCTGGAACCTTGTTCCCATATGTTCCCCCAGGCTATAAAACCACCTTAAGCAGGTGTTCCAAGGCCAGCTTTACACACAGCTCTGTTGCTATGGGCAGAAGGAGAATGCTAAGTGCCATCCTCTTTGGCAGGAAAAAGAAAAAGCAAAAAATCCTTGGACTAAGCCTCCACAGCACGGCTACAAACAGAAACCCTTCAGGAAAACGCAGTGACATGCTGACGAGGAAAGAATCACACATAAATAAAAAAAGGATGAAATAGGACAAAAAATGCCAGAACAAAGAAAAACTACGGCTTTACTTCCCCAGAGTGAATCAGCACAAAGCATAGAGCAGCATGAGATAAAAGAGAACATGACTAAGTAAGGTAGATGAAGCCCAAGCAGTGGCTGTAAGAGAAATAGTTGTGGTGGAAAACTTTACAGAGGCTGGAAAATCTGGGACCACTGGGACATCCACAACAGCCAAGTCTGACTCACCCATTTGTCCCATGCAAAACCAAACTGGAACCCAAGGCTCCTCCAAGGCACCAAATGACACCAAAATACTTTATATTTAGTACAACATAGCAATGGAGGTTTATTATCATAATTGCACCAGCATTAAGCACCAGACTGCTCCAGGCATAATTACCTCTCCCTAAGGCAGCATCCTAATCCCATATCCATGCAACACATGGATGTGATGCACAAGAGACAAGCTGGGAAGGGATACAACCTACAGCAGGCAGGAGCACCACTGTAATCCCATCACAGCACAGGCTGTGTCGTACAACGTTCATTGACAGAAACCATTTAGGTGTCCACTCAGGCTTCTCCCCATTAATACAATTAACAGTGAAGTGACAGAAATTGAGTTCTCTTTAATTACTCAGACAGTCACCACCATGGCAGACTGACAGCACAGCCTGAACCAGCAGCAGTGTGTGAAGTACAGGGACTGTACTGTCACGGTACACAGCAACACAGGGACGGACTGCGTGTGACTCTGGATACTCTTCTCCTATTTACAACTGCTCTTTCTTTGATTAAAGCCCCATTCCCAAACAACAAAGCAGTTCAGCTTCAGAGAGGAGCACACCACTTCCTTTTTTTGCTCCCAGAAATCTCCAGGGAATCCTCTTCCAAGAGCTACTCCAGAGGAGAAGAGCCATCTCAAGGGCACGTGCTCCGTGCTGCAGTGGAGCTCATGGAACGGGAGCAGAGCTGTGGGAAGCACTGGGGCATTGCTCACTGTTCCAGAGCAACAGGGACATGGGAGATCCTTTCACTGCTCCAAGTGCTGAAGCACCACAGACATCACAACTGTCCCCTGCTAAATGGGGAAAAAAATACCCATTTTTAGCCTGTTCAACAGAGGCACTTACTCTTTTGTACAAACCAGGCCTTCCTCTCAACCCATCAGGCAGCCACAATGCCAGCACGGGCTCCATAACGCAAGAAATTTTTGTTAAAAGGTACCAGCAAAAAGGGGTCAGAGAAGGAAATTTGGTATCACCTTACAGCAGCCTCAGTCACGGAGGAAAAATGTAGATGATACCCACACAGAGTCTTGGAGGAATAAGCTGGGCATTTTCAGAGGATTTTTGTTTACAAAACTGCACACAATTTCCAACAAAGCTGTTAAACAACCTGCTTCACTGAGGACTGGCTCACTCAGACCAAGGTGAATTCCACAGCAATCTGCTCCATCCTCCCCAGGGCTCGTGACTGACCCAGCAACAACCACATCAAAAGCCAATAAAGGAGAAGTGAATATTCACCTCTGCCTTTGCAATCAGCTGTGACTTAACAAGGCACAGCCACCATGTCCCTCTCTACAGGCAGGCTGACATGCAGCTGAAATCACAGCCAGAATCCCTGTATTTAGGGTTTATTTCCTTGTACACTGTGTCTTTGGGGGAGGGTATTTGCTCCCTCATCAAACACAAACCCTCATCCTTCCAACTGATGCCAACCATGGACAGCAGCTGAGCAGACATTTGTGGAAAACCAAGATCTGCTGAAACCAGAGACAAGGAGGGATAGAATGGAAAAGGAGAAGGACAGCCCTCAGTGCTGGACACAGGATGGGTGACCTCAGGTCATGCTCCCTCAGCACTCATGCCAGCCTTTCAGGGGTAATCTCAGAGCCAGGAGTGTGTGTCAGGCTCAGTCTCCAGCACACACACCCAACACAGCCCATGGAAAAGCAGCTTCTTCCAGACAGGGCTCACAGCAGCAGTGCCCAGTTAGAAATAATTAGCAAACATTTAGCCCAAGCACATTTTGTACTACTTCCAGCTTGCTTCCTGAAATCCAAACCATACTCACTCACTTCCAGTCATCCTCACTGCCAGGTTTGGTACCAAACTTCCCATCTCCAAGACAATCAGCCTGGAGGTGGCAGGACCTCAGAGGACACTGTCCCACATGAAGGAGGGAGGGGAGCTGCCATCCTAACAGCCCTCACTGTTCTGGGCTTTGAACCTCCACATCACAGGTGCTCACCACCTCTTCTTCTGCCTAGAGCTTGAACAGTTCTTCTCTCTCCCCAAAGTCAAGAGGATCTTTGTTAGATAAACCCAAGAGAAGAGAAAGCCCTGGCTTAACACCAGCTGTCAAAAAGAACACAATAAAATGCCACAGAAAATTAATCTAGAGCCTTTGTAGGAAATACAAATATTTTTATTTAACCAGCTGCTTGAAAGCATTGGCCGCTCAGTTCTTCAAAGGAGCTATCACACAGAGAACACTCTTTGGTAGCATTACAGTCCACAGATCCCCTTCCAGGGAGCACAGAAACACACAAACCCAACCTCAGGTATGTGATGGGGTTACCCTGACAAGCCCAAAACCCAACACACCATCAACGGTGGGAACCCAGCACATCCCTCTGGCTGCCCTGGCTGTCCCCAGACCCTGGCAGGGGCTCAGAGACCTTGGCACAAAGTCAAAAACAGCTGTGGCTTTGATTTTAGCCCATGGGAAAAATTGCCACCTTTATATGAGGAATTACAAGCCACAAGGGTTTGAGTAGTGTGGTAGTTGGATTAACACAGGGTGAAAAAGTAGAATTTTAAGGTTTTAAAATAAGGGGTTCAAAGGGACAAAATAGAGGAATTTGGGCATGTCTTGACCTTCTTCTCCTTCTTCTTGGCCTCCATGTCTTGCTGTGATGGTAACACTTTTCTATTGGTTTAAGGTAGAAATACACTGTCCAACACAAATAATAGATATTGGCACATTATTGTAAACATAGTACAGGTAGTTTTTAGTGTAAAATGGTGACACCAGCCCAAGGGGGTGGGAGTCTGTTGCAGACTGATCTGCTAGACAGACCACAGCTCCTTGAGAAAGCAGGTTATAGATAAGAGAAAATAAACAACCTTGAGAACCTGACTCTACTTCAGGCATTCTGACTTATTCTTTGGCTGTGTGTGCTGGGAAGCAAGGACTTTTGCATTCTTGGGGTCACCTTGACTACCAGACCCCCAAGAATTAACTTCCAGTTCAACAGCACAGGAACAACAGGAAAGTAATGTGAAAGAAGTTTAATGTCCATTGCATATGGTGGTTATAATTAATCCACTCTTTATCTAAAATGCTGTCACACACAGATCCTGCTGTAGCCAAGCTGTTGACACTTGCCTTTCCTAGCTGCCCCAAGAAAACTAGCTCCCAACCCCCTAAAAAAAGCAGGTTATATTTTCTAAGAGAGCCAACAAAGCTGTTGGACTTTTCCAGGCAGGCTTCCCCCTTCCACTTCCTCCACACCTCCATTCCTGCTGAAGGCCAACCTGCAACAAGACAAGGTGTAATGATGACAGGACTCTATCTGAGATGATCCTGCAGCCCCTCCAACAAGGGACCTGGCCCCCTCTGAGGATGTCACAGCCAGCAGGTCATGGACACACACAGGACTTGAATCTCTGAATGAAAAGTCTTTGTATCTGAGAGTGAGGGACCCAAGCTGCTGCTCTGTAAATTCTTCAGCCTGCCTGGAAAAATCCTAACAGAGCTGAAACCTAGAAAAAATTGTAAGCAAATAGATATTGCAGGGGAAAAGAGTACCTGAATTTCCCTGAACACTTGTTTTCTGAGAAGAATAAGTAAAACTCTTTAAACAAGTTAAACCTGGTCAATCTCAAAAGCCAGCCCAACACAAGGTGAGTCATGGGCTCATCCCAACTGCACACAAGTGGCACCGACAGATCTCCAAGCCTTCAGAACAATTCCCTGTGGAAAACAGACACTCAGTAGGCTGTGTCAGCCCAACAGCTCCTAGGTGAGCACCACTGCCATTTTAAGGAGTTAAAGGGGGTTGTCATGCGGGAATTTAACCATCCTATATTCAGCCAGACCCAATTCTGCTCCGTGTCCCCACCGAACTCTGCCGTCGCCTCCCCTTTAGCAGCCACAGGCCAGCGACCAAGAGCTCGCTGAGGCCGCATTTCCACGGCGGGGAGCGCTCCCGGAGCAGCCTCAGTGCCCCCCGGCAGCACGGGCGGTGCCGGCGGGCGGGACAGCCGAGTCCTCACGCCTGAGCCCCCGAGGCCCGGCCCGGTGCCACCGCCGTGCCCACGGACATCCATCCACACACGGCCTCTGTGCCAGCGGGGCGGGCTGAGCCGCGGACAGCCGGAGCCGGAGCCAGCCCAGGCCGGTGACGGGCGCTCCCGCGCTCCTTCCTCGGCCTCCCCGCTCGGCCCGGGGGGCACCGGGCCCGGCACGGCCCGTCCCTCTCCCCGCTCCCCGCGGCCCTCACCGGACTTGGGCGGGTAGCGGTAGGCCGAGTTGGCCTGGATGTCGATGTCCTCCACTCCCGCGATGCGCCGGCTGAGCAGGGAGCCCATGGCGGCCGCGGACAGGGCGGGCGGCCCGGGGGCGCAGAGCGGCGGCGGCGGCGGCACCGGCACCGGGACCCGCACCCACGGCGGCGGCGCGGGGCACGCCGGGACAGCGAGTCCTCCCGCCCTGGGACTACAGCTCCCGGCAGCCACCGCGGCGGCACCTACCACCGGCGGGGAGGCGGCGGCATTTACCAATGGCGGCGGGAGCGGGGGTGGCGTGAACGGGGATGGAATGGGGATGGGAAACAAGGATGGGAACAGGAGTGGGCCCAGGGATGGGCATGGGGATCACCAGGGGGCACCTCAGACGGAGAAGCCCTTGGGAGCTCACGCAGGGATGCACAGGGAGGATGCCGAGGACACATCCTGTACCGGGAAGCACAGGGAGGATGGACACACCATCCACAGGGATGCACAGGGACAAAGCCCAAGGTCATGATCTGCACAGGGATGAGCAGGAGGGATTCCCAGGGACACATCTGGCGCAGGGAAGCACAGGGGAGATGCCCAGAGCCTGCACAGGGATACCCGGGGCTGTCCAGGGACACACCACACACAGGGATGCCCAAGGAGAATTATCCAGGGTACTTCCCAGATGTGGGATCTGCTACTGGCTGAGGCTCAAAGCCAGCAGGAAAGGAGGTGATCATCCTCCCAGGGGGAAGGACATGGAAATGAAAGGAAATGGAGATGCCTGAGGTTTGAATGTGAGGACAGGGAATGGCTGTGGGCTGCCTTGCATGTGGGGCAAAAGAGTAGGGAGGAACATGGCATGGAGGAAGAGGCATGAAAAAGCCACCAATGTCCCAGGACTGAGCCCTGTCCCCTCTGCACCAAGGAGCAGAGAAAAGCCACTCCCTGTGATGGGAAGTACCTCCCTGCCTATAATGCCACAAAGGAACTGGGAACCCAAATTCCCAGCAGTGGAGCTGGGAATCACTGGGAGACATAAAGGAGCTGAGGTGGCACCTGTGAAACCCCTTAAATTAGCCTTAGGAGCAGGGAAGAGGGTTGGGACTTGGGGAAATGGGATGGAACAGGGAGCAGAGCCTGACAGCACGGGAGGATTTTGTGATAGCAAGTGAGCAGGCGGTGGGTGGAATTTGCTGGCTGTAAACACAAACTAAAACACGCCCAGCAGGAATGAGCAAACAGTCCCGAGGCAAAACGTGCTTCCGGACAGTTATTATCCCTGCAGCTGTTGTGGCCACACGAACACAGCCAGAGAGGCTGCAAGAGGCATGGGATGCAGGGGAACACATGCTGGGGGTGAGGACAGAGCAGGAGCAGACCTTGCTCTTCTGCATCTCATTGTGCAGCAGGGCTGGGAAGGAGGACAGGGAAAAAATATGGAATGAGCAACAAGTCTTGCTGGCCAGCCACGAGAGTTGGGTACCCTGCACCTGGCACGAGGGAACCCCAGGCTCTGGCTGTGCCCTGGCAGTAACTGTGCCTGGCAACTCTCTGGTGTGTCCCCCAGGATCCTCCTGGCACCTGGAGTGCCAGTGCCTCTTGCTCAAGCAGCCTCTCCATGCAAAGGCTTCTCACAGCAGGGACAGGGAGAGATGGAGTCTGTTGACCATCACAGGGACAGGGATGGAATCTGCTGACCCTCACGGTGACACGTGTGCTGGCCCAGAGCATGTCCAGGGCTCCCTGCCTGCACAGCCATAGGAACAAGCTCTGGGCAGTGCCCTGGCAGCAGTGGGGTGATGTGAACACTCATGTGCCACCAGCAGCCCCAAACTGAGCTGGGTGAATCCACAACCCCCAAGGCCTCACTCTGCAGCCCACCAGCCAGTTTGAGGCTCAGTGCAAGGATCACTGGGTCCATCTCCCTCTGCTATCCTGAGAACCAGTGGCCAGCTGGCCACAGCCTGGGGGGCCAAAGGAGAGTAGTGTTTGCACCATGAAGCAAGCGAGGAGGGGAATTTGCATATGGACAGAAAATGAGAGTCCCTCTTCCTTTCCTCCCACACCCTGAGCACCAGAGCATCCTGCCTTTCTCCAGCTCAAAGAGGCACCCAGAGGCAGCTGCCCCAGAGCTTTTTTGGGGACAGAATCATGGGATTCTAGAATGGTTTGGGTTGGAAGGGACCTTAAAGATGATCTCTCTGCAAAGCCACATTCCCTGAGCAGCTGCCCCCACTGCTCACCAGGAGCTTGGTACCATGTGGGTTAAGCAGGGGAGAGCCAGGTCCCACAGCCACAGGGTGTTGGCTCTGCCCGGGAAGCTGCAGCAGGAGGTCTTTTGTTCCTGCAAAACCTCCACCAGCAGCGGGAAGGTCCCTCCCGGGCCGCCCGGCTCTCTGGAGCACTCAGAGGAAGCCCTATGGGGGTTGTTGCCATGTGGGAGGGCAGGGGCTTTTGCTGGAGAACCATCCCTCCCATCCCTGCTCTGTGAGATGTGACACACAGTGACAACAGCAGCGGCGTGCCAGGGCCGGGCTCAGCCCTTCCACCCCAAATCCCAGGGCCGGAGGAGCGGAGCTGAAGGGCAGCAGCTCCTCTGCCCCCGCCCGGCCCGTGGGACACACAAAGGCAGGATATTGCACCATGGCCTCCTCCAGCCCATCGAGGACCACTGCCAGCAGCGTGGGGAAGGAGAGTGGCTGGCTCGGGCAGGGAGCAGGGCTGCCCTGCTGTGAGAACCCCGGGATTGATTCAGGGGTCTTGTGTGGTGGTAAAGTCTCTCCTCCAGCCCGTGCTTCCAAAGAAAGACTCCGCAGCCTCTTGTGGTTTGGTCTCAAGGCAGTTTATTGCTGGTTATCTAAAAGATTGTCTTCGCCCGCTGTGGCTGCCTAGATCAGCGGCCCAGGCAGAGACACACACTCTCCTGACACCCTCACTGTCCGGTGTCTCCATCGTCTCTCTCCCTGCCCAGGGCTGCTGCTATCTTTTATATGATATATTACGTATTATATGTTTACAGATTTTCTCCAATACCTACTATCTATGTTACAATGTGCTCTTCTACTCTAAACCAATCTGTGAGTGCCAACATCACCAAGAACATGGAGGTAAGGAAGGAGAAGGAGGGAGAACAGGATCAGGCCCACTTTCCTCCATCTTAGAACTCCTGACCCCCATGTACAAAGTAAAACCCCCCTGTACAGGTGTTAAAACCCCCCCTGTACAATACTAAAAAAATTTTCCCTCTAATTTGTGACTACTTTTACTATACCATCTAACCCTCTGTGACCGCTTGTTCCACCTTCAAAGTTGGTAACTCATTCCATGGTTCAAACTCAAAATCACAGCTGTTTTCAGCTGCTTGCCAGGGTCTAAAATGCTTTTGACCAAGGCCTGGAACCTCTGAAAATGTCTGAGGGACATTTTGAGTTCTGACACCCTGCCAGCCCACGCCGGGGTCTCACAGCTCCTCAGGTGGGTCCTGTGGGCTGGAGGAGCAATAGCCTCACACACCCTGGTGGTGCCACCCAAGTGGGTTTTGCACCTTCACCTCTGGGTTCCCTGAGATGTGTTTGCCCCCATTTTGGGGCTGCCAGCCCCAGGGGCTGCTTGCAGCATGAGGGAAGAAAGCCACGGAGATGGGAAGTCCTCTGTGAGAAAGGATGAAAACACTTTCACAAGGTTCAAGGGACCTGAGACCCTGAGTGCCATCATGGTGTGGGGTGAGAGTGGTCAAACTGGGAAGGACCAGGGTGAAACTGGGCCAGGGTTCCTGCCACCAGGAGCCTGCAGAGCCCCAGGGGTGGTGAGGAGACCTCAACTCCTGCGCTGCCTTCCAGCTCAGCAAATCCCATCCAGGAAAAGATGAGGGATCCTTTGAACCCCAGGAAGAAGAATCCACAGAGCTGCAGCCTGGAAGAGTCAGATGGGCCAGAGGGACACCCACCCTCCCACTGCCACATTTCTCCTGCCACCCTCAGCTGCCCTTCAGGAGTCCCCTTGGATGTGTCTGCTGGGGCAGCAGCTACAAGCACACCCATATAAACAAGGAAATATGTTTCTCTGCAAAGCTCCCGGTCACCAGAGCAGCTCATCCAAAGTCCAGCTGCTTGGGGTTTATTACCCAGTGCTTTGTCCCCATTGTTCCCACTGCCACTCACTGTGTTTGTCAGGCACCTGTAGAACAACAAGGTCCAGGAGCCCTGGAGACACCACATGGAATTACAGCTCACCAGGAGTGCTGAGCCCATGAACTTTGCCTCCCTAAACACTGCCCTGCTACACAGGGCTTATAACCCTTCCTAAAAGCCCTGCTGGGCCAAGCCCAACCCTTCTCCCTCCAAACACCAAACTGCAAGGTTTCTAAACATGCCTGGCTCCTTCTGATTAAAATAATCATTCAGCAGATTTGTTTTTCCTGGTGTATTTACACCGTGATGGCTACAAACCTGCCTGTGCCACCTCTTCCTGGGGGTTGTCTTGACCTTGTAAGAAATGAGCAGTCACCTCTTGATAGGTCCCACCGCCACGTACAGCTGTGCTCTCACTTGGATTTAGGCAGTGAGACACGTAGAACAAGAAGGAAATTCCCTTGGCCCTGAAATCCTCCAAGGCTTGGACAGGCTGAATGGCTGTGCAACTCTAGAACGGTTACTAAAGAACATGTGGAAAATGGTGAGTAGCTTTGGACACTACCGGAGCAATTCCTGTCCAGGCAGCCGAGGTTGCAAACCCCACTGCTCAAGTGCATTACCTGCCTGAGCTTCAGCCATTTACTCCTCAAGGCTCAGAAACACCAGCAAAATGCCAGCCAGGGTCAGAGGTGTTAGTGAACATTGCAGCCACGCTAAACCTCTCCAACTGCAGGAAACAGCCCAGAACCTCCACTCAGGAAAGGTGGAGGCGGCTGGAGGTGGCAGTTCCCCATATCTTTTCCCTGGTGTTATTACCCTGGCCACTGAAACATGTGTGTGTGTGTGCCTGCTTACCCTTACCAACAGCACTGTCCGCTCTGCCGGGCCCTGCAGCGCCTGGCTGAGGGAAAACCGGGACCAGGAGGCGGTGGGCAATCCGCTCATGGTTTATTAACTGGAGGTGCAGAGGTGTGCAGTCCGTATCTGTAATCCCAGCAGACCATCCTCTCTCCTTTCCTCCTGGCAGTCTGGTAGTCGAAGGGCGAGGGGATGTGCAGAGCCTGCTGCCGAAGCCCAGCAGCAGCTATCCCTCTCCTTTTCTCCTGGTAACAGCAGGAAGTGTGTGTGTGCTTTGCTCCTGCTTCCCACAGCCCAATCCACTCTGGTCCTCTGTAGGTTATGGTGACAGGTCAAACACAGACCAACCAGCACACCCATCCAGCCCCCTCCACTGTACCCATCTTTTCCATTTAGGGGTGTTTTTCATCCCCAAAACCCCCTCCCATGATTCCACTGGATTATTTTGCATCCCAGTCCTAGAATGGTAGTGAGGGTGGGGGGAGGTAGGTGATTCCCAGGAACAATTAGCTAATTAACATTTCAATTAGCCCAAGCCAGGTGTCCCAGCCAGGCTGTTTTGTTCATAGCACGGGGGCTCTCGGTGCCCCCGGGCCCAGCGCGGCCCCGCCGCTCCCTCACGGCAACAGGAAACCGCACGCGGCGGCTGTAAACACCGCCCGCCCCACGTGACCGCGCGGCCCCGCCCCGGCCCCGCCCCGCCCCGGCCCCGCCCCCGCCGCGCTCCCATTGGCCGCCGCGCCGTTGTTGACCATATACGGTCAGGTACTACCAAGCCGCGGGCGGCGGTTGGCCGGCCCCGCCCGTCACTCAACGCGCGCTGAGCGCTCCGCAAACAAAGCGGGGCCTGCTGGGAGTTGTAGTCCGGGCTGTGGCAAGGCGGCGGGACGGCGTGGTGAGCGGAAACTACAAGTCCCAGAGCGCCGCGCGGGCCCGGCCGCGCCGCCCCGCCCCGGGCGGCCGTGGGCGGGGCTGGGCGGGCGCCGTGAGTCAGTGCCCGGTAAACATTGGCGTGAGCCGCCGGCCCCGCCGTGCTGGCGGCGCCCTGAGGGCGGCGGGGGCCGGGGCCGGGGCCATGGACGAGCTCAAGCACCAGGTGATGATCAACCAGTTCGTGCTGGCGGCCGGATGCGCCGCCGACCAGGCCAAGCAGCTGCTGCAGGCGGCCCACTGGCAGTTCGAGGTGAGGCCGCCGCCCCGGTACCGGCCCCGGGCGGGCCCCCGCGTGGGGGCATCGCGCGGGGTTCGCGCAGCGTGGATGGGCGCTCGGCCTTGCGGACACGCCACTGCCCCCCCGCCCACCCACGGGCGTGGCGGCGGCGGCGGCGGCGGGGCGCCGGCCGGGCCCCCGAGGTGCCCGAGGGAGCGTGGGCGCCACGCGGGGCGGGGGATCGGCAGCCACGTTGCGCGGGCAGTGCGCAGAGAGGGGCTCGCAACCTACCGGGGCCCCACGCCGGACCGCGGCCGTGAATCCGCCGAACCTTCCTCCTGTTCCCCCCCGCCCCCGCCCTCCCGCGTGGCCGTGGGCTGGAAAACCCCAGCGCAGCCTTTCCCACGGCCCTGCCCCGCGGAGTTTGAGATCTCCGTGGGAGAGGAGACTTTGTAGGTCAGAGCTTTTGTGGCTCCAGACGCCTTTTCCTCTCGCTCGCGGGTGGGATACTCCGTGACATTGACAGGGGTTAACGCCGGGCGGGGGGCGCCGGGGGAGCTCCCCGGTGCCTTTCGGGGTGCTCAGCTCCTGCGGAGATCCCCGGACCTGAAGTGCAGGGAGCAAAGAGCAGTGCGGTGGCTATCGCCAATAAATTGCTTTCTAAATAGGATTTTTCCTTGTCTTCTGCAGCTCCTTAGGTTGGAGCTGATGGATTTGACGCTAATGGCACCTCGGTAATTGAAGTGTCTGTGCTGTGCTGCGGGAGCAGGTCTGAGTCAGGCTGGGAGCAGGAGGCTCCGTTTGTTCCTCCTGCGTGGCTGGAGCACCTCTCCTCCCTGCCGGGGCCGGGCGCTGCTGCCCCGGGCTCGTTCCGTAACGGAGCGGCGGCCCGGTGGACCCGGCACGGACCCGGCACGGACCCGTCCGTCACCGTGCGGGCGCAGCGCTCCCCCATGCTCCATCACCGGCCGGAGGCGTCCCAAAGCGTGGCCAGGGAGTGCGGGCTGGGCTCGCAGGGATCCCCAGCGCCGTGCCCGGTGAACGGGAGCACCGCTGGCGTGGGATGTGATGCATGTGTAACGTGCTCCGGCGTTTGTTTACTAACACAGCCTGACAGTGGCCCTCTGGGGCAGGCGGGATCCTCTTCCACCACCTCCGTGCGTGTCGCAAAAGAGCCGGGGACGGATGACATAAGTTGTAACGTGTCTTTCAAAAGGCTTTTTTGCAGAACTTTGCCACCGTTTGGCGAGTTGCACAAGTACAAAGAGCCGTCTCCTGCCGGCTGGGCACTCACATGACTCAGAGGAAGCTGGGCTGTAAACAAACGCTGCCGTTACCATGTTCCCACTCACTTTTGGTGCAACGGTCAGATAATTCCCTCTGCAAAATGGCCGCTGGGCACGGCTCCTCCTGGGAGCCACGCTGGGCCCGACCAGTCCAGCCTGCTCTCACCTCTTCCCTGGGATCCTCCCGAGGTTTTTGTTGTTCCAGTGCAGCACCCATTTGCTGGCTGGTCTGCATCTGCAGTGAGTATAAATCGGGGGAGTTCAGGCAAGTTCAGTACGAGGGAAGGCAGCATAAATTAACCATCTCCTTGGAGTCAAAGCGCTCCTCCAGGGGCACGCGTGAATGCCATCAGCCTGCTTGTACCTGAGCATTCTGCTCCTGCTGTAAGGCCACCATGGGGAGAGAGAGGTGTTCTGCACAGGGGAGCCTGGCTAGCTCAGTGACACACAGCAGGAGCTGGGTTGTCCCAGCTCTGTGCCTCTGTCCTGGCCAGGGCACTCCTAGCATCCACCCAGGACCTTTCCTTTGTGGGCAAGTGTCCCCTTGCTGCCTGTGACAGCCCCTGGGTGTTCACACCAGCAGGAGGGAGAGGGAGGCTGCTGTAAAACAGACAGCTTTGGGATGCTGGTGTTTTGGGACCACTTCCCTGGGCTTGGGCTGCTTTTGAGGCTGGCTGCTCAGGGACCATTGTGTGTAGGAAGGTGAAGTGAGGGCTGCAAAGCGGATTTGCCCTGTGTGTGTCTTTCCAGCCCTGGTAGACCCAGAGTGTTTCCGGGGCGGAAGGAACATGATCCAGGACAGTGAGCAGGATGGGAGGTCAGGAAAACATTTGGGATACAGTCACCTTTGGCTGTAGTGTGAGCTGATTGAGTCTGTCCCATACTCCAGAAGGTTGACTAAGGAGCCTTTTTTTTTTTTCTCATCCCATCTCTCCCTGGGGAACAGTTCATGGGTAGGGTGTGGATCGCCTCTCTCACTGGCTGTAACTCCTCTTCTGTTTCCTGGGGACCCTGGGCAGGCTTTCTCCTGTTGTGCCCAGTTTAATTTGCAGCTCTGTGGGCCCTTCCATGCCTCCAGGGATGGCTGCTGTGGGTGCCAGCTGAAATGGCACTGCCAGCCCAGCCCTCCAGCAGCTGGATCAGTGCCATGGCAGATCCCAGGGGGAGGTTTACAGGCCCAAGAAAGCAACTTGGAGTGTCTCTGGGTGAAGGCTGGCACTGAGCCTCCAGGGCCTGGCTTTTTGGGAGAAGCCAGGGAGCGCAGCTCCTTTGTGGCTGGAACCCAGCAGGTTACCAGGCAGACATTTCAGAGTTTGCAGACTCTCACATGGGGCTGGGCCGTGAATCAGGCTCCTTCATTGGTAGAAAGATATTATTTGGCTTTATGTGCTCATTGCCCTTGGGGCTGTTTGGGAAGGATAAGAAGAAACTGCTTCTAAAAAAACCCACCCATTCCTTCCTTTTCCTGGTGCTAAGAGCCTCCATTCAGTGTAGGGAGGTTGTGTGTGGGGAACAAGAGGAGGAGCAGGTGTCTGGCTTCACTCACTGTGTGCATGGCTAGATTTCACTTCCTCTTATGTATTTACATTTCATGAAGCCCCTTCTTGGTGGTTCAAGGACAGGGTGTTCCCAGGGCTGCCCCTGCTGCTGGGTGCCCCATGCGGGCAGGGCTCACACCTCCAGCCACCCTCTCTCTGACTGAGTCACGGCAGCTGCCTCTTGGCACCCTGGCAGAGTCCCTGTGTGATCCCTCTCCTGTGAAGCTCCTGGTTTTGCATCCTGGGAGGGGGCACAGTGGCCTGGTCACCTGCTGAGCGTGGCCAGGCCGTGGATGTGGGGCTGCCCTGCTCCCATGCATGCCAGGGTGACACAGGCAGTGGGGCCTTTGGTCCAGGGTCAGAGCTGAGCTGGGCTCGGGCTCCTGCTCCTGCTCCAGGAGAGGAGCCTTAATTGGCTTTGCTGTTGCACCAGTCACGGTGGCACTTGTGAGGCTGTCCGGAGACCAGGTGGCATCAGTAGCTTTGGTTACGTGTGTCCCTGGCCCCCCGTGGCACCACGGGGAGTGTGGGGCCCTTGCTTGCCGGGCTGGGGCTCTGCAGGTCCCTTGAGCTGACTGGGGGTGGTGGGCTTTGTGCTGGGCACAGGGGCTGTTTCTGCTGTGCTTGGAAAGGGGCAGAGGGAGGGGAAGAGACACTTTTTTTAGGCAGAGGGGCCTGCAGTGGCAGAGTACTTCCTCTGCCCAGTCACAGCCTTCATCCCAGCGCTGGCAGGGATTGTTGGGCAGCTCAGGGGGCAGCAGGGACCTTCTCTGCCACTGTCTGCCAGTGGCACAGTCCCAGATATGAGGGCACTTGGAAGGCAGGAGCACAGAGCAGATTGAATCAGTTTATGGTATCTGGCTGTGCCCACACCTCTGCCTGTGTTTTCCATTTGGTGTTACCCCCTCTCTTATCACGATCTGTCAGCGATAGGACCTGTGGGTGTTGACATCCGACCTCACCCAGGACAAAGGGTAGTGTGACAGGGGGTGTCACTGCTACAGAAGTGTTTGTGTCTGACATTTCCTTAAATCAGAGCTGTGTGCTGTCCTGTCCAGAGCTCTCTCTAGGGCCACAGACCCTATTCCTGCTGCGTGGCCACCTCTGGGGTCTGTTGGGTCCTGCCTGCAGGAGCTGAGGCTCTGAGCTCGCAGCGTGGCCAGGTGCAGAGTTCAGGTGCTGTGTTATTAAATGCAGCTATTGCAGGGAAGAGCCTTGCCAGCCCAGCTATTGCACACTCTCCCCGTGGTCTGGGAGCTGCCAGATTCTGCAGCAGGAATTGCTTCCCCCACCCAGGTCTCGATCATTGTTTGCAGACATTGCTCTGGCTGCCACCTGGTCGTACCAATAGTTTTCTGCTGTTTAGCCAGGAAATCATAAACCCCTTCTCCTTCCCAGGGCCTTCCAGCCTGGATTTTTGGGGCAAAATTAGTTTTCCCATTGGATCAATGAGCTGAGCTGACTTGCTGTCATTCATCCTGGCCCTGGGAATGACACAAGAGCATGAGGACACTGGGATGAGGAGCATGGGTGGTGGCAGGACTGTGGCTGCTGCAATTGAACAGGGTTTGGTACAACCTTCCTGTGCTTTTTCCAGGCTTTTCTGCCTTTCTTTCCCCAGCAGCTTGGGTAACCCCAGTTCCTGGCTTTAGGAAGGGAGCAGAGTCTCGGGTAGTGTGGCAGCACCCGGCCACAGTCCTGGACCTCACACCCCAGAGTGGAGACCTGAAGGCCCTGGAGAGAGGCCTGAATGGAACTGAGGGGGATTCAGTTCAACCAGAACTGAATCAAAGCCAGTTCTCTTACATTTCCATCAAGTCTCGTCTACAACTGAATCAAAACATTGTTTTCTAGCCCCGACTCAGTTGAAGCCTGGCACAGAACAGGAGTCACCATCACGGAATCACAGAATGGTTTGGGTTGGAAGGGACCTTGAAGGTCACCGTCCTGCCATGGGCAGCAACACCTTCAACTATCCCAGGCTGCTCCAAGCCCCATCTAACCTGGCCTTGGACACTTCAGGGATGGGGCAGCCACAGCTTCTCTGGGCAACCCGTGCCAAGGCCTCACCACCCTCTGAGTAAAAGAATTTCACCATTCCTACATCAGCTCAGTGCTGTGCACCCCCAAATCTCCTGCTGCCTCTGCTCCTCCCAGACCTGAGCTGGATGTCTGCCCTCCTGACCATCTTCTTCCCCTGGTCTTCCTACCTGCAACCCTTATTGCCTGTGACATATTTACCAGACTATTACTGGTTTTAACTGGAAGCTACAAAACAATGTCAGTCCCCATCATGCTGTCTGCAACTCAGTTGGAAATGTTCTGGCATATGGGGTGGGCACCTGCTGCAGCCCCTGCCCTGGGGGTCTCCTGGTGGGAATATGGGGACTGTGATCATGTCCTGTTGAAGACATGCCTTTAACTGGTTCCTGCTGGGGTTGGATTTGGTTTCCTTTGTTTCCCAGCACGTGGTGGTTGCAGAGCATTATTGTGAGTTGTGAAACACCCAGCAGTAGCTGCTTCTTGCAAGGATGGTGGTCCCAAATACGCATGGTTACCACCTGCCCTGGTGTGAGCAGATGGCAGGCGCAGGTCCCTGCTCAGGGACAGGGAGCAGCTGTGCCCTCAAGGCCTCCCTGTTTTGGCTCATCTTTGGGGTCTGGTAATGTGCAGGGGTGAGGTGGGTGCCTAGTTTGGATGCTGGTGGGTGCCCGGTTTGGATGCGGGTAGTAACATCATCTTTCCCTTTTTTTCCCCCCTTTCAGACTGCTCTCAGTGCTTTTTTCCAAGAAACAAACATCCCCTACAGCCACCACCATCAGATGGTAAGTGCTTTGCCAGCTCCCCAGCTCTCTCCCAGGGCAGAGCACCAGCTGGCGGGTGCTTCAGGCTGGTGCTCATGTCCAGCTTGCTGCTTCCCAACTCCAGGAGTTCAGGCAGGGGGGTCTGGCTGGGCACTGCCAGAGCTGCCTGCCAAGGAGAGTTTTCCTGGAGAGCAGCTGGTGGCATAGCCTGCCCTGTGCAGTGGGACAGCAGAGCCCTGCAGACGGTTTGGGGCTGCTCTTCCAAAAGGGATTGTCTGAGAGAGGATGTTCTGGGCAAAACCAGTGGTCCACACCAGCCCAGCGTGGCAGAGAGAGCCTGGAGGAGCCTGAAGCACTGACCTGTGTAAACACACTCAAAGATACGTGGTGCTTCCCATCCTGCAGCAGCCACGCACTCAGGTCCTTGTGCGCTCACTGGAGCGAGCAAATTCCTGGAGCGTTGCCGGAGCGTGGCTCTGGTGTGGCGTGCAGAGCGTCTGGAGGTGTGTAAACACCCACACGTGGGTGCTGCCTGCCTCTGCTCTCTCTCAGCTGTCCCCAGGCTCGATCCCATAGCTCTCATGCCCCGGCAGCCCGTAATCTGCTTGGGCAGATGTGTCTCAAGGATTTACTGGCTGCAGCGGCCTTGTTTGACTCTCTGGGACAATTGGGGATTTGGAGCATGCAAAGCAAGTGCCCAGCAGGGCGTGAGCATGCCCAGTCTCCTGGGGGATGGGAGCTGAGCCTTGTGCCCACAGAGCCAGAAAGCTGCAGGCCCAGGGTGGCACCAGTGGGTTGTGGAGCAGAGGGGGTCCCTGACCTGGCTGGGCAGAGGGGTTCCTGTCTGGGCCCTCTGCCAGGAGCTCTTAGCACAGCACGAGCCTTCAGACCCTGAAACAGAGCAGCTCGTGGGCAGCACAGTCAGCAGAGCACCGGTCTGGGGGCTTCGTATGCCACAGCAGGGGTGCAGAGGGGTCTCATGCCACGCCCTGGTGGGAGGCAGAAGGTTGGGACTCCCCTCACCCCGTGTCTCCTTCCCACAGATGTGCACTCCTGCCAACACGCCGGCCACGCCGCCCAACTTCCCCGATGCCCTCACCATGTTCTCCCGCCTCAAGGCTTCCGAAAGCTTCAACAGCAGCAGCCCCGTGGCCTCCATGGCGACTTCCCCGCCGCCCCCGGCCCCGCCGCTGCCGCAGCACGGGGCCTTCAGCCCCGCCTGGCCCGCGGCCTCGCCGCCCGGGCAGCAGCAGAGCATGTGGACTCCGGCCGCGCCGGCGCAGCCCACGGGCTGGCCAGCCGCCGTCTCCCAGCAGGCCAGCGCCGAACAGAAGGCCAACGTGACCATGGAGGCAGAGAGATGAGGCCGCGGCGGAGAGCGGACGCGGCGGGGAGCCCTGCGTATAAATATATATATATATTTTTTCTCCCCCCCTCCCCAAAGAGGAGAGGAACTCCGCTGCCAGGGCGTCTGGCAGCCGCCGAGACACATGAGCAAATAGCTGCCTTGCATGGGTTTGGTTTGAAGTAGTTTTTACTTGTTCTCGAGCTGAATGGAGCTCCCCAGAGACAGCGGGAGGCTGCGTGGGACCGGTGCTGGCCTCTGCCTGGGACCCTGACGCTGCCAGACTCTTGGGGAGGGAGCACCCCCTCCTCTCGTGGGACACCGGAGTTTGCATGCCAGTGACATTTATGGAGGAGGTCCCTCCTCAGGGTCCCCTGGGCCACCCCACCAGGCAGAGTGGGTTGTGCCTGAGTGTTTCCCCCCATCCCTTGGCCCCGATCAACTGGGTGGGGGGGCAGACACCCCGTGAGGCTTGTTTTTTGTAAGGGGTGGAGAGAGCAAGGGCTGTTCCTGCACCACCACAGCCTCCACCCCGCACACACCGTCCTTGCTGGTGAGCAGGGCTGGGGACACCGGCTCTCGGGGAGGCGTCTGGCCCCTCGCCCAGCCCCAGATGGGGAGCAGGGGCTGAGCACTGGTGGTCCGGCTGGGCCAGCACACCCTCCCCTCAACCTCCCAGGATGGGGTTTGCCCCAGGGCTGTTTTGCATGACACAGTGTAACCCTAGAGACTGGGATCGTTTTTAACCCCTCTGTTCTTTTCTCGGCGGCTGGAAGTCTCTCCGGATGCGCCGCAGCCGCTTGCAATACACGCTCTTCTGCTTTGAACCCCGTGTCTTTGCTTGGTTTGCAGCAGTGGCAGGACGCAGGCAAAGCTGCCCTGAGCCTGCAGTGTTTCAGAATTCCCTCTCCCAGTGGCTCAGTGCATCCCAGGAGGGCTGGCTGCATCTCCAGCTGCTCCAAACACCCTGTTCCAGCCATGCTGTGGCTGCCAGCTGCTTTTGGCCAGGTGCATCCAGGGCTCAGCCCCAGAAGCTCAGTTTTTCCACATCAGCTGTGGTCTGAGACCCCAGCAGGCAGGGCTGTGCTGAGTCCTCAGGATCCCCTGTGACATCCACAGGTCCTGGGTGTTCTGCTGTGACCTGGCTCCTATCCCCTCTTCCCCAAGTCCCTTGGAGGTTGCTGTCCTTGCCAGACCCTTTCCCAGCAAGGTTGTGCCCCTGCACTCCCCAGTCAATAATTAATTTCAGTCTCTTATTTGTGTTGCTAAAATAAACAATGTAGGAGGGATGGTTTCGCTCAGGGTGCCTCTTGGACAGCCCTGGCAGGGCCTGGGAGCAAGAGCTGGAGCTGGGGCTGGCCCTTGTGAGCTTCCCTGCATGGAGTTCTGCTGGAGCTGCCACCCTCAGTCTTGCCCCACTGAGATGAAATGGGCCAAGCTGGTGAGCTCTGGAGCAAGCCAGGGCTGTGCACCTTCTGTCCCAGCTGTGGTGGGCACATCCAGGCCAGTGTGGAATCCTGCTGGGAGTGGGGGTGGTCTCTGAGATGGGGGGTGCAGCACAGAGCCACCCAGGGCACACAGAGAAGGGATTTGTCCCCAGCCTTGAAGAGAGACAACTGCCTGAGAAACACAGGTGAGAGGCAGGGAGACCTGGGTGGTGAGGAGGGGAACATGCCTGTGACTGTCTCAGGGCCACCAGGAACCACAGGATTGGAAAATCATGTTCCAGACCACAGACCTGGTCATCTGACTGGTCAGAAAGCTGCTGGGGACTTGGCACAGCCCAAAAGAGTCAGACTCTGGATGTGTTTGACTCCCTATGTGTCCCCAGGAGCTCAGGGAGGCAACAGAGGAGGGAGCATCTCTGGCCTGTGGTGTTACCCCACTGCAATGAGTGGGTTCCAGGGCAGTGTGACCCCATCTCCACCAGTCCCCCAAGGCCAGGCAACACAGCCTTGGGGCACACGCCCCTTCCCAGGCCCCCATGCCAGCCTGGACACTTGTGAGCTTGTCACCAGCCCCATAGGAGCCTGGGTTTGTCACCTGCACCTGCAATGCACAAAGACAAACATGGGGCAGGACACCCTTAGCAGCTCCCAGGGGAGTGCTCAGCAGCAGCTCTGCCCATCTGGCAGGGCTGGTGGCCCTGGGGACACTCAGGACAGCCACCTGCTGAATACTGGGGGATGCAGCAGGTCCCCACGGTGTGCCAGGAGCAGAGCTGGGGGGATCTCCATTACTGGAGGGGGAGAAGCAGAAACAGTACAGGGGGACAGCCATCCCCTGCTGACCCCTGCCCTGCCACCACCCCAGTGCCAGTGCTTGTTCACAACAGCCCAGCCCTGCTCCTGGGTGGCCGCTACAAAAGATCACAGCAACTTGCAGAGTGAAGACTACAATCAGCTTCAGTGCTCCCAGACAAAGTCCTTTGAGGCACAGAAATCACTGTGGTGCTTCACCATCCCTCAATCCCCTAACCTCCCCTCATCCTCCTCGGAGCCACCCACCTTTCTTTGTCCCCAGCTCCACCAGCATGGCATGGTGACAAAATCCTGGCCCGCTGAGCTGCTTCCAAGTGGAGATGTGCCAGGTCTGGGCAATCCTGTACCCAGCCTGGTTCAGGAACCAGCTGTGGCAGGAGTGGCTGCTGAGCTGTGCCTGGAGACTGTCCTCGCCTGAGTGTCCTTGGTGTCTCCCTACAGCTTCCTGCAGCTTCATGCACTGCTCCTGCAGCTGGCCCAGCACCTCCCTGCCAAAGCCCAGCCCCTGGGGAGGACATGTGGCACTGGGTGAACTGAACCTGGGTGGCTGCAGAGCCTAGGCAAGGCAGGGAGGTGTGTTTATGGTAGCCCCAGAGGGTTCTAGTGAGAACATCCTGAGAGATGCCCCAGTGTGTTCCTGGCGAGTGGGATGTGGGGTTGTAGCCCCTCTTTGGCCTTTGGGCAGCACCTCCTGAGACCATGGGCAGTTGGGCACCTTCTCTACATCCTGCAGCTGCTTTATCTCACCCAGCACCTTCTCTAGACAGGCAGCCACGTCCTCCAGGTCTCTGATCTGGCTGAAAACAGACACCAAAGTTTTGCTCTGGGCAGTGCCAGCTCCTGCAGGCACCCGGCAAAGCAACATCTCAAACCTGGGTGGGCTTATAGTGGAGACCCCCTGGCCCTGCTGCCAGCCCTGGGCATGGCCAGCCCTGGGTGCCACAGAGGACAGTGACCACATCTCCCCAGCCATGTCAGTGCACAAGGGGGCTGTGAGTGGCCTGGGGACTCAGATGAACTGAGTGTGACCCTGCCGTTCACCTGGCAAAGGTCTGGTGGCACAACCTGGCACAGTGGCCTGGCATGACAGAGATGTCAGTGCCAGCAGAGCTCTCATGTGGCTGACAGGTCCCTATGGCCTCGTGCTGCTCCAGCAGTCAGCCCAGCCTGTGTGGGGCTTTGTGGGCCAGCACTGCAAGGCCTCAGGACTGAGCTCCCAGCCTCCTGAACCAAACAGCCCCTGCAGTTTTGGGGAGAGAGAAGAGCCCCAGCCATGCTGGAGCCAAGGGGCATTGCCAGCAAAGGAGCCTGGCACCTGAGAGGCTGCAGCACCTCAGCAGTGAGCACCTCACAGGGAGAGCTCTGGTACAGCTCCTGAGACAGCTCCACTGGCACCAGGAGAGAAATCAGTCCTTCTACCCTGCTCCAGGAGGGAGAGCTGGGCAGCCCCTGGGATGGGGCAGGAGACTCCAAACCTTGACACCACCTCCAGTGCCATCCCACCCCAAGCCCTGTGCATCTCCCAGGACATCAACATTTTAGAGGGTAAAATCCTGCGCTGCAGGAGGGACAAGAGAAGTGGAGGTGGCCAGGACACTGGGATACCAGGAGTGGGTGGCTGCTCCAGCGGCTGTGAGGGTGACATGGACCCTGCAGGTCACTGCAGCCAGAGCAGCCTTTTAGGAGGCTTCAGTGCATTTTCCACAAGGATTTGTGAAAGATTGTCATCCCAGTCACCTCATGCACTTGTGCCATCCATGCAGGTCTCTGGGGAGCCCAACCTCTCTGCAAAGAGCTCTCCAGTAACTGGCCCAGCTCTGCTGCATGCATCTCCTGGAAATTTGTTGCAGCTGGGAGCCCTCAGCAGTGGTTTTCAAGGAACAGAGGGTGGTGATCATTTGCAACATGTCTGTGACCTGAGGAACATGGGTTTGACTGCTGGTACCAGGTCCCCCCAGGCATGGGGACATGGAAAGAAGGGAGCTAAGAACTGTGTGGAGAACACCAGGACTTGGGAATGTTTCTCTGGGATCTATAGCATCAACCACATCTGGCCAGCCCATAGTGGTGCCCATGGAGTTTCCCCAAACTGAAGTGAAAGATGTCCAAAGGGGACAAAGTCTCAGCTTCAGCTTTGTCATGCTGGTGAAATGCTCAAAGCCAAGGTCACAACATGTGAGGTGGGACTGGCCTGGGGCTGCCAGGTCCCACATGGGATGAAATGCTGAAATTGCTGCGGGCCAGCCCCATGCTGCTGGTGGAGAAGACAGGAGGCCACCACAATACATTCTTGTGCTGCAAGGTGTGAGCGAGGCAGATATTTCTGATCTTAAATATGGCATCTCCCACTCGGAGTCTAAACTTTAACTTGGTGCTGTGGCAATGTCTCCCACTAGATTGTGTCTTGACGTGGGGACAGCCTGCCTGTCTTGTTGTCACCTGCGGCTTGGCCACTCACTGTGACACAGGGAAGAGACAAGAGGAGCCTGCAAGGTGTATGGCTGTTCCTGCCTGGGAAGTGGGAGCTGTGTGCTCCAGCCCAGAGTGACCCCAGGCAGAGCTGTCGGGGCAGGATGGGACCCAGCACACCTAAATCTCAGAGTATTTATTTCTGGAGCCCTAGGGGCAGGTGAGAAATGACTGAAAACACCTGTGACTGTGTCAGAATACTGCTCTTTTAACTAATCCCTGCAGTGCAGCTAAGACCACAGGAACCAGATAGGTGCCTTCATGGTTCCACAGGCTCCGCAGTCATGGGGCAGCCAGACTGCATGGCATGGGTATGTCACTGTGTGGGACCAGGGGGACCTCAGAGCCCCTTCCAGGAAATAAAGGGGCTCCAAAAGAGCTGGAGAGGGACTGGGGACAAGCGGATGGAGTGACAGAACAAGGGCGAATGGCTTCGAACTATGCAAGAGGGGAAATTAAGGTTATATAGAAGAAACTCTTCCCTGTGAGGGTGGGCAGCCCTGGCACAGGGTGCCCAGAGCAGCTGTGGCTGCCCCTGGATCCCTGGCAGTGCCCAAGGCCAGGCTGGATGGGGCTTGGAGCAGCCTGGGACAGTGGAAGGTGTCCCTGCCATGGCAGGGGTGGAACGGGACGACCTTTCCGATCCCTTCCAGCCCAAGCCGTGCGGTGCCTCCCTCAGCCCGCGGCTCCAGGAGCGGGCCCGGCCCCCGGCTGGCCCCGCGCGGCCCGGGCCCGCCCCGCCGCGGCACCGCCCGCCCGGCCCGCCCCGCCCGCGCCAGGGCCGGAGCCGCCGCCGCCAGCCGGTAGGTGCCCGTGGGTGCCCGTGGTGCCCGTGGGTGCCCGTGGGTGCCCGTGGGCCGTGGGGATCGATGCGGGACCTGCGGGACCCGCGGGGCCGCGGCGGGAGGGCGGCCGGGCCCCCTCAGCCCCGGACAGGCCGCGGCGGCCTCCGGGCAGCGGGGCCGGCTGGACATACCGGGGGGAGACGCTGAGAGCCGGGGGGACACCAGGCTTGTGGGGACACCGAGAACCGGAGTGGGGTACCGAGCACGGGAGGACACTCGGCACTGGGGGACACAGGCAGGAGAAGACCAGCAGTGCGCTGTTGGGAAGGAAAGCGATGGAAATGAAGCCCCGGTTAACTCCGTGAGGAGAAGCAGGCCGAGGGAAGGAAGGGCTCGGTGCTCGGCGGGGCTGGAGCGCTCGCTGCGGGGCCGGGGAGGTTCGGCTGGGTGGGGATGTGGGCCCGGAGAGCAGCCGAGGCAGCCCCGGCCTCGGACGGGCCTTGGACGCTGACCGAGTGTCGCAGGGCGCTGCTGAAATCGTACAGAGCTTCAGCTCCGTGCCCTCAGCAGGGCCGGGAAGGGCTGGGACGGAAGGGCTGGGATGAAATTTAATCGGGTGGAAAGCGAGGTCGTGTGCTTGGGAAAAAGACTTCCCGGTGTAAGGCGAGCGCTGCTGCCCGGCCGAGGTCAGGAGCTGGCGGGGTGCAGGGAGGGCACAGCTGGGACAGGACAGGAGCAAAGGGGATCCAGGCAGACCCGGGAGAGCAGGGAAGCAGGCCTAGGAACGAATGTGTTTCCAGTTATCCCTGCTCGGGAGGCACTAACTCGCCCAGTGGTCAGGGATGATGAGTCCATTTTAGAGGAGCCGAAAGAAGCTGAGATGACTTGAGGAGCAGGAAGAGAAATGATGGTGGTGAGGATGATACTGGCACATTGGCAGTGTGAAATGAAGAGAGCTCATTCCGTGAAGGCATAGTGTGGCACAGCAACAAACACCAGGGAATAAGCATTAGTGGGAAGTTGTGGTCAGATCTGGGTTCTCCCTCCCAAGGAGACTGGAAAGGCAGAGGGTAGCACCTGTAAGGCAGTGTTTGGTTGCTTTAGGAAAAGTACAGGGTGTGGTGGTGGTTGTTGCTAAACAGAGGAATGAGGTTGGGATCTTGGGGAGAGCTCCAGGGCTGTGTAGAGGAGTGGAAACACGTAGGCTGGGATGGATGCTGCCATGGCAGTGTCTTCTGGATCATCCACATGAGCCATGCTCAAGGTTAAACTTCTCCAGGTCCCTGCAAGTGTAGGTTTGTGCCCCTTGGCCTGAAAACCGCTCTGAGGTGGTCTCCTTGCACCAGTGAGAACTGGGCGGGGGACTGGCAGTTGTCACGTTCTAGGCTAAGCCTAAAATATCAGGTGGTAGAGATGAGGTCAGGCACAATGGTTTTAAGTACAGATGTTTTAAATTATAATTATAGGGGTTTTGGGCTGTATGTAGAACTCTCTGAGAAACTCTTTGGGAATATGCACAAGAGCCTCCTGTTTGTTCTCTTCACTCAAAGTACTTAAAAAGGGGCTTTAATTTCAGCAGGAGCCCTGCTGATTTCAGAGTGTGACCAGAGTATGCAGCAGGGAAAACTACAGTGAGTATTACACAGACATAGCGTGGTATATAACCACAGTATGTCATTCATTCATGTTCAGGAGCTAAACAAACTCGTGTGGAAGCTGCAAACTTCCCTCTCCCAAAGGCTTCTCTGTCTCAACATTGTGGTGACATCCATGTGCCCCAGGAAATCCCTGGAAGTGTTGAGCCAGGTACCTGCTCTGTTCTCCTCAGGTGTTACGTGGGGAGCTAATTCCTGCTTGGAGGCAGGCAGGCGGTGACTTCATGGCTGTGACAAGGCTGGGGGGATGGAGCAGTGTCCCCAGATGTCCCTGAGCAATGCCAAGTGGACCAAACATGGTCAGGCCTGCCCAGCTGCTCTTACAGGGCTGGTGGAGCCGTGTGTGCTCAGGGCTGGCTCAGCCTGGTGCTGGTGTGTGTTCCTGCCGAGTGCCAAACATCCTGCCACAGGTGTGACAGGACAGGTCACACTCAGGGAGCTTTTCTGGTTTTAGAACCCTTCCTGATAAGATGGAAGACTGTACTGAGCTTCTTGTGTTCCCTCAACAGGTCTTTCACCTCAAATTCAGTTCTGAAACTCAGTTCCTTGTGTTCCTCTTCTGCTCTGTCTCAGCTGCAGTTACCAAGGGAGAGAGAGTATCTCCCTCAGCACCTGGTGTTGGTTTATGAGAATGTTTGTGAAGGTCACTTCCAAATCAGCTCTTTCTGTGCCTGGGAAGCCACAATGGGCACTGTTTTCCTTCTGGATGAAGCACAGGTGGCAAACACGTCCTGGGAGCACAGCTGAGGTGCTGTGGGATGTTCAGGCAGAGCCTAGACTAAAGCCTGTCCACAACATCTGTATGTTTTGGGGGGAGTTTGGGTCCTTGTCACCGTGTTGGCACCTGCAGGTGTTGCCATTGCCAGTCTTACTCACTAACACAGCCAAAGAAGGGATAAAAGTAATTTTATCATGTAAAAAAAAATTAAAATATTATTTTCCCTTTCAGCTGTGAATTTAGCAGATAAATGCATGTGTTTAAAGGATGGTGTTGATCTTCCAGTATGAGGGTGAGTGGTTTTGGAAGGAAATACACAAACTAGTTAGTATCTGCTCTGATCCAAGACTTGTTTTCTGCTTGTGAAGAATAGTATGAAATTCAGTGTTCTATGTCTGTTTGTGGTACATTGTAAAGCCCTACATTTGATTTCTTGTGATTGCTTTAATCAGGGAAGACCATACTGGATTGAAAGAAACTAAATTTGTTTTAAATAGTGGATTTTGTGGGGTCTGCAGTGAGGCTGGTGCTTCACTCCTGCCACTCTTAGCAGGGCTCTGTACCATGTGACAGTTTTCCTGTACCTTTCCAGGAAAAGCTGGTGAGCCAGAGTGGCAATAAATAGTATTTGCATAATCTGGAGATTAAAATAATGGCAAAGGCAGCAGAACTGAGCTTCTAGACAGGTGTGCCAGCTTCTCAGGTGTTCTCCCAGAGTGGGCCATGCACAGGTGCTGAACACAAGGTGTGCAGGAGAATCAGGAAACAACAAATAGATGCTGATATGCCTGGTGGCTCTTAGCAGCAGTCAGTGAATGTCTTAAAAGGACTTCAATTGTGCACTACTCTTCCCTTTTCCCTGATACAAGAACAGTAATGGTTTGTGGTGGGAACTCTAGTAGTTCTGCAGATGCTGGAGGTTTTTTGTTGGTTTTGCTTCCACAACCTGATTTTGCAGCTCTTACACAGGCAAAGGGCTCCAGCCTGGAGCCAATCAACTCTCCTGAAGGTTTCAGAGCAAAGCATCTGAGCACACAGGTGTGCAAACACAGAGGTCTGTGCACACCTTTTCCTTCAGAAAACACACAATGAGCAACTTCTGCCTTGGGATGTGATGCTCACTTGGTGTTTTCCCACTGCTCCCAAACAGCACTGGGAATCCATCTCACAGCTGGAGAGAAGCACTTTCATGAGCAGTGTCAGATCTGTACATGCTCTGCATAGAACCTGTCTCCTCCTCTGATCAAAGCATCAGCAATTGGAGCAGCTGCCATAGGAAACCACAATCAATTTTCTTACCATAATAAAGTCTCTGAGGCAGGGAGAGCTCAGATTTTATTTCTGTTTTGAAATGCTCAGGCAGATTCTGGGCTGCTGCTACAGTTTTGCTTGGTTCTGAGCTGCCTTGTGGCTTCAGTCTTAAATTTGTGCATTTGTGGTGGTGAGAAACAGCTGTTTGAGAGCAGCCCTGTTCTGGTCATTGATCTGGGTGGAGGATGGAGGCAGGAGCAAAGTGCTGCATGCTGCACATCTCCACGTGAGGCACTTCATTGCAGCTGTCTTTAATCTGGGCCCTCTTAGCAGGCCAGCATTTAGGGTAAGAAAACAAAATAAATAGCTCCAAAAGGTGACAATGTGATTAACATCTTAGGAACTGCAGAGCAGCTGCTGGCAGTGCATCTTTGACTTTGTACCACTTGACATGATGGAACCCGAGATCATCAGAGAATGAAGAGCTGACCTGGGGCTTTCTGTGCAAATTAAGTAATATATTTAACTTTTACTGTGATTATTAAGGTTACTGTGCATGAGTAATAGTTCTATCCTTTGCCTCCTTTGTACATAAGAAAATTGAATATTACCAAGTTCTCCTATAGATTTTAGTGATGCCTTGTGAAGGCTGATCTAGAACAGAGGCTGGACAGAGCTAAAGTGGGGATTTGTTAGGAGGCCTCAGTGGATCCACCTTGGGCAGCACCAGAGCCCAGCCAGGGCTACACCCAAGATGAGCCAAAATGGTCACAAAATGCACAACTGGTCACGGGGGCTCTCACTGTTACCAGTTCTGGTCAATTTGCTTATTGGAGTTCATTGTCCAATTCCAGCTTTAGCCCAGGCAGTCCCATCCTGCTTGTTTTTCTCTCTCCAGCCCACGGTGTTTGTGCTCTTGGGCCTGAGATTGGATCATTTGTCCTTGATCCCAAGCTAGCAAAGGAATTTTTTTGTTTCCCTGCTCTGTGTAGAGAGCTTACCATCATCTGATTTGAAGCTCAGAAGTACACACTAAAGCAGCACAGAATCTGAAAAATATAAAAGCTAAAACCTGAGACATCATTAGGATAAAGCATTTGTGCTGAGACAGGGGTTCCACTGCCCTGAACTGTGGAACCTGAACTCCTGTGCATGTTCCTGAACCTTCTTTGATACCCAGTCTCTGCATTTAGAAGGAAAAATCTTCCCTACCTTGCACTGACAGCCTGGCTCCCTGTTAACAGTTCTGGAAGATGTTTTTGGAAGAAGTATTCTGCTTTGAGCTTACACATTTACTGTTCCATCCTGCATTCTGTCTTGCAATGCTAAATTCCATCCATCACACCTTACTGTGATTCATGCACACCAGCCCATGCTGTAGCTGTGTTTCATCTTTCTTGGCTCCTTGCATTTTGCAGAGAAATGAATTTCACTCACAGTTTGAACCATGAGAGCCTGTTTGCTCTGGGACAGTTTCCTTGAGCTGTCATTCTGGAGTTCCTGTCAAGGTTGGGCCTACATCTGAAGGGCTTGTGGTTTTCCCAGCCATTCCCAGAGCTGGGAAGAGGTGAGCAGTTACACCTGAGCACAGGCTGGGGACAGCAGGCTTTGTCCTGTGGGGACCCACTCCCCACAGGCAGCAGCTCTGAGGGGTTTCCCACTTCCTACATTTGCAGCTTCAATATGACAGTACCTCACAGGGCAAGATAAAATTAATTAAAGGTGTTTTCCAGATATGTTTCGAAGCATAGCTGCTTGATTGAAAAAATAGATAGCCCCCCCTTCACTGATTTGTGAGGGATCATCAAGGAATTGTATGAAAAATAAGCCCCTCATTGTTCAGAAATCTCTCCCTCCCAGAGCCCCACAGCCGGAGAGCGGGTGTAATCTCTCAGATGATGGGTGAGTGAGGAAGATTACTATCCTGGGGAGAATTATTGTAGAATTGATTTGATTTAGGTCACAGAACAAAAATTGTCGTGTGGGAAGACTTTTGCTGGGGGCCAGACAGGCTGTGCTGAGGCTGGATGGGAGATGGGAGCACTTGGCTTTGGCTCATCTGTTCAGAGTTGTGGGAAGCCCATCCAAGTCATGTTTTACCTCGTGCCCTTCCACTGTGGGGAAGGGAAAGGGCTCCTCACCCTCTGCTAATAGCATCCCTGAGATGGATGTGCTTTTCCAAAGGGAAAGCACTTGCCCAGCCTATAAATTTTTTGGATGCTAATGCTGGAGAGGAACAAAAATCAAGGCACAAGCTGGGAGCAATTTATGTCCTGGCAGCCAGGGGCTGGTGCTGGGAAGCACCAGGAGCTTTTCCTGGTACAACAATTTGCTTCCCACAAGCAGAGGGAGGGTCAGCTGCATTTTATGGCAGTGCCATTTGTTTGCAGAGCTTTTGAAAATTAAGATTGACTAATATGTTCTGGATTGACTTGTTCATATCTCCAAGATCCAGAACAACTGCTGTCCCATGGTTTTTCTCCTTCCTTTTTGGGTTGGTTTGTTGTGGGTTGTTTCTTTTTTTTTCCAAATGGCCATGACTCAGCCCTTCCCTGCTGCTCTCTGAGTTTCCTGGTTTCTGAATAGGCTATTCTTGGGACAGCAATTCCTGACAGATAGGAACAAGGCAAGTGTTGTGTTGTTTTCTTCTCTATTTCTTCTGTGGCCTGCATAAATGTTCTGCTTCCCTCTGATTTTTGCCTTTTTCCCACATTACTGAATTGTCCTAAATTGTTGGATGTAATCTGGGGCACGTTTTTGCCCTTGTAGCAAAGGAGCCCTCTCAGACATGATCCAGGCTTGCACAGCAGCAGCTTTTCTTTCCCAGCAGGATGGTGGTGACAATCCTGAGCATGGAGGGTTGGACTGCTACAGCTCTGTCTATTGTAAAGCTTCAGTCTGCCTTGATGTAGCCCCTCTGACTCCCAGGAGCTGTGCTTGGCTCTCCAGGGATCTCCTGAGCAAGGGGTAGATCCAGGTGAGGTGCCACGTCCACGGAGGGTCAGGTGGCTCAGCCTGGCTGTGGGTACATGGTGCCTTTGTGTGTACTGTCACAAGTAAAGGGAAAACACCACCTAGAATTTAAAAACAATGAAAAAAAAAACTTTCTGATGGCTTATTTATTGCCTCCCTGCAGATGGCAGAGGTGAAGAAGCTAAAGGATGTTCTTTCTGAAACACTTCACGGTGCAGTTACCCAGCCTTTTTAAACAAAAAGCTTTTGGGTTTTTTTCTGAAGTTTCTTCCTCTGTAGTGTGGGCTGGGGAAAGTCACCTGCTGTGGCAGGGAGCACCCCTGTTCCAGGTGTGCTGGCTGCTGCTCTTGGTGTGCAGTTGGGAGTGAATGAGTTATCTAATTTTGAACTTTGCTGGGTTTTAGTTTTATTAAGAGCCCAGCTCTTTCTGTCAAGACACAGTTGTGAGGAGGAAATAGCCTAAACTGTTGTATATTTGCCTTGAAAATACAGTTGGCTTTTTGAAAAACCAGAAGGACTCTATGTTTTCTCAAAGCCTGTAGTTACCAAGAGAAATTTCTCAGACTAGAGGGCTCAGACACAGGGGCAGTGTTCTTCCTTAGCATCCCTCCACGTTTTTGGATATGCTGTATTGTTGTTAAGCCAACCAACAGAAAAGCTGCTCTGTGTGAGGAGGCTTTGAGAACATTCGCTGCCAGATTAAATTAGCCTTTCTGAGAATAAATTAGTCGTTGTGATGCAGGCAGCCCCACTCTGTACAGCTGTAAAATCTGCGTGTGCTGGTCCCTGCAGCAGATAAATGATGTGTTCAGGGCTGTGCTGTTAACAAGAGATTACATTTCTGGCTGGGGATGAATGAAAAGCAGCCTGTTAGATTTTATTGATTATTTCTCCAAATGAGAAGCATTTCTTTTTAAAGCATTTAATTTTAAAGCATTTCCTTTTAAAAGGAGGAAAAGGAACCCGTGGGATTCAGTGCAGCTCCATCTTGGGAGGAACTTGTGGACTCAGAGCTGTAGCCCTGCTGCAGTGACTCCAGCCTGGGATGCTTTTGAGGTCCTCAGGGGTGCCAGTCACCAGCTCACGGCAGAAGGGGAGCTGGATCCGTGTGTTGGAGGGGAGGATAAAGCCTGGAATATGCAGTAGAGGAGTGCAGTGGGGATGGGATTTTGGCTGCTGCCCACTCTTTTGGGATTGTGTTTTTAGCTGAGCACTGGATAAAAAGCTGCTGCTGGTGTGTGCATGCTGCCCTTTTCTTAGAGGCATCTTTGGTTTGTCTCCTAATTCACTAAATGTCTTTATTCTGCTTTGTGCTATATCAGGAAGTGCTCGCAGGAGGCTGGGCCTGTGCTGAAGCCTCAGCTTGTCCTTCCCACCTGCACTCAGCTCCTCCAAAATCTTCACCTAGTCTTTAAGCAAGCAGGGACTCGAGACCTCTTCCTGGTGTTAAATATCAGCTCTTTCTTGTTGCAGGTCTTCCACAGAGATGTCATCTGGAGCATATTTGTGTTTTGGGAGCAGAGGTTTCCCCCAGAGTTCGTGGCTGCCACAGGGGGTGTTAATTTAGCCTTTCAGACTCTCCTTGCCATGACTCAGGATGGTTTAGCTTGGTGGGAGCTCAGTTTGGAGCTGCCTGCTGAGCTGTTCTGATGTGAGAAAACAGTTCCCAGCCAGTTTAGTGTCGTAACTGTGGCAGCTGCTCTGTCTTCCTCAGGCTCAGGAGAGGATTTGAGCAGCTGAGCTGTTTACCTGCCCTGAGGGCATCCTGCTATTATGGGCTTGAATCCTCCCTGTCCCATCCTCTGCTGTGGGAGCAGTGACCCTGCCTCAGGACTGTCCCAAACCCTCTGACCAGTGTTGCTGTGACAGAGAAAGGGTTTGGAAGAGCCCAGAGCAGGGCCCTGGGGAGGGGTGTTCTGTGTGTTAGAGCTGCTTGGAGTCTAGCTCTGTCCTGGATTTTCAGTAGGAGCTTTGGGGAAGGGGTTATGAAGGAGTTGGCAGGAGCTGGTGCTGCAAATTGAAAACACAGTCATGGAGGAGTGAAAATTACTGGACCTGGAAGTCAATGTGGACTAGCCAAGTCTGGTGGGAACTGGAGGAAGAATTGGGGATGGCAGGAGCTCTGTGTAACTTAGGGATGCCCAGCACTGGGCACACTCAGTGGCTGTTGATTAATCCAAGGGTTTTCCCCTCTGGGACATTGTCATCCATCTTTGAGCAGTCCCAATGAGTTTGGCTTGGGAGCAGGGCAGTGCCAGGTACCCTCCTCCTGTCCAAGTGCCATGGCACTATCCAGCCCCATGCTGGTGACACTGGGCAACTCCAGGAGAGGTCCCAGTCTGGAACTGGGAAGTTCTGTGGGAGCAAGGAAGTGAAGGTGGTAACACAAACAGCCTCAGCATGGAAGAGTTTCTCCAGTGCACATCTTGGGATGTGTGTGGATTCTCCTGGCTGGCAGTGGGACTCTGGAGAGATCTCAGACCTTACACACACGATCCTGCTGGACCCCAAACCACACTCCTTTGCAAAGAGTGAGCCTTGGCCTTACACAAAATCGAATTACACAGAGCACTTTGCACTAGTCCTCAAAAAAAAGTGCAAGGTGACATTGTACCAGTTAAATCTGAATGTCAGCAGCTTCTCTGGTGCCGAGGCGGGGGGATCTGTGAGCCTGGGAAATGCTCCTGCTGGAGACTGGAGCCAGTGCTGCAGCAAGCTGCTGCTCTCCTCGGCAAGGAAACATCAGTGCCATGGCATATGTTTTATACAGCACTTGAAAATGGATCTGGAATCACCACCAATGTATTCAAAATTATTTCGTTGTGTTGCAAAATCTGCAAGGGAATTCTGAATATGCTCTTGGGCTCTGATTAATTCTGAAACTGAAATGCAAAACTGCTGATCATCTCTGATTCTAATTTCCTCCTGCCTTGGAGCTCTCTGTGTCATTAATGGACGTCACACATACTCAGTTTGATTCAGCAATGATGTAGCTGTGTTATTTGACTTTCTCTCAAAAAATTCTATAGAAGGAGGGAGTAATAAAATAGTGAGTGTTTAAAGAAATAAAACATTTCTAATTTGATGTTGGAAAGGGAATCTATAAAACCCTGGGGTTTGCTGTGAGACATAGTGGGTACCCATTGTATATTCACCTTCTCTGTGCTGGTCTCCCCCAGATGGGAGGCAGCAGATGCTGACAGCAAGAGATGCTTTTTTGTGTAGGTAACTGAGGAGCAGTACTTGGTGACTGGGAATGACCTGGGGTTCTCCATGGAGAACCTCCAGGCTGCCCATTCTCCAAATCCATGAGTGCTGGGAGTGGGAGGGACTGACTTCTGCCTTTGATCCCTTCCTAACTGATCCTTAAGCCTCTGTTCTGGGCTGCCCTCAGAAGTGAGCTCGGATCTGTGACTGTGCTTAAGAGCTGTGGATCTTCTCCCAACCTCCTGAGACTTCTGCTTGCTGTTAAGCTTCTTGAGCTGGGGTATTTTTGTTTGCTTGTTTAAATGAACAGCTATTCTTGTTGGCACAGTTGTGTTTCATGCTACATTAAAACACTGTTGGAGTAGATGTTGCTTGAGATTCTGGCAGGTTGTGTTATCACCATTATTAACAGATATCAAAGGGATGATGTAATGCAGGATGTATCCTCTCAGGGGGGAAATTAAGTAGATACAGAGGACTGGAGGCAACAGCTGCTGCTGTCACTGGATGTTTTCCCATGGATGTTATCGAGTGTTAGCTTGGATTCTTTGTGAACTGCAGTGAAAGTCTCATGGAAAAGCTCTCTGCTTCCCCAGGGATTTGGCTTGCAGCACCCTCCTTTTCTCATCTCTGTGGAGCACATTGGTAGGATGCAGAGGAGCTCAGATTTATCTTTAAGCACATCCATCCATGAGCACACCTGGTGTTTTGCAGCCTGTCTTCTCCTGTGCAGCCAGGACACCTTCTGGAAGGGTCTGAACAGTGAGCACCTCCTGGGTGGGACAGGGGCAGCCTCCCTGCTGTGTGCTCCTGCTTGCTCTGTGTTCACAAAACTGCCTTTTGGGGGCCAAATTCAGCTGCCCTGGTGGTGCAGAGTGCTCTGTCTACACCTCAACTTTCCCCAGTGTCCTGACACGTGGAAGGGCTGGGGTCCAGTTTTGAAATGTGGGGTTGTGACCCCTCTTCTCTTGCAGCCCCTCCTGGCTCCTGGATGTCACCGTGAGCTCTTGCCAGCCTGATGCTTCCCACAGCAGTGTGCCACGTCTTGGGAGCCAACAGCAGAGAGAACGAGCTACCCCAGTTTGTTCTTTTCATTTTGCCTGGTTTTTCTTTAAATATTCAGGTTGAGCAGGTCCTGGCAAGGCTGTTTCTGCAGCCCCAGTGTGACAGCCAAGAGCGCTTGGTCAGCCGATCCAAGGCGAACAGCACTGGAGAGAATCCCAGAGGCGGCAGCAGGTCCTGCAGGCACTCCTCCCGCACGTAACCCTTTGTGGGAGTTGCAGATGAAGCCTCCTTGTCTTAAGCAGGGAGGATTTTGTGTCTGGTTTCCTGATATCCATGCAGAGGAGCTGCTGGAAGTGGAAATTTGAATCTCTGGCCAAGGACAGCTGAGCTGGGGCTGCGCTGTGGAGATTATCTGATTGTGCTTTGGACTTAATGCCCTGAGAAATCTTGCTTTGGATACAGCACCTGGCTGCCAGCGAGGATCCTGCTCTGAGGTGATTTGTCTGCTGGGTGATGGTGGCACACAGAAGGTCAAACGGTATGTGCAAGGTCCTCAGGTAAACGACTGCAATGGGAAAGCTCCTCCGGAAATTCATGTACTGGAGAGCAGAGCAGGGAGCTTTGGCTGTCTGACATACCTGGTTCAGATGATGAAAAACCTTCTGCAGTATTCCTTTGTTTTAAAGGAGAGCTGCTGGCCTGCCTTGCCAGATGACCTTTCTGTGCCTGCATTGAAGGAGCAGCCTGACCCTCCTGGAAGAAGCAGTTTTCTGCAGCTGAAATCTTAGTGCAGAAGTGTGGAAGGAATCTGCTGTTCTGGGAGCAGCCTGGCTGTTCCCAAACAGTGGGTTTGTGCTCCCTGGCTGTGACTTGGACTTGGGAAAACGCAGCTGAGTTGCTCAGAAGAAGAACAGACCTCTCCTTCATCCTTCACTCGGGTTTCCGTTTCCATCGGCGCCTTGCAGAGCCTTGCAGGCATGCGCCCTCTTGCTGCCTTGGCTGAGACCAGGATGAGGAGTTGAGGAAGTGCTGCCAAGGTTAACAGCGGGTAAAGGGGCCGGTTCATGGTCAGGGATTGCCAGGACATCCTTCTCTCTGTGCTGTTCAGTCCTCCCCTCCTGGTTCCGGGGAGGTGGTGTGCAGGCTGGGGGCAGCAAATGCGCATGGGAAGAGGCAAAGCTGAGGGGGAGCTTCGGCTTGTTTGCATGGAAAACATCTTTTTGTTGTTCTGCATAAAAACCAGGCAGAAATAACCACTGCTAGTGCTTGTTCAGCAGAGATTTATGCTGCCTTTCCTTTGGAGGTAAGAGCTGTCCGGTGGGATTGCGCGTGGTGGGAGCTGAGCCACGTCCCTGCACTGTGCCAGCGGGCACAGCACGGGCAGGGGGCAAAGCCCTGTGAGCTCTGGGCAGAGGGAAACATCCCTGTGAGCTCCAGGCACAGGTGTAACACAGGGAATGTGCAGTCTAGGCTGGGTTTGGAGGTGCTCTTCCAAAATGCCATTGTGGAGGAGGGCGATTGGGATTTGGGATTGGGATTGCCACGGTCAGGGTATGGCTCTGTCCCCCTCAGCACACCCTGCTCGGTTCTCCCTCCTTGCTGCCCTTAAAGCTCCTTTTGAAGAGTAACAGACTTTAGTTCAAATGACATTTTGCCAGCATCTGATTGGCCTTTTGTGCCTTCCTCCTCTCAGTATTTCCCAGTTTCTGAAGCACATAACCTGTGGCACACAGGTATCTTTCCCAGGGCGAGAAAGACTGGGATGGTTTTGGCCACAATGATGTTCTTATCTCTAAAGGAAGGGTGCTGAGCTCAGTGGGGGCCCAGCATCTTCAGGACTCTTGGCTTTTAAAGCTGTATTTCCAAAAGCCTGGAAGCTGGAATCTGCATCTCTCTGATGTGTAGTGAAGCTGAAAGTGCTCATATATTTTCCTCTTATTTATTCATTGAATTTTAGTGTGGATTTTTATTTTTTCAAATATCAGAAGTTTTTTTTTTATGGAGGAAGAGCTCCAAAAATGTGCAGCAGCAGCTTTTGAAGTGTCAACGTCACCGAACGTGGCTGAGTATGAACAAATGCTTGTCTCAGTGGCTGGAGCCACTGCTCCCATGGAAGAAGCAAAGCTGAATTGCTGTGCATCTCAGTTACAAGTGCAGCAGGAGCAAGGACAGCACAGGCTGTTTCAGCTGTGGGCTGGATCTCAGTGGTGCTGTGAGGCTGACTCAGAGCTGCTGGGGCCAGTGCTGCACCATCAGGGCTCACACGTGAGTTGGACCTGGCAGCATCTGCTCTGCCCTTGCCAGGTTTGTCTCACCCGTGGAGATTTCATCTGTGAGGAGGCAGCTTGAAGCACAAACAGCTGCTGCTGGGGAAGAGTGGCATGAGCAGACCAAATCTGAATTGTCTGTGTCCATCCTCTTCGTGGCATTATCTATTTTATGGTGTTGGGACCTGCTCTGGTGGCACAATATTCCCTGGTCCCACTGCACACCGGTTGTTTTGATGGGTGATGCCCACTTTATCTGTTTGGAAAGCAGGTGGGATGTGCAGACCTTTCCTCTTGCCATGTTTGAATCCCAATTTTGTTTTCTGCAATGAGGTAACAGGGAAATACAGCCAGGATGGGACACTGGGCCCTGACACATCAGCTCCTCTCATCACTGCTGGAAGTTGCTTTGTGTCAGTTTTGAACATGTCAGTAATGGGAACCAGGGGCTTTGGAGTATTGGCTGGGCCTGGAATCACAGGGCAAGGGGGAATGGCTTCACCCCGACATAGGGCAGGACTAGATTGGAAAGTGGGAAGAAATTGTTCCCTGTGAGGGTGGTGAGACCCTGGCACAGGTTGCCCAGAGAATCTGTGGCTGCCCTGGATCCCTGGAAGTGTCCAAGGCCGGGCTGGACAGGGCTTGGAACAACCTGGGACAGTGGAAGGTCCCTGCCCATGGCAGGGGGTTGTAATGAGATGGGCTTTAAGGTCCTTTCAGACCAAACTGTTCTGGAATTGTACAATCTGGGATTCTACAATCCCTCGTTAGCGGGGTAGGGGGCTGCTGAGGACAGGAAGGAGTGGATTAAAAGCATTGTGTTTCCACAGGCAGGGCTGGGTGCTGCCCCACGGCACTTGGGCTGTGTGAGAAGCCTCAGACAGACCTCTTGGGGATGAGAGTTACCCTCTGATCTGAACGGGGGACCTCAAAATCTGTTGCCATCTTCTTACCCAAGAGCTGCCTGGAATGAGATCAGGGAGCACAAAGCCAGGGGAGGGCACAGGGATTGAGGCCATGGCCAGGGTGGGCCAGGCCCTTTCTGCGTGGAGGCCGTGGTGGAGCTGTGCTGTCCTGGTTGTGTCTGTCACAGTGCTGTGCCCCAGCAGGTTAATGGGAATCTTTTCTTTTTCATTTTCTTTAGCAAGTATCAATTCCCTGGGGGACACGGGGGTCCTTTGCCTGTCTTCTGTGTTTAACTGATTGTGATGATTCTGGTTCCATAGTGGATTTATCCTCTGTAGTTAATTTGCAGAGGAAACCAGTAAAAGCTGTTCTTCCAGTTGAGAAGAGCTAATCTGCATTTGTAGCTGGAAATAGCATCTCCTCTCTCCATCCTGCTATGATAACCAGCTCCTTATGAGTCTCAGGAGCTTGCAGTGTGTCCTTGCTCCAAAGGACCTGAACAAGACATTGGTGATTCCATCAGATCTTGACCTTAAACTGGGTAATTTTGGAATACTGCAGAGTTGTCAGTGCCTGGGTGGTGAGGGATGCTCTGGGGTAGCTCCTGCCCAGTGCCCTCTGGTATCCCACGGAGCTCTCCATCAGAAATGGGCTGGGTTTTGTGCTGCTCACATTAAGATGAAAGAAAGCACAGGAGAGAAACAGCTTCTAAGAGGCTTAAAAGCAACAGGCTTTATTTTCCTCCTGGGAAGGGCACACAGCCAACATCTTGCTCTTTACAGATCTCTCTTAATAAGCAGAATATTGCATTAGGAGCAACTGAGGCTGCCAAGTACGAGCAGAAGGGCCCTGCATCCCACAGCTTCCCTCATCCCAGGGCACGTGGCTCTGGGACCCAGGGCTGGCACCCTGGTGGCTGCCAGTCCCTCCTGGGCCGGGTGGCAGCATTAATTTATGGCTGTCTCACCCTGGGGCTGTTGCTTCATCTGATGGGTGTTGGTGGAGCACTCCTCCTCTTCTGCCTTTTCTTGCCAGCTGCTTTGATGGGGGGAGTGAGGCTGGGGAGTGTTGAAAGATTATTATGGGAAAGCAGCATCCGAGCGGGAATGGGAGGAGAACTATTATGTTAGGAAAGCTGTGGGCACAGGAAAGCTCCCTGGCAGGCTGGTGCCCACATGTAAGGACTCTGGGATGCTCTGGTTGGGCTGGGCTTATCCAGAACCCCTGCAGGCATGGGGACAGGAAGGTCTGAGGCTCCTGGATGCACAGGGTTGGCTACTTTGAGAATAAATCCTCCTTTTCTTCACATCCCCACTGAGCTAAAAGGAGCACGGCCCAGTTTGAGCTTTGTAGGTCACTGAAGGAGAAGGCAGGCTCTGCAGTGTGCCTGGAAATGCTCTGTGCCATGGCAACTCTGCTTGCCTGGGCTCTTAAGGAAGAAACTGGAGTGAGAAGCAGGAGGAAGATGACCCCCAGCTGCCCCAGTGTTACTCTTTGAAGCTGTGTGGCTGCAGCTGCAGACCTTGGGGGAGAAATTCTAGTCAGGAAATGTGGACATCCTGGGGGAGACCCTGTGCCTGTCAGGAGTCTGCTCAGCTCCTGGGGGGGATCAGTGTGCTCCTTCCTGAGCAGCAAGCGGTGATGGTGCTCCTCCAGGGACTGATTAAATTTCCTGCTGCCTTGCAGGAGGCTGTTGGTGGCAGGGAGCGTGAAGTAGGAAAACAGGAGTAGAATAAAGCAAAGCCATGCAGGTGAGGGAGGATGGGTCTTCCTGCCTTGCTTTCCATGTCTTTGGCTCTGCTCGACCCTTCAGCTGCAGGTGGCTGAGCCCCATGGGCACCTCTGTGGGCACACCTGCGATGCAGGGCTGGGGCAGCACTGGCTGCCTGGCCTGGTGCCTGTGCAGGCTGTGCCATGCTGGGGAGGTTGGTGTGCCCTGGGCTGGCTGCCCAGCATGTGGCACTGGACAAGCAGGTCACATTTGCTCCTGGCCTGTTGGGGTGAAGGATGGAGCTCCCAGCACTGCTCCCTGGGCTCTGACAGCAATGTCACCCTGTCCCATGCCTGATGGGACACACTGAGCAGCCTCTCACTTGTATTTCCCAATTTAGTCACATCCTACCAGCTATAACTGAGCCACTGGAGATGGGGAAATCATGTTTCTTGATGCTGTTGCACTTCCTTGGATCTCAGAGCATGTCAGTGGGGCTTTGCCACGTGCCAGGGACACAGAGCCTCATGCCTGCCATTGAGGGGGCACATGGGGAGGCTCCTGCCTGGGGAGAGAAGGGGTTTGGTGTGGCAGGCAGGACAATGGGGCAGCTGTGCCTCCTCTCCTTCTCTATCACTCACTTGCTGTCTCCTTTTACACAGACCCAGTGGAAGAAGCTGCCTTCCAAACTACGCTGCTCACAGGAGCTGCTTCTCTCAGCCATCAAGGCCTCTGAGCTGTTGCTGCAGGGAAGAGGACAGGTAAATTCTGCCCCATGTAAAATAACAACTCCAGCTGTTAAATATGGAATTACCTTAACTCATTGGATTTATTTAGGAATGCTCTGTGGGTTTGCACCCTCCGTCCCAGAGTTTGCGTTTCAGGCTCAGGGCGGGGCATTGTGTCACTGAGGGTGGAGGTGGGGGGCTGTGGGCAGCTCTTCCCCACCTTTGGTACCCCAGGGATGCAACCAAGTCTTGGCACAGCAAATTCCAGCCCAGCACTGCCCTGGAGTGTGGCCACACAGTCCAGAGGTGCCCTGATGAGCTGCTGTGTACCAGGTGGGCTTTGCAGGGAAGCCCCATGGAGCTGGCAGGAAGATTTTACACCTTGGAGTTGCTGCCTGGTCAGAGCCTGCCCAGCTTTGGGGCCATAGCCCTGGTTCTGCCTGGGAGGGGAAGCTGAGGCTGCTGCAGTGGTGGCACCAGCCCTGGCCTCCTCCGTTGCCTGTCACCTCCATCCCAAGCACCAGGCCAGCTCCGTGTGCCTGTGGCACCAAGGGCTGCTGTCACCTAAAGGCTGCTGTCCCTGCAGGGCTGCCTGGAGTGATGTCCAACGACCCACCCCCACCGTACCCGGGGGGCCCCTCGGCACCGCTGATAGAAGAGAAGCACGGCCCCCCCTCTGCACCAGGTACTGACTGGGGGGGACAGCACCCAGGAACTGTGGGTTCCCTGCCCCTGCCCGGGCTGTGGCCTCTCCTCGCAGCACGCCGGGAAGGGTGCTGCAGTGCCTGGCTCCCTCTATCCCCATGTCACCCTTGGGGGAAGCAGGAGGGGTCCTAGGGGCAATGACACGAGCAGGAAGCGCTCCCAGCTCAAAGCCTGGCACTGCTCCCTGCTGTGGGGTGAATTTGGGTTTCTTATGGCCCAGAGGAGGATGTGGCTTAAGGGGTTGTCCCCCAGCTCTTGCTACCTCTTGTCTCCCTTCCCTGCCTCCTTGGCTGCTGACTGTGTTTCCTTTCAGAGGGTGTCACCCCAGTGGTGGGACAGCCCCAGGGGGTTCCTATCCCCCCTCCTGAGTTCGGACCCCCCCCATATGAGCCACCCTCACAGCCAGGGTTCATGCCCCCCCACATGCCCACGGATGGCTCTGGGCCCTACGTGCCACCAGGTGAGTCCTGCAAGGGGTTGGGGGACAGGGGGTGGGGATCAGCAACAGCACGTGTTTCCTGGTGCCCTGGGGAGTGGGGGGACACAAGAGGGGGTTTGGGCTGCCATTTGGAGCTTGCAGCGAGGTTCCTTGGGATGGGGTGGGGGGCACAGTGCCTGTAGCAGGGCTGGCCCCAAGTCTGTACTCAAAGGGTGGTGTTGCAGCAGGGTGGGGGCCACCCCAAAAAGGATCTGGCCTCTCCTGCCATGTACGAAGGTGCTCACTTGTTTGTGTTTCTCATTCACAGCGGGATACTACCCACCCCCAGGCCCTCACCCCCACATGGGCTACTACCCTGCCCCAGGTCCCTACCCGTCTCCTGGTGGCCACACGGCCACGGTGCTCGTCCCTCCGGGAGCTGCCACCACCACAGTCACAGTGCTGCAGGGAGAGATCTTCCAGGGTGCCCCTGTGCAGACAGTGTGTCCCCACTGCCAGCAAGCCATCACCACCAAGATCTCCTATGAGATTGGGCTCATGAGCTTCCTTCTTGGCTTCTTCTGCTGCTTCGTGGGGTAGGTGCTGCAAGCAAAGCTGGGACTTTGTGTTGAGTGCTCAGCCTGGTCCTGGGTAGCCCAGTACTGGTGGCCTTGGCTGAGCTGTTTGGCACGGTGGGGATCTTGGCACAGAGGTGGCACTGGAGCAGCAGAGGGTTCCTGGGTGACATCCCCCTACAATTACTCACATCTCTTGCCCATGGCCCAGAGAGAACCCCATGCCCAGGGGCTGCCCAGGGGCTGCCCTAGCTCAGCATTTCTGCCTGTCCCTGTGCTCCAGGTGTGATCTCTGCTGCTGCCTGATCCCCTGCCTGTTCGATGACTTCAAGGACGTGACGCACACGTGTCCCAACTGCAAGGCCTACATCTACACGTACAAGCGCATGTGCTAACGGCACCCGGGAGCCACTGGAGCGCCACCGGCCCGTCCCGCTGCTGTCCGTCCCTCCGTCTGTCCCCGCGTGTGCATCGCCCCTCGCTTCCCGCCGGTGGTGTGTATGTGTTATCCCTGGCTCCCTCCCGCGCAGGGCTGCCAGCACTGCCCCAGCTCTGCTCCTCACTGGGAATAGTGGGATTGGTGACACTGGTGCACAGGAGAGGGAGGCATTCCTCTGCACCCCATTGTGCTCCAGGCTGTGAGCGAGGCCCCTCTCACCTGGAGCAGCCCTGGGCAGAGCAGCAGCTGCTGGAGGTGCCCACAGTGCAGAGGGTGCCTGGCTGCAGGGATGTGCTGGGATGAGCTCCGGAGGGGACCCAGGCAGCCCATGGTGCCCTCAGGGGATGCAGCACAGCCTTTGTAGCACTTTCAGGAAGGGGCTCAGTGACAAAGAGAAGGGCGGTGCCACGCACCAGGTTTCGGTGAACCACGTGTGGTTCACGGCCTCCTCCAGCCCCGTGTCAAAGCCCCTTCCCGAGGGGAGGCAGAGCTGCCTCCAAGCACGGAGAGGGGCCCGGCAGCAGCACTGCACCCTTATCAGCACCTCCGTCCTGCCCGGTGGCCACTCCAGCTGCATGCGCCTCCTCCCAGCCCTGCCGCGGCTCTGGGGGCAGGGACTGCCCCAAGCAGCCCTGGCCCCCCGGCAACCTGAGAGCCAAAACCACACCCGGCATGTCCCGGCTCTCCGGCACGTAGAGTAGAGGAGTTTGTTACCAGGCTGCAGCTCCAGAGCCGTCCTGGGCCTGGCAGGGTCTGTAGGGTCCTCCTTGCATGTGGTGTAGGGGGTATTTTTAGCTCACTCACCTGAGGCAGAAGGCAGGGGGAAGCAAGCAGCGACAGGAGCTGCCAGCAGCACTCACACAGCGGTGAAAGAGGACCTGGGAGCCAAGATCAGCCTCTCAGGGCTGCTTCTCCCTCCCCTGCCCTGCAGCTCCCAGAGCAAAGTGCGGGGGGTCTCTCACTACACAGGTCTGCAAACACAGCCTGACCAGCACAGGCAGCTGCTGTTTGCTCAGGGGTGGAACTGTGGCTCTAGTCAGTGTTTTTATGTAAATAAATAACAGACCCTGAACTCGTGTGCATCTTTTCTTCTTTCCTGCTCAAAATTCACAGCAGATCTGCCTGCAGGGGAGCTGAGGATGAGGGCAAGGTGGGGGTACAGTGGTACAAGGCATGGTAGGAAGAGCAGCAGCTTCACTACTCTACCAGGAACCTCCTCAACACAGAAAAGCCCCAAGCCCTGACAGCACCTGGCTGTGTCCTCTGAGCAGGGCAATGGAAACCACATGGAAACCCCAGGGGAAATAGCAGGGACAGTGGGGTGCTAGGGCAGGAGTTTATCAGGGACTGCATGAGTCAGAGACAAGAGTCAGTGTGTGAAGGCACTCCCCTTTCTCCCCCGTAACCCCCTCCCCATTCTCACAATGATGTGCTTTTGGCTTCCCCCAGCTACAACATTGCAACTTTTTATTCCAGTCAGGGCTTCAGGAAAAGTAACCAACAACCAACCCTGAACCCCGAAGTTGCACAATACACATCTGTCACCTCCATACCCCACCATGGTCCTTCCCCCATCCCCAGGGAGCTCTCTCCAACAGGAGTCAAACATGGTTCCTAGGACATTGCACCAACAGGACACTTCTTTGAGCTAACAGCCCCATGGCACAGCCTCAGCTTCCCAGGGTAGGAAAGCAACTGCTCGTTGTTTGAAAGGCTGATGACACATTCTGCGGATGCAACCAAGGGCAGGAAACCCCCTCCAAACACTGCTTCAGGGATGCAGATGAAAAGCCAAGCATGTGAAGCCTTTGCCAGGACAGGACAGGACATCTGTAGCCTTAAACGCTGCCCCAGCCTGGGCAGAGCAGTGCTGCAGTGGAGTCCTCACCCCCTGGCACTGATCAGTCCCATGCACTAGTTTGTGTTACAGCAGAGTGCAAGGAGGCTTGGACAGTCCCACAGGATTCCTGTTTATTTCCTTACTCCACTCTGCAGCCAACTCACCACCAGCAAGGGAAGGGTCGGAAAGCAGGCAGGGCACATCTCTCCCCTTGTCCCCAAGCAGAGCCACAGCGTGCCTGTCACAGGATGTACCAGGCTGCAGCTCCTGCTGCCATGGCCATGCAGGCTGCCAGCACCAGCTGCACCAGGGGCTGCCTGGCCAGGCCCACGGCAGCGTGGAAGGGGCAGCCGGGGCTTGCCGTGCCTGCAGACACAGAAAGCACCGTTAGCACTGCCAGTCCTGTGCCACACGCCCGTGGCAGCCCCTCAGTGCCACCACCTACCCACTTTGTCTGCATAGTAAGGGCATTTGCGGATGTCTCCTTTTCCATCATGGACTGGAAAGCCTCCGTCTTGGGCTTCTTCTGCCAGCGACCTGCCAATCTTGTCCAGCTCATCAAACACCTGCAAGTGGTCACAGTGAGCACATGAAGCAGGCAGAGCCAGGCAGCTCTCAGCCAGACCCCTGCAATCACCTGGGGAACAGGCAAGCACCACTCCTGCTTCCCTGTCCCCAGACACCTTTCGGGGCATCCACTGCAGGGAAGGGGTGGCACCTGGCACATGGTGCAGCTCCAGGAAGGCACAGCCCATCCCAAGAGCATTCACAGTCAGAGCCAAGAGCAAGGCAGCACCACCCTGCTGCTCACTTCCCAGCCTGCTGTGGGTGGGAGTGTGGGGCAACATGCTCTCCCCTCCCTGCTGCAGACCCTCGGAGGCTCCCAGCTCCTGCAGTGGTCAGGCAGCCCCTCGCGCTGCCATGGGATTCCATAAGGATCCTGCCAAAGGAGCCAACCACACCTCACCATGTTTGGCCAGTTTAAATCACACTGACCTGCTACAAACACAAGATTAAAACTTCCATCCAGTAGCTAAATCTGTGTTCATCCCCTGGGGCAAACAGCAGCTCAGTCAGGTTTGATGAGAGGCAAATGCTATGGGAGGAACAGGAGGCTCCAGACAATTTTGACCATAGGGCAACAAGTCAGACCTGAGATGGGAGATGAATTGTCACCAGGGTGGTGCAGCACATTCAAACTGTTTGAAGCTGTCTTGGCACAAGAGCTTTCTCCCCTCACTTTCACAGCCACACAGCCTGTGGGAATCTTCAAGTCATATTAATTTTGCCTTAATCAAAGCACTTGGCTGGGGTGTTGGAGAATGGGAGGAATTCCAGCCTGAAGCTAGTGAAAGAGCTAGTTCAACTAGAATCCCAACCCCTCGAGGAGGGACCTGTGGTGGTCTCAGCCCCAGACCAGTGGCTGGGTGAGTGATGTGACTGAATTAACCTGGGCCACACCTAAAAGCAGCAGCACCTACTCACACAGGAGATCCAAGGGATTTGTTTAGTACCTGCATGTTAAATCTGAAGGCTTTGTTGGCCTCTTCCACAATCCTTTCCTTCGTGTTCTTGTCCAAGTCCAAAGCATTCATTCGTGCTCTGTAAAGCTGCTTGAACTTCTGTGCATTGGAAATGTTGTCAAACGTGTAGAATTGGATCCCTTCCTCAGTACTGGGCAACTTCAGGGCTCTCTGGGCTACCTTCTTCAGCACCTGGCCACCTGAGAGGTCCCCCATGTAGCGTGTGTAAGCATGAGCCACCAGCAGCTCTGGCTCGTGTTGTCCCACATGATGAATTCTGTCCACATATTGCTGAGTTGCCTCTGAACACTGGATCTTCTCTTTCCAGTCTTCCCCATAGAAATATTTGAGGTCTTTGGCCAAAGCTTCTCTCCGGTGGAGCTCTACGGGGAAATACAGAGGAGCAAAGACTGGGTTGTCCTTGTTGCGATCCATCTCCTCTTCCAGAGCAGAGTAGGTGAAGTAAAGGGCCACGGTGGCCAGCTACGGACAGAGCACAGCTCATGTGAGAAGCTACTCACTAGATGGGCACAACTCATCCTCATGGCTACTCCTGCCTATGTGGAATTGGGGTAAACAAGAGCAAACCCCCAGGCCCAGCACAAACCCAGCCTGTACAAGGCAGGCACTGCTTGAAGGAGCAAAGTCGCTGCTCTACCCACCACCATAGCACTCCCAAGACTGTGGGGTTCTGCCTTGGAGTCTGCATCAGTCACTGGGTGCATCAAAGAGATGAGGAGCAGAGCAACACCCACCTTGAAGAGCTCCTTCTTGATGCGGCCCTTGAGGAAGTCCTTGACAAACTGAGTGTTCTCCGCGCGGTCGTGCGATTCCTTCGTCCCCTCCTTCAGCAGCTCCGAAAGGTCCATGGGGCTGCAGGCAGACAGGAGAGCTCCTTTCACCCCACTGCCTCTCGCAGCAATGAGTTTATCCCTTCTGTGTTTGGAGGGCTCCCCCACCATCTACCATCCCAGTTTAGAGAATGTACCAGGTGGGACCCTCAGGCCACCCGTGGGTTGAGCTGGCACCTGCTGGAGGAAGCAGCAGGGTGGCAGCAGCCCATGTGCAGCCAGACCTCCCACTCCAGGAGGACTGGGGCTTACCAGGGGCTCTGGCCAAGGATGCTGAGGCAACTGCCAAGGACCTGCTGATCCCTGCACACTCTGACTTTTGCTTCTCATCCATGTGAGCCCAACAACGCTACACAAAGAAGCTTTGAGTATATGGGGAGCAACAATCAGGGCAGGCTAAAGGGTATGGGGGCCTTGGTGGTATCTTCTGCCAGAGAAGAAAAAAGGCTCAGGTAGGTTTCCCAACTTGGATATCAACTGTTGGTGAACAGATGAGAGCTGAATAGCAAAACAGGGCAAGAACATCCTTAAAAAGTTTATTTCTGCTGCATTACACTGGTTTTTCAAGTTTCCATAAGGTGTCTTGTTTTAAAAAAGACCCAAAACATTAACATCTATGATTTTAGAGTACAGGCACTGCACCTACCTGGACACAGAATGAACTGGGTTAGAAAAGGCGTTTGAGATCACCAAGTCCAACCTATGACCTAACACCTCCTCATCAACTAAACCACTGCACTGAGTGCCACATCCAGGCTGTTCTCAAACACATCCAGGGACAGTGACCCCACCACCTCCTGGGCAGACAATTCCAGTGCCCAGTCACTCTTTCAGTGAGGAACTTTCTTCTGTCATCTAATCTAAACTTCCCCTGGTGCAGTTTAAGGATGTGTCCTCTCATCCATTCTGTCAGTGGTTGCCTGGGAGGAGACTGACCCCCACCTGGCTAAGCCAGCTTTCAGTACAGAATCAGGACACTGGTACAGTGTCAACACACACACTCACTCAAATCATGCCAAAGTGCACCTGACAGTTTTTATCACTAGTTTGCTACAGCTACCACACTGGTGTTAGCTCTAAGAGAGACTTTGAACACTCCAGACCCAGCAGAGCCAGCAAACATTGACTTCTCATGAAGCTGAGCCTATCAAGGCAAACAAGTTGACCAGCCTGTCTCGGTCTTCTAGGAAGCACCCTAGTCCCACTTCCTGTTTTCCAAGTCTGAAGCTGTAGCTTTTAGAACATGTATGTTAATTTGTTTTTTAAAGTAACCTCCTAGAAAATGTCGTTGCCTAGACCTGGGTATTCTGTAAAGGCAAGAGCTCACCAGAGCAGAGTTCACTTCTAGAGTCAGTTTTCAAAACAAGAAGCCTGCCCAGAAAGCCATGGAAAACTGGCTCCCCTTGGTCAGGAAGACACAAACACAGCTGCCAAATAGTCAAAGTGTTTCTGAAATGTGACTTTCATAGTAGAGACTAAAAAAACAACTGTTGTCACCCCTGCCAGATCACTCGTTCCCATCCCTTCCACCCTTACAGTACAGTTTGACTAAAGATTTCACAGCACATGTATTTGATTGATCACTTATTGGGGTCCCTCACTTCTTTCAGATGAGAAGAATCAGTCCTTTACCTGAACATCTCTTGCCTTGCCCAAGGCTGTGTCAGTGTCATTGTGTAGGACAGAACTCACCTGACAGCACCATCTTCTATTTCCTCATAGTGCAAAATGTCTTCCTCTCCCCCCACCGGGCTCTCCAGGGCTGATGGCATTGTGGTGACTGCTGGGGATCAGTCTGAAAAGCAAAATCAGAGAGGGGTTTTCAGGGGAAGCTGCCTTAGCAAAGGGATGGGTGTGAAACACTGAACAGTCCAACCAGGAGTTCTCTGAGCAGCCCCACTAGGCAGGGCAGTGAGGAGCAGCCTCTGGCTGTTTCCACCTCACACCAGGCACTTCCAAGGATGTAGATTTGCCTGTTCAGTTCAGCCACTTCAGGTGAACCTCAACACTGACACCCAGTTAAAAACACTAAATACAGCAGCCTACATTCCATTCCCCCCTTCAGGATGGCTCCTGGCTGAAGAGGAGACCTCCATGCTGGGAATCTGCACTGGACTTGTGAGCAGGCTGCTTTCCCCTGGTGCTACCAAATATTTCCCCCAATGTCACACTCTGAGCAGAGTTACTGTAAGACCCTCTCCTTCACTCAAGAGGAAGAAGAAGCTACATTTCCACACCAGTACAAAGCTCCCCTGGAAGTAAGCAATAGTGAATTAGGCCAGCTGAGCTCTGAGGTCAGGCAGCTCACAGGAGAAACAAGAACATTCCCTGTGACAGAATAGAGCACGATGAAATTCCAAAGCAGGGGCAGATTTCACTGCTCTGCCTTTCCTGGGCCACTGTCTAAGCAGAGTGAGCTGCAGACAGCTCCTGCTCCCACTCACACCCTCCTCTCCTGCCCGCCAGAATTTACTTCAAATCCCATAAGTAACTGGGTTTCCCCTCATTTGCAAAAGGAAATAAAATCTCCTTGGATGTAACAGGACACACAAGCCTTATCCAGGAGCAGGAACAACACACACCTGGATTACACTGGCTGGGCACAGAAATCCAAGCACCTCATTTATAAAATGGACCAGTAATCAGCTTTGTGCAGAGCAACACCACCACCACCTTTCAGGCAGCCTCGGGAGAGGAGCAAGGAGCCAAGCTGATGCTGGCCCCTCAGAAAGCACTCACCAAGGGAACGATCCTGCTGCTTCCCACTGCAGTTCAGCCCTCCTTGCTGGGCTGCATCCATGGACTCACTGCTCAGCCCACGGCTGGGGACTGGGAGAGCCAACAAGCAGCTGCCTGGAGCTGGTCAGCACAGGGCCAGCACTGGCACAGCAGCTCACCAAGCACACCAGTTAGAAATTAATTGCTCTCCAGCTCCTCACCCCAGAGTTTCTAAGCCCTGTTTCACAGCCACCCTCAGTGCTCTCCAACAAGGATCCAGGGCTGAGCCCATCCTCAGGTGCAGCACAAGGCTGCTCCCAGCTCAGGCACAGCACCTGGTCTGGGGGTTCATCACCAGGTGAAGGTTTCCCCTGTGATCACAGAATCTTTATGTTTCCTGGGACAGAACCCTCCCCAGGGGAAGACTGACCAAGTGCATTGTTTTGTGATGCCAGGAGCCCAGGCTGGGACAGAAGTCATTCAGGGTTATATAGGGTGGCAGCCCTACAATCTCACCCCACCCAAGATAAAGGGCAGGCCAGAAACCAGCTTCAGGTGCTGTGCTGTCTGTGTGATCACTCACCAGGCAGCTCGACTCAGGGACCCATCTTCACTCCTCACACAGCTTCGGAGTGGGGAAATGCCCACTGTGGGGAAGGGAACCAAAGCACAAAGGCAGATGAGCCAGCTGAGCTCAGCCAGGACCTGTCCTGGGCACAGGAGGAACAGCACACTCACCACCTGCCAATGTCACCAGGTATGTGACACCCTGCCTGCTCTGCTCATGGCAACCCAGGACCTTCTCAGGAGATGCAGATCCCAAAATGAAACTAGACAAACTAGCTCCAATTTATCCTATACTCCCAGAAAGCCAGAGCCCTGGAGGTGAGGTGTGCTGTCTCCACATGCCTGAAACAGCCACCTGTACAACGCAGCAGGTGAGAGCAGAGCTGCAGAGCACTTGAGCCGCATTCATCCCTTGGGAGAGGCCTGAAGGCTGACATCAAATCCAGCCCAAGGGAACACACCAGGTCAGACTTCAAAATCAGTGGTTAACAGCAGCAATGGCTCAAGGTTCCCCATGGCCAAAGGTGACCCTGAGATCATCACACTGCTCACTCATCAGAGCCTCCACTCCCACAGCCTGAGCATGCTCGTGTTCACACAGAGACCCTAGAGGGGTCCCAGAAGCCTCCACCCAACCCTGTTACTGGTGTTATGGAAGCACAGCTAATGAGAAAGGTGAATGACTGTCCCAGGAGCACAGTCTGCTGCTGGCAGCAGGGGTTACCATGCAAAAAGTCACTGAAGGCCCTGGGTGCATTCTCAGACTTGTGTTTCCCCTGGCATGTTTTACAGGGCTCAGCCTAAGTTCTTCTCTGTGGCACTGGTAACACCAGTCCCTGTAGCCCCAGGTGATGGCAGAACTCATGCAGGAAAATGTGGAAGCTGGAATTTTTCCCAATATAGTCTCTAGCACAGACACATCCCCAACAAGACAAGCCAGCACAAAGCCCGTCCTTCCCCGTGCTGGGTTACTGCACAACTGGGAGGAAATGCAGGCAGAGCCACTGTGTCTCATGCCACCACACAATGTTGCTTTTACTCAAAAACTGGCAACTGCAAGCCCCAGTTTGTGGTCACAGCCTTGGTTTCTCTGCTCCTCTGAAAGGGGGCACGTCCCACACGCCAAGGAGGAGGCTCAGGCAGTGCCACCTCCTCTGCAGAGGCTGGAACACCACCTCATTTGCTGCAGGGAGCTCTGCTCAGCCAGGACCTGGCTGATGTTCAGGGTACCTCCCAGTGCCCAGACAGAGCCTGCCTGGGAGCAATCCAACAGCTACCACTTGGGATATGGAGAGTGGGGAGGAGGTGTGCTACAGGACACCTCAGCATTCCAAACATTTCTGTCCCAATGATAGTGTTCAAACCCCCTAAGAAAACACCTCCACCTCATCTTGATGTGTGCAGTTTGTCCCTACACACATCTCCTCACCAAGCTGCACACCCCAGATGTACAGCTGTTCTTCTCAGGGTAGGAAAACATTTAATCCAAATAATCACAAGCCACTTGAAGGAAGAAGACTCTGCTGCTGCAGGGAAGGAGGAGTGGAAGCCCTAGATTTGCTTGGGCACACTGGGAGAAGTCTGGTAACCCACAGGCAGTACAGAGTTCATATCTGCAGTTTAATTTGCATGCAACTGCAAGGCATTTCCCCACACACAGAACTCAGAGTGTGGTTGGATCTACCATCACTTCTGTGGGAACAAACCTCAGAACCCCAGGCCTAAAGGCTTGAAGAATCATCCCAGAGGTTACCTGGCAATCCCAGCAGGAGAGATTCTCATCTCCATCTCCTTCTGGAGAAACATTTGGCACTGGCTAATGCTAGAAATAGATCCTCATGGACTAAATTACCATATTATCTGATCCCAGGTAAGTTAAAGACTCCACCTGGACACAGCCTAAATTTAGGCAGCAATTCAAGTCCCAGACACTTGTAGTGTGCCCACACAAATGCTACTTCTGTCTTCTAGAGCTGCAGCCCAGCACCTCAACAAACCGACCAAAGGAAGCTCCCGGTGACCTCAAAGACCTTGTCGAGGTCTGCCCTGTGGTGGAGGCACTTGTGCCAGGCAGCTCATCAAGAACCTATTCTCTCACCCTGGCTATAGGAACGGACAAGGGGTAAGTCAAGGCTGGATGTGGGCTGAGAAAGAAAACATTGTGACAGACATACACAATTATAGCACGCAGTCTTTGTTCAGCAGAGAGCCAGTGCTTGCCCTGGCGGTCATGTCGGCTGTCAGCTGTGCCTGGGACGGGCCAAGCCGGGCCAGTGACAGGCACTTGGGGCTGCTATGTGCAATGCAGTGCTGTGTGTAGGTGCTGAGGCATGAACAGAACAATGGCCAATAATGGAAAAAGAGGAATAGCAAGAGGTCTTCGTTCTCCAAGTGCCTCCTGAGCTCTGGAAGACTAAGGAAATCCAAGCGGCCCCCGGCAGCACACAGCGCAGGGCTCCGGTTCCGGCAGCCCCAGGCGTCGCTCTCGAGCAGCCGTGCAAAGTCACTGCGGGCTCTGAGCACCCAGTGCCGGCACACAGCGCCGGGCGGGCGCTCGCTGGTGGGGATCCACGGCAGGAGCAGGGCGGGCTGAGAACAACCGGCACGGCGGGAGGCCAGCGCCGGGCCCCGCGGCTCGCGGCCGGGAGCTGTGGGCCCGAGCGGCCCGCTCAGCCCCGGGCCCCGGCGGGCCCCGGCGGGCAGCGGCGCGGAAACCGGCCCCGAGGCGGTCCGGGAGGACTTCCCGGCGGGAAGCGGGCAGAGCCCCGCGGGGCGAGCCCCGAGGGAGGGGAGGCCCGCGGGCCCGGCCGCTGCCATGGGGACGCGCCGCGCACTCACCGCTGCTGCCGCCGCCCTCAGCCCCGGCGAGAGACAAAACCCAGGCCCGGCGCGGCCGCGCGGCTTTATCGCTGAGGGGGCTCCAAGCGGCCAATCAGGAGCCGCGCACGGCGCGCGCCGGCGACCCGGGCTTCGCGCGAGGATCGTCCCCACTCCGGAGGCGGGCGGGGCGCGAGGCCGCGCACGCGCAGAAACCGCCGGTGGGTGGGGTCGCGTGGGGAGTCACGTGGTGTCCCTGACCCCGCCCCCCGCTCACCTGGCCAGCCCCGCCCAAGGCGGGCGGGCGGAGCGCGAACTCGCGCATGCGCAATCAGCGCTGTGCCCTGGCAACCGGAACCGGCGGCCGAGGGAAGATGGCGGCAGCGCTGTGGTACCGGCGGCTTCGTTGGCAGCTGCCATCTTCCCTGCAGGGCCGCGGGGACACACGGACAGCCAGCGAGGGGGCGAGGGCACCAGGCCTTGGACTTCTTTGGGCTGCTCCAGTCCGTGGGCTGAAGAAGGGAGCTCAGCCCCTCTGAACACGGATCAGCTTTTGTTGACTTTTTTGTTGCAGGCTCTGAGATAGTCCGTGTGTTTCACTCTAGTAATTGTCCACATGTGGGCAGAGTCATGAGCCTTCCTCTGAAATACACGAAGCGCATTCCACCATTTCAAAGCACGTCCTTTCTCTCCCAAGAGCTTTCCCTCCGAACACCACCAAGGCTTCGCAAGGGCTTCCCCCGGGCTGGGCCTGGCAAAGGGCTCGGGAGCCGCTGGGGAGAGGTGAGGGAGGGCTGGGGCAGGTGTGCCAGGCCGGGGGAGCCGCCAAGAGCCAGGAGGGTGTGGGGCGAGGGCTGAGAGCCCCGTGGGGAGCAGAGCTGGGCGGGCCCGAGCCCACTGGGGCTCCGGGGCAGAGGCAGAGTGGGGCCGAGCCCCTGGCCGGGCAGGAACGGGCCAGGCCGAGCCCCAGGGAGCCCGGCAGGGGCGGCCGGAGCTCCGCTGGCCACAGCCTCTGCCCAGAGCGGCTGGAGCTCCATTCGCTGCAGCCTCTGCCCGGAGCTCCACTCACCACAGCCTCTGCCAGGGCGGCCCGGCTGGGCCCGAGGCTCCCTGTGCAGGAGAGGCAAAGGCAGCGGCAGAGGGCTCAGCCCCCAGGGCCTGTGCCCCTTCCATGGGCTCCTGAGCTGCGCTGCAGGAGAAGAGCCAGAGCGCCTCTGCCTGTGCCCGGCCCTGCTGCCAGAGCTGCTGCAGCTGCTGCGGGAGAACCGGGCCCTGGCGAGGCGCTGCCGCCGCCACAGCTCCCGGCAGAGCCGGGGCCCAGAGGGAAGGGCTGAAGGCAGCCTGGCCCTCAGAAGAGGAGGAGACTCCACTTCTCGCCTCTCCTCTGACTCTCCAGCTCCAGCTCATCTCTGGGCTTGCTGGACATGGCAGGGAATGTATGACCAGTGCTGAGCCCGGGCACTGCGATATTCCCACTCATAGGGGTTAGGAACCCCTTTGTTATTAGGAAAAAGAGGTTTCCCTGAAGTCTTCTCCATCCACAGTTGAAGTTTTTCAGGCATAGACTTCCCTGTCATGTTCTCACCCCCTAGCTGAAGCTGGGAAGAGTAGTCTAGTTCAATAAAGCTCATGTTTTCTATACAATCCTGTGTTTACTGTTCCCTGTGAGAACGGACAGTTTATTGTATATAATGTAAACCAAAAGCAAATTCTGTATTAAAAAAATTATGAACAACATATACAAAGATATCAAGAAATCTGCCCTCTTTTTGTGTTGTGTCCCTGTTTTTCAGTGAGCCTTTGCACACTCAGAACTGCCAGAACAGACAGAAGTCAGAAATTGTTATGAAGGTCAATATATAATATGACAATTTAGGGTCCAAGACTTCTCCAGGAGTCCCAGACACTTTACAACTGGGACCAGTCCAGTTTGTCAATGGGACTGCTCCGAGCAGTAGGTTTAGCTCAAGCTGTGAGAAGTGCTGAAAAGTTCCAGTGCTCACTTAAATATTTTCTTAAAGACATCTCTGCTGGGGGCTTTCCCACAACATGGGGTATCAGGGGCACTTTTGGGAGGTATCACAAAGGGAACAGAACAAACCTCTGCCCTGTTCTGCAGCCATTTCAGAAACACAGATTTAGGAGTTTTAGTAGAGATTGCCAAGTGAAGCAAGAAAAAAAGCCTTTTATGTATTTCCACAGCATTCCCTGCCTTAAAAATCAGCAGTGCAAACTGTGCTGAAGAAGTGAAGATGGAAGTCACAGAAGTGTAAACAGGCAGCGCTTGACAGAGTGGACTGAATCCTGGAACGTGAAGGGTGAAGCATTTCACTGCCCAAACCCAGGGAATAGGTCCTGGCACTGAGGGAAGCACCAGCACAAAGAGAAATGGGGGATGTAAGATCTATTAGAAAAATGGAAAGAAAAGGCACAAAAGTCAGCTGGGTGAAAAGAGGTTGCAGTGAGCTGTGTGCTGAAGGCAGGGCAGCCATGGGGTGTTTGTGTAATCAGAGCAGGCAGCCGGCAACGGGAGTGAGGCTCAGGCCCGTTCTCCGGGATGTCACCTGGGATCAGGCCACGAGGAGCAGCAGTGCTCCACCCATCGCCTGCGGCTGGGAATGGGCTTTCCAGCTGGGCAGCAAGGCCTCCACACACTGGATTTTCAGCGGGAAGGGGTGGGCTTCACTCGGTATCGCCTTCTCTGTTTTCTGTTCTCCTTCCTTTTCTGCTCCTGCTCTTTCCGGGCTCTGGCCATGGTAGATGTGATGCACTGAGAATCCAGAAAGTCCAGCAGCTTTGTCTTGGAAATTTTAATACCATTCTGTTTGAGCTCTGCATGCAGATCAGCCAGTTCGATGGGCTCATAGAAGAGAATCCTGTTGTACAGGGCCGTGTTTGAGCGGATGTAGCATCTGATTGCCTCCAGCTTTTCCTCTTCCCGAGCTGCTGCTTGAGATGCTGGAAATTCCTCTTCCTCCTCCTCAGATGTAAAAGCACATGTTTCAAATCCATTCACAAAGGAACTAAAAGCAGGATGAAATAGACCAGAGATCAAGGAAAGAACAGACCAACAAGAACAGGACCAGAGCTCCCCAAATCCCTGATGGTGCAGCGTTATGACTTCCCTCTGGGATCACAGACCCTGCACTACCAGCACCCACAAAATGAATGAGGCAGAACATGGCAGAGCTTCTGCAAACTTCCCATCCCAGCCAAGACACCACTGGTCCAACTCACCCAGCCAGAACTGTATGGAATTTCTGGCTTCTGGCCTTTCCCTCTTGGCAGGTTCTGCCAAGGGGTGCTGTGCTGTCCTCTCCCAACTCCAGCTGCAGGTTCTCAGGCAGCATGGAGTGCTCCATGTCACTGATCTGCAGACCACACATACCAGATTTGGGCCTTGCTCATAAGCAGCCCTTTTATGTTCTGAGAATAGTTCAGTGGGAATTAGACTGAAATTAGATGTGACACACTCAAGGAGGTGGCAGAGCAACTATAGGCCACAAGGACAGTCACCTCTGTTTGCCTCATTCCTACCTCATCTCTGTCCTGCACCCCTGAGTGTTTTGTGTAGGATTTCACTGCCTCACCTCTGTGAACCAAAGGAGATGTCACTTCCATCCACTGAGGAACATGCTGATTCCTGGGATGCCGGGAGCTCCTCGCCATCAGCTGCCAGGGACACAGATGGCCTTTCCTGCTCTTTGGCTCCTTCTGGGTGATGTGTCACTTTAAATCTGTCCTTGGGTGCGGCACAGCCTGTTCCATGGGATGCACCATCAGCCTCACCCCTAGGGAGCACTGCAGAAGCCTTGGCAAGCTGCTTCCTCTTGCCCACAGCCCTGAGGGCGCCGGCGCGATTCCCGCCCGCAGCCCGGCCTGCCTTCGGCTGCCTTCTGTCCGGGGACTTCTGTGGGAGGGGCTGGGAATAGGAGATTGCATCCTCAAAGTCAGAGTCCCCATCCTGGTGAGTGTACTGGAATATCTCCTTCAGCTTCAACACCATCTGGCGTTTTGGGAGAGCACGGACACCGAATCTGAAAGAGAAGGAGAAGGTGTGAGTTTTAGGGTACAGAAACGCGGCACCTTCCATTGCCACAGCTCAGCAAAAGGTTCAGGCCAGGAAGTGCAGCTGGAAAAGTCTGACATGACCTCAGAAAGCCCTGGCTGAAGCTTCACCATGGCTCCCCTTCTTTCACACTGCCTGCCAGCAGGTACCTCTTGTAAAGAGCCATCCTGGGGGATGCAATGTTTACCTGCTCAGCTCCTTCTTCAGCTGCGGGGTCTCCATGATGGAATAAGCTGGCATGGGTGTCACTGGAGTGCTGGGGGACCTGTTGTTCTCCTGACAGGAAGGTTCTGCAGCAGAATGAAATTACTGTGATGAGAATCAGTACAGAAAGGACTTTAAATGGCTAGTACTTCTCCTCTTAGTGGCAGAAATGTAGTATTATCTAATAACTGTTTAATACTTCCTTATAAGCTGCTTTAGTTATTACTCAGCTTCATAGTGGATAGAATAGTCAGCACTTTTTCCCCCCCCCTTAATCAGGATACTTGGTTTTCATTGACTTTACATCAGAAAACAGTTTAGACTGGGACATATGTCACATCTGAAAATGAGGCCATTCAGGGCTTTGCTAGAACAGGCAATATTTAGAAAGCAGTTAAAACCAGGTTTACTGAATTCTGTGCAGTGGTCCTTCTCCCAGGAAGCAAATTTCATAACAGAAACTTGATGCATTAAAAAATTGAGCAGGTCAAGCTACTGGGGTCTGGAGTTAGATACTGATTTAATGATGCCAGTTTACTGATACTGTGAAGCACAGCCAGTCTCACATCGTGTTCTAATCACCCCTTAAACTAATAATTTAGTATGGCATAATTATTTAATTAGATACTGTTACATCAATCCACTGGCAAGCAGGCCTGTGTTTTGTTCTGCTTTGGTTGTTTTTTCTCTATCCACAAACCCACAGCTTCTGCAAGGAGTACTATCACTACCAAAGGACTGGTGACAATGAAACACTCCAGGAATCCCACATTTAGACAGGCTCTTTCCCTGTCTAAAGCAAATGCCTGCACCTTCTTTGTGCCTGGCCCTGCCAGCTGCTTTGCATCAAAAAGCCCAGACCCTTTCAGTGTGTCAAGGTAAGATAATCACTAAAACCAGTTTAACCTAGCCCAATAAATCTAGTATCAATACAAGCTCTCACCAGGAGTCTTGACAGGATCTGTTGGACCGGCCTTTGCTGCAGCTGCCAACCTCTGAGACAGAGGAAGAATCTCTGGAAGTTCATCTTCCTTCTCTTCTCCATTCCAGTCATCCCAGATTTTGGAGTCCAAGTAACTGGCTCTGCTGCCCACTGATGAACATGGCTCAATAGGGCTCTTCTCAGGGCAGTGCAAAGTTGTTCTCCTGCCAGCAGGACTTCCTTGGACAGGGGTGCTGCCCTTAATTCCCTGCATCTGGACTGGGCTCTCCCCCTGCTCCTGCCAAGAGCCAGGGCTGGGGCTGCTGGCCATGCTGGTCTTTGCACAGCCAACCTGGCTGGAGTCATGGCAGTCACCTCTGGCTGGTGACAGATACCCAACGTGCCAGCAGTCATCAACAGGGATTGGGGGCTCCTCACACAGCAGGACACTGCTACCCAGAGAAGGCAGGCTTACTTCCCTGTCACTGTCCTCCAGCTCAACCACACTGATGTTGATTTTATCCTCCAGTGGCTGCTCCTGGCACGGAGGCACCCGTGTGGGTAAACCTGAGATACTGGCACATTTGCTTTCCATGTTGGTGTGGCCAGGGGAGAGGAGAACTGGATCTACTGGAGAAACTGGAAGGGGGTTCTTGGAAAAGGATTCTGCTGCCGGGCTGCTGGGTGGGCTCATTCCACTGGCCAAGTTTTTCATAGGTGAATGTTTGTCTGACAATATTTCGAGAACTTTTATTAAATTTCCAGCCATTTCATGGTTACTATTACCTGCTGCTAAATTCTTTGTGCTGAGTTTAGATCCTGCACCCTTTAAAGAATTAACACTTGTGACCTCAGTCTGTGTTGAGAAGCTTCTGCTTTTCTTCAGAACTGGTGTTCCTGGCACAAGCCAGGAGCTGTCTGTGCCTGGAGACATTTCATTACTGAGCCTTTTCCCAGGGCTCAGGTTTGGACTCTGTTTGATCTCTGTACAAGCACCTGTTTGTCTGCTGAGAGGAAATTCAGGACACACCTTTACATCACGACTTACACACACCGTATCTGTATTGCCACATGAGACCTGGACTGATCTCTGCTCTGTTTCGGGGACTGATGAATTGTGGTCAGGTTTTGGTATCTCAGGACCTTTTTCCATGTCTGTACACTTCAGGTGCGCAGGGACTTCCATTTTCTTCAGAGCAGAGTCAGACTCTGGCAACTTCTTGCCTTGTTGTAACTCCATTTCATCATCAGAAGAAGATAAAACAATAACATCACCCTCCTTGATCCCCTGAGCTGCAGCATCCTGAGTCCTGCCTGGTGATGACAACACTGGGACATGTGTGTGCTTGTTTGATTCACTGTGAGGAAGCTCTGCTGGAGAAACTGTGATCTCATTTTTTGATGCAGCACCCAGCTCCTTGGCTTTCTGGGAGTGTATTTTATCAGATGGGGATGATTTTTCCTTTTTGTTTTGCTTTGGTGTTGACACATGTTCTCTGGCAAACTTTCCCTCTGATTTTGGAGATGCAGGTGAAGAGCCAAGAGCAGGAAAAAGGGACACATAAGGCTGGGGAGTTGGACTCCTACAAAATCCATCCTTACATGGAGAGCAGTCTTTTTGTGACTTGCTGAACAGAAGTGAATCATTAAGACCAACATGTTTTTCACTAAGGGACTTTCCTGATTCTTTGGTAACTTCTTTCACTGAAGGCTCACAGTGATACCCCTGAGAGGCAGAAAACAAAAGTTCATAGCTGTCATTTAGACCAGTATCACCCTGTAAACCAGGAAACTGCTCTTCACAGTGATTTGCCTTGTCATGTGAGACCTGAGGTGACCTGGAATCCTTCACATCCTCACATCTCCCAGCAGCCCCTACTTCATTAGCACCATGGGATGTTCCATCCCATTTCTGAGGTTCACTGTGGCAAGGCACAATAGTGGTCTGTAGATCATTCATGGTCTTGCACCTATTTATATTCTGCATCTTCTCTTTTTGTGCAGACAAGTCACATTCAGATCTTTCCACACTGTTGCCATCCCTCAGATCTTCGAGGCTGCAGCTTACTGAAGCAGATTCAGGTCTCTTTGCCTTTTCCTGCTCAGTTTGCTGGTTTGTACCTTGGACTGCCTCGGTGTCACTGCAGATGCTGCAGTGTGTTCCCCTGCTCACCTCTCTTTCACCCTGAGCCATCTTTCTCTGAGTTGCAGCAAACTCATAGATTTCCTCCAGTTCTTGTTCTCCCACCTCACTGTCATCCTCCTTCTGGCACTCAGGGCTCAGCATAGCTACTTCTTCCTCATCTTCACCCACCCACACTGACTTCAAGAGGTCTTGGAAGTTCTCAGCTCTGTCCTCACAATCTTCATCATCCCTCACAGAGATAAGATCATCTTCTGAATCCACTCCAGAGGACACCTGGCTCTCTCCAGCGCTGCTTTCACGCTCTGCCATCAGTTCCCTCACACCAAACCTGCAAGGGTACAACAGTCAATTAGTATTTCCTCCTCCAGTATTTCTCCACTATTTGGCTGTCAGATCATTTTCGTAAGCATTGTAAGGAATTTACTTGAGGATGTTGAGTTTCCTAAGATGTACAAGATCCAGTGTACTCCTAAAATTCCAAATACCCTTTTCCAGGTCACTCACATGAAAGTATCAGGCACATTCTTCCTTTTCTGTGTTTGAGACTGACTACACTAAATCCCCTTGGCAATGGGAATGTCCCATGGAATGGCTGAGGCTGGATAATATCTGCTATGTGCAAGATTCCTGGCTTTTCTAAGTGACAGGATACCTCTCTATATACATTTGGAAAGTCCCAACCATGTCCCATCCATATCTCAGCAACTGCTCCTGTTTCAAGCTCTCAGTGCACGCTTAGGACACAACACATTAAAGCCTGAGCATCCAATACATTCTACAAGTGTTGTTCAGATGAAATAAGAATCACATAACAGAAGTTGTGCTCATCATCTTCAACATCAGCTGCCAACAGACATCCTGAGACAAAACTCAGCCAAAGTCTGCAGAGCATATACTGAACACAGAAACTCTTATACAGTTTTTCGACTGAGAGCAGGATGTCCTTATGGGCAAGTTCTATTTAAGACGTAGCAAAGCACCATGGAATTTGTAAGTCCCTAAAACTGCAATGAAAGCTCTCAAACTGGGGTCTGTGTGTCCGAAAGCCTGAGAGGGTCCAAAACATGCTCAGGGTACACACCTGGCAGCCAGAGCCTGCAGCTGGGGCCGCAGCCCAGCAGGGAAGTTGGTGTCAGCAGCATAGAGGTACCGCAGGAAGGCAGCCACAGCCTGGGCCGACACATCGCTCAGCAGCACCCGGCGTGTCGGCGCGGCCCCGTCCTCCTCCACCACCAACCCCTCGCTGTGCACCTGGGCAGAGAAAGCAAAGTCTGCTTGCTAATAAAGCAACACAACACCTACATTCATCCTTGTTCCCATCACCTCCTTCCATTCACTCCTGCCCAGCCCTGGACCAGGGTGCCAGGGCGGGGCAGTTACGCAGAGCTGCCTATGGAACAGACTATGTCCCTCCTGGCCCTATGGCTGTTAATTTTGTTTAACTGCTTGCTTTAGTCACATGTATAAAAGGTGGTCTTAGAGTTCTCCACTTAGTTTTGCAATCAAGTTACTTCCCAGCCCAATTTCCATCCACACCTCTCTGTATGAGCTTAATCCCTGGTCTGTTTTGAATTTACCTGGAAACTGCACAGGAGCAGGCTGGGAGCTATTAATCTTAAAATGCCCTGGGAACATAAGAACTCCTTCACTAGCCTTGCAAAAAGCAGTCACTGCAGGTACCTTCAAAGCAAGAGTGACAAAACCTCTGTGTAGATTATTTTAAAGTACTTCCCAGAAACTTCCTATTCTCTGCTCACACTTCCCAGCCTGGGTGACAGGCAGGACACACCAAGATGGACAAGGCAGTCTGTACTTGCACAGGGACAAAAATGCAAGGGCAAGAAGCACTTTGAAAGCTTCCTTCATTGCTCATGGGTGGAATGCAAAGATCCTTGACCCCCCTCCATAGCCTCCATGAATAGGATAAAGCAGCACATCTTTCACCACTTTGTCAGAATTTTTTGTGGTTTCCTAAGCTGAAACACCACTGCAGGTCCCGAGGCATTGCCATTAAGCCCAGCAGTGCTGTGTGCTGGTTTGGGGCACTGGCTGGCTGTGGGAAGGGGCAGTCTGGGCTCTCCAAAGCAGGAGCAGAAGGAATGCCAGCAGCACTCACAGCCTGAGCCGCCGCCGGACACCGCGCGTACAGCACGAACAGGTGGGCGTAGAGGACGTCCCCGCTGTCCACCTGGAACTGGACATCACTCAGGTGGGGGTTGTTGACCATGGCACCAAAATCTTGAGCCAGCAGCCCGAGAGAGGTCTAGGACACAAAAGGAACACAAAGACAGGTGGTAAGTTACAGATGTCAAACACTTTCTCAGAAAACTAAGAAGGGAGTAACCCAGTTTATCAGCACTGCTGTGCTGTGGGCCCAGCCTGGACATACCACCTCTGCCACCTGAAGACAATCATCAGCTTTATGGACATCAGGTCTTCCACAGGACAAGCTGACAGGTCTAACAAACATTCCTGCTTTGTTTTCCCTCTACTTTTTCACAGCCAGCCCGTTGTGGAGAAAGGGCAGCTGTGTTGTATTCTGCTGTACTTGTGTCACAGCATATTATCACCCTCAGATCTCACCACATGTTTCCTGCTGTGGTCTAGCCACAGCCTATAGCTGGCCTCCTGATCTACTGCCTCCCACCACAATTTTAGGAAACTGTAACTTCCACTTCAACAGAATTGAACTCAATTCACTATTATCAGGGTAAGAGGAAAGAGAATGACTCAGGAAGGGGTAATGAGCCTTTCTTCTCTCTTTTTACTGTCTAGCAATGACAGCTGAGAAGAGCAGCTCTGCAACAAGACAGAATAAAACTAATGTAGGCATCCAGTTCAAAGGAATTTATGAGCATGCTACTGAAACCTCTTTTGTAAATTCCACTCCATTTTAAAAAAGAAACACAACTTTTATTATCGTTCCAGAACCCTTGGCTAGAATTTTGGGGAGAGCCAAGTTACCTGTGGCTGTTTATGGTGATGGCAAGGTCAGGCCTGGGGTATGCTGCCAAAGACATCAAGCATGGCAAGACAGCTCCTCTGGAGCTGCTCCCAGGCAATCTCCTGAAGACTCAAATCCCTCCTAGTGCTGCAGCTCTGGAGGTGGCCCTGGAGTGCTTCACACCCTCAGATCACAGCTGGGTTGAGAAACTGCCTAACTGCATGTGAAAACCAGTTTATGGCTAACATGCTAATCACTGACCTTGTGCTTTTCAAACCTATTGCAGAGCTGAGGAACTGCAAGTTTTATTCCAGGGAACATCTGCAGGACATGCAGTTCCACCTGGAACAACACAGCTTTTCATTTTCTTAGCAGGTTTCTACATTAGCAGTGGGCTGTGGAGAGCCAACCTTTGGACTCGCTCCATCCAGCAGGAATTAGCAGCACACACTGGAACACTTCTCCCAGCCTTTACAGGGAACATTCTGCATGTTGTGGCAGTGCTGTGGACTGATCTCCAAAGGGAAGACAGGAAACTCAGTTTGGAAACTAATCTGACTCCTCTTGTTTTCTTATTCTTGGCAGGTGGGATACCTGTGGGGCTGCTCTGGGGCTGCCAGCAAACACAGGCTCCAGACATGACATTCCAGGCAGCGAGCCCAGAGCAGCTTTCCTGATGGTGCTAAAATTATCAATCAGGAATGGGGAAATTAAACAAGGCCAGAAACCTCCTGGCTGCTCCATCCTCTGTGCAAGGCAAAGAAACTGGCCAGAAGACAGCTCTGAGCAGGTATGAGCTGTGTGTTGGAGAACACACCAGAACATTCTCTCCTGCTGAGGAGGCCTCTGAGACTGGACCCCACTGATGTGACCAAGGGTCTTCAGCATGGGGTCATGTTACCAATGCAATGGGTGCATTTGCTCTGCATGGTTACCCTGTGCCCAAATAAAGCACAAATCTCTCCCACTGGCAATCCAGCTCTTCAACAACACTTCATTCACTCAAGAAAACTATAATGGAAACAAACAGACTCTGAAAAAACAAGAATACTTGTTTTACTGGGAGCAACTGAGTTTCAACAACAGTGTGAAAACAGTTTCTGTATTTTAGAGACCTGGTCTCTGGTTTAACAGCAAAGCAAAACAAGGCCTTTTCCTGCTAAGGACAATTTTTTTTAATACTCCCAAAGAATATCTAGAGTTTCTGTACCAAGTAGCTCAGATCCTCAAGTTGAATACCAATTCTCACCTCAAGGAATTGTCTCCTTTTAGAAATATCTTAATCCTTTAAGCACAATATGAAAGTATATTGTCAGAGCATCAAAATTTATCCAGCACCAAAATGTACTTCCTTTCAGGGCATGATTATTTATTATCAAGCAAAAGATAGTAAGTTTCATCAGATAAAGTGGATGACCTTGGTAAGAAAATTAATTCGTTTTACTTTGTATGAACTTAAATTTAATAAAACTGATTATAGATCCATGGAAAATTACACATCCCCTGGTGCATGTGGGATAAGACGACATCTACAGAACACCACAGGCTTGATAAAAAAATCATCTCTGACTTACTAGGCTGTGTTTCTCACTCAGCCACCATAGAGCACACACTGATTCTCAATCTAGATCCTCTGTGTTCCTACAATTGAGGGGTTTCTACACAGAACTCTTTAAAAGCCCAGTTAGCAGCAAAACACACTCATCTTCCATGGCCCTCACAACATTCCACCATCTACCAGGCTTTTATGCCAGGATTTAGTACAAGTCAACCAGTCCTTGCAAGAATTTCCCCTCCCACTGCAGGACACAGCGTGGAAAGCTGCCAGAGGAGGAAGGAGCTCCATTCAGAACCAGCCAGAGCTGGGTGTGTGAGCCCAGAGAGAGCAGCAGCAGTTCTGTCTCTCCTGGGCTGCTGCCAGTTTTCTCCTGGATAACCTGGGCATTAAAGCAGTGTACTGCACAACATTCTGCAGCTGCATCACTGCTTCTTGCCCCCAAACACTCTCAGTGCTACAGCTCCCTAACCTGCACAGCCTGGCCTTCTGTTTCCTTGGCATTTAAATTATCTCTCATCAGGTAGGACAAGTACTGAAAAATCCCCAGGCTCTCGTGGGCATGGATAGAACACCCAGCTGTGCTGATCTCACCTGTGCCCATGAGGAATCCTCAAGTCACTGTGAACCTTAAGCACCACTCTGTTTCCACAGAAAGGAATGGGAAATATTCCACACTTCTTTGAACTGCATAAATGCAACAGTTTTTAATTCTTATAGATAAATATACAAAGAATGGAAAATTTGGTTATCCTTACTCTTTTAGTGCTGCTCCTGACGAGTTTCTTCTTCTTGGATGGGGGCACAAAGCCACTAAGTGGAAGATCACTGGAAGTCAGTTCTTCTCCTCAGGGAAGAAAATGCACATCACAAATCACATACAACTTCCTTGTGAGACAGAATGATCTAAGAACTCCTACGAGGATCCTTCCTGTGACAGCTGCTATGACCAGGCTAGCTGGGCTGAAGGCTCAGCCTCTCCCTCATGCCTTTTTGCAGAGTTTGGCTCTGGGTTGTGACAGGCTGAGGGTACCTAAGCACCATTTTACTGTTATTTATATGCATTAAAGGGCCAGGGACCATTTGCTGCAGCTTAGCAGGGGAAGTGAGGAGTATTATATCCAAGTGCAAACACAGGCAGGTGAGCTTAGGAACCATGTTCTCTTTCACAGTTGAACAGGAGACACAATTCTGCTGAAGAGCCAGAGCTCTTTAAGGGGTACCACTGCCCCTGAAATGTGCAGTTGTGCACCACATGCAACTGTGACTGGGGACATTAGAGAGTTGCCCACAGAGGAATTCCGGTGTTGTATTTTTTCAACCCTGAGTGGGCACAGATAAACTTCAGGTTTGTGTAATCAATGTCCATCACAAAATCATCCCTCTTGTGCATCTCTCACCCAACTGTCTCAAGACCTGAAAAGACGGTGCACGGAACAGAAAGGCTGTCCAGGTACAATCATGGAATCACAGATTGGTTTGGGTTGGAAGGGATTTTAAAGCCCATCCAGATCCACCCCTGCCATGGCAGGGACTCCTTCCACTGTCCCAAGCTGCTCCAAGCCCTGTCCAGCCTGGCCTTGGACATTTCCAGGGATTCAGGGGCAGCCACAGCTGCTCTGGGCAACCTGTGCCAGGGCCTCAGCACACTCATAGGGAAAAATTTCTTCCCAGTATCTAATCTAAATATAACCTACTTCAGTTTGAAGCCAATCCCCCATGTCCTATATGTCTTTGTGAAAAGTCCCTGTCCAGCTCTCTTGTATGCCCAAGATAAAGGAATGAAGATTTTGTTCCAGCTGTTGAACACATCCAGGCTCCCTCCTGGCAGAAAATGCTTTGATTTCTTTATTTTTAAAATCAAATTTAGTATCTGCTGTCCAGGAATTCTCTTAAAAGCTGGAATTTGTGAATAATTTCAAAAATATCAGCTTGATTGTATCTACATCTCACTGCAGGAAAATGTGCCCCACATGATCACCTCTTGGATCAAAACCAACAACTGTGGGTGCTGCTGTGGCTCTCTGATTCAGCAGCCACAGCCTGGCTCTGTGTAGCTGAAGGGACCAGGGGCAGGGCTCACAAAGCTGCCAGAACTCACCTGGCTGCCCTGCTGCCTGAACATGGCCAGAGTCAAGGTTCCACTGAGTAAGGGTGAGTCCTTCCCTGGCCAACTCCACCAGGTCCTGCAGGGTCTGAATGTCCTTCTGGCTCGGGGATAAAAGCTGCCCATCTCCTTCAGGGCCTGGCTTGGCTTCAACAGAAGTTTGGCCTCCAACCTTTGTGCAAGTGGGCTCCTGAGAACTGAGGTCAGGCTGAGTTTGCTGGGATACTTTTGGCTGATGAGATCCCACCGATGGCTGAATGTTTTCTGGCTTATTCTGATCAAGTGAGGAGGAAAAAAAGACACCAATAAATTAGGTCTTGTTTTATGTGTTTGCAAAGCTCAGAGTACAGTGTCTGCTTCATACTCCTGAAACATCTAAGAAGGATCACAGAGCATTTGTCCAGGTACAGGGGATTCTGACAAACTGCCCTCTGCAGTTCTGTGAAGAACTATGGTCTAGCTCCAGAGATAAGAGAGCTCTGAACAGAAGAAAGAAAACTACAATGCAAAATGCAGAAAAGTTGGTTTCTCCAAGAGCATGTCTGTGCAGGCAACTGCCAAGCAGGGAGAAAGAATGGGAGAAATGCTCCCAATTCAACATCTAAATATTTCATTATAGCTGGAATTCCTGGCAAAAGTCACAGCTGAAGCTCTCCAGGTGCTTCTGTTCTGAGTTCTGAAATGCTTTTGCAGTTACATGTAACTAAATCAAACTTGCACCTTGAGTGGGTATTTTCCAGGTTTGGTCCTCATTTCTCAAAAAAAAATTTGCTTGTTTATTTCTAAGTAAAAATAGTTCAGACATTTCTGTGAATGGAATGAATCAGAGGAAAAACACACTCTTGCCATGATTTTAAAGACCTTCCTGCTTTTTATTATTAAACTTCTTTGGCAGTTTCTGGCTTGAATGAAAGGTCAAAACTTCCTAGAATGGAGTTCCTCCTCTCCAGTGTCAACCTGCAATAAGTCAGAGAAACATTGGGCTTTGACTAGGGAAGAAGTATTAACTAAAGCACCTAAATATGCACAGTAGATTTTGAACACAAGTACCAAACACTTCTTCAAGAGAAGAAAGAGGGAAGAAGATATTTTTCTTGGAGAGACTGAAAGAGATTCCTCTGTTTCTGTGGGCATTTTTTATAAAAAGACAGAGCACTGGAAGAGGCAGGTCCAAGTGGAACCAAAATGAAAGAATGGAACTGAGACCTGGATCAAAGCTCACATGCACCAGGAGGCAGTGGGATGTACAGGGAAACCCTGAGTGCAAATGCTTTGCTGTACAACTCCAGGCACTCCAACCTTCTCTGTGCTAGCAAATATCAGGTTTCAGTTTAAATTTTTCTCCCCAGTCCTTTTTGAGTGCAACATGGGCAAAGTTCACGCTAGAAATGACCAGAAAGAAGTGTCAAGTACAAAAACAAGAGCCAAGCTGCTGTAAATATGGACAAACTAATGGCACAATGAGCAGGATGGGATCCCTTTACTCAGTACTCTCTGTTCCCATCCCTTTTACTTTCTGAAAGCACAAAAACAACAGTAACATGAAGCTTGTTCTCCTTTCCAAAAAGCAGAAATGAAAGTTCAAGATCTTCAAACCTGACTGTGTAAGACCAGGGGAGGACAGGTCACAGGCAGTGAGTGTGCAGAGAGAGGGGATCACTGGTTTACATTCCCAATCAGGAAACAGAAGGGATACAAGAACTAGGGTACACACATATCAGAGCAAGGACCCACCTGCACAGGCTTCCAAGGTACAATTGGAGGGGTTAAGGCTGCAGTGTAGAACGATTCAGGGTCACAGGGTCCTGTCAGAGCACTGATGTTCCATAAAAAGCATTTCTTGACTTTGGACAATGGCATGAGCCAGGCTGCTTTTCCAGATTCATCCTCCAGAATCCTACTAATGGGCAACTGAGGGGTGGGAGGGAATTCCACCTCTTCTGTCAGCATCATAGCTACTCTTTCCTGGATCCTCTTGTGGACCTTCTCTGGGTCCTGGAGCAGCAGAGGTGGAGGGGCACTGGTGCCTTTTCTACGCCTTTTTTTCTCTTTAAAAAGAAAAGGAACCCAAGTAAGTAAACAGCTGAACACACAGGGCAGAGGAGATCAACACAGCAGCTTCTTCAGTGCTGTAATCAGTGACAACCAAAAGGCATGGAACACAACTCTGAAGATTGTGCAGGTAGTCCAAAACCTTACATGGCCCTTATGGGAGAAATGAACTCCACCAACACACCTGTGAAGGACTCCTTTTCTTGTGCTCTGGTCATGGGTGATATCAAACCACAGCTCACACAAACACTGGGCAGATTTCATTTGGAAATGCTGTGTCTTACTACCTTTGCCTTACTAATGCCCAGCCCCAAATCCAGCTGGGAGCACCTATGGGCAGGAGTAGGGTTGTGAAGAGTGAAGTCTCCCCTCTGTACAGCTCTCAACCCTCTCCCCTCTCCCCAAAGGCAGTTTTCTGCTTTTCTAAACCCTTCTGCACTCTGAAATGGTGAGGCTCTGCTCAGCAGCATATAGTGGACACACATGGCACTACAGAAAATACAAAATTATATGAGATAACACCAAAAAAGCTGCACTAATCCAGGCTGCAGCAGGAGGCATAGGAAAATAATCTACTACAGGATAAATAATCATATTTTCATGTTATTTTTCCTCACACAGTTTACAAGAAACAACAGCTTAAGACTATTTTACAGACTCAAAGCAACAAATCAATGAAAAAAAGCACAGGATTCCTGAAACCCATGGACATCCTGCTGTCATTCTTGACTGCATCTGGATACTGCATATTGTTGAAGCTTTGACAACATGAACAAACCAGAAAGAGGGCTGTCATTCCTCCTGTATCCAACAAGGAAGTTTTGGTGGAGAGCAGCTTTTACTGCTGCAGTAACAGCCTCAGACAGCAACTTGCTGTAACACATACCTGATCCTGGTTTCCATTTGATTGGGAAAGCAGCCACTGCTTTCACATTTGTAATTGATTTTGCTTGTTCCTGCTTTTCTTGCTCCAACAGAGAGCGTGACATTGCCATGGCAACCTGCAAATCTTCATCCTTAGGCTCCATTTTGGCCCTCTTCTGTGTTTTCCTCAAGTCCTCACTAGAGGGGCCTTTCCGCTTGGCCCTGCTGGGCTGATTGCTGAAATCCAAGAATGCAGCAGGAAGCCCAGTTAATGTGGCTGGATCAGAGACAACAATCACTGAGTATTCCAGAGCAGCTGTTCCATTTGCTCAGAGAGATTCCCATGTCAAGCATAATAAAAACCATTCAGTACTTTCTTTCCTAGCAGAGAGCAAAGGATTTCTTATAATTCATAGAATTTAGAGAAGTCTTATTTTGGGATGTAAGCATCTGCTATCTCTACTTTGAATGATTTTTTCTACCAAAGGGGAAAAAACAAGTTGAAGCAGGGAGAAAACCAGATCACCAGAAAATGTTTTTCCCACCAACCTGCTTCCACAGGGAACAGACAAAGGTCCTTCCTTGGACTTATGAGCCCCTCCATAAATTCACTCAGGCACCACATGGTGCACTCTGAAGATTCTGCTCAAATTCAAGTGAGCAGCTCTGTACAAGCACATTCCAAAACATCACATCTGCTTCCTCTTTGGCTCAGGGTGAAAGGATGTTCCCAGGACAGCCATGAAATGAGGAGCTGAGGCACTGGCACCACAGATCTCAGGAAATGCTCCACACTCATACTCTGTGGTTTACTCAATAAGCTCAAACACTCCTATTCAGCTTTACTGAGCAATTACCTCACAGAGCACAAATCATTCTGACAAACCACTGCAAGGTTATTTACTCCCCATTTTGCTCCTGCCTGCTGGCTTTTAAAGTCATCCACCACCTGACCTCTTCTGAGGGAAATTCAGATGATTTCTTCAACTCACTGCCGCATCCTCCTCACCTGGTACTGGGTCATGGCTCTACTTGACCTGCTCTGGGATCAGGGTTCACCCAGTCAGCCTTGCATTTACTGTTCTTTCTGACTTCCAACACCTCTCAGGCCAAAGCAACCAGCATCTTTTTTTTTTCCTACCAGCTTACCTGGTAGGACACTGTAGAGCTGCGTCACCAAGCGTGGCCACCTGCAACTGCACTGCCTGAAGCAGCAGATTAGGAGGCACCTCCATCTCCACAGCACAGCGTTTCAGGTGACTGACTCGGCTCTGGGGGGTTTGGAACTGCTTCCCACAGATGGGACACTCAGGGACCACTGGTTTGCTGGAGGATGACATCTGTGCTTCTTCCATCTCATCCAGACACCTGGGAGACAATGGCAAAGCTTATCTATGGAGACTTTAAAGGGTCCATGCTAAGACTGAAGCCATTAAGATATTAATACATTAATACTAATGCATTATTAATATAAATACATTATACAGTATTAATATTAATACATTAATAATATATTTATATTAATATATTGATATATTAATATTAATTTATATTATTAATAGAAAGTACAATCACTTCTACTATCACTAACAGCCATGAACATCCACTAAAGAAACAAGAACTATGTGCCCACTGCTGTGAGGAACATGACATGGAACAGTTACATGGAGACAATGGTCTCAGAGGCATATTAAAAACATACTGTTCAAAGGCAAGTGCAGTGAATAACTTTAGAATCATAAAATCCCACATAGTTTGGGGTGGAAGGGACCTTAAAGGACATCTTCATCCATGTCCCTGCCATAGGCAAGGACTCCTTCCACTAAAACAGGTTACTCCAGTCTTGCCTTGAACATCTCTTGGAATAAGGAGTCCATAGCCTCTCCAAACAACACACTTCATGTGTGTCCATCACCCAATCCCTCTTCCTGCACTCATTCTAACATTCCAGCTCATTTATAAACCCCTGTTAACAGAAAAGAGAGAAGCTGAATTGACACCATGCTCCAGAGTGCAGCATCATGAACTTCAAATAACTTCTGGCAGGCCAAAACTATGTAAAAATTCATACTTGTTCTTTTTCTGTTCTTTCAAAAGAGATTCAGGGTATGAAATTCTGGATCTGCAGGACCTATTACAAAAGTCACTCCCTGGTTAGGTAATGACACACACAGGGCTGTGCTAAGAGACCATTCAGCACTGGAGATTACTGGTGTGTCAGTGCATCTGCCCATCTACAGCTTCACTCTTGGAATGAAAGCTGCTATCAAAAAATCCCTGCCTAATGTAACCTTGTAACCTCAACACATGATTACATGTGAATAGTTCAGAAAGCCTGACTTTCCAAAAAACATATCTAGCACTGTTGATGTTTTATAGCTTTTTCAAGCAGCACAAATTGTCTGAAAACAGAAACAACAGTACCACCTAGAAAACTGCAGGTGCAAACAAGCCTGATCAGTGGGAGCCAGTCAGTAGCATGATGTAGGACTGGACAATCTACATCACCCCTGCTTTCTGGAAGTGCTTGAACTAAGAATTTACAATCATTCAAATGTGTTGTTGCTGATACTCTGTCAACAGAAAAGCACAGTTTTGATTTCCAGAGAGTTGTCTGTATATAATAAATTGTGTTTGATTTTTATCACTTAGGAAATTGTTCAATGAAGGGCAGGAATTTCAACTGAGTCATCTCTCTGAGTAACATCACATTTTCCTCAGCAAACAGCTCAGATACAGGACATACCAGATGTCCTTAGATGAATTTTAGCAAAACAGAACAAACACAACTCTGTTGGCTGAAATCAGTAGATCTCAAAATTGACATTAGGGAGTCATCACTAACGGAATCATTAAGGTTGGAAAACACCTTTAAGATCACCAAGTTCCTTTACAATGGCAGCTCCTCTGCCACACTGCTAATGAAAGCAGATTTGGCCTGGCCACACCCATGCAGAAGTCCGGCAGGGCAAGGCAATCAGCCTCTGCTTTCACACCGAAATGACTCGTTAATTCAAGCCACAAAGGCAAAGACCCTTGTGCAGAATCCCTGCTCCTCATTCTTCCAAGGCTGGGCTGAGTGAGGAGTCTGTGGGGGCTGGATGGAAAGGACAGGTCCTGCTGGTGTTTGACCTGTTGACGTGCTGCTCTCGCCGCAGGGTGTTCATGGCTGTGAGATCCTTCTGGCAGATCTGACAGAAGAACAAGCCTGCATCCTCCAGGCTTGCCAGGGCGTCCTCCTTGGATTCCTGCTGAAGAGCCAAAGCCAGAGCACCGTCGTGTTCCACGGATGTGGGATGGTGGGTATCTGGCAAAGAAGGCAGAGATGATGTAAGATGGAAAACTAAATCCTGTCTGGAAGGTGAGAAACTGGTAGACTTGTCATTATTAGCTTATTAAATTAGACACACAAAAATTCATTGCAATCTTCCTTCTTGCATCTTCACACCTGATCTCCACCAGGAAAGGTACAACCTGCTCCTTTCCAACACCCCAAGATTGGACCAGCCCAGGAGCAAGAGGTGACAATTTGCTCACAGCACATCACATGTCAGAGACAATGAAGGGACAGTCTTGGCTGAAGTTTCTGGGGAAAATATGGAATTTTATACATCAAATGTACAACACAGCAGACTTTCATGCCCATACAGAACCAACAGGGACTTGATCTATAAAGAACCAACCAGAGTAAATTTCCTGTGAATTTAATTTATCAACATAGAACATACCACCTTAGAGAGTGCCTGGAGAGGTACCAAAGATGGGGCTACCTAAGAGCTGCTTAACACTGTCCCAAGGGAAGGATGACCAAGGGAAGGATAACCAAGTTCACTGGTCCTGTTAGAATTTCAACCTGTTTCCAGAGAGACAATTATTCCTCTAGAATTTCCATGAGATTAATTCAGCCTTAGAGAAGACCTGGGAAAAAGGTATGGATAATCCTTTAATGAAGTTTTTTCAGATATTTGGAGTGATTTGCACAGCAAGCCACTAGGCTAGCCAGGAACAAAGCCCTGGGATCCAGGACTGCTCCTCAGGCAACCATTCTCACCAGCCACTCATTCTGCACACACCAGAGCCAAGAGGAGACACGTACCATCCTCAGGAGGGTTCTGCTCCTGGCTCCCGGCAGGGAAATCCCTGCTGGCTGCAGCCTTTGGCATGCTCCCATCCGAGCTGTGTTTCAGCTGCTCAGGTGCCACCCTCTTGAACTGCTGCATTCTCTCCACCACCAGCTCTGCCACCCGCACCTTGGGGGTGGGTGAGGAGCAGGTTCCTGGAGGAGTAGCGGGAAGGAAGGGCAGAGTAGTCTGGGAGCAGCCACTTGCTGGATTTACTAGAGGGGGAGAAAACACCAGTTTTACCAGGCAGTTTTAAACACACACTGAGAGCAGCTGCAAGGTCCCTCCCTGAGAGCAGCCTGGGCCAGGCTCAGTTCTGCAACAGCCATTCTTGGAGAAGTGAACTATTTGTGTAGCCACAGTAACAACACTGGGGTTCTGTGCTACAGGGGCGTTTAGAGACTTCTGTATCCCTTTTATAGGCAGGAATATAAAGAAAGCCCTTGCAGGAAGGTCTCCAGCAGGGACATGGAAGGCACTCCCACAGCCCTGCTCTCCCAGCATTCCCACCACACAATGTCCTGTTCCTGACTGACCTAATTTATCAGTTTAAGGACTTCCATCACTGGTGACTGCATTCTGGCCATCATGTTTAACAGCTACTGAAGGACTAATCCTTTATTAATTAATCCAACACCTTTCTTAACTCATTCATGTCTTTGCCCTTGAAAACATCCAGTGACAATATGTCACCATACAATGAAGCATTGAGTGAAAAAGCACCACAATATGCTCTGAGCTTGCTTTTAGATGATCCAAGAGTACTTTTCTCAGTTCTGATACTGCAAAAAACAGTGAATAATGACTGGCCAGCAAATCACTTTGTACCAAGGCTTCACCTTACAGAGGGACATCTGCCTGCAGCACAGGACACACTCCAAGGTTAAACCCACGTAAGGCACAAGCCTGCTTTCAACAGTGCTACTGTGTCCCCTCTGGGTGAACTTCTCAAAACCTTCACTGACATAGAGTCCTTCCAGTCCTTGCCTATCTCCTGTTTGAACTGTTTCAGGTCACTTACCTGTCAGAGGCCTCTGGCTACACTCAGTAGTCCCTGTGCTCAGCTGGCTGGCAGGGAGAGGGCTTCTTGCTCCATCCTCCTGTGCAGTCTCACCACTACAGGCTGCAGCATCACCATCTTCTTCATGCACCAATGCTTGCTCCTCTGGACCCAAATTTTGAAGAAAGTTTGTCTCCTTCACTGCTGGTAAGTGATGATGGGTTTGGCTCTTAGCAGCAGCTTTGCCTCTTCTTAATCTGCTTTGTGTTGTGGTGCTCTTTGGCCTGTTCTGAACCCTCTTTGTTGTCTCAGCATCCCCAGCCTTTTTCTTTGCCCTACTCAAAATATTTGCCCACAACTCTTTAAAATCATTGTCCTGTTCATCCATTGGCTTTCCAGTAACACTGTGAGGACTGGAGGGCAAGGGGAAGCACCAGAATCAGTTCAGATTTGTATCAGCCCTCCCAGCACCTCAGAGATGTCCATTCTCCAGACTCCAATGAGGTCACCAGACAGAGTGGGCACTTCCAGTAGCTCATTCTTCCATGCTTAATTCACATTCAGCAGAGCATGGTTTCTCTCCAAGGACCTCACCTGCTTTCACAAGCTGGTTCTTCAGAAGACTGTGGACCACAGGTTAGGCACCTCAGTTTGTGAGAGCACATGTAGGATCATCATGGTAAGCTACAGAGCTTCAGAGAGAAACTTATGAAAGCCCTTAAACAAAGAAACAAAGGCAGGTAGTCATGCACAATGGTACAGGCAGATGCACTGTGGGACAAGGTGTAAACTGCTGAAGGAGAAGAGGATTTGCATGAAATACTAAGATTAGAAACAGCACATACTGACCCCAAACAGTGTCCCTATAATTGTACTACAGACATGCCCAAGCCGCATTAGCAAAGGAGAAGAGAGATTTTAAAACAGGTATCTGATATGGGTTAGGTTTTTTCTTGGAGCTCTGGATTCAGACAGTCCTTCTGTTATACACATTCCTACTTATATTTATATAGCACAAGACCAGTGAACGCAGCAGGAAAAAACTGCATCCTTCAGCTCATGCAGTGATTCCGGAGTGTTAAACTCTGCTTTGAGACACTACAGTTTCAGAGAAGAGATCCCAGCCTCATTTGGGAAAGTAAATAAATGGAGTTTCTGTCACTTCAGAAGGGGTTTTAGGACAAGTCAGAGAACAATTCCATCAAATATGTTCACCTTTTCTCTCCTCTTACTTCCACTATTGCTCACTCAGGATTAGCTCTCCTGCTCAATTCTTCCCCTGAGTACTCAATAAACCACAGCACCGATCATGTTTCCCAAACTGCTGTCACATATGTACTAGACAGGGATTACCTGGAACAGTGTCCAGATGGAGATGCCATCAACTCCCAGGCAACGTTAAAACTAGAGCTCTATTCTTACACATGTTTTCATTGTTCCCTTCTTCCTAGTCCTGATGGTTCTGGCTATTTTACCAGGAGTTTTTATTGCTCCCAAAACCTACATCTTTCAAACCTAAACCAGAATGTTTCACTTGGAATAGCAGCAGCTGTGGTCCAGCTACTCCAGTAAAGCTCTGGGCAGAGAAAGACTCAAAAAGCAAGAAAAACACACGGGGGACTGTTTTCTCAAATGGCTTGGCTGCTGACATGAGAGGCTGAGGAATGCTGGTTACACACTTCCATGGGTCAGGCTTTCCTATAAGCAATTACAGACATTAATGGATTTATTTATTTTAAATTCAGGCTCACAGACCTGCAGAGGATTTTGCTGTGAATCTTGGAGTAATTTTCTGTTAGAGGGAAACAAAAGTTTTATGTAGCTGGTTCATAAATTTACTTTTTCTGGACAGAACACCAAGGTAGTTATAACTGTAAATTGATCATTTTCTTCTAAGGAGGAGACAGCATGTGAAGAAGTCCCAAATCTCACATCCTACATGGCTTTAAATACTTCAGACACATCTGTACTGCTGGATTATTTATGGTGAGTTCCTGATATTAAACTTTGAAACAGAGCAGCACTTTGGCACTTGCTATCAATATTCAGTGTCCCAGGCAGATCAGACACACCTATGGTGCAAAAAAAAGGATTTATCTGTATTATTCCTCCCTTTCCAGACCTGCTACTGCTACTACAGATTCCTGCTCTGTTCAACAGCTCAATATTTCTGAAGCTGCTGCTACTGCTGCCCCTAACAACCAGCTTTGGCACCAGTTTATTGAGCTCAAAAAGTAAGAGTTTTGAAAGTAATTTCTTTCACTGTAACATTCAATTCATTTTGGAAGATTTTAGGACTCAACAAATCACAAAATAATCAGCAGCACTTACCTATTCACTGAGATGCCAAATCTACAGCCCAGCTGTGCCCTTCAAGTAAACATGGATCAGCAAAATGGTACAAAGCAGGACCAGTAAGAATGAAAGACAGAACCTAGAAAATGGAGGGAAAAGGATGGATTTAATGTATTTTGAAATGACTGCTCTCGATGATCCTTTGCACCCTTTCAATAGGTACCTGATGGGAGCCTACAAAAAAGCTGGAGAGGGACTTTGGACAAGGGCCTGGAGTGACAGGACAAGGGGCAATGGCTTCCCACTGCCAGGGAGTAGGATTAGATGGAATATGGGGAAGAAAATCTTCCCTGTGAGGGTGGTGAGGCCCTGGCATAGGATGCCCCATCCCTGGAAGTGTTCCAGGCCAGGCTGGACAGGCTTGGAGCAACATGGAATAGGGGAAGGTCTAGAGCAGCGGAGTGGAACTGGTTGATCTTTAAAGTCCCTTCCAACTCAAATTATTCTGTAATTCTATGATTTAAAAGTATGCACCTACTATGTGCCTTCAATTTACTGCCTTGTAATTACTTAGTTAAATCATAAACCCCTTAAAAAACCCAAAACAGCTAAAACATCTGTTGTTCTCACACTTTTCAGAGCAGCCTCTCTTTTAACCCCTGAAAACATTTTTCCACCAGCAATCCAACTTGACATGCTCTCAAACACACAACATTTGGGCCTGCTCACTTGCTGCTTTACATTTTCCAGGAGTGCTCCAAGAACAATTCTCCTGCTATTTCAGTCTCCAAGAATATGTCACCACCATGGCTACAACAGCCCATCAGTGCTAGGCAGGCCTCCACAAGTTGCACAGAGCAGATACCTTCTCCCCTCCTGAGCACCACAGTGGTGCCTCAGGACATCTCCTCCTCAATTCCTCATCTTGAAAGAAAAATTCACTTTATACTTCCAAAACCAGAAAAGCGCCTTGGAAGCAATCTCTTCTATTCCACAGGAAATGCTAAGGGAAGTGGGATTAATTAACATTAGAAAGTGAGGCAACAACAAAACCTGAATTATTATCTGGGGTCCCCAGCACAGGAAGGACATGGACCTACTGGAGTGAGTGCAAAGGAAGCCACCTCGGTATCCCACCCCTCCCTCCAGCTTCACCTCAGGCTTCAGAAATCAGCTAATTGCCAGGGCCTGGATGACCCTGGGTTGCTAATTACAGAGTGCTGGCAGCAGCCGGATGATGGGATGCACCACTTGGCTTGGCACTGGAAGTTTTATCACCTTCTCCTCCTTTTGTGGAAGCTGCAGCCAAAGATCTGAGGGTTAGTGATAAAACTTCCAGTCAAGTCAGACCAAATACTGTGAAAGGGAAGAATTTCTGTAGTGTTTTTCCTGGCAGCCACACCAGAAGGAGGTCTCTATGGATTCCTCCAAACCAAATCTTGTAACAAAAAACCTTCCTACTGGTTCCTGATGGAGAAAAACCTACATGTCAATGGTGTGACTTCTGAAAAAGCACATTATCCTCCAGCCTTTTATGGATTCTTCACTAGAGCCTGATCTCTGCAGGTTCCTGCACTAACCAACACTTTTATCACTACTTTATAAAGACATGACACTACATCTGTCCAGTGCAGGGTCTCTGTGGTTGCAAAAGCACAAAAAATTTACACTGAGGACAAGAGAGCTGGTTCTGTGAGAAGAGAACAAATACGAGTGCAAAACACAAATCCAAAGTAGGTACAACTCTCTTGTCCTGGTCTCTGCCAGCTTCCCTGTGCCAGAAAAGGGTAACAAAACCAGATGTGGAAAACAGGAAATGAGAAATTAATTCAAGTCTCTATAAACAAGGGAATGCTAGGTAGGAAAATCATACTGAGATTCTAAGGAGCAATCTTAGCAGGGATCAGCATCAATGTCCATCTGCTACACCCACTTCCATATCTGATATCACATCAGTCCTCACATTTCTGTTCAGGGCTACACCTCCCCCTGCCAGCACCCTGTTCATATGGCAAAACATTTCACAGTCACTAAAAACTCTATCACATTCTAGACAGAATTTTAAATCATTACTCACACAACAAAGTGTCCCTCTACCAACACGTCCCCAGAATAGAAAATTCACTTTATACCTCCTCTGGAAGGGTGAAGAGGAAGTGAAGAGAAAAATAAAAACTAACGGTCACTCAGGTGCAAATGCTCCTGGTTGTATGCAAACACAGCAGCACATAAATCACAAAGAGAAGCAGCTGGTGATGCAAAAATCAAATTAGTTTGACTGAAAACAGCAAGTTATTAATTTAAAGAGAATAATACAATCGATTTTAATGACCGAATAAAAATATTTTGGTAGATGTCCCAAAAATTAATAAAGAGAAGAATACTGGATAAAAATTCATTAGTTTTCAGAGAAGGAAAAGTAATCAGGGTGATAATAACAATAAAGATGTAATATAATATCATGGGGATGGAACTGGATTCTGAATATAAACAAAGAGTATAAACAATACAATGTATTAAATGTAGGAGGTAAAATTACCTTGTCAGAAAAAGGTAAGGACTTTCAAAAAAGACCTTTTTTGATGTACATGAAAACCAAGGAGAAAAACCTGAAGAGGCCACTACATCAAGCTGTGGGACTGTTAATCCTGAAAATACTAAATGTTTCCATAACATCCATACCCTGATGGTGCTGAAGGCAGCCTATTTTAAAACAACCCAAAGCACACTGAAAAGCAGCTGCTGAAGGTGTTTCTGTCAACAGAATCAGATCATTTGCAAGCAGAAGTCACTGTGATTTTTCAAAAAGGACAATTAGGGAAGTAAACACCCATCTTGCAGACTGAGCTCAACACCAGGCTGATAAAGGGCTTATATGGGAATTGATGAATAAAGAGGGATAATAAAATTAAGGCAAATCAACACAGTTTATAAAAACCCAGACCTACATTCAGATAATAACAAGAGCTCTTTGAGTCATCAGAGGGCTAATTCTTCTATAAACCACTAAAGGAGTATCAAGGGACAAAATGATTAAAACCCAACAAAATCAATACAAGGCATTTAAAATTATTAAAATGCAGCTAGATAAGTTTTCAAATGCAGCTGCAAACAGCTGCCATTGAGCTCATGCTTCTAGTGCCACACCAGAGATATTAACTCTCTGCCTGTCCTGTTTTTCTGTTCTTTACCTTAGGAACTGAGCTGAGAGAGACCCCAACCACCAGGATCAAGCTGACAAGAAAAGGAACCACTGGACAGCCCATCATTCTTCCAAACCACAGTGTGACCTTGTCCACGTGCCTGACTCCACTCCAACAGGGATAATTGTGACCGTGTCAACCAGTTCTGCTGTTCTGTAGATCAAGAATGGAGCAGTGATATTTGTGGCAAGAAGGTGAACTGAATAATTAATGAAAAAGTGAAAATAAAGATAAATAAGGACACTCTCATGTTAAACATTCGAGCTATTCTTTTCCAAGAAGGCAGTGTTATTGTGAAGTGCACATTTACTTAAAACAAGGGCAGTTCTACTGATTTTTTACCCAAAATGTCTTCTGATTTGTGATTACATTGAAACCAAATATTGAGTGAAATTTAACAAAGTATCTTGATTTCTCTAAAGCAGGAGGATGCTCTCTTTGAAAAGGTGACCAAACTCATAATGGATTTCTTCAGGTGACTTGATAATGCATCTTTCACACTAACACTCCATCAATTCATAGCAATGAATAACTTGCTCTCTTCTCAGCTAAAATCCCACACAAGATCTACATTGAACCCCTCAACACTCTGCATCTAATGGAAATTGACCCAGTGGGAAAAGCAAAGAGTCAAAAGAACTTGAGGTCCAATTGCTTCCAAATGTATAGCTCATGGTAACAATTCTGTTTCCAGTTTTGCCTCTGACACACCTTTACTGGTGTCTAGATAATTGTTCTAATCCAAGCACCAAAATCAAAGGGCAAAGAAGGGACCAGGGCAGGAAGAAGACTATTTTAAAGAGATGCAAAAGCTAAGCATGTAAGGGCTTTTTTTGGTAGATAAAACCCAGCCTGTGATTGTTGAGAGTTCTTACAGAGCCAATAGACTGAGCAACACCCAATGTCACTGCCTTTACACTTTACTGGAGTCAAACTGTTTTTCCCAACTGTAATTTTGGCTTTATCTAAAATTGCCTAGTTGAAATAAACACCTGTGTGTCTGCAGGTTGAGGGACCAAGTGCTGCCAGTAAAGCAGCTGACACTGCCTCCCTTCAAGGCAGGCCCACATTACAAAACCATGGAACGGCTGGGGCTGGAAGACACCTTAAGGCTCACCCCATTCTCACTCCGTTCCACTGTCCCAGGCTGCTCCAAGCCCTGTCCAGCCTGGCCTTGGGCACTGTCAGGGATGGGGCAGCTGAAGCTTCTCTGGGCACCCTGTGCCAGGGCCTCAGCACCCTCACAGGGAGCAATTTCTCCTCAATATCCCAACTAACTCTGCCCTCAGGAAGGGTGAGCCATCCCCCCTTGTGCCGTGGCTCCGGGCTCTTGTCCAGTCCCTCTTCTCCCTTCTGAATATGCTGTTCTGCGTGCCCCTGAGCCTGGAAACAACTGATAAAACTCCACGTTGCTTCACCAAGCAGCAACAAACGCCTCAGGATTGCTTTCCCTGGTAACCCTGCTCGAAAGAAGCTTGCTTTGAAGCTGGACCCGTTAAACGTTTCCAACGAGTCCTAACGGCTGTCAGTGGAACAGCCTGCTTACCCTGAACAGCTCTGCCGCTGCTTTGGGCCCACATTTCTGCCTTTGATAGCAACACCGAGGATGGAGCTTCATCCTCCAGCACCGTCTGTCCCCGGGCTGGGCCCGCGGCCCGGGCTCCCCTCAGCCCCTCACAGGGACCGCCCGTGCGCCCGGGATGACGTGATAAGTGACGTCACCGTGCTGACGCCATACCAGTGACGTAACGCCTGGGATGAGGCCAGCCCCGGCTCCAACACCGCCCCCTCCCCGCCACCAGGTGGCGCCGCGTCGCGCTGAAAGCGCCGGCGTCATGACGTCACTCCCTCATTCCCGCCCTCCTGCCGCCGTTGGCAGCGCTTCACCCGCGCCCGCCCGCCGGTCCCAGCCCGGGCAGCACCCGCCGCCGCCGCCGCGGCCCCGCCGCCCACCCACCTGTCCGCGCCCCGGGCTGGCGGCGCTGCCCGCGCCCCGCCGCCACGGCGGGCAGCCCCGGTGCGCGGCCGGAGCGCATGCGCGAGGCATCAGCCTTGTTGCTCGACTCGCTGCGGGCGCGGTGCGCATGCGCAGGCCCGGCCGGCGGGACGGTGACAGGGCCCGCACGCGACCCGCGCATGCGCACTGGCTTCCCGCCATCGGCTGTCACAGACGTTCCCGCCCCACCCGCCGCCATCCATTCCCCTCACGGGACCGGCAGCGCCTCCCGTCCCGGCGGCGGGGCTGAGGGGCCGCCGCGCTGCCTCTCCTCGCCCAGGAGAGCAGCCTGAGCTTCTCCGACGGGGCGGCGGCGTCTACTGATGCGAACCTAGCACGAAGCGGGCGGGTCGCGGCCACCGGCGGCGGCCCGGCTACCACGTCCCGCCTCACGGCCCCAACGAGCCCAGCCCCGGCCGCGGTGGGACGTAAAGAACGTTTGATAAGTCCGTGGTACCGCCTGTCACTGAGGTGAATGGTCAGAGCACCACCGAAAGAGGAGAGCATATGGTACAGCACGGTTCGTCTGTATTTTTAAGGAGTTCCAATATATAGAAATCGATCTATCTGAAAAAATATAAATACAAATTTTAAGTAGGGAGAGAAATACACACCACTTGCTTGTGAGCACGGTATTACCATTTAAAACCACTCGTTTCCACCTTAAGACCTCAGGCATACTTGTGCCGGCTGTGCAGCTGAAGCCCATCACAATTCTAATGTTTTGGGGTTGTAATCAGTGCTGTGCTGCTCATGTGGAAATTGATGGAAACTCTGAAATTTCACGGTGAGCAGTGGCATAACTCAAGCTTTTCTGTGAAAAGAACATTGCTTTTTTCTTTTTTTACTTTTTTGTTTGTTTGTTTTTTGTTTTTGTTACCTTTTTCTGCCTGGAATTGAGCAGGAAAACAAGTGCTCTTCTCACTACATTTAGCTCCGACTCAGGATCCTCAATGAGTATCACCTTGGAGTCAGGATTAGCAATAATTTCTTCCAAACCATTAGCTAATTGTGACCAGAAGTTTGCAGGTGTAAAATCACCTGAGATGGGTGGGAGGGTTCATATGCTGGATCTGCATTTTGAATGCACTATTGAAATCACAATTTCAATGTTGAAATCCAAGCTTCTTTCTCAATGCTTAGTCTGGCTGTAGCAAGAACCAAAATCACTCCTGAGCAGCATTTCATTACAGGCCAAGAGGCAAAGGAAGAGGTTTAGTGGAACACAGAACACGCTGGAGCTTTGAAAACACCAAGACAGGCACTTCATTAATAACTACAAATCAGTTCTAGTGGTGAGCAATGTGATATCTCCTTTACACGTAACATTGTCCCATTATTACATCTCACTCCATAATTTGACATTACCAAAAGAACCTGAGGCTGTTACAGCATTGCCTGTTTGGAAACCTTAAGAAAAAAGAATCAACTAGAACTTTTAGAATTAAATAAGCTCTTGAAACACTGTGAGGTTTTACTTCCAGCAAAGCAATTTAATCTGTTCAAACCATTTTAGCTGGAAACCCTTGAATTTTAAGCAAAGAATGGTTATTTTGGCAGAACTGAGGGGTGTATTTTCTGCAGTGAACCTCTCCTGGAGATGCAACATGCCCCTGTCAGTGCAAAACTGATGAGAAGAAATTCTTTGGTTTGTGTCTTTCAACACTTCTGCTGGTTTATTCAAGTTCTTGCTCAAGTTACTGCACTGATGGGAATTAGGAGCCCTCAGAAGAAAATCCTGCAAGAACTTGTAATTGCCCATTGCACAAACAGACTGAAAATACTCCAGTTCTGAATCAAGACACAGGAACTACACCAAGGCACAAGAACATTTCGTTGCACAATGCCCTAAACTGAACTCAGCACTCAAAAGCCAGATGAATATTCCCAGTGAAGATGCATTTAAAAGCACTGGCACTTAATGGTCCATCCTGGCTACCAAATGGCCATCAATTTCACAGGACATTTCAAGGCCATTATTAAAAGCAACAAGGACGTGGTTCTCTGATCACTATTTGTAGCCAACATCAGCTGGAGGATGCAGCAATAGTGACAGGTTGCAGCGAGGAGAAGCAGGCCCTCCCAAAATCAGGCTGCTCATCTGATTTGCACTCCCCATTTTTTAATAATTCACTTTTCCTCTCCCCGCCCAGGGAACTGCTCTGTATCAGATATGGCTCAGGGCTCCAGTGGTTTAGGTGGCTCTTTGGCATCTTCAGATTAACTTTGTTAAGCTTTTCATACAAATTGATTCAATTCAGGTTAGCAGTGATCAGAGAAGCAGCCACTGAGGCCAGTTCCAATGATGGAAGGTTTGATTTTGTATCCATTTATTGTGTTACTTTCCCTTCTGGATGACAGAGCTCAGCGTAAACTCAGCACAGAGACTTGAAAGGGCCAAACAAAGAAAAATAATTAGCATTTTCCTGAAGAGCAGCTTGGTTTGTTTTTCTCTCAAGTGTGAATTTTGGGATGGTACAAGCCACTATATCCATCTCCTCCTGTAAGCCTGCCACGAAAACAAGCATGTTTCCATTCAGTAACTCACATGGCACGAGTTTGAGTGGTATAAACCAAAATTCATCTGGCTCTCCTGGGAAGGGCAATGAATTATCATTTCCAAGAAGAATCACCATCATTCAGCCAGGGCACTGGGCATTACAGGATCTCTAAACACATTAAAAATACAGTTCCCATCTAAAAACACTAAACCCTGCCCTTTGATTTCCTGAAGCATGTTGCAAGATAACTTTGAGCACGTTTATTAAAATACCTGTTGGACTACTTGGGGCAAAACAAGTCCAGGGATTGAGAAACAAAGCTGCAGCTGAATCTCCCTCTGCCTCCTGCCACAGCTCTGACTTCCTGGGTTTCAAAGGATTTAATGTGGCACAGTTCCATGAAGGACTGGTTTATTGATCTAGTTCTGGACTGGGTTTTAACCCCAGTTATTCCTCGTTTACTTGGGCTGCAGAAGGAGAACAAGCTCTGCTTGGCTCCTCAGTCTGCTTCTGGATTAACTGACCCCAAATCCCCTGCAGATCCTATCATGAATTTGGAATAACAAATTCATGGATGGATGTTTAATGGACAACTCATTACAATACCTTTTGCCATGTGGATTTAAAAATACGAGGAAACTACTTCTTTCCCTAATTTTTCATCTTTCCTGCTGCTGTAAATAGATTTAACAATGAGACCATCAGGAGTCTTTACAAATTTAAGTACTTACTGAAGCTTTTGTTCCCTGTGCTCCTGCCAGCTCTTCCATTTCAGCCGGGACTTAATGGCAGACTGGCAGACTTTACTTATTCCCACTTGTTTGCACGTCAAACCAGTTCCAGGAGGGATGTGATGGGAAGGATTTTGTGATTTTAGATTAAAATCTTACTAGAAGGAGCTGCAGCACGAAGGAACACTGCTTATCCTGGGAGAATGAGGAAATGAGTGTCCAGGCAGACAATCCTCTCCTGACCTGGGCTGCATGGAACCATAGAATCAGCCATGGAGTGCCCCAGGGAAGACGCAGGTGAAGTGTGAAGAGGGAGGTAACAGAGAAACAAAAGATGACTCTGAGAACAGAGTGAGAACTACTTTTTTTTTTTTTTTTCCCCCTCTCTTTTCTGGAAGAAAACCTTCCTGCTGATGAAAGAAGAGGAAAGCCCATTATTTCACTCACTCCAGAAGCATCAGAAGGTGAGCAGTTCTGGGTAGAGAGCAAGACAGATTTTAGCATCCTTTTCTTCCCAACCAATAGGGGAGAAAACCAGCTGGATAGGACTTAGTACAGGATAATTCCAATAAGCAGCCAAGCTTCCACAGATTCTCTGAAATACCAGGAATTTTTGAACCTAGGAGTTACTGAGAAACAACATGATTTCAATAGGTAAGGTTTGGGCAGACCTAGAACTGCCCTGGGAAGAACTTTCAACTGAGAAAGGCGTTGGGCAGAGCCTCTTGAAGGTGCTGTAAGTTTGTGTTTACTGCCTCATCCAAATCCAGCAGGTACTTTTTTCATGCCTCTGGATCCTGGAGTGGTCTGTTTCACTTAGTGCTGGGATTCTGGAGTCCTGTGCTGTGTCCTTAATACAGATTGACTGTGTCTCTTAAGGAAATCCATTTAAGCTCCATGCAAACCTTATCTGTACAGTAAGAGTAATTCTGACTCATTTCACAACAAGAGTAGGAGGATTAATTAATAACTGCAGAAGTGCTAAACATTATTAATGGCTCCCAAGTTTTCTTCTCTTGGAAACAGTGGTCATTTCTTTCCATAATGTTTTAAACAGTTGCTGCTCAAGGAGCTTAGAGTGCAGATTCCTGGCTTGTGGTTTGTCCATAAATCACAGACCTGGAGCCTGCCCAAGACACTCTCGATGGTCTCAGCAGGAAATCTGGACAAGAGAAAGCTGTTCTCAGTCTGGCCCCCTGAACCGCTTTATGGCCAGTCCAGTTTCAACGTCCCACACCAGACGTGTGAGGGATTCTATCCAAGTTTTAAAGCATGAGTTTCCAGAATGTCCTTTCAAACTGGATTTCACTCCCCATTAAATATTTTCCATCTTCTGCCCTGGAGAATATAGGTTTGACTTCACAGCTGATGAGCCTAGGCAGGGCAGGAGAGGAAGCCATGCTGTTTATCACCAATGGCTTTTCAGCACGTCAAGTTTTACTTGTAGTGAAAAATGAAAAAAAAAAAAAACCCAGGAACCTAATACAAGATAAGGTCAGGCAGCTGTAAATAAGATCCCAGAAAAAAAAAAAAAATAAATCCAGTAGATCAGTTTTCTGCACAAAGCAGCATTGCTTCCAGGAAGCTATTTACCAAAGAGATTCTGTTGCCTTTCAGACAAGGAATCATTACCCAGACACCAGCTTTAGAGCAACTTGCCTGTGTTCCTATCAGCATTTCAGTTTGTGTTCATCAACATGATGCCATACATCCACCTTTTCCCACTAGGATCTGCTCTGTTTGCCAGGAATATCATCCTCACACACCAGCATTCCCTGCAGGTGTTTGCTAAACTAAAGGGAAAGCTGAGTCCCAGAGGTGAGGAGGATCCAGTGGCTCAGACAAAGCAGCGTGATAGAATGTGTGAGATTTGGGCCAAAGCACCCTCCTGCTCCTGCAGCTGTGGTTCCTTCCTCCATGCTAGGACCATCACCATCTCTCACCACGTTTGATGGGCACAGGGACACAGGGCAGGTGTGCACTCGAGTAACAGATATCTTATTTGACATTTTAGGCACAAATCCCTCATGGCAAAAAATGAGCAGGAATTTTTCACTCCTCTGTGCACAGCCAGGCTTCCTGTAGCTTAAAGAGCTGGAGGTTGTTCTGCCCAGCACAGCACTCAGAGTTAACCAAACCCAGTCCCAGCATCTTAATCTGGCAATTGAAAGATAAACTAAACAAAGACCAGGGCTGCTCAAAGCCCTATTGAGCAAGAGAAAGGATTCTTATAAACCATTTGCATGGTGTAAAGCAGACACAAAGGGAATCTAGCATGGCATTTCTGTCTGAACAGCCACTGCTCCTTGAGTCAAACCAAGGGCTACATCCATTTTCAGAGACAAAACTAACAGGGTTCATAGCTACAGATTCTCCTGTTTTCCCTCTATACTCTCTTGTTTTCACAGCCCTCTCCTGCCACCATGCCCAGTGCTTGATGCCCTGAGAAACCAAACAGCATCTGAAGAGAGACCAACCAACATCATCAGCTGGGAGACATAAAGACCAACAAAGTAAAGAGGAGAGTGATGTGGGGGACATCTGGAAAATAGCAGTTTATCATAAATACAGGTCAGCAAGGTGTGCAGTTTATTCCAGACTCTCCAGAAAGCCACACAGTGGAAAGCTGCCTCCCAGTTTCTTCCCTTTTTCCACAAGACCATGGTGAACTCGCTTATCCAGCAGCTCAGTGATCTTTTCTGCCATGGGATTGCACTGACATGTTCCACCAAGAGTATCTGTGTCTGCCAAAAGCAGCAAGGTGTCTCCATGCCAGCAAACTCCTCCTGCCTGATCAGACCTGGAGATTTCTTGACTAAGTAATTGATTTTTCCAGTGCTTGTTCAGAGCACAGAGGTAAGCAGGGATTTTGTGTGTAGGGGGGGTGGGGGTGGGGGGGTGTATTCACAGACCTAACTGGGAATCTTGCTGTCAACATCTGTTTTGAGAAAGGTCATTTTTAGAAACAGCATGAAATTAGGCTCTTCAGGCTCATGTCAGAAATTTGGGTGCATTATTTAAGCAACAACCTCTGGATTTTGTCCCCACTAAGAGCACTGCACTTTGAACAAGCTGATGACATGGGATCTGGTAATTACAGGTGGCTCCTCCCTGTGCAGGGAGGCCTGGATGTCCCCAGCATTGTCCCTGCCCTCTGCCCATGAACTCGTGCTGGACAGTGCCTGCAAGCAGCTGCTGAGAGTGGCTGTGCCTGAGGCAAGGGATCAGCACAGAGCTCATCCTTCAGTCCTTGGGGCTCAGTTCTTCTCCAGGATTCTGGTGAGGAGTTCATTCAGCCGGTTCACCATTGGCCTGGGATCCTCATTCAGTCCTGCTGCAATCATGGCATTCTCATAAATCTGAAAAAGAAAGCACTAAATAAGCACCAAAGCAACCTGCTTGAGGGAGGAAGGGAATGTCCCTCCCAGGACCTGCATGCTGAAACCAAGAATGTCTTCTAGAGCACCTGCTAGGACAACATCAAGCACAAGTCCCAGAAATACCCAGGGACCAAGAAGGATGTGACTCCTGCCCACTGTAATGGTTCACCCTGTTCCCTGCCATGCATGGGCTGCAAGCTGGCTCTGGGAAGGATGGTGCTGCTTCTGGAGAGGGTCTGGCTCTCACCTGGTCGAGCAACATCTGAGCCAGATCAGGCTGGCTGTCCTTCAGCTCGCTGAGCTTCTTAATCAGAGCATGCCTGTAAGAGAGAGATCAACACTGAGACTTGCTGATTTAGGACACAGTGAGAAATTTATTTCCAGAATGAGCAGCTAAATCACAGTGGATCACCAAAGTCAATTTCCTTGCTTCTGTTCTGGGGGCTTTTCTCTTCCATCTGTCCCTACAACCGCCATGGTCCCCAAAGGGCTGCATACTGTGTGGGGGGGCTCACGTTGAAGGTGCTTCACAGATTAAGGTTCTGTGGCACTGACTGCACTTAATGGGGAGGACTCTGCTAATTGGTAGCCTTACACTGCCTCCACTTCCGAGAGGCTGCTGTGTCCCAGGCCTAGTGCTGGTGCTGTCCCTCCTTACCCTGTGTTGATCTCCAGGGTGGGCTGCAGGAGCTGGGCTCGCTCCTCCTGGGTCTTGGCCAGCTGCTGCATGCGCAGGAAGTGGCGGGCAGCGCCCATCTCCAGCACGGTGATCATGGCAGGGTGGGTGTCCAGCCGCGTGGTCACCTGTGCGCAAGCACCAGTCAGGGCTGCCATGGACAATGCATGTCCAGCATGCAAAAACATCACCCGAGGCTTGCAAGATCCCAATCCTGCCTTGCCTCAAATGATAGAGGCCTGCAGTAAAATTGGCAGCCCTCAACACATAGCTACCATTCAAGCAAATACTCTGGGAGAGAGACTTGAAAAAGCTTTCACAGATCAAGCATAAGTGAAGGATGACAAACTTGCAAAAACCCTCGATGCCCTCAACTCAACACTTCAGCAGAACAATAAGGCATTGTAAAATGAGACTTCCAAAAGATTATTATCCATGTGGAAAGCCTGCATATGTGAGGAAAGCCTGAGGACTTGGAGTCTCCTCAGGACAGATCCACACCAAGCCTCCACATGAATCATTCCCATCCCACAGGACACTGCCTAAACCAGCAGGAAAGATGGGGGCCCAAATGGCCCCACAGTCCACAGGCAGTGGGCTGCAGCTGGACCCAAAGCATTCCTTGCCAATACACCTCTCTAGTCCACAAGCAAGAAAAGTCCCCAGCCTTTCTGGTAACCTGAGCATTGACTGCAATATGGGCTTTGCTCAATACACATTGAGATGTGGTTCTTCTGCTGCTACCCTGACCATTCAATGACAAATGCCAGCATCCACACCATTTACACACAGGAGGCACAGAGAAAAATGTCTTCCCACAGGGTCCAAAGAAAAATCTGTGGCAGCAGATCCCCAACTACCTGTCATCCTTTTTCCCTAGATTGTTACCTCTGTGGATCTCATATACTCAGTTACCCAGACACAGAATACCCACCTTCACTCCAGTGACTCGAGACCCTAAGGCATTCCTCATCCAGGCCATCAGATCCTCAGCCTCCTTCTCTGTCAGACGTTCTCCAGCTGGCAGGGAAAGAGGGCCCATCTGAGTGTGCATCTATAGCGTGCAGTGGACAATGAGCTGAGTTTCCACACTTCCATTTATCAGTTCTCTTGTGGGAGTGGGAATGCAGCTCCACTCAGCACACACCTACATATCCTCATCCCAGAGCATGCCATACCTGTACCTGAGGTACATGCCATACATGAACCTGAGGGCAGGCTCATGCCTTGCCAGGGGCTGCCTCCCTCTGTCTGGGCACCAGATGTATGCATGGGGTTGAAATAAAACCATGGCAACTCCACACATGACATTCCATTTAACTTTGACCATGTGAGATGAAAGCAGTCTCCAAAAACTCTAAGCTGCCTCAGACCTTGAGAGTGGAAGCCATGAGAATGGTGGAAGGCTCTTGCTTGGGAGCAGCAAGAGCAGAGGAGGAAGGTGTCTCCTCACTGACTGCTCAGGGTAGCAGGACAGTGTGCAGCACGAGGGGACAGGGGAGTCTCATGGTACCTGGGCGGCTCTCCTCAAACTTCTCTTCTTTATAGTGATCAACAACAATGTCTGTCTCCACAGAGATCAGCTTCTTCTTGTCAAACTCCCGGAGGTGCAAGAGTGTCAGCTCATCAAACTGCTCATAGCAGAACAGCACCTGTGCCAACAAAAGGACAGTAACACATTGTTTGGGATGTAACAGCATTCCCTCCTTCCCAAGGCAGCTCCGTACCAAACAGCAGGAACATCACACAGGAAATTCACAGGCGTTTCAACCTCAACCCCACAGTGACTGTCACTCAGGGCCTGACAGGAAAGCCAGCCCTTGGAGGGATTTGTTACCATGGGTGGCAGGTCTGCAAGTGAAAAAGTCGGGCTGCCCAGGGAAAATGAGAACCAGCACTAACTCCAGTCCTGAGAGGGCCACCTGCCCACAGAGGACAACTGCAACACAATTACAGCCCTGCACAGCAGCTCCCATGCTCCTGCTGTGGGATCCAGCAAAGGCAGGAAACAGATATAAGAACCAAGTGTCTGTACAAGTACTAAATCACAGAATATGCTGAGTTGTAGGGGTCCCATCAGGATCCTTGTCCCAACTCTTGTCCCTGTGCAGCACACCCCAGCAATCAGTGTCTGAGAGTATTGTCCAAATGCTTCTTGAACTCAGACAGGTGTGATGCTGTGAGAACTTCCCTGGGGAGCCTGTCCCAGTGCCTAACATCTCTGGATGAAAACTTTCTCCTGATACCCTACCTAAACCTACCAGCTCAGCTCCAGCCATTCCCTCGGGTCCTGCACACCAGGACATGTGAGTGAAGGTCATGAGAGTGACGAGCTCGACACCTGTCCCTCTGCTGCCCCTTGTGAGGATGTTGAAGACCACGGTGAGGTCTCCCCTCAGTCTCCTTTTCTCAAGTTGAACAGACCAAGTGCCCCCAGCCACTCCTGATATGGCTTCTCCTCCATGCCCTTCACCATTCTCACGGCCCTCCTTTGGATACTCCTAACAGCTGAATGGATTTTTTTTAGCGTGGTTAAGAGTGTTTGACAGGTTCCTCCTGGCCTTGTACCACAGTCTGAGCAGAGGCAGAGAGGGCCAGGCAAAGGCACTGTGCTGGCAGGGCTCTATCACAGGCCTCATTGTGCTGCTCAGCTCTGAGAGCCAGCCCTGAGAGCCAGCCCCAACCACTGCTGCAGCAGCTCAAGGTGCTCCCCTGGCTGTGGCACCACTGCTCACCCACCTCCATGTCCTTCTTCTTCATGGCCTCGAAGTAGGGCGAGTGCTCGGCCAGGTGCCGGTTGGGCGCACACAGGTAGTAGATGTTCCTGCTGCCGGCCTTCATGCGCGAGCTGTAGTCGGTCAGGCTGGTCAGCTGCCCCGCGGGCAGCGCCGACGACTCGTAGCGCAGCAGCTTTGCTATGTCCTCCTGCGAGAAACGTGCTCCTGTGAGCTCAGCTGGGTCACTGAGCTCCACCCGACCCCTCCCAGCCCCAAGGATTCCTGTGCCTCTTGGCAGCCCTACAAAAAGGCTCAGGGGATTCCAAACCCTCCTTTCCTGCTCCAGATATTAAAGAGGCAGAAAAGTGACCTACAGAGGATGTAGGTCAAGCTCTCCTGGAAATGGCAATTAGGCAGAAGACAACAGGAGGGGAAGGCCCATCTTTATGGCCTGCTGTAGTTGACATTGCACCAGGGAGGGCTGACAACAGTGTGGGTACAGAGACTCTGCAGGGTCTCAAAATAAATAGGAAGCAGCACCAGTCAGAAAGAGTGAAAGTTTAGGCACTAGAGAATCCATAGGTCTAGGAACACAAGTTATGGGCATGCAAGTTCCATGGGAAGTATCAGTCTACCTCATCCCCATGGTAATCTCTCCCATCAGCTGTAGTGTTTCAAGACTTGTACCTTGACATCCTGCTCTGCTATTGTGACAATCCCCTCTCTCATGAATACCCCATACTCCTCAAAGAATTTGGCATATTTCTCAGGGTCCTTCTTGCTCTGGTCAATGAAGAACTTGATCAACCTCTTCTGCAAAACATCACGGAGCTTCCTGCAGGAGGAACAAGCCTTTTTAAAGACAGCTGCTAGAGCCAGACAAGACGTTTTAGGTAAATGTCTCTCTGTGCAGGGTTGTAGTGAGTCCACTGTCCCCTCTTCCTCATGGCTTTACATCTTTTCCTTGTATGTCAGTCCAGAGATACTCTCACTTACCTGATCAGGGCACTCTCCTGCAGAAGCTCCCTGCTGAGATTCAGGGGTATATCCTCACTGTCCACAACACCTGGAACACAAAGCAACCCTTAACAGTGATGCAAACACAAGTGCCAGGTTCAGAAGGGCAGCCTCATCCCTGTGAAAGCCATCATCCACAACCTGCTATTCCTGGTCCCACACACACCTCTAATGAAGCGCAGCCACTTAGGCAGGATGTCTGCAGCTTTGGTTTGGATGAGGATTTTGCGGCTGTAGAGGGCAACGCTGGAGCCCATTTCCCTGCTGATGTCAAACATGGATGGCTTCTGCAGGAAAAGAGACAGGAGGTAACACCAGCAATGTGCAGGGTGCCCACATCACACTGTGGTCTTCCCTACAATGCTAAACCCAGTAAGAGCAGAAATACCAGCTCTCTTCCTTAGGGACCTACCTCAGCCATCCCCCCTGCTCCTGCCATGGCTCAGTATCCCAACTACCCTGTGGCACCCAGCCCACTCCAGAGATGCCACACTGGATATTCTCCCTGCAGCCGTATCTGCCTCCTTTCCCTAAGGAGCTCTCCCATTCTCCCCTTTCAGAGCAGCTGGGCAGAAGTCCCACATTCCCAGCACAGCACACGTACTTGCTCGGGCACGTAGAAGATGCTGCGGATGTTGAGGGGAGCGTCGGTCTTGTAGTGCAGGACATAGCGGGGCTTGTCGTAAGCCTGCGCTATGAAGCGGTAAAACTCCTCGTGCTGCCACTCACCGATGTCCTTGGGGTCCAGCATCCACAGAGCCTGTGCAGGAGCAGGGAGAACAGTTCCCATCAGCTCTGTGGCCTCCAGGACGCCAGAGCAGGGAAACAGAACCTTTCAAACAGACTCTTCTGCACACTGTGGGAGCGAGATGTGGCTCAGGCACATTATCAATGAACAAACTACTGCTCCTCATCTGGCCTTGGGCCACTCCTCAGAGGTAACTCTTGTCCTGCAACATACATAGGGCAGTTTTGTTTAGTCCAACCCAAAAGGGATTTGGCTAACCTCCTTTGCCTCGCACTTGCCAATGGCCATCCTGGGCAGATCCCACACTCAACTGACTGGCAGTACTGGTCAAGTTCTCAAGGCCTAACCAGCAAAGGAAAAGCAAAAGTTTAAGTCAGCCTTTTGCAACTGACTTGCCTCTCTGATGGAGGTCACTGTCTCAGCTAAGAGCTTGTGAAGCAGCTCCTGCACTGTTTTCTGCTGATTTGTTCAGCATCTTAGGAGCTGCTTTGTGAACCACTGAAGGGTCACTGCTCCAGCACTGTTTCCCACATGAACACATGCACTAAAGCCATGAGCTCTAGCTTCCACCTGCTGCTGCTCTAACCCCCCAGTGCTTTCTGAAGCACTCAGCCCATGCTCACAGTATGTCTCAGTTTCCAGTATCTCAGCAAAAGACTCACACCTAGCAAAGATGTGGGACTCAATGCAGAACTGTGTGTTTCCAGCTGGGTGAAGCCCATCTCAGCCACTGCCTCTCTTTGCCACTCAAGCCCAGATGAGTGACAGGAGTGATTTCTGGGGACACCACCAACATCCAGCCCACCCTCAGAGCCTAAGGATTCCTGGTCTCTGGCAGCCCTGAAATCCTCAAGGATTCCTCTGCCTCAGAGCTTTGTTCCATAAGTGGCTTCCCCTCATTTCCAGCACACACAATGGTGCTGGAGGATTTGCAGGATCACAGGTAGGATTATGGACTCACTGGGAGCTAAGGTGTTCTACAGTAGCTGTGTTAGGGAAAGTGCTGCATTCTCAGGGGCTCACTTGCAGCTAACAGTTATCCCAGTGAGACCAGAGAAGCCCCCAGCTCCATGCTGTGAGCATTCAGGAGCTCATTGAGGAGAAACCCCACCAGGGAACCAACTGTGGCTCTGTTTGCAGTGAACTCATGCTGATGTGTGGAAAAACACAAAGCCAAGATTCTGGATAAAGAAGAGGCATGAAATGGGAGCATAATGAGAATCAAGCTGTTGCTGTAACCCAAGGGAAAACAGACTTTCTGATAAGAAGATAAAAGTCCATGACTCTATTAAGGGCATTTCACCCCTTGCTCTACTACTGCTCTTCTCCAGGGAGCCTGTTCTATTGATTGTCAGGCAGAGAGAGCAAACAGCTGTCTAAAGCTATTTCTGGTTTTGTAATTTAAGGGGCACAGCTAGAAAGCCTTTGGAACAGAAACACTATTATACAGTAATCCAAATAAATAATCAGTGACTAATAACACCAATTACAGAATCTTAGATAAATTAACATAGTAAAATGTTTAAATACAGTCTTGAAAGTCTGTGCAGTCAGTGCCACATTCCAGGAAACAAAAAAGCCACACACATGCTCTCTATCTGCTCTCTTAGGTGAGAAAGCTTTAAACAATCAGCAGAGGAGATGCTGGAGGAAAATGATTAATAGATTTCTGTTTTAAAGGTAATTAATTTCTCCCAAGTGATGCCTGCAATTGGGCCAAGAACATCTAAGCAAAATGGATCTGGCTACAGTATAATGCCAATGGTCAGAAAGTGCCAGCATCAAGCAGAGCTCAGCTAGAAGCTGGGAATAAATCAGGCTGTGGGCTGAGCTGCTGAAAAACCCCAACCACCCCCTGGCAGTGGCTATTCCATGTAAAGGACAGAAAAACTGCAGTGAGAGGTGTCAGCACACCAGCAATATGAGCAATCCCTACAGCACCAACATGTCACATGGCTTGAACAGAATAAGCATTATAAAGCACTGAAATAGTAATTCAGGATAAGGGATACAGATCTTGCTGATCTCCAAGACTTCCACAATAAATACAAAGAAGCTGTTGCAGGTATGACTTCAGCTGGATTGTCTTTTGTTCTAATCACTGATCACTGCAAGGTCTGTGAAATCCTGGACAATCCTCCCAATTTCCAGGGACAGCAGCAGCTTTATGCTGTTTCGTGTCTCCAGTGGAGCATTACATTGGTTCATCCCCATGAGTGATCTGGCTGTGGCCTCCACCTCACCTGTAGTGTGTTAATTCTTCTCCCATTGAGGTACAGGGGGAAGCTGATGAAGTTGCTGTATTTTGTCACCACCTCTGGAATGGAAAGAAGACACAGAAGGGTCACCTTAGTGGAAACAACACAGCAGGAATTCCCTCAGTAAAAGCAGGTGAAAGGAGCTGAGAAGAGGAAAAAACCTGTAAATTCACCTCCCATCTGTGGGCACCAACAGACTTCACAGAGCCCCAGGGGTAACAGCATTCCCCTCCTCTACTCACCCTTGACTCGGTCTTCATTTGCAAACTCTTTGCAGTCTTCTTTGAGGTGTATAATAATTTTAGTCCCAGCTCTGACCCCAGATGCTTCTGCAATCTCAAACATCCCTGAACTAGGATTAGAAACAAATGCTGTGTCAGTTTGTGCCTCAGATACACTCATGATAGCACAGAGAAATTGTTCAATTGCATGCACAACACTGCAAGGCCAAGAGGAAAGAGCAAAAAAATCTTGAATGGCTGAACACTCCTTGTGCCTCTGAGAAACCCCAAAAACCATGTGGCTATTGTCCCCACAGACAGGACACACTGCTCTGCAAAGACACTAGCTACTGAAAACCCAAACCAGTCTGGTGTCTCAGCTTTCTCAAGAATGCAAATAATGCAGTAAATTATTTATTCTGAGGAAATTTTAAGGAGATGCTGAGCTTGTCACCCTCAGAAGCACCAATTTCAACATGTCCAGCAGCCCACAGCTTTGCCATCACAGATGTTTGCAACTTCAAGCAAAAAGCAAAGGATGAGCATACAGCTGTGACCCACAGGGAGACTCCAGCCTGCAGACCCCAGTGCTGCAAGCTCTGCTCTCTGTGGGTGTCTCGAGCCAAACCTCAGAGGATGATGAGACCAACCAGGTTCAGTTTGTCCCCGTGGGGTCAGCCCCTGAGCTGACTGCCTGCCAGCAGGGACGGAATAGGAAAGGCATGCCTGCTCTGACAAACCAACTCTGTCCTTGCAATTTCCACACTGGCACATTTGGCCATGCTTTGTTACTGTATATATAACTTGAGCAGGACCTGAATCAGTCAGCCAGGTCCTGAAAGAACACACAAGCTCTGTCTTTGCAGAGGTTTCAGGCCATGCCTGGTCTGGACACAGCCCCCCATGCTGCCACTCCTCTCTGCAGCCTCACCCATCAGATGACCAGTGGTAGCCTGGGCTGCCCGGCTCTGCTGACTGTGAGAACACCTCCACTTTATCAGCCACCATGAAAGCTGAATAGAAGCCCACTCCAAACTGGCCGATGATTTTACTGCTGGCTTCAGCTTGGCTCTGCAGAGCTTCTAGGAAAGCCTGCAGGAACAAAGGAGACACAAACCAGCACACAGTGACTTCAGGTATTGCTGGAGGTTGTGATCAATCCCCAGCTGGGCTCCTCAGGCAATGCAGCCTGGCAGGCCAGCACCCTCAGCCCATGCTCCTGCACCAGTGCTCTGAGGAAGGTTCCCAAGGAAAAGGGTTTCTCCACAGGGACTGCACCTCTGCAAAAGGGAAGCACTGCTTAGAGCAGTAAAAGGAAAACAAGCAAGAGCTTGGTCAGTCAGGAGCAGGAAACCTTAAAATGGTGCCTCCAGAGATGAAAACAAAAATCAGGTACACTTGTACAACACCTTGGATGTTGTACAGCTGCTCTGTGAGGGCAGAGCTGCTGCTCCCCTGGACGTGGGGTAAATGCCAAGAGGGTGGGTGCCCCTCTGTAAGGATGGCTGGGCAGGAGGGTGTTTGGAGTGAGGGCAGTGGGTGCAGCAGTGCTACACACAGGGCCCATCAGCACTGCCTGGGCTCCCTGGGCCTCCCACAGCACAGCAGGGACCACTGAAAGCCAGAAGACTCCACAGGCAGGTTTCACCTTCCAAAAGAGGTGTAATTTCACAGCTGGGCTGAGGACCAAGGGACAAAACAGAATGAAAAATTACTGGGAGAACAAAAGTGGTTGTAACTGGAGAAAAGTTTTCTAAGGGAGGGAGAAGGCTCCTCATCCCTAGTTACCTTTGAGCCTGATCGAGCAATGGTACCAAGGTTAGAAACCAGCTCCTCCTGGGTCATCCCAATACCTGTGTCCTGAAAAGAAACAGCAATTGCAGCTCAAATATCAGCAGGGAATCACTGCTCCAGCAAGCAGCACCCAAGCAACTTGTGCCTCCAACTCCCACTCTCTCCTTCCCCTCTGAATACTAAATCCAACACCAGACTTCCAGTTGTGACTCCATCTGCCCATGGCCAGGAACAGACTCAGAGGGCACAGAGCTCCAGGGGCAGCCACAGCTACCTACAAACCACCAGGAAGCTCATGGACTCTGGCCATTTCTCAAGGAAAGACAAAACCATGGCAGGACAGGCTGGATTCTACATCCCTCTAAAAAGCACAGGATGGCAGTGCAGGAAAGAAATGCCAACCCAGCCATGGCCCCACACTGCCAGATGTCATGCACTGAGACACCCTCCATTCCTGAACTGGTCTGAGGGGGAGTTGAGGAGCAGTGAGAAGCAGCTTGTTTGCAATCTGCAGATGTGGAACCGATGCACTCACACTGGGAATCAGCAGCAGAGCAGCAAATCCCTTAACTCTCAGGTAATGCAGACCCTTGAATGCAAGCACCCCATGAACTGATTTCCATCTGCTCTGCCTTTCCCCCCTTCTTCTCCCCCTCACCCTGTGCTCCACTATGTGAGTATGAAGCTGTCAACGTCCAGGAGAGCTGGGTATTGCATTCCCATTGCCTGACCCCAGCCAAAATACAATGCACCAGCTACACTTTGTGATGCTCTGCCCAAACTTCAGAGGCACACAGCTCCTTGTCATCCCCAGCTTATTCCAGAATTGCACTGCTGCATGCAGATAAACATCTCCCTGCAGCTCACACATCTCAGGCAGCAGAGCCTGCAGCAGCACCACCCAAAAAAAGCTGCAGAAAGTCTCAAAACTGGCTGCAACTTCGATTTGCATGACACCCCAAGGCAACAAAGGTAACAGCAAACCCCAGCTAGAAATGGCCACCCTCTCACACAGGACCCCAGCAAAAATCTTTCCCTTTCTGTTGTCCAGTGTGTTTTCAGACTTTCTCTACATGCATTTGCCACTGCAAAGGGGAGGCTACTGTCCTCCAGGATGCCACTCATAAGAAAAACATGCCATTCCCCTTCCCAAATCCCAGCAGGTTCTCTGCTTGACACAAGCACCCCAAGAACCCAGTGCTACATGTTCTCTGAGCCGCTGAGGTGAAAAGCAGCCAAATGAGATGTGATTCTCATTCCCATGAGGGATTCAGCTCTACCTGAGTACCTGTAAGCATGATTATCACAGCTGACAGCAGCTGGCACATCCAGAGTGGGCTCACAGATTCCCAGTGCCTTAGCAGGGGTGGGATTTGGTGTGCAGGGTCAGCAAAATCAGCTGCAACAGAGCTGGCAGCTGCTAGGTGGCTTGGAGGTGAGGTGCCAGAGTGACCTCTGCCACCCATGGAGCATTTACTGGGCTTATTTCCACCAAAGTAAGTTAATGTCAGTATGTATTTCTCAATGTAGTGTTTAACTGCACTGAAGGATTGAACTGTTCAGCTTGTGAGGTGCCATGTAGGTAAGACATTTTCCTGCACCCCCACAAGTCACGGCACACCTTTTCCCTTGGTGAAATACAGTAAGGCCAGTCAGCCCACTTGGCTGAGAACAGGGATGATGCCCAGCAAGATGTCAACAGCAAGAGATCAAAAGCCAAGGAAAACAAACAGCGTATGGCAAAATCTCAGGAATCTGACATGGTCCCTTCCCCCAGGGAAGAAAAAGCCAGAAAGAACAGCTTTCAGCATCTGGTTCAGTTTTTCTTATGCCAGACCCTGAAGAGAACTCTGATCCACTTCTATTTATAGCACAGCATGTCATTCCCAAATTCCAGTGTATTAAAAAAAAATACATCCTTTCCACATTAATTTATTGGCTATTGAATTCCTAATGCCCTGCCAAACTTACTGCAGAATGCTTAATGACAATTCCTGGAGACTGCTTTGATGAGGGTGAATCTCATGAACAAAGAAAGCAGGTCTCAGACAGCCAGGATGCTGACAGGGGAAGCAGAAAGCGAAGATCCTGGAAAAGCAGACATTTCCTACTGCAGGAAAACACCTGGATGGATTAGGATGAACACACCATCAAGATTCAACCCACCCTTGCCATATCCACATTTCCTGCAGCTGCCCTTTGGCTCCCTTCTCCACATGGAGCTGCTCAAGGGAATGGGAATAAAGCAGCAGCAGAGGAGAGATGGGAGCTGAGCTCTGCAGAGCAGGAACTCTGCACTCATGGGAAGCAACTGAACCTGCCTATGAGCAGCCCACCTCAGGCTAGGCCCACATAAGTGCTGGCAGCTCCAGCTCCATGAAATCCAAGGAAGCAGCTGGTGGAACTTCTACTGCCCTTCTCACACAGCTCTGTGCTGCACCAGCTGCTGCTTGGCTGCTGGGTGTCTTCACCAGGAACCACCATGGCCTCACCCAACCCCTGCAAACACCTTCTATCCACCACCTTTGCTCCACCATCAGCATTACGATTTCTCTTCCCCTGCACACAGTTCCAGCCCTCCATTCAGCCTGCAAGAAAAGCTTTATCAGGCTGACCACAGCCACAAAAGAGCTATTTGTAACAGCACAAAGCAAATTGGACATGGGGCTTCTCAAATTACAAAATGTGAGGGATATGCTTAGAGTTCCATGTGCCAAGTGTTTCTCTACAGCTTGGACAGACCAAGACACAGAGTTCTATGTGCTGATCCTTCATTAGCTGAATGTTAATTACAGAAGACCTGCTGTTACCAAGCAGAACCACCACCTCTTCACCTGGGTGAATTTCTCCTCTGGTATTTCTCAGGGTACAGAGTAAAAATCCTCCCCAAACCATCCCCTATAAAAGACAACAAAGAGGCTGCAGACCTTCAGACTATGAAGGGCTGGTGGCCACAGGTGTTGAACTAAATGCAGTAACATTTACCCCAAAGAGACATCAGCTGAACTTTGTTTCTAGCACCTTTTTATGTGTGGAGACCTCCGAGGTACCAAAGCTGCTGCTGCCCTGCACCTTTGTGCCTTCTGAGCCATTTATTCTAACCCTGTGGTGAGGGTGGATGTTTGCAGAGACCTGCTGTGCAAGATTAGTTTAGCTTTGCTCATTACCTGAGTCCAACCTAAAGTACTGCAGAGCTTCATTACACCTAATAACCCATTAAGCAGCCATTAACTACTGCCTCTGCCACGACTGCATTGGAAGGAATGCTCCCAGTTAGAGGTACCTGGCTGAACTATTGTGCCTTTCACTTTGCTTTGTTGCAAAACAAACACCTGAAACATTTATTTCAGTGAAAACCTCAATGGGGCATCAGAAGAACACTGACTATGTTGTAAAGACATGCTGCTTTCACCAGTTGATAAGGTAATAAAATCCCAAAATGTCTGATTAGCAAATGTGCCCACTGTTATTTAAATACCTTGATTAAAGACTTCAAATTCACAAGACCAGGACAGCAGCTGCACTAAAGCAATGTTCTGGTTTAGAATCATTAAAGCATCTGCAGCAGCAGCAACCAGCAGATGAAAAGCCAGAATAAAACTGATGCCTGTGAACACGAGGTAATCTTGGCCTAGTACATGGAAGTTGTCCAAAGCAGAGAGCCTGAGCTTTCCTTTGCAAAACCACAGGCTCGGCCTCCACCCATCCAGGTCTAAATACCCACTGTGCAGAAAAGTACTGCTTTTCATCCACTTTGAACTTCCCATTTTTATACAGGATATGCTCTTATTCTGCTGTGAAGAGAACTAAAAGATTGTGCACTTCCTTTCTTGGGCCACAGGTTATTTGAGATGTGTTTGTATTTCTGGGTCCTGGGCTTATTTGTTAAAGATGATGCAACCACTGGAAGCTGCAGCCCATCCCTACAATCTGTGGCACATTTCTGTAGGTTTAATTCCACCTAAGAGTTGCTAAAGTACAGCCACATTTACCCCTCTATCTCCACCTGTCCATCTCCTGCTTCCTCAAGCCCAAGTGACACAGATGCTGCAGTGCAGGTCACCCTCTCTGCTGCAGCCTGGTCCCACAGGGGAGGGGGACCTGCTCCCCACCTGCCCCAAGCTTTGTGGGACACAAGGGTGCATCTGCACTGACCTGCTGCAGCCCAAACAGCCCAATCCTTACAGGAGCTCCAGCAGAGCCCAGTCCTTGTTACAGGCCGTTTGTAACTGGTGAGGCAGGAGAGATCTGCTCAGCAACACAGGGAGCTGTTGCAGGGAGGAGTGGTGTTTGCAGTCATTTTAACTCCTCCCAACACAGCAAACTGGTGATTTTGTGGCTTCACAGACACTGATTTTGGATGATGGCAACAGAAACATGAAAGCCCAACAGAGGGAACGAGCAGCCCAAGCTCTGGCAGCGACCACTCTGCTTTCCCATGCAAGAACAGCAAGCACACTCCCTCCCCCAGCAGAAGCAGCGATCAGCTCTGTAAACATTTCAAACCATTTCCTCTAAACTGTCCTAGCCTTAAATTAAGCACCAGCAAGGAGCGAGGCTGCAGCCCTGAGCTCACACATCACCACCAGGCACAGCAGCACGGCAGAACTGCACAGCTCCAACACCACCACAGCACAGCCAAGTGCCTGTCACCTGCCTGTCACCTCGTGCAGGTGCTCAAGGTGAGCTCTGTGCTCACAGAGCCTTGGGGTCTGTAACAGGCCCTCTGTTCCCACCTCAAAGGGTCCAAAACCACGTCAATAAAGCCTCAGCATGGGGAACTGCAGAGCTCTGCAGAGCTGTTCTCATTGGAAACACACCCCTCACATTTTCAAATGGATTTTCTTAAGCACTCTGACCTTGCAGGCTGTGGCTGCTACAGATAGAGCTGTCCTAGAAACACGAGGCAGTTTTCAAAGGGATGGAGGAAATGGTGGAATTTGCTAAAACAACAGGACTTTGGTAAAGGAAGCTAGGTGGTGGAATTCAGTCAACACACCCCTCTTAGCAGATACTACACTGCAATGCTTAGGTGGAATATTCCTGAATGAGGACATCCATCAGAATTCCGAGTCTTGCTGTGCTTATGACTGGAATTCAGTCCTGGCAGAGAACAAGGAGAACTGCAGTCAGTGAACAGAGATGTGTGCAGTCCTGTACCAGATCTACATAATGCCCCAGGAATGTGCCTGTAATGGCCATCACATGTTACAGACCTGCCATTTCTCAGCTCAATGAGATGCAAAGAGATGCTACAGGGCTTGGAAGAGGAGGGGAGAGATTCAGCAGATAGAGAGGCAAAGAGCAGCATGAAGATCTGAGAAAGATCCAGGGGTCAGAGACAGTGGGACCTTTCTAGGAATAAAAAAGGGGTGACTGTTGCTATAGGTCATATATGAGGGACCTGCTGCCTCTTTTTTGGTTGGTTCTAGTGGGTACAGAAAACAAAACAGTGGCAAAGGGAAGATCCATCTCTGCCTCAATCACTGCAGCAAGCTTTCTTTCACCTTTGCATTCCTGAAAGGCAGAAAAATGTTCTGAATGATGCTTGTTCACAGTAATCATTATATGCAGTTTGCTTCTTCAAGAAGTTATAAATAACCCCCTGACTGGAGGTAAGGAGCTTTCGGCACTCTGGAGAAGGCAAAGCTATTAAAGAGATTGGAGCAGCGTTGTTCTCACTGCTCCCCACAGCCCAGGACTGCTGCAGTTAAAAGCTTCCTAGTTAAGACTCATTTAATGACATTAGAGAGGCACTGGCAGCCAGGCAGGGGGTTATAAAAAGCCCAATCCCTAACCCATCTAACTAGGATGGCATCTGAGGCACCCTGCAAGGTGGGCAAGCAGCTCTCCAAGCAAACTGCCAAACAAGGGGAGAGCTTCCACAGGGACACGGCATGAGAGGTATCAATGTCTTGATGGAGTCAGATGCTTCAAGTCCACTAGGATCTCGAAAGGGAAAGATGAGAGGCAGGAATGACCCCCTGCCTGGGGCTAAGCGAAGGCTCCTTAAGCAATTGGTGTTGCACGGGAGTCAGAAAACTGCAACAGTGTGACAGGAATAGCAAAGCCCCTGCACCGTGGTTTGAGAATCCCTGCTTGGTGATTGTGTTGCCCACTGACAAGCACTAACTTCCCCATGGCAACTGCAGCACTTGCTCTGCAGAGGAACAGAAATACAAAATAACTGTGCAGCCTCCAACAGCCCCCTGTGCTTTTGTCCCACGTGTGCTCTGTCTGTGCCACTTCTCCCCTGGACCTGCCACGGTCACTCAGGTCTGCCTGCTTCATCCTCGTCCTTCCCCTCTGCTCTCCTAGGAATGTGCACAGCTACACTCATGGCTGACACAGCTCCACAAGGAAAATGACCAGTTTGCCTTCTTAATGTTAGGAACTCTGCCAAGAAAACACCAAAACTGAGGCTCAGCCTCCCACCTTGGACAAGAGCCACAAGCAAGATCAAAGTACAGAGAGAAGGCCCAACTCCACTTCCCTCCCCACGCTGAGGCCCACAGGTGACTGTTCTTACAGACTGTCTCCCTCCCAGTCAGCATTTTGTCACCAGCAGGGACAACCAAAACCTGGGCAGAGGGGAGTGCTGTGCTACTGCCCAAATCTACAGTCCCAACTGTGCCCGAAGGCAGAACCTCAGCATCAACTGGACTCAGCCTGTCCTGGAGCAGGAAGAGAGACAGGCAGGAAGGGGAAGCTCTTCTCACACCCTGGCATTTATTTCCCCTCTCACCCAAGGGAGAGAGAAGGTCTGCAAGTGACTATGTAACACCTCAGACTTCAGGACTTACATGAAAACCTCCCCAAAGGTCAGGACGAAACCAGACTCACAACTTATCCACTGGTGAGAAACTCACACAACCTGGGAAGTGCACAAGGCAGGGGTACTGGCAGAAAAGCTACTGGAACTTCCCAATAGGTAAAGAAGGAGCTGCAAATTTTCCTATGGCTACAAGTGGGGAGCAGATAACATTGCTGGTTTCTCATCAAGTCCTGAGGTTACAGCCTCATGAACCCAGCTGAGGACAGAATATTTGGGCAGGCCTGGGGACTGTGCTGCTGCTCAGCTTCCAGTGACTCTTCACAGGACAAAGACCAGTGATGAGAGCAGCAGGGAATAACACCCTGCTGTTAGCAAAGGGAGCTACCTGGATGGTGATGGTTCCCTTTCCACTGTCTGTCTGCAGGTGGATCTCCAGCTCTGGCAAGGCCTTCCCTTCCGTCATCAGCCGGTGGCGCAGCTTCTCCAGCGCATCGCTGCCATTGGAGATCAGCTCCCGGATGAACACCTGGGAACAAGGCACAGCCTGACCCTGCAGCCTGGCCCTGCCCCCTGCACAGCCCTCCCAGGGACCTGGGAGCTCAGTGGCTCCCACAAACTAATTCCAGCTCCCCAAACTGTGTTTCCCCATTATCTGCCAGGAGAACAGTTTGTCCAAACTCAGTGTGAACCCGCAGAGGCTCAAGGCTCAGAGTCACTTGGCTATACCTACAAATTGTTTCAAAAAGACATTTTCAAGGTGTCTTAAGAAAACATCATTCTAGAAAGGCTGACATGAAAGCTCAGGACTCGCTGGGAACTGAACATTTATTCTCCCAGCCTGACCATTTTGGATGTATCCCTTGACAGAGATGGGGCTTTGCCAACAGAAAATCTCACAGCAAGTTATGGGTGTCTTACCTCTTTCTCTGAGTACAGGGAACGGGCAACAATGTCCAGCAGCTTCTTTGTTTCAGCCTGGAACTCATGTTTAGAGGCTGCACCTGGAACGAAGATTAGGGTTGGGGTTGTTCAGCTTGGAGAAGAGAAAGCTCAGGGAGCACTTACAGCCCCTTCCAATGCCTAAAGGGGCTCCAGGAGAGCTGGAGAGAGACTTTGGACAAGAGTCTGAAGTGACAGGACAAGGGGCAATGGCTTTACACTACCAGAGGGCAGGGATGGATGGGATATTGGGAAGAAATTCTTCCCTGTGAAGGTGGTGAGGCCCTGGCACAGGGTGTTCAGAGCAGCTGTGGCTGCCCCCAGATCCCTGGAAGTGTCCAAGGCCAGGCTGGATGGACACATCTGTACAGGTACCTCTGCAGGGTGCCCAGGAAGGGAAACCTCCTCAGAAAAAAAAATAAAACATCTCAGCTGAAAGACCATCCTTGGCCTTTTAAAAATAGCAAGAGGCATTAGAGAACTCATTTCTCCTGCAAGAGGCATTAGAAAACTCTGGGAAAACACAGGAAAAAGCCACAAATCCCACATCACCTCTGCCATGCTGGTGAGGACGTACATCCCTCAGGGATGGGGTGAAGCTGGAGTGAGGGCAGCCAGTACATTAACCCCACTGGGGACTTCACAGCCTGGCAGTCTCAAAAGTACCTCCAGGAAAACCACAGAGGCACCGAGTTCAGATGTTATTTCTGTGCTGGAATAACTCATTGCTCAGACTGCTTTAGAGCACCTGTCCCTGAAGATGTGCAAAGCAATTCATTCTAGCTAAAGGGCTGACACCAGGACTCTCATCACACCTCCACGATCCACAGCAATGACCTGGGCAGGTACAGTTGCTTCTGGGACAGAAAATTCTTTTCAGCCAATTCCAGTGCCTGTGGACCCTCCACACATGACCACCAGCTGGCTAAGCCCATGGATGCAGCCTTGATGTCCTTGTTTCTTAGACAAGGCCATGCTGACCTCCACAGCCCGGTTTTGGGAGGTAATGGAGCAACACAGATGGAAAGGATGTGGTGAGCAGCACCTGCACTTCCTCCAGAGGCAGCAGCACTGCTGAGAAGGGCTCACCTGCAGCACACCTTGACCCAGGTGCACCCCAAGAGCATCCCCACAAGGCACGTGTGCCAGGCCCACCTTTGACATTCTCTGTGTTGCTGATGATGGTGTGCAGGGGCTCCTCCTCCTTGCTCTCTGCTGTCTGTGTGCTGTACATCCGCACAGCAGGAATGCTGGAGGCAGGAACATTGTGCTGGAGGCTCCAGCGCTGGAGTATTTGTCTTTGCAGACATGCTGCTCCTTTTGCTAAAGACACAAGTGAAGATATTTCAATACACATGACAAGTCCAGCACCAAGAGGAGCACTCAGAGGTCCCACCTGGGTAATTCCATGGGAGTTATGCTGTCTGAACAGCCCCCTCCCAATCCAACACCCACCATTCCCCTCCAGAATTGCCTTCACGGCATGAAACTTGCTACTTTGGCTCTTCTGAATTAAAATTTTATCCAGAAGATGACAATTAGCAGCTTTTCCACTGAATTAACCAGTCAGGAAGAGGCAGTCTGCAGCTTCACTGCTGCTACCTGGCTAAGCCGATGACAACTCCCACATCACTGCCTGTGAAAATATAAATTGGCAAAAAATATTTGGCCTTTAACTGTCCAAGCACAGGGATTACATCCCCCAACAAAGCAGCACCAGGGCAAGCAGCACATGCAGCAGCAGCAAGGCCACCAGTCACAAAATCAGTGGGGAAAATGAGACCAGTCAGGAAATGGCACAAACCCCCTTAAGGTCAGGGATTCCAAATTCTCCTCCTTTCATTATGCCCAGGTGAACCCAAAAGTCTTCTCTCTGTTGGGGGATGAATCAAACCAAACCTGGTCACAAAAAGACCACTGCAGCACCATAGACCTCTGTCCAAAGGCTGTTTCTTGGAGTGATTTCTGAATTGCTGGGAGAATGCCAGAGCAGGATCCCAGAGGGTGAGGACCTGACCCTGCAGCTGCCCTAGGGAAGCCAGCATCTTGGCCTCCCCCAGTCCTACAATGAACATAAACAGGCCGGACTCATCTGGGAAGCAAAGGAGGGACCAGAACAGCCTGGGCAGAGCCAGGAGAACGTGGATAAACAGCAGAAGTGGCTGGAAGCAATGACAAGCTCAGGTTTTCCTTACAGCTTGCTCTGTGCCTGGTGGCTGTTTCATCCAGCAAGGGAAGGAGGCAAACCCTACACCCGACATTTTCAAGGAGTCCTTTCTTTGAATAACTGGGTCCAAAAACAGCCAAAGGCCGAACCAAACCTCTTTAGTATGGTGAGATCCAGAGCACATCTGTGACCTCCTTGAAAACAGCTTCCAAGGCCATCCCCTGCCCTCCAGGCCCGCTGACATGCTGAGGGAGATCAGCTCCCTCCTGACCTTCCTCCACCTTGCCACAGCCCTCAAGTGAACTCTGCATTCCAGTCTTTTCACCAACATCCCTAATCCTCACTTCACAAGTGCTCTGCACACCTCTGCCCCCCACAGCAGGTCCTACAGTCAGTGTGGTCATCAAGAACAGGTCTTGTTGCTCCAGACCATCATGCTGGTCTCTTACTTGCTCCAGACCAGGTGGACATGAACCCCTGAGCTTTAACAGCATTTCTGTCTCCTGCACCTCATCCTCAAGAGCTGACAGAGGAGCTGTCAGTCCTTGTTCTTCCTCCTCCTCACAAGAAAGCTTTGAATCAAGATCCACTTCTCCAGCCAGAAGCTTGAATGACTCCCCAGTCATTCTGCCCTTAAAGAAAAGAGCCCACAAATAGTTCTAAATGCATCTGAACACCTCCCACACACATAACTGCGCTCTGCGTCACGAACAGCTCTGCCGCATGATCGCAGGACACGCTCCGGAACTCCCGCTCCTGTGCTGGGATTGCCTGGGAAAGCGGCAAGGAAAACAACCCTGGCTGGGGTGGAAAGTAGCAGAGCACTCACTGTCCAGCCCCTCAAACTTCAGAGGGGAAGGGCCTGCAGCTCAGGGTTTATATATTTTTTATTTAGGTATTTACATCTTTTATACTCATTTTATGCTGGGTGCTGTAGGATACTGCATTGTACGTAAGCACACACACACATACACATCTCCCAAACAGCATAAATAAAAGAGAGAATTTTGCTCCCTCCCTCACTCTAGGATCCAAAAAAGACACAGATCAGCAGCAACTTAAAACCTTAAGTTCACTTCTATCATCAGATGTCCAGGCAGCAAAACCCCAGAGCCCCCACACAGATCACCCCCCAGCCCATGAACACCAGCTGACTCTAGAAACTACAGCTACTTATAATTTTATTTCTGGCTATTTATAATTGTTGATGTATTCACATTTTTTGCCTCCCTACTCCAAAGCACGATAAAAAATCACCACCCATCAGTTCGGAAGTTACTGTCAGATTTGTGCAACGTTTGGTCTTATCACCCTTAATTAACAGCCTGTCCCATGCCAGGCAGAGACACAGCTCATTAAACACAAGCTGCAGCACCTTCAGCCCTTTTGCCTCTCCAGAGTCCTTGCCTGGAGCAAGGGAGCAGAAAAGGCTCCTGGCTATTCTGGGTATAAAACCACAATTATCAGCACACAAGAGCTATTGAGAAGCACCTGCTGAGGTAACAGGTTATGTGCTACTCATAATGAGCCTCAGAAACAAATTCCTAAGCCCAGGTGACAAAGAAGGAATGGCTCTTGCCCTAGATAAGCACTGTGATGTGTTGGGGCAAATCGGGGCTTTTGATACTGAGTTAATCAAATGTGGAGCTTTACCACAGCCCACACCCCTACCTGTTCACATCACTGCACTGTGAGGGATGCAGAAACCCGCATTACACCCCAAATTCCACCTCTCTGTGACCCCAAGTGATCCCAGTGTGCCCACGGCCACAGGCACTCACAAGGACCCTCAGGGGCTCCTTTCAATCCGGACACCTCAATGATCCCCCAGCCAGCCCCGCAGGAAACACAGCCCAGCCTCTTCTGGAAAAACCACTGCAGTGAGCAGAGCCCAGCACCAGCCAGAGAATCAGGGAGGGAAACCCTGCACAAAGCAGTTTGTGGCTCAAAACAAAAGAGAAGAATTTGGGTCAGCAGGAGCCCAGGGAAGCTGATGCAGCGAAGAGCTCCAGCAATTAACACTCCCAGCTGAGATCTTACACAAAAGGGCTCCTAGCTGGGCACCAGATCCCCGAAAATCTGCGGAGAAGAGATTCCCTGACTGACCCTCTCACACCAACGCATCTCCTGAAAAGCTCTGCAGCAGCTCCAGCCTCTGAAGTGCTGAGAACAAACACTGCCAGCTCTGCCCGCTGAGGGAAGGGACCCGGCCAAAAGGAGAACATCTCCTGCCCCTCCCTCTTTATCCCCACCTCACACACCTTCTGCTCTCTTTTTCCCTCAGGGCCTGAATGACAGGTTAAGAGATAAAACTCTGCTGGAGTATGTCTAACCCACCAGAGGCAGCAGCTTTGTTCCCAGACATGGATGCTAACAAGCCTCCGGGGATTTCTGCAGAGGCAGAGCTGGATTGCCCAGAAACACCCAAGTGGCACTCTGTGACACAATAAATGTGACAGCCCGACCCTGAAAGTGACCCTATTTGTCACACAATTTCCTCTGTCACATTTTCTCTTCGTAACCTGCAGTGAAACCACAGACACCACCAACAACATGCAGATCTGTCAATTAGGGGCCTCACAACACACAAGGAAACATGGAGCACAGCACGGGCTGCTGACAGGCAGGACACTGCTCACCATGCTCTGGCTAATGGCAGCTCACAGGCACATTTCCAGCCCACAAGAGCCTTGATAATGGAGCACATCCCATAACTGAGGCCTCAGAATTCGGATTTTCTTAGCACTCACTCCTGCCAGCTGTCTGAGGTGAAAATTCAAGTGCACCCCTGGGAAATGCAAACCCTTCAGGCTCATCTGTAAAGACCCCTGGTACTGACACGGCCAGAGAACAGCAACGCTGCTGCCTTCTGCTCTCATGCAGGTCCTTCTCTCTCTGCCTATCTTCTCTCAGCCCAGGTACCTGGGCTGTGCACCCTGTGTGAGCTGGGACATGCACCGGGACATGAGACATGATGTGAATATGCTGTGCAGCACATATGAGCCAGCTGGATGTCCTTATAAAGGCCAGGAGACGAACTGGGAGCGCTGTATGAACCAGGACATAAACATGGCTATGTTATATACCCCTACAGGAGCCAGGACATGAACCTCACCACGCTACGCGATCTGAGCGTGCTGCACACCCTGTATGAGGTGTACATGACCCTGGAGCTGCCCTGAGCGCGCTCCTGCCCGACACGAGCCCGCGCCATGCCCCGCACAGCCCAGAGGAACTAGCCCCAGCCCAGGAAGGAGCGCGGGGCGGTCTCGGGTCAGTTCATGGGGCGCTGTGCGCGCTGCTCCCGTCCCGGCCCTGCCGAGCGGCCGCGGCCGAGAGCGACGGGGCGCGGCCTGCGGGACACGGACCCTGCGCACCTCCAGAGGACGCACAAGGCCGAGCGCAACTCCGGGCAGGCGCGGCCGTCCGCAGCGAGCCATGGAGGTGCGGCCGCCCCCTGAGCCCGGGGCCCTGAGGCCGCCCGTCCCCCTCACCTGCGGGCGGGCGCGGCCGGGGCGCGGCCCCGGAGCGCCGCAGGGCCGCGAGCAGACACCGCCCGCCGCGCGCCGCCGCCATGCCGCCTGCCCGCCCGCGGCGCGCGCCGATGGCGTCACGGGGCGGGGGCGCGCCGAGCCCCCCGCGCGCGGGCTGCGCGTGACGTGCGCGCGGTGACGTCACGCTGCCCCTCGGCCCGCGCGCGCTGCTCCCCTCAGGGCTCCCTCAGGGCTCCCCCCGGTCCCCTCACGGCCCCTCACGGCCTCTGCAGGACACCGGGCTGTCCCCTCTGTCCCCTGCAGGACACCGGGCTCTGTCCCCTGCAGGGACACCGGGCTCTGTCCCCTCTGTCCCCTGCAGGACACCGGGCTCTGTCCCCTCCAGGGACACCGGGCTCTGTCCCCTGCAGGGACACCGGGCTCTGTCCTCTCCAGGGACACCGGGCTCTGTCCCCTGCAGGACACCGGGCTCTGTCCCCTGCAGGGACACCGGGCTGTCCCCTCTGTTCCCTCCAGGGACACCGGGCTCTGTCCCCTGCAGGGACACCGGGCTCTGTCCCCTCCCGGCCCCGCCTGTGTCCCCTCACGGGGACGTTTCCAGGGTTCTGCCTGGGGGTCCAACATCCAAGCCCAGGATGCCGTTTCCCAGCCTGTTGTGATGGTTAAACTCCCGTTCGTGTTTCTGAGGACTTGTTAGGACAGGGAGTCAGACACAGGTGACAAACGCACCCTGCTCCCGTTCGGTGTGTCACAGGGAATGGCCTCGGGAGCCCATTGCACGGACGGGCTGCGGCAGTCGCAGCTGGCAGCGCTCGCTGCCCCGTGGCTCTCCTGATTCCCCACGGAGGGCTGAGGGCCGAGGAAAGGCCGCGCCAGGCTGGAGCAGCCCTCAGGAAGCCCCTGTGTGCCACACCTTTGCTGGGCACCCCGCTCGACTCTGGGCCAATTGCTTAACATCTCGTTTTTCCATTTCTGTCGAACTCCTCATCTCCCGGAGTTGTTTTAGTGTACATCATCGAGATGCAAGGGGCTGAGGTACTGCAGAAAGGACTTGGATGGGATGCGGGTGAGTGAGGAAATGAACCACTCTGGCGAGAGGCGAATTTGGAATGTGCATGAGAGCAGAGCCTGGCCTCAATGAACACCACAGCCAAAAATAAAAGATGGAGCAGGTCTCTTTTGGTGAGCACTAACCACTTCCAGACCGAGGAGCTTTCAGGAGGGAACCGTGCCCATCGAACAGAGCCAGTTTTGTAATCCCAGGCCCGGGGGAGCTCGCTGGAAAGGTCCGTGTGCAACTCACTCATGCTCGCAGCTGATCTTTTGGGACTACGCCGAGCGGAGTGTTGTTTTGGAAGTTCATATCTAAGGAACAGCCGCACGGAGCGGGGTTTGTGGGGCACTCAGCGTTATGGATTAGGCGCAACAAACCCAGCACGAGCCTTTGCATCACTCTGACATCCTTCTGCTGGCTGCATTTCCACCTGGAACCTACTCCAGCCCTTCATCGAGATTCCCCATGCTGCAGCCAAAACCAAAATGACTTCTGAGCTGGTTGCAAACCAGCTTCCCTCCCCTCGAAGTGCTCACTGACCCCACGGCACTCCCGAGGGCGACGCTGTACCAGAGCTCTTGTACCTGTTGTGAAACACCCGAATCCTCCTCCTGCCTCACCCTGGGTCTGCTTTCACCCTTACCCATGAAATGTGCTCCTGCAGGGATCACAGGGGATCTGATCCAGATCCTCCCCTCTGTCCAGGCTCGTTTCAGTTATCCTGGGGTTGGCTCCAACTCGCTTCAATTGCTGCCCTGGCAGCGTCCTGCCCTGCATTTAAAATTCCTGCCTGTGGAGAAGCTCAGGGAAGCACAGGGTGCCCTGCACAGCAACCTCTGCGGTGCTCCCCCAGCCCCAGGGTGGCTGCTCCATCTTCTCTGCACTGGAAGAACCATGGGCTCAAATGTGCTTTGGGAGGGCTTTGGGAGGAGCAGCTGATACAGCTCCTGATCACCCTGTAAGCCACGAACTGCTGCCACTTACTGCTGTCCACTGCCACCGGCTAGAAGGGACAACACCTACTGCTGCCCTTTAACAGTGACCGAGGGGGGACTGTCCCAGCCTGTTTGGCAAGAGGGCTCCTCTTCCCTCCTGCTTCGCTCTAAGGCGTGCGGGAGGCAGAGAGAGCAGGGAGCACTCACCTAAGTGCTGTGGGCAGATGTGTCTCCTGGTGGGACAGGGATGAGCCATGAGGGGAAGTCCAGCTGTGGGGGCAGCGGGAGGGAAAGCTCCCAGCCTGCGGCAGCAGCAGCGGCGGCAGGAGGCAGAGCAGAGCAGGGCGGGCAGCCCAGGAAAAGAGCAGAGAACCATCACTGCAGCTCGATGTTCAAATTTAAGAACCTTCTTCTACTCCAAAACTCAGTGAGGGGAAGGCATTACCCACCCTCTTTGGTGGTAAAGCTCCTGCACCAAGCTCCAGTGCGCTCTTGCCTCATAAATGCACATGTTTCTAGGATGCTGTTCCTTACTGACTGTACCTCCCCATCAAACAGACGGGACTTGGAAAAGGCTTCAGATATGCTGAATTTCCTATCAACACTCACAGGAGACTGGAGTGAAGCCTCCCCGAGGCTGCAGGGACTGCACCCCCAGCCCCTCCTCAGGTTTGGTTTCAGCTCTGCATTTCCCTTCTTTTCCTTGTGAAACATCTGCTCTTACCCAGCACACCTGGGTATGGGATCTACATCGATCCCCTGGCGCTGTGATCTCGCCACACTTCAGGCTGTACTTAAAAATTATTCCAGTATTTGCTTCCCATCCGCTGTTTTTTTCCACTCTTCCCCGGGAATAGGCACCCAAGCAAGCTGCACCGGGGCCACAGCAGCTCTGTGCTCCAAAGAGGACTCAGCTTATCCAAATCCGGAAGCGGTGCCAATGCCTTTAAAATGGAGGCTACTTAGAGGAATTAGTGAGACTGAGCGCAGTGATCTTAACCTCGGGCGTCAGGCTCCGCTGATCCTCGCGGCCACCAGCCAAGTGGAACCATCCTTCAATCCAAGCAGTTTTACCAGCTTTTATTAGAAACACCAGCACATTTCAAGTTTCCTCTTTTTGATCACAAATATAGTGTTTTTCCTCTTTTTAAGTACACAGCATGAGACACAGCATCAGGGCTTTCCATCTTTTTTTTTTTCTGTTTGTTTGTTTTACAGCAATTTCTTTTGGACAAGCTTTGGGTTTAGTGTTCACTGACCTCACCCCAGCCCCAAATTTTGACATCTTGAATTGCTGAAGACAATTGTGTGGGCAGATGAATCCGATGGTAGTGAAAAAGGTACAAGAGTTAAAAGGTTGCAAGTAAAAGTTGAAGCAGAGACCCTCTCCAGTTAAAAAGGACGAAGCGGCGCCGCAGCGCACGATTTTCACAGTACGGGGACAAAAGCTGAGATAAAGATTTGCTCTTTTCCCCCCGTTTTCCCCCACCAGTGTCCCGATAAAAACGTTAAGGCCGGAGGAAGCGCTGACTGGATGTGAAAAGCTGCGTGTGCCCGGTGCTGCCAGGACAGCTGCACAGCCCGGCCGGGCACACGGAGCCCTCGGGCTCGGAGGGACGGCGCTTCAGGCTCCTCGTGGTTTGAGCTCACACCTACGCTGGGAAATTTTCCCTGGACTTTTTAACTCAGAGAAAGCAATTCACTGAGGGGAGGAGGAGTGAGTATAACAGGGCATGGTGACAGGATATTAAAGGGAACATGTACATGATTTGTTATTTTTTATTCCACAGAAAACCCTCAAATCTAGACTCAGAGTTAACAGCAGAAAAATAGTGTTAAAGTCAATAGGTTCATATTTTACTGTAGACTAAATAAATTAGCCTAGAATTAACTCAATACTCTCTATTTTCCTTTCATTGGTGATCCTTCTCTAAATTAATGCAGTTTTTAAAAAGCAACGGCTATTAATAATTTATTCCAGTTAACCCTTATGGATGAACGCCTGCGAAGAGTCGATGTCTGGGAACCATTCCCCTCTCCTCTCCCTCCCCGAAAAGGAAACAATCGCTAAGGGTGTTGTAAAACAGACATGCTAGCTACAATATCCATGGATCGTGCCTCTCCTACCGCTGCCTCTGGCTGCTCCGGGTCATGAGTGAATCGTCATAGCTATGTCTTACAAAGAACATGATCAAAAAAATATATAAATAAATAAAAACCTTAAACATTCTTACATGGATTTTAAAGAACAGAATACATGTTAAAAACTTCAGTAATTTATATCAATTTTAAGCAATACTTTATATACAATGGAAAAAAGACATGCATAGTCCAAATACAATGTTGAAAACAGCATTTTCATAACAAAAAACCCAAACACTAAGTGTTAATACCATGTACATGGATTCAAGAAGGACCACCCTTTTTGTCTGTTGCACACAGTTTATTTAACAATATGATATTATAAGTAAGAAATGAGTTTTTTTTTCTTTTTACCATTCTATACAGTGATTGAATCTTCTTGGATTTTCTTATTTATAGTAATTATAGCGCTTGCATGATTTACACTAGAATTGCTTTCCTCGTTTCAAGTTTCACACAGAAGAAAGAAAGAAAAGAATGTTTCTTCTCTATCCAGATCAGCACGGCCTAAGAGTGATCATCCCTATTTTCATCTAAGACCAGTTTTATCAGAGAAACAAAGCAACAATTTCTACATCTGCAAGACAAGGATTTTGGCGTTGGCCAATGTGTGCAAGAGTCAATTCCTATCTTCCCAGGGGTAATACTTCAAACGCCTGCAGAGTTCACTATAGAAAACAAAAATCTTCCCGCCATGTGTCAAAGTTACCGGGATACGCTATAATGTTGCATTATTTCAGGAAACAGTTTCTGAATATTATTTTTTTTTTCTTCTTTTAAACTCAAATGTTTAAAGTCTTGAAAATACAAATAAAAAATATGAATATAATGAACTTGTTTTCCCCGTTAAAAAAAAGGTATGAGTCAACAGCAACAAAAAAATAAAAACCAAAAAAACCCACAAAAGAGACCAGATATTTTAACCGCCTGGCTTTAACAAAAAAATATATTCTTTGTATTGTTTTTTTTTTCTTTTTATTTTTAAACAGCAATTAATTCTTCCATCTGTAGGAAGCAGCAGTTCCATCTAGGATTCAAAACAACCCAGATGTCTGAATTTTTCAGTACAAAATATCCAAGAACACGAAAGGAAAGAAGAAACAAAAGTGATGCTCCCATAATGCTACAAACCCTCCACAAATTTCTCTAATGTGTCCCCGGTGGTGTCACCGACCAGAGACAATTCGTTAGACAACGCACTGCGGTTGGGGGTGTTTAGTTGGGGAAGCATTGCACTCTGTTCTGGGTTGCCCAAGTGTCCCTGATCCATGGAGCTAGCCATAGTGACTGCGAGTCCTGGGTGGGGGGAACCAGTCTGGGGAGAGACGTGGTGCGGTGACGGTTGGGGCTGTATCCTGGGTGACGGGCTGGAATGTGGCGGCTGGGACTGGGGACGGGGAGACTGAACGGGCGCTGGGGACCGCACCTGGTTGCTGAGGGAGGTGGCGATCTGCTGGCCAGGGAGATGAGACGCCTGCGGTTGTCCTGAGAGCATGTGCTGCTGTGGGCTCATGGGGTTGGGCTGCCCGGGGGACCCTATCTGCTGCTTCATCTGCTGCTGCTGCAGGATGCGCTGCTGCAGGGCCTGCTGGATGTTGGGAGCGCCGTCCGCCCCCAGGCCGGGCTGGCCCATCTGGTTCAGCTGTCCCATCTGAGCCATCTGTCCCATGGAACTCCCCTGTATGGATAGGTGCTGCTGCATCCGCTGCTGCTGCATGGCTTGGGGGTAACCTCCCGGGCCTTGGGGCTGCTGGAACTGGTTGTGAGCTGCCATCCCTCCTGCCATGCTGGCCCCTCCCTGCTGCTGCTGCTGCTGCTGTTGTTGCAGGAGCTGCCTCCTCAGGATCTCGCGGTACTGCGGGCTCATGTTGGCCATGCTGGGGTTGTGGCTGGGGTTCATGATGTTGATCGCCTGTCCCTGGGGGTTCATAGCTCCGATCCCTTGCTGCTGCGGGGGGACGCTCGGTCTCTGCACTCCGGCTTGCATCGCGTTCATGTTCTGCAGTCCCGCCTGCGCGTGCATGCCTGGCTGTTGCATGCCGGTCTGCGGCTGCTGCATCCCGGGCTGGGGCTGTATCCCTGCTTGCGGCTGCATCCCAGGCTGGTTCGCCACGTATTTGGCTGTTCTTTGCTTTATAAAAGCTGCCATAAGTTGAGGGTTGGATTTAAGGATGTTAAGAACCTGCTGCTGCTGCTGCGGAGAACTCGGCGATTTCAAGGTCCTCAGCAAGTCCTGAAGTGCATTGGGGGTGATGCTCCGCGGCGGCTGCTGCACGCCCGGCATCCTGGGCCCGGCCACGGCTTGCGGCGTCGCCATCGGCATCACCGGTCTGGCCATGCCCGGCTGCATCGGCTGCTGCTGCGGCATCGGCGGCGACTGCCACTGCCCGGGCTGCATGTTGGACATCACGGGCCCGCTCACGGGGTTGGGCCGGGGTACATTCATGCTGACTTGCGGCATCTGGTTCACCGAGCCCACCGCGGGGTTCACGAGTCCCGGGCGGCCGGGAGGCAAACCATTGTTCATGTTGTTGACCCTGTAGAGCTGCTGCTGCTGCTGCTGCGCAGCCTCTCTCTCGATCTGCCGAGCCGCTTCCACGGCGGCCGGCGGCGGCTGGGCCGGAGGCGGCGGCGCGGAAACCGGGTTTGCGGGTTTTCCTGTCGAGACGGTGGTGGGGGGCTGGGTTCTGGACACGCTGGGAAAGCCGGCCGGTGACATACTTACAGGGGAGGGCTGGGGCTGGGGAGCAGGCTGCGGTGTCTGCGGTGTACTTGGCTGCTGCGTAGGGGTACCAGGCGTTGCTGAGGTAGGAGAAGGCAAACTTTGCTGAGGCACGTTTCGGGTGTTCATGGTAGCCATCCTTCTGCGCATGAGCTGAGCCTGCTGCAGGCGGTGCTGGATCTGCTGCTGTCGGAGCTTGTGTTTGATATTGAGACAGAATGGCACGGGGCATTTGTTCTCTTGGCAGTGTTTGGCATGGTAGCAGCAAAGAGCTATGAGCTGTTTGCACACCGGACAGCCGCCGTTGGTCTTGCGCTTGCAGCCCTTGGTGTGCTGGACAACCCGTTTCATCTTCTGGCAGGATGGCAGAGAGCAGTTTGCGTTGCGGCACTGGCAGGCGTGGACGAGGGACTGGATGCAGCGCTGGATGCTCAGCCGTCGCGACTCCTGGGGGCTCTTGGACTGCTGCTCTCCTTGGTTGTTGCTCTCATCATCCAGACCCAGGCCCCACTTAACCATCTTGTGGTCATGGCTCTTAGTGTTGTAGCAGTTGATGCAGAGATCGTAGTCCTGCAAGAAAAGAAAACCCAGAGTTCAGGTGCTGACAAGGCATGAACCACAGGGCCAGAGAGCAGAGTGGTTCCAGGGGAGCAGCACCAGCCCCTGCGCAGGCTTGTGCTTGTGGGTACAACCACACAGAGCACAAGCAGGATGACAGTCACACACTGTCAACAGCTGCCACTTCACCTCACACCTGCACTCAGCCAGGGAAGTGGCTACACAGCCTGTCCAGGCAGCCTGCAATCACAGCTCTTCGCTGTGGCAGGTAACAATGCAACTGGGGCTATCATTGTGTCATCTTGTTACATGAAAAGAAAATTTTTCTTTTCAATTTTTCCCTTTTGATGACATTAACTGTTTATTTTTCTGTGATGCCTACTGGGGTGCCAGCATCTCCAACTAGTAAGATAAATCTATGGTCACTCCTAAAAAGTAGGGTCTGACCCTCCATTTATCCTTAGTGTAATTACTGACTTATAATTACTACCCTTAAATGTGTATTTTTAAAAATCTCTAAACAAGTTTCACGCACAGACAGTCACTTACCCCAAAACCTGCACCTTTTTGCTGCCCTGTCCCTTTTTTGGCTGGAGGAAGGGCACTCCCTTACACAGAGGTACCAGAGGCAGCCTTAAAGGAGCCTAAAGCTTCCTTCCACCACCTAATTCCCTGCGTGTGTCCAATCCATGTCCTGCAGCCTCGCCTCAAGAAGCTCTGCTCAGTGCTTTCCTCAGAGGGATTAATTAAGACTCTTTCCCCACAAATCTGGCAATAACTTGTGGTGTAAAAACGAGGCTGCACTTATTCAAATGTCTTTTGTTCAGCTACAGCCAGAGGTGAACACAAGTCCTCCAAAAAGCCTCAAGCACACCAGTACAGCCCCATGGATAACCTCTCTAACACAAGTCCTGAAATTTGAGCAGTCTGGGCTAGTGGAAGGTGTCTCTGCCCATGGCAGAGGGGTGGAACAAGATGGTTTTTGAGGCCCCTTCCAACCTAAACCATTCTAAGAGCCATAATTCTTTAAAATTAGGTAAAGAACTTGTCTGTGCAGACTAGCAGTAGCATAATAAACAATGCAGCAAAAGCTGTTCCAGAGCATGGGTGCTTTCCATGTCAAGCAACTAAAGTCACTTATTCTACAAGAAAAGGCACCCACCTCTTCTACCCTCTAAGGGGAGGTGAGGACAGTCACCTCCCCTTAAGGCTTCGCAGCCCTTTACCAGGATGGGCTTAATTTGGAGAAGCTTTGGGAATATTCAAAAAAACCCATCAAACTCAGCTGTAGGACAAGAGAGGGCTGAGTTCTGAGGTGCCCCACATGTGTGTCAGTCAGTGCAATGCATACATGACTGACGATGCATCCCTCACAGTCAGTGCAGTGCCACCATCCCTCAGTCAGTGCAGTGCCACCATCCCTCACAGAGAGTGCAATGCCACCATCCCTCACAGTCAGTGCAGTGCCACCATCCCTCACAGTCAGTGCAATGCCACCATCCCTCAGTCAGTGCAGTGCCACCATCCCTCACAGACAGTGCAATGTCACCATCCCTCAGACAGTGCAGTGCCACCATCCTTCACAGTCAGTGCAATGCCACCATCCCTCACAGTCAGTGCAATGCCACCATCCCTCAGTCAGTGCAATGCCACCATCCCTCACAGTCAGTGCAATGTCACCATCCCTCAGTCAGTGCAATGCCACCATCCCTCACAGTCAGTGCAATGCCACCATCCCTCAGTCAGTGCAATGCCACCATCCCTCACAGTCAGTGCAATGTCACCATCCCTCAGTCAGTGCAGTGCCACCATCCCTCACAGTCAGTGCAGTGCCACCATCTCTCAGTCAGTGCAGTGCCACCGTGCCCACACGTACCTCGCAGACAGTGCAGTGCCACCTGGTCTCCACGTGGTGCTTGCACTCGTTGCACGTGTAGACGAAGCGGTCCTGCCCCTGGGTGTGCAGCTCCACCAGCATGCACAGCGTGGACCACTTGGAGCGGCGCAGGGAGGAGAACTCCCAGTGCTTATCTCTGGCCAAGGTGAGGAAGGCGTCTCGCCCGTCCATCAGGTCACAGCTCAGCAGTGGATCCGGGTCCACAATGGGGTGCAAAGTGTTAATCACAGGCCCGGCATGTAAATGAATCACAAAAAACACCTGCAGGTAAGTGGGGAAAAAATAAAAGGCAAAGAGGTCAGGTAATGTTACAGGAAGGAGCTGGGGTTCTCTGCAGTGAGAACATTATCTAATTAACTTGGTTTAGGCTAATCTCTTCCAATATGTTGTTATGCAACAGAAACATTCCTAGCCCAACTGCAGGGTTTATTCCTCCTGATTTTTCAGTTCTGAATATCGCTGTGCCTGCATGTACAGGACTAAACCCTTCTCTTTTTACAGCAGTACCTCTTTATGCTTCTCCATGGTGGCGTAGAGCTTCTGAGACAGGTCATTGGACACGTTTGGCATGCTGGGCTTCTTCTTGTTAGCTCTGCTGATGCTGCTCTTATTCTTGTTGGTTTTTTTGTTGTTCTTTTTCTTGGCATTCTTGCTGTCGCCCTGGCTCCCCTGCAATAAAGGCACAGGAAAGATGTTACACTTTGGAGAGCTCTCCCATTCACTGGGCTCACGGTGACACACTTCTGCTGTCAGGAATAGAACTTAGTTCCAATGCCTGCAAATCAGCCCTCCTGTGTTAAATATACCCCATCTTTCAGGAAAAATCAAAAGCCAAACTGGCAGGCAAACAAATCCAAACACTGTTTAAAAAGAAACTTTTAAAGTATGTATATATTTAAAAAAATCCATTTTACACTGATTATTTTTCCTTCTCCAACATCATACTTCAGCTTCCACTGCTTTAGATCTTGCAGCTGATGATAAAATGACACACATAATATGGACCTAAAATTCCAAGAGTGCAGTACTTTGCTTTGCTGTGCATTTGGTGTGTCACATACTTGCTTGAGCTCTGATTTAATGCTTGTTTTTACTGAACAGATTTAGGGCTAGGACACAGATAAGAACATGCAGGATTTGAACTGAAACCAACAAAACACATTATTCTTCATCCTGCTGACTTCCAGCCGCATGTGCAGCTCCCAAAAAAATAATCTCCAAAACCTCCACTTGTGCCCAAGTTACAACACAGACCACAGTGAACGTTAGATGTAAGTAAAGAGAGTGAAAAATACCAGATGATGCTATTTAGATGACATGGGGAAACAGAAATAACTTTTAGAGTTCTCATGTCCTTAAAAAAATCAAACCCCAAGCCCTTGGCAGGGAGGGCTCAGAAAAAAACCCTCTCCAACTTCTAGAATTTTAGTCATCATAAAATTAAAAATAAGCAACTGAAATACTTGGATATATATAAATATAAATATATACACATACACAAGCAAGTTCCATGAACAGTATGTACAAGCAAACACAGGGTTTGTCCACAGGCATATTTATTCCAGGAAAACAAAAATATTCCAACTGCAGAAAGCAATTCTATTTATAGACTGCTGCCATCCTTCCATTCCATTAATTAGGCTTGGACAGGAATTCCCTGTCCATTCCTGGGTTCTCTCTAACTAATTTTGTGGATTTTCTGACCAAACCTGTTTGGAAATTAAAATGAGGCTATTTTATGGGAAACCAGACAGAGCTGTAAGTGACTTGAAGGGACTGAGAAGTGACCTGTTTTATGTTCCCACCTTGACTGCCCCCAAGTTTCCTTCCACTGATGGAACTGGAGCCTGCCCTCCTTTGCCTCCACGTCTTAAAGCCCCAACTGAGATCTTAAAGTTTAAACACCAAAAGGAGAACAGACTAAAACTTATCAAACAAGCCAAGTCTAAGTTTTCTTTCTACTCCACCTTTAGCAAGTTTATATTTGGCAAACTGTACAAAGTATTCCAAGCCGTTTTAAGAAGTTGTAGGGTTGTGTTTGTACCATTTCATTCTGACATTCAGCCAGATCAGCCAGAGATGCTGATGGAGACAGTTCCTGGGGGAGCCTCACCCCTTCAGAACCTTTGCCAAGAATTCTGAATATTTGCCACCTCTTTACTCTCCCTTTGACTGATACCTGCAGCACATGTTCACTTGCAGGAAGCTTTCTCTTCACATACACAACATTTAGGACAAAGAATTTAAGACAGATTCTGTGCCATTTCAGTCACAAGATCCATGTGGTGCTTGCACCCACGGAGATCCCCATTGCTGGGCAGTTTTCTCCATGAAGTGACCCAGTTTAAGTGTCTGCATGGGGGAAGCTCTCATACTTTTAAATTTTCTCCTTTTCTTGAGTCAAGAGGCAAAGACCCCACTGTGCCATGCTTGGATGACACCTCAGACACCTGGGTGCAGGCTGTGTCCCCTGCTGCTGCCCCAGGCATTAAGGGGAGCACAGGGATGTTTCCATCCAAGGCTGCATTGTCTCATTTTAGGCCACAACTTGTTTGAGTTCACAATGAATTGTTCTGGGCTTTTTCAAACACCTTTTCCCCTCTCCTAGATGCAGAGTAAATGTTCACACCAGTGTTTTCCCTGATTTACTGGAAGTGATCCTGTTAGCAACAGAGGGCTGCTGCCTAATTCCAAGCCTTGCCTTCCACTTCTTTTTATACAGCAGTGCTTGCTGAACTATCTCAACATTCAAAGTCACATTCAGAAGAAATGAAGTGAAAGCTGTTAACTTTGTGGTTCTATTAAAACATAGCCACAAACTGAATTAACTTTGACAAGCTGCTACGGTTTAACAGAGGGAACTTTCTGACATCACAAAATTGATGGATTAAGATCCACCCCCCTCCACATCCATCCCATGTAACACAGAGTGAAGGCAAACAGTCTAAGCTTCAAGGGGGCCTTCTCCAGGTAAAGCTTTTGGTTCTACTTCAATCTATTAGATTCAGATTTTCCTACAACATTTATTTTCAAAATGTCTTGCTGCAAATCTCAAGTGAAAGGGACAGTATAAAAGTGCTGAGACCATTTGGTTGCAGAAAAAAGCAAGATGGAAATAAAAATGAATGATGACATTCTGTCCAGGGCCCTGGAAAACTTTGTTGTTGTTTTTTTGGCTTGGTTGTTTTTTATAGACAAAGAGAAAATGTTGGTGAAGGAACAGCACCATCAGGATCAACTTTTCCCACCAACGCAAAGCCTGCAATAAACACTTTCAAATTTCAGCCCTTTACTGTTGCAAATGACTACAAGTACCTGTGCTTAAATAACAGCCACATTTCATTCAGCTTTGAAAAATCCAGCACCTTTCAAATCACAAACACTGGAGGTGCTTTGCAAAGGTGTGAATCAAAAACTCAGCCAAATGACTGCAAGCAAATGTAGCGTGGCAAAAGCAGCTTAACACATTTCTTTGAGAAGAGAGGTGCTGAACTGACATAAGTGACTTCTGAGCATGTTAAAAAAAACCAAACCAAGCCATCAGTAGATTTGTTAACCAAGAAGAAAAACAGAAATGCAGTTAAAGGGACCCCTGATTTAATGTCTGCTGTAAATGATCTCTTCTAGTTTATCTGATGTGACCTCTCTATATTAAAGCATTAATTACCAGCTTTGTAAGCTAAGGGAGAATATGGCACATAAAGCTAACCCACCTCTGTTGTTTCACTAGCTGCAGTGCTCTCTTCCTTCTTCCTCTCCTCCTCCTCCTGCTCCAGCTCCTTAATGCTTTCCTCCAGCACATTAGGCCAGAAATCACCTTCGAAGTAAGGCAGCTCCTTGGCACTGGTCAGCCTGTCCTCAGTCGCTTGTTTGAAGATGTCCTGTTGAACACACCACACCAGAGCAGGAATGAATAAATGAAGATCACTTAGCAGAGAGAGAGGAGGACCAGACAGCCCAGAGCATCTGGGCCTCACCCACAGCCAGGAGCTGCTCCTGCCAGGGGCTCCTTTTCTGGGACAGCTCCAGACCCAGCCTGGCAACCCTGGCACAGCCCCACTCCCTGTTCCATCTGAGGATCAGCGCTGAGGCTTTCCTGACCCCATCATGCCATCACTTCATGCTCCTGACATGATGGGAGATACCAAGATACCCCTGGAAAATGCAACTGACCCCTCCCTGGTTTCAAAACCCCCTTATCAGGAGGCCCAGATTTCCCAGCTCTTTGCCACCTGATGACAAGGGTTGTTAGAGGCTGTTCCTACTCCACACATTTAGGAGCTGTCACTTGCCATCAAAACATCCATTTTTTCCAGCACTGTCATTACCATTAAGGAATTCTTGTACATTTTAGCATGAAATGAGTGGCAAGTGCTCCCTTTGCCACCTTCTACTTATTTCCTTGGGTACATGTATGATATTCTGCAGTTATGAAAATCATTCTTGTCATAAGGAGCTCTTTTATTTCACACTAGTGGGGTCCACCATTTCATGTGCTCCTCCAGAATCACCAGAAAGAAACAGCTTCCATAAACCTTGACAAACTCCTTATTTCCTTGCCTAGAAAATGCAATGAAAGAAAAATACACAAAGGCAGGTTCTTGCAGATTTCCCTTCATGCAGACATCAAACCTAAGGAATTCTCAGCCTGAAAGGCAGAACCTCAAGAAAATCTAAGAAAATGAAGACACTGGTTGAAAATAAACCCCTTGTACAACATTACTCCACTTTTCAGGTGTTATGAAACAACAGTAGTTCCCTTCAAATGAGAACACTATAAAATTGAATCAGAAATTAAACAGTAACAAACCTTGTAGTCATGAATTATTCTCTCAGCAAATGCCTTGTCCAGCATCTTCTTATACCATTCTTGCAAACGTTTGGGTTTGGGTATTTTCTGGTCAGGTGGGTGGCAATGAAAGATGTAATCATCTCCTTCACTGGGGGGACAGGCCCAGATGTGCCCTGTCACATACCTGTGTCACACACAATAAACAACATCTGTGACTCCCACCAGAAAACTTACTCAAACCTAGTTATAAATTCAGACTTCTGGCTTTATCTTTTAAATTTTTAAGATTTTTTATTTTGTAGCAAAGATGCTGAGGCAATAACCCGTATTTTGACAAGGGATAAGGTCAGGGATATAATAATGAAGCTTAAACATCAAGTGAACCTCTGACCAAATGAATGATGAGTTTAGGAATCCCAACAATAAAAACCACCTTAGTGACAACATCCCAGTTTTTCTCTCCACTGTGGAAGAGACTCTTGCTCCACAGATCTCAGAGAGGTCAGAAAGTGTTGGAAGTCAAAATGTCCCTCAGACATTTTTGGAGGTTCCAGGTCCTGGTCGGAGGCATTTGAGACCCTGGCAGGCAGCTGGAAACAGCTGTGATTTTGAGTTTGAGCCATGGAATGAGTTACCAACTTTGCAGGTGGAACAAGGAGTCACAAAAGTTTAGATATTATAGTAGAAGTACTTACAAAGCAGAGGGAAGAATTTTTAGTATTGTACAAGGGGGTTTTAGCACCTGTACAGGGGGGTTTTTACTTTGTACATGGGGGTCAGAGGTTTTAATATGGAGGAATGTAGGCCAGTCCTGTTCCTCCTCTTCCTTCTTCCTTGCCTCCATGTTCTTGATGATGTGGGCACTTATGGATTGGTTTAGAGTAGAAAAGCACCATTTAATATAGGTAATAGGCATTGGGGAAAAACTGTAAACATGTAACACATAATGTACCATATAAAAGACAGCAGCAGCCCTGGGCAGAGAGGGAGAAGAAGAAGACAGCAGACAGAGAGGATGTCAGGGTGTGTGTGTGCCTCTGCCTGAGCTGTGAGCAAACCACAGCAGCCAGAGAAGAAAATCTTTTAGATAACGTGCAATAAACTGCCTTGAGACCAGACAACAAGAGGCTGCAGAGTTTTCTTTGGAAGCACGGGCTGGAGGAGAGACTTTTCCACCACACGGAGCCCCTGAACCAGGCCGGGGTTCCGACAAGAAGGAAACAGAGACCACCCCAAGTGAAAAACCACTCAAGCCCCAGATTTCCTTCCTTGCCAAGCTCTCACTCACCCGAGTTTCTTCACGTACTCCAGGTAGCCGATGAGGATCTCGTGGTACACGGCGGTGCGGAGGCAGCGGGGCCGGAAGAAGTGAATACTGTCAAGGTAGGAGATGTACACACGCCTGCAGGGACAGAGGGACACACTCAGGGCTGCTCTGCCTACTGACAGCTCACTTCTGCACTAGGCAAACATGCAGAAAGACAAATAAATGCTGATGACGTTTTAATGCATATTCAAGCATCTTAACGTGGTGTAAACAGTCCTCAAAGCAAAAGAAGGGCTGTATCTCTTTAGACAGCAAGAATATACATTGAGAGGCAAAATAAAAAGCAGAATCAAAAAAAATGTAATGTTTTTGTTTGTTATAACTGTAGGTTTTGTAAATTTTTTTGGACTTATTGTTTTGGTGGATATAGGAGGTTGTGTGAGATGATAATTAGGATAAGTATTTATCCTAATAAATGACATTTTTTGATATTTGTCTTTCCCTTCAAAGTCATCTGCAGTCCTACAGCAGGATGGATTTGTGGGCCAGAACTGGAATGCATATCCCAAATGTCTGTGTGTGCAGTGACGGTGCAGGGGTCTGGGAGGATGCCCAAGGAGGGTACCTGGTGTTGGGAGGGGGGCAATCCGAGCCGTACTCCTGCACGTGCATCCCAAAGAAACACACGTCCACCCCGTCGATCTCCTCGAACGCAAACAGAGCTTTGGTACGGTAAGGGAAGGATTCTGACATCTCACCAGAGTCCACAAATCTGCAGGGAAGGGCAGCAGGAGGAAAAAAACCCAAACAAAATGCCAATTATTAAAGTAGTGTCTACCAGAATGAGGGGATTGTTGTCAATCTTATTTTTAACTCCTTAGGAACGTTTTTAGGCAGGAGTTAAATGGGGTCAGATCAGAGCTAGACAGGAACAGGGGGTCCTGTTCCTGTAAATTCATGGAAAGACTGTTTCCATATAGGACACAGGGCTGAACAGGCCAGCATTGAGTACATGAATATCCTCAGAGACCACAAGCCTTTAAATAGGCTACAGAGCAGAAAATGCGACGCATTAGTATGAAGTGATGTCACATAAACACAGTTTTTATGAATTTAACCCAAAATACTTCACAGACTAAATCTTTTAAGCTTTTCATTTATTAATTAAAAATTACTCCTGAAAGCTGAAGTGCTTCTAAAAACACAACAAAATGAAGGAAGAGTAAGTAACAAAATCTCAGCAACTGCTCCAAACTAACTGTGAATTCTGTAACCCAAATGTGATCACTCTCAAGATGTAGTGACAACAAGTCCCAGTATTATAAGCAAGGATGTTCCCACTCCCTCCAAAACAGTCACTTCCTCTACATTTTTTAACCTTTCATAATTCTAAACATGCCCAAATTTCAAAAATGCATAAAGGCATTAAGGTGCAAATTGCCACAATTTCACAATAGCCCCGCAAGGAGGCTTCAAAATAAAATAAATAAAAAGGAGTGTATTCATTATAATTCATAGGACTAACCTGGATTTCATTCCTGGTTTGACTTCTACTGTCTTATCTGAACTTGCTACCACTCTGACAAAGACCTCTCCAGCCTCAGGATGGTTCTGACGCCGTAGGAATTTGTTCACTCTGTCTTCCAAATGGTTCCCCAAACGTGTGGTCTGCAGCCCTGCAGGGAAGGGGAGAACACCACCATGGAAATGTTAAAATTGGAGCTGCTCAGCTCAGGCTGCTGCTGTACTTGAGAGCTCTTTCAGCTTCCTCCTCTGGACGGAACTAGGTTTTTTCCCTTTTGTTTTCCCTCCATATGAAAATGGGATTGTTTGATTTATACAGTTGAAATAAAAAGATGCAAACCCATCCCTGCTTTTCCCCAAAAGCAAACCCCCCCCGCTGCTTTCCACACCCCACCAGGGCAGCTGAACCCACTGGAGTGGCACAATTACCCTGCAAGTGAACTAACAAAGGCAGCTTTACGTAGCATTTTTCAATTTCAGCCTTATTTTATGAACCCTGCAAATGTTTTCTCCTCCCAGCCCCACTCTGGCTGCTTGACAGAGATTACATCACTTCACAGATCTGGCTCCATGCCACACCTTTTCAAGCGAAGCAAAGCAAATCAACAGAAATGAAAAGCCTTTTGACTTCAATGGAGATTTCATTGCTTTTGCTTTTCTTTTCAAGAGAGCTTTTGGACTGCAGTTGCAGCAATCTGCACATCAAGGTTAAATAGTTCCTGCCCAGAGATGGAGGTCTCGGGGAGTTCAAGCCCACAGATTGTCCAGATGCCCTCACTCCATCTTTACATTCACAACTGGCTTTTGTGGGGAGAGCTGGGTTTGTGGTCGTACAGGATGTGATGGTTTTCAAATAAATCCACAACAAATTACAGAAATCACGATGACTTTGGGTTAAATTAAGAAAGCAGAAGGACCCCACTGTTTTGACTTGAAGATTTATGACTATTTCCTCTCATCCTGCTGTACTTATTTTATCATTCATATTTCTACTTCACTTTATGGTCAATCTGCTATCTTTTCCAAAGTGATGGTGTAATCTACAGATGATCATTTTAATAAAATACATTTAATTTTTGCTCTCTGTTACTTGATTTTTCAGTTGATATTTGGCTCCTGACACAATGCCCTTGGTTCCTCCCTGACTCTGAGCCTGCACACAGAATTCTGCAGTGAAATATCTGTGCTAAATTTCCTTCAGGCTCCAATACTGGGGAAAAATCACACATATACTCAAAGGACTGTCTCACTTTCTAAGGGACTTATACACTTAAAATTTTATTTTATAGAATCATGGAATGGTTTGGGTTGGAAGGGACCTTAAAGCCCATCCAGTGCCACTCCCTGCCATGGCCAGGGGCACCTCTCACTATCTCAGACTGCTCCAAGCTCTGTCCAACCTGCCCTTGGGCACTTCCAGGGACCCAGGGGCAGCCACAGCTTCTCTGGACACCCTGTGCCAGGGCTTCCCCACCCTGCCAGGGAAGGATATCTTCCCAATATCTGTCCTCTGGCAGTTTAATTACAATCAGTCCCCTTGTCCAGTGAGATTCTGTGGTCATAACCAGCACAACACAGTCTAAATATAATTTTCTAAATATAATTTTTAATCTAAATATAATATAATTTGGTAAATATAATTTACCAAATTCGTAATTTGAATTAAAAAATTAAATTTAAAGGCAGGTTGAAGTACAAACACCATGCCCTTTACCAATTGCAGCACACTGAGCCTTTTCCAGGACTTCCCACTCCAATACACTGTATTGGCCTTTCCATATGTAACAACAGGGGGATGACTCTAAAGGAAATGCACAATATACTTTATGAGGGAATTGTTTTGTTCTGTTGATTTCTCTGAAGACAAACAGAAAAAGAAGAAAGGGCTCCATTTCAGCTGATGAGTGGGAACATTTTCAGAAAGCCACTGGAGTTAACTCTGTCTTGTTGTATTTTCATCTTTTCATCTTCCCAATGCTAAGCAACCTTATGCTGCAATGCATTAAAGCTTAGAAACCAACAAACCCAAAAAGACCAGATAAGGAGATAAAAGAAATAGGCAGCATTAAAATTACATGTACTGTAAGAAAGTCCATGCACTGTAAGAAAGTACAGACTGCTGAGGAGAAACCTCCGGCACAGGTCTGTGACAGCAGCAACAGGCAGACCTCTGTTAGTGGATGAGTAATTGGACAGAGAGGAAGAAACTCCAACTCCTGGCCTGCTGTGACTTCTTGTCAGGAAACTACTTTGGGTGACTTATTTGTCAGGATATCTTTTGTCTTTGAACCTCTCTGCACTGGCTACTGGTGAAATAATATTTGTAGATTTTCTTAGCAAAACAAATACTTCAAAAGTTCAGGGTTTTCCAGCAGAACCCAGCTGCACACTGGTTATATCTGGCAGGCTATCAGTTAAGATAACCAATTTTACTCACTATACATTAGGAACAGGAATGTTCCACAAGAGCTGAGGGATATGTTGTCTTGGCTATCAGCACTTGTGCCATCATGCTTGAATGAGTGGAGAAATCTTGATGGCAACTTGGGCAGTAAATGTTTTTTTTTTTTTAAGAAGAGAGAGCATGTTCATGTTTCCTATTTCAAACTTGCACTGCTTAAGCTTGTTTTCAGGTCAGCAGCAAGACCAAGGTTTTGATGACAAGAACAGACTTTCCTTTCCCTTTCCTGCTCTTGCATTCCTAGCAGAGCATTGCTGAAGAAAGCTGATCTCCAGACCTCAGCCCACCAGTGGGTTACAGCAGCAGCAGGACTCAGATGCCCAGACAGCCAAACAGCAGGGAAAGGAGAGGGACAGGGAGGAAAGGAACAAAAGCACCATTTTCCTGTCCAGAACAGAATAATTACTTTGAACCACATGGTTGGTTACTCAAACTTTAACCAGAGCCACAGAACAACTGCAGATATCCAGGGAATCACACACTTATTTTAAGGAAATTTACATCAATACATGCTATAAAGTCAGCATAGAACAGACATCCATTTAAAATGGATGTCTACCACTGCAGTTGGATTTCATAATTTTATTAATCTTCTCCTCCAATTTTAATCTGTCTTTAATGAGACTAATTTAGACCTTTTAAAACAAAACTCTCTTGAGTGCATCAGGTTACTCCAGAGATTGTTCTGATTGCTGGAACCCACCATGCCTCACACAACATCATCACCTGCAAATTACCCCCTTCACATCTCCTGTTACACAATCAACCACACAGCAAGTTCTCAAGAAGTCACATTTTTAATGCAAAACCTATCCTTTATCCCAGCTTGGAAGTTTCAGGCTTGTGGAGGCACAACATCACCCAGTAATGCTCAGAACATCGAAGGATTAAGGAAGGGATCAAAGGATCAAGGGAGGAATGAAATATCCCTGCAAGTTCTGCTTGCTCAAGTGCCTGAATCACCCCCTTGGTGTCTACACTCACTTTATTTTTCTGCCCTCTGCACTGACTCTGCATTTCCAACACCAGCCCCTCCTCTTGCCCCACCTGATCTGCATGAACAAAAATGTCCCAGTTATGCTCCCTGATGTCAGATGCCTGAAGAGAACCCTGTGTAAGGATTCTGGAGACTCAGACAACCTGACCTGGCATCCCCTGGCCCTCTCTTCAGTGCCCATTTCTACAAGACCATGACAATGATTACTGCCAAGAGCACTCAGCACAAGGAGTGACTCAGTTCTTACCCCACCACTGTTCTGGAGGCAAGAAAAGCTTTTCCCACACTTTGGTGCTTGGCAGCAGCACCTGCACTGCAGCACAATTGGTTCCTACAGGATATGTAAGGGCACAGAGGTGACAATCATGTCACTACAGCTCCAACGTGACAGGGAAACCTGGCTGAACGCAGCCAGTGAAGCACCCACAGCCCTGTGCTCCTTCTGTTCTATTTGTCCCTTTTTGCTTTTTAACCTTAGAAAACAATGACAAAGATGTCAAACACACCAAGCAGCAACAAGACTGACCACAAACACATAAACAGCAGGGCTTTCAAATGTTGATTAAAATTCTGACAGCCTTGGGCTATGCTGCTCCCCATTTTACAAATGTTCCTGTGCTGTCTGTCATGACAACACAAAGTCTCAATCAAAAACCCATTAGGGGTGGCAGAGAGAAGATGAAGATAAAAACAGAAACACCAAACTCACTTTTAGCACTGAATTTGTTTTCTTTGCGTGTTCTACCAGTTTTCTTCAGACAATTATCACAGACAAACCTATTGAGGAAAAAAAGACAAGCCAAAAATTTAGCATAAACCCATTATTGGTGAGCTTAAACCCAATGTTTGAACATGTAATTTAAATGTCAAAGTACAATATATTTTTCTCTGGCTTTGAACAGCTTATTTCACTCAATTTTTGAGGGATTTAAAGCTTTTATGAGCTGGTTTAACTCTGCCAAGCAGTTACACCTGCATTTGTGTTCTGGGCCCACAAATTCCCCTCCAGCCAGCTGCCCTTAGTTAAGAGTTAGAAAGAAACCACACAAATCTGTGTGGATGAATATATACATTTTCATCTGAATATACTGAAATAAGACCCCAAACACACACACAAAAAATTTTATTTAGAAACGCTTTGTCCCCAGTTCTTTAAAAGGCTGTGTCCACATATTAAAGAACAAAGGTAGAAAGTCTTTAATTGCATGAACTACATTGGTCTCATTATACAAGAAGTAAAAAACAAACATCTCTTACCCTGAAGGCCAAATAATATCATAATGTAACACACAAATCTGGTGCATCTTCCGACCACATTCTTTGCAGTCAACAAACCTAAGAGAAAAAAACAGCAGCAAATTACCTTTGGTAAGTAATTTTCCAGAATTCAGAATGAAAGAAGGAGTTGCCAATCCTCTGCTAAGAACTGAATCAATTTCATCAGGTCCAATTTACATTTAAGTTTAAAAAAAATACTCAGAATAGATTCAGATGTACATCTATCAATCCACATGCACGTTATACATATATATCTATACCTATATATAAATTGCAAAATGTGCTGGTTTAATTTAAAAATCTGAAATAGGCTGTCATGCACAACTTTTTCTGGATCTTTTCTATCCTCTTCTAAGCAGAATCCCAGTTTCACAGAATCCTCAACAATACCTCCACAGATTTAATTCTGAATTGCTGCAACAACCACAAGCTGAATAAATGGTTGCTCAACTTATTGTAAATGTAAGAACTAGTCATTCATGAACCACCCTGGCAAAAAAACATGTATTAACTTGTCTTTGCCTGAAAGCCTCTTCTGTAGTCTTGTTTTTATCTTTTGTTCTCTGGTCAAAAAATGGTATGTCAGAATTCTTTTTTTGGATGGGAAAACTGTTAGAGGTTTTCCCAGTCCAGAGTTAAGAAGCCAAATGCACTGGGGGTCAGTCTCAGTTCAGCCTTCCAGGCCTGGGGAGGAGCTCTATTCAGAATTTGTAAAGATAAGCAAAGCAATCAAAATGCGCTGTGCCTCAAACTGCCAGACAACACGGAGCAGGATGATAAAATCCCACTGCAGGAAAAGCAACCCTGTGTTCAGCTGGGCACCCCCTAACATCCCAAGGTAACACAGGGTACCTTGGCCTTTGGGTGGGCTCAGCACTCAGGGAAGAGAAAAATGTGGTTTAGAACCACAAGGGGGAAATGCAGAAGTGCCCCAGGAAGGCAGAGCCCGGGGTGAAAGGCTCTGGAGGAGGGAGGGCCATTCCCAGGCCTGGCACACCCTTGGAATTACCCAAATTACAGAACCAGGAACTGTCTGTGGAACAGGCTCTCGTGTTCCTCTGGGGTATCAAACCAGACATCAACTTTGGGCACTGTACCATGAATTTTAGGGAAAGATTCTGCAGTCTGTTTGAGCAGGGAATGGGGAACAGAAGAGCTCTTTACTCCCTGTCCCATTTCTGCCCTGCTGGCTCAAGGACAAGTGGAAGCAGTGAGATTTTGGGAAGGAAAACAACAGCCTGGTACTTACGGCTCCGGATCCAGGGTGTCGTTTTTCTTCTTTTCAAACTGATCCTTAGAGATGGTTCTGGGGACAAAGAGTTAATATGAAAACTCAGTAGCACCCTCACATCACAGGCTCAGACAATATCATGCTTTGCTGAATTGCAGCAAACCTCAAGTCTGAAGAAAGCACCTCAGTATTTATTTTCTGGTCAGAGCAAGCAATTCAGTTCATTGTATTTTAAGCTACAGAAAGTATTTTTCCCATTTCACTTTCTGTGTAAATTAAAAGCAAGAGATATCCAAGTCTACACATAAATTAAAATCATAAAGAACAAGGGAAGCTATTGTCAGTAAAGTGCCACCTTCCAAATCAGCTTGTAAGCCACAAATCTGATTTTTCTGGCCAGGTTACAGACAAGCCTTTTGTTGTACATGAGCTCTGCTTCAAGAGGTGAGGTATCAGAAGTCTTCAATCAGAAAAGGTGATGGATTAGTGGCATTTATTGACACAGCTTCCACTGCTCCCCTCCAAACACATTATCCAGGGTCTGCCACCCCAGGAATTTCTGTCCCTAGAAATCTCCTGCTAGGAAAGAATAACTAATTTCCCCCCAGATACCACCCATGGGTTTGGGTTTTACTCCCAAACCAGGACACCCTCCCCCTGCCCCATTCCAAAATTCAGGATGCAGAGGAAAGGAAGAGACTTACGTTTGAGGCTGGGAAGGGTCATCACCCAGGGTGACATTCTCCCCCTGGATTTCAGTGAAACACTTCTCACAGAAGTGATACCTGTCAGCAAGAAGGCCATATTTGGGTGAGCTGGTCCAGCACAAACACAGCCACCCAAGCACGGAGCCACCAACCAGGGCAGGGCAGATCACCAGGAGCACGACGGAAGGGGGGACGTTGTTGGTTGATTGATGGGTCAGTGTGGACAATGAGGAGGCACAGAGGGAGGGGAGGGCAGGATTAGAGAACAGGGGAGGGAACAAACAGCACAGACGTAAGAGGTAAGACGCAAACACCAAGACAACACAGAGCAGAAAGCCAAGGCAAAGCACAGATTAGCATTCGGTCTCATTTCACACATCGTAACAAGTGCTGGGCCTCACTTCCCAAATCTGGGCAGGATTTGTGGAGTAGCCACCAAGAGCTACGTTTGTACAGGCCTCAAATTTAAGAATTTGGATTTGATTTGCATCGCTCAGGGAAAAAAAAAATACTCTTTGATTCCAGGCTTGCAACTGATTGAGTTTCCTTTGGGTAAAAAGGAGCCTGTCAACAAGCTTTAAGGACACATTTATCACAGATTTAAGTAATTAGGAAATATGCTTGAAAGCATTTACTGATTGTGAGTCAAGACTCCAAAAGCTGAAACACTTAATATTGAAAAAAATCTATAGAACCAATAAATTCCAAATTTGACTGTAAGATTAAATGTGACCAATTGCTCAGCTAACATTCTTTCATATAAATGAAACCAAATCCATACTCTAGACAAACATTTAACAGAAATGCAATTATGGGTCAGAGTTTCCAGCCATTTATATATATATAAATACAATATATGTATATATGTGAACAACATGAAATATTGTACATACATACAATATATTTATCAGGTACATTAAAGATGTGGAATTAATTAAACTTTACAAATTGAACATAAGGCTAGGTACAATTTTTGGTCACCAGACCAAGAGCCAATCCAAGTCATACTCAGCAAAAACAATTCTGCAGTTTACCAAACCAAGCTGAGTAAATTGGAATACAACTCTATGAAAATACAATCTGCATTTGAAAAAATAAAATAACATCAAAGTTACATAGATTTGGGGGAGGGGGGGCATTTGGTGGGGTTTTCGTTTTGTTTTGGGGTTTTTTTGGTTTTTTTTTTGGTTGTTTGTTTCAGATGAACTGGAACCAAAGTTGTCAGGGTCACTAAAAAACAAAAAAAAAATTAAAAAAAAGAGGCTAAATGAATTCACACATGAACAAAGGTAACAGAGAGGCCACAGCTGTAAAATGCAGGAAGGCCACAAGGATCATCAAAATAAAGGAGCTTTATGGAGAGTGAGAGAGTGGAAGCAGCGATGGCAGCACAGAACGAGGCAGGTTTAGTACTCAGACACCAGAGCTGTGGGGATGGGAGTGTCAGAAGCACCAAGAGGACTCAGTGTCACAATGAACCAACAACTCCAGCATGGAGCCTGAGCAGTGGGGCAGCTCTGGCCCCTCACCCCACCCCGGACACCTCAACTGCTGCAGCCCCAGAGAGCTCCTGGGCTGCGCTGGCCTGGAGACAGCAACAGGCACTGGCAGCACTGCTGGCATGGCATGGATCAGAATTCCTGCTGGGACACACCTGGGCAGGGGAGATGCTCCACAAGCCATTCCCGAGTCCCCTGAGCACAGCTCAGGAGCTGCTGTGGCAGGAGGAGCACAGTGGGGCTGGCTCCCAGGGGAAGGGCTGGTTCCAGTTAACCCAACCCCACTGGCACTGCCGTGCAGTCACCTGGCAGGACTGCCAGCCTAACCCCTCTAAACTGCACCCAGCTCCTCCTAGGGCAGCTCCACTGGCATTAAACACACGGCCCTCCCAGGTAAAACCAGGCTTTGGGAGCTGAGAATGCAACAGAGCGAGGCCAGGAGAAAAACAAATGTATTTCACTAGTTTGCTATCACTGGGGATGATAAATACATTGTGGTTATTAGAAAGGAAGGATTCAGGAGTGGGTACAGACACAGCACATCTCATTTCCACTGATTTCCTTTGCCCCTCACACCCAATCCCTAAACTGATACCATAGTATCTAATAATTTTTTAAAAATCCAAACATAAGAGGTTCAGAAGTTTATATCTTTTCACACATTGTTAATTTCTCTTTTTCCTATAACGTGCTTCTTTAATTTTTTCTTAAATTACAAACCCCCACCACTATTTTCCTTACTAACACAGTTGCTCATCATTTTAAAAGTCAGACTGGGAAGGACTGAAAGTCAGGAGGACACAAATACAGGAGAGTGAAACCAGAAAAATCCATGGCCAAGGCTCCTATTAATAATTTGCTACATTTAAACAGTCCCAGAAAAGGTTAATTCTGATCCATTTTCAGAATAACTTATGGGCTTTCAAAGCACTCTAAGCTTTAATCCATGATATTAAAATGAGGAAATAAAAACTGAAGTACGGTGAAAATGAATCACCTAAAGATCATGAACATTTGTCCATAAAATAACCAAGATGAAGCAATAGCTGTAACTTATTATGGATATGGACCCTTAGGAACTGAGACCTGCCTTTTGCATGTCACCACAAATATTCAGCAAAACCCATAAAAAACATTCAATATTGTAGTTACAGCAGCCATAGAAACCCCAAATAATGTACTTATTGCAAGACATCAAACATGAAAAGCTTTTCAAATGCAGACTGTTCAGGTGACTCCTGTTTATTAAAGAGCAACATTATGGTTCAACACCAAAGTCCAGAAAATGCTCAATCTCACATGAACAGGTGAATTCCCAACTGTAATTAAGTGCAAAGGCAATTCTAAATTCATAACTGGATGGCAGTACTAACCTGAAACACCATGTGGTTTTCTCAACTGGATATTCACACATGCAGCACATTTTCTGAACACTTCAAGCTAAATTTCTGCCTTATTAAGGAATCTAAACAGTTCTATACCAAATAATTAACTTAGTGATTGAACTATGGTGCCTGTGCTCATTTATTCAATGGTGCCTAAATATTCTTAGTTGCAATTTAGTCATGTTATACACTGGACTTTAAGTGTATACTATATTTCCTGTTCTGTACATGGAAAATTCAAGAACATTTGACCAATTAAAGATCTGCTGGAAGCATGGAATTTGTTTTACAATTTTTTTTTTTTATTACTTGTTTAAGAACACTTAAGATTTGAAGATCACTGTCCCAGGAAATTTGAGTGGTTTAGAGCTGATGAACAGGGGCTTTCTATGAAAAATGAATTATTACTAAACAATATGGTGATTAAGCTTTAGAAATACCTTTTGAAAAGCCCCAATCATTCATCACTGCATTTATTGGGCCTGAAACAGAAAACCTCACACTCCTCCTGAACACAACCCCACCACAAAGCACCTACCCCCTTCTCAAGGCAACTGGATGAGCAGAAAAATATTACTTCAATGGACTTTCATGTTTATAATGGGCAGAAAAGTGGAATATTACAGCCCCCAGTGCAGAGGAACCTTCTGCTCCACTCACCCTGGACTTCTTGCTAGTGACCAACATTGCCTTCCATGGAATAATCCAGACGATTTAACACAAACTTAAACGGAGAAGGCAGTTTTGAAACAAGAATGAGCCCTTCTTTAATTCAACCTGAAGTTACTATTTTTTCCAAATATAGAATGCTTAACACGAAAAGTATTTTAAATTTTACCAGCATTTAAGGGAATGAGTTATTTTTCCCCACTGAAAGTACTGAAGTGTCTCTTTAAATAAATTTTAATTGCTTTACTTCTCTTCAGCCTGACTTTTCAGAGTCCACAGTGGCTGTATAAAACCTTTTATGAGAACTCATGAATTTGTTCCTGCCTGTCAATACTTTCTGCCTCTCAAAGGCCACCCAAGGCCCCCCACGCAAGGTGGGATGACAAATTTTCCTCTCCCACATTGTGCTGCTCCAGCGTGGGGCTCAATAGACTGAGAGCTTCCCAAGAGCACGTTTGGAGAGAAGGGATGGCCCAAAAAGATGAAATACAAGTGCTGGAAGTCTGAATTGGTTCTGTGACTTCACAGCTGGCAAGGCTTAGAGGCTGCCAGGCCTCTGGAAAGCAATTCATAACTTACTTTGCCCTTTTTAAAATGAAGCTTTTGTCTCAGCCCATTTGTATTGTGTGTTTTATTTGGGGGCAAAGACACACATCATCTAAGAAACCAAAATTAAAGCCAAGTTTTGAGTTTGTTTTGTGATTTTAACACTGGTGATTTAAACATTAAATGGAAAATTAATCTAACAATTGTTTATTAAGAATAATAGAAACACCAAGTCCGAATTAATTAAAAAATAAGAAAAATTTTAATTTTCACAGCTTCTCATGGAGTCTCTGTGTAGTTTTTAATGCTACTTCCAAGCTAATTTAAATGTAATTAAGCACTGACTAGGAAGGGGAAACACAAGTCTTGCAATCAATCACTGTACCCTTTACTTGGCAAATTCTGGCACTAATTTGCAAACAAATCTGCGTATTTTCACAATTCTCCTAGAACAAGGTATTTCCCAGTGCCTTTTTGCAGTCCTGCCCTTCTCCCTCCAGCAAGCCCTGCTCCTTATTTTATGGCAAACATGGACAAGTTGACCTGCACTGAAGCATTGCATGGGACAGCCTGGCTAAGAGCAAGCTCTGAGGAACAGAGTGCCTCACACTGCAGCACAGAAAAACAGAGTCACCTGCAAAAGGACAGCGTGGAAAGAGAAAAAAAGAACTTTTCCCTGACTTAGCTGACAAAGGGAAGTAAAAGATAAAAATCCTCCTCATCCTCTGTATGTGCAGAGAACTCAAAAGAACTCTCAACTTCCTGATTAAGGGGAAAATCCTGGATTCAAGGACTTACCTGTTCTGGTAGCTGTAGTAGGCAGCATCCCGGGGAATAGTACACAGCTGCTTGCCATAGCAGCACAAGGTCTGGGGAGAGAACTCATACTGCAAAACAAGGGAGAAAAGCAGCTTTACAATGCGGGATTTTGTTCAGCAGGGATCTATAAAGCAAACCTGATGTTTGTGGGTATCAGAGGACACTGCCATGGCCACCACACTTTTCCAGCTATTGCCAATGTACCAGCACAGCCCTCTCAATCTGGTGACAATCATTAACTCTAAAAGCAGCTGACCCTTTCACCTCTGCTTTATGGATATGGGAAACAGGGAAGTATTTTAATATTACTTATGACTAAAGAAGGTGTCCTCTGAGGGAGAAGAATACAACAATAATAACAGAAGGGCAGAGCTGCTATCAACCTTTTTAGCTCTGACCATACTTATAACAAAGCCAAATTTTTTGCAGCCTTTCCATTTAGTATTTCTATTTTAAAAACAAAGTCTCCCAAGCTGGAGCTTTGTGTGCTGACTGCAGCTGGGCTGTTGGGAAGAACAGCCCCTGGGACACTGGGACACCCACCTTGCGCCCGCAGCAGTAGCCCAGGGACTGCATGACCGGGTCAATCTCCTGCTCAAACACCTCTGCCAGCTTAGTGCAAAACTTGTAGACCCGGGAAGTCTTGCGGTTGTAGAGCCAGGCGTTGTTGAACATCAGCCACACATCATCCACGTACTGCCAGGGCTCCTGGTACTGCCCCGTGTCCAGCTTGCGCTTGATGGTTGACAGATCCATGGGATTCTTCACAATGTCAAAATAATCCTGTAAAAACACCAAAAGCCTTTATTTTTAAGAGGTTTCCAAGATGTTGAAAAAAAGGTAAAATGTTTATCTGAGCAAAGATAAAATAGGAGAATTGTTAAAAATAAATAAATAATAATAATAAAAAAATAGAATATTTTTATAGGGGTTTTTTTAAACACCAACTCACCGGAATCCCTAAAAGCTGGGGATCCACAGGCTGTCTGAAAGGAAGGGACTCTGGGTCCTGCCTGTACAAGGCTTCCAGGGTGGGCATGAGAGCCTGGCGCAGCTCCTCGGGCTTGAAAACTGGAAATGGAAGTCAGAAAGGTTAGAAAATTGCCCTCCTTGTTTCCTAAACTTCTGACTCCCCCCCAAAAAAACCCCAAAGAAATACATTAACTAAAATTCTGCAAAGGGTTTTCCTGATCAGAGGCAATACCTCACTTACAAGAGCCAAACACAGCCTTGTATTTACTCAGATCACAGCAGGTGATACTCCCAAAACAGGGATATGGGAACAACTCTAGCCCATGATGATACATATTCTGGAGCATTAAAAAACCCTCTAAACTTACATAGAATCAAATTCAATCAATTGTTTTAACATTAATGAATCTTTTCTCCTCAAAGGAGAGGCTGAGTGTAATTTTCCCTCCCTCCCTTCTAACCTTGCTCGCCGTTTCCAAGCCAAGATTCCTCCAGCAAACCCCACTGCACCGGGCAGGGGTGAGGAGCCAGCTCTACAGAGAGTGACCAGATGTCCTGAGAGCTGGCACAGGAATTTTCCTGGCCACGGTGTACAAACAGTCCTGGTCTGATGGATTGTTAATTGATTTTGAAAGTGTTAATACTTCCAAATTTCTATGCCACCACTTGGCAACAGTGGCATGGCAACAGCCATAATTCTTACAGGAGTGGCTGACAAGGACAAAAAAAGGCAATACATTTTCTGAAAAATAATGATAACTTGGAGAGCTCTTTGAACATCTCAGCAGTGTAATTACATTTATTTCCTTAGGAACAGTGTCTTTAAATAGGGAAGAATGCCTATCATTGAGAAAAAAAGACAACTAAGGAAAGCAGGATGGCATCTCATATTTATCTACCTGGATGAAATGAGAACAATAGAAATAAAATGGAGCAATTAATTCTGCTAAAAGCACTTGAATCAAGAGGGTTCAGTGACCCCTCTGAGGCTGATCATTGCTTTTCTCACTCAGATGGTATTTTGAAATGATATAAACTGCTTTTTGGGACATCTAGATCAAAATCTATGATTTTAAAGCATACACACAAATAAAAAGGGAACACAAATTAAGATGACACTACTCCATTGGTTGTATGATCATTTCAGCTGTTGCCACAAACTCACTCCCAACAAAATGGCAATTCTCTTCCATATTCATCAATACCATACATGCAGGCATTTCTCCCTACTATATATTTCCAAAGTTTTATAAACAACTCTTGCACATTATATTATGGGATCCTCAATAATAGAAATAAATATTAAATTCCATTAATGAGGAACAGTATTCCCTGCTGCTCTGATTCAGATAGTTCATAATGTGATAATCTGAATTATTTCATTTAATGAAATGTAAAGGTCAAAAAGCACCTTTTAATAATCTATTCTGACTACCTGCTTGACACTGCTTTTAGAATTTTCTCCTATAATAACACACCATTAAGCTACAGTATATTTCAAATAAATCCAATCTTATTTTAAACTCAAACTACAGAGATCCAGTGTGACTTTTGCCAAGTTCCTTAAAGCCTAATTAACTTTACTGATAAAGTTTATAACCCACTTTCATTTTAAAGTTTGAAAAAAAAAATCAAAATGAAAATCCAGTTGTTATTTCAATTTATTACTTTACCTAAATACATAAAGAAAAGTTGTGTTCATCTTCAGCTGTTCTGCCTCTATGGACTATGACTAATATCAGCACATTTGATCACAGCATCTCCCTGTACATGGATTTTACAAGGAAGTTTTGTTTTTACCACTCTCCTTTTTCCAAAATTAAATGATCTCAGCTCTCCTCCAGTAGCTTGAAGACCTTTGCAAGGAGCTGGCATCCAGTTATCCCATTTTGTCTTGGATGTGTGGGTGGTAAAAAGAAAATGGGATCTTTGCCTGACTCACGATGACGTATAACCTACCAAAGAACAGTACAATGCTACCTTTTTAATTTTTTTGCTTCTTTCAGAGGCAAGTCTGCTTATGATTACTAAGGAGAAAATTCATAAAGGAAGAGAAGACATTTTCAAAATTACAAGGACAACACACACAAATACACCTCAAATCCCAGCTCCTGCAAGTTTTCCATTATGCCTCACAAAGAAGTGAAGAAACCAGTAAAACTCATCTTCAAGGTCAAACTAAAGCTGCCACCAACAAGGAGACAGGAGCTGCCCAAATGATATAGTGGGTTTTCTGAGATTGAAAGGCAAGGAACCATTACCTCCCTTTCTTGCTCATGTTAGATGTGCAAAAAAAAGGCAAAATAAGGCTCTGCTTGCTAAGTTATAGCACACAGTCCATGGCACTTCCCCTCACTGCCTGCCATGTCCCAGATTACCGTGGGATGGCCCTCAGGAATCTGCTTGCATGGGAAGGAGGAAGAATTCCCAATACTTCTGCAATTCATGCAAAACTCCTGATCAGCCTCTTCAGAAGTTTTAAAATACCACCTATCCCTTCAGCACACTTGCCAGTAATTACTCTCCAACACCTCTTGGTTTATTCAGCATTTTAATGCCAATGCTCAATTAGCATTGAACAAACTCCTTGGTGAGAAAATTCCACCCTTTAAACTCATGTCTGTGGCTGTACCTGCCCACACAGCACGTGCTTTGCACTACACAGTTACTGGGTGACAAAGCTTCCAAGATAAAACTGTGTCACCAAAGGAGGAATTGGAATATGTGGTGACCCAGCCTGAACTGATTCTGCAAGAACCTTCCCTGTGCAAGCACATTCCTACCAGGCAGCAGAGATTCCTTCCACTGGGAATATCACTGGCTCAGAAATGCTAATAAGGTTTTTTTTTTCCACTCCCTGTGTTACATTTGGGTTGGAAAAGGCTCTGCCAGTTGGTTCTGCAGCAGGCTCTCGTTTGGGTGCCCCACTCTGCTGCCAGCTGAAAACATCAGTCTGCAGGGAAATGTGTTTTATAGTGATTTATTTCAAAAAGATTATGGTTAGTAACCAAATGCAACCCAAAGCACATCAAGGAGATGTAGATTATTTAGACATTTGCATCATGTTGGAAGCTTCCCTTTGGTTGAAAACTAAAAACTAACCACAGAAAACATCATCTCAATAAAGCAGATGCCAAAAGACAGAGGTCTCAAAACTGCTAAGGTTTTTGAGTCTGAAAACTTATCTCGCAGCCTGCCACAAAGCTTGCTCTACAAGCAGAGAAATATATTTCTATTTTTATAATCTTATTTATTTCTTACTAACACAAGGCACCCAAACATTTACATAACCTGCAACACCATAAAGTTTCCTTGAGTACAGATGCAGTCACACCTCAATCTGTCCTGATTAACTTAAGAGACTGCTGAGCAAATGAACACTACACTGAAAACTTTCAGGTCCTGAAGACACAGGACTCTACAATAAATGTTAAGCCTCTTGCAGCAGTCCAGCCTAGGAGGAACAAAGGTTCAGGGGAGTTCAAGTGCCAGATTCTCAGAAAAGTGACTGACAAAACTCAGGATAAAGGTCTTCTCTTAACAGGAGAAGAAAAGCGATGGATACCCTTGGTTACTGAAAGCACTCTTATCTACACTGAGCTCTTCCTCAAAGAGCACCAAGATGTACAGGGAGGGATTTATGCATTTAATTCCTCCAGCAATCACTGCCTTACTGCCTTGGTCCTTCTTGGGCAGGCACTGCTGAGATCAAGGGCACAGTGACTTGCTTTTCTCACCTGATTCATGTAACATTAAAGGAATCCTACTTTCAAAATTAAGTTACAGAGTATTGATCTCCCAGAGCTCCACGTGCTGCAAACACAAGTGTAAAACAAACCTCCCAGCAGGAGCTGAGACTGTGGAAAACAAATGTTAGTGAAAGCAAAGCACACAAGGGAACTCAGCGTTCATACACGTACTTTTCTTGCGGGGCTGAGAGGGTGAGGTGGATTGTGAAGTGGTTCCATTAGTGCCACTCTCTTCTTCCTCTTTAACCTCTGTTTTAATTTCAGGCTTCTTTTCTTCAATCTCCATTGGCTCCTGCTTCAGTTCGGTTCCATCTGTTTCTTCTTTTATTTGTGAAGATCCTTGTAAATCCTCCTCCACCTTAAGAAAGGATGCAACAAGAGGTACTGTTACATCTACAACACAAACTTCAGCCATCAAAATATTAGTTTGAGACTGTTGAAGCACTTTCCATCCATGGCTTTCCTCAGGAGTTACTTTGCAGTAACGACCCTCCTCTCGCCCCTTAGCTCACCGAGTCAGACACATCATTAAGTGCTTTTATATCTATCACTGCTTTCAGTTAAGCTGTAGAGAATCTCATTTACCTCAGTCTTAGCTTCCACTTGTGTCTCACTAGTCTCTGGCTCAGTTTCTTCAGTTTTAACTTCTGATTTGCTTTCTAGCATTGGTGCATCTGGTCCTAGTTGCTGGGAATTCGTATCAGCACTAGCAACTGAGGCAGGGGTGGGGACCCTGTTATCAATACTAGCTGCTGCCTGGGATAGCTGTTGTAAAAACAGTACAAAAGAAAGACACTGCATATATAGAAATATTTGCCTTTACTAAAAATGAACAGCACAAAAGAGACATGAGATGATATTCTAAAACAGTGCAGAACATGGATACAGGCCACTGTAGCCAAGTTTTGATAGTACACATTAAATAACTCTGCTTTACAGAGGAGAAGCCAAGGAAAAATTCTGCCCCAAAGAGGCTTCTTTTACAGAGAAAACACCTGCCCAGTAAAACACTGTACATTCCTTGAAACGTGCATTTGCCCTGGCTTATCTTAAAAGAAAAAAAAAACTATGCAAATCTCAGGATCAGAAAGGATTCTGATTATGGGCAAATAGAACATTAGGCCTGTTACACCTCATCTTTCTGCACACTGCTGCCGATTTTACTTTGAGCAGTCCAGCCATTCAACCCCCCCTCCTTCACACAATGCTGAGAACATCTAAACACACACATTTTACACATCTCTAACCAACCCCCTGGTCTAAAGCAGAAGCTGCTATGGACAGCTATGGGCTCTACATACTCAGGACATGGTGCTACAGACAGAGACGCTCGTGGGATGTCACGACACGAGGCAGAGGGGACTGGCTGGTACTTACTGGAGTGCCGGGTGGCTGCGCCTGCACAGATGTTGGCTGCTGCTGGGCTGGCTGTGGGGTTGGCACAGACTGGGGCTGGGCAGGGGTCTGTGGCTGCGGTGTCACCTGGGCCTGGGCCGCAGTCTGCCCCGTGGGGGTGCTCTGGGTCTGCGTGGCCGTGGGAACAGAGCCCGGCGTCGGGGTCGGAGTTTGTCCCGAGGACGAGACCGGTGTCGATGGCTGGGTGGGCGCTGCTGGCTGGGGAGGAGTCATTCCCGGGGGGGTCGGGTGCTGCAGCGGTGGCATCCCGGCAGCAGAGGACACGGGAGGTGTGGTCTGGTGCAGGGGGGGCTGCGTCACCGGGGGACACGGCAGCTGCCCGCTCTGCGGTCCCAGCATGTTCATGGAGTTGGGAAGAGCAGCACTGGGAACCTGCCCCTGCTAGGGAGAGAGAGAGAGTCTTACAGAGCCTGGAATCACCATTTATCCCTTCAATCACAGCCCTGAAGCCTTGTCTGACAGGATACTGTCAGTGCAAGCAGATCAGCCACAAATGCTGCTGCTGCAAGTGACTGCTCCAATTTCTGTCATCGCTGCCATCAGCTCTCAAGGACCTTGCTCCCAGATCTAGTGGTGCCATGCAGGTCCTGCATTAATTCCACTGGCATAGAAAGGGAATCCTCCCAATCCCAGTAACACAGAAACCCACAGGCAGCCTCTAAATCGTGCCATTAGCTGGGCAAAGGTCAGGCTTTGACATAAAATGGTTTTGAGCAAATACCCATTTTTAGGCCAGGACTCTGAGACACCCTGCTTTAGAGGGCAGGTCAACATATTTAATGCTACTGTTGCACAGAGCAAGACTTAAGAAGAGACTTTTGGTTTCTTTTGGTTTTCTCTTTAATTCTACTTAAACTTAGCTCAAGACACTTCAGAAAATCTGTTTTTCAGAGCAGCAACAATAAAGTACCCTGGATGTACTTAAACCTTTAAGTGATACATTTTACTGAAGATTGCATCAGATGACTGGTGATAAAAAAGAATACTCCATCCTCAAATGTAACTGTTACTCTTAGAAATACAAATCAGTTAATTTCCTGTAGATGAGGTTTCAAATTTAAAACACACTTCTATATTGTCTTTACAGAGGCAGTTTTATGGAACTAAATGCATTGGGAAAAAAAATGTTAACCACAAAGGCAGTCAAACAACTGAGCCAGGGGCCCATGAAACTGTAGATACTCCATCCTGAACATATTCCAAACTTGACTCGACAGAGCCCTTCATAACCTGATCATGTAATCTCTCAGAATTCTGGAGGTTTTAACTAGCCTAAATTACTTGGGCCCTGAGTTAAATAAGCCTTTCCCTCTGGAGAAGCAGATACTTTGGCACCATAAGCACAGCTGCTACTTCACTGACCACTACTGCAACAGAAAAATGTTACAGGAAAAACCCAACAATCTTTTCTCCAGAATCAAAGAAGTTAAAACAAATTTTAGAAGATCTTGCCCAACCACTTTATTATAATCCTGGATTTAAAGTTAGCTACTCCGGTCCACATAGAGACAAAACATATGTTCACAGGCATCCCATAAACTGATTTCTGATATTTCCCCTAAAAATCTCATCAGCATGCATTTTGAAGGGATTTAAATCAGGAATTGCAGGGCGTTGCGCCCCCATTAACAGATGTCGATAAATTATGTAAGCTTCTGAAGAAGGCAGATGTAACCCAGGATCCCCCAAAGCTGGGGTGACTACATCAAACAATGGATATAGAAACACAAATAAACAAATATAAATAAATAAATCAGAGCAAAATAATTAAGAGCAAATAAATCTTAGAGAATCCATCTCACCTGTGCCACCCCGGCCTGGGCTGTTGACTGTCCCATGCCCACATTGTTCACATTCATAGCTCCAGTGGATGCTGGGAACTGGTTTTGGGGCAAGAATTGGTTCTGGGTAGGAGCCTGACCCATCATGTTGTTGGAATGAGCTCCCATCATGTTCTGTGGCTGAGGCATTCGGGAAGGAGACATTGCCATCTGAAAATTAACACCCAGATTAACTAATTACCATTTAGTACTATGGAGCAGGGCAAAGGAAAATACACTGAAATCAATCAAAAGATAGGACAAAAAAAATAAAAGGAATACTGGCTTAATAACACTAACTGGTAGTGGGCATATGGCCATAACTTCAGCATTTGCTCCACAGCATTCATTATTTTTAACAGGTAATATTCAGAGTGTTAACTCTGTTTTTTTCTCTGGGTTGACAGAGAGAATCCAGGGAAACTAAATATATTTTTGTTTTTCTAAAGAATAAAAACATGTTTTCATGTAGGAACAAAAGATTTATATACTGCAAAGACAGTAGATGCTCTTCCACAGATTGCTGGGGATTACTGCACCTGTGGCACGTGCCCCTCTTAAGGTCTGCTTGGTGTTTTTGGAACACGTAAACATTGCAAACAAACACCTCCATAAAAGCCTGTCACAATTGCTGCGTTGCCATGAAATGATCCCACAGTTTGCAGCACTGCTCTGTGGCTTGGCCTTTGCAGAGGGGATGAGGTGGGGGTGGGCTGGGGCTGAGGCTGTGCTGGGCAGGGGTGGGTACGAACCGCGGGCACGGCGCCCATGCTGTTCATCTGCACCGGGTGGTTCATCGGAGACGCCGCCCGCGGGCCCAGCGGTGCTTGGGGCATCTGTACATTCCCTATGGACATGGGGTTAAACTGATTCATTCCTGCAAATGCACCCCCAAAACAACTCATTAGGAACAAGTCAGCAGAATTGATGGATCTATATTCTACTAGAAAATTAACAGTTATTATGACTGCGATTCAACCGCCTTGCGCGTTATCTTTTAGTTCTTTGACTTAACAGACAAATCAGGATGCAAGAAGTATTTAGAATAATGCTAGTTATGGTGAAATACAATTTTTGGTGTCTTAAAAAAAAATTAAATGCAAAAGATGAAGAGTAGATGCTGGATAATCTGCAGAGCCCAGATGCTATTTATAAGTAATACCTTAGGATGGTTTCTTAAAATCAGGCATTTGCTTTGAAACAGCAAAGTCTTATTCAGGGCTCACTGAAATGGTTGAAGTAAATATGATAAAAATACATATGGGATGTATTAAGGCAACTCTAAGCCTCAAATCAGGACAAAAGCTACCAAAATGCTTTAACAGGGGTTGTGCTTTTCATACAAAACATTGAATCCCTCCAAAAAACTTGTCTAAAGCTCTAATTATGGAGCTATACTTGTTATCAACTTGTTCTTCTATTCAAATGAATTTTAAAAGTATTTTATTTCCTAAGGACATTTCAACACAAATTTTGACTTACTACTAACTCTGAACCAAGAAATAAAATAGCTGAGGACACTTTTTTGAAGAAAGTTGAAGCACCTAAAAGACATGGGTTTATATTTTGGAAAAAAACCACCCATGAGTTCACAGCAGCCTCAGTGAGTAATGACAAGTGCTGTGAACAAGCTCCAAGTATTTTTTAGCTGCACTTTCCATCAGAAACCAAGAAAGGCTATCATTAGCTACACAGATGTTAGGACTAATGTGCTGTTTCCAGCTACAGGTGTATTTTTGGCTGATTAACTGATGAAAACATGCCAACATCCTTCCCCCTTTACAGTGTTTTAAATGAGATTATCCCCACTATTCTTGCTTGAGCTGTCCTCTCTTTGGAAGCACTGAATTAATTCCCAATCCCCAGCAAAGTGCTGGATCCATATTGTCAACACTGCACTGACACACAGAGCAACACCAAAGAATGGTGCTGAAATAAGGCAGCCCCTGTGGTTCCTCCCTCCCAACACCAAAAAACCTCAACATAAGATCAGCTTTCCCCCTGCAACAATTATTTTGAACCCACAAATTGCAATTAGAGAGGAAAACAGGTACCTTGAGAAACCTGCATACGACTGATAGGCACGGTTGGCATGGACATAGGCCCATCTGCAACACAACACAAGAATGGTCAGTAAAACCAGTTTTAAACACAACCTCAGGATTAACTTGAGTCCAAAGACTCCTGAGAAGCAGAGGCAGCTCCAGCAGCACTTACTGGGTGGCCTGACGGGCTGTGCCTGGCCCATGGCAGCAGCCACCTGGGGAATCCCTGGGGGCTGGGGCCCGGGGGTCTGTAAGGCTGCTTGGTTCCCCAGCATCCCTTGTTTATGGAGACGAGACCTCCTCTTCTCTTCTAGCTCCTTTTGTATCTTATAGATTTTCTCTGCTAATAAATGATAGTATTCATCCTAAAAGGGAAAAACAAAGAGTAATCAGCAGCAGCAAAACTCATTCAGTCTACCTAAATACCATCATCTGGTTTTGGGTTGCATTTTTTTGTTTTGTTTTTTAATGTATACACCTGCCTAATTGAAAAATAAATACTTATTTTCAGAGTCCTGTAAATTAAGACAGCCTTTCCTGCTTTAATGCAGAACAGGAAAAAAAAAGAAAAAAAAAAAAAAGCTTCCAGAAATTACACTTGTTTATGGCTACCCTGCAAACCTACTCTGAGTAAATTAGCAGACAAAGGAGAGGGCTGGAGGTTCTCTGTTGCTTCAGCAAAATCCAGGAAGCTGTGATTTAGTTTCTAGGTGTTAATGATTTTTAAATGCTATTTTCATAATAAACATTTCCACTAATCCACAGACAAAAGAAAAAAGATATTCCAAGCACAATGTTACACCAAAGAAACTTTCAGGAGACAGATATTAAGGATAGATCAATTTTTACATAAAGAAAGGAACTACTCTTTTCCTAAAGAGTCTACCAACAATCTTGGCAAGGGATAAACAAAACCTCAAAGGAATGGAGAAAATTCAGTGAAAAATAGTCCACAGGCAGAGACAAGTAAACACTACATCTGTACAAGATGAAAAATCCATTTTACTCAACCCACAGTGACAACAGATCCAATAAGACAGTCACAGTGTACACCACATAGACAATTTTGCTTGTCAGGAATTGCTGGACGCACATCTGCCAAGTGCATGAAATTATGCACCTGTTAAAGGCAAAAAAACCCACAAATCCTCAAGGCTACATTTTATTTGTGGGGCCACCATGCTCTCAGAACCCAGAGTTACACAGAGCACAGATTGAGTGATGCTTGCCCACAATCATTTTGTTTTTATTCCATATTCATCAAAATCAAAATTTGTTATTACAGCAGGATTCAATTAATTTCCAAAAACTTAATATGAGATATGTATACCTCAGTGGCCTTGGTAAGGAAGTCCAGTCATGCAATATAAAGCTTTGTTTTTCAGGTCACTTCTCAGAGCTTCTCAAAAGTCAGCAAACACTTTCTGCTGTCCAGTTTAAAAGCTTTATAGCTCCTCCCCTTCTCAAGCCACTTCAGTTGTAAACTCCTATTTGTAAATTTAATACTGTGCTACTTTCCCACTACAAAGGTTTCCTGCAAAGCCTGTGCTCACAAGGAGCACACACTGCTAGAACAGCATTAAACTCCTTACAATGATGCCTCTTACTAATATGTTTTTCAGTGTCAAAACAGCACAGGAGCTCCTCAAAAAGAAGGATATAATTCCTCATGACATCATTAACACATTCTGAATTACTCCCTTCTTCCAAGTTTGCTGTCTGGAGCCAAATACATTAGATGAATTCCAATAACAGAAATTTCTGTCCAGGAGGCTCTGACAGCTGTTTTGAGGGGTGAGGAGAAGATACTTCTGGGTGTTTGTCTGTCAGAAGGGGTTTAATTTTTCAACCAGGAGTTTGCTATGCTCATCCTTACTGAGAAGGTATTTAGACACCCAAGTGTGACCATGAAATCCTCCTTCTATCTAAAACTGGTTTCTAAAGCTGCCAGGGTAACCACGGTTGAGTACCTCCCATGTCTTCCTTGTAAACAACCTCTTGGTAGCTACAAGCAGGATACAATGTGGTTACTGACCAGCACTGACACAGCAGCACTGTAAGAATGGCCACTGCCTATCTGCCTCTTGGAAATAAAACCTGCAATTCCATCTCCAGCTCTTCTGGCAGGTGAGCTGAGAGGGGAGAAGTGTCTGACTGAATCATCTGATTATCACCTGAAATGCCAGTAACTATTCTTTTAAGATGCTCCTCCCTTTTTTAAGAAAGGATCTCAAGTTTCTGATCAGGTAGGATCTTGTTGGCTGTTACTAATATTGTTGTCTTTTCCCAATGAAAACTTCCAGAGAGTGGTTCCTTTAGAGTAGAATTACTACCATGTCATATCCTCAGCCTATCAAGCAACAGGGGTTTGCTCCCTTCAAGTAAGAGGGATTTGAACTATTTCTGTGCAGACAGAACAAAAATCATGAACTGCAACAGGAATTCTGTGTTTTTTTCCCATCTACAAAGAAGCCAAAGTGACTTCTTATGTCTTTGCCCAACTACTTCTGGAGCTGCAGAGTAGAGGAGAATTATTTCCATCAGTACAGGTGGAAGGTAAGCAGTGGAACAGCACTGGGTCCTAGAGAAAACCTCCAGTGGTAAAGAGGCATTAAGAACAAAGGGAGGAAGTCAGTAAGGGAAACATCAAGAACTCCAAGCTGTGCTCCAAGCTTCTTGCACTTCAGGAGGATGCAAGTAGGGATGGAGGGGGTGTCTAGAGCTGAGAGGTGAATTAGCTTGGAGTGACATAAATCACATGGCTTGGGACTACACAAACACTGTCACAGACCAGAACCACGACTTTCCTCATGAAGAGGGCAGTGAAATGATTTTCTGTGGTTTTTTTACACTTCTAAGATTTGTGATTCTACTGTTCTTTCACATGTTGGACTGAAGCAACATACCCTACTATTAGCAGATTCATACATATCTCCTTCCACTTTCCTGGCATAAGCCACCAAGTTCTCCATGCGGCGATCCTTCAGTGCTGCTGGATCAGGAGTGGGGAAGATGGCTTGGACACTGCAAGGACAGAGCAACAATAACAGAAAAAGAACCTCAGAAAAAACCCAAAATCAATACAGCTTTATGATAATCACCCTGGATGTTTCTCTCTACACCAGATATGTAAAAGCATATCAAAATCGTTAAAAAATAATATCTTACCATTTCTCACAAGATGAAAACAAATCAAATGATGAATATAAAGTGAGGTTTAACAGTCTGGAGTCTAAATATCTGTTCACCACAGCAGAGCAAATTTACTAGTAATATAAACTAATTCTATGCCCACTCCTTAATGAGCATGAAGAACAAACTGAAGAGGAGGATTAAAGGTAACAACTCATCCTGAGTGGCCCAGCACCACCGATAACTTTTTTTTCAGCTTAATAGCAGAACTACTGTATTGAAATTCTTTAAAAACATTGAGGAAAAAGGCAGCCTTGGTGAATACTTACAGTTTATGCACTAAATGATTGCGCAGGTCCTGAGTGACATGTTCATGCCATGCTTTCCTTACCCCGGTACTCGAAGGAGGTGCAGCCGTTGGCATTGAGCTGAGGTTTCCAACATTGCCAGAGTTTGTGCCATCATTCATTAGTGGGCTAAAAAAAAGAAAAGGGACTGTTAGAGTACCAGAATGCAGAGTTTTTTCATAGGTTTGATGCCTGAAGCAATTTTTGACTTGTTGCTTTCATCACTTTTAGCTATTGCATCAAACATTCTCTTAAGTGATATTTTGGCAGCAGCAAACAGCAACCCCTGAGCAGCAAAGCTCAGGAGTTTACAAGGCACATTCACAGCGTGAATGGTAAAGAATCACAACTATGAACTTAAAAATACAAAATATTGTTCCTTTGAGACTTCATTTAAAAGCAGTAAATATTGTGGGGCTCTCAGGAGGCACAAAGTGGCAGCTCTGGAACTGAAACAGGAAAGAGAGCAGAGCTGTACACGTGACTGACCATCTCCATGCCAATACAATCAGTTTTTAAAGCATGCTCTTTATTTATGTTCATAAGCAAGGAAATAAATGTTTAATTGAGCAAGAATGAAAATGTGTGCATTACTTATTTGTCCCAAGGGATGTTGGAAGAGCAGTTTCAGAAATTAGACCCGGTTGCTGGTCTGTTGTTATTCCTCCTGTGGGAAGGTTCATCTGGTTGGCTCCTTTGGGACAAAATTAAACATCATTGGTACACACTTCACAATTTTGACAATAATATGACAAAACTGCATTTTACTGACCCATCTGGCTAACAAAAGAAGCCATTTATCAGGTTAAGTATTTTTATAACAATACCTGCTGTGCTGCACATACGTGGCTATTTATGGAACCAAGTTACTTTCTGAGCTACAAAAATGAGTCCATTAAAATTTTAAATTCATAAACTCTTAAGATAAGATCAATAAGCTATAAAGAAGGTAATACTAGCAATTAAGATACAAAAACAAATATTTGAGACAGAATTGTCTGTTAGAACAGGGAACAATTGTTAAACCAAAATCCTTCAGAAATTCTGTCTCATCACCTCAGAGAATGAGCTATGGGCTATATTTGAAAAGAAACTAAAACCCCTGCTATTTGTCAAAAGCTCTACATTCAAAACTTTCTAATATTCAAATCTAAATTAATAATAGTGCATATAAATAGTGTATTTTTAACTTACTAAACAACTTGAACAGACAGTCACTACTCTGACCAAACAAAATGCCAGACTACCAAAAAATTCAACATCAGTTATTTTAACTTTATTTTTTTCTTGGTCTTTTCTCCACCTACCCAGTGCATTAATGGTCCTCATTTGCTGGTGAGCCTGAGGCTGTGCTGGCTGCTGGCCTTGGACCTGGGGCTGCAGCTGTGTTTGGGGCTGGTTACCATATGGCAGCCCCAGGGCAGCGTAGGCTCGTTGCATGGAGCTGGGGTCAATTGGGTTGGGATTGCTCAGTGATGGAGTGTTCTGCTGGCCCGTGCCAACAGAACCGATGGAATTCTGGATCCCACCAGCTGGAGACCCTAAAAGGGCTACAGAGAAGAGAAAGGATAAGAGAAAATTAAAACTTGATGAGGATAAGGAGTAAAACCAGTCATGCCAAGAGTCACCAGAACATGCAGATATTATATGATACAGATATTTTTCTGCTAGAGGACAGAACAACACCCGAGATGCCAAGTGGAAAAACTCAGCCTTTGATTCTACAGGACAGAACCCACACTGGCTATTAATCCATGCAGTCTAAAGAGAAGTGCTGTAAATATCAGGCAGATAAGCCCATAATCACTTGTAATAGATATATAGTACAGGCTCCTATATATGGCTAAATAGGATTTTCATGCTTGGGGACAGTAAACTAAGGGGGAAAAACATTTAATTCCTCTACTTCCCTCTTTCCCATCAATCCCATTTTAGGTCAAAATATTTGGCTCCAGAACAGAGATCCTGAGTTCAGCAGAAACACTGTGTCCTTGGACACAAAGGTAATACTGAAGATCTGTTGGTAGAAATTTTCATTGCGAGCAGTCACCACATGAATCCTCTGAGGGCCCAATCACCTTAAACCCCAAGTTACTCAGAGATATGAAAAACCCTGATGAGTCTCAGATTGTACTGGCTAAATCTAAAATAAGTTGGAGAGTCAGTAAGGGGTTGAACTCTGGTAAATAATTTAGATGATGTTTAGGTATTCATTAACCTATATGGCTACCACAACCAACCAACCTCTCCCACCATACAGATGTATGGAAGAGTCATTTTCCTTGTAGATAGGAAATAGAAACAACATGGAAAAGTAGTATTTACTTGATGCAGAAGAGAGCAAAATTTTGCTTTCTGGTTCTCATTTCAGCTGCCATTCTAATACCATGTTCCCTAGTGAATGACCCATGGAGTACAACCCTCAGCACAGAGACACTGCATTTTGATAATCAGAACTCTAGCAGGAATAACACTTCCTTCACATTTTCCCTCTCAAGTAATTAAATATGTAATGTGCATTATAAATGTGTGAACTAAACTTAGCAACAGTAATGGCTCTTAATATAGGCAACAATAACTGTTTTATTGAAATATTAGTAGGGGCACGTGGTTAGATAAAAAAGTCATGAAAACAAGCCTTCTGAGACATTAACAGCATTATCCAGGATTTCTTAAATCCTTACCCACTATGGAAACTGAATCACTGAAAGAGATACACAGGCTTCCAGCTTCCACCCAAGAGAAAACAAACACATTGTAGAGTCCAGACTTTTCCCTCTCCAGATGAGAAATCAATTTGATCTCATCTGCCAAAGAACTACAAATAAATATACTCAAATATCTCCCCCTCCTGAATAGGCAGCCCTACAAAAAACATCCTTTTTCCCCCCAAAGGACAATGCACAGTATTTTAAATGCTGGGATTATCATGGAAATTAAGGCTTATGTATATTTACACTCTGTGGACACACTCGCAATAACTTTTGAACTCACTGATCACTTCCAAGAGAATTTAAAAACAAAGACAGAAGCTGATTAAGATCCTATCAGCTTAATAAAAAAAAAAAGACATACTAAAGAGCAACTATATGAATTCCTCATTGGACTTGCATGTAGTACTCTGGAATCACACAATCTAGGAGAAAGATGCCTTTACTGCAAGCCAATAGGAAGGTTAACTAGCACGAAAGTTGTGGCACCCTGGAATTCAAAAGGCTTCAGAGGCTGCTGTGACAGTTGATTCAGGAGCTAATAAGAATTCCAGCTTGTTAGAGGATGATATTCCACCAGAAAAAGTAGGACAACCCCCCCCAGTCTGCTTTCAGTGCTGGAAGTGTGGAGATGGCAGAACGCCCACAGGTGATGCCAAAGTTTGGGAAGCAGGGAAAGGTTCTGGCCACCCCTCTGAGGAGAGCCCAGCCTTCCACCACCCCTCACCTTCTCCTGGGGAAAAACCACTGATTGTCTGAGACTGCAAGCTTGGCTTAAAGCTCACTTGGACAAGTTCAGCACCTCCAGCCCACAGCTCTGGGCTGAGATTTGGCAGCAGCATCACTACAAAGCACAAGTTCAGCCCTTGTGTTAGAACAGTTTTAGACTATTTGGCCTCAGCTTTTCTACCAATTCACAACTCAACAGGATCCTGTTCTGAGTACTTCCCAACATCAGGAATCTGTTTTTGAAGAAGTTTTTTTGGTCTGTTTTTCACTGGTTTTATATGAAGGCATGATATTATCTGTCAAACAAGAAGATGGAGGCAGAGAGTATTCAATTTCCACTCTGGAGAGACCCAAGTGCAAATGCTGCTCCTTCTGTTGCAGATACTGCAGGAAATAAAGTCAACTAAAATAAATACAGCCCTGGAACAAACACATTAGGCCACTGCTACATGAAGCCATGTCTACTGCAATTTATTTTTCTTAACTGATGCTTCAGACATTGAGGAGCCCATGACAGAAGTTACAAGTGTGAAGTGAGCTCTGTAATTCACATTCTGAATGTAAAGATAACTGTCTCTGTGTGTCCCAGTGTCACTTGTGTTTATGTACCTGAGGAGGGAAGGTTCAAACAAGCACAAGTTAAGCAATCCCAGAACTTCCTGAGCAGCCCCAGTGACATTCCAATGCCCCAGAAGGCATCAAAACCATCAAACAGCAGCTCACCTGCAGGACTCCTGTCTCAAGTAGTGCTGTTTAATGACACTGCACTCATGTCTTCTAGAGGGGAACCCCTCCAGCTAATTAAAGTTTATTTTAAGCACAGATCCCTAATGCTATTTTAAATACAAATGCCCTGCACTTCTCTAACCTGACCACTCCAGTGACCATGTAAAACCATTTTTGAGAATTTTAAATTCCGAAACTCTAAATATTAGATCAATAAGGTAGAAAGAAGGTAATACTAACAAGTAAGATGCAGAAAAAAGCAGCATTTGAGACAGGGTTGTCTGTTAGAAGAGCTGGCAATTGTTCAACCAAAATCCATCAGCAGTTCTGTCTCATCACCTCAGACAACAAGCTATGAGCTGATTCAAATTTAGCCATGCTGGTTTAAATGTTTGATTTTGCTTCTGAATTCTTTAATTGAGACTTGTTCTGTCCTGTTCCTCACTCTGCTCGTCTTGCAGTGGTTGAAGCAAAATTTGTTCTGGTGCCCTTGACTCACCTCAGCACAAGCCTGTCCTGCCCTCAGAATTATGCAGGTACATGAAGGTAAATGCACAGAATAATTTAATTAAAGGCTGTATCTTGGATCAAATCATGGGCTAAAGATTTTATGAGGAATTTAAAGCAGGACAGTCAGTTTTAAACTTCACTGCCAATGCCATTTTAATTTTTATTTAAGGTGAGCATTAAATCATAAGCCTTCAGTACAGCATTGGATCAGTCAATCAGAGGAACTCCTTAAGCCATGGACTATCATCCACCATGTGGCTCCATGGGATAACTGATGGGTCACCATTTTATGATTTTCAGCAATTGAAAAAACAAGAGACATGGTTTTTTTTGTAGATCTTACAGTCACAGACAGTCAGTCTTGAACAAGCTGGATTTCATTTTGTTTTCACAGAAAAAGGACTCCACTGAAGAAGCTGCTGCCTCCTCCTCCTGAAGACACATTTCCCTGTGCATGGAAGCACTCACTCCTTCCTCCTCTGCAAAGGATTGGTTCCCAAAAGCTCCACATCCAGGTTCTCTTCCATGTTCTGCCTGTACTCAATAACCTGCTACATCAGCCAGCTAGATCATGGTCTCTGCTTCCCTTTCCCTTATCAGGTTCCTGCTCTTTCATCCCTGACTTCACATACACCAGAATTTCTGGTATTTTCTCTAAAATCTCACTTTTAGGTGAAGATTAGTTATCTTGAGTTTTATCTTTCTTAATCCAGCTTTCTCCTTGCTACATTTTATTTAAAATTTTCCAACAAGGAAAGTTCCAGGGGAGACCAGCTCCAAGTTCACAACTCTGCTTTCCAGTCTCACATATCTGAGTGTAGATCCCAGGGATTTTCCAGGGTCCCCTGACCCTGGAGTGATGCACACCAAGTGCTGCACATGGGGATGGCCCAGGACATTACAAATGGGAGCAGATCCAGGAGCTGTGGCACAACACATCTGCCCAAGCCAGGAATGGAAGAATTAAGGAGCTCAAACAAGTGGATGACAAGATGAATCTTCAAAAAAAAAAAAAAAAAAAAAAAAAAGCCTGACATAGCTACAAAACTAGGAAATATACCAACAACTGTTTGCAAAAGTTTGTAACTCATACCGTGTTGGGCCCAAGAAGAATTTCCTAACAAAAGCAAGGCTTCAGCCCCAAAATATTTCAGCCAAATTTCAAGCCATTACTTCAAGACACAGGATTCACTTGCTTATTCAAAAGAAAAGCTTAATGTTTTACCCTGTGCAAAGTAGTATTTGTTTTCCAGTTTCCCCTGTCCCCTCAGAGGTACATGGGACACACAATAAGAACCATGTGGAACAAAAAGAATTTTTAATTTGTCCCAAAATGTCCTATTAACAAGTCAGGTCACTATCAATCATTATAGTAAAATATAGTTCAAGAGTGTTTTAAAATTAATAAAAAAGGCAATACAAAAGAAACCTGGCACAATGTTCTTTGCAAAAAATCCCAACACTAAAAGACCTGTACAGAAACAGCTCCATGGCAATAACCTAAACCCCAGGACTTTCCAGGACTTGCAGATCCCCAAGGAGCAGGAAGGGAAAGCTACAAAAGCATAGGAATGACTGTGCATGGAAGTGAGGCACTACCTTGTAATGGCTCAGCAGTGCTCAACTGCAGAATGTTCTACAAGGTGGGCACCCTTCGAAGCAGCTCCTTGAAAGCCCAGCATGGCCACACCAGGACTTAAATAACAACAGAAAAACAGGGGTAGGCACAGGAAGGAGGGTTCTGGACTCTCTGTAAGGAAGGCAGCCTGGCAATAGGAGGAGGAACACTACACTTCTCATTCCTTTTTCCCTTTCTGAATGTTCTCTGTATTCTGCCAAATGAAGACTCCCTCCTCCTCCCAGTTTAGTAGAAGCTACTATGATTTATTCTTAAGAAAGACAACATATTCTTCAGTCTAAAACAAACCCAACTCTGGTAAGTATCCACCTGATCAGGCACAACATTTTAAAATGCACATACCAATGTAAATCATTTCACAAACCTTCCCGAATGCCCAAATAGGGGTACCTTCTATACAGCTAAACAAATACTGTTACTGTTTCTATTTCACTTCCCAATAAACCATGAGGTGTTATGTGTATGACTCAGAGACATAATCCAGGACAAAGAACCCTGCACCACTGGATTATTGATTAACTGAATAGGAGGAGATTTCATATTTATCTCCCTCCATATGCAACAAGAGAGACAAATTCTACACATATCCACTATAATTCTGCTGCAGTCAGAAAATATCGTATTTGATCCCATAGCAAAATTATTTTTAAGGATTGTTTATGTTCCAGTTTTTGTTCTCTTATGATCAGCTGTATGAGCAATCAAACAAATAGTGCACAAACTACTTTTCACCAGCAGCTTGTATTGAAAAATACAATTCTGTTCTGGTAGATGTTGTTAGCACTTTGATAACAACTGTGTAATAAGGATGTTAAGCACAAATGGACCATGTCATATTAAAAAGCAAAGCTTTCAACATATTTTTCAAGGGTCAAACAGGTAATCACTTGCAACAAATTACTACTTTCAAAGCATAAGATTTATCTTTTTTACCAAGGAGAAGTTTGGTAAAATGGAAACAAAATAATGACCTCTAAGTAGCTCTATGGTTGTAATTTTTTCAGTTTTGGAGGAGGAAAACCCCTACTTAAACCATAAAGAGACCATGCTCAATGGATAATTTTGGTAGTTTTAGCAGCTACTCTCCCCACTAACCTAGGAGCAATTCTCCATCCTCTAAGGTTTACTGGTGTTCCCCACTGCAGTCTCAGCTTAGCTGGAAATTAGCAGAATGTTTCCAATCCAATTCCAATGCACAAGTTTGCAAGTCCTACAGCTATTTTCCACTTCTTAGCCCTTATTTAAATATACTTAGGCATAACATTACTTAAGACTCCTAGAACTTTACATCGATGCTGTAAAATGTTCCACCCTGGCATATTTTCAAAGGACTTGATGAGAAGCAAACCTACCAATATAAGTTCAGAATTTTTTTTTCAGAGCAAGAAGGAAGAAGAAATAAACTACAAATGGACTGGCCCCAAGGATCAGTAACAGCTCAGCTATTATAAAAACCAGGCATGATTTGCAGAACTACGGCTAATCTATACGTTAAATGCACTTAATGATTAAGACACCCAGACCTTTTCACATGAGAGAATTATTTTCTCAAACATTTTTGATTATTTTAAATCATTAGCATTTTGATTTGTTTCTAGCAGCAAGAAACACAATCAAGTAGCTTATCTGCTCACCAAGCCCCTACCTACATCCAAAACTGCTTTATAACTGGAATCCATTGACCTGCCTCACAATGGAACACCAGTTAGAAGTTGCCACACCCTTTAGAAAAGATGTGTGCTGGAGCTCAGACTTTCCCAATTATTGTGTATTTAAGTAATAAATTGCATTCAATGATCAGAAATGGAAATTCACTGGTATACTTATCCTTGTACAGGATTGTTAACAACTACTAAGTTTGTTGGGACACTGCCAAGAGTTTGTATCTCCATTGCACAGGTGATCAACTTTGGTTTAAGAGTTTTAATAGTGACAGCAGTAAGACAAATACTCACGTTGTTGGTTTCTTTTGTCACTGGCATTTTTCAGAGGAAGGCACACGGGACAGTCGTGCCGAGTACAATTCTTCCAGTGGGAGATGATTTGTCTCGAAGATGCACAATGAGCAACTGCAGCAAGGGAAAGCAAGAGTTAAGAGTCACTCCTTGGTTAATTAGTTTTGAATTATTTCATTTTTTAGAGCAATTCTATTCTTCAACTGATTTTTTAGAGTAACTCTATTCCTTCTTCTTCATAAGCAATACTAAAACTGCAAACAAGTACATTTTTTTGTGATCCACCAGCAAATGAAGGAAACTAGTCCTAAAATTTAAGACAAAGACATGGTGGACATTACACCCTCCTTATACAACAGAGATGAAAAGGATGGTTGCAAGGCTACACTGCTACCATCCTACTTCCAAAAGGCAAATATTGCAATACTGTACATGTAACTAAACACAACAGAAATGTCTTGTGATCCAAGTGCAAATGGAAGAAACTAGTACTGAAATTTAAGACAAAGACACGGTGGATATCACACTTAATACAACAGAGGAGATGAAGAAGATGCTTGCAAGGCTATACTGGTACCACCCTACTTGAGGAGAGCAAATGTTGCATTCTGTTCTCTAAACTGGGAAGAGCTGGGAGCAGCTAAACCACAGAGCCAGCGCTGACACTCCTCTGTGCCAGGCAGAAGAAGCAAGAAGAGAAGAGCACGGGACAGGGAGAGCAGGGAGGGCTCACCTTGGCAGGCCTTGCCAGCCTGGCAGTGCGTCATGTGGTTGAGGACGTTCTTCATGGTGCGGCAGTGCGGGAGGGCGCAGGCACGCACCTCGCCGTTGGCCTGCTCGCGCCGCTGACACTTGTGAGCGTGGAGCAGCAAGACCAGCTGCTGCTGGATCAGCTTGCGCTTTTCGGGGTCTGCCGTGGGCCCGGTGGCCATGGCCTGCGTCGGGACGATTCCCACTTGCTGGACTTGGGTTTGCATCTGGGACTGAGGGGGGAAAAAAGGAGAGGTCAGCGTTGTGCCCGTGAGCCAAGGACTTGAGTATCACAAAAGAGTTCACTTAGGTACAAGGGTTATTGCACCACTCCCTGTAGCGTTCTTGGACATTTCTAATGCTGAAACAACATCCATGTATTGAGAGCTTCCTCTGTTAAAACACTTACACAAACAAGAGTTTAAATATTCAAAATACTGTTTATTAGAGAGACCATAATTCCAACAGCAACGAGCTCTTATCACACTCAGAGGTGGAACTCTTTAAGGTCCCTTCCAACCCACACCATTGTGTGAATTTAAGCTTGTTTAGACTATATTTTCATCCTAGAGGTCAGATTTTCATATCATATATTTTAATACACATCAATCCTAGCTCCTTGTCCCTAACAAAAAGAGAAGTCCAATGGGAGAAGACAGTCAAAATTCTATTGCTGTCTCCATGTATTACTGTAAAAGGCAGAGTTGATTTTCCAAGCCTAAGTTAATCCTTTTTCTCTCCAAGTGATATTCCTTCCACAGAGAAAATTCCCAGGGCAAGCTGTATGTAGTCTTCACCTAGGAAGGGCCACCTAAATCTGGGTTGCATTATGGCTACTGAAGAGAACTAGAGTTACCACAGGGTGACACTGGGTTCTATCAGCTTTAAAATCCATGTTTTACTTCCAGCATTCATTCTTTATGGACACACTTTTGCACCAAGGCCTGAGCTCTGCCTGACAGCTGCAAATCCAAAGAGAACTTCAGTTTAAGGCACAGCTCCTAACAGTGCAGAAGAGAAACAGCCTCTTTAACATGTCAATTACTCAGCACAGATCAGGCGGCTTTTCTACCTTCCCAGACAAACATAGAAACTGGGCTTTAAAAATTAAACATATCTGTTTAATGCAATGACTCCTCTAGCAGGAACAGATATGGGACTGCAAAAGTGCTGCAATCCCTGTGATTTGCAGCCTGAATTAATCTTATGGATAAACAAGTAACTGTCCCAAGAATCACTTTGAGTATGCACTGTGAAAACAGGTTACAGGAAAGATCACCAAATTCCAAGCTACCTAAGGAAAACCAGCACTGAAAAACACTTTTAAACAGAATATAGGAACATTAGGATTATGCTGGGGAGGTAATGGAGGAAATAGTTCAGTACTGCCTGCAGAACTACTAACCTACAGCGACTACAGCCTATGTACCACATTTAAAGAAAATCAGGTTTAAGTGTCAGCATACAGCATGTGAGCCCATTCTACTTCTGACCTTTGAGAAGGATTCCCCAGGAAATTCCACAACCTACAAATCTTAATTTTCTTAGATCAACAAAAAGTTCCTTGCACAAGTTCTTCCTACTCCAGCAGCAAGCTTTGTCCCTGCACATCAGGTTTTGGAGCTTGCTTTCTTCTGGGGAATGAAGCACACAAGACCTAGTAGGAAACACCATGTCTGGTATTTGATGGAAGAAGTGGAGACTCTGCCACTTGATAATGATTTTAAGTCTTAGACAAAGAGGAATTGCTGAATCTGTCTTGAACTTCCAAGAGAAAGAACAATAAAAGGAATAAAGAATGAAGGAAACCAATGAACATCTGCTCCCATTGCATGCAGCCGAAATTCAGTCTTCCATTTCTCCTGTGAGCAAATCCATAGAGCAGAGAGGTTTTGCTGAAACAATTCTTGGGTCACAAATAGGAAACAATTAGTCCAGCTAATCTGCAGAAAAATACAGGGATCATGCCAAAGAAAATCTTGTTGGAAGCAATGCTTTTATCCCAGTTGAAGAATTGTTTCCCAAGCCAAGTCCTCCTTTTGTTACTACCCTTCCAGTTAACAGACACAACTGCAGCTGTATCAGCACAGATGCCCTGAGCCAGGAGGGATACTTGAAGACTGAGTAACAAAAAAAAGCAGAACTGCAGAATATCAGTGGTTAGAGGAACAAGGCAGTCTCACTCCAGATTAGTGTGCTGCTGGTAGGCACAAAAACCCCTCAGAATATAAAGCTTCTTCAGGCTGCTTCACCTGACTCACAATGTTCTTGCTGAAGCAGGGTGTTCAGGCCCACAATTAAAATAAATAATTCAACAGTCAGATAAACAAGGCAAAAAAGATATTTTTGTTTCTCTTGCCACTTGCTCCACCAACAACAGAACAAATGGATCAGGGGTTGGAAATCTGCTAAAAACTCTGACAGAGATGGGAATGTCAAGAGTCAGTTTTCTAGAAACTGAGTTATACATACTTCTATAGGGTAAGGCAGCTATTAACACCCTTTAAAATTATGGAAACTCATTCACAGAGAAAGATGGTTCTGCCCTGTCCCTGTCTTGAAGGGCAAAAGCTTCCTCCATGTCTGGGCAGCCTAGATGCACAAGTCTCTTGTTCTTGTGGACTTGGATGGACTCAAAGTTCCCTGGTGGTTTTACTTTACTCAAGTGACCAGCAATTCTCGATGTTTTTATGTATTTATATTCAAAAACACTCAACATTGTCAGGATGGAACACTATGTACCTTTTCTTAGAAAAGTAGGCAGCAATCTCAGCAGCAGTGGCAATCTTACAGCAGGTAAACAATGCAATACAGAACTCTGCCTCAGCTCCACTCTATAGAGCATTATGGTTTTAAAATACTTTTCTTCTGTAATTTCTGTTTATTTCCATGTTTTTTCCATCTCCCCGATAGAAGAAGAATGTGACTTTCACTGTATGAGGACAAATCCTGTGTTTAAAAAATGCCTTTTAGTTCTGTAAAAGAGGTTTGTAATCAACAGCAGATCTTAGTGAGGTTATTAAGAATCTACTGCCACAAATCCCACACATGGGTACATTAAGGTGAAACACTCCCAAACTTCTTTAGTTTCCTTCCAGCCACAGGCGTAAAGTGTGATCCTGAAGGCCCCTTCCACAGAAGGAATAGCAGGCACAAAGTGGATATACACATGAACTGTAAATCTTTCAATCAGCAATAGGTATAAATCTATCTATCTATATAATATATATAATATTATTATATATTATTTTATGTACATAATATTATATATATGTAACTTTCAATTAGCAATATTTCTATCTGGATTAATTGCTCACAGTTGATCAACTCCAATAATGAGTATCCCAAGACTTTTCCAGTAAGATTCAAAAAAGTCTTTCCTGCCCACAGGATTTGCAGGAATGCTCTAGTAAATGCTGAACCAGCTCTGCAGAACCCAGGGAGCATCATTCTGTCCCAAAACTGAAGGAGAGCTCAAGCAGCAGCTATTGGGTGGCATCAAGGCCAAAGGCATTCCCCAGGGCAATCATTTGACAACCAGAGCTTCGCTGGGCAAGTGACACAGAACCAGTTCACATTTCTTGCAATTCATGTGGAATTCATGTGGATGGTGGTTTCCCTGGTTCCACCAGTCACCCTCAACAGGCATGGATATCCAAACAGGAAGGATCCTTGTGACACCAGGAACACCAGGGTCTGCTTTGACCCCAGAGGTTGGAGACTCACAGGTGCACAAATGGGCTGAGACCAGCACTGCATGCACAAGCATTTGCATTTGTGCCTCAAAACCTTGCAGTGCTGCATTTCCCCACCCAAGGAGCAGCAGAAATCACGATCTGAGTCTGAATGTTGAGCAGAAGGCTCCACAGGACAGGAAAAGAGGTTTCCTGAACTGAACATAGCCTCAGAAGGCCATCCTGCTGTCTGGAGGGAGATGAGTGATGTCAGCCTATAGCACCAACCTGAGCACTGGCAGTGCTCTAGGAAATGAGGAGAGGCGGGAAGATATTCAGTTCCTGAACACAAAGCCAACAGAATCCTAGAACCATTTAGGTTGGAAGAGCCCTCTGAGATCATCAAGGCCAACCTATGACCAATTCCCACCTTGTCACCAGCCCAGAGCACTGAGTGCCACCTTCAGGCTTTCCTTGAACACCTCCAGGGGTGGGGATCCAACACCTCCCTGGGCAGCAGATTCCAGTGCCTGACAAACCTCTCTGGGAAGAAATCCTTCCTGACATCCAACCTAAACCTCTCCTGGAGAAGCTTTAGGCTGTGGTGTTAACATGAAGAATGTGTTCAGAGCTCAGGATTTATCTCAAAGCTTTGGCACTGACATGGATAAAGGCAGAGTTTTCATGTCAAGGGTAAACAGGAATATTTTCAACTTTCAGCTTCCACCTCTGAGGGTGGCAGTGGCAAATGAACTTGCAAACCCATGACAGCCTCAAAGGTGAGAAGGCTCCTATGGTCAGGCCACAGAAAGAACCCGAATAGTTGGTCAGTCACTTAGCTTTTACTTGCTAATGGAATTTTGTTTTGAAACCAGCAAAGGTCTCAGTTCAATGCCACTGAGTCTGCTAGGCATCACGGCTGGATAAGCATCTTTCTTGAGGATACACTTGTGGAGTTTTATCTCCTCATCTTTCTGATTTGCAGGACCAGCAAATGCCAAGAAATGTACACTGAAGTGTTTCAAAGTAGAAAAAAGGGACAAAATATAGGAAAGCGTAGACAGATTCCAGCTCTCACATATAGGAAATTGCCTGAGCAAAATATTGAGAGGTTATATACCCTACATAAACCTCAGTATTTTAGTGGGGGATAAAACAGCCTGAGGAATGAGGAGCATTAAAAATCCCAGACAGCAAATCCTGAATAGAAAAAAAGGGTAAAGTGCAAATGAGAAATTTGTAAGGGAAGGAAAGCCATGCCGTTGGAGTGCTGGCTATGGAGCACCTCGGCTGCTGGAATAGGGTAGGACACAGCTATGGATACTCTCCACTGCTTATATTTGCATATGGGGGAGGAGAGAGTGGAACACAGGCCAGAGCATCAGGAAAAGATTAATTCCTCTTTGTCATCTTTTGCCAGCCTGGCACTGTATTTACATGATGCAAAAGCTAAAATATCCCACCATTCAAAGCAATCCACATCCCCAGGATGAACTCCTGCACTAAGGCAAGACAGAGATGCTCTGCTCCCAACAAAACAACGTCCTTTCCCTGGCACTGAACACTATCTGCTGGATTTGTTTCCAGGTTATTAAAATCTTCTCCTCTAGACCTAAGTAGAGCCTTTTCCCAGCTGTCCTCTGCTGTAAATCAGGTGGGATTTTCTTGAGGAAGGAGTGAACTTGCCTGTGAACAAGAAACTGAATTTCAGAGTGGAGGTCAGGGCAGGCACAGGGAAGGTGAGCACAGCTGACAGCAAGCCCTCCTGAGATGGGGAGAATGCTGCAGAGAGCAGCAAGCAGACACTCAGCAGGCTGCCAGTGCAACAGCCACAGATAGAGGAGAGTGGCTGTGCTACAAGAGAGGAAAAATCACAGGAAGGGTCAGGACATAGGCCTTCCTCCCTGGAAGGGCAACAGAGTTAAGTGATTCTTCATAAAGCCTTTTCTTTCTGGTCTCTAGAATAAAATACCAGTTGTCTATTTTAAGTAGCTACAGTTCTACTTGCTCTAATTAAACCTGGCCTCCCAGTTTAAAAGCTTTCTTCCTCTCCCTCAGAGGTCTGCAGCAAGACACACCTGAGATATCCTCACCCCCCAGTCACTTCTCTGTCTTCTGATCACAATCTATTATTACAGAAATCCATAGGACATAAAAAGAAACAAAGAAGAACAAAACAGAGAGCTCCTGATGCAGTTTAGCAAGAGATGGGGGGGAAAAAGCACAGGAGAAGATATGCTGCTCCAATTCTAAGTCAAAAATTGAAGAAAAATTATTTCCTTCACTTCCAAAAAGCAATATTCTCTCAACTCCATCTGCTGGTCATAGGGATAACTGTGAAACCATGCTGGTGTCTGGAAGCCAAACTTCCCCCATTGTGCTCCTAAGCCATGCAGAAATACCAGATTGACTGGTATGCCCACGAAGGAACCATCCACCACCACCCTTGGAACGGGCAGCACTGCAGGGAGTGCAAAGCTTCAGAGGCCTTGATGAAAAAGCCTCACAGGGCTCCCCCCAGCAGCTCCTCCCAGAGCCTGCACACTCCAAAACCAGAGGCTGCTGGCTCCCAAACTGGCTGCTGGCTCCCAAACCGGCTGCACACCACGCTGAGAGCCCGAGAGCAGAGCGTGGCTCGCATCCACAGCCCAGGGATCGTGCATGATCTCACCAGCACAGCACTGCCAGTCCTGCATCAGAACCATTTCAGCAGCACTGAGGCTCAGTAATATGTCACCAAAACATCCAACATCAGAAGCAATGTTTTTCTTTTGGAAACAAGCCTTTCACTCCAGTTTTCAAGCTGTCCATTCTGTAAAGGGAACTGATTCTGCAGTAGCCCCACAAAGCAACAGCTAATATGCTGTTTGGATCACCATTAAAACAAAACAAACAAAATCAATTCATCCTGCTGGCACTGAAAATTAATACCTTAATGCTGACCTCTTAATCATTTTAATAGCATAAGGTTTGTTCTTCTTTTCTAATTAAAGAGATTAATCCAGACATGCTTCTCAGGGTGTAGTGTAAGGTCATGCCTGGAACATGCCTGCAGTGAACACTTCAGAGAGCCACTTTACTGGGCAGGCAGGGGGGTGGGAGAGTGCTGCTCTCAGGAGAGTGGTAGCCTGAATTTGGATCAAAAATCCAAATCTACAGCTGCAGCACATTTGTCCTGGCTGCCAGGGTTATGCCTGGCAGTGGGAGAAGTCCTGGTTACTGTTGGGGACAGGGGTATCACACAGTAATTATTAGAATAATGTGGGTTAAGAAACTGAATAATCTTTTACTTTGCAGCACACATATAAGGTGTAAGGCTAAAGACTGAAAGGAGTATTTAAAAATATTTTGGTTTTCAGGACTTAGTAGTCCTCGGACAATGGCTGCACTTTTCTGCTTCCTCTTCTCTTCTTTAAATACCCCTTGTGGTAACCACAGTGCTCAGTGCCATGCTGCAATCGGGTTTCCTGCCTCAGACAGGCCACACACCACCAGGGTTTTCATTCACATGGTTTGTCTCTCATATGGAATAGTACTTTGGGGGCCCTTTAAGATAAGGATAGTATAGAGGGCTGGTTTAGCAAGATATGTGGTTACACTCATCCCACAAAGGACCCTGAACAGGGCTTTTTGGGTTTTTTAAGTATGCAGTTGTCTTTCAAATTGCTGTAGTGGATGGAGTCTGAACTGACCCTCCACAGGTTCATTTTTGACTGATGTTAATATAACACAATAGCCTTTTCCACATCACTGCTGCCTCCCTCAGGGAACAGCTCAGGCCATGTCTCCAGGCCAAGCACATTAAATAAACCATCATCTCCAGGGACTAAAACATCTCAGGACACAGAAATAGCAGCAGGATTGCAGCAAGAACACAGGGCAGGATTGCAGCTCTGCTCTGGGGACCTGCCTCTGTCACCAGCTACTTTTCACAAGAGCCATTTGGGTCACATTTTGGTTGCCCAATGTGAGTGACAGATGTCACTTAGATGTGTGTTTCTGTAACTCATGGAACTGCTGTGGATCTTATTTTACCCTTAGGTAATGCCTTAACATATCAAATAAGGTTTAGCAAGCCAGAGCCTACAAACCTCAAGTTCTGAGTCAGCAGATTCTACCAGTCTTACTCTCCTTGTGCCTCTGTGCTTAAAACTGGGGCAACACATCTTTATCTCAGAGAGGTGCTGTGAAAATCAACTAATCCAAAGAAAAAACCTGCTCCAGTGCTGACTGCCACAGGAAAGAGCATTTGGAAATGACCAAGTGAGATATATTACAACATTCAGCCAGCAATGCCCACAGCTACACACCGAGCTGCAAAAATAGAACTAAATGTTGACGGTGTGCTCTTTCCAGAGGCTCTATTCATATTGTTCACTGAATAAAGCAAAGTCCCTGTGGAAGGAATAACATATGGCCATGGATGTGCTATTACCAAATAATTACATTGCCTTACCCACTGTTGCCAAATAAAGGTTAAATTCTAACAAGTGTGACATTTCTTTTTAAGTTCTTGGCTTTGCAGTAAAAATGTTTAGATAGAAATTCAGTTTTTGAAATTACACTCCTGTGAGGATCACCATGCCTCTAACCCCCACGTGAGTTGAGACCTTTGGGTTCCACAGTGCCAGTGTCTGCTGGCTGAAATGCCCATTACTCTCGGTGTTGGTGAGAGGGAAAAGAAGATATATTGGACATGAGAAGCTTTTGACACCTGAGAAACAAAGACAGATGGTTCTGATTGTTCACTCAGTTGGTATTTTTGACATTTTAAACCTGCAATTGATACTACTGGGAAAGTTTCCCTTACTTGCCTCTTTCTCTTGGACAAGAAAGAAAACAGTTTTTGATTTTATTTCTCTCCCATTACCTGACAAGCCTTGATGGCAAATGCCTTTTTTATTCCACCTGAATATTGACCACTACATTCTATATTGGTGGGTATATTAAGACTTAAGACTTCCCAAACCTGATTTTTAAATGAGCACAAAATTAGCCTTCAAGATCCCCCAGTCCCTGACATGAATACAGCATTTTGGGGAGACCTGCAGGTTTTCTGCTGCATCAGGACAATAACTCACTTGCTTTACACCTGGATCCAAACACTTAAAACAATCAGAGTAGCCATGCAGCAAATTATCTTTTACAAATATTCTGTATGAGTGCAAGTGGTGTTCTGCACATGGTATTAATCCAGGCACAAGCTCCTTTCCATAATCATAAACAGTAAATGACAGATGATATTAAAGATTTCACAGCATAACTAGAGGAAAATTAGGAAGTGATTCTCTAAAATCAGGAGAAAAGAGGAAGTTTATTGCATCCTCTTGCCTCTCATACAGAGCTTATTAGTGACAGGCAGGTAGCAAACACAGTGATGGAAGAGCAAGCATTGGTTGTGCCAAAAAATAGCTTTTTTTGCATTTAAATTAAAAAATAAGCAATTTGCAGGTCTTACAAGTTTCTATAGTAACTGCTATCATGTATAAGAATCTAAAATGCAACAAGCTGGAGTTTCCATAGAAACAACACAAGCAGTTTGATTAATACGCAACATCTCGAGACCAATGGGAATATTTAATTTAACTTTATAAAGAGAACTCCGGTAAACATCATACTACAAACTTGCAAGGTGTCCTAGTAAGAACTGTTCTTGCAAGTTCATGACCTGCAAGTCAGCCACAGTATAAAGTGAGAAGCACGTGGGGTGTTTACCACATCAGTTTCAAAGGATATGAGGTACTATTCAGTTTCAGGAAGGTGGTGAACACATTCACCAACACATTCTAATTGACCCAATACATTCTAATTGACACACAGAACTTGAAGAAGACATTTTTATCTGTTTTGAAACTAAATATATCAGCCAAAATGAAAGGATGCAATGCAGTTTTTATAACTGTGATCCTTGAGAAAGTATAACCACTGCATAGAAATGGACAGAAGTTTTATATACACACTGCAGAGTGTAAATGAGGAACCACGGGACAACTCTGATGCTTAAATGACCGTGGAGAAGCAATTTGAAAATGTTGCAGAAGCTGAATCACCCAAGAACTTAGAAAGCACTAGGAAAAGGTGAAGAATACTGGAAGCAGCAGGTCCAACTCACCATGTTTGGCACACTGGTGACAGGAGTACTCTTGATGTCGGCAGGGAAGGGAGACAGGCTATTGGCCATGCCTGGCTTGTTCGGCAACTGAGGATTCACTCCTGCAGCTCCCATCTGCTGCCCTCCAGTTTGACTGAAAGGTTGCCCAAAGGGAGTAGTGTTACCTGTCATTCCCAGCTGGAAAAGAATGAATGAATGAAATGATCAGAATTTTCGTGATTCCAAAGGGAGATTTAAAAAAACTCCAAACATATGTCAAATATCCGTCTTTGCATTCGCAGAGACCAAATTCCAGTATAAGATTCTCAATATTAAATTCTCAGTATTAAATTCACAATTTAATTTTAACCAAGTTAAAATATATTTATTTTTACCAAGTTAATATATATCCTAAAAAGATGTTTTACAAATATCTACTACTGTGTAGGTCTGAAGTCTTGCAATTCAACTTAAGAGAATCAAAGGAAAAAACAAGCTCATCCTTCTCAATCCACATGAATAGAAATTACTTTTTCCAACACTACAGGAACTTTGGAAGAGCGAGCAAACTTCAAATCCTGTGATACTTTGTGCATTCTGAGCACAAAGCATGACTTTGCACACAGACAGATGGGAAGGGAGGGGAATATATAGAGGCATCGAGCAAATGGTTATCAACTTGTGTTTTGGTACTCCAGGAGAAGTGTCTGAGCAAAAAGATGTCTAAGACTGACAGCCTTGATAAATGACACCCTGAGAACTTCCCAAGACTAGAAAACAGAAACACAACTCCCCCTGAATGACTGGAGAGAACATTGTACATCCAAAGAGCCACTTGGCCTGGAGGAGTCTCCTCCATGGTGAAATCTCCTCCCCTGGAACCACAGAATCACTGAGGTTGGAAAAGACCTCCAAAAGTCCAACCTTGAGACCCATCACACCTTGTCACCCAGCCCAGAGCCCTGTGTGCCACATCCAGGCTTTCTTTGGACTCCTCCAGGGATGGGGATTCTACCACCTCCCTGGGTGCTGCCTTAGAATGCCTGACCACCCTTTCCATGGAGAAATTCCTCCTGATGTTCCTTACAATTCCCCTTACAATGCCTAACCACCCTTTCCATAGAGAAATTCCTCCTGATTTCCAACCTGGACGTCCCCTGGCACAGGTTGAGGCTGTTCCCCCTCATCCTGTCCCTTGTTCTGTGGGAACAGAGCCTGTGCCCACCCTCCTGTCAGGGAGTTGAAGAGTCCCTCCCATAGGACCTACTCAACGGATCAAATTTGTTCACCCCCTTGCTTCACTGGGATGATTTCTAGATGACTTTATGACCTGGTCCTAAATTAATCCAACCACTGAGAAAAGTCTTTATTTGAAATAGCAAATCCTATTTTCCTCTTCCCTTTACCTCTCCAGCATTTCCTTCCTCAAAGAACACAGTGGTGTTCTATGGTCCAGGTCTCTTTCCCTCCCTTGCCAGCAGGGACTCAGGGACTACTCCCATAGCTGGAAGAAGGACTGCTCACATCAGCTTATCACTGGAACAGCCTCATAATGAAGGATTACTCAGAGGTTGTTTTTTATGCTTACAGGAATCGGGCTAAACGAGCAGTTGAGGAAGCACCAGTAATAAGCAGCAAATTACACTGGGGCAGAGTCCAATAAACACAATTTGACTGGGCCTTGTCCTCTTTGTCCCTGTACTTTGTACCCTCTGGTTTCAGACAGCTGGCCCTTCCACTCTCCAAGCAGCTTTATGTTAGAAATGCTCCCTTTCCCTGCATCCTGCCCAGTGACTGTTGCCAGATTTGGGCCTTTCTTCACTGTACAAGACGTTCTATCTTTACACATTAAAAAAATCCCAAAAGCTGTTACTTTGCAATATATGAGGTTATCAAATATGTGCTGTGTCCCAGAGTAGAGCTGAATAATTCAAATAGCAAGTAAGACCAAAAATTAGCATCCAAAGTTTAGCCCCAAGACTGCCTTTAAAGAGAAGTGGCATTAGCTACTATCACATTGCACAAATATCAAGAATTTAATTTTCTGTATTTCTGTGTTTGTTTGCAGACTGCATGTTCAGAGAAATTAGTTTAATTATTATTTATTACACCACAGATTTTGGCAGCTTTCTCTGAAGAATTAATAGCAAAGTATTTAATAAAATTACCCACTCAACCCCCTATTTCAGACAAGGTATGAGAAAGTGTCATCTGATAATGACAGCTGTTCATTAATGCTGTAGGGGTCTATCAGATCAACAGTGAAGAAAATTTCTGAAATTAAAGTGAGATCCTGAGAAAGCTTAAGAGAACTACTGAAACCTTTCAGAAGCCAGAAATAGGAACATTAACTCTGGGGCTGTTAGTCAGTCCCCTCATGTCTAATTCCTAACTACAAACTTTGTTGTTGGAAGGACTTTGCCCTTCCAGTCTTCTTTGAACTTGTTTGAAAGTTTGGAGGTGTTTTTTGAATGGAATAATATACAAACTTCTCTGACAACCACCATTACACTTCCTGCAAATCTTTAAAGTCACCCCAGCAGTGGGAAAGCCGTGGGGAACTCAAAGTGGGAGACAGGAATGCTGCTCAAACCTCTTGCCATGGTTCCATGGGCCACCCCATGGCAAGCAGAGCCCTCCCTGGGCCTGGCAGCTGATGGATGGAGCAGGCTCAGGCACCAGGGAGGAGATGGAAAAGGCTCAGTGCAGGCAATGAATGCCCCATGATGTGCTGAGCTTGGAAGCCTGGTGTTAAAAGCTTCTGGCAGAATCTTATACAGCTGCATTTTCAAAGAGCAGAAGAGAGATTTTCTTCAGGCAGTGAGAACGCTGATCAAATTTTACCTCAAATTCAAGTTCTTGCTCCAAAAGAAACAAAGAGGTGTTCTCATCTTGTTATCAAGGAATATTAATGCTTTTTAATTAAAGGAAGAATGTTTAAAAATGGATTTTTAGGAAAAACATTAGAAATATTTTGGTCTCGAAAGACAGTTTCAAGTTTGTTAAAAGTCTAAATGACTCAAAGATCCCCAAAGCACCGAGGCTCTGCGATCCTAACAGATACCACCACATGGCTCTTTCATTTTATTTTAACATTTCCTTTTCAATAGATCTTGTTATTAGACAGATCACAACTCTGTACAACAACAAAGCAACCTTTCAAATCTTCCAAGCTGAGTGCTTAATAGGATGAGGATAATTCTTCCTACTCTAGGTGGTCATTAAGTAATAAATACTTGATTGAAATTTTAAGAAATGCTTTGCTGTTCTTTGAAATCCAGCTGGAAGCAGAGTAGCTTCCATCTGAAACCTTGTATTTTGGTTAACCTGCTCTCCACCACATTGTATTTCAGTGTCCAAAGTTGTGCTTTCATAAGGGAAAGGAACCTAAAGCTGAAGCATTATATCAGTCTGTAACTTTAAAAAACTAGCAATATTTGATAACATTGTAAAACATCAGACATGCCTTTTAACCTACACTACACTTTTGTAAATTACTGACAGTGAAAAAAAGTACTAAAGACTTATTTTTTATTTGAAGTTAATCTTCTAAAAAAATAGTCTGACTAAGTGGAAAAACCTTTCTTAGGTGGCAATCCCTGGAGTAAATATGGAGACAAAAATTAGGAGGGACCATCCACAAGATGAGTTTATTAAAACTGGTATTTGTGGTTTTAGGTGGGTTTAAATTCAGTTTTTCCTGTGAAGAATTCAAATTAACAGGACTGTGATTTCCAGAGACTAAGAATGCACAATACAATGTGAAACCTGCTTGAATCAACTCTTATCCATTTTTAACAGCTTCCAACCAAGTCTGGGATCAGCAAGGAGTTTCAGTGGCAGAACAACCTGCTGACAAACAGCACTGAGATCCACAGCGTTCCAGAGCTATTCCTGGTACCCTGAGGAGCAGCTGGGAATTGATTCCAAGCACAGCCAGGTAGGGACTCCAGCAAAGCAAACCAGCCAGCTCCTCCCTGGTGGGAAGGCAGCAAACACGAGGGGGAAGGAGAGGAAGAATCAGGCAGATCCCTGCGTATCACACACTGAAAGACACCCGAGAGCATGAGGCACAAACTGCAATTCCTGGTTAATTATCTCAATGCTGACAAATAAATATATGGAGAAGACTGAGCCTACACATTGTAAGGAATTTATCCTGCTTGTTTATTCTGCAAATGGAAACTGGCAGCTCCAAGCAAAGGACTCAGAAGGCTCAAACACCGTAACTCCTACCTCTGCTTCCAGGTTTTTTCCAAGCAGGTAAGGAAAGGCAGATACTCAGAAGACCTTTGTTTTTATATTTCTGAAACAGAGCTCTGATCCCAAAATAGGTAGTTCGGGGGAAAATTACCAGGTAATTAAAAGTCACCAGCAAGAACACTGGAGTTTACAACCTGGTAAGAACGGTCATTTTCATGGGGAACTCTGAACCATCACAAAGATTTGTATTTGGCTTATAGCTTGTTAAATTTACTTTTCTAAAAGGAAGGGAAGCAAAGAGCAATCCAGTGTGAGTTGTTTCTTTTTCCACCTGCATGAAGCAGGCATGGATGTGCATCACAGGGCTACTCCACCTTCCATCCAGTGCATCTCCATTACACCAAAAGCTGAAAGCTTCTCTCTGACAACTCGGGTTATGTTGTTCACTCCCATTTTATTCTAAGCTCATGGATGTTCCCTACACGTGCCTTTGCCCCCCTCCATCATTTCATGTCCTTTCTCTTCCTGCCACCACTTTCAGCCCTGTTCCCTGCACTCCATCCCATGGTGGCTCCTTTCATCCCACCTCATCCTCTGCAAGTCATGTCTTACATTTCCGTTTCTGTGCTGCAATTTTGGGAAAATCTTGCTTCTTTTGCCCAGCTCTTTGTGGTCACAGCTGCATGAATTCTGATGGAGTGGAGCAGACTTTCCCAAGAAAGGTGTTGTTCTGTTCCACCAGCTGCAGTGGGGGAGATAAAGGGGTGTATCCCAAGTGCAAGTTAAGGCTAGAGGTGCCTCAAGAAGGAACACGATTAATGCAGGACACCACCTTAAACACATTACTTCTGCTCTAAAACAGTTTTCAGAAATATGATAATGACACTCTCCTTTAATGGAAAAGAGTATTTAATTTAATAATTCTGCTATCCCAGGAAGACAAGTAGATTCTGTTCCCTTTTTTATCACTATGGCAACTCTCTTAGATACTGGAATCTATTAAAGTGTGGATAGGAAACAGGGTATTTCACTCTACTCTCATAAGCCATGGAATGTACAAACTTCCAAGCTAAAAAAACCCCCCAGCATTTAAAACCTTTGTTCAGCTGCCTTGGACTACAGAAGCCATCACACTGCAGTGCTCTGAGCAGCAGCTGTGGGAGGTGCTTCTCCTGCTTTGCTTCTTAGTGCTCTTCAGAGCAGAAGAGCAATTCTATTTCCTCTAGTTCCTAGAGTTTCATAGATTTTATAGAGGAAGCCTGTGACCAAACCTACAAAACCTCATCTGAGGGTGCAGCTCACAGGTGATGTGACAAGTGAGAAGTTCACCAATCTAATTCTGAAGATACCTTTCAGAGCAGACTGGATCTCCACACTGTGTTGTTCCTTCTGCTTTTAAATCTTCCTTTTTCCCTCTCTTCTTTAGCAACACTTACACACCACAGTACTTCCTCCTCTAGCCCAGCATCAAGGAGATGGGTAATGCTCCCTCTTGTACACCAGGTGTTCAGGCTGCAAATAAACTCTGCCCTTCCCTCCTCCTTTAAATTTTTATCAACTGTCTCCTCACCTCCATCACCACAGCTCTCACTCCTGCAATCCAGGGTATTCCATCACCACATTCCTCTGGGGCTCCCAGGACATGCAACCAACACAACGGGCTGCAAACTACACTCCCTGTTGCAAGCACATAATTTCCTACTCCTTTTTTAGCTTCCTCTCCAACACACTGCCAGAAACCTCACAACTACATGCAGCTATGCTCCTTGCAATCCCTTCTCCTTTGGGAAATTCTGCTCTCCTCTGCTGCCTCAGCTCACTTTTCACTCCAGGGTTTTCAAATTTAATAAAAGGTCTGGCAGGACAGACTGAGTTCAGCCTCAATTTTCCTGTGAAAGAGAAAGCACCTGCATTTGTAGTCAACTGCCAAGGAGCAGCACCCACCTCTGATAACGCTCCTGGGTTTGTATCTTATACCACCACTACCTACCTAAAGTTAATGCCATAAGTATCTTTTTTCTAATTAGCTGGTCCAGACAGATTAGTAAAAAAACCCAAAAAAACTAACCCAAAACTACCCAAACCAAACACCCAAAGCAACAAACTTATCTCCAAGTTAAATGTTGATTTTCATTAAATTTTGAAGCACTGACTCTGTACAAAAATGGAAGAAGGTTATTCTGGGCAAGTATTTAAAACCAAAACAATACAATGAGATTTGGACTGAGCTGACAACAGAAAAAATACTGAAGGGTTGATATAAGAATCAGAGAACTCAAAGCAGCATGGGCTCAGTGGAAAATAAGCCTGGCTAAAGTAATCTGATTATGATCTAATCCTATAAAATAAAAATAGTTATCATTAATATTCAATTCTCTATCTGCTGGATTTTTTGGCTAGAAAACAGCCTGGAAAGAAAGGAAGCAAACAAGACAAGCTTGGCCAGACTTTGAAAGCCATGAATCTGCAAAATGCTTGAAGAACAACAAATGTGAGCTCTCAATATGCCAGCAGGAGGGATGACAAGACAATAGGATAAGGGGAAAGTGCCATCTTTATGTGTCTGGAGTGATGGGAATTCTGCTGCAACAATGACCAACTCACTGTCATAGTTCAGGAATGACAGGTAAAAACTACAGAATCCAGAGAGGCCTCAAGTAGTGCTCAGAGGACTAATGGGCATGGCCAAAGTCAGGCTAATTGCAATCTAATAGCCTAATTAATTTAGCTTACTATTTAAGCTTATTAATTTGCTTATGTTATTAAGGCAAGGGATGATGTGATTCTAAAGTACTGATTTTGAGAATAAAAAGGTGATAACAGAAATATTTTATATTTAGCAAAGATAGATCAACAGGTAGGAGCTGAAGCTCTGTAGCTTCAGAGCCAAAATTAGAAAAAATGGAAGTGACTAAATACCACTGAAATTGTTAAGATTATATTAATGTTTTATTTAAATAGTGTGTCCTACTCGTCAACAGGAGTTAGTTCACAAAAATCATAAGGCCTCTAATAAGAGATATCCTGTCTTTTTACCACTGTCATTTCCATATTTCTCTAGTCTTTATAAAATGGAATCTTATTATAGAAAGGTAATTACAAATACTCTTCTGCTTGTCCAGAGACAACACCAAAAGATGAAAAGAAGAAATTATCTCTGGAAGCAAAAATAATTTGAGACTATGACTAGAGTCCATTAACAAAACCAGGGGACCCAAGTCCAGGAAGGCAGAGGTGTAGAACAGAAGCCAAAAAATGAATCTAACAATTACACCCTCCTGTGTACCCCAGAACTGTGTTACTGAGCATGGCTGAGTGCAGCTCCAAGTGATGGCTCTTGTCAAGACATGAGATCACAGACAGGATGGACTCCAGCACAGAATCCCATCCTTTCACTCAATCCTGCAGCAATTAAGTTGCCTCTTCAGAATGACATTGATTGCAGGATCACAACCCAGTTATACTGTTTGTTAGGCATCCTGGGGAAACTGCACATCTCCTCCCCCTCCCTCAGATCAATTTTTCTCTAATCACTTTGGAAATCACTGGTCAATTTGACCCATTTTTCTTAATGGCCTCACAGATAATTAAGTTCCCAAGATTACTGAGCAGAGAGATGGACAGGTAGATTATGACACAGTCCTGGACCAGGACAGATTTATTCTTCACGGTAGCTGGGAGGGGGCACGTCCAGGACACAGAGGTTATTCTGTACCATCTACCATCACTGCTGAGGGCAGGGGAAAGGGAGTCTCTTCCAGGGAGAAGGGGTTTTCTGAGCATTTTGTGTGTAAATCATTCACCTCTCTTTGTTTTCTTATCTCACTGCTGTTTCTTGCTCTCATCTGAACCCGTGATCTTTGCCTTTTGTGCCTCTCTCCTCTCTAGCCCACCACAGAGGGAGGGGGTCAGGGGGAGTCTCAGTTTCGAGCACTAAATTGGGGAATACCATTCTTAAACCACAACAGTCTTATCTGGCGCCCAGTGTGAGGCTCCAAGGGTTGAGATAACAACAGATCTGCCGAAGGGAGTTGGAAACAAATTTATCTGAGCGTTTGCTGTATTAGGTATGGAGCCGCTGGTCACAGTGCCGCTTTGTCTGCTCATGTGGGTGTGGTACTTAAGGAAACAGGTTAAGCACCCTTCCTCAGAGCAGGGAGGGAGCAGGATGGCTCTGTTGCTGTACTGTGGGGTATCAGTTTATGGCATGATAACATCGAGAGCAATGAGGGTCATTTGGGATGGGTGTTCAGTGCTGCTCCACTGCCCTCACCTCGCCACTGCCTTTGGGAGTCTATTAATAATCATACACAGTCTGTGGGGGAATAGGAGAGAATTGTTTTCCCCAGCTTTCCACCCCCATTTCCTCCTTCAGGACTGTCACAAGAGTTTTTGAGGGTTTTTAATCTCCCTCGGATGTTAAGCACACAATCCACGTGGCAAAGTTTGCATGGAGTGCGCCATGGCCATAGGCCAACGCACTGGCAATGATGTCAGCGAAACCAGAACAGGGCTTCAGGTGACTCCTTAACTCTGCAATATGAAGATCATATCTTTTCCTCCCTACCAACCTGTGGAAGGACTAACCAAGACTGGACAGATCAGATGGAGCAAACTAGAAAGTAAAAGTCCCATGTGGACTCCTATATGGACCAGAATCTCTGCTACCGAGAGCAAGTTGCCCCCAGCTTGAGAGGGGACACACCACATGGTAACCTCTGGTTCTACCTGGTGGTCACAGAGGACAGGAAGAAGAGAGATGAAAATCCCATCTCTGCCCTGGCAGCATGAGCATGAGAGTTGAGAGGAAGAACAACCACCACAGGAAATTCTTCAAGGATAGATGACCCTCCAGTTTCCTGTGGGCACAACCTCAGACAGAATGAAGGGCTGATGTTATTTCACATCCTCTTGAAGAAACCTCTGGTTCATATTTGCCAGAAGAGAGAAATAAGTACCATGATGAGAACTAGAGGGGCCCTGCCCCCCAGCCAGGTGGAAAAAAGGGAGTGTTGGATCTTGTAAGCTGTGTGGGTCCATGACCTAGCACATTAGACACACAAGAATATCAGGCTTTAGTTGATAACAGCACACAATGTCTCCTGATGCCACTGAGATCCATAGGGGCAGAATCAATCTCTGTGTTTGGGGTGGCAGGGGGATCCCAACAGCTGATTGTACTGAAAGCTGAAGTGAGCCTGACTGGGAATAAATGGCAAAACACTCCATTGTGACTGGCCCTGAAGCACAGCTTCTCCTGTAACCCTGTCTACCACAGCTGGGCTGGATGTTCAGAGGGAAAGTGCCTTTCCCACATCATGCCATGTGAGCTCCTGATGCAGTTTGCAACTAGCCAACAGCACACCAGCCCTCCTGCCCTGGAAGACATCTAGGACTGATAGAACTCACAGCCATGGACTAAATGAACTCAACAGACATCTTGAAGGGACAGCTACTGGCTACAGAAGTTATATCTGTGCTTATGGGAGATAAATATATATACACAAATGTATGTAGCTAGTTGGAAGGTATAGGAATTGGATACGAGTACATGGTATGGAATAAGGGGTAATGTCCTGGTTCCAGCCAGGACAGGGTTAATTTTTTGCAGTAATCTGGACAGGGCAGGGCCAGGATACTGAGATTATTCTGTACCACTTCATGTCATTGCCAAAAAAAGGGACTCTGTTCTGGGGAGAAGGGGTTCCCCTCCTGAGAGCCCTGTAAGCCAGGAGGAGGGAGAGGGGGTTATGCTGTTCTGTGCATTTTGCATGTGAATCACTTGCCTCTCTCATATACTTTCGTTATTAATACCGTTGCTGTTCCTATTTCTTATCTCACTGCTGCTTCCAGTAAATTGTCTTTATCTCAGCCTGTGATCTCTGCCATTTTTGCCTCCAATTCTCCTCCCCATCCCACTGCAGGGAAAGGGGGAGTGAGTGAGTGGCAGCACGGGTTGGAGAAGCTCAGTGGCAGCACTAAATTCAGGAATAAACCACGATAGACTCGCAGATTGACATCTCCATGAAGGAAGGCACAGAGACCTCGGCCATCACTCACTGCATTTAGCAGCAGACACTACCCAGGGCTCTTGAGGAGCCACCACCATTGCCAGCATTGTCCTGTCAGCACCTCAGAGATTATCTGAGGACAGAGGAGGGAGCTGAAAGCTTGACAGGAAACAGTTTAGAGGACCCCCGTGGTGGGGGTGCTGTAAAGAACTGCAGCTTTGACAGTGGCAGTGTGAGGACACACAGCCCCAACTTACTGGGTGTGCTGCTCTGATCTGTTCTGACAATAGAAAAGCAGGGAGGTCAGAACCACCTTTTTTTCCTCTCCAAACTCTTTCCACACCTCTGAACCTCACAAAGTAACTATAGGAGGAAGTCAAAGTCAGCCTTTTAGTGAGCCACCACTATCCCTGCATAATTCTGGACTTAGTCTATGTTATAAAAGCTAAACACCAATTAATATCCCAGATTAATAATTTAAATTATTTCAGAGAACAGAACATGCCTGTCATAGTTAAAGACGAGAGAGAGCAGAGGCATCCTAGATCTGATCTGTTTTGATAAGAGGCCAAATCTTCACAAACTAACAGCAGTGTTGAAGAGTTGCATACGTGTGAGCTTGGCTGTTCAACAGTGTAAAATCACTCTAGTAAAACACATCTGCCACTCACTACTGCTTTCTTCTAAATCCCTGGATTTGCAAGGAAGGACATTCTTCCTACTTCCTCCTTCTGTATCATTGACACAACTGTGTGTGATACAAAACACTACAGGCTGAGGAGACAGTAACTATTCCCACCCTTCAAAAGCTGCTGTAAAATAAACTCTGATGCTGTTTTCTGAATGCCTGAGCTGGAACTTCAAGGTTCCGCTTCATCAACAGCCTTAGGCTGAGAGCAGCTATGCACGAACACCCCAACCCTTACAGAGCCACAGCTACTCAGCACCTCTCATGCTTCATCCAAAATCCCCAGTTACGTCACTGAGATGTTAGGGACACTTTTCTTCTCTCTGCCTTTTGTTTTTATTTTAGAAAATAGAGCAAGCTGGCACAAAATGGGAGTTCTGCACTTCCCATTATGACCTATACATCCTTTGGGCTCAGCATGAAGAGAATGACTGGGTACAGACCCAGTTACCTGCTCCTGCCTCCAAGCAGTCGCCGTCCACTTCACTACAGGACAGGGATGACTCAATTTCTGAACATGCCATCCCAAGCACCCTTTACTTCCTTCTTTTATGGGCCTCACCAAAATCAGCCACTGAGTACTCCATTATTAGATTAAGCCTTTAAATCCCTTGCCATCAAATTACCACACCTACCTCAAATCTGGGCTTTCAACACACAAGTTGGTTACAACACTCAGCATTTTGTTCCATTTTTTTTCTCTTCCCATCTACTGAAATGTTTTTATAAGCAGCACGTCACCTTGCTTGACTTAAACAGTCTTAACTTTCTTCCTTTGGATGTTTATTCTCTCTCAAGGCAAGGAAATCAAACAGTTGGGTGTCTCAGATGCTCAGAAGTTACAAACTGAAGTCTACAAAGTACTGTGAATGAAGGAGTCAATCTTCTCTAGGTAATGGAAGACCTAAGAAATTCAGACTGACAGGCAATTCAGCTGCTTTTAATGCAGTTAGTGACAGTGAAAGAGGACAGGACTGCTTTCATAATGCTGATTTCTGCTTCCCAGAGAGGTAACACACAGAGACAGGGACCTGTGCCTCGCCACCTGCACACTTCACCACCAGATCCCAGGTGAGCAGAACACACACGAGCTCCAGAGCTGACACGATCTGGCATCAACCCTCTGGAGTTAATCCCTCCTCAGCCCCTGGGTGCTGCTGCCCCAACTCCCAGCAGTGCTTTGCTCACAAACTCGATACCAAAGAGCAGCTTTCCACCAAGCACAGGCTGAGGACTTTGCTCTTTGGACTCTTATCTCCCTCTGGAATGAGGCCCAAGCCTCCAGCATGAAGCAAGGTCCACCTCACCGATTAGGGCTCCCAGAGAAGCGCAGAAGACAGGTCCATTAGGAATTCATGCTCATTTGTGAAGGGGAAAGACAGGCTTTCTTTACTACACTGGCATCATCTTGCATCTGTTTACTGACAAAAAAAAAAAGTAAGTCTCTACTAATTGCTATTTCATCCTATAGTAATGTGTTCCAAAAGAAAGTCACCACGGCGCTTGGAATGTATATGCCAGAGGGACAGATGGAGAGGCAAGGAAAAGATTAATCATTTTATGGCAGAAAGCCAGTGGTGTTACCAAAAAAAAAAAAAAAAAAGTTAATTCAGTCCCAAGTGCAAGAATGGTGGCAATGATATTATCTGAGCTGAGGTGAGAGCACTCACCTAAACTGACCTGCAGGTTTGGCAGTTTGACAAAACATTCAGTTAAAAATACTAACTTTAAAGTCAGTAACAAGAAGGCCTTAAAATGTAACATTTAAAGAATCACATTTGATAATTAAATCATGATCTGGCTACCACTGCTCAGAGGAAGCCAAGCTCCAAGTCTCCCATCACTTTAAGCTAATTGCTATAAGCAAGGCTTACCACAACAGATTCATGAAGGAATTACTGTCTTGTTCTTCAGCAGTAAATTAACTCAAATTAAAATACTCAAATGTCCAGGAATAACTGTAATTTACTTCATCCTTTATTACTAAAGTTTGTTAAAACTAGAAATAAAATTTTTTAAATCCCATTAAAAAGAAGCCAGGTGTTTTATTACCACTAATAATAGGATGTGAAATTCTCTTCCAAGCATTTCACAGTGGCCAAAGAACTTCAGTATTCCAAGGCCTTTTAAAAAAATGAACCCATGTTTCCCCACAATTAATGAAATACGAAAGACTAAATTTCATGGGAAAACCTTCTTTATGACTGAATATACAGAGAACAGATTCTTAATATACGTAACTGGAAATCAATTTTCCCAGGAAAAAAAAAATCAAATGCTCATATGCCTAAACTATATACATGCCTGAAGAAAGAAAATGTCTCCAAAATTCTGCACAAGCCTGAGTAGAAATACAATGGAATCTACTACAATTTCTGCACTCAGTATCACTGTTGTACTTATGAAGCAAAATAAAGCTGAGAAGGTTTACTTTGTAATGAGTGTCACCTCTGCAAACAACAATTTCAAAGCTCTAATGAATAATTAGCCACAATTGATCAATGCATTCCAATTGCTTCAAGAGCTTTTATAAGTGCCAAGCAGAGCAAGTGGCTTTCTTCAGATAAACAAGAATTACTCTTAGTATACAAAAACAGGAACTTAACCAGCATCACAAAATTAACTATAAATGTTTCAAAGGTTTGTTTCATCAAGAAAATCTAGTTTGGACATGAAGAATAATTCAACGATACTTAAGAAGAGAATTTTGAAAGGCTGAAATTCAGTGAAGATATGCCTCAACAGATACTCAATTGTATATCCACAGGCCAAAATTTTTTTGAGTTAATTCCAGGAGAAGCTTCAACGTGTACTAAAACACATTTATGATCATACCAAAACACAGTTTTCTAACACAGGTTCCCAAGTGAGCATCCTTGCCCTCCCCCAGTTCCTGCACTTTATCATCATTAAGCTGAATCAAAGTTTAGGAACAGTAGTGATAGGCAAGGGGCAATGTCTTCAAACTGAAAGAGGGGAACTTTACATCAGATAACTCCTCCCTGGGAGTGTGGGCAGGCCCTGGCACAGGGTGCCCAGAGCAGCTGTGGCTGCCCCTGGATCCCTGGCAGTGCCCAAGGCCAGGCTGGATGGGGTTTGGAGCAACCTGGGACAGTGGAAGGGGTCCCTGCCCATGGCAGGGGTGGCACTGGATGGGCTTTAAGGTCCTTCCAATCCAATTTAGTATTACAAGGAATAAGCTGTTTTGGTAAGAGAAAACAGTTGCACTATTTAAGAGGTTCTTTCCCCATTTATCTCCCAGCAGCTGGCCATGGATACATTATCAGGCAAGCCATGGAATGCAACATCCACAGAGGTGGCAGAAAGACAACAGTAGCTCTGAGGAGGAACAGCAACAGGAAAAGTATCTCCAAAATATAATGAAAAGAGATATTGTGTCCTTCCTTTACAGCGTATACTCTCCTTGACAGACATGAAGAGGCGTGACTCTAAAAGTAACTATAGTTTTCAAATGCAGACTAAGGAGAAAAATCAAACAGACAAGAAAAAACTCACACTACAGGTTACATTAAATACATTAAAAGAAACAAAAATCAATATTGCTTACTCCAAACAACTACTTAGCACAAATATCACAGCCTGATATTAACTATGGAGAACTGTAACTATAAATATTTTATACTGTTAAAATAATTTAAAATAACTTTAAGAGACAAATATGTTTGTTTTGAAACATCACAGTGACTTCAAGAACTACTGTGACATTTCCAGCCCTTCTATAAAACATGTTCTCCTTGAAGATTTAACAATACCCATTAAGCTATTGAGACAATTCTGAACAGGCTTTTAAACAAGGCAAGGTCTGATGGTTGTCTTTAAACAGGATTAAAATCGAACAGTTTAACAAACCAGGCCCGTACACACATTCCTCACTGACAGCAGCTGCACAGAGGATGATCCAGAAATGCTTTTTAACCCAAGATGCCCCATATCAGACTAAGGCAGCCACCACTGTTTGTTCCAAGTGAGAAATCTCATCTTCAACTGGTGGTGTTCCAATACTTGTCCATTACCAGGGTACAAAGATCCTCCCGTCCTAAAGGCAGTTATTTAATTAAGTCAATTTGCCAAAAGCTTCAAAGAGCATTTGTTTTGTTTCCAAAACTCCCCTGACAAGCAGAGCAGCCATGCAGCCAGGGCAGCATTGTGCTGCAGTCACTTGGAGAACACAAATCCTTTCCATCCAAAACAGCAGCAGAGTGCTAAATAATCTATTTACCACTCTTCAAAAAAATCTATTTCATTTCCTTTGGCAATGATGGTCCTATATTTAACATGCTGTATTTTCATTATGATTCATTCTAAAACAAAGGCACTGTTGAACCTTTTTTAGAGCACAGCACACTATTATTTCCCAAACTTAAATAGGATTTGTACATAGATACCAAAGAACACATCCATCATTTTGGGATTTGGGAATCTTCAGAACACGTAAGCACAGACATTTCCAGGTGCTACTTACAGGTAGTTTTTGTAGCACCAGGAGTCCAAAATCATCTCAAGTCCCTATTAATCTAAATCTCAATTATGCAAAGCATTCCTGGCCTTAGAATTAAAGCCATTGCTCGGACTACACACAAACAGTTAAAACACAAGCAAGCTTAGTGTGCCACTTCACAGTCACAGAAATTTCTGTAGCAAAGAAAAATACTCTTTACTGTAATAGCAAGAAGGAGGAGGATGAGGAGGAGAAACGAGGAGGAGAAACATACTATTTACAGAATGGACACAGTTACAGCAAATTGATGTCACTCACAAATGGAATTCAGCTTCCAAACAAAAACCACCAGGTATTTCCTCCAGACATTCACAAGAATAAAAGAAAATACCATTATATTCTGCCATTCCTTATTCTCAGCCCTGCAGAGTAAACTAGCAATTGTGCCAGTAAGAATTCAGCATTATTTTTTTATATACAGAGGGAAAAATGTGTACTGAAACACCTTTTCTAGTTTAAATGTTAATCAAGGTGAACAATAATCTGACCACTACAAAGTAGATTTGGGCATGCTTTGTGTAACCTCTTTTATTTTAACCCCTATGGAAATGAGTGGATTTCAAAATTCTGAAGTGCAATTTTCCAACATAATCTTTTTTTTTTTTTGCCTGATGGTTGAAGTGCCCTGTTTTCCTTGAACAAAGTGTTTTTCACTTGTGGAAGCTGCAAAAGGAGAATCTCCTCCTCTCACTGTCTCCACTCCTGATCCATTTCTCAGGAAGGCTGTCACAATTATCAAACTCTATGTAATCTTCCAAGTTTCCTGCACTGCCTTTTTTCTAAAGAAACAGACCAACTAAACAGCATTTAGTTTCCAGACTACAGCACTGCCAGCTTTAACACATTTTTTTCTGTATGCCCTTCCAATTACTTGATTCCCAGTATAATCACAGCTCACTGTCAAGTACAAACATTAAGTTTATCTTTTAAGTAAGGGCAAGATTTGAGACCTGCTAAAAGGCTTTTTCATCAGAAAGGCTCCTGTGAAATCATATCTGCATGAGCGACTAGAGTCTATTAAGAAAATTACTGTGACAAAGATTTCCTTCTAACTGAAGGAACCAGGCATTTCATAACTTCTACACACCAATGTTTCAGTTGGCAGTTTTTCTCCCTCCCATCATCTGAGTCATTTTTTACCTGGGTATTAAAAACCCCAAACTACAAACAGCAGCAGGAAGATATGTGAAAGCAGTCTGAAAACTAGAAAGACGTCATCTCAGTTACATCTGGGAATTTCTGTCATTTTGACTAACCTGAAACAACACTGTAAATCTTACTTTTAATCAATGGCTTCCAAAGGAACTGGTGGATCTCTTAGTTTCACTCCCAAAACCTTTCAGATAAACTTCTTATAAATAAACCCCACTCTACCAACAAAAACTGAAGAATTACAAGACTCTAACCAATATAACTGATGGTTAGTGACAAAAACCTTAATGTTTGTGGTGTGTTACCACAGCAGCAGATAATGGCACAATTCTGCTCTGAAGAGATCCCATAACACTTAATTTTTGTCAGCTGGCTGATAAGCCAGTGCAAGTGCACAGAGAGGCTTTTGGGTGTGAAGCAGGAGGAGAGGAAACTGAGCTCTGGTTTGTCCCCACCAAGGCTGAGTGCTCTGCTTCTTGCAGCCCTGGAGCCAAACTGAACCTTGATACCTGCATAAGCCCCAGCCAAGTGCCTATCGCTTCAAAGATCTTCAATTACATTGCACAACTGAAAACAAGACTTAACTTAGGTACTAGAAACAGGAAACAACTGAATTTCAGGTGCCAGGAGTAAGAGCTGTGGGAAGTGAGCTTTTTAAGTCACTAAATCTCTTTGACGTATCAGCAAACTCATCTGTGGAGCAGCACTTTCCACGGTCATGTTTCAAAACAAGACTGCCTTGGAGACTTCCATTTTACTACGAGTCGGTGAGTTTTGCACTTATGTGTTTCTCTGTATTTATAGCTTTCTTCTGTTGTATTATTACACAAACACATATGTCTCACCTCAGTAAAAATGCTGTTTTGGTGCTCTTTATTCATCAGAGAATGGAGCAGCTACGGTGGAGTCTGTAACATTATTAGGAGTGCCCTGGAACTGGGAACCAGCACTGTTTGGAATATGATTTGGACTGGCTACCGGTGTTTGCCAGAGGCATGGTCTGCTAGGAGACAGGCAGCTTGGCAGCCGAGCACGGACAACTCCGTGGATGAGAAGCAAATTAACTGCAAGTCATGTTAGAACAATTCAGGCAGAATTCAGACAGATTGAGAGCCACCACAGAAACAAACAGCACCAGCAGTTTGCTAAAACACACAGAGCTGCAAAGGAATGAGAACATCTTCAGCTGACTTAATTCACAATCAGCAAGCGTATCTAAATCTGGTACTCAGCAAGAGCAACTGGGGGATCTGCTTAAATAAATAGCTGACTTAATTTTTTCTCATCACAAATTTTCCTTACCACAGTTTCCTCACCACACCGAGACAAGTAACGTAACCACATACACTGCTCTTTAACATGGCTCATTATCATAATTCATTTACTCAAGATTAATTTCCTGCATCAAAACACGACCCAGTGAGCAGCACAGAGAGCAAAACTGTGAATGTGCTTGTCCAAGGCACATGTATTAGACGGACACCCTGCCTGGAAACAACAACAGAATTCACTTCTTTTATAGCTCAACATTAAAAAGCCCCAAGACAAGGTGCTATTCTCTCGGTGGAAGTAAAAAATGCTTTTACTGGTTTCTGAAGTTTACTTCTGGTAAGAGTTCCTCCTCCTCTTTAGTCTGAACCTACTCTTACTGAAGCATACACTGCCATGTGGCTATTCCGACTGAAATCAAGTTGAAAACATGGGCTGTCCAAACAAATAAGGCCAATACCATTTAGAGGAAAAAACTGTTCTGCACTCATAGGCAAAAATCCAGCAGACCAGATCTAGTTTTGCACAGCCAGTGATTGTTTTGAGTCTGTTCAGGTTTTGATGCCAATCCCACTGCTGGTACCAGCTTCCAGTAGAGCTTAAAAACATACACAGAGGTAAGGAAAACTCATCTCTTGCACACAGCACTAGGAACTCTGTATCTAAACTCCCTGCTACCTCCTGGAATACTACACTGGAAGATCTGCCAGCCAGATCAGCTTTTCCATCAATTGCTCCATGCACATAGGTTCTATTTCATATCAATGTAAGTATTTTCCTTCAGAGTTTTCAAAACAGGTAGATTGAAGTTACTCAAAATCTTCAATCTTCAAAAAGGTATCCCAAAAAAACCCCCAAACAACCATTAGTGTTGTAAACCTCATAACTAGGTATGAAAATAAACAACCATTTTCTTTTCATCTCTTTACAGATTCAGTCTGACCAAACAATTTAATCTTTTTTATTGGCATACAGAGCCCAATAATATTTGATTAAATGTGCCTGCCTTTTGGAAGGAAAGCTAAACTTGGGGTAGGCTTAATGGTCCTATAAAGAAAAATACTTTGAAAAGAGCCCCCAGAAAGCTGTATCATCACTGCACTTTAACAGAAATACCTTCTGCAGATTATCAGCCATGCACAACTCCATATTTTTTCCTTAATTTCTGCTGCTGGGTACCAGAATATCCTTCTTGGAGTGACAGGACTCTGAAGTCACTGAAGAAAAGGGGGGTTCCTTTTACAGAACTGTATGAGGAGGCATTATAGCTTAGAAACACATGGAAAAGAAAACACTTAAGAGTCCTCTCATCTGAATGGGATTTCACCACTTCTTCAGGGAAGGAGCAGAAGCACCAGGTAAGGGAATCACGGTCCAAAAGTCCTAACACAGAACAAAAAGGAAGCCTGAGAACCATACAGAATAAATGGGAACTTCCCAACATTTTTTCCTAACTTTTCACAGGCTCTGACAGCTGTACTAGACATGGGGAATGCATCTCAGCAAGAGACTCTCTAACAACTCATCGAAAGAAAAGCAACTTCAAGCCCTTGCCAGCCATAAAGAACAGGAAAGTTTTATCTCCTTCACTCAGAAAAGATGAGCTCCCACAGCAACAGGAGAGTGTTAGGCATGAGCATGTCTCCAATGAAGTGCTCATTCCTATGGAAGCAATGACCATCTGCTGAGTTTTGCTACTGCTTATCACATCCAACCACCAGCAATCTTAAAAAAACACCTCTAACAAGATGTTCTAGATGGTTTGAAAGTGTTTCCTGGACTTAATGGACTCAATAAAAATCATGGTACACTACAAAAGGGCAATTCATTACTCCTGGAAATGACTGTGACAAGATGATCTGTTCCTCCACTCCTACCAAGTAATAATTGTTCAAAGACAAATCCTTTCCTCTTTAAAGCTGATTTCCTAAGGAACTTCAACACAGTCCAATAAAAATTCTGCTTGTACTGTCATCCAAGAAAACAGGGCCACAACGCCACAATCACAAGCAAAATTGTTACAGCAAAGACTGCCAGTGAAGGGAGCAGAGACAGACACAGTGTCATGGAAGAGATAGCTCCTCAGAGGCTTCCAGGTATCTCAGAAAGAAAAAAATCACCCATTTTTGGAGTATCATGTGAAATCTTTGCTCATATCTCTATAGATTGAGGAAGTATTGTACTTTAATTTCTCCTTGCCAATGGAAGAATAATTGTCTTGATATCAGCACCTTCTTGCCCTCTGACACTGATAATTAGTTATTTTCTACTCCTGTTTGAAGAAGTTAGAGGTAAGGTTTATCTCCACCTTTGGCTCATGCAAGCACAAGAACATAAGCCTCAGTCACACTGCTCAGTTCTGCCTTAAAACAGCAAGTCCAGACCACAATTAACAATCATGGTTGATGATGATCCAGATGAAATGAATCCTTGCAATTTCTGAGATCAGGTGAAGGCACCAGATTCTGGATATTTTTCCTTCTTTTTCTCTTAATAGAAAGAATGCTTACATAAACACAGCACAACAAACAAAACCAGAAAAAGGAATGGATTGATTAGTCACACACTAAAAAAGGATTAGAACCAACCACCACAGAAGCAAGGTCTTGCCCAACAAAACTGGTCCCAAACCATAAAGGGTCACGAGTTCCCCACACTGCATATAAACATACTGAATTGAGAAAAATGGGATACTGAGCTGTACTTGAAGAAGGTTAGTCAAGAGATACACATCGCTTATGTCTAATGTAATTAGAAGATCTTGCTTTATAAGGTTATTTTAGGTATTTTTTTGCATTTGTACTTCATAGCTCATTCTTTCCCTTAGGATATTGCTACAGTCATCACCTAGAGAATTTCCATCCAGCCTTGATACAGATACAGCAGGACGGCAGCTACATTTTAAGCCCTTCAGTCAAGTTGGGCACGTTCACTATTAGGTAGATCAGCTGCCTCAACACTTTTATTACAGCTCTTTAAATCTTTTAAGCTGTACACATTAAGTGGTAAACACCAGGGAATCAGGAGGTGAAAAAACAAACTAACCTAAATTTTCCTTCAGTAGAAATTTCAGTTTCAGAAGAACAGATAAACTCACTGAAGTGCTTCTTTACTTTTCTTAAAAGCTTTCCTGAAGCATCAAGAAGAAAAAGCTAACACACAATCATGACTGATAATCCTATTAGGACAACAAACTGGGGGGTGGGGAGAGACTGGAAAAGGATACCAATCTTCAAATGCCGACTAAGAAAATGGCAAAAATAGAGAACACTGCTGCTTGGCACAAGAAAATTCAGAGAGCAAGTATTTGTTCCAAAATAGAAACACAAAATCTTTGTGTAAAACACTGAGCTCACATGCTCTCTTTACTAAGAGAAAAATAAGATGTATATAAAATAAAACTTTTTACAGAAACACAACACTTTTAAGCTTCATCTTATTCAACAAGAGATGGAGATCTGGAAGACATCAGTTTTCCTGTTTTACTTGGCCAGGCTTTTAAAATTATTTTCTTTTAAGTGTGCCTTCAAAGAAGCACCATTTTACCATTCATGCTGTCTTGAAACAGTCCTTTCACTACTCTTTTCCAGTGTACTCCTTGCTCAAGTCAACTTCACTTTGCTTCTTGCACATGTGTAATTGAGGCAGTCTGGGTCCCTCTCCAAGCTGGTGAATCCATTTGCAGCTGGCAACAGGCTAAGCCTGAAGTCCTTGAAATCTGGAATTTGTCTGAGTTCTGGCCTGTTCTTTACTAGAGGTGGGTTTGTTTAAAATAAATCAAGACCTCACAGAACCTCCCCCATCAGGCTCACACAGACTATGTCAGCAAATCCTTTGCTTTGGGGTAATTCTACTTCAGTTGGTTCACATAAAACTGAGTAGTGACTAGGAAAAATCTACTCCTAAGAACTTAGGTATTTGTAAGTTCACAAAAATAGGCCAGATAAATAGAATTCCTCACTCTTCCCACAAATTTCAAAGGAAAATAAAAGAAAGATAAGCTGACTCTTTCAGTGCAAACCAATCAGCTTCCACACAACAAAATTAGCTGTCTCCAGTCTCCAAAACAGTTATGTCAACTTTCAGCTGCTCTGACCTTCACTCGTAACAAAAGTATCTCTTCCTTAAAGCAGAAGCATCTCTTTACTGCAGAGATTGCTTTTTATGGTTTTTATTTAAAAAAAATTAAAATTAACTATACAGTACTCCACAGTGATGTGAGCATCTCTTCAGAGTACAGGCCACACACTTTCATGTCAGACAATGCAATTTTTTTCCACAATTACTAACACATCAATGAATTAACATTTACATGTTGATAAACTACAGTGAGAACAGCTACTGATGTATGAATAGATAAAATATCAGAGATAAAAATTGACCTTTTTCTACATATCAGAACATGGTGGGTTTGCCATCAAAATTTCATGAAGGAACTATACCAAAATAAGCCAGACGAGAGATAAGGCACAGGGCAGGAGGAGCAGCAGTCAAAACACTGCTCTAAGCTCACACCTGGAAAACAAAGAACTAAAAAGCAGTAACTGTATCAAACAGGGACACACAGCCCTGCCCCAGGACAGAAGCAGATACTGCCAGGCATATATATTCCCTGCCCTGATTTGCAATGGCCACCAACTTAGGCTCTTGCCCTTCCCTTTCACAGCTTGCATTAGCTTGGCTATCTATGTGAAATTTGATGTTTCCAGATCAGTTCCTCTGTATTTAAAAAACATTCGCTGCACGGCTGCTGACAGTGGTCCTTGACAAAAGGAGCAATTGCTACACCTCTCCCTTCAATTTCCAAGTGATCACATTGCTTTAGAAGATGGCGTTGTCTGGCAGCTAAATTGAGATCTTGCACACGAAAAATCATCTGCTTCCTTTCTGCAGGATTATGCTACTCTTTTCTAATTCACTCTGCTAAGATACTTTCCAACTTTTAGCTTCGAGGATGTCTTTTTCAACAATTGCTTTCATTTTTGATTACATGAGAAGAACTGCTTCAATTATCTCCTTTTCACAATATCACTGGTGACTGAAATGGGTAACTACAGACTCAAGAAAGCACATCCTTTAGTTCTGTCCCAGAAAAGGATCTACTGTGTTTCCTAAACACCTGTATGGAAAAAAACAAGTGCAATAAATAGAATACAGTAAATGGCATGTACATACTTTAGTAATTGCTCCTGTCTGTGCTGCGTTCAGCCCGGTGTGCCCAGCCATCTGTGGAGATACTTGGGTTAAAGTCTCTGCCAGCACACTGCCTGCATTCCCCTGCATGGCAGGGGCAGAATATTGCATTCCTGCTCCCCTTCCTCTTCCAGCTGCCCCAAGAGATCCATTCATTACCTGCCCTTGTCCTTGCTGAGGCTGATTCATTAAACTGTGACCAGAATTACTGTTGAGAAGACTCTGGTGTGTCTGACTGAAATTAGTATTCATACATATCCCAGGTCCAGTCTGCGATGTTGCAGGGCTGCTCGTCACCATTCCCACTTGTTTTTGTGCTTGAGAGTTCAGAGTTTGGGATGCAGGTGTGGTAGGTCCAGAGGTGCTGGCTGCTTGCTTGGCCAGGCCTGGAGCAGAGGAGTCCCCTGGGTTCAGCGGGCTCTTACCCATGGCACCCAGATTGCCGATGTTCGCGCTGTTTGGCTGCCCTTGCACCTGAGCACCGACTCCCTGCTGCACGGGGCTGCTCGAGTTCACATTGCCAATTCCTGGGTTTAAGGAAGAGCCACTGCTTCCCCTCAGAAGTTCAGAAAGTTGTTTGTGTTTGGAAGCCGCATCTGGAACGAGGTTCCCACTGCTATTTAAAAGGCCCAACTCGCCATTGGGGATCAGCTCATCAGGAAGATCATTTTCCAAATCAAACAAAGATCCGAAATCTACAAGTTAAAACAGAAACATGGGTGAGAAAACATGACAAATAAGTAGTTAAAATATTTATCTTCGCTACTTTGTACCAGTGTTAACAATGACCGGCATTTTAGATGCCTTTACCCGAGACTAAGAAGTGAGTGAGGGTCCCTGTTACACAAACTCCAGACTGTGCTTCCACAGCACAGTCATCACACACTGTGCACACACAACCACGCAGGGCACAGCAATGGCCAATAAACAGGTTTTCTGTCATGAATTTTGACAAAATGAAGCTTAAGTAAACTAAGGTGGCATGAATACAATGATCTAATCTATTGCTTAAATTTCTCTTGTTTTGGCTAAAAGATGAAGGCAGAAATAACAACAGATTTTTTTCCTATTGATTTACTCTCCCAAAAGAGCAATTACATCACTTTTCCAACCTCCTCTGTAATCCCAAGCCACCGCATCTCACCCAGCAATTCTACCTCAACCCTGTCATTTATGTGTGCACATGGACAAAGAACATCTTCCAGCACTGCTTCAAAACTTCAACAAATAACAACAACGATTTTCTCAGCAGTTTGAGCCCAGTCTCACATATAAAGACATTTAAGATCAGCTTCTAGTCATTGATTTGTACCATGATCTGCTACCTCAGAAGATCCCGAAAGGGACTCAGCATTTTCTCCTTGTAATGCCTCTTGAATCGAGTCACTGCTCGATTCCTGAACAGCTCAAATAATTCAAATTGCTCTCTAAGTGCCCAGCCCTCATTTATCATGCCCAATATTGACAGAGGTAATCCACACACTTTCCAGATGAGCAAAATAAATCAATCAAATCTTCATTAAGCCACTTGAAGGAACAGCTCTGCCTGGCTGCAACATCCAGACTAATAAAAAAGTGGTGGGGCTTTTTTTTTTCCCTCTTTAAAGGACCAACTCAGATTCACTAAAATATTTATTGCACATTATAAGTAGCATCTGCGTAACAAGGTTATTTTAATATGTAACTAAACAATAGAATGTTACTTCACTGTATATGGGTACTTCCATGTGAAAATAAAAGTTACATATTTGAAGACATAAGGACAGGAATATATTTATAAACACCTAAGCAGACCAGCCTCAATACACCAGAGTAGCTGCTCAAACATGCAACACATCTTGGAATAATTTTCCAATTCAAGGATGTGAACTAAAACCATCACTTCTCACTGCAACATAAATGTGCGAAAACATTATTTTGCCCCCCAAGCCAGCCCTGACAAACCCCAGTCCTTCACACTGCGCAACAAAACACATTTTTTCCAGGTTAGAGCAAAGAAGAGTTATTTACTTAAGAAGGACATTCTAAAGGCTTCATTGTTTTAAAGTTTAATTCACTCTTCAACCACAAAAAGTTGGTACAAGATCCAGGCTGCAAAAATTATGTAAGATGGTACATTGAAAAGAAGCAACAAACCTCAAGCAACACAAACTGTATCACAAAGCACAGATGCATCACCAAGCCATCTCAGCACACTTTAGTGTCATGCATTTTATCGGCATGTGCATTTCCAATTCAACCTAACTGAAGAAAAATTAATAAAAATGGTCAGACTTGCAAGGCCTAGTGAATTACATAAACAGGCACAGTAAACAAAGACAAAAATATGGCTAATCCTGGCTAATAATTCAGGCTGTTTTGAGGTGCTCAAAGCACCACATCCTTCAGGGACCATCATCACCTACTGGAGTCAATAATCCTTCCAGGATTGCATGATGTCGGCTGTGACAAATACACCCTGCTCAGAACAGAGCCCCTGTCCCTTCCAAGCAGGCAAGGAACAAGCCAACATTTCATTTAGCAAGATTTATTAAATCTTGCTAAATGAAAGTAAGAGAAATTAAAAATATCTCTTACTTGCTGCCTTTCCTTTCAGGCCTTTAGTTCATCTTTCCTGCTTGTCTCCTAGAAAAATTCCTGCTGTACCTTTGACTCCATGATTGCTTCATCCTCCTCCACTTTCCCACACATCTTGACACTGACCATGCTGCAGTCTGCCACTTCCTATACATTTTGGTTCTACTTTCCCTCTTCCAAGATTTCCCTATTTCAGCTGGAATGCTGGGAGCCTCTGCCACTGGCTGCAGCTGAAGCCTGACCAAAGCCATCTGCCCGTGCATCACCAGGGGTGGCACATGGAGCCGAGGCTGAGGCTTCACCTCAAACTCCTCTCACCACCCCAGCTCTCCCCAAGTTCAAGGTTTACAGTTCTCATTCACACAACTTTTGTAAATCCCACAAAAAGGTGTTCTTCCAAGCTTCTGCACCAAAATTGTTTCTATTTCATGGACAACAGATGTGTGGGTGCAGAGATAGGAGCAGAGAAGAAGAGACAAAATGTGAAAGGGGAAGATGTTGCTGTGGCTTAAAGAGTAGTTTTTTCCAGCTGTATTTCAAAATTGGATGCTGGAGTATAAATGCTCGATTTGGTTTTTTGCTTGGCTGGCTGGACTCTCTCAGTCTTGCCAGTGCCAAGAAGTGGAAATGTTTTTGCAGTTTACAAAAAAGAGTGAAGAAAGCATTTGGGAATATTGCCACTTAAAACCTGAAATAATCTACCACTCCTAAGCTCCTGTAAGAAGGCCGTACATTAAGGTTAGACATGGAAAATGTACTGCTCTGCCAGCAGGAAAATAAAAAACAGGTAAACAACTTAACACAATGGTCCTGTAAAAATTCACCAAGAATTCAATTGTTCAGGCAATGATTAATCATCTTCTTTTATATTTCATCAGAGTCATGCACATTAAAAACAGCAACACAAGACACATTTTACAACGGTTATAAAATACAACAGAAAACAAAAATCTACTTGAGCATGTCTGCAACAAATCCATAAAGATAAGAGATTGTCTTGGCAGTTATAAAAAGAATAAGTATATTTACACACATATAAAAATCTGCCATAATAAGAACATGGCCCATTTCTACTGACAGAGAAATGAAAAGCAACTGCAGTCCCTCCATCCTCACAAGAAGAACAGAATTGATCCCATTCTCAATGCTTCAACTGTTTCTCAAAGGCAGCTACCAGGAGGCTGAAAACCAAGGGATGCCTTTTCTGTTTCATGCAGTTACCTGAAGCAATGGTCAGAGAACACCTTTGCTGAGAAGTCCCACCAAGCTTTAACCTACTCCATCCTCAAAGCTGCCATGCACCCAGCACACATCAGAGCAGGAAAAGTGGCCTGGATTTTAAATGAGAACAGATTCCCTAAACCCAAAAGGCACATACCTCTAACTCAGTGCTCATAAAGCAGCAGAGCTGACTAAGGCTGCGGAGATTCACCTCTCGTGTCTTGTCTCCAACACGGCACTTCTGATCCTCAACCTCATACCTTTCATTACCTCTGTCACATAAACCCAAACGTCCTCTTAACAGCAGAGCACCAAAAAACCAGAGATTACGTTTTCTGGAAGGCACAGAAAAGCACTAGGCAAGTACCACACCCCCACTCTTTCCAAAAGGCTCCTTCTCCTATTTGAGCATTCTGTGTTCCTCAAGCAGCTATTTTCACACATAGAAGATAACCACACTTGAGACAGTTTCTCTCCTAATTTCAGTCTTATGAGCTTAAATGTCACATTTTTCTGCCTTCCTGGACAACACTTTCAGCAACCAGAATTAAAAAAAAAAAAAACCATGTTCTGTTTCCTTCAAGGCCTTCTCAGAAGAAAAAAAACACCCCAAAACTCTGCTGCATCCTGAAGGCAGAACATTCTCATCTGTACAACTGCTTGCGATGTTACTGGGAGACTTTCCTAATATACATATTCAATCAATTAACTTGTTTCAATGTCACCATTTTTTCCCCTTTAGCTCAGCCTGGAGAGGTGACAAACATTCTAAGGTGTTTCATTATGCGTCTTATTATCTCAAATGTATCTCACAGCAAGCAGGAGAAGAACTATCAAATTCAGTTTTATTTTTTACCGCATAATCTTTGCTTGAGACGTGACTGGGAGTTTCTCCTGTCACAAACTGACTGCTCGTGGCACAGAGCAGACACTGAAGTCCAGCACACAAGCAGTATTTTCACCGTGCCTTTCATGCCAACATAGCTGTTACATTTCAGTGAGCCCAATTTTGTTTTGTAAGACTTCTTTCAATCACGTCAGACCCCAGCAGACAAAGCCTCAACAGTTCAGAGTTCCAGCCATTCCCTAAAATTCACTGTCAGGTAGCTCCCCTCAATAGCCACACTGTGTGGCACAGTCAGCAATTACCACATCCATTCCAACTTCCTTTCGAGGTTTGAGGATTCCGTAATTTGTTTCACAAAAGACAATTATTGCATTTAATGTTTTAGAACAATTAAACAACGCGTTCATGGAAAATCTAAAATTTCCAGAAAGGAAACTTCAGATTTGTGTCTTTCCCTAAAAAGACACGGAAAGCTTGGGAACTGACATGCATCTGACCTTGACTTTCAGCAGAGCAGCATCTTTTCTTCTGAACACCGTGTTTAACAACCAGGTTGAGAATGATGGTGACAAGGGACCTGGCTGGGTCAAGGAAACCCTGATGGCTGGGGGGAGGGTGATGAGACGGAGTAAGAGAAACAGCATGGAGGATGTGGATGAGTCTCAACAATTTATGGCTTGAATAATAAGAGATTTGAATATTTAACTAAATTTCTATCTGCCTGATTGTTTAAACTACTTTCACTTGGGATGAGAAAGGAATACAGTCTGGGTCACTCATTTCTAAGTCACTGGAGTGGTCAAAACTCAAATGTGTTGATATGAACCTCACCTTTTGGAATCCTTGGGGGTTATCTTACCTCACCTTTTGGAATCCTTGGGGATCCTTGGAATCCTGGGACTTATCTTAGAAAATTCACTGGAATCATCATCACAGCTCTCTCTTGTTGACAGGCCTAAAGTCACTCAGGTTGGAAGGGACATCAGGCCTGACTGTAGCCCAGTCCTTCACCTCCCCTCAAAGGGCACATGCTCCAGCCCCCAAACTCCTGAGCAGTCCTTTCCTGAACTCACTCCAGCTCCTCCATGTGATGGAGAGAAGGCTGAACAGTCTGTAGCTGACTATATTGTCTTTTAACCCTCTTTGAAAATGGATTTAACACTTGCCTTCACTTGCTTTCCTGTGGCTAGGATTTTAGAGACAGCTCCTAATACCGTCCCCAGTTCACTTCAGCAACTAAGTGACTTTTCAAAACTGAAGCTTACATGTTATAGAAACAAATCATGAAACTAATGAAAAAAAAAAAAAAAATCAGTTCTCTTCTAATCTCTACTGCAGCACTACCTGTATTCCTGACTCAGCTCCTGACACCAGCTGACACATGAGCCAGGATGGGGAAAATGCACATATTCACATTCTTTGTACCACCACTAAGGTGTGATAACAACTACCACCTGACACAGGAAAAGCCACCTGCCCTGCCTTGTCCTTCTGCTCACCTCCATGAAAAGGAGTAGTATAAACTGAGATCCTTCCTTGGTCACACCAGGTTTAGTCCCCAGCCTCTCTTTCCACTTCCATGTTTTGTATCACAATGTCATAACCTCAAGGTTCTCTCTGCTCTACTTGTCCAAGTTGGCTCCACCATCTACCTCTCCTTTGCTGAGCTCATAGTGACAACACAACCTGTGTTAAAAATCTAGAAAAACCTGAGACACTGGTTTATTTCAGAAATAATTGGTGGGTTTAGGGATTATTCTACCCTTTCATAAAAATAAATCACATATTACTTGAATGTTTCCCTGTCAATTACAAAGTAGTATATGAGAGCACGTTAAATGGCCCTTGCACCTGGCACTAAGTCTTATATAAAGAAGCAAATGGGAAAAATATCCAGATAAGAGGTTAGTCTCTAATCTCCTCCCGAAGGCCAGAGGTGAATAATGCCAAGGTAACCCCAAAATGCATGGCAAAAGCAACCCAACAAGAGTGCTCACTCTGGTCTGCTCTTAGAAGCACCAGATGGCAAATGATGGATTGCCTTTGCCTTCCTCTGCCCTTCTCAAAAAACATTTTTCCTCTTAATTGTTTCCCAAGGTTCTTCACTATTTTGACACAGTTGCCATGTCTGCTCTTGTGAATAAATCTAAAGCCCACCCAGCAGCATCCATAAGAGACACGTGGCTACTGTGCCAGTGCACATGGCTACCAGGCAAACTCTCTTACAGCCCAGAAGGATTCAGTAAATTTATTTACCATAAGAAGAGAAACTCGGACAGAAGGAAGAGGAGGCGATCTGCCTATGGGCTGTGAGGCACCACACTGGGAACATCAGCTTCTCATTCACAAGATCATCCTGATGAAGATTAAATACTTTAAGGTTCTTGGAGCACATGAACATGAACGAATGTGAGACTGCCTTCTCATCCTATCACAAACACACACATCGTGCCTCTTGCCCAAATTTAACACCTGACAAAACATTTAAGTTCTGAATGACCCTTTTAAAAGGAATCATCTGAGAGTCTGGTAATTAATACTGGGCACTTGCTTAAGTCAGCATGAGATGCACAGTCTGTACCGAGCCAATGTCTGCTTGTGCCTGTCTTGAACTGGCTCCCACAGCTGCCAGACCCACAGCTTCCCTTAAGGCTGTGCCACCCTCACTGCCCACCTGGAAAGGGAACTGGCACATAACACACAAGGACATGAATTATTTTGACAAACAAACTAACTGTGACATTCTCTGGCCAGAGACTTCTTAGTGAATGTACTGTCAGCACAGGTGGCTCAGGTAGTTTGAAGTGTTCAGTTCCTCATGCTCCCCACAATGACTGACAGTGTCAGTGGTGAGAACTCGAGCTCAGTTCTGGTTCAGGAGCTCCCTTCAGCTACACAAGTCCTTCTATGAAAATTCCCACGTTAACACAGCTTCTCCAACAGAACCACAGAACAGGCCTACTCTGAGAAGAGTGAAATATATAAAGTAATATTATGAAACAAGGAAAAAAACCTAAGCAACATTACTATAAAACAGTCAAGTCTGGGGTCTCCTCTGTGATGTATAGAAGCTGTAAAAAGTACAAATTCCATTCTTTTTAATGCTATTTTTCCCTCCATATTTCTGATACTAAATTTAAGGAAACTGTCTTCTGCTTGGCAACTCAAATTCAGCTGTGCAAGAACATATAACCTAAAACAAACCAAACATACACGAGGAAGCAACAGCAGACGGGCACTTAGAACTAACAATTTTTGTATATTTATGTCTAAAAAAGCTTCCCACCGTAACTGACAATATAAAAAAACCCACTGTCTCATGAATCTTTTATTTTAAAGCACCGATTTTACCAGGATGAGGCTGTTTTGAACCATTCTCATTAATACTTTCCTTTAGGGAGTTTATGATCTTAGGAAAAGACTTCACAGCAATTCCAAACCAGACTCATACTCAGTACTTAACTCAAGCCACTTGGTAATTTCCCCATCTCTTTTCTCCTTGAGATGACACACTACACGTGAGATGACACAGAAGTGATGTCATCCACACCCACTAACCCAGCTACCGAGGTACCCGTGGTGGCAAAGCTGGGCAGAGCAAGAGAGCAGCTCGTGCTCTCCTGGTGACACACGCACAGACAGGGGCTGCAATCCAATACCCCATTTTACTTCTCACTCTGCAGCAGAAGGTCTCCAGCTCTGATTCCTCTCTCTGCCATGTCCAGCTGCAGCAGGAAAATGACTTGTGCCCAGGAGACTGGAAGGAACAGTCATCGAGGGAAGAACGACTCCTTTTCCTAATGCTGTGTTCCCAAGGAGGCTTCCACAGCACTAAAGGTGACCAGCAGGGAAGCTGGGGATTATTTTACAGACTTACAGATGTATAAATAAAAATATATCCACACACAAACTGCAAACCAAAGATACTGCAATTATCCAGTGTCACAAATAACATATATATAACAAATAGCAAATAAGAAAGCAGGGGAGGAAGAATATGTTAAGAGATTTTGATTACGAGTTATAATTACCAGTGCTAATAGAAGTTGCAGTTTTCTTTTAATTCACACTTATGATTCTGCAAAATACTTAATAGTATTTGTTGAAGCATCTTTATTAAAGAGTTTTCCAAATAAACAGTTTAGGTTCTCTCTGTATCTTAGACATCTGAGAAGACAGATGGAAAACACAACATATGTTAAAAGGAAGATTTACAAAGCAAAAATTCTTGAAAGTGTAAACCAAATTAGGGTGGAAGTGTCAGATTTCTAAGTTATCACTCATGTTTTTTCACTGTATAAGAACAAACCTAGAATTTTTCAAATTCGGTTTTTCAACTACCCCTTCCATCCTGATTTCATATTAACCTGCAGTATTTTGTTAATAGGGTGAGGGTTTTTTTTTTATGTTCTTCTCTCTTAGCTGCAGGTATAATAAAAAAGCACAGCATGTTGCTGTAGAATAATTAATAGCACTGGACAATCACTCCAAGGAATGTCCAGCCAAAACAGAAAGTGAATAATCTGCAGTAGAAAACTGGGAATCATTTCACAAACTACCAAGAAATCTCTGGAGTACAGCAAAGACACAGCTTTTCTTCCTGCTGGCTGGGCTTCTCCAGGAGCTCTATGGCACAGCACAAGACAGTATTTTCCTAGTTAACTTTAAGTCATTGGAGGGAGAATAAGTTTGAAGTCCCCAGTACATGTGCAATTATCAAAGTATGAATTTCAAAAAATACAGGAAGGGGCAAAATGGTAGGACTGTGGACTGTCACATATGATCAAGCCAGCAGATCATCTGCTCAACTTTTCATCTCACACAGACATGAGTGTCAAACTCCTTGGAAAAACCTGTAAAAGCCCACAAACATTGAGAGAATACACTATATCAGCAGTGCCTCAGGAACTGGCAAGAATTAGCTGAGCTAGAGTCTCTAAATGAGCCCATTTCTAATCTCGCAAATCTCCTCTCCCAGATGACAAACACTGGCTTCAAGTTATGCAGGTCAGTCACTTCAGTTGAAAAAAACCTAAGATTTTGTATCAAACTTCTAGCTCAAAGTAAACATCTTGCTTGGCATCATCCTCTCCCATCCACCACCCCCACGGTTCCATGAGTCTTAAACAATATAACCATGAAGTATTCCACAAGAAACAATATAGCCATGAAATATCCCCCCTCATTTTCCCATCCCAGATAGTAAGGGCACAAGTATCACAAAACAAACAAACAATAAAGACATTCCTGTGGAATAATTACAACTATACACACTCCTTCACCTACAGTTTTTCAGAAAATGAACTTCTTCCCTAAATTTTCTGCCTATAAATGAGAGTGTGTTCACTTAATGAAATTATCCTTTTCCTTGTTCCAGGGAGAGAATAAAGAAGCACGTGTGTAACTGCGATTCTTACTGCTACAGCACACACAGGACACTCAAGTTTTGCAGATATCACACAAAACAAGAGCAGACCGATTACACAGGCTTCCATGAAGCTTTCCAGCCACGAAGGAATGAACTTTTTAAAACATCCATACTAATGCTTCCGCGTGCCCAAACAAAATCTGGGTTTAGATCAACGAGACATCACTCCATCTGAAGTCTCTGCTAAGAATGTGAACACAAGCTCAGAAAACCTTGCTGTCTTTCCTTAAGCTACTTTGCTTTTGTCCACCTCTTTTCAAACTAAAACCTAAATGCACTGCAATACACCTATCTGGTTTTTGGCAGGAGAGCAGGATCAAATCAGGCTGAGCATCAACACGAACTCCCTTCTGCGAAGTTCTGTGGCTTCTCTGGGAGTCAGCCAGAGATCTACTTATCTCGGCACGTAGGGAGGCACGTGCAACAGGGCCAGCCTTTCCCCCGTGTAAAATCCGGGCCCGGGATGCCAACACACAGGCCAGGAAGAGAACAGGAGTTATTGGGGAGCTTGGCCCGCAGCTTTTGCAGCAGCAGCCATGCGGCTTAATCTGTGCAGGATCAGAAGTTACGGAAGAAACAAGAATTAAAAATCAACAAAATCCCCTTCACAAGGAAGTGTGAAGTGAAAACCTAGCTCTAATGGACTTTGAAAGCTGCTCATCTCACCTTCTTCCCAACTTCACCTGCTTTAGGAATTTTTAACTCCTGACGCCGTCAGGGACACCCTCTGCTCTGGCCCAGATTACGCTGTGTTGTTTCTGGAACTGGCGCGGCACCACAGCAGCAGAAGCTGCAGGGAACACAACGAACGCAGACAGAAGCATGACTTTAGTGAAACCCAGACCCTCACCGAGCTACCTGCAGAAGGGACCACAGTCCAGGGGTCCCCGAACACCTCCAGCTGTGCTGCTGCTCCATTCAGGCACGTTTTTCCCAACCAGCCCCAGACCAGCTCGAGAATGCTGCCAGGTCTCTGTATATTCTGCTGAAGGGCCAATGCCAGCAATGTACAAAACAATCACAATGCTCAGCATTGAAATAACACACTGCCATAAGCAAACTTACTGTAATTCTACTTTTTGTAGGAGTCCCTTGTTTATTCTGTGGCGCTGGATGAGAACATCTCACAACAGCCACAGAAGAGACAAATGTTTAGGTATGAAAATGCCTGTGTATCCAATAAAGCAGTAATTAGACAAAAGCACTACTCCTACCTGGCTAGACAAGGAAAAATCTTTCCCACGGACATTTTACCACAGGAGTCTTCTCATTCAACATGGCACAGCAATGGCAAGTGAAGTTAACAGCCAGGAGTCTTAACCTTCCTTATTGATACAAAGAGCAGCAAGGCAACTGCGAAATGAGACTCTCGTGAAACTTAACGATGGTCACAGCACCCATTTCTGTTATCCTTTCATCTCTGCACCCTTCTGCAAGACCAGACACTGTATTTAACTGCTTAGGTTTAACAGAAAAGGCCGTATTTTCAGAAGGTAAGCAGACCAATTTCAATGGCACAAACTTTGCCCCGGTAAGCTGAGGAGCTATTTTTATCAGAAAGATTAAAGGTAGCTAAAACTTACCTTGACAAAAGGAGTTGCTTAACATCACCGCATCAAAGCATCAAGAAAATATAAACAAGGAGGAGAGCAGTTGCTTTCTGCCCAATGTTCAGGTCTGCCATCAGAGCCTCGGGTGTGAGCATTTGCAAGCTTGAGCCGAACTGCTCAGCCAGGCCCAACGCAGAGGCTGTGAAAGCACGTCCCCCTCATCCCCCTCACGGCAGCCACAGCACCCACCAGTGTGGGGCTACCACTGCAATTACAATAATTCTGTTCAACTCACTGCTCAGCCAGGGCAAAAGCCTCAGACCCATCTCCCCAGGCTCCCTCAATCACAAAGGCTACTTTCCAGGTTGCAACAGAACTTTTCCATTTAAGCCCCAGCAGCAGGGAGCAGCCTGGTTTAGTTCCAGGAGCAGGCATTTGACAGCAATCACTACTCAAACTATTTGTATCGCCTGCCACAATGCACGGAAACCTTCAGCGATCCTTCAACAAGCAGCATTAACTGCTGGCAACAAACCTAGAATTGCTTTTCCTAAAAACAACCCTCTCTTTAAGTGCACAAAGATTACCCACACCCTTGGCAGAGAGGTACTTTTGCCTATGGAACACCAGGACGATGACAGAACTCCTTGGACACACTTGTCCAGAATACAACTTGGGGTTTGCCATCCCAGTGCCCCCAGGCCCCCTGAGCCCTGCAGAACTTTCTGCAGATGCTGGAGTTCACACATCCAGCACCACACAGAGCTCCCCGAGACACACGAGAACTTGCTGAACAGGACGTAATTAAGACTGAAGCATTCCAGAACAGCCCAAGTGAACTTCAAAAAAGAACGAAGAAAGAAAAAAAAAACCAACCAAGCCAAGACACTGGCTACCAGGAGAGTCTAAAATTTCTCGCTGAAGCATTAAAGAACTATAAACTGTATTTGTCCTGAGTTACAAAGAGCATTTCGCAGCAACTTGTGTATCAGCCTTCCATATATTCCAGTGCTTCCACACAAGGGGGTTCAATCACAAGACCTCACTTAGATATTCCCTGACAATTCTTATTCGATACTGTTTCTTTCCCGCTTGCTTCATTTATTTGCAGGCTGAGAAAAAAGGTTTCCATAAAAAACCCCTAAAGGACCAAAGCATCTGTAAAGTGTTGCCAAATATAGATTGAGCAAGACGAAAAAACCCACAGAATTTATCAGCTCAATTATAGTAATATTTTTTTTCAGTCTATGAAAACACAGCAGGCACAGCATGATTAACTTATCACTATCCCTTCCACAAGATTCATTAATCTCTGAAAGCAGAAATTAAAGTGCAACAGACTTCGAGTTCTTCTGAAACCACTCTTTCAGGGACTGAAACAGTCGGAACACCGGTAGAGGCCGGTCCAGGCACACATGCTCTTATGCACACGTGTGTATTTACAACGGGCACACACCGGCTGGAAACACGACATTTTTATCTGTTTTATTATCTACAAACCCATCACAATTGAAGAAAAAGGCACGCCAGAGACACTACATGACACAGACAAGTCGCAATGACTGCCAGGATGCTGGGCATTTCAGCATACGAGCAAACCCCACAACTTCAATTATTATCGGCAGATCGTTTGGGGTTTAAAGGAAAAATGCTTGAAACAGTTTAAGCCAAATACCCGAAAACCTCGGTCACAGGCTGGAAGGTAAAAAAAAGCACAAAGTATTAACTGGAGGATAGAATTAGATGTTCTTCAAGGTTCTTTCCAACCCATATCATTCTATGACTAAGAAACTATTAAGGAGTTTTTATTCCGTAGTGTGTCACACACAGGGGGACAGAGAAAAAGCCTGTATAGGGCTATTAGCTGTGGGTAATCTGTGGGGTTTAAGGAGTAGACAGAAACTTAACTACCCTTCCAAGCTGAAGGAGGGTAGATTTAGATTCTGTATCGGGAAGTAATTCCTTCCTTTGACGACAGTGAGGCCCTCCGCACAGGCTGCTGAGAGAAGCGGCATCTGCCCCATCCCTAGAAGTGTCCAACGCCAGGCTGGACGGAGCTTGGAGCAACCTGGGATAGTGGAAGGTGTCCCTGCCCATGACAGAAGATAGAACAAGACGGGTTTTAAAGTCCCTTCCTACCCGAACCATTCCACGATTGTACAACAAGCAGGACGGTCGCTTCCCTACCCGCACTCCGCTCACCTGTCCACCCCCATCACCCAAACCGAGGCATTAAAAACGAAGATGATGGAGGAAAAGAAGGGAAACCTAACTCAGAAAACGTCTCTTTCCAACCGCTATTTATAGCCGGGACGGTACTTGGCGTACGGGTCCCGCCCGGTAACTTCGACTGCAGGAGGCCCAACCCACCCCCGCCAGGAACCGCGGCAGGGCGGGCGGTCCCCAGGCCCCCCCTCCGGCGGGGCGGTAGGGGCGGGGGGGTGTGTGGGGGAGAACCGCCGTGGAGCCCCACCCGAGCCACCCCCGCGGCCTTACCTGTGCTATCGCTGGCGGAGAAGCCCGGCGAGTTGAGCTTGGCTCGCTTGGGGTTGGGCGGCCCGTCGAGTAAGTTCTCCGCCATGGTGGCCGGAGCGGCGGAGCCGGTGATCGTTGTCGGGGGGTGCTCGGGGGGGGCCGAGCTCGCTGTCCCCGCTCCTCCGCCGCACGGGAACCCAACAGCGCCGCTCAGTGCCCGGCCGGCCGCCCCCGCTCCCCCATGCCGGGCCGCCGCAGGCCGCAGGGAGGAGGGCTCGGGGCGGGGAGCGAAGGGCCCAGCGCCCCCTCCCTGCCGGCCGCGCTCCTCCCGGGCGCTCCCCCCGCCGCGGTGCCCGGATGGCGGCTCAGGCCGTCACTCGGGGCGCATTCCGCCCCCCCACACGCTCCCCTCGCCTCGCCCCGTCCCCTCCCCTCCGCGGCGGCGGCTTCGCCCCGGCCCCCGCCCGCCGCCCGCCCGCGGCCGAGGTAGGGGAGGGAGGAGGGGGGGGGAGGAGAAGAGAAGGGAGCGGGAGGGGGGGGGGGGGCAAAAATTTAAAAAAAGGAAAAAAAATCACCAAAGAGCGGAAAAACGCGCCGACCCCCCAAAAACGCCCCAAAACAATGAGCGCGGCGCGGCGGCGGCGGCGGCTCCCGGTGGCGGCGGCGGCGGTCGGTTGGCTCCGGGCGGCTGCGCCCCGCTGGCTCGAGCCCCCTGTGCGCGTCGGCGGCGCTCGGCGCGGCTGCCCCGTGCGGCGGCGGGGCGGCCCCGCTGCCCCGGCCCGGCCCGGCCCGGCCCGCTCCGCCCGCGCCGCGCTCCGGCTCCGCGACAAGATGGCGGCTGTTGATTCCTCAATTAAAAAAAAAAGTTTTTTTTTCTCTTCTCTTTTCCAGAGCCCTCGGGGGCGGGGCGGGGGCGGGGCCTGCGCGCTGCGTCACCGCGCTCGCGGCGCGGCCCCGCCCTGCCGGAAAGGCGCGCGCGGCGCCGGAAGCGGCCGGCGCCGTCCTCAGTTGCTCCGCTGAGGGGCTCGGGCACGGCGGGAGGGTCGGGCGGCGACCCCGCCCCACACACCGTGCCGGCGGTGCCATGCGCTCGCTCTCCGCCGTCCCGCCCCGCCGCGGTGCGCCCCGCTACCGCCGCGGTGTGCCCTGTTTGCTTCAGTCGGTGTTTCACCCCGCAGCACCCTCTCACAGCGTCCCCTCTCCGTTTGCCCTCAGATGTCTCAGGTGCCTGCTGTGCTCCCGGTGCCCCCTCATAGTCTCTCTTCAGTCCCCTCAGAGTGCATTTCTTCCCCGCCACCCCCAAGTCCTCGCCTCGGTCTTTCCTGTTTGCTCCTGTCGGGGCTCCTCCTCAGGACCCAGAGCTGTCCCCTCACAGTGTTCCGACTCCCCTCAGATGTCTGTTCCCCCCTCACAGCGTCCCCCGCAGTCTCCCCTCAGTCCCACCAGAGATGTCTCAGCGCTGCCCTCACAGCGACGCCTCCATGCCTCCCCACAGTCCCCGTTTCTCCTCAGTCCCCTCGTAGGAACCCCCACAGTCTCCCCTCGCAGTCCCACCATGGATGGCTCATTGGCCCTTCAGAGTCTCCCTTCAGTCCCTCAGAGCCCTCACTTCAGTCGTTTGCCAGTCTCCCCCCACAGTCCCCTCTCTGACTCCCCTCAGATGTCCATCGCAGTGCCCCTGCACAGTGTCCCCTCCACGTCTCCCCATGAACCCCCTTCCCCTCTCAGTCCTTTCAGAGTCACCCAAACAATCTCCCCTTTCAGTCCCACCATGGATAGCTCAATGCCCCCTCATAGTCTTTCCTCCCCTCATACTCCTCAGAGCCCTCACCCCAGTCTCTCCTCTCAATCCCACCACGGATGATCCCCTCTCATCTCTCCCTGAATCATCCTCAATTTTCCCTCTCAGACACCTATCAGTCCCTCACAGTTGTATTTCCAGTTTGCCTTCTCAGTCTCACCATAGATGTCCGCTCTCAATGCCCCCTTCACAGCCATCCTCCTCACAGTCTCCCTTCTCAGTTTCCCCTCAGTCACCTCTCAACTTCCCCTCTCGGTCCACAGACATGATCTCTCTCTGTGTCCCCCTCAGCGTGTCCCCTCTCAGTTACCCCCTGCAGTTTCCCCTCTCAATTCCACTGTGGACATTCCCTCTCAATGTGCCCATCACAACATCCCCTCCCAAGCTCCCCCTCAGTGCCCCCATTTTCCCCCACGCCCTCAGAGCAGCCACACACAAGGGCAAGTGTCCCATTGGAGCTGACCCACTCTCAGGCACCAGCATCAAACCCCAGCCTCACTTTACAAACACTTTCTGTTCTGTCTAGACAGACTTCCCCAGCCCAAAACAGGTTTAGAAGACTGGAGCTCATATACTTCCATGGATTTCCATACTGGTTCCCAACCTGAGAATCAGGTCCTATAAGCCCCGGTGACGTGTGTGGCAGCAGAGCTCCTTGTACCCAAACTGGTTGCTTGGGGCTGTTTTCATCACCTTCATGTTGGAATGTCCTCCAAGAGCAGCCACAATGGGAGGAGAGGCTGGAGAAGGTCTGGACACAATTCTGAGGATTTGTTGACAAGCTCCATAAGCTGAGATGGATTCAACCGCAACAATTTATTGGTTTAAAGGAGATCTATAATGACAGATTCCTTTGCAAAGAGTAAGTCTGCCTTTTGTTTACTGCAAAACTCGAATTCATTACATTTACTTCTACATTTACATGAATTTCATTACATTTACTTGCAAATTCTGTATTTATTTACATGGTGCCTGTCCTTGCTGAGGCCTGGCTGTAATCACGTGGAGGTCTGTCAGGCCTCTGTTTCTATCACTGCACTACTCATTAGTTACACAAGTAAGTGTGCTCTGGTTGTGCCTGCTTTAATTTCCTTCAAAAGCAATGAGTTCCCATCTGTTTCAGTATGTTTCAGTGTGGGACAGAGTTTGGTGTCTTACAGTGCCTCTAGATGTAAAAGCAGCAGCTCTTGTCCAGCAGCATTTTACTGTGGTATAAAGCATCTATTCCAGTTTAGGTTAAAGGAAAATGGTTTGCTGTTGGAGGTGAGGGGTGGGAGACAGGTCAGATTCTAAGTCACAGCCGAGGACAGCAGGGTCTTTTTCTGGCTCCTGCTTGAACTTTTTAACAAGTTTAGTTGGTGTATTTTGAACTGTGTCTTGGATCACTCTTTGTGCTTGCCTTGGTCATTACAGCCTGGGCAACCTGAGCTAGTGGAAGGTGTCCTTGCCCATGGCAGGGAGGTGGAACGAGCTGGTGTTTAAAGCCCCTCAAACCCAAAGGAAACTGTGGTTCTTCAATTACATCATTTAAGGATATGCTGGAGTGGCTGACACCAGGAGCCCTCCATAGCACTTCCTCATCACCCCCCTCCCTGCTGCTGCACTAACTCTGCAGCTCTGGGATAAAGTCAGGATGGAGATTTACCACTGGGGACAGATCCTGAGTGGTCCCACAGCTACTGCCCCTCTCCAGAGGTGCTGGGGAACAACCCGTGTTACAGCAGTACTGCAGCCCTGAGCACACAGCTGCTGAGGCAGGGGCCCTGACAGCCCCAGTGCTATGACAGGAGCTGCTGTGTCGGTGCCTCTGAAGGAAATGCTGTGTACCCACTGCTGGGAGAAAAGCAGAGGATGTATGGAGGCCATGATTAGCTGGGAGACTCCTCTGTCTTTACAGCAAGTGCCAGGCTTGCCACACCAGTAAAGTCAAAGCGGGGCTGCAAGTCCCAGGAGCAGAGTGGGAGGGAAAGGAGGTGCTTTGGAGGGAGGGAGTCCTTCACCCCAGGCAGCAGAGGCAGAGGAGGAAGATCCTACTGCTGCTGTGTCCTGAAGCTTCTCTGTGCTGCAATGTCCCCTTAGGATGGCCCCTAAGGGATCAGATCCCCTGCCATGGGATCAGAACAGCACTGGGTTAATGGCAGGAGGGAGAGGAAGACCTTGGCTGTTACCAACTGCCCCTTGGAAAGAGGACTATGATTAAATACCCTGAAGGCCCAAGAGTACCCTGGGTACCACAGCCCTTTGGTGTCAGTACTGCAAGACTTGGATGGCCTCACTCACTAGTAATGCCAAACATGGAATAAGCTCAAACAGAGTAGGAAGATTTAATGAAGAGAAACTCTTTGAAAGACACTACATATCAAATACACCAGTATTCCCAGTCTGGACCCCAGTGCATGGCTCCCTGCTCCCCCACTGATGGGTAAGCCCTTGAAAGGATTCCTGAGGCCTTAATTTGTGGTGCTCAGGAGGGAGGGTGAAGCAGGTGCTTAATGGATAACTCCTTTATTCGGGGACTAGTTCCAAGAGAAATTGCATAATAAAATCTGCACTGCTGCAGCCCATCGCCAGACTTCCTGTCTCCAGGACTAAGCTACTTAAAGACACAGTTCCTGAGATCCTACCTTCCTTCCCCACCCAAAACATGGAAGTATCATTTCTATAGCTTGTGACCTCAAAACCTTACAGCCAAACAATTAGCAGTGTTTGAAATAACTTCTGAGGAGCTCTGTCCTGTAACTTGTAGTCACTGTGGCACCATCACAGGAGTTCTTATTGGGATTGGGAGTCTGTTTTTCCTGGTAATGTTATGTCCCAGCACCTGGTGGCTTTACCATCCCCATGTGCTGCCAAAGCTGTTCTAGGACAGAAGAAAAGCCCAGAGCCTGTTGCCTCCTCTCCTCCCAGCTGCTGCAGAAGGTGCTGCCTATTCTTTCTTCAGGCACATCTGGTTACACACACCCTTCACTCATGGGATTGTGGAGCAGTTTTATGTGAAATAACTGTTGTTTCTGGCTTCTGATTTTCATTGTGTGTGTGAATTCCGTGGTGTTCAGGAAGTGGTGGTAACCCAGGGACCGCAATCACAGCACTGTTTTGTGTTTGGCTGTGTGTCTGTGAACTTCTGCAAAGCCTTGTCTCTTTGGGTTACAGAGATTGACACACATCCTAAAGGGTCTCCTTGCTTCATTTCATGCAGAAAGAGTATTTGCAGGTGGCTAAACATGTTCTGTGGGTGATATCCCACAAGCACCAATCAGATCTGATTCTGCTCTCCTTTTCATTAATGTAAAGCCATTTCCTACCTACTTGTTGAATAGAGTCTAATGGGGACTGGATGCAGACTTGGACTTTTCTGCGAATTGCTCAGAATCCTGCCCATCATCTGTCAGGACCATCTAACTCTGATGTGGAGGAATCCCCCAGGTAATGGGTAAGGCTATCTCACCAAAGTGAGAGTATCAGTTCAGGAAAAAACAGAGTCTTCTGTCATCAGCATAATTGAATCTGTCACTCTGAGGGGTCCTTCTTTCTTAAGCCTTTTGGCTGAAGTTGCCTGTAACTTTGTCATGCCTGACAAACTATTAAGAAAAATCTGTATAAATCTTTGTGCTCTCACTCAGGCTTGTTGCTTGACGAATCTCAGACTTTGTCTGAGACACAACAGTCCATTTATTTTATTTTTAAAGTAAACTGCTAAAAAAATGTCTGAGCTCTGCAACATTATGGTTTCTCATCTCTCTGACACCAGCTTGCAACCTGCCCCACAGTCAGTTCAAAAATCATATTTCTACACATGAAATAGTAATCTGGGCAAATTTCATGTCTGCCAGCTCCCTTTTAGCAGTGGCAATTAGTGGTTTATGGGTGTTTTCAGCCAACATGGGCCAAAAAAAAGACACAGAACATTTTTTTTTTGCTGCAGATTATGGTGAAAGATCCCTTCCGTGAGCACAGAGAAAGGCAGGATGCCCATAGATACACTCTGGCCACTTGAGATGGGAAGATTTCAGTGTTTCCCACCTCCTTGCCTTGTCCCCTGGTTAAAGATGTGGCCTTCCCATTGCACCATCAGTAGGAGAGAGCATTCACAAGCTCTTCAGGTGCTGCCACTCACAGCTTGACGTGAGCCGAATCCCAGATGTACAGTCTGAGCTTGGGTGCTGAGCTGTGAGCTCAGGCATGAATACTGCTCACTCTGCCCTCTGCCCAATTCACACGGGCTCTACCTCTTGCCTGAACCTGTATCTTGGAGCAAGACCTCATCCTTCCCACCAGGGCTGGTGCTTCCCTCAGTTCATTCTGTTCCCTGCACACAGCTCAGAGCAGTGACCTGTCAGCGTCTTCAAACCAGAAAGATTGTGTGATTCCTCATCCCTTGAAAGGTGTCTCCAGATTCCTCCCATGCCATTTCAGTCCTCTGCTCATTCCATGATGGCATCACAGAGACAATGTCTTCCAGTACCTACAGGGAACTGAAAGGAAGGACGGGACAATACTATTTACAAGAGCCTGTAGTGACAGGACAAGGAGGAATGGGTTCAGATTGAGAGTAGGTTTAGCTTAGATATTAGGGAAAAAATCTTCCCTGTGAGGGTGAGGAGGCCCTAGCACAAGGTGTTCAGGGCAGCTGTGGCTGCCTCTGAATCCCTGGAGTGTCCAATGCCAGGCTAGACAGGGCTTGGAGCAACTGGAATAGTGGAAGGTGTCCCTGCCCATGGCAGAGGGGTAGAAGGAATTAGCGTTTAAGGTCCCTTCCAAACAACTGTACCCTATGATTCTGCAATCAAGTGCTCAGCACTTTTGACCACACTAAGCATTGCTCCTTTCAATTCAGTGCTATCCAAGCATTTATTAACCTGCTTGGACACACTGCATATGTCTTTTGTGGTAGTAATTCATTACTATAAATATCATTGTTCTGTTTTTTTCCCGTCTCTACATATAGCTTGCTTTTTTTTCTAATCAGTAGCAATGCTAACAGCAATACAGTGACTTCACGTAAGTGTCTGGGATGACATTTGGAAATGTCCTCCTTGTGTTCTGTCCTTATTTTTTGCTGCAGCAAAATCTGGTGTTCCCAAGAAAACTCTGGCCAAGCTCACAGTCTCACCACCATCCTGTTAGTCACCTGTGTGCAAAACTCTGCTGAGCCACTGTCAAGCCAGGCCATGGGGACACTGGTGGCATTTTTCCCTGCTCTGCCATTGTCCTGGTGGGTGGAGGCAGCCACAACAATATGTCTCTGCAATTTCTCCTGCTCCATTCAGCCTTGCCAGTCCCTCTGCCTCTTCTTGCTACCAGTCACAGCTTTAGTGCAAGACTTGGTTATCTCAAGGAGCTTAATTCCTGGGAAACTCTCTGTACCTTCTCAGTGTTAATCCTAGCTCTCACACTAGCCTTTAAGCTTTTTGCTGTGGATTCAACTCATCACAACTCTTGAAAAATTTTATTTTTCATCAGAAACTCTGCTGAACTCCCATAGTCATCCAGAGAGCAACCCCAAGCTCTTCTGCAGTATCAGCCTCTCTGTCTCTCTCTCTGCTGAGTCAAAAGCCAGCTGTGAAATGTTTTGGATTTAGGTGGCAGACAGGTCCCTCACCCTCTGCATTAGGCTTCAAGAGTTAGCTATGCCCAAGTTCTTGGAGAATGGTACAGACTCAGGTGGCTGCCCTGTCCTTGCTCTGGCACTGCCATGTGCAGTCATAGAATCATGGAATGGTTTGTGTGGGAAGGGACCTTAAAGCCCCTTTGTTCCAACCCTGTGCCATGGGCAGGGAACACCTTCCACCAGACCAGGCTGCTCCAAGCCCCATCCAGCCTGGCCTTGGACACCTCCAGGGATGGGGTGGCCACAGCTTTTCTGGGCAAACCTGTGCCAGGGCCTCCCCACCCTCCCAGGGAAGAATTTCTTCCTGCGGACTGTGCACTCCTCCCATAGAGCAAAGGGCCCCCAGCGGCGACCAGGAAGCCTTTCTGGGCTGGGTCATGGAAAACTGTCCTGCTGAACCAGTTCCAATTTGTATGAAATTCTTCAATATTCATCAGGACAGGGAGGGCACTGAGCTGGGCTGACAAGGGGAATGCATTAACCAACCACCTGTTTGTGCCTCCAGCCACACTCTTCCCCCACCACAAGAGTTTTTATCTTGTTTTGTGTAAAAAAAGAGCAACTTCTACAGGAGCTTGAAGCTCAATGCTTACTGGTTTGGGACCAGTAGAAAGTGCAACCGGCCCAGCCCCACACTGCCCCATAAGTTGAAGGATGATGATGCTTTTCACCCTTTTTCTAGCAGATGAGGTAGTTGTGGAAAGCTCCACCTTCCACAGGTAACTCTGGTGTGTTCAGGGCTTCAGTAAGTACTCAGAAAACCTCCCAAAGTTTCAGCTTTCAGAATTTTGAAAGTACTCAAAAGTTTTGATTTATTAATTGACAGTAAAACCACCTAATTTCCCTGCTGTGTGAGCAAAGCTTTAAAAACAGCTTTTATCTCCAAAATGGGGAAAATAAAGGGAGTAAGAAAGGACAAAATTACTGAAACACATCAATCCACTCACCTTCTCCTTCAGCAAATTTTTCATGTTTGATTCAAACCAAATTCTTTATCTTTTTTTGTTATCACAACAACCAGTTTAAAGGCTCCGCTGTTGTCCTCCAACCCTGTTGTTCTCTCAGGCAGCTCTTTGGGCAGCCTGGCTCTCATGCATCCCAGCTGGATGCATCTTGCATCCCTCCTATCACCTTGTTTTGGCTGCCTGAATCATACCTGGCACTTCTTGGGTGCCCAGCACAGAGCCAAACCCAAACCTTTCCTGGTGACTCAGTCCAGAGTTTCTCCCGAACACAACATAAGGGCTTTAGCAGGAAAACCTTTTTTGTAGCATTAATCACCTTTCACTTTAAGTTTGCATGAGCTCTAAATAATGGGCTCAGGTGAAAGTAGAACTAATTATTGTCATTATGGATTTTAGCTCATAGAAATATGGACTGACAGACTGGTTTGGAAGGGATTTTGAAGACCATCCTGTTCCACCTCCTGCCATGGGCAGGAACACCTTCCACTATCTCAGGCTGCTCCAAGTGTCATCCAACCTGATCTTGAACACTCCCAGGGAAGGGGCAGCCACAGCTTCTCTGGGCACCCTGTTCAGATTAAGGGGATCATAGGAGGGCACCAAAGTGACTGAGGTGACGGTGATAATCAGCACAGGATAAAATGGGATCCTTTCCTCTGGAAAACCTGTGAGAGAATGATTCCAATGAGGTGCTCTACTCTGTCGCTTTCAAGGTTATCAAAGAAATGACCACCCCTCACCCAGCTGTGGTGTCCCATTCTGTGACATTAATGACAAGAATCTCTTGGCACAGGATGTAATTTGCCTGGGGAAATTAGTTTCAAAAAGGACCAGAAAGTTAAATACTATTGCAGAGATTAAATGAAGGCAAATAATTTTATAGCCAAAATAATATTTTTCTATGATAAATTATGTAAAAGGAAAGAGTAATAAAATGTGATGCTCCAGGGAATAAAACAATCCCTGTAAAGGTCAGGAAACTCTTTTAACATACCTGCACATCAGTCCAGATGCATTATAATTTGTTTGGGTTTTGTGTCCTTGGTTGAACGTTATATTCTCGCCTGAGTTCCTCAAGGCCAAGCACCTCATTGGGTGGACAGAGAAACCTTCCCCAGCTCTCTCAGAATACTGCTCCATCCTTTGAAGCATGAGCAGATGATTTCTGTTACACTCCTGTCCCATTCCTGCAAGACTTGACACACTGCAAGGTCTTGGTGGCATCTCACGCTGTGACCCGCGACTCCACGATTTTGCTGTTCCAATGCTGTCTCTAATTGTATCAGGATTAACTTTTCACCCAAGCTCTCCACCTTGGGCACCATGGTTAATTACTGCAGTGCAGAGTTTCATGGTTTGGCTGTCAATGTGCTCTGTGCTTCGGTCTTAGATCAGCTGAGGTTGCTTGTCTTCCTGTCTTAAGCCAACAGCACTTAGGTGTTAAGATGAGAAATTCCCTTTTTTTCTGCTTTACTTCCACCCCATATCAGCTTATCCCAGCCTTGTGCTTACCAGGGAAGTGAAGCCAGATCAGATCTCAACCACCCAGCCTGGAGGTCCCATCATTGTCATCCTGGAGCAGGGCCTGACAAACCTCATCTCAATCCCCCAGCTCCTCCACATCCAGTGTATGTCACATCTGTTAAATCCGTCCACTTGGCCCCTCTGCCAGGTCAGCTCCTCTCCATGGCCCCAGCCCACTGCTTCCTGCTTGTCCAAAGGCTTCTCAGCTGCATTCCAGGTTCCTCTGTCATCCATACAAGATGACATTTGGTGCTCATTTAGGGCAATTTACCAGGCTGGTTTGAATATGAGAGCTCTGAAATTTATTTCACACTTTTGAAACAAACCCAGACCCAACTTTTTCACAACGGCTGTCAGTGATGTTCACAGCATCCTGAAAGGCTCGGGTAGAATTTGCTCGTGAGCTTTATAGACTTATCCTCTGGGAGAGAGCAAATATGGGAGAATTTGAGCTAAGAAAGACAATTTACATTATTGAAGTGTTAAAACATGACAGAGCTGTAACCTCAAATCTGTATTATAAAAGTACCCAAAGATTTGATAAAATACAAGGCTTTCATAGAATCATAGACTGGTTTGGATTGGAAGGGACCTTAAAGTCCATTTTTTTTTCCACCCCCTGCCATGGCAGGGACACCTTCCACTATCCCAAGGTGCTCCAAGTTCTATCCAACCTGGCCTTGGACACTTCCAGGGATCCAGGGGCAGCCACAGCTGCTCTGAGCACCCTGTGCCAGGGCCTCACCACCTTCACAGGGAAGAATTTCTTCCCAATATCCCATCTATCCCTGCCCTCTGGCAGTGGGAAACCTTGTCCTGTCACTCCAGGCCCTCATCTAAGTCCCTCTCCAGCTCTCCTGGAGCCCCTTTAGGCAGTGGAAGGTGCCTAAATAATACAGATCATAACACACAATACAGATACCTGAGACATCTTCAAAGAAGTACCCAGTAATTACTGCAGTCATTACATGGTCCTGGTCTCCCACCCAGCCTTTGATCAGAGATGTCTAGAGTGATCTCTGCTACTTCCAGAGCACAGGCAGATCCATCTCCTCCTTCCCCAGCTCCTCTGGAGGAAGAAGTGACCCTCTGCACTCCCACACCAGTGAGAGTTCCCACCACAACACTGGGACATCTTTAGTTATGACTTTGCACCACTGGCTGAGCCCAAACTAACAAAAAACATCCCCAAACTGTCTGGCTTTGTATTTTCCTGGAGTTTAAGTCCAGTTGAAGTAATTAGATCATCTTTTCTGCATTTTTGGATGTCACAAGTCACTGCATTTCAGCTGAACATTGAGCCCTGTCACTCAGGCCAGATTAAAACCCAGCAACCCTGGGGAGAGCAGAGCTGCTACGGGCTGACATGGGAAGTGATGAGGTGCCAGCATGGGCCTGGCACTGCCAGGGAGGGTTTGACAGTTCACAGTAGCAGTCTGGTGCTCCAGCCCTATGAAAGGATGATGATCGAGGCACCCTCAGCCCTCTCCCTCCCAACTGGCACAGGACACTGAGCTTTCAGACCAGATGATCTCGAAGCACTTGGACAAAGCAAGAAATCCTCATGGCTTCACCCCTCATCTCTCTGCTTGCAGGCAGAGCCCTTCCTCCCAGTCTCGGCATTCAAACCGTGTGGTTGAAATGAGCTAATTTTGCTTGGGAGGCTGCAAGCCCCAGTGCAGGCACCGCTCCCCTCGCACGCTGTCACAGTACGCAGCCACCGCTGCTGCAAGAGAGCTGTGGCTCATTTCAAGGTTGAATTTGTCCAGCTTCAGTCCCTGGGATATTTACATCTCTGGAAATTATCTGGAGATGCTGCAGTCCGTTATAGCGGAGCTGTTTGCTTCCCTTGGTCAGATATCTGGGCAAGTGCTTGGATTTTAACACTGCCATGTCCCTATCCTTCTCTGTACCCTGTATTGTTTTTTAAGATTAAGGAAAATATATTTTATTTTCAAGCTTTTCTTTTCAATTGCAAGGACCAGATACTCTTTTTAAATGACAAGAGATGAGACTCTCGTGCATTTGCATGATCCCAATGGTTTCACAAATTCCTTTAACTAAACCATTGCCCAGATTTTACCAAAGGCACGTGGGGCTGATGTACATGAGGGCCACTGACACCCAGCACGGAGCACACGAGCCCTGAAGTACCTAAAATTATCTCATGCTGGCTTTTGAAGATAAGTCTCCACCCTCCATTCAGAATGACAACTTTTGGCAACAACAAGAAAACAGAAATGACAGATGGTAACAAAATCTGGTACACAAACATGACAGTAGGCAATATAATGAACATTTCACCCACTCCTTCATTTATGCTAATCAGTGCTTTTGAGCAACCGGAATTGTTCTGCCAGACAGCCACGGATCTGAAGCACAGCACAGCAAATCTCAGAGGGCCACCAACCTGAAAACAGGGTAAAACCCCACCAAGGCGATTCACTGTGAATGAAATTAAAGTATCACTAAACTCCAACCCTGACAAAATCCCCTCACTCCTAAAAATCACTTCAACCTCTCCTCCTGCCCTGAAAACACCACATCTACAAAACAGAGGCAGTTTGGTTTTCCTGCTACCTAAAGCTTCACCAAAAATCAGAGGAACCAGCAGAAATGAGAAGCAGCAGCCTTGCAGTAATGTGAATTGTGCTAAATAAACGTATTTGTTACGGGAACAAAATTTCCTTCAAAAAGCGTTTTTCTCCCAGACTCAGCTCTCTGGGATGGACTCTGTCCCTGCAGGAAAATGGTGACTCTTCCCTTTGAAGCCCACTTATCTCATGCTGACATTCTCAGAGGAAGGTGCTATGTCACCCACAAACCTCCTTTTATTTCCCATAAAAATGTAAATCAGCCTATTTTTTCCCCCCAACAACCTTATGTAATGAGCAGTGTCCTTACTCAATCATTTTGAAGATGTGCTTTAGCCTCTATTTTATGCAGGAATCTGTAAGAATGAACCTATTCCTTTCCTTTCCTTCCCTGATATTTCAGTGCTTGCTCCTCTGCCTGCTTCAAAGCTCTGTGGCCATTCCTGGTGTGGGCAGGACCTAAAAACAGCTCAGAGGACAACAGCAACACCTTTATATTTTCCCAAGGATATAAAATAAGTTTTTCCACAAGTAAATTGCCAGTGCTTTTGGGGAAAGAGGGGCAGGCCCTCAGAGCCAGCTGGAATGTGTAAGTGTACAAATCTGTGTATATTTGTAATTATAAATGAGGCTTGTCCTCCATGATCAAAATTTCAAGACACTATCCTTTACAGGACCCAATTTTCCTTTGCTTACAGCACTGTCACACATTACCCACAGCAGATGAAATGCTCTCTTCTGGGGGCAGAATCACAGTGAAAACAAAGGAAAAATAGGGAATTTTAGTCAAAACATTTCAGTTGCTTTTGAGGGCAAAGAACCCCATGGTCTTGGTGGGTTTCCAATAACCAGGTCTGCAAATCCTACACCTGGCCCCAAGAGAAGATAATTTTTGTGTCAGAGATTCATCTGATAGAACCAGAAATCTCCCACTGTCCTCATGAAGATCCACCCAGACTTCTCCAACCTGGGGAAAACTTCACTTCTTCTGCTTTCTGTATTATTCACTTGTCATTTCCTGCCCTGGATGAAGCATCCCAGCCTGTATAGTTCTTCCTTGGGTGAAAGCTACTCCATTTCTTTAATTGTCTTTCATGTCCACCTTCCCCTCTTCTAGATCTGCTGTGCAGAGCCACGTATCAATTTTGAGTCAAGGGGATCTCGGCACATGGAGCAGTTGGAGCAGAATCCCACTGTGGATGGAGGTATGGCACACCAGGGTTTCCTGTTCTCTCTGCTTCAGTCTCTGTCATTCCTAAAAATAATGCTCCAACCAACTTCCAGACTTGAAATCCTGGAGCAACACTGACCAGGAGGGCTGGGGTCTTCCAGAGACCCCCACAGTGAAGCCCCTGGATGCCTTCATAGCCCTTTTCATAGAATAGTTTGAGTTGGAAGGGACTTTAAAGCTCATCTTGCTCCACCCCTGCCACGGGCAGGGACACCTTCCACTATCTCAGGCTGCTCCAAGCCCCGTCCAACCTGGCCTTGGGCACTGCCAGGGATCCAGGGGCAGCCACAGCTGCTCTGGGCACCTGTGCCAGGGCCTGCCCATCCTCCCAGGGAACAATTCCTTCCCAATATCCCATCCATCCCTGCCCTCTGGCAGTGGGAGCCATTCCGTGTCCTGTCCCTCCATCCCTTGTCCCCAGTCCCTCTGCAGCTCTCCTGGAGCCCCTTTAGGCCCTGGAAGGGGCTCTGAGCTCTCCCTGGAGCTTTTCCTCTCCAGGGGAGCACCCCCAGCTCTCCCAGCCTGACCCAGAGCAGAGGGGCTCCAGCCCTTGGAGCATCTCCCTGGGCTCCTCTGGACTCACTTCAACAGCTCCACATCCTTCTGATGCTGGTGCCCCAGAACTGGGGGCAGCCCTGCAGGTGGGATCTCACCTGAATCCCACCCTCACCTGCCGCCCATGCTGTGGGAGGAGCCCAGGATAATGCTGACTTTCTGGGCTGCCCCCTCAATGGGGGCCCCAAATACCACCTGCTAAAAGATAAGCAAATCCTCTTTTTTTTTGGTTTTTGTTGGTGTGGGTTTTTGGTGGTTTTTTTTGTTGTTTTTGTTTGTCTGTTTTTGTTTTGGTTTGGGGGTTTTTTTTTTTTTGTTGGTTTGATTTAGTTTGGGGGTTTGTTTTTTGGTTTTTGGGTGGGGTTTTTTGTGTTTGGTTTTGGTTTTGTTTTAGGTCTTTTTCAAGTCTTTACCCACACAGGCTTCCCATCCCCTACCACCCATACTCTCTCTTTCCTCTGCCTAGTTTCAGAGTAAGGAATCCACACATGGTGTTTTCTCTCCAGGATATGTTGAACTGGCTGGCAGGTTGTCTGATGAGAAGGAATCTGCCCCGGGACACCGTGGGATCCTCTGCCTATTGTTTGTCATGGAAAAGGGAAGATACCTGCATTCAGCGGATACCGAAACCAGGAACGCCAGCTCAAAATCTGGAACATGATGCTGCTGTTGCTGAAGGAGGCTCAACCCCACGTCCTTGGCCACCCAGGTGCGTTCACAGGGGTCCCACAGCCGGGGGTCCCTGGTGCCCCGAGCTGCCTGGCTGTGGGGTGTGTGGGGCACAGGGGGCCGGGATGCGCTGCTGGGTGGTCTGGGTTGCTTTGCTGAAACCTGGGCCAGGACCCCCGACAGCCTCCAGCTTATCCCCACGTCCGCAGCGGGTTTTGCGCTCGCTGGACACGCTCAAAGTTCAGGGTGCTATAAATACCCGGGCACAGGGCTGCCAGCCCGGCGCGGGGGGTGGGGGCTGCTAAATCCCAACGGGCTTTCGTTCCAATTAACCCTGTGCGTGCACCAGTCCCCTCTGTGCGCTTTGAAAAAGAGGAACCCTTCAATTCGAGATGTGTCTAAAGCCAGAAGAGAGCAGCAAACTCCTTCAGTGGGCTGATTCCTGCTGAGAAGAGCAGGAATTGGTTGGGGTTGGTACCAGGACTGTAAGAGCACGGGGCCCTGGAGGAGGTTGCAGTGGATGTGTGTTTTGTGGCCAGCAACATCCACAGCTGCTGTGTGACCCCCCCAGCTTGGGCAGGTCCTTGTGTTGGCAATGCAGTGGTGTGGATTCAGCATGGCTTGGGTCCCCCCATAAAGCAGAGGCTGCCTGTGCACCCCACATTCCCCACAGATCATGGCTTCATGCTACACAGCCCCACACCCTGCCCCCCACAGAACACGACCCCACCCAACATGGCCCCACAGAGCACAGCCCCAAACCCAGCCCTGTATGTCCCCATACACCACAGCCCTGTGCCCCCCAGCCTGCCCTGTGTCCCGGGCACCACCTGCAGGACTTCTTTGAAGCGCTAAAACGCATCGAAGAACTTGAAGGGCAACAGAAACTCACTAAATCAGTACAGGCTCCAACCCCAGCTTGGGAACAAGCCCAAAACGTGCAGTCCCCAGCGGTGCCAGGTCACCCGAGGTAGAGCACAGCACGTCACCTGCAGCAGGGTGTGAAGCAGCTCCCTGGGGAGCCGCACCGAGGAGACGCCTGTGACCCCACCCACAGCTGTACACAGCCCTTTTGTGGTGCCAAACCTTATCTTTTTAACCATTTCCCTCCCACACCTCACCCTGCCGGGCTTAGGGGAGAGGCAGTCTGTGAGGAAGAGCCTCTTGCCCCTTTTTCCTACTCAAACCACGGGCGATGGGAAACTCGGAGAGAACAGAGGACAAGCCACAGCGGCAGAGCCCCGCGGGCTGCGTGCTACCCCCGGCTCCTGCTGAGGCTGGACACAGCTCAGCGCACACAGGGCTCAGTGACAGCGGCCCAGGACTGACCGAAGGTGATCTCCAGCTCCATGGGGCCAGGCTGCACATCCCCATGGCCTCGCAGGCAGGGGCTGACCCTGTCCCATGCCTTCGGGAATGTCGCAGCTGCAAGGGACCCTTAGCCTTGCTCAGGTGACAGTGCCACCAGAACAACCTCATTTCAGCCATGGAAATGTCACCTTTTGGGTCCCTTCAGGCCAAGCAAAGGCACATTCATCACCTCACTCTCCATCATCTCCTCTTCCCCCATCACCACCGCAGCTCCTGTGATGCAAAACACCTCCTTGTTGCACTTGGATGTCGTGGCTCTTCCTGATACCTGACCAGGATTTTCAGGTCATCACTCCTGTGGCTAACAGGGTCCTGCCCCACAGCTGTGCCCTGCCCCGTTCCCCACAGTCCCTGTGCTGCTCTGGGATGTGGCTGCCCCAGAGCTGGTCCCCTCAAGCTCCAGGGCCACTGTGAGTGGCACTGCTGGACTCTGTGCACGGCACAGCACCGGAGCAAATGAGCCTGGCGGGTGGCACTAGGGGGTGATAAAGGCCAAGGCCGGGACATGCCAGGCCCTGCGACCTTGCCAGTCCCTCCTGTCCTCTTGTCCCCAAGACCACCCTAGCCCCAGCTGCTGGTGGGGACAAAGGGGAGAACTGCAGGTTTCCGCCTATCATAGTCCCATTGCTTTGTGGGGTCTTTCCTGGCATCTTCAATCTTTGGGAAGCATCTTTGGCAACAAGGAGCCTTAGGGCATTTACACCTTTATGCAGCAGGTATAAAAGCAAGAGACTACCTTCTCTCATGTGCAGGTAGCACATGGACACCCTAAAGCCCATCCAGAAAAGAGGAGAAGAGATATAACTCCCAGAACAGGGGTCAGCAGGGAATGATGAGTCCTGGTACATGGCCTGGAAGCAGAGAGGGACACGTGCTACAAGACCTCAGCTGGAGGTTCAGCCCATCACATCTGACTCCCCTTTCCTAATGCCCCTAGGTGCACTTGGCACCAGCACAGCTGTGACAGCCTTTATAGGACCCCACCACCAGCAAACTGGGCACCTTCAGGACTAAAAACCATTTCAGGGGACCTCTGGGTCAAGGTATCATCCTGGTACCACACCAGCTCCTCTGTTCCCTGGATGTTCCCTTTTCCACAGGCTCCCCATGGCCCCTCTCAGGCGAGATAGATGAGATGAGATGAGATGAGATGAGATGAGATGAGATGAGATGAGATGAGATGAGATGAGATGAGATGAGATGAGATGAGATGAGATGAGATGAGTTCACCAGGTAGAGTTTGGGGGAGCTCCTGGCAGACAAGGAGCTGAACCAGCAGGACTTGTCCCCAAAAGGGCTGCTCATGCCCAGCTGGATCACAGTGGCACCTACAGGTGCAGCTGTGGCTCCTGAGGTGTGAATCAGTGCTGGATGCTGGGGCAGGAACTGTGCAACAGCAGCTCTGCAGGCAGGATCCGCATAGGGGGGCACTTTCCCCTTGTATTTTCTATGGATTAGAAAGAAAAGTTAAATTATTTCCTCTTTTTCCAGGAAGGATTCAGAGTGTTGCTGGCACAGAGTTATAAAAAAATGCTACTAATACATGTTTACATCACTACATCACTTGCAATGCCATCAAACCACCATGCCCTGGGGACCTGGGCTCACTGGGTACATGCCTGAGCTCCCCGCAAAAAATCCACACAAACTCCACACATAAAAACACCCCAAACCACCAACCTGCTGCAAAGTTGTATTTTCTCTTCAACTGCCCAGTTTGGTCACAACCACAGCACATGGAGGCAATACTTGCCCTGCAGCCACATCTCTGGTTTGCTCATATTTACAATTATTTAGAGCTCCAGCTTCACAGTTTCCAACATTCGCTCTCCTAAACTTCATCACTGCCGGCGCAGGAGGGGAATGGGGCTGGTAACGTGATAGGGATGTTGGCCTCGGACCAGGAGGCTGGATGCAGAGGGTGGAAGGCAGAGGGGTGCCCAGGCTGGTGTGTTATCCAAGCCCCTGCAGGAACAAGGTGTCTTTGGCTTGATGTGAGCTGGCAAGAGCAAGAGGAGGGAAGGAGATCCTTCGTCAGCACTTTGCTATGCACTGTGCTCCCTGCTCCCCACTGCCCAGACACACGGACTCACCACTGCTGTGGTGGCAGGACAGCTGTTCCCAGGGCTGCTCATCCTGGGTCCTTTCTCCCCCTCAGGCCGGCAAAATTTCATGTTCTGCTTCAGCTTGGTTCCAAAAAGCAGAAACCAACACAACATCACTGCTTTTCACATGCCATGAGGTGAGCGAGGTGCACACAGCAGCACCTGAAGGGTCACCCCACGTGCCAAGTCCACTGACAGAGGTGGCTCCAACATGATTCTGTTGTATAGAAGAGCTGACAGTCTGTGCCCAGACCCTGTCACAGCCTCTAAACCCTCAGAGGGCTCTGGCACAAGTCTGGAGTTTGCACTGTCCCTTACCCAGGCAGATCCACGGGTTTGCAAACCAACCTAGAAGTAACGGCTCATTTTTTCTGCTAATTTTTCAATAACTTTAAATAAGGCCAGAAGCATTCCCTGAGACAGCTCAAGGCACCCAGTGCTGTGACTGCAGCACAGCTTCCCCCCTCTGGAATGCATCATGTGCCACCACAGAATCCAGTCCAGGATCTTGGGCTGCAAATGGACAGAGATTGGGGTTTATTTCAATTGTTTCCATGCTGGTTTTCTGCTTTTAATTGATCATTCCTAAGATTGTGCCCTTCTGCCACATGTTCTACACATCATTTCCCATCTCCCAGCTTGGACACAGCCTTTGAAAAAAGACATTTCACCTCCAGTGTGCCCCTGGCACTACCACAGCCCCTCTGCAGGCAGAGCCGGGCTCTTCCCAAAGGTTCCCTCGCTCAGGCACCTTGTGCCAAGCCCAACACGGTCACTTTGCCATCGAGTGTCAAGTACAAAGCATATGCAGGACAGATGGGTATGAGTTTATAAGATAATTAAGCATGCTAATCAAGTTCATTTGCATCTAGCTTTTAAATTCCCATAAACTCTGTGAGGCTGGGAAATGAGAAATGCTGCTTGATGTCACAAAGCAACAGAAGTTTAGTTACCAAAGCAAAGTAGTGATTAATGAGTGAGACCCAAAGCTGCTGTGGCCAGGCTGAGCACAGCCCTGCAGGTCCCCCTGGCAGAGCCATGACACACGATGTCCCTCATGCCACTGCAGTAGCCATTAATACAAACTGCTGTGGGCTTTGCTGGACTGAAATGTCACAGAACCAGAGAGAGCAGGGGGAAATCATTCCTCCAAAGAAATGATGCAGATTTCATTGTTCCAAAGAAATTTGACCCAGAGATGAAGGAAAAGCTCTTTGGTGTGAAAAGTCGGTGGCTGATGTGGGAAGCCAGGTGAGAGCACCCTCTCCATGGGCTGCCCCTGAAGCAGGACCAGGGCAGAGTCTTTGGATGGAGCCATGGTGGATGGCACAGCAGGGAAAGGCAGATGGGCATTCCCTGGGCAGAGATGCAGCCCAGGACTGTGACCCAGACAGAGCTGGAGCAGCCCCAGGAAAACGGGGGAATAGCCTGGATTGGAGATCCCAAAGATACCCCAGGGGAACCGGGGCAGGAGCTGGCAGATGTGCTCCACACCCACCTCCCACAATGCTGGAGCTGGGAGGGCACTGGGGTCCTAAAATGTGGCCAAGCCTGGGCCAGAGGTCACCTGCAAGTTCTCACCTCCACAGGAGAGCGGAAATATCACCTCTGGTTAAACAAGGAGGGCAAAGGCCAGGCAGTTTCCAGCCACCCACGGGTCACAGACTGGGAGATGGCTCCAGGTGCTGCAGCACCTCTCCATTACCCTCAAGGTGATGGTGGTTCCTCAGAAGTGGAAACCCTGAGAGTGGCACAGCCAGGTGGTACAGAACCTGGGAGCACCCCCACACCAATAACCCGTGTGGCCAGGTACCACTCACCTTCCCGGCACCCAGGGCAATCCTGAAGCCTCTTTCTACCAGAGGAGGAAGAAGCCAAATGGATCCAACAGAGATCCCATTCTGCAGCAGGCCTGAGCTGCCAGATCCCTGGCAGCAGCTGTAGATGAGAGACATGGAACTGCTCCGGGTTGGCCCTGGTGTCCCTCACTGTCCAGTTGGGCCGAGCACCCAAGGCTCACTGGGGACAAACACAGCCCAGACTTTCAAAACTGCTCTGAAACATCTCCCTGAGAGATCTTTGGGCTTTTCTTGTTACACATCCCCACATAAACTAACCACACACAAGGTGGGTCTTTCAACACCCAACATCGGTGTACGACACATCCTGACCACGAAACAAAGCACAGAGAGAAAAGAAACTTTAAAATGGGCTTACCCAGGACAAGACAAACTGAAAACAGCAAGACTGGATTCATTTGAAATACCTTGACCAGATTTATTAAAAAATATCCCTTGGCAGTTGACAATCACCACGATCCACAATCAGAACCTGACTGGACAACGTTGGAACAGTTTTCACCTACAACGGAAGGCGAATACCTGGGAACACCCCAGCAAGGCCTACACACCCCTACTGGCATTAAACACTGGGCTGGCACTGAGGAGCTCAGGGCAAATGCTGGCTGTGGTGCCAATTACACCACAGGTGTTCGTTACAGTGTGCTCTGATACTCACCTGGTCTGTGGGAAAAAAACAAATGTTCAAAATATGGGGGAAAAGAATCAGTCCAAAGAAGGACCCAGAGAAACTGGACACCGCTTTGATGCAGCTCTTGCTCTGCTGCAGCCAAGGAAGAGTAGGGAAAGGGAAGCTGGACAGCGTGGCTGGACACATTCAGATGTCCTGGCTGCCTGGTGAGAAGGGTTTGGTGCTGCAGGACACAATGGTGGTGGGTCACTGGTCATCGACAGGCAGCAGGATCCCGAGGAAACCTTAGCTTAGCATCTGCCAGGCCAAACCCTGACTGGGGAGGGCTCAGGGCCTCATTAGGGCTTCCATTCCCCAGTGAAACCCGATGAACACGCACCGAGATGCTGACAAGAAATCCCAAGAGAGGTGAGGGGAGTGGGACAGACAGACTGACACTGGGTTTGTTCTTTGGGCCAGATTCCTGTTTTGGAACTATCAAGGTTCCTCTTCTTGCCCAGCCACTGCCACTCAGCCAGTCCTTCCTCTGTGAACACTCACTCCAGAAAAACTTCATTCCCCTTTCCAAGGAAATTAAAGGGATCTGAATAAGGCACTGAAATTCCAGAGCAGACCATCAATGCTCTCTGTCAAATAGAAAAATAACTATTTAAAGTTCATCTCCGGTTTTGGCCAACACAAGTTCCCTGTGGGGAAAAGTTCTGTCCAGCAGTGATCTAAGGTGGCTGCGAAGGTGCTGCCAGTGGCAGCTGCACGGCTCCTTCCCAATGCTTCAGAGCTGGATTAAAATAAGGAAAAATTAGGAAGGAGTTGTCTTCTCAGCCTGGGCACTGGGAATAGGAAGGTCATCCACTGCCAACCAACATATCAAAGTGCAGCATGTCTACGTGACAAATCCCTTCCGTGTTTAAGATGCCTCCTAAATATGCACCTAATCAAAAATTAACTTGGTGGCTTCACGATTATCAAAGAAACATCGTTAAAAGCCAGATCCAAACCGAAGGGCTGAAAAACCTATTCCAAACTATTCTTCTTCCAGATCATGTGCCAAGGGCTGCGGCTGAAGTGGGGTTGGAGCAAAAATACGAAAGCAAAAACGATTTGGAGTTGACACAGTGTATTGTGAATTACTTCTCAGCTTTTCTACATCTAAGAGAGAATGAAATGATCGGCCATACAGTGGAACAGTTTAATATACAATAGATTACAGAGCTGCAGATAATACGCGTTGGATCTATATACACACAGAGCTTAATAGTTCACAGATACAACTTTTTGCCATCTCGGTTTGTCCACGAAGCATTGGCAGAGTATTTACAGTGAGGCTGCTGCGAGGAAGCCCCGTCCCCCGTAGAGCCCCGGGCGAGGCTGCCCCAGCAGGGGGTGTAAACAGAGCGGTTCTTTCCTTCTGCAAAGGGAGGGAGAAGGTGGGAACACGGGCTGCGCTGGGCAGGAGGGAAAGGAACCAGAAAAAAATAATGTCCAGCTAACCTGGAGACTTCAATACACTTCAATTTGCCTTTTAAAATATTTTAACTGGAAACTGTTATTTCAATTTGTAATTCAATAATGTTTTAATGGCATTTTCAATTCATGCTTTATATCCATCTATATTTCTATCCATCCCCACATGTGCTTGTGCAAGGACAGGGAGTACTGAAGCTCTGGGTCAGTGCTAAGGGGGCTTCTCAAGGAAGCAGGGGATGCTCAGGGGCCTGTGCTGGCTCCCAGGCCAACCCTGGTCTCAGCTGATCACTGCAAAACTCTGTTTGTGATCAGGTACCACCACCCTCGACACCCAGTGATGGCTTTTACAGGGGGATCACTGTGTGGGTGTCATTGTGTGGACAGAGGATGGGCAGACCCAACCCAAACCTCAACCCCAACCCCAATCCTCAGCCCCAGCGGGTCGTGGTCGGACAGAGTGCTGATTCCCAGTGCAGGCTTTCCCTAACCAGCTGAAGTTTGCTCCATGAGAAAATCAAAGCAATAGGCAGGCAGGAAGGTACATTTACCATGGCCTAGCTGCGTGTAGCAGGCAGCAGCCCAGAGCAAACCTCCCCAGAGCTTGGGGACAGCTTGGGTGCTGGAGCTGCTGCTGCCCAGGCTCCACTGTGGGACCTGCATGGCAGCTCCTCCACTGGGGCTCTTCCCAATTGATCCCCTTTTCCATCATTTACATCCCTGCCTTGTCCCCCTCAGCGCTGAAAGGATGAAAGGGTGAGAAAGGAGGAATCCAGCCCTTGCCACCAGCAAAGACAACATCTGATGCTAAGTTAAGAAAATTGTTTCATGGAAAGAAGGAGCTTTCCTGAGCAAGTCAACACCTAAAGCTATCCAGCTGACACTGGGCAGTGAGGTGACTTTCCTGACAGCATATGGCAGGGGCTTGTTTACCTGTTCCTGGGGAACTGGGTGGCCAAGGTCCTTGTCATCTTTGGATACTGCTGCTGCCTCCCTGCAAACCAGAGACACTTGCCATCGAGCAGGAAAAATTCCCAAATACTCAGCACGACCTCAGAACTGCGTTTCTTGTTCCAGCAGATGTCGGAGTTGTTAAGGCTCTTGGCTTTAAAGAGTTTATTACTTTGGAAGTTTAAAGCTGTACTTGCAGCAGGGTGTAGCAGGTCTCTGTCTCAGCATAGGTATTATGTGTCTCTGTATCTCAGCATGGGCTCTGACACCAGAAGCAATTAAACTGGGGAGAGGGTGACTGGTACCTGTGGGCTCCTGGAACATCTGCTGGTGCCAGTGGGACCATGCCAGTACCTGTGCAGTGGCCAAACACTGGCTGAGGCAGTGACACAGAGCAGAGCTGGCAGTGCTGCCTCCTCCTCCTTTGGACATGATGGAGTGGTACATCCAATACTGGAAATAAACCCTAAACACAGCTCTGGGCTCACCTGGAAAAGGCAAAGCTTCAGAGTCACTAAAGAGGCATTTCCCCTTGGACACAGCCACAGATGGACAACATTCTATGTGTCCTTCCCTGCCCTGAGATGTATCTCCAGTACAAATCGATACAAACCATCTTCAGTTCCAAAGATGGAATGCACTAAGGTAGAAACAAATGAAGACTTGAGTAATTGAGGGAGGAAAATGAGGAAAAACTTGAGAAAGTAACTTTGATTCATCTGAAGGAGGATTTGAGAATTGATGGCCAAATCAGTGACACACAAGTGGTGGCACTGGTTTATATCACACATCCAGCAACGAGCTGGATGACAAACTGGTCAGAGCATCACCCATGAGAGTGGGAACTTAAACTTGTACCAACTGTTCCTCACCAGGACCTTCTCTGCAGTTCTTCAATTCAGTGAACAGTGCAATTTCTGGACATTAAAATCCATTCCAGGCATGGAGATGCTCCAAGGGCTGGAGCCCCTCTGCTCTGGGTCAGGCTGGGAGAGCTGGGGGTGCTCAGCTCAGGGATGCCTCAGAGCCCCTGCCAGGACCTAAAGGGGCTCCAGGAGAGCTGGAGAGGAGCTGGGGACAAGGGATGGAGGGACAGGACACAGGGAATGGCTCCCACTGCCAGAGGGCAGGGATGGATGGGATACTGGGCAGGAATTGTTCCCTGGGAGGGTGGGCAGGCCCTGGCACAGGTGCCCAGAGCAGCTGTGGCTGCCCCTGGATCCCTGGCAGTGCCCAAGGCCAGGCTGGACAGGGCTTGGAGCAGCCTGGGACAGTGGAAGGTGTCCCTGCCCATGGCAGAGGGTGGCAAAAGATGGTTTTTAAGGTCCCTTCCAACCCAAACCATTCTGGGATCCTGTGCAATTGTTGCAGTGAGCCAGAGAAGAGGGAGACACAAAGGAGCACACCAAGGCTGGGACAGGAGATGCTGACAGCGGCCTTGGGGCCATTCCAGAAGTGTGGAACACCAAGGGCTGTGCCTCAGACACCGATGCCAGGTGGGACAGCTCCTGAGGAGGGTGTTGAGCTCCACCCCTGAGCACGGGTGTGGGAAGACGCTGAGCTCCTGCCTCCAGCTCCTGGCCAGCCTCGGGCTGGGCAGCTGGGTTAGGGCAGCACATGTTTAACAGCTACAATAAGGGACCAGGAAAAAAAAAAGCTTTAAATATCTTCCACCAATCTGTTTTGTCCAAACTAATTTTCTTTCTCCCAAGCCAATATTGACTCCTGAAGGCAAGGAGCAAACAGTTCTGTACGTGTTGTACAGCTCAGGCCCTTATCAGGGCTGAGACAGAAGTTCAGTTCACATCAGAAAGACTTGAAAGAGATTTTATACAAAATGTGTATTTTTTTTCTACCAGAGCTTTACCACATGTCTGCAAAGCACCTCTAACCTCCTCCCCATGGCACCCTCAAACTGCACCAGTGTCAAGACAAGACACACTCCACCCATTTCATCTTCTCCCTTAACCTCTACAGAGCCTGTTGTTTCATTTTAAACAAACTTTTAAAGTAAGACAGATGCAGTAAGCTCCTGCTGACTTTCACCAATAAAACTGTCTGTACAGAGTTCAGAGGGTGGTGTTAATGCAGATTTTAATAAAATTAGCCCATTTTAAGGCTCTCTGGTTCCCCACTCAGCTTTAGAAGCTGAGGCTCTGCTTGACACCTGAGACACCTTCCAGCACTCCTGGACATAGAGATCAGCCCTTGAAACCAGCAGCAGCTCGTTCCACATTCCCTTCTCCTCTCCCCAGTTCCAGACCTGGAAGCACTTTACCATACGGAGCCAAAGCACGACACTGTGTCCTGCCTACAGCTCTGAACTGATACCTTCACACCATGGCAGCACTCAGACAGCTCCAGGGCCTGCAGGAATTGGTGAGTGATGGTTACTAATTCCAACTTTTTTATAGGATTTTGCAGAATACCACTGCCACTGCCTGCACAGTTCAGTCTCAGCAACAGCAAAGAGCAATTCAAGTTTTACCCCAGGAAACAAACCAAGGACTGCTACAGCCTGCAGAGAGAACTCAAAAGGAGAAAAACATTGGAGCAAATGACTTTGCTGCCCAAATCGATGTTCCACAAGCAGCCAGTCAAGTTTCAGGAGTACTCTGATACTTCAGCTGGCTTTTCACAGCTGCCTGGGCATTGAGATGGCAGTGCCATGGCCCTGGGTCATCCCTGCACCTCCACCTTGACTGTTCCCACGTGCAAATCATTCTGTTCTTACAGTCAAACCACCCCTCTGGCATTTCCAGCAACTGGAAAAATCACATCAATATACAACAACTGCATTTTAAAATTTAATTCTTAAATTTAACTGCAGGGACGTGCCTCTTCTGTATCTTCTGTCACCACCATGAGGAGGAAACTGCAGCTGTGACCAGGCAAAATGGACCAAGGCATCAAAGCAAACATAATGTCCCCTTTCCTCAGGACACAGGGAGGCACCAGCAGCAACAGCAGCACCCGGAGCCGTGAGCTCTGCTCAGGTTTTGCCATGCAATGGGGAACACACAGGTTCCCAAAGGTGAGGAGAGAGAGGCAACAGCCACCTGTGTATCCCATCCAGATGGAGGAAATGAGATCACAGCAGGGGAGAAAGGAGAAAAAAAAATTAAATTTAGCAGAACCTCTCCAAGCCAAGGTGCAGATTTAAACAGCCAAAGGCATTACAGCCAACCTCAGGCGCCTTCAGCCTCTTGAGATGTTGTGATGTGAATTAACTGCTCCCTTGCAACACCTTTTGCTGTATTCAGACTGAAAGTTTTAGAAACAGGTCAAAATTAGCAATTTTAAAATGCCAGAAACCCTAAAAACTTGGCCTTTTACTCAGTAATAAACTCTTTAGCTAAAGCTGCTATGGGCACAGGGAGCTCCCTTCAGTTTTTTTCTGGGCACCTCCTTTATGTGTTTTAGCCCTAAAAGAAAAGTATCCAAATACTTACATTTTGTGAAAAGCCCTTGGGGAACCCCCCCTTTCCTCCCCTCATTCTGTCACTCCTGGGGCACAGCAGAAGCTGCAGCCTGTGGCACTGTCCCACTCTGCTCACAGTGCTCACGTTACCTCCAGCAAAGGGGAATGGCCCCAAATCCAGGGAAGTAACAGCAAATCTGTCCTCAAAATCCTGATACCAGAAGTTAATCAATGGGAATGTCATTTCTCACTGCGAAATCTCTCACAGGAGCAGCAGGGAGGAAAAAGCACGTTGGTGTGTTAGCAGCACATAAGACCTGACTGCTGACAGTATTCTGTGCACTCCTTGTCACTCTGCACCCTGAGCAGGTGCTGCAAGTGGCAGAAGGCAACATGGGGTTCACAAATACTCAGCAATCTCCCCAGTCCCCTTCTCTGGACCATTTTTAAATCACTGCCATTAAACCACCCTAAAGATTGGAAGCACAGCCACGCATGGATTGTCCATGTGGAATAAACCCCTGGGGATCCAGCCAACCCCCCACGTTCACTGACAGCACTGCTGGCACCAACAGCACACACACCACAGGCATTTTAATGGAGTGAACTTTGCCTGTGGCCTCCCACCAGCACACGTGTCAGGAATTCTGCAGCACAGCCACACAACGCTGCTCAAAACGCCTCCGGAGTAATTTTGGTGTCAGGATAAATCTTCAAAAGCGTAAGGGGAGGTGTGAAGGTTCAGCTCACACTGCTTTACAACACAAACAGGTATCTCCTTGCACCTGGAAAATCTCACACTCCAAACCACCCATTGAGAACTGAACTTCTCGATTTGGTTTCTCCACTGCATTGAAGAGATTTAACCCCTGGCAGCCCCAGCTGTGGCGTTCTTGCTGCTGTTCTGGCAATGAGCAAACGGGGCACCACGGGTCACCCAGCAGGAGCCTTTTCCCAGTCCAGAGTTAAGGCAGAGTCTCATCACTGCCAGTTCCCAGAGCAGACAACAGCCCTTGATTTCTGAGTTCACCAGCGCTGCTGTCCTCAGTGTCTTTATTTGCTTAGTGCCAACAAAGAGAGGCCCTGGTGGGTTTGGAGTTTGGTATTTGGATGTTCCCATTAACCCCACAATACTCCCACAGCCCCACACCACAGCAGCACAGGAGCCTTGTGTTCTTTATAGGCTGGAGGAGAAGAATTCTGCATCCTGAACAATGAAGAGGAAGGTGGTTGGGGTCTGCAGTCCCATTCCAGCACCTTCTCCTTTTGGGTTTAACTACATGTTGCCAACCCCTCCTGGTGCAGGGCTGGGCTGGGGGAGGTTTGGTTATTGTGCAGCGTCTCAAGGAAACAGCACGTCCTGCCTGAGCTCTGCCCCGGCACACAGCTGAGCAGGGAGAGAGCAAGGGTGGCAGGGTCTGTAAAACTGGGAGAAAGAGGTGACAGGGAGAAAGGCTGGAACAACTCCAAGATAATAACATAACACTGGAAGGCATGTAAACAATTCTGGATCATGTTAGCTCCTTGTTTGTAGGAAAAGGAATACTGACACAACTGAACCAAGAACCCTAACAATGGTTTCAGGTACACATTCTTCATATGCAAGAGGTAATTGCAGAATTACTACCTGAAAGTTGCAACCCACTGTGGGGAGGGGGAAGTTGTAACCTAGAGAGTAGGAAGCTGCTAGAAAACTGCCCCCAAAACCACCTCACATTGCTGCTCATGGGAACAGCCTCCAAACAGGAACAGCATCTGTGGCACAGGGATTTGGGGGTGAGGATCCCCTGGTTTGCTGTGTGCTGGCAGATTGAGTGAAGGATTAATTCTGAGCAGCTTTCCCATCAAATGGAATACTGACATGCATGAACAGTAGCTTTGCATGACCTGTGCACAGAGTACTGTTCAACTGAGATCCAGAAATCCCACAGAAATCCCACAGAAATCCCATCTGAGAAAGGCTTCATAGGCTCCATGCCCACTGTGGTGTGGAGATGGATCTCCACCAGCTGAACAGAACCCCACAAGGGATACATTTATTACTCATACCCCAAAATCACATGGGGATGAGAGGAAGAATCAATACATTCTGACTTGAGTTCCGATGGAAAGAGGCCCCAGCTTCCATCAGCAGCCAGTGCAGCACCACCTTTCCCCAGCTCTTCCCTGGCTGGTCAGCTTGTTTTGGGAATAAAAATCCTTTCACTTTATTTGGTGTCAGAGGGAGCTGGCTAAACTAGAACAGTTGAATGGTCAGTATGATCCCCAGCAGGGCATCCAACGCCAGAGAGGGAGGTGGTGGAAGCATGCAGAGGGCAGACTGGCACAGCCTAAGCCCCCAGTCCCAGTTCCCCCTGTGCAAGCAGCTCCTGGGCTCCTGCAGGCCTCTGCTCCGAGGGACCTGCCCAGAGCTGTCCGCAGGGCTGGGAAATGATTGTGCTTCTCAGCTCACTACAAGGACTCTTTTCCCTATTCCTGCTTTCAGCAGCAGGAAGGGAGCATTCTGATTTTTTCCCTGCTGCAAAAGCAGTGTGTGTGTGTGTGTGTGTGTGTGTGTGTGTGTGTGTGTGTGTGTAAAATCCTGAAATATAATTGTGCAGCACCATTGGTTCAGTCCAGAGGGAAGCTGGGATACTCAGCTGTGTTTGGTGGCTTCCGAAGTGCCACCAGCTTGGAACCAAATATTGCCTAAGGTAACATCCTCACAGTGGTTGGTAGTTCAAAGAGGCTCAAACACTGTCTTATTACTCCTGTTAAACCCACGAACGATCCATCTCTCCCGGTCCCTTCTGCACGCGAAAATTCCCAAACGAAATTTAAAAAACCCCAAAAAACCAAACAGGAATAAAATAAATAAATAAATAAAGGCATTCCCAAAACATTTATTTTGCTTCTCTCTTTGTCTCTCTCCAATCAGCTCAGAGACACCGATGTCACCTACCTTCGCCCACTGAGCTGCGTACGGAGCCGGGAGCCCTGAACTGCAGCACTCCCGTGGTCTCTCCTGCTTCTGGAAAACTGTCCCAACCCTCCTTCCATTCCCACGGATCAGTAACTCATTGGCTATATGGAAAAGAAGTTATCCAAAGCACACGATGGCACATGGAGGCTGCAGAAAGCATCGGGAAAGGAGAACAGAACGACAGCAGCTGTTCCTCCTGCCCTAACTAAAGGCTGAGCCACGGCACAACTCCCCCTCCAGCCCGACCCAAAGGCTGTCACCCCTCGCCCAGACATTCTTGTGGTGCATTACTGGCACTTTATAGCAGTCTCATATGGTAGATACATGCACATGTCTGTGTGTTACATACAAAAGGTCTGATAACAGTAAAACATTGTTCCGAGAGATATAAAAAACCCAAGGAGTTGCATTAGCCAAAAAAAGTGTTTTGTGAGAAACAACAATAAAAATGATATAACCACAGCTTTTCTTTTCTTTAAAATTAGATAAATACCCAAAGCTATGATTTCACTTGGGGCCTCTGTACCTTGACAGGGAGTCCAATGGAGTATATCTGAAGGCACTTAATATCCTCTACTCAGCTGTAAGATGGTTGCACAGGGAGCTGGGGAGCTTGGGATGTGGTTTGGGGCATGGAGGAGACAGATGGATGAAAACAAGCCCTGAAGAGCCATGATCCACACAGCCCCAGGTGCCGAAATGAACACAAACGTACAACCCAGGTGTGGAGAAGGTCTCTCTTGGAAAAGAAAACTGCCAATTGCAAAAGTCTGTGTGTTTCTATGGACAGAGCACTTCATGCAACTCTGACAGTTCATCATACACTCTTAGAGATATTTAGCTTTGTCAGTTCATTGACCTCCTCAGTCCCCATTTCCTCAGAGTCATCCTTTTCCGTGGCTTTGCCAAACCTGCACCTCTCCTCTGCCTTCGCCGCGTCTTTCTGGAGCTTCTTGGCGGAAGGAAGGATGTCCTTGGCTTCTGAGTTATCTGTGCCATGGGCTATCTTATCAGAATTCTGTACAGAAGGCACCAGGTTGGCAATCTCATCCGTCGGAGACCGCCCAATGCTGCCATCCACTTGCACCCGAATGTCTGGAGATATGGACAACTGGTGATGTGGCACGATCCCGTTGTCCATACACTTGGGGTAAAGGTAGGTCTTCATCTGACCCTTCCCCTTCACATTGACCGTCCCCCTGTAGTCAAAGTCATACCCCATCTTGTTGAGGATGCGGTAGCTCTCCTCACTCACCTGGATGCGGCACTCAACGCCGGTGGTGTCCATCCTGCTGGCGATGTTCACGGTGTCCCCCCAGATGTCATACAACAGCTTGGTGGTGCCGATGACCCCGGCCGTGAGGGGGCCGTGGTTAAAGCCGATGCGGAGTTTAAAGTTAAACCACAGCATGTTGTTGTTGAAGTCATCCACCACCCGCATCATTTCTTTGGCAAATTCAAAAAGGGTCTGCAGGTGCCCGTGGGGATGGCTGCTGTCCTGGCACTGCGAGGTGTTCAGCCCCGACGCCGCCATGTAGGTGGCCCCGATGGTTTTGATCTTCTCGATGCTGCTGTAGTGGGGTTTGCTCAGCAGCTCATCGAAGTCCCCGATGAGCTCGTTCAGGACTCGGTAACACTCCTTGCCACCCTCGTAGTTCTCCTCGTAGAACTCGCTGAAGTTCACGATGCTGGCAAAGATCACCCCGCCGCTGTCGTGGTTTTTGGAATAGCTCTGGGACACCTTCAGCTGCTCGGCCACGTGGTAGGGGATGATGTTCCTCAGCAGCCAGTCAGCCTGATCCCGCATGCTCTGGATCTTGGTGCGGTGCAGGTCGGCCTCCACGTCCCCGTGGTAGTGCAGCCGGTAGCTGACCTCGAACTCGCGGTTCAGGAACCAGACCAGCAGGAGCAGCAGGAAGGACACCAGAACCACCTCCTGGCCCATCAGCTCCGCCGGCCGCCTGGCGTCACTCGGCACAGAGCTGTTGCACGGGCTCTTTCTGGAGCTGCACAAAGGGGAGAACACACACAGGTGCATTTTAAGTTAGGGCATTGCCATCCCTGCTCCACAGTTAGAAATGCTGGAGAAGGAAGTGTGGGAAGCACAGTTGCATACTAAATTATAAAAGATCCCTTGAGAACTTCATCTGCTGTTAAGGAAATGCCAAAGAATTAATTTCATTCTTAAACTCACCAAGTACTTCCTTAAACCCACCAAGTATTTCTTTATCACCATGTTCAGTGGTACAGTCCAATCCTGTTTTAAGGATTTCACCAAGAAACGGTTACTGTATCTAAATATATAACTAAAACCATTGTATGTAAATATGTACCTGTGCGTGTGTGTAGGTATCTGAGTGCACTGAATGTCTATACGTGGGGGTGTCTGTGAGTTTTGTGGAATTTTGTCTGGTTTTGTATTTTTTATTACCTCCAATATTCACAACCAGCTGCTTTACACTCACGTGCCTTTTCCTTGTGTCCTCACCAAGAACCAGGAACCTTTGCCATGTGCCTCTAATGCTACACACGAAGGGTTTGGGAGAAGATAACCCTGTAAAAGACATGTCATGGAGAACCCTGTGGCAGGGGATTAGAACTTCATGAGCTTTGAGGTCCTTCTGACCCAACTCAGTCTGGGGTTCTATCAACTGCATGGAAGTGGGGAACATGGCTGTGCTGACATCTTTTCTATTATAAAACCACTTCAGCTTTCCATGGCAGAGACAGAAAGTTTCTCCAAGTGCCAAGAATACATAAAATAATCAAAAATTCCTGTCTGCCATAGATGGGGAGCAATATTTCAGATCCTTTCGACAGTTCACTGCCTGCCTGTGCAGATTATGAGGCGCTGATGGAGCATCTGCCAGTGCCAAACCACCCTGAACGAGGAGACATCTGCATTCTCCAATCTCAACTTTCTGCAGAGATGCAAAGACATAAATTGAATCTGAGAAGGCCCCACCTATGCAATCCCAGAAGCGAAGGCTAAACGCAGACAGCTTGGCACACAGTCATTTCTGCAGGGATCCAACTGCATTTTTTGGATAAAATTATGCCAAAGCTTGAGATTTGATATGAGCAGACATGCACTGAAGTTTTTCAAGTCAAGAGATGGTTTGAGAAGGGAAAGCATCACATCAACCTTTCTCCTGGAGAGCCAGAAAGGAATCCATACTCAGCACCTGCCTGCATTTCTCTGGGAAGGCAGGAAGGGATTAAAACTCAGCACAACTGGAGCAACAGCTCAAGAGAAGGCTGAATTTGTTACTGTAACATATGAAAACATTCCTGAGTTAATTTTGTTGCTTCATGTCCATGGGGGACAGGCTTCCACTTTGGATATATTTCAGAACTGAACTTTATTACAGGCACAGTTTTTTTTTCTGAGTTTCATTCTCAAATATTTGATTGACAGGAAAGTGTGATGAAACAAAACCACAGCACAGCTGTGAGACAGATGAACGTGCCCCATATCCAAAAACATTTCTCTGTGCCATAGTCTTTGTATCTGTTCCCTTTTTTACAGAAATCCTAAGGGGGAAAGTTTCTGGTGGGTGAAATATTTACAATACAAATCGTGCAGGTTGAATTTCAGGAAGATAGGACAGATTACATTGAAAATTACTTCTTTTGTTTTCTACCATAAATATACTTCTCCCAGGAGAAGTGAATGTATATTCATTTTATTCCCTCTTCACAAGGGGACCATGAAAGGAGGAGATGTCCCAGCTCAAAGTTGAGCCCCACCATCAGGTTCCTGTAATTGCTGTACCAAGACACTCCTTCCTCCCTGATTCTCAACAGAACCTCTGGTATGGACCTGTTTGTTTCTTCCCTTGATAGACAAGTCAGAGACAGACAAAGCTGTGGTTTAGAGGTGGCCTTGGCTGGGTTAATGGCTGGACTCGATGATCCTTGCTGGTCCCTTTTATTCTATGATCCCCTGATCCCCTTTTCCAGCCCAAATGATTCCATAATTAATGACTAGAAGGGAACAATTCCTGAAATACAATTCCCTGCTACCTATTTTGGAGGTGACAAAACGCTCTCCTGGCTTGATGGGATTATGAAACAAAATGATGCAGGTAAGAGAAAAAATCTTGGATAATAAGAAGAGGTGGGGGAAAATGAGGAAGGAATCTGGATTAAGGAGCACAATTCAGGCTCTTCTCTGAATCTGAGTTTTTATTATTTCTCACCTCTTGTGGGCAGAGATCTGTGAAAGTATCTGAGCAATGACTCTGTTACTACTCTGAGAATATGAGTTTGATCCAGATAATCCCCTCTAATATCAGACATTGCTGGCACATGGATTTATTTAAGCCATTAAAGGCTTTTTATTTACAGTTTGCTGTACAAAACACTCTCGGAGTACTTTTAACTCCCCTGCAGTGAACAAGGTAAGCACCACAAAGGTTCTGCTGGAGAAGTGGAAGGCAGGATCTGCCTTCAGGGAAGGAGCTGCTGCCTCCCATCCCCATCCCTGGAGCTCTCCATGATCTGCTCAGTGTGGCCTGACCTCGTTGGCCATGTGGGCTCCAGCCCTGAGATCTGCATGTGCAGGGAGTGACTCACTGTGCACTGACCTCCTTCCATTAATGGGGAATGGGGAGGATCCCTGCTCCAGAGCAGGCAGTTTTATCCCATTGTTCATCAGGATGGAAACCCCCGATTCCAGCCTGAAGAAGAGAGCAAGTGCTTCGTCCTCATCTGGAAATCCAGCCTGTGGATGTTGCAGTGACCAGGATACAGGATCTACAGGGCTGTAAATCACCTAAATCACCTCCCTCAGGCAGCAGCCATGACCTGGAGTCACCCTTTAGAATGAAAAGAAGTAAAACTTTCCCACACCTCCAACAGGAAGGATCAACCCCATTGCCCAATCTTCCTCAATTCTACTTTTTATGAGGTACTGCAGCAGAAAACTGATTTTAAAAATCATTCAAATAGAAATCTTGAGCTGACAATGTTTCTTTAACTCAAACTGGTGAAATGCTGCCTGGCACAGCCCCCTCACTATTAACTTGGCACCTTCATCCAGGCTGTGAACATGGAACAAGTGAGACTCCAGAGACAGAATCTCCTTTGGCTTGAGCACAAATCATAAAGATAATGGCTTTCTACTGAAAGAGCTTTCTGGAAAGCCAGTTTGCTTCTGAGCCAGTAACCCCTGTTTGGATTTGGATATCATGCTATACTGAAAGAGGATGCCTCTGCCTGCTAAATCTGAGAGAGGAATGCAAGGGAGGAAAGGTGTGGAAAAAGGATCAAACTGCTGCTGTCCATGACAAACGTGCAGTGGATGCCCAAAACCTGCCCTACAAGCGGACTGCTGCACACTGCAGCCACACTGCAAAGTGGCACATCTCACCTGCTCTGAGGTGAGGAAGGAATGAAAATGAGAAATGTTTCCTGCTTCAAAGACAAAGTTCATGGTCATATCCTTTGAGCTGAAGAACTGGGCTGCCTGGAAAACAAGGCTAACTCCACATTTTTATTTACAGACAGTCCAGAGGTGAACTCTGTGCTAAGGCTTCATTACCATTACTAGTGTCTCTCTTCCCAGGCAACATTAATATTATCTCTATTCTTGATCAAGGAAAGGGAACAACCTCATTACAGGCAGCACACAACCTTGTCTAGCCCTCTTAGAACATGGAAAAACTTTAGTGCTGAGTGGGGTAAATAAGCAACCTGGTTTATACAATTCTGGCAGAAAGGTGCAGCAAAAAATTTTGTTAGACTTAGAGAGTTTCACCTTTTATTAGTCCATTATGAGAAAAAAGGGAAAATTCTGAATTCTGTGCTCTAGAAATGTGGTATACAATAACATAAAGCGTAAGAGCCCTGAAGAAAGAAGCCAAATTCTGTTTAATGGCAGAAACAGAAGAGGATTAACTCCCTGTTCTCTCTTTTAACTTCCAATACTTGTTAATGCCCAAGTTTGGGCAGGGTCAGGCCAGGGGAGCTGGACTGAAGGGCAGTGCTGAGCAGAATTAGCACATGGGTCTCTTCCTCAGCTGAAGGAGCACAGACCACATCCTAATAAAAAGTGAAAAATGAAGTTTAGAAATGTTAAACAGGTGACATATCTTGGTCACTGCCTTACTTGGCCTTGTAAAGGAGGCAAAGCCTCAGTCCACAGCTGCTCACCAGAGACACCTCCAAGGTTTGGTCCTCAGCAGCTCTCACCTTCACCTGCCATCAGCTAGAAGTTACATATTTATGGAAGAAAAATATCTGCAGGAAAACAATGCTTGACAGGTGAACTTTCCACAGATTTCTGTCACTGAGGGGAAGACCCAGTTGTCAAAGATTTAAGGCAGGGTGAATAATTGATCAGTAATTAGCAGCTGAGCTGGTGGGGAAGAGTTTTGTAATTCTGAGGAGGACAAAAGCTTCACAAACAAAAACAAGGATCCAAACACTAAGGATCCAAACTAAGGCTGATTTAAGACACTACCGGAGTGATCAGCACACTGACGTTTACAAAAAAAAACCCCAAAACAAACAAAAAAACCCAACCAACCAAAAACCAAAACAACAACAACAAAAAAAAACCCCAAAAAACCCCAAAAAGACCAGCCTCCTCTATTCTTTTGGCTTTAAATTTCCATTCTGGATTCAAGGAACTGGAATTCTGTTACAAAAAAAGAACTTTCATTAATCAAAACCAGGGAAAAGGAAAACCCATCTAAGAAAAGCCAGAGGCCCCCAAACCCCAACAGTGCAGTAAGTGCTGAAGCCTTGGTAAGAAATACCCAAAGAAACACTGTTCTCATTCCTCTGTACTAAACCCCACAGCATTTGTGGAGATGAGAATTACTAGAAAGGAATTTTGTTTTGACACATCCTCCCAGGACAAGCAACATGCTCCTGAAAACCCCTTTTAGATGCCTTACCAAAGTCACACATCCACAGTTCAATCAAACCCAGCATGGCCCAAATATTGCCCCCAAATTTGCAATGAGCAAAGACAGACTTGTCTAATACCAAAGACCAGTAAAAACACTTCAAAATGGTACTGCAAAAACTTGCAATAAACCCATGAGATTCACCAGAGTGAATCTTTAACACACTTATTTTCAGGGGTCATTAATTACCCAGGGAGGGATTTTTGTTTGCTTTGAAAGGCTGCAGGCTAGAATTTCCTTGACTCTCAGTTTTATGACTCCCTGCTCTGCCCAGGCCAGGTGACAGCCAGGCCCAGACTGTCACATCCCATCCTGGGAAGGCAGCTGGCTGCACATCCAGCTTTTCCAGAGGAAGCTCCTCCACACCAGGGAATTCTCACCTGCCCAGCTGTGAGAGCATCCAACTCATGCTGCTTCTGAATGGTGCAAATCAGCCAAGGAAATCAAATAAACAGCTCATGGTGGACAGATAATGCTCTAAAAACTGCTGCTACTGGAAAAACAGATGCTGTTTTAAATAGCTCCTCCATAGCTCTATTTCCTAGAAATCCAATTTAAGGAGAAAGTATCATTACACAACTCTGTGACTGCAGCACCAGCCCTGATGAGTTTTGGTCATACCCAAGTAATCTGTAAAGGAAATTACACGAAGAGCTTAAACACAACTTGCTGAACCAATTTGTTGAATTCCCAAATTATTACTGTGGATGCAAAGTTTTGCTACGTGTAATTCACTGAAAATGTTTCTATCCCTAAATATAACGATGGTAATTTTATGTAAAGCTTACCTAAAGTTCTGTGCCAAATCTAGATGAGGAGCTTCCATGGAGCTGAAATGAAAAAAGCACTGATTTCAGAGGGAAAGCTAAAGCAATAAACAAACTATCCTGCAGCATTCCAGACAGAATTTTCATCTTCCCTATTGCACAGACTGATAACTGCACTGCAGGCCTGATCAACTGCACACAAACTTTGTCTGAACATGATTTATCTACCTGGAAGAGGGAACCAGCCAGAGCTGCAAATCCCTGTAAAGGGAAACTGGAACTTTGTAATGCCTGGAACAAGTAATTGTTAAACAATCCCATCTTACCTGGAAAACAGGGAAAAGCAATCCCAGAACTCTAAGACTCTGTTATGTCTTCATCTTATGTGAGTACACAGCACAAATATTTTAAAAATAAAACACAGAGAGACAAAGCCCAACATCTCCAAACAAAAACAAAAACCAAAAACCCCCAAACCAAAACCAACAAAACAAACAAACCAACCAAACCACCAAAACCCAAAAAACCTCCCAAATCCCCAAAACCCTAACAAACACAGAACCCATGTTTTAAGATACCATTAGAGAAAATAAGTAATTCAAGAAGTTTTCTTATTTATTTGAATTACAATTTCTCTTCTGCAATCAAGTAGCAAGAGAGTATCAAACTCTCAGGATTAGTTACAACTGGAAAAGGAAGAAAACTGCAGAATGGATCTGTTTGTGGTGCAGACAGGGCTGCAACTGCCACTGTGACAAAAAATATTATCAGAATCATGGTAAGAGAGAAACAAAAAGATGATTATTTACAAACTGAAGTAATGGGTTACACTAGCTTAACCTGTGTGACTTTTGTTCAGGATTAATTCTATCAACCACCTTTTCAGACCCACAGCTGAACAGCTCTATTACTTGAAATATTTATTTTTGAGGGATGAAATAATAACATATTCCAGGATTTCTGAACCTTGCCCATTAATGGTCACTGCTGTTCACACTACAGGTGGAAATACACCGTCATTAGTAACATTTATTAAGATAATGGGGTTTCTTAACATTCACAGAGCCCCTTTAGCACTCAGCAAGAGCTGATGCTGTGACCTGACACAACAGCAAGGTCTCCACCTCTCACCTTTGGATGAGCCATTCCCAGACCCTTAATAAAGCTGAAATGCAGGGAAAATCCCCAGGTCTGTGTCTTTCTTTCTGCACAAAGTCTCACCACAGAGCTTGTCTGGGAGTGTATTCCATGACCCCCTTTAAGCTAAAAGCTCTGCCAGGAGCCCCCAGGGAGCTGCACTGAGGGAGGGAAGGAGCTCCAGGAACTTCTGCTGGGGGGAATCAGGGAAGAGCAACCAGGGAATCAAGAAATGGCATCGAGGGTCTGCTCTCCACTAATTCCCCTGGAAAACCAAACCTGGGGTTGGGCTCTGCTCCCAAGGAACAAGTGACAGCACAAGAGGAAACAGCCTCAAGTTGTGCCAGGGAGGTTTGGATGGATATTAGAGAAAAAATTGTCTTAAGCAAAAGCCCTGGCACAGCTGTCCAGGGTAGGGCTGAGTCCCCATCCCCGGAGGGATTTAAAAGCTCTGTGGATGTGGCATTTAGGGACATGGCTCAGAGTGGCCTTGGCAGTGCTGGGGGAACAGCTGGACTTGGTGTCTCAGAGGGCTTTTCCATACTCAAGGATTCTGTGATTCCATGATTCTCAGTGAAGCTGGAGCTGGGCAGTGAAAGCACCAGTGCTACAAAGGGAAAAGCCAAGGGAGAAAATCTTTGGGACTGGGATAGGGACACTCAGTGCTGGGGACAGATGATGCTCACTGGGATCACCGGGATCCTGAACCCAATGGGACAAATCCATGAGGAGACAAGGGAGGCTTCAGAACCAAACAATCCTTTCCTCCTTTCCTGCACTGAAGTTGGAGGGAACTCCCCTGCCCTCCTTGTCCAAGTCTTTTGCAGACAGACAAGAAAGTGATTTTTCTGTAGTCAATATGATTTAGAAATCATTTGTCAACCGACTCCAGATCCAGGATATTTTTCCCCAGGACTTTCACCCTTCAACCCTTACAGCCACATCAAATCACAGATGTGAACAGGTGTAAGAGGTGACTTTAATTCTTCCTTTTTTAAAAATATAAATTTGATCACAATTAAAAGAGACCACTGAAGATACTTAAAGAGGTAATTAAAGCTAAATATTCACTAAAATATGTATCTGCAAACTCTTTTTGGTTTGTTTGGGGTTTTTTTTCATGTTTTTCACCTTATGATTCAGCAGGTCTCTGAAGGAGGGGAACTGACTGATTGAGAAGACCTTGCTAAATCCATCCCAAGGGAGGGTCTTATGCCACTGAGAAGTGCAAGTTGATTATAAAATTTTGCCAATAGGAGTAGAAGGCTGGAAGGACCCCTTCGACTGTCTTGGCAAGAAAATAGTAGGAGAATACTGCAAGCAAATTCTCCTTGCATTGAATCATTTATCAGAGGAAAACTGGAAAATTTTAAGGCTATTGCATTGAAATTGCATTATCTTGATTCCTCTGGTTACTGTTTTGCAGAGTCCTCTGAAAAGGTAGGAAACTGAGAATGGAACTGGCTATTAGATCCCATTAGATCCCATTAGATCCCATTAAACCTAAGCACCTGCCTGGAAAATGAATTGAGGAGGGAGGTGGAAGAATATGTGGTTCCTAAGGGTAAAAATAAATCCAGAGGGGTGCTGGGGAGCAGTTGGGCTCTCTGGCACCACCAAATACCTGGGAAATTCCTTAACAAAATAGATTTTCAAACTAGTGGTGAAAGACAATTCTGTGGGTCTGTAACTGTGTCCTAGAAACACATCAGGAAGCACAGGGTGTCACACAGAATAGGGCCCCTGAAATCCTTCAAAAAAAAATCAATAATGAAGAAATAAAATCATTAAGGTTGAGATGCTGGAGAAAGTCATGGCAGACAGCAAAATCCTGTGCAGCAGCCCCTTGTTTCCCTGGGAGAAGCCCAGCTGTGCTCCCCTGCAGCCCCCAGCGAGGCTCACCTGGAGGGGCACAAGGAGACGTAGAGCAGGATGAGCAGCACTGCTCCCACCACGGTTGCCAGCAGGGATCTCATCCAGGAGCTGAGCTGGCAGAAGTTACAGTACTGCACAATGGTGATGAGAATGGCACAACACATGAACATGGTGTACTGCAACAGAGAGAGAGAGGGGGTTAACAGCTGCTCACAGCCACGCCAGGGACAAGGGGTAATCCCGCCTGGGTGATGGGCACAGGAAGCCATCCCATGTGAAGATGGACATCTTCCCTTCCAGCAGCAAGAAAACCTTTAGCACTGGTGGTTTGTCACTGTTCTCCCTGGATGGAGTTTTTTATCACACACCCGTTATTTCAGCGATGTCCAGAGCTTCCAGCTTACCTTGGTCAAAAGCTCAGTGCCTCTTCTCATTCAAAACAAGGGAAAAAAAGAAGGTGAAAATTCATGGCAACCCCCTCTCCGTTGCTGGGGTTAGATCCTGCCTGCTTTAAACTGAATATTGAAATTCCATTGCATTGGAAATGCAGAGTGCAATTTCACCCACCTGCCTGCTTTTAGAAACACTTCTCAGAGAACATTCTCACGCTGCCCTGTAACAGCTGAGTCCAGGTAAGGAAGGATCTACCTCAGTGACAAAAGGCAGCTTCAGTCACTGGCAACTCACACTTGGCAACACGACCACTTGTGGCAATTTGAAAGGACAAGCTCACATTTTCTGTTCCAAATGTCTCATCTCAAAACCTTCACCTCTCCCGTTATCTCTCCACAACTTCCCTGGATAAAGGAAAGGAAGTGCAGGACAGATGCACTGCCCAGGGCACCTTCATTTCCCCAGGTACAACCTTATGGTGCTCAAAACTCTCAAGTGTGCCAATGATGTGCCAATTTTGGTTTCCCAAGAATATTCATGACCATCCAAGCTAAACTAGAGACTCCACACTTGGATTAAGGAGTTCTGGTCTAGCTCTATGCTGTGTTTTACAGCATGAAATGATCATTCTCTCCCTTTCTCTCTCCATTTAAGTGTCCTGAAGCAGCTGAAGTGCAGACTCTGCAGCCTGGCAGTCCTGTGGCATAACAAACAAGCATGTGACTGAGAGCAGACACAGTGTATGGGAAAAATCCTTACATAATTCACCATTTTTAAACCACAAACAACAATTGTTGGTTTTTTAAATGACTTAAAAACAGATAAAAGGAATTTCAGAAGTGTCCATAAAAACCCCATAATTTAAACCTACTTTTCCCCCCATTTCAGGTCTCCTAAAGTGGCAGAGCATTGGTTCTCACTCCAAGTGATGCCCCAGCATGAAGCCAGCCTATAGAGGGTCAGGATGTGCTGGATTTTACTATGGATGCATGGCTTTGGAAAGTTTTTTTTTTTCATGACTGTTTTTGTTAATTTTCATTTTAATGATTTTATATTCAGGGAGAGTATAAAATGCTATGAATAAAAAAAAAAAACTTTGCAAAACCATGTCATAGTAAAGGAGGACACTTACCTGACCCTCTACAGATTGACTCCATTTCCTAGAGCTCCATGAGTGTGTAAACACTGAGCACAAGCTGAGCTGGGACATCTCTTGGAGAGTGAGCCAACAGCCCCACGACTCTGGAGCACCTGCAAGAGGAAAGAAAACAAAGTTCATTCTCAGTTTGGTGATGAAAATCACCATTTTACTGCTGCTGCCTGAAGTGTTTCGACTCAACCTGACCTGCTGTATTGAGAACACACTCATAAAGTGGTTCTTCTGATATTATCTGAAACGCTTGGAGAGATGATCAGGGATGGTGATGAATGGGATGGTATCAAAATCAATGGACAGATTTGAGAGATTTGAAGGTTTTCAGCTCCCTTCCCTTAAGGAAAACATTTCTATGGTTATTTACTGATAATCACGGAGGGGAAGGATCATCATTAGACTGAATGAACAAACAAATTAATTTACAGCTTAAAAATTCCTCCCTAAAGTTCCAAAAGGTAGAAGCTGCAGAATGATCTTAAGCATGGGATGGAACAGAATGTCAACCACACCCCCCTGTGACTGTGATAACCACGGGATGTGTGTTTAAATCAGCAAGGACCAAAAAATGTGTGGTCACACGTTCCCACAGAACAAACAGCCCCCAGTACCCAGGAATAAGCTGTGATAGGAAGAGTGAAGAAGATCTGGTCATTACCTACACCCAGGGCCCTGAAACAGCAAGAGCTTTGTGAAACGGAATTCCCTGAAGATCCTGGAAAGGAAGGATTGAACACTGTGCTGCCTGAGAGAAACCTGCAGAGAAACAATCTTTCATCTCCAGCTTGAGGCCATTTTGTTCACAGTTTTTAAGCCTTGATTTTATGCTACAGTTGGCCTTTAAATTAAACTGTTCTCCCCTCTCCTCACTGCTGCCCATGGCAGGCAGCTGGAACAAGAGGTGCCTTCCAACCCAAACCATTCTGTGATTCTATGAATGTTTAACCCCTCATTCTCCCCTTCTGAGTGCTTTGAATAACAGAGACACCAAATTCCCTATGGATCTCTGTGTCTGGGTTAAATATGCCAATTTCTTTCCATTCCTTTTCAGAAGGCAGTTATTGCATTCCTTTAACCATTCCCACAGCTCCTGCAATGGCCATTTCTAGGTACCAAGTGCTCTCTGCTTTGAATTCTTTCATTTCGCTCTGCAAAGCCAAAACACCCCTCACTAATCCTGTTCCCATTGTCAAGGTTCACTGATACAGCTTCTATGACTCTGAACTCCAAATCCAGCCCAGGACAATAGTCCTGAGATAAACCACTTGCATTATCTCAAAAAAAAAAATCCAGGAGAAGTGCCTGGTCTAAGCGGAAAAAGGTATGCAAGCAGCAGGAATTTCTAGGTATTCTCTCCCCTTTTGTCTGAGAGTTTTCACCACGACTGTGTTTACATAACAGACCAGGAATTCCATCATCCACAAAGCCCCATCCCTCTAAGGGATCTGTATCAAACAGATGTAAAGCAGGAGGGAGGTGGAGGAAGGCAGGCAAGCAACAAGCTTTGTTAGCTCCACACAGTCACGTTAAGGAACAGAGTTCAACAACTTACATGTATATTTGTTTCAAAATCAGAGGTGAAGTGTGAAAAAACTGCAAGAGCTGGGAGAGAAACCAGGATTGCACCGAAGAAGTGTCGAGGCAGCCAGCCAGATATCACCTCCAGCAGACGCTTGGTGCAAGTCATCACCTCCTCCAGGAAGAACGCCATCCTGGAACACAGGAAAGCAGGGATCCAGGCTTCAATGGCAGCACATCTCCTTGTACCTCTCATTTACCTGTAATATACAGCTTCAAATCCATCACTTAGGCTCTGTGAGCAACCAAGGTGCCACAGCACCTGCTGGTGATTCCAGGGAATAATCCAGCCTGGCTGCCAGATGAGCAAGTGTTTGCTCCAGTGAGGAGAGGCAGCAAAGGGAGGGAGAGCCTCGGCACGGTGGCTTTGAGAAAACAAAAAGCCAAACTTCACTTCCTTGGAAGGTTAAGCAGAGGGGAGACTTCTCTCCATTCACAAATAAAGCAGGCAGGGAGAGGGAAAACTCTGACAAGTTAAAGCTACTGAAAATAACAGCAGGAACGTTTGAGGAGCAGGGCAGCTCCAGCACCCATCACGCTGCAACCCAAACCAGTTCTCCCAGTTGCAAGCAGGCAGTCTGCAGGCAGGCTCCGTTCCCTGTCATTAGGGAAGGGGAAGGGGAGCGTGGGCTGCAGGAGCCGAGCTGCAGGAGCAGAGCCGGGGAGAACAGCTGGCACCGCCCCGCTGGGTGCCACCAGCCCCGCGGGAAGGAGCGGCTCTCGCCTCGAGCTGCCGGGGAAACCACGGCCCCAGCCTGGGAAGAGCTGAAGGAGCCAACTGGAAGAGCTCTGGAGAGCAGCTTACCGGAGATGCTTCTCAAATGAGAGCAGCTCTAATTGCTGAAATGAATAAGGGAAGGGAAAAGGATGCTCAATACTCAAGGGTATTGCACAGAAAACTAGTATTTATCCACAGAAATAAATCCTTGGGATAACTTCCTTCTCAAAGCGCAACATTAGTCACTTGAGAAAAATTGCAACTGCTGTTCAAGTGCCTAATTATATTTAAGAAGCTGTAACAAGGTGGTGTAGCACAGTTAGCTGCATCCAGAGCCATTAATGGCATGTGTGGAGTTGTCAGATTCAGGCTGGGCAGGTAATTCTGGACTACAGAGCCCAAACACTACAGAACCACACCTTTTGTTTGGACAGAGATGCTCACAGCCCCAAGAAACACCCACTAAATATGAAATTCCCAGTCTCAAAAGTCACATAAATTACCCCACATCACCTATAGCTCTAAAAAGACAAAAGATATCCACTCATTTTTAATCTTGTTGTCTGAAATACAAAGTTTTATATTGGATAAAAGCCTGACACAAATCAAGCTGAATTTAAATTCCTTTATGCCAGTCTGACACTTGTTCTACACCTTTAAATATAAATTGTCTGTGAATGAGATTTTAATTCTCCAGCTTAGAATTCTGTGACTTGCAATCACAAGTATTTTGTGAAGCATAAAGAACTCTTCTCTAATTGCATGTGTTAAAATCTGTAAATTATACTTAAATTCACGGGAAAAGAGGAATTTGGGAGGATGGAACACACTGTGATTCACCGGGAGCCCACGAGAGGGTGCTCACAGATCTGCCAGTCCCCAGTTTAATGGACTTCCACTCACACCAAAAATTCTAACTGTATTCCATCGGAAAACAGCATTTCCAGCAAAGCACTGACATTTAAAAGCTGGATATAAAAGACTTTATAAAAGCTCTCTAGAGTAAGGACTGGGGTTTCTGAAGGGTTACAGGCTGTCAGAACTGTCCCTGTGCCCAGTGGCCAGCGCTGAGTACGGCTGAAATCACCTCCCAACTTCCCAGCCCTGAAAATACAGCCCCATTCTCCAGGAGCCGGATGGGATTGGCACCTCCAGGGCTGAGCAGAGAGCACGAAGGGGGAAGGGATGGCAGGCCCAGGGCACCCTGCGAAGGCAGCCCGGTGCCACCTGTGCCCACGCTCCCATCCCGGCTGGCACGGGCCCGGCTCTGTGGCACACGCCCAGCTCATGTCTCTCACCCCAACCCACACACCAGGGACTCCAGCGTTTGCATTTCCCTTCCTGCCAAGCCTCCATGCCAGGATGAATTCCTGTGGGAACTATAGCAACAAATCCACGGCTGAAGGCGAGGGGTTAATCCTGCCATGAGGACACTGCTTTATTTAGGGAGCTGCTGTCTCACCAGGGCAGGTGCACATTCCAGGGCAATGCCACGTTTCTCCTGATAATCTTTACCTTCTTGCACTGATTTTTTCGGAATGGGATTTAGCGTGGGGCTCCGCACTCTGGAATTACACGACGGAATTCTCCTCCTTAGCAGTGAATCCAGCTCAATGCTCCCAGCACAGGAAGTCAGGGGTGCATTAAATCCAGACAGCAGTGAGAGCTGCAGACAGATTTAATGGCTACAGGGCAGTATCAGTAAATAATGCAGTGTCAGTGGGCAGCTCAACGGGGCTTAAATGCTAAAGCATCTGAGCTGTTTACACAAGCTGGAGTTCAAATTAGTAACTTTGACATAAATGATTAATGGCTAATGGAGACTGTTACCATCATTTTTGTATTTACTGGCAGTTTAAAATCAATTCCCAGAGTTCAAATCAAAAGCTTTTGGCACAGCAGCAATTTGGTGGGATATTAAATACCAGATGTTAGAAATAAATAAAGGCAAACAGACTACATTGTTTTCTTCAGCATCAATACTCTGTATCAGTCGTGTTAACAGATCTGGTTCATTAGGCTCGAGGGGCAGAAAGCAATTTCTGCTCCTGGTCATGAGGAATTTAGGAAGATCCAATGTTGGCCACAGGTCTTGGCTGAGGATGGATGGGGGTGGCACCTCAGCAAGGCTGGAAAGGTGAAGCACCAGGAAAAGGGCAGTTCCTTGGTCAGACAACAGCACAGCTTCCCTTCTACTGCTGGATTGCACTTGCTTTCTTCATCCAGATGATTCTTTTTTGCTGCCTAGAAAGGTCCTTTTAAATTAATGAATCAACTCCCACCTCTCACTCTCTGGAACAGGAATAAACACACACTCTTCTGCCCTCAACTCTTCACCCACAAGCCTTCCCTAAAGCATGCTATCAAAAGCAACACATTTTTTGTAAATAAACTTATTTATAAGCAGTTTTACTTGAGGACAAGATGTCAAAATTATCTAGTGAACAAAACTTCTATATTTACACTAAATACTGGGCAGCTGCTGGGCAGAGTCTCTAGTCCCTGTTCCTGCAAGCCACTCCTCAGACTCCCAAGTGGAATCTCACACACTGTTGTACATTCAGTGACAACTTTTTTTTTTTAATACCAGAACTTTAGGATCTCTTACACTTCAGCTGAGCTCGTCAAAGTAGCTACATTTCAAGTGGGCAGAAGGACATTCTTCAGAGAACATTTACAGAGGAGATGACATCTTCCACGTGCTCACAAATGAAGCACCAATTTTTGTGTGCAGCTTTATACAATTAATTTTCGAGTGGCTCTTGTGCTAACAGTGGGATGCTCATCTATAGGTACTCCAATAATTTATTATCAGACACTTCAGAGGAATCAAAACATCCCTCTCCCTTGTAAGCTTTGCTCCATGAGGACTTTTGCCATTGCAGAACTCAAGTTTTAAGGCTTTTCTCACTGCCCAGGCTGTGACAGTGCTGTGCTCTCCTCCCTCCCACAGCTGGGATGAGCCAGGGGAGCCATTGCTAGGCTGAGTCCTGGATTTAATTACAATTTAGCTGATTTAAAGGCAGGGTGTTTAGCATCATGATAATGAAAATACAATGTGAAACTTAGGCAAGAATTTTCTGGTCTTAAAATAATCCCTTTTCCTGAAATTCTGGGATTGTGCCCAGCATTGTAGTCCAGTCTCCTCCCCAAAGATATCTCAGTGGTATTTGGTGATTGTCATTTGGGATGACATTTCTGCACAGGAAGTTCTGCACTGTTTCTGGTGAGAAGGAGCAGTCCTCACTTGGAATAGGATTTGAAGAGGAAAAAGATGATTTTCACCTCCCTGCCCAAAGGAACTGTACAGAGTGTATTTTAGGTATTTACTATAAAGCAAATACACAATATAGATTCAAAACATCCCTGCTGGTTTGAAGGACAGGACAGGGAAAGGCAGTGGTCACTTGCCTGGTTCCAAGGTAACCAGGACAGTTGGAAGGGTCTTGAGATCACAGGTCAGGTTGACAGCACAGAGCTGCAGTGAAGCCAAACCCCTGCACAGCCACTCACAGACAAAACCACTTTGCCAACTCTTGACTGTATAGACTGAAAACAACAATTTTCCTTCTCCTTAAGGAACCCATAAACCACCAGTTACAGAGCAGGACTGCAATAAAACTGTATGTATCTACCTATAAATATTTCTATGATTATAGCAATAATTTTTATAAATGTACAAAATAAGGCAAAAGCAATGTCCTATGGGGAAAACAAGTGGGGAAAACAACAAATTGAAAACTACTAAAATGAAGTAAGAATTCACCTGTAAAGTGAGTGAACACAAATTTTCTCCAAATACACCTTGACAGCAGAAAGCAGCACTTCTGCCAAGTAGTGGTTGTGCTGTTCCCAGCTGAGTAAGTTCATGGCCACCAAACCCAGACCACCTGAAAGAGCTGCCTGAAAACTGCCTAAAATTAAACTTCTGCCCCACTCAAACCAGAGTACAGAAACTTCTGCAAAGGGGAAAATGCATTTCTGATGCAAGAGAGAGGACAGACAAATAATTAACACAGATTAGAATGACAACTCTGCCAGTTCAACCATCTCCCAGTACAGCTTTTAACTCTCTTGAATTTCTGTATTTCCTAAAAACTATTCAAATTGCAACAATCAAACACACCTGCTAAGAAATGATATCTTTAAAAGCATTTCATAGATGGCTTCTCTCTACTCCACATGCCAGCTTCAATGTAAATCCACTTGCACAAATTTACATGCCCCGTGAGGTACAAATTCCTTCAGTGACTAAAGCATTAATTCAGTATTTTTTACCTTGACCCTTCAAAGTCAAAATAAGAGTGCAAACTGCAACCTCTTGTTTCTTTTGAAACAGCAGCAGAAATTGCTTCCAGCTCATGATTACAAAAGCATTTTGACTGACACATTCCTGACAGATTTGCAGAACTCCAGGAGAGGACACCCATTTGCACACACTCCCCTTATCCTGCTGTTGTGTCAGGGAAGCGCAGGGAGCACCAGGATGAGGAGGGCAGAGTGAACTGGTCCAGACAAACAATCAGCTCATTAACAGGTCGATCACCTGGGTTAATGACAGGTTACACGGGGTATCTGTGCAGATCACACAGCTCACCCACGAGAGCACAAGCTGCACTGAACAAAGTGCTCTGAGTGTGTGATAACCCTGGGGATGGACGAGCTGCCACAGCAGTGTCCTGGAAGCACAGAACACCCCAGCACTGGGGGTGACTGCCACAAACGGGGAACGAGGAGCTGCTGTTAAAACCCAGGCACCTGCAGTCAAGTCTGCTGAGGACACAGGAGAGACTCATGGGCAGGACAAGAGCTCAGGTGTGGGGTTGGCACCTCTAAGCACAGCCATGCCAAGTGCCAGCTCTTCTGCAGAGACAGAACAGTGTCCTTTCCTTCTGGGGAAGCACTTGACTCCTGCTGTATGTCAGACACAGAAAACATGACAGTTAACATTATCTCAATGTTAACTCATGAAACTTAAAAAGAAAAAAAATCTGGACAGACACAATGTGCCTTTAGCAATTTCTCTTCTTTGAGGGCAGCACTTCTCTTTGCAGCTCTGACACATAATATCAGTTTTAACCCCAGAACTCTGTACTTTTATCTCGGAGTTTAAAGGAGTGTTTTTTTGTGGGTGGGTTTGTTTGCAGGACAGATCAAAGTTTTCTGTTTGAATTCTGATGGTCCTGTGAGGAGAGAAGACGCAGTGACACGTGCCATCCCAAGGAACAGTAAGAGGAGCAGGGATGGGGTGCAGCTTCCATTTCCTTACGTGATTGCTATCAGAGTCACAATTCTGCTGCAATTCCTGCAGCCAGAGCTCACCCTGCACAAGATGTGCTGCAAGCCTTGGCTGCACTGACTCTGCTCTTCGAGCCTTACAGCCCATCCAAGCCAGTTCCTGGGATCTGTCAAACAAAATGTTCCTGAGCCAGGCACCACTGCAGCTCTCCCTGCCCCTTGCAGACTTTGTTCCACTTTCCTTACCTGATGGAGATGACGAGGGACAGCACTTCCAGCAGGATGGCGATGACGAACACCACGACGGCCGCAGGGGGTGGAGGGGACGCGGCCATGCCGTGCTTCAGGAAACACGTGATGGAGAGGATGAGGAAGACTGTGGTGGACAGGAACACGTCCAGGAGCGAGCTGAAGGTTGCACTGGCAAACGTCTTCACTGGAGCATTCCTTATAACCTGTGTGGAGCACAGGGATTGAGGGATGGGATGGAAAGGAATAAATGCTATTTTGCTGAATTCAACTGCATGATGAACAGCAGCTCCTAACAAATAAAGCAATGAAGAAATTTTGGCCACTTCATTAATCCAGTGTAAGCACTGGTTGGAAACAAGAAGCAGAAGAGGTGGTTTGATGGCTGTCACAGCTTCCTGAGCAGACTTTGTTGAAAAGAAGTATTGGTAGCACAGCCCCCAGGCCTGGGTTGATTTTTACACACTATTATGATACAGAAATAAAACAACATGAAAATTGACTATTCTGTGCAAATAAATGTTAACATAATAAGTAGAAGATAAGTTATGGGATATTTTATTCTATTATTTTAAAATAATTACAGATTTTACTATAACCGTTTTAGCACTGATGGTTAAGAAAACCCTCCTAACACCAGTCCACAGACACAACTCCTGTGGCAGAATTCACATCTCCCTTTCAGACCAGATTAAAAGCTGTGTAATCCAAACTGATCAGAACCCAGGATATCCAGGTCTGCTCCTCCATAACCCCTCACCACACATTTCCATCCCATCCTGGCCTGGCCCACTGCTTGTGCAGCTGCGCTTTGTGCTACTGTGGCTAGTCCTGCTGAAAACCAGATCATGAGCTCCACACATCCTGGCTTATGAAGGTGAGCCCAGTCCTAGGAGTGTTTGTATCTGCCCAAGAGACCAGAGAAAGAAAGCTCCAAAGAAATCCAGAAACTATGTTATCAATGCCACCATGAAGGCGCCCAGTTGGAGCACTCTGGTTTAATTTGGAAGTTTCTTTTGTTCCTCAGAACACTTCCTGTGCTCAGCAATACTGGGAAACAAACTTATTCCTCATTTATACTTCCCTGCAATCTAACAAATCCAGCCAGCATCACTTCAGTGCCAAAATTACCTTTTAACGTGCAGGGGTAGCAGAATCCTGCTCACCCACACATGAAGGGAAGCAGCACTGTGTCCCCAGGTGACAGAGTTAAAGATGCTCTAACAGTGCTAAGTAGTGCCTTCATTTCCAAATGAGAACAGATTAAGGCTCTTGGGAAGCAGAGCTGATTCCAGAGAGGGATCACAACCTGAGCCTGCAGCTGGCACTGCATAATCAGAGGTGAATTCAGGGGTGCTGGAAGTCACTTTCAGCAGCATTGACAGTCAGACCATCAGAGAACCTGGACTCTTGTCAAATCTATTTTCACTCTCCCAAAAGAAGATTTCATTGTTGTTTTCAACCAGAACTCTGCTAACATTAAAGCTTTAACAGGTTTTTGCCCCAGTGCTGCCAAGTTACTATTAGAGAGTGAAAATTCCCACTTTCAAGGAGGCTTATGTAGCAATTTTCAAATTATTAGCTTGCCACTAACAAAATGCACAGACACATTCCAGCTCTTTCTAGGAATTTCCTATATAGCTACATTAATAGGTCCATCTGTATATGCTTTTCTATCTCTGCTTTGCTTCTATTTCCAATCTTTCCACTGGAAACTACTTGATCTACTATTTTCTTTACAGTTTGAAAATTTTGCAGGGCTGCATCCCACAGGAAGTTTCTCCTTGTTGTTGCTACAGGAACTTTATGCAGAGAGATACCACTAAATTACAATGCTGCAGGATGAGCATGGAGCTCATGACAAAAATGAAGAGACTGAACTGCAACACAACTGGGCTTTCCTTTTGTCAAATAAAGTAAATTAAGTGAGGTGTCACCTGGAAGTATTGGAAAATAAGCAAATATTGCTAAGGAGAATGTGACAACACTGCTCAGAACTGAAAGCAACAAAGAGCAGAAGCAGAAATCCCACTGCCCTCAGGTGCAGGACACACTGGGAAGAAAAGAAACCCACACCTAATTTATCCTGATGCAGTTCTGCAGATGGATCACCCAAATCAACAGCTCAGTGCTGCTGGAAGGGAAGGGCCCATTCCCCTTCCTGCTGCCGGACGCTTATCTCGTGCTGGCTCTGGCACTTGCCAACCTCTCCAGAGCTGCTGCTGCTTCCACACAGCACAAACCAGCCCCAGATGGAAAGAGAAAGAGCCCCAGACAGAAAAACCAACCATGAATATTTCATGCTAGGCCAGTAAATGAACTGCTCACAGTGGGGAAGGCTGAGAAGCACCAGAGCCATTAGAAGGAGCAGGGAGAAGGAGGAGCAAGGAGGGCAGTGCAATTGCCTTTTCTTGGCAGCAATTTTTCAGCTACTGGTGGAAATGCAGCCTCAGTTCTAACTGACACCTAATGTCACTCTAGGTAAATTTAAACTTTCTTGATAGATCCTATCAGCCAGGCAGGAAAATCCAGTGCTGTGGAAAGCCTGTGATATTATTAGCCCCCAAGGGAATTAAGGAGTCTTTAGACTCAGTGCAGAATCCCGAAGAAAACACCAAGTTCCTTACAATTTACTGCTCCTTACAATTCCAGTGTTTTGAGCTGCCTGTATCTGTATGTAGCACACTTATGGAATTAAGAGATTTGAATTCAGTACAGGTTTGGATTCCACAGGGATAACCATGAGACTGTGACTAAACATGAATTAAATTCCAAGTTACCATTCTCGAAGTTGGTGACAAGACAAGTAGCAATTGGTCCTTTACTTTGGTAAGATATGGTCCTTACATTCTCAGCATGGTTCTCTGGCCACCCTAAAGACTTAGAACATTAACCTGAACATGGAGAAAATCAGTATACCTCAGATTTCCAGCCTAAACACTGGCCTACACTCAGGGCATGGCAAAAGATGCTCCAAGGGCTGGAACTCCTCTGCTCTGATGTCAGGCTTGGAATGCTGGGGTGTTCAGCCTGGAGAAGAGAAGGCTCCAGGGAGACCTCAGAGACCCTCCAGTGCCTAAAGGGGCTCCAGGAGAGCTGCAGAGGGACTCTGGATGATGGCCTAGGGTAACAGGACAAGGGGCAATGGCTTCCCACTGGCAAAGGGAAGGGTTAGATGGGATGTTGGGAAGGAATTGTTCCCTGGGAGGATGGGGAGGCCCTGGCACAGGGTGTCCAGAGCAGCTGTGGCTGCCCCTGGATCCCTGGAAGTGCCCAAGGCCAGGTGGGACAGGACTTGGAACACCCTGGGACAATGGAAGGTGTCCCTGCCATGGCAGGGGCTTGGAATAGGATCAGCTTTATGGTCCTTTCCAACCCAAACCATTCCATAATTTTATAATAAACTGCAAGGAGACTCTTTTCAGAGGCAGCAATATCAAGCAGCAAATCACATTTGACATTACATGACCTTTCTCATGAAACAACTGCAACAAAGTGTGTTAAAACCCCAAGGACAGACAGTGGCTTAGACAGATTACAGACAGAAACCAATGCCAATAGAAACACACCTCTTCCTGGTAGCTCGTCCTGTAGGCCATCTCCAAATCCTGATCCAAGAAGTTGAGGCTCAGCTTGTTAATAGGTGGTTTAAAGAAGTAATCTTTCATGAGGCTAAAGAGAGAAGACAAAACCAACATCAGTTTGTTCAGCTGTACCTCCTTCAGGCCCCCCCAGACTGTGGCTGCTGTTTCTAGGGATGCTGGCACTTGGCTTTGAAGTTCTTGTGGTTTTTCTTCTTTCTTGATCACCAAAGTATCCTCTTACCCACATCACTTGCTCAGTCAAAGGAAATATTCTTTAAATAAAGCAAACTTTTATACTTCCAGGAAGAGTCTAACAAGTCCTTCCAGAAATTTAACAGATCTAACTGATGAGTACAGATAACTGTAACATAAGCCAGCAAACAGTAAAGGTTAATTGCTGCTACAGACACACAACCTCTGGAGACACGTGCCTGTGGGATATTTGTGTCTTGGATGGAATTCTATGGCTCAAAGCAAGCCAAGGATGACAAAGGTGACAAATTGTTATGGGGGGAAAAAAAACCCTTTGCCCATTTTAGAAAACAGCAGTTTCTTGTTATTTCAGACACTAAAATAACTCAGTAACTCAACTGGGAACATTCCCTTAATGATCCAGGCTGCAGAGAAGAGATGGAGAGCTGAGATTTACTTCTGAAATGGGAGATCTGGAATGACCAGCACATTCAACAAAGGCAGTGACAACTAATGACATCAGGGCTAAGGAACCCAGAGGCAGCATCTACCAGAGGGTGTTTATCCCCTCCTTCACCTTCATCTTTTCTACAGAAGGTGAAAAAAATCCAACAACAACAAAAAAGAGGCTTCAGTCATTGGAAGTCGGGTTTATTCCCCATCCTCTGGAAGAAAACTAAAAAGCTGAGTCTTTAGAAAGATAAAAGTCGGAGTTTTGCATCAGCAGTATGAGGTTTATGAATGAAGTTTCCTGATGGCACTTGATCTGCCAGTCTCTTCTCCCCTGAGCAGGTGCCAGGGAGCTGCAGGGACTCGAGAGCACCGAGTGCTTCATGCCCAGGGTCACAGAGCAAGGTCACACCTGCTTGTGGCTGGGCCAACCCGTCCCCCTGCTCTGTGCAGCTTCCAAACACACCCCTCCTTGCCTGTGAACCTCCTCTCCTTTTCAAGAAAATGATTCCATGTGTTATTTACAGGGAATTGTTTCTAAAATCCCCTCTGAATCTAAAATGGGGTGCCTGCTTTTCCAGTGCTATTCCCACCCTGGGAACTGCAGCACCAGAGCCACAGGCAGAGTGGGCAATTTCCAAGCTGGTGACTCTGAGCAAAAACCAGAGATGCACATGAGGTCAAATTCCAAGCAGATGAAGAAGTTGAAAGAAATTTCCTACAGAGCTCGTCTGTGCCTGGATTCTTTTTTTTTTTAAGGGGGTTTGATTTCGGGGTCATTTTCTGTTTATTTTTATGGAACTCTTGCCTAAGAGGTTTTCTTGGAAGCTCCCAGCACAAGATGGCATGTGGGAAGACTTTTTTTTTTTTTTTTTTGAGATGCAAGATCAACCAAACACACATTCCCAGACTGATGCTAGAGAAGACAAAGGAGTCTAAGCATGAATATGGCCAATACTTGGTAACTTTTAAACATTCTGGCTTTCGCCAATACATAAAAAATATCAGGATACTCTGAAGGAATGACAGGATACATTCACTTGAGACACATCTCTCTCTTTCATTCTTGTCTTCATTCCTCACCTTTCTTAGACATTTCTAAGAGTATCTTATAATAAAAATTTTGAAAGCTTTTGGGTTGTTTTTTTTTTTAAGTACTGTTGAATCCCCTTTCTCCCTGCAGGGAAGCTCAACAGAGGTGGTAATGGTGCTGTTGTGCTGGTTAAAGACGTAGAAGGAACAGTCCAGCTCCACAGTGCAGCAGGAAACAGAAGGTGGAACAGGAATGAGCCAGGGTGAAGGCAGCATTCCCGGGGCCTTCTCAGCTCCCTCTCAGCTCATTCTGTCTCCAAAAGGAAGATCCCACTTGATGAAACAGTCAAGTACATAATCTGTTTCCCAGGGGGCCTCTGCCTCCCAGCACATTGTGTTCCCCATATCAAGCAAGTCTGGGAAGTGGGAAATGAAAGAAATGAACAAATTTTAAAATAATGAAGAAATATTTAAATAAGAAACTGCCCCAAGGAGGGGATGAAGGGCTGCACAGAACCCAGTTCTGGGGGAGCTTCATACATCCCTGAGATTCTGCTCTGGAAGTCTGAAGAGATCATTGTGAGTACTGCCCTGATCAGCATACCAGTACTTCCTTCTTGTACTTCAGAAGGTTTATAACCTAAGAAATACCTAATTTTTGTTGGAAACAAAAATCCTCAAACCAAGAATCCTTTGAGGATATTCCCAGTGAAATTAAATTCAAACATTCTAACTCTTACACTACAATTTTTTTTAAAGAGCACAATAATGTGCAGGTTACAATGAACAAAGCATAGGATTTTTACAGAAGTAAAGCCAGACTCAACGCTGAAAGTATTCACTGTTTGTCAAATATAGAGAATTAAGTTGTAAGAACTGGTAACTTTCATAAAAGGACTCTTTTGTAATGTACTAATACAAAGATGCCATATTAATACTGTCTTTAGTAATATTATTTTTAAAGAACATTGGAATTGTGCCAAGGTATCGGCTCCAAGGTGAAATCTTGGCATGCAAAAACCTCTCAGCCACACAGCTGAGCTCAATATCCCCAGTGTCCAGCATTTCCTCCCAGCTAGCCCCAGGCAGCTTCCTAATGCAGTCTACAGACTCCTGAATCCCCCCAGGATATGTTTAACCCTTCCCAGCTCTGCAGGAAGCCTGTGGGATTAATTTATGCACTTCATCACCACATCTGGGTCAAGCATTTTCTGTTAACAGGAATTAATATCCAAGTGCCTTGCAGTGGAAATCACTGCTCAGTGCTCAGGGAAGATCACTTGTCTTTGAACAACATCAAACCAACACAGCAGAACTCAGTGAAAATGGGGATCCTGTAAAGTGCCCATGAGGAAGTTTGGTCCCCTCCTTGAGACACCTCAAATTCCCCATTCAAAAATCCTCATAGATACTGGATTAATCAAGACCAACATTATGTTTTACAGAGGGGAACCAAGAACATTTTTTAAATGACTTATTCCATATTATTTCTCATTGAGAAATGTTGAAAAAAATCAGTGTAAACTGGTAGGCTTAAAGCATTTCGCATAGATCTAATTAATCAGAAGATTATTTTTGGAAAGTTATGTTTACATGAACTGAACTCAGTAGAGAAGTTTCCCTGGCAACAAGAAATGGCCCACTTAATATGGTAATGATGATATTTAATTGGGACCAAAAAAAAAAAAGCCAGGCTTTGACTGATCTCAAATCATGGCACTCCTTCTTCCAAATGAGAAAAAAATGCCCATTTTGGGAGTGGAGGAGGAAAGCACCAGAACACAAGAACTTGAGTGAGGTATCTTCAGCAGACCGACTGCATAAATTAAGCTACTTCTATAACTTACAGTTTGCAGCATGCTGGTTACATTTTAAACAACATTCCTATTTGTTCTGGCTGATTTCTGCCAACATCTGGACATTCCCAATCTGTCCATTTTCTAATATTTGGAAATATCACTTAAACCTCCATTCTCAGCCACTAATGACAGACCACACACTGAGAAAAATAATAAAGAACCCTAAATTTTGACTCAAGTGGCAACAGGAGAAAGGTAAACTGACAAAATCCAGGTGAGAGACTGGAGAGGGACTCCTCTCCCTCCTTCTCACCTCTCCCTGTCTAAGTCACGTTTCCATAAAGGTGATGTTGTCCCTGCTCCAAACAGCTGAGTCCACAGGAGAACACAGTTTCAAGGATATTTAGACAAAATACCCTCAATGTGAGTGGAAGCAATGAAACAAAAATAGCCATAAACAGTAACAAACTCCAGGTGTTTAGCTGCTCCAGTCAATTCACTGCCATAATGGAGATATGGCTGTGTGTTGACAAAAATCCCACACTACTAATTTTGAAGAATATTTCCTCTGCCCAAAATATGCTTTTTTGTTTGAAACAGAGAGAGAAACTCATTTTACAATATCTAAGTAGATAGTAGGTCCATGAGAATTCACTCCTATTAATTCTGTTTCCAAGACCAGTAGGATTTCATTATTAGTCACAAGTTATCAGACATTTTTCTTTTACTATTAAAAAATGTGAGTTTTGTGGTTCAGATTTTATGCTACACCTTAAACTGCAAAGGAAGGTACACACTACATGTATTAAGTGGACTTTGGATTATAAAATGGAGTTCAGCTTCATGACAAGTGATTTAAAGAGCACTTTCCCCTTCAAAGACTCAACTGAAGGAGGACTGACAGGAGGACTGTTCACTATGGAAGCAATGAAAAACTGGTTTTACTTATTTTAAACAGAAAGTTTCTGATGTCAAGTTTCTACTGTAGTTTAAGCAGAATAAAGACTAAAATCAGAAAACTTCTAACGTGTTGTATGCTGACAAGAATTACTGAAATCATACAAAAAGCCCACAAATACTAAAGATATGGGACCCCAGTACTGCCTTCTCACCTTTACAGGGTTTTCCACTGCACAGCTCCATTTTCCTTACCTGTCTTCTTTAATGACATCCACAAAATGGGCATCTGTCTTTTCTCGGATGTTTTTGAACCTCAGGGGGAGCAGAGCTGACTGGTCCAGGCTCACTCCGCCCCAGCGCCCCTTCTCCTGCAGCATTTCATACAGAGAGGTTTGGCTGTTGCTGAGCTTCTCCTCCTGGGGAGGACTCAGAAGTCCATTCCGGGTCTTTGGGCTGTGTCCTCCTGGAGCCTGGACAACAGAGAGCAAAACACACCCAGGGAATGTCAGCAGAACCGACAGGAGAGGTTGCAAGGAACAAAAACTGAGAGGAGCTCTTCCCTCAGCACCATGAGCTCTGCTCTGACCACAGGGACCAAGCTCCCCCTGCCTTGAATCCATCCACATCTCCTGTGCATGCATCCCCCACACCTCCCATGTGCCTGTTCAGGTGCCACCTTTGTGCTTTCTATGAACCAGCTCTCTAAGGAGCAGAAAACAAAGCACATTTTCATACACTCAATGACAACCAACCACAAGCCCAAATTTCATTCACTCATCTTACGGTTAAGATTCTTCTTAAAAGCTTTTAAAATACACATTTAATTTGTGCTGACTCTCCCTGGGTCATGAGACAGCTCACTCTGCCAGCCCTTGCTGATCCTTCCCCTGACCACTCTGGGCCTGCTGCTTTCCCAGAGGTTCCCTCTCTCCCCCACCTCTGGGAACATCTCATCCTACAACAAACACTCCTGCAAATTAAACTACATTTCCTTCTCTAAGATATACTTTTTTTTTTCTGGTTTTCTTTTGCCTTTGTGTTAGTTAAGACAACTTTAATTTTGATAACAGCTTACAACATGGCTTAGATACACAGTATCCCAATGCTGCTGTCATTGGAGAACACAAATTACTTTTAAACAAAAAATAAATTTATTTTCATGGAGCCTGAAATTCCCTCTTTTACATTTTGTTTGACCTAGACCAATATGTACTGAAGCAATTCCAAAAGAATTAGACAGCTAAGTGTGGTTAGAATGAAAATGAACTGCAGTTAGTCAGGATCATTTTCAGATGCAAACACAGAGCAAACTTGGCATATTTGAGTGTTCATCTCCCCCCCTCCATATCTTATCACTTATCATGTAGCATTTATCCTCATCCTGAAGCCCACTCATGACAGAAGTTTCTCCATTCCTGCTTGTACAGAAGTGACAAGCTCCTCCAGAAGACTATTCTTGGATGCCACCGCAGTGACCATAAATAAATACCATAAATATCATCACCACCCCAACCACGTGCTGAAATATGTTACTGATATTGTAAAATCAACTTCGTTAAAGTTAAAAAATATCTGCTTTCTGGCATGCAAAATCAATTCCATCTCCTTGTGTGATTTGTCCTGTGAAGCAAAGGAGGCACAGAACACAGAAAGCTGAAGGCAAAGGTTCAGACACAGCCAAGGAAGAGACAAGACTAAGGGGGCAGCAGGAGAACCCTGTACAGGGAAGAGTCAGGAAGCCCTTGGGCTTGGCTCCTGTCACAGCCAAGACCTCCAGAGCTAAAGCCATAACAAGGTGTGCTGGAATGGTTCCCTGGAGCGACAGGAAAAGCAGGAGGGCGGTGGGTTGTGCTTCCCCTTCCTCCCTCCCTCCCCAGGGGATGCGGGATCCCCACCCTGTGGGCTGCCCCGACCGAGGTGTGAGCCCCAGAGCCACGTGCTGGGAGCCAGGAGATGGAAGGATTCCCAGTCTGGTCCCTTGTAGCCCTCACAACAGTTGTTTTGGCAGCCTGCAGGTGTTCCCAGCACAGTGAGCAGCTGAGGAAGGAATAGGAAATGGGGTGGTTTCCTTGGTGTGCTGCAGACCATAATCACCAGAAGGGAAAGGGGATTGCAGCCACAGATCCCAGCAGGGGCACACAAAGAGCCCTGGGACAGAGGGACACTCCTTCTCACATAAAAGGCCACCAGGTTCTTTTCTAAGAGAAGACACTGAGCAGCTCCTGAGCAAGTCCTCCTACATCTCTGCCAGGTTATCCAGCCTGCCCAGAGGGAACAGGGCTATGGAGCATCCTGTAGAACCAGGACAAACCCCTCTGGTTTTGGGGTGAGGAGGACTAGCAAAGAGAAACCAAATCAACTGACCAACCAGCTCTTAGTGAAGAGCCTTCATTGTTTGGTGGGTTTGTTTTTTTAACTTACACTAAAGATTGTATTTGCTTAGAAGCATTTCCCAGGACAACCTAAGGCCTAAAGAAAAACTAAAAGTCATAGTTATTATCTTTCTCCTCTTCCTCACCACTCCAGCCACTTGTTACCTGAATACTAGAAACCAAGAACTCTCAGTTTTTGCTCAAAGAAAAGATTTGGACTCCTAGGCACTGTTTGCTTTCCCTGCTGTTCCTCAAGATCATCTGAAAAATGCAGTGAAAATTTCTTTCTTTCAAAGAAGGTCAGCATGGACTTTCTCTTTAGCTCCTTGGCAAAACCTCAAATCCCCAAGAAAATTCTTCCCTTCAGTCAGCTCAAGGTTTCTCTGTGCTCTGTTAATCTTAACAGGCAGGGATTAGAGTATGAAACTGTTTGTGTAGGAGAAAATCTCTATTTATTAAATGTTGTTAGCTCCAACGTTACTGGGACTTCTGAAGGCAACAGGCTGTAGGGTTTCCCTGAAAACTTGGAGGCTTGGTGGGGAGTTTCCTCTCATCAAGAGACAAGGAAGCTCCAGGGGCTGTTGGGAGTCATGGAAGTCCAAGGATATGATTAGATATCATTAAGATTCCCCAAAGACAGGAGACGTGAGTGCAGCATGTGCTGTGGGAAGGGAATAGAGATGGGTAGAGGGAGCTTATGGCTCTTCTTCCAAAGAGAGCTGAGGCTGCAAGGAAGTCTTGGGAACCAAATGCCAGAGCAACTTTGTGCATGTGGCTGTTCTTTGAGCTTTCAGTTCAACAGGCATTCCAGACTTAGTGAAAGCCATGACATAGCTCCCACTTCCCGAATCAAATCCAAGAAGGACATGAGATTTGGGCTCCATGGGAATTCCTCCAGTGAAATTACAGACCTCTTCCTCAACTCTGTATGAAAATCTCCTCCAAGGAAGGTCAGCTGACTTGCTGATTCACACACATGAAGCCAGTGCAGCTACAGTAGGAACAACTTAAACCAGGCAGTTGGCACCTAAGGACAATCAATCCCTCTTCAGTCAGTTCTTGGAGATCCCTGCACGTGGGCAGAGGCCACCTGGGGAAGAAGCATCTCCTGCCTACCATCTTGGCAGCCCAGGCAGATCTCCCACATGTTCTCTGTCTTAGAGATCTCAAGCTGGTTTGAGACAAGTCCCTGCTGACACCTCCCTCAGGGCTCAAGGGATCATGCTTTTTTTCTTTTCTTAGGCTGTTTCCTGGAACTCTGGCACAGAGCTGCTGTGTAACACACCCCTACAGCCCAGTAAAGCAGGCCCTGCTTCTGAGCTTACAGCTTCAGCATGAGACAACATGTCAAACACAGAGAGGGACAAACACAGATTAATGCAGTGGCTCAGCACTGGCAACAATGCTGGCAAGTTTTTCAGTCAGCTTTACAGGTGAGAAGAGCTGTAAGACAGACATGAAGAACAAGATCACTGTCTCAGAGCATGTCTACAAAGTGATTCTGCCCAGGGAGGGAAAACATTATATTTATTTGAATATAAAACAACCAGGTAATGAGCACTGGTCCTCAGTCTGCATTTAGCTTAACATTCAGGGAGGAGTGAGAGGTGATAGGCAGAGCAGAGGGGCTGCAAAGGCCACAAACAGGACGACAAACAGGCAGCTGGCGTGGCAGAGGAATTAGGGGGCTTCAGTGAGAGTATCTAAGCAACAGGCAAGGAAACTAGAGTGGCAGCAGCACAAGAAATATGAAGGAGGCTGTTTCTGTGGGTCAGGAAGGGATGCAAACTGACTTAAAGCTGTGAATTTTGTGTGTGAACAGGAACAATCTTGTCTTAGAGTGGTGATGCAGGAGATGCTGGCAAGACACGGAATGGTGGTGAGGTGACCCAGCCCCTGGTGTGAGGATGGAGAGTGTGAGAGTGCTCCTTAGGCCCCCCTCTTTGGGTACCATCAACATAGTTTAAAGAGTCCTAATTTTAGGTTCTTCTCTGGGTCAAGCTGAGCTCACAAAATTACTAAAAGTTTTGAAAATAGGGTCGGGGGGACTCAACTAAATTTTTGAATGCAAATCAAAAATCAAAATCAGAATCAATTCTGCTGCTTAAGAGCTTAGATAAAGGAATAGGGGCGGAAAAAAATAGAAAGCCAAGGGAAGCAGAAAATTAAGGGAAAAAGGGAAGTGAGAGATACTTCAATTACCTTTGTACTGTTTTTATGCTCATCCTGACAACCATTTTGGATAGCTCCTTCATCTATGCTGACATCGCAGTGGGGAGCAAGGGTGGTACTACATGAAGGGCAAGGCTGAAATGAGACAAAAGAATTTTAGCCAGGAATGTTCTGGTGTCCTTGTAGTATGATGCAATTTGTAATTCAGTCCACTTGTATACTTGCAGCATGGTTCAAAGATAAACAAAGCTACAGAATGGGAGGCAGGGAGCAAAATTTGACTGGAACAGAATGCACCATTTCAAAAATAAATCACAGATTTGCTGTTTGCTGAAGCTAAATCTAATCCAGGACAGCTTCAGTAGTGTAAGATCACAGATACACTGTGATCATTGTCCACAGGCAAAGGACTTCCCCAGGAGGAATAACACACTCTTTAGTAGGAGAAGTGCAATTTCCCTGGGTGAAACCTGCCTGCAAAGGGATCTGAGTGCCTAGGAGAGAAGACAGCACAAAATGCAACAAAATCCAGAAAAAACATGAAACACCATGATGCATTATGAATAGTCTGGGGAAATGGAAAGCAACAAATCTGAAACAAATAAAGGAAAATGCTTTTTCATACAGAGCCCTAAGACAAGGGAGGGGAGCTCAGGCTATCATATATTGTTGGAGCCAAACACCCAGCAAATGCCACAGGGAACAAGGAAAGCAAAACCATCAGGATTTGTACCAGTTTCAGTTGTGCATTTTGGAAGAAACCTAAAATACTGCACTTTGAGCTTTTAAAACAAGCTAATTTCTTCAAGTTAAAATGTAATCTTCTTTAGGGGAATTAGCCCTGGAATTGCATCTTCCAAGTTCTTCACTCTCTTCTCCAGTGCTGGCAGTGTTGAGGCAGGATCCTGCTCAGAGGGACTATGAGCAGCTCCTGGCAGCTCCTCTGTTCGGGGTGACCAGGCTCATCAAAGTCTGCTACTAAACACCACACACCACATCAAGTTTTCCAGCAAGAACTTGAGCCTTTTGTCACAAACTCAACATCCCATTTAATTTTGTCTGTTTGTTCTGGACACATTCAAGCCTCTCTACTCCAAACCCACAACTTCTGCCTTCAGGTTCACTCCCCATTTCAGAGACCAGCATGTTAAGTCTTTTCAGAACTAACTTTTCCTCTAATGCCCCTTTCCCACCTTTGATGTCCCACCTGAAAATACCCAGCATGTTTACTTTTCAGATGTTTCTCCCAGCCCACTCTTCCTGTGACATCTAAAAATTCACCAGTGCCTCTCAAAGGCTTTCATGTAGCACCTGGAGCCTCCTCCAACAGCAGTCCTGTCTGCTGCTCCTGAGTCCAGGCTGGGCACTGAAATTACTCAGAGTTTCCTAACCTGCCATCAGATAAACAATTTACATCCAGTTCTGAACCTGTGCTGTCTGAACAAATACCAACACATAGCTGAAGAAACTATGGAGTTGGTTCTCAAATGGTTTTGTTTAAAAATAATCGCTAACTATCACAAATGTCTTGGCCAGTTGGCGGAAGGCATGACTAGATGGCCTAAAAAATAAACTGGCAGTGGCCTAACAAGCCTAACTAACTAACCCTCTAGTAGTTAGATTTAGATTTATCCATGGCAAAAGCCAGGTGATGGTGACAAAAAACCAAATACCTCCAACAAAAAAAGAAGAAATCACTCCCTGTTTGATGCTGCTAATAAATTAGCAACACCACATCCAACACTCAGCTCCCAGGGTTAAGCCAGAAGACAAAGGGCCTGGAAAAGCAGCCTGACCTTTGAGAAGAGGCAGAAGTTCCTCTGCCTTTCCCCATGTGTTCAAGTCAACATCATTAACTTCCCTCTCTATTGTAGGCATTCAGAGGCTCAGTGTGCTGTGACCTCAGTGCCATGAATAAAACATTAATGCACTTCCAGCAAACACTAAGACAAGCAAAGGACTTTCTGTTTTCATACCAAGCAATCATTAAAACATTTTTACAACAGCTTATGATTCCCTGTCAAGTGAGGCATGTCATAAAAGATGATAGGGAAGATAAACTGATACCAAAACCACTTAGGAAAGGTAGAGTGTTTTCATTCAAAAAACCACCTGCTATTATAGATTTACTCAGAGCTTTTACCCTCTGTGTTCACCATTTCAGTAATGTAAACACATCTTATTGACATTCAAACTGCAACAAGGTTTGCAGTCAAATGAACTACAGATACACCAGAGGAGGAAATACAATTCCTTTCATGGATCAATTGCTGTTTCATTCTCCCTCCTGACTTTCTTTTACAGATCTTGTCCTCTAGAACATCCCTTCAAGCCCAAAATGTGAAAGTCATCCTTTGCATCCAATATAGCCACTTATTCCCTTTAAAATAAAAATATTTCAACTTGCCTGTAATTTTGCCTCTCCTACTTAAGTCTCTTTTGCAGAGCTGGAGTCATCTCCTCCTACACTGACACCATTTACAGCTTTGTATTTAAAACAGTCGGCATGTAAGTCATGATTCTTTTGCAAATTATTATCTCCAGACCCTACCAGCAAGTTGCAGGCTTTAAAAAAAACCTTCACGAAAAGCTCAAGAGCTGTAAAAAAGAAACCCACTCCTTTTCAAAAATTGTGCATGATCTCTGATCAAATTGCAGTCATATCTTGTGGGGTTTTTTTAACATACATATATATTTAAAGCAGAGGAGGGGAAATTTAGATTCGATACAATGAAGAAATTTTTTACAATGGGAGTGGTGATACACTGGCACAGGTTTGCTCAGTGAGGTCATGGCTACCCCATCCCTGGTAGTGTCCAAGGCCAGGCTAGATGTAGGGGCTTGGAATAACCTGGGGGAGTGGAAAGTGTCCCTTCCATGTCATGGAAAAGCAGATGGGCTTTAAGGTCCTTCCAACCCAAACTATCCCATGATTCTGTGATTCTCCCCAGGAGAGAGAAGGCTGCTGCACGTTACCCTCAAGAGCATGCTGTGGAGACAGGAATCCCTGGACCTGGCTGTGCTGGAGAGGCAGGGATGCTCCACACTCCTATGCTGCCACTACAGCCACAGAACAGGTTGTTAAGCCAGTGCTCACACAGCTGCTCCGTGGTCCCCACTCTGACATGAGCAGGATGCTCATGGGATCACAGGGAAAGCTGGGCTTGGGCTCATCCAGAATTCCCTGCAGCACCAGGGATGTGATGCTCAGGAATCACAGCTGTGAGGCCACTTGGGAAATCCCTGGTCAGAGCTGCAGAGCTGAGGGTGATGAGTAAAACCAGGCACCTCTAGACACAAACTCTGCAGTAGCTGTAGCACAACAGGGTAGCCAAGGGAGCTGAATTTGGGCTGGCACTTGTCTGAGATGCTCTCCTGAGCAGCTTCTTTTAGCTTCTCCTTCTCTTACTCACAGCCATGCTAGTACTTTTGCACTCTACAGACTTTCACTCAGCAACGAAACACTTCAAGGGCCAGGAGGTGGATTGCAATGATTCTTGTGAATCCCTTCCACTCACGATATTCTAAATAGCAATTAACACCCAGCAATAGTCCCAGAACATCAGGGACAAAGCGTGATGGGGCAGCAGCATGTTCCACATCACATCCCAGCTGCTGAGGAAGAGTGGTACAGCTGTACCTGACCTTGTGCAAGGTAAATCACTCCACAGTTTAGAAAACACGTAACAGAGTTGATCCTTAACCACAGACTTCATCTTGCACCTGGATCATCTTAACAAGTACCGACCCAAGTCCGTACATAACCATGTTATCAAGCCCCAGCTGCAGGTGGGTCAGTCCCATCCTTCACTGCAGTTTCAGTCCTCAGCCACAGCCTCCTCTGCTGTCTGACATTCCCAAGGCATCCTCACTGTTTCTCACGGAACAGCAGCCACAGCTCCACTGCTTGGCTTCATCCCTCCTCTCTCCCTTCTGCTCCACACAGGCAGCTCAGCAATCCTGCTCCACTTGGCACATTCTTCTTCCTTCACTGCTTGAAATGAAGGAGTTTCTGTCACTGCCACACCTGGACCTCAGCACGACCACAGCCTGGGCAGCACTCACAGGTTTATCTGTACAGCTCCCCCCAACTCTCAGATGTATTGTCCTGCCTTATTTGCCATTGCCTTCACTGAAAGGCAAGAGAGAGATGGAAAGCTGGTGCCAGTAGGATGCCAAGTATGTTCTTTCTTACACAGGAGAAGGAATAGAAACATATCACCAGCAACTTGGATGCTGTCAAACTACACTCTGTACATTTTGGGGACAGATAAAGATGGCTAAGCTCCCTTCCGTAGTTCTCTAAGGAGCTCACTTGACATTGGACCATCTCTTTGGGTCAGCCCTCCAGCTGATCTCACCTGTAACCCAGTGTTTTTACTTCAAATCTTAAAATTGGGAGCAGAGGCAGGGTAAAGGTGCCCTACTCATGCTCTCCTAACCCAGGAAAAAATGAGAAGCAGTAAAAATTAAGTAACATGAAAATTATCCTCACATCAACTCTGTCAGCTGAGTCTCAAACCTGAGTTGAAGAAATCCAGTCAGGACTGACCACATTGAAGTGTAAGGACAGGGACCTGCAGATGGCCACCCCTGGCTCTGACATTTGTGCCCACCTCAGGTAGCCCAGGAGAAGGAATTCTTAGCACAAATTAAAAGAGAGAATAGACATCTGTTGTTTGGGAAATCTGTTCTGAGATGGAAGATGGAGAGTAACAGCAAAGCTCTGAAGCAATACACATTGTTTCACAGATTTCCTTGTCAAGAGATCTTGTGAGAGGTGTGAACATAACAAAGTGTCATCATTCCTCCAAGCTGAATCCATACAAATCATTGCCCTCAGCTCCAGATATAGGTTTCTAGAACAAGCAAATAAACCAATCTCCCAACCCACCAGAGCATTTTCTCCCATCACAAAAACAATCCAATTATCTTTTGCAGGGCTGTCTGCTGAATACTCATGAAAAGGCTCACAGGTACACGACCTTCATGACAGAGGAATGGCAGAATGGCAGAAGCAGCAAAAGCAGAAAATCACAGAAGTTACAGTAGCTGCATAAATCACATTCTTCCCCCCCCCCATAAAATTCAGACCATTGAAAAAGCATCACTGAACTCTCAGTCCTGAAATATAAATATTTATTAGAAACCACCTTTGAGAAGTGCTCGCCTTATTTTAGGGATTGTTTGCCAAGTGGGGAGCAAGGCATTTGACTTGGTAAATTTTTCTTCCCTCAAACTGTTTTGTCACTCCATGTACACACACCCATACATATGTAAATATGTAAAGCAGTGCATAAACAAGCCCATAAGATTTCCCCAGCCCTGCCTTGAGATCTGTGCTGCTGGGCTTTGAGAGGACAACTCACCTTGGGCTTTTCCACCTGTTTGGTTGTCTTGGTCAGGTCGCTGAAGTTCTCGGCTGACGACGTTCCCGGTGTCCTGGCTCCGTCTGCTGACTCCAAGCCTGGAAGCAACGCTTGAGAACAGCTGCACTGGGGCTCCTTCACCTTCTGACCTGAGATCAGATAGGTCTTTAAACCTACAGCAAACAGAAACGACCAGTCAGAGCTACAGAAAGACAAAGAGAACACTCCTTTGGGCTGCTCAGACAGTGACAACCAAAGCACTACCAAGACTCAGGAATACAGCACACAAAAAAGACAGTGGCTGGAAAAACGACCGGGAATACAAATATGCTCTGTGCAAAGTGGTGGCAAAAAGGGTTCCCCAAATCTGCTGTTCGAAACACAAGAGGTGACTCTGACACACAGCAACATGTACTCTCTTTATTCCATTTTCACTCATGTACTTCTGAAAAACCCAGCTAAGACCTTATGTATTTGCTTCTAAGTCATAATTTGAGCTTTCACTTTAACTCTTTACTTCTGGAAAGGATCTGCAGCCTGGTTTTCACTGATATCTGTATTAATATTCTACTTCTGAAAAAGCAGCATGTACTCCTTCACTTGCCAGAGAGATGTCGTGAACATTACTTAGTGCTGGTAGCACATTGAGAAAGGAAATGGCATTTAAGTGCTAGAAATTCTGATGGGTTTTCATAGTTAGTGCAGACTTCACATTTTTAAAGAACAAAATCAATCTCCCTCTCTCGCACGTACACCCACACACGCCCTCTGCAACTGGTGTATGAATTGAAGCATAATTGGAAAGCAGATCCAATATTAAAGGCCAGGCTGGTAAATAGCAAGTTGTATCAAGCTGAGCTGTATCAAAAACCTGTTCAAAACATGAAAGATTGGAATTTCATTTAACATAGCACTTCTTTTACATCCTTGAACTTTGCGCTGTGGTGTTCTGGGCTATTTCTAGACACAAAGCCTAAGAAGGAGCTCTTAATCACAGCTTTCTGAATTCACAGGAGTTCATTTGATTGCCACTGGATGGGCAATGTCCTGCTCACCACGGAGGGGCACCAATGTCCCCCAGAAAGAGTGGAGGGCACCAGCGTGCAGAAGGGCAAAGCGTTGATCTTCTGTGGTGCCAGAGCTCACGTTCCCAGGGGATGCTGCCCCAAACCCTCCCTGCCCCAGGTTCCTGGGATAGCTGCTGGGTCCCACCTGGGTCAGCTCTGCATCCCCTCCCTACCCCTGAGACTTGGCTCCCAGTGCAGCCAGACGTGGCTGTCACAGCCATCGACCCATTCAGCTGGCTCCATCCACGGGGTGAGCGCTGGAAATAAATGTGCCAAGTTGCAGCCTGTGGAAGAGGGCAGGCTCCTGCTCCCTGTGATAAGGTCACTCATAACCTCCTTCACAGACAGAAAATCATATTCCATAAACCTTGCTTTAGGTCTGTAATGCACAACACAGACTGTACGTGGCCAAAACCTTTCCAATAAAAATAATTCTGGCACACTAAGAGCAAATTTGCAGTTTCTCTCTTTATTCCACTCGTAGCTTCAGCTCCTGAACATGACAAGCAGCACAGGAAGCCACATCCCTACCCACCATGTTCCCCTCAGGCTCCAAAGCTGCTGGGAAAGCTCTGCTGCTCTCACACAGAGCTCCAAACCCAGCGCACTTGCTGGCATCTCGAGATGTTTGCCATAGCCAATCTTTATTTTTATATCATTTATAGTAGTGCTCGGATTTTATTTGGCAGTGCTGCTTAATAGAATCCTGACTGCTGCTGGCTTCCAGATGTCAGGCTCTCTCCTTCAGACTTCTGCTGATGGGGGCTGTTGTTTGAGGCATTCACCACAATCAGCTCACAATTATATGTTTACTGTGGTAAAGGCTGGAGCATTATCTGACTACTCCTATTTTTAAAAGCTACCTTAAAGCAACAGAAGTAATTTCCCTATTCCTATTATTCCTCCAATTCTTTTCCTGAACAAACATCTTTTCTTTGTTTATTGTACTTTTGAAAAGGCACTTTTTATGTCTTACTGTGCTGTGCAGGAAAATTATTTTGTCAATCTTGTTGCATGCAGTAAAATTATCTCCAGTTTGAGCTCCACACCGAGGAAAAGGGGGAAAGGCTACAACACACCAGACACTGCAGATGGATTTGGGAAAGCAGAATCCAGCCTGAAACATCAGCTCCTTGACCCCAGTCCCCACCTTGTCCTTTCCATCCCGGGCAAACCCAGCCCACAGCACATCAACAGCAGCCACTTTGTCCTCCAGGCTTTAAAGGTGGCTAAAATGCTTGTTTGTTGGCATCAAGGACTCTAAAAATCTCTTTATTCCCTCCTTGTGCCCCCCAGCCCCACCACATCCCTGTGTAAGGAGTGTTACTCAAAATTTGAACTGGGACAGAGAAAAACGAATATCCTCTGTGTGTTTTGTATGGAGCCAACAGGAGAGCCAGGAGGAGAAAAAGGTTCTTTTTATTAAGTGTTGGAAAACGAAGAGGTGTAAAAACCTCTCATCTTTACCAAACTTTACTAACATGGCCTAGCTAATACTTGTTTGTTATTAAATCCTTATGATGGGAAAACTCCATTTGCTTCAGCGTTCCTTGGAACTCTGTACACTTCACAAAGCACCTCCTGGGCTGAGTCTGAACTACTTTGGTATAAAAAAGGGTCATTAATTGAGTAGAACTGTACTGGTGTAACTAAAATGCATCATTTGAGAAGAGTGTTCTTCCTCCTTTGACATTTCCAGGGAATTAGTAAAACCAACACTGTCATTTTCCACACAAGCAGTGTAGGGAGTGAAAAACATCCACACCAGCACGTTTAAATCAATTAAGTAACACGACAATAAGGAATGAATAAATAGAGGAGCTGCTATTTTATGTGCAAATGCAATTTTTGGTCTGTGTTGCTGCGCAACGAAGTAACTCAAGACATGGCAATGCAGTAAATGATATGAGGTGCTTGTAGTGCTATTTATAAAGGCCAAGATCAATCTTGTACTCACTTCCTTCCCCAAAATTTTTCCAAAATAAATGCTGAAGCACAACCTCAAAGTGCCTGATAGCAAATCTGTCCTCTGGCAAGCTTTAACCTGCAATTCTGCTTTTTCTAGAGGTGGTCCTTGGAAGCAAAGACAGGGAACAGGCTACAACAACCCCAATAAACCAACTTAACAAAGTAATATTTTCTGCCCTGTGAAAAAAACAAACTGTCTCATGTTTCTCTGAGGAGCACAAACCATTCCTTTCACTGCTCTTGAGGGTCTGAGATCCTGCAAGCATTATAAAGAATAACAGCTCCTGCACACTGAGCCAAAACACTCATTGCTTGAAGTCATCTACTTTGAATATTGACATGGCAGTGTTTGTAAAGTGTATTTTTGACAAAATAATAACAGATGAGATCTTCATAGAACGACTGTGGGTTTCTTAGTCCTACTACTGTGGAATTTTAGAAGCATTAGTGAGTCTCTGTACTTGGCTCCCTCCTTCACATCGCCTTTCTTTGATCCCTGGCATTTCTCTGAGCTTATAAAAACAGAAAACCCACCTCAACCACTAAAAACCACTCCTAATAACAAGAAAAAAATCACATGCAAGTGCTCACACACAAATTCTTTTCCGTATGCACAAAAATAAACAGGAGCTATTATAAATAAGGCTGTGTATAAACATCCCAGGCTTCCCCCAGGTTGTGGTGGCGTGAGAAAAGCCGGTGGCTGTGAGCAAAGGGGAATTCAGGAGCACAGGGAGAGGCTGCAGCTCCCTCCTGCCACCCCAGGGACTCCCAGAGGAGCCCTGCAGTGAATCCCCATCCCCAGCACTGCCTGCAGAGCAAAAACACCCCAGGTAATTTGTGGCAAGTTACTTGCCAGGAAGGAACAGGCAAAGGGAGAGGAAAGATGTTCTGAACCTTGCAGTCCTTAATTCAGTAATTTATTCCTCCCTTTCAGCTCATTCATCCTCACGACTTCAGGCCAGAAGTTGCTGTTACCTAGTCTAATCTGATTTCTACCTTAGGAGAGGACATCCCTCCATGCATCTGTTTAGGACAGGATGTCTTTTCCTACAGGAAATAAAGGATTAACACAAATACTGATAAGAAATTCTTGGACAAAATATTAAAGTTTCAATTTCTGATGCTTCACCTGTTTGGAACTGGAACTTTTTACCCCTTTTTAGATAGCACACAGGAAAATTTCTTTCTTGAGCAAACATTTTTACACTTCTCATGTCTCTGTGAAAGGAAATTCAAATTATTTGAAACCCTTCTCAGCACTGATTTGAAGATACACCAAAAAACAATGGAAACATTTCAGTCACAGACTTACAGATTCATTTAATCAAACTATAATCCCACTTTTCTCATATATCCCTGTTCCTTCCTCCATGGATCACTTCAGCTTTTTAGTTGCAGCGTGGGCAGTTTAACAGGTGAGCATCCTTTTCTGATTAAATGCTTGCCAGTCCACAGCCCTCTGTGCTGGGAGACAGCAATATTCCTTATAATGATGTAATAAAATCCAAATTGAATTGATTGCAACCCCTTTGACCAAACAGCTTTATATTAATGCTGCTCTTTCACTGTTTAACTTTCCAACATTTCTCTTGCAGTCTCCATGCTTTAACCATTTAATCATATCTCAGGTCTGAGCTCCTTTCTGAGCTGATGATAAACTCACTTCTGGGTTGTGTTTCTCTGCAATCCATCAGCTTTCTGCTTTCTTTTTTTAGAAAGACAATAAAACGTTTTCTCTGCGCCTTTTAAAGACATCTTTGCACTTCACCAAAAACCTGGGAGTGAAAATACTGATATTCAGGCACTGCCACCCTAGGGAAAGGAAACACAGACCTACTGTGAGGTTTCCTCACACAATAAAAGGTGCTGCTACACCCTTTCATTAGACTGACTTGCTCTGTAAAATAAATTATTTACTGTGATTTCTGGAATGACAAGCAAATAGTAATTTGAAAAATCCCACCAATGTATTTACTTCTAATTGCAGTCTTTTTTTGGCATCTCATTTTTCTGTGCTGATTGGTTTGTTTTTTTCTCTTGTCAAAGCTTGAATGGTTTTTCAGGCACTAACCTACTGTTCATGCTTGAAATAATACAGCACATAGCACCAGTCCAGGAGCTTTACTATCCTTTGGGTCCAAGCTGCTGCTGAATCTAAAGATGATTTCCAGTAGCAAATATTCTCCCTCATTCCCAAAGTTCAACAGTTGCCAAATCTGTATTTATGAGGACTGTCTTCTCACTTTATTGGAGCCACTTTGCACAGGGAGTTCACACAAATGTCTTCCTTCCTCCCAGCACAACACTCATCCACTGAACTGGGAACTGGGATTTTACACCACAACAAAAAACCTGCTGTTTTGTCACTACTCAAGGTTTAGTTTGGGAATTAGGGAAAATTTTTCAGAGAAAGGGTTGTCAGGCATTGGAAGGGGCTGTCCAGAGAGGTGGTGGAGTCACCACCCGCAGATATTTCAAGGAATGACTGGACATGGCACTCCGTGTCTGCCTGACAAGGGGACTGCTCACAGACTGGACCTGCTGAGCTCGGAGGGTCACTCCAACCCAACTGATTCTGTCATTCAGTGAATCCCTCCCCTCTCATCTCTCCTGCAGGCCCAGGGGCAGCCCCAGAGCCCGCAGGAGTGGCCAGGGCTGCATGGCCAGCCAGGCACAGAGCAGCTCCTGCCAGAGCCACCGGGAGCCCCTGTCCTGCCCTGCACTGTCCCTTCCTCCTGTCCTCCTCGTGCTGGAGCAGCCTGGGCCCTGCCAGCCAAAACCAGCAGATTTATCTACACACGCTGGATTAAATTATTTTCTGACCCAGAGATGGGGTAACTGAGAGGTGTTTTTAAAACCTTTATTCTACTTTTAGTCTCATGAGAAGGGTGAGACAACACCGAGGTTATAATTCACACTATTACAATTAGAAGCTAAGTATTTCTTAATTACAGTATACTCTAAGTGTTTCTTGGCTTATCAGCTTTTGCTACACTACACTGTAAATGCCTTAAAGCTAATAATCTAAAATTACCTCTTGTAGGTTTCATTACAATGCATCTTTTATAGTTCTATTTCTCTAAAGTATTTAGGTTTTTTAGTAAGACTATTTTTTGAATATGCATCTTTTATAGTTCTATTTTTCTAAGGTATTTAGGTTTTTTTCAAAATAAGGCTATTTTGAAACTTGTTTCTAGTTCTGTTTCTCTCTCAACAATGTCTGTCTTATTCTATAGCATTTCTCAGTCAACATTTATCTCAAAGTTTACATACAAATGCATACTATGTGAACCTTCTGTCAAGATTTAAAATTTTTCTACAAATCTATTTCCCCCACACACACACAATTAATGAAGACTTCTATGTTAATTCTTATAACCCATAAAATGCTTAACTATTTCCACTTCTCCTGCACAATGGGGTGTGTGTAACGTCACACATGGGAGTTCACTGAACACTTCAAGATCAAATACACCTTAAAGATCCCCACATCATCATATCCACTCTTGAAAAACAGGGAAGCACCAGTAAAGGTAAACACAATGCATCTGACTGCTCTGATGAAGTCTGTGCAGAATGACATGAAAAAAAAATTAGGGTTTTTTTCCTGTTTTAAAGCCCTAAAAATACCCCTAAGTGAATTCCAGCTTTTAATCTCCAGATATTTCAGCGATAAAGCTGGAAGCCACAATCACACCACTGTCTTTTATACAGCAGGCTTTGTGTCGCTCACACTGCAGGACTGCACAAAAGGCCTCTGGATGACTCTAGAAAAATTGAATTTATTTCCCCCAACCTGCAAAGAAATGAAGCAAGTCGCACCCTCTAACCCACAGAAACCACTTCCAGCTCAGTGCAAACAAAAGCACATAACCCAAAACACGTGGATCCCAAACAGGCCTACCTGGAAAAGCACTTTGAATGTATGGAGCAACATTTCCTGTGGCTAAAATGAGAAAGAGAATTTCTGAGCCAACTTGCTATCTTAGGTCTCTGGAAAGCAGAAACAACCATAACAAGAAACAGAACTTTACAGACTGGAAAGACAAAAGAAAATCAAAAAAGCCAAAGCCCCAAACCTATCCTCATAATCTCCAAGGAAGAGCTGAAAGAGCCAGAGAAACCAGAGGCATCTTCTGTATTATGGTAAACTGCTGCTTTCCTTATGCCTCCTTTGTTTAGCAAAATACTTATTTTTGATCTTTTGACCATCTAACACACAACAGTGGGTTTGGAAAATGCTGATCAACAACACATGTGTAATTCTGGTATTCAACATCTGCCAATTTTAAGCGGGGAGCCCTGGACCCAAACCCACAATTTACATTTATAGTTAAGCTGCAGAAAGGAAGTTGCAGGCTGGTAGCCCATTTGCCTTCAGTCTCTTTTATCTTCTTCTCACCTGGGTGAGACAAAATAACCCAGCCAAAGGAAAAACACAGCATATATATATATTTAAACTCTCCTGGCAGATGAAAGATTGGCTGAAGACAGACTGATCCTTCCACTGGGCTTTATAACTGCCCTTATTTACATTCAGCTCTACCAACTCTGCTGGTGCCCAAGTGCCACTGACCACAGCCTGAGAGCAAACAGCAGATGAGCCCATTCTCTGCAGTGACTCTGGGTTTTTAACTCATTTTTTCACCACAGTACAGCTCACAGCTTGTCACCTAAATAGCAGAGCAAAGCAGGTTTAAGGAAAGGTAAGCCTGGTTTAAGGAAAGTTAAGACTTTTGCAGTCTTGCCAGGGGCAACAGCGTGCTCCACAAGAGAAGCTTGAAATCCGGAAAATTTACTAACATGCTGCAGAGAAGAGATTCTGTCCTAAGGGTTTTTCACAAAACTTAGGAGATACATGATGTTTCTGCATTTAAAGCTAAAAAGAGGCCCTAATTCCAGCTCTAGGATATTGGGGATTAACTGGTAAAAATACTGTCTGGCTTTTACTGACACTGTTCAGCCATCCTGTAAACTCTCCTGCAGTCTGGGTCACGAAAACAAATTCCATGATGCAATCCCACGCCTGAAAAGGCATCTGCTATTATTTTATTGACATTATTTTTCACATTTATTGACAATCCCTTTGGCCTCTGTGTTAATTCTAACACCTGGAAAGGAATAAGCATGCTAAGAGAAACTGAAAGGTTTGAACAATGCAGGTGGCCAAAGCACAAGTCACCCAAGCATGTGAGGGCATGGCACTTGCATGGGGGTCGAAACACATCAAAAATTATTATATTCTTCCCACAGAATAACTTTCCTGGAAATAGAAATAATAATAAATTAGAAACTGAATCTAATAAAGACACAGCCCATTCAGAATTCATCATTACACTGCTGGACTGGGAATGAGGTGCCAGGGCAGAGGTGGAAGAGCAGAAGCAAAGAGCAGCAGGGATGGAGATCGAGAGGCTCAGCCCCAGTGCAGTCACTCTCCAGCACTGCCCAGCTCCCTGCTGCACCCACTGCAAACTGGGAGCTGTGGGATGGAGAGGTCCCTCCTGTGGGTGTGGCTGCAGTGATGTAAAACAGATGTAAATACACTTTAGACACACAACATGCCTGTTGGGCACACTCAGGACTCTGTGCTTCAAGGGAAATTACAAGGTATAAAGAGAGTCTTTTCCCCCTAGTTTCTTGTTCAGGATGCAAATGTGAGTTTGGAGGTTTTTCTCCCCCCTCATCATTGACAGGAAGGTACCTCAGAGTCCAAAACCAGACAGCCAAGGCCATAACCAACCCTAACAGCTCCAAAATGTCAAACACAGGGCACAGATCAGCGCCTGGAGCTCTTCTGTGACACAAATCCATTACATACATCCCTCTCCATACCTGAAATTCCTGCTGCATGGTAACAGCATGGAAGCCAGCAGGATGACAGAGGAAGCCTTTGGGAATAGCTTTCTGCACAGTCTCTCCAATCCAAGCTTTTGGGCAGGATCTGTCTATGTTTCCCTGGTGAATTTGCACATGTGGGAAGTTCTGACATTCCACATCGCCCAAAGAGCGCAGCAATCCTTTGGGATATGTAGAATATGCTTCCAAAACTTCCTTTTATTATAAACAAAAACGTGTTTCCAACTTAAAACTACTGTGGGAGGGAAACAAGCAATCTGAACACAGCACAGGAGATATCTCCAAGGCAAAGACTTCAAACAGTCTACTTAAACAGCAGCATTATAAACCAGAGATGTATGGACAGATAAGGATTTCTCAAGAAAAATTCCACTGCTCTAGACAGGACAATTATATAAAGCCACAAACATCCCAGAAAGACATCATATATATTACATTTTCTTCCCACGCAGTAGCTGGCATACATCAGGAACTATGGATGGCTGCACCAGTCTCTGCTACACAAAGGCAGAATTAAAAAGAAGTCAAAGAGAGGCTCTAGGTGCAAGTTTTCTTAGCTCCAGGCTCTCACAAGTGGAAATTTATTAATTTTAAACTAAAAAGGCGAGGCCACAGTGAAAGCAATTAGAAGCTTATTAGAAATCCCACCCAGGAAAACTCCACTTAGGACCAGAGGATGCCACCTATCTTTTTGATTGATATTTTAGAATTAATGAATAACAAACATGCAGGATGGAAGAGAGGATTTCAATAAAAAACAATAGTCTGATGCAACTGGAGCCTGCTCAGCCCATAGTAACCAAGTGAGCTATTGTGGCTCTCTGGACTAACACTTTTTAATAGAATCCAGATTCAATTTAAACAAAACTTTAGAAGCCTGTTTTGTTATCCTGCTGCAATGGCTTTGTGTTGACAGGACTACGATCAGGCAAATTCTTTCCCTCTTGCATAATGCAGGTAGCTGGATGTGACACGCTTAATCAGCGTTTTATAGGGACCAGGGCAACCCCACAGGCTGGCAGTGCCCTCGTGCTCCAGGGACTCACAGGGAGGTAAAACCCAAATCAGTAACAATCCATGTATTAGCCTTAAGACCTACTCAGAGAACATAAAATATTTGCCCTTAAGGGATCAAATTGAAAGTAAATCTGCATATCTTAGATAATTCCTGCATTTAAAATATAGGGTTTTTTTTAAAGTTGCATATGTCTGCATATCAGTGCTCCCAGTAAAGTTAATCTGGGGTCCCCAGCATAGGAAGGACATGGACCTGTGGGAGTGAGTCCTGAGGAGGTCACCAAGGTGATCAGAGGGATGGAGCAGCTCTGCTTTGAGGAAAGCCTGGGGGAACTCGGATTGCTCTGTCTGAAGAAGAGAGCCTTCGGGGTGACCTAACTGTCAGGCCCTTCCAGGACCTGAAGGGAACCTGCAAGGAAGATGAGAAAAACTTTGGACAAGGGTCTGGAGTGACAGGACAAGGAGGAATGGCTCCCCACTGTCACAGAAGGGCATGGTTAGATGGGTTATTGAGAAGAAATTGTTCCCTTTGAGGGTGGGGAGGGGCTGTGGCTGCCCCTCGATCCCTGGAAGTGTCCAAGACCAGGCTGGCCAGGGCTTGGAGCACCTGGGATAGTGGCAGGCATCCCTGCCCATGGTATATTTGGGAATAAGACGAGCTTTAAGGCCCCTTCCAACCCAAACCATTCCATGATTCTACGATCATTTTTCCACCTGCTGCCAGAGCCCACCAGCACAGTTTGAAGAGTTAATACTTGTACCTAGTGCTTGTTCAACACATTTTATTATCAGATCAGTTAATAACAGCATTTCTTCCCCCATCCAAGATCTTTGGTCAGAACTGACAAGTTACACAGTGAGCAAGCACAGTTTTGCCAGAGCCTGCAAAAAATGTTGCTCATCACATGGGCTGGAGCCGAGCATGCATATTCCAACACTTGGGAAGCCAACAATCCCCCCCCAGGACTGTTGGCTGAGGGAATCATGTGAGCACCAGGGTATTTATTCAAATTGGCTGCAAGAACCCAGACAAACAGAAATAATGTTGCAGTAGTGAATTCAGTCATTTCACAACTCCCCCAGCGCCCAGCCTTGTGCAATCCAAACAGGCAGTTGTAATTCCAGGTAAGTTGTTATTCATAACTTACGCACCGCTTGTTTACATGTGGTTGACAGTTTTAAATGGTTACTAATTCAGTACTGAAAAATAAAGCTAATGCAAATAAAACTGCTGCAGGAGGCACTTCAGAATAACAATATCTCACAGTGGTGTAAACACTGGTGAGGTGAAGAAGAAACTCCCAAGAGCTGCCACCACCTAAGTATGTATCACTATACAGCTGTATTTTAACTGGAAAGCTTCAGCCACTGAGTATTTGCAGTGTTTCTAGCTCAAAATAAGAATAATTTCAGAGCCAGTGCTCTTTTCGGAACAGCTACCGAGTGTTTTGTCTCCCTCAAGCAGAGGATCAGCTTTTCAGTTTATTCCCTTCCTTAGGTAAAATTGTAAACAAATAATCACTCCCCAAAATAAAAATCATCTGAATGTTCAAAAACAATATTAAAAAGGAAATATTGCCAGAACTATGTTTATTTACACAGTCAAAAGTTTCTGAAATTCCTTCCATCTCCTCAGTGTACAACACTGAGGCAACCTCCAGTCCTGACAGGCCACATTTGAACCATCCCCTCCTCTTTGCACGGCAGCTGTAGTTTCAGACACCAGCATGGATCCACAGCATGGATCTCTGTCACCCAATGACACTAAACCCATCCTGGAGGTGAATCGTGTTGCTACACATGGAGCAGGCCCTCAAAGCCATGGGGCTGCTGTGATGGCTGGCTGCAGGACAGCCCTGTCACCTGGTGGAAAGGACACCACGCTCTTGGCTTGGCAGTGTGATGGGAAAGACACAGCCAGCTCTTTATTAGAAGAGTCTTGTCCAGCTGCTGATTCAACCTCCAGTGGTTTCCAGCTTGTGCTCCTCAGGTTTTGGCCTCTAAGTGTGCCAAAGCACCCAAACTCCGAAGAGTCAGGAAAGCACCACAACAAAAAATCATGGGATTGTGGAATGGTTTGGGTTGGAAGGCACCTTAAAAATCATCTAGTTCCAATACCCTCCTGCCATGAGCAGGGAATTCTTCACTAGACCAGTTCCAACCTGGCCTTGACCTTCTAGGACATCTTCTGCTGCTCTCTCCCACTGGATCACTGTTCAATGTATTTGATTGCATCTCTTATTTCTGGAAAACAACATGATGGGCAAAAAGGGTGATGACACCCCTCCACCCCCAAAACTGCAAGGGCAGAAAACAAATTCTCTGTCCCACAAGTAGCTGTTGAGGGTTCCAGCCCATCCCTCAAAACCCCAGCATTAGAGGAGCCAAACACCTTGGTCAGGAGTCATCAGAGCTCACACAGGTATCTCGTGCCAAGCCTTAAACCATTTGTGGTGACCACATTGCGGTCCTGTGTTCTCACTGCAAATGCTGGATCACTCTAGCAGCACATACTTCACCAAACAGCCTAACAGCATGAATTATAACATGATTCATGCCCGTAAAGAAGGTAACATAGGTAATGAATTCTTTCATGTATCCACAGGAACACCCAATGAAACAGATACAGAGATTTGTCACTTGCTACCCAACAGATTTGCTTGATCACCACCACGTCATGTCAGTAAATCTATCCAGTGGGAATGACATTAAAAAATATGGAGTTAAAGAAACATCCTCTAAATGCACATCCATTGAAATGTTCTATTTGCTCTTTTGAAATGAGTCTATCTCCACACTCCCAGCAGCAAATCTTTGTCCAGTTCTGATACTCAAACCAATTTTTAAGAGTGAAGGTGATAACACCACCACCAGACAAACAAGTAGAAGTCCTTCAAGTGACATAAACCAGACATGGGTAAAATCAACATTTCTGTTTCTCCAAGGTTTGAATATTCTATATTATTATTCTCTGCACTTGGACCAGTCCTGGCAGCCTAGTTCATACCAGAGCAAGCCCCCAACCACCAGCTCCTCCATCAGCTCATGGCCTACATTTGATTTCTTCATCTTTTGCAAAAACATTCTCAGACTTTGTGCTAATAACTAGCTGATTACATTTCAAACCCTCGGGCTAAAAGTTATTACTGGGGAGTGCAGGAATGTGTCTGGAATGCAAAAACAATGGGGGTGAAAAATCAGTGGGCTCTGAGCTGGTATAAATAGATAGTTCACTGCGGAAACTCATCTCCTCTCAAAAACTAAACCCAAAGACAGTGCCCCACTATCTCCTCCAGTTAATCTTACTGGAGAACTGACTCAGCCATCTCCCAGCCCTTAGGAAGAGGCATCTCCTATCACCACAAATACAATATAAATAATGTTTTCTGTTGTGCTTGCATGCCAGCTAGAGAACCACCCTGCATAATCTGTTGATAAACTCACGTAAGAGACAGTAGTTTTGTGACATGCCAAATACTTCACATCTTGGAAAGAATTAGGGAAAAAGTTATTCTTAGGGAAGCTTTCTCTATGGTTGAATGATAGCAGGTTTATTGACAGGAAGTTTCTGGTATGCAAACTTACTCTGGTCCAAGCAAATTCCTGCATCAGCCTCCACCTGGAAGTTCAAGGTGAGTATTAAACCATGAGATCATCACAGAGGTCTGGTCTCTCTTTCCAGTCTCTGCAAAGGGGACTTCAGCACTCAGCAAGAGAGCAGCCCTGCAAGGGCTATCAGCAGGATGTATGGGATCAATGGAAATTAGGGATCAGTCCCCCCAGGTTGATTTTTGGGGCTTTGTGCTGCCCCTGTGTAACTTACATCCCTTCTCATTTAGATGTGCAGTTATTCTTAACCACTTTGAGGTATAGAAGACACTGGGGAAAGTAAAGATTACAGGTCTCCAGAAGAAGACTGTTGCAAAAACAACCTATTTATTTGCAGCCTTTAGGCACAAATAGCTTTAAAAAACAACCTAAAGAATGAAGATCAAGTAAGAGCATAGAAACAAAGAAAATATCCCCTTCCCCATCAAACTCTAAAAAAACCGCTCTTGGCTGGGCTTAGAAAAACTGAAAGAAATCCAACAAAGGCTAAATATTTCCCTAACCTCTGTATTTGCCTCTCTGATACTGCTGCCATTTGCTGCCACAACTCTGTTAGAATTGGAGGAGACAACTTCATAGCCCAATTCCTTTGTACTTCCACACAATCACTTGCCTAATGAAGTCTTTCATGGCTTATTTGAAGATTTAAGCATTCAAAAACAAAATTCCTCAATGAAGAATGAAGTGTTTTGTGGGATTACTCTTTCCCTGAGGTTAGGGATCAAGGTTTCTCAGAAACACGATGAGTCACAGTGGTTTTAGCTTACTCATCTTAAAAAGTGTGGGTTTTTTAATCTGATAACAAGCAATTCTTTTTTTTTTTTTTTCAGAAGTATTTGAGACAACTTGTTTGAATGAGAAACAGAATATGCTTTTTTTTTTACCCTAACATTTTTGTAAAATATTGTATGTTAAGGGAGGATTTTTTAACCAACTTTTGACATTTTTCAGCATGACCCTGAAATAACCAGTATGAGCTCTTGCTGGTTTAGAAGCAACAGCTTATCTAGAGTACAGCAAGGCAGCTGCACACCTCAGAGGTGCAAAGCAAAAAAGCGGAAAAAAATCACAGTGCTAAAATCACCATTTGATTTGCAATATCTTCCCTCAAGGAAACTGAAATTAAAGACACTGCTATCATGAATGGTTTTAAACAGAGTGCATGATTTACAGGTGAGCTCACAGCTCCGTCAGTACATCTATTCCTTGGCACTAACACCAAAATCCAGTCTAAGATTTCCCATCACTTTTGTGTACAGTGAGATCTCAGCTCTTTATGGACATTTTGCCCTCCTGAGTGGATTTCTGACTTCATTTCACTTGCTGTTGCTCTCGCACACTTTCCTTCCTTAATCACTAATAAAAACATTATAGATTAATTTCATGTCAAAATAAAAAGTACCTTCCCAAATGATTAAGTCTAAAAAAGCTTTACAAACTTGTTTGATTTTCACACTTCAATAAGTGAAGAAACACATTGTAGAAATAGTTTTTATTATAAAGGAAGACATATTAGTGCTGTGGATATCATAAGCAGGAGATTTTTCTCCCTTAAAATGCATCATCATAGGGTATCTCGAAAACACCAAAAAAATCAGAATGATAAGTATATTATGATACACAGAAACATGGAAATACACATTGCTAACACAATGGGGTTTGTTATGAAGAGCATTATCTTCCTACAGAGCACAAAACCCAACCTAAACCAATTTTTTTTTGTGCTAAATCCATAATTCTATTTTTTTTTCTAGTTAGCTTTCTAGTCCAAGAAAGGACATTTCAATTTCTCATTGATCCATGCTACTGGAATTTCATGCAAGACTTTACTTGGGAAACTGGAATGGAACTGTATGAACTTAAAAGTGAGAAAGGAAACACTTTTCTAATAGTTACTGGAGGGCTCTACTAGTCACAGCCATCTACCCAAGGTACTACACAACAGCTGCGTGAGGATATAGAGAATATACAGAATATGGAATTTGTACAGCATTTCCTAGAAAGAATTTCTCATACCAAGCCTATACAGTAGTTTTAATTTTTTTTTTATTTATAAAGCTGCCACAGTGTTAAGGAGCAAGGTCTGGTTTTAAAAGGAGGTGTGCTTTTCATCTTTTCTGTCAGAAGCATAGAAGTTGTTTACTTTAGAGGAAAACTGATTATTTGAAGTCTGCTCTCCCATTAGCACCACAGTACAAGCAAAGCATTTGTCTTTTCCACTGGACCTGGATCGTGCACACATCCAGAGAAGCTGCACTTTCTCTCCCAGGCAAACCAGCAAGCACAGAAGCCTGGGGGCAAAAAAGATGATTAAAAATAAAATGTAGCTGTGCTCACTGAATCCTGTTATTTTGGTGTGAAAGCTGTGCTGCTCCTGGACCCTCTTGATGGGCACCCAGGGATGTGCCCAGCGGAGGAACACACAGCCCTGCTGTGCCTGCAGCTGGGGCTGCCACAGGAACCCCCTGGCTGGAAATGAAAACAAAAGATGCTCCTCTCCCTCCCTCCCTCCCTCTACTTTTGTGTGTGATCAGATGGATCATCTGTGCACCTCCATATCTCCAGGGTTTTATTCCCTCTGTTTCTCTCCAGTGAGAAGAGATGGAATCCATCTTGTAATTGCATTTTGAAATGCTTCTCCTGAAAAAGAGGGGATAAACCAAAATCTATGCTAAGGAAGAGCACAAGTCTTCCCAAAGCAGCTGAAATCCTCAGTGCAGTCTGCAGGAAGAGGCTGATTTTCTCCCTCAGCCTCTCCCACTGTGTTTGCCTCCGCACAGATGAGCCTCAGTGGCTCTGGAGAAACAGATTCTCTCTCCCTGTGGCTGTCTCAGATCTGAGAGCAAGGGTTGGCACTTCCACTTCCCCGTTCTGCTGTGATTTACAAAGGTCTGTTTGCTTGAAGCTGATGAGGGTACTGGGGTCTCTCAAATGGAGTTTTTGTCACCAAGTGCTGCACACGGGTTTGTCCTGGCTCCTTGCCACACAGAATGAGAGTTTGGTTTGCAGATCTCAGTCTGAGTAAGATGACAACTTCATGTCACCACTGAGTTCACAGCCAATACCAAACTGGGGGGGACAGGACACGATGGCAAGCTGGGAGCAGTCAAAAGATCTACAGACCAGGCTGCTCTTCAGAGAGACGACAGGTTACAGTGGGAGAGACACCTAAAACCCAGCTCTAAATCTCTTCTGAGCCTGAGTTTGGACAAGGCAACTTCAGAGGTCCCTCAACAGCCTGTATTATGCTGTTTAACCAAACCAAATGGAAATCAAATGGCTGCCACATAGAAAACTACAGGAAAAGTTTGATTTGCCTCCAAGATCTGCTGTGTGCCTGTCTGGTTTACATTGTCATCAATGCAGCAGAACACAAAGGCTGTTAGAAGTTATCCAAGTTTTTGTCATACTTGACTTTAAAATTCCATTTCATGCCCTAATTTTCCCAGAGAAAGGTCATATTAGGTGAACTTTTTGAATTCAGGTAAATATTAATTCCTTTCAGTTGAGATTTCAACATTTTCAACATTTTTCCTTCAATATTCTTACTGCTATTTCTTCAGAAACAACAAGTAGGTCAGATATTAGAAATTCATGCTCTGTTCTGAGGAATTTCCACCATAACCTCAGGTGGCCTTGGAAAGCACTGACCACATATACTGAGATTGCATTTATGCACTTGTGTGGGGCAAGACCTCCTGATTCACAGTGGGAAGTCCAATTTTCAGGTCCTGTTGTTGAAAGGAGAAAGACTTCAGAGGTGAACTGGTTCACCTGACCCAAAGCATGAAGGTTACAGCTGAAAAGTATCCATGTGAAATGCCAAAGGAGTTATTTTTATCCCTCCCTCTCATTTAAATTTAAAGCAGGACAGCAGTACTGATACTGTGAGGTGCTAATGTTGTTGAAATGCAAGGGGAATCAATAGTTTTTCCAGGAAGAGAGAGCTTGGAAAAAAGATGAACAGTTTAAAGTCTGCTTCACCTCTGCCAGCAGCAGCTTCAGCCACCTCCTGAATACTCAAAACTCAAATTATCTCGAACACCTCACTTCTGCCAAATACACTAATTTTTCTCTCATCATCTAACAAGTCCTTAGCTTGTACACTCTCAACAGCTCTTCTGAGTTAACATAATGAATAAAAAATATGCAGCATATTGAATTAAAAATAAAAAAATCTGGGAACAGCTCTGCCAGCTCTGGCTCTGCCGTGCAGATTTGATCCCTCCTGCACAGGCGGCAGAGCGTACTCACACAGCCACCCACCTCCCAGTTCATAAGAACACAAAGCTCTTATCAAGTGTCACACTCCACGTTTTTCCAGGCTGGAGGAGAGGCCAGACCACAATTTAATGAAACGTGGCTCTCATCTCTCATTCTCACTCTCATACGTGCCTCTGGAAACTTCCCACTAGGGCTATACATCACAGCATTTTTTAAATTTTTTTTTTTTTGGTACAGCAAATAAATTCTTGGGTTTTTAATTGGCTTCCTTTAAAAACCTGCAAAATTTTTGTGTGTTGGGGCAGGTAAAAAAAAAAAAAAAAAAAGGTGAAAATCCAAACAATGCAAACAGTGAAGTCACATAAAGCTTCCATGGCAAAATAATTTTGAATTCCGATTCAATTGGAATCTAGCAGCCTCGGAAATGATGGTTCTAAACCACAAACAAGCAAGGGAATGTTTAGTAACCCCAAGCAAAAATCCCCTGGCCTCTGCAGCAGCACAGCTCAAGCCTGCAGCTCTCCATCTATTTATAGACCTGGGGCACATATCACTACAATAGCTGATTGTGCTTTGCAGCTGTTTTGTATATCTAGAAGGGCAGGAAAGAACAGACTGCACTTTGATCTTGCCCTTTTTTGGAGCAAAAGCAACAACAAAAAAAGGCCATTAGGAAGGACTCAATATTTTGGAATCACAAGGGTCCATGCTCCCAAAGCCACAGCTTACACTGGGCGTGGAGAGCTCCCAGCATATGTCCAGTTGTTTACTGGGATTATAAATCCAGGCTCCAGTCAATATTTATTCTAGAAGCATGCAAACTATTTCACCTCGCATGAAAACATATGTCAAACCTAATTATAGGAATCTTTACTCCCCAGAGCATCTGTTAAGTGATACACACATGAAGTGAAGATTCAACCTGAATGCAACTGCATTGTAAATTAGCACTTTGCGTTTCTGGGGAGATTAAAGAAATTAAATATTTGCTCAAGATAACATTGTGCAATAAGAATCAACTATGTACAACCTGTACAACATTTTGAGATTAAAGCTTTATAAATTATACAAATGTATTGCAGCTAATGCTGCAACAGGCAGAAATATGTATGATTTACAGAAGTCAAATCAGTAATCCCTACCACAGGAAGTGAGCTGGTCCTTTCTCAGGTCTGAGATCAGGGAGGAGGATCTACTGGAAAACTCTCACCTCCAGCATTCAAACACTTGGATGATGGGCAGTACTATGAGGAGAAAAAAATCTAATTTTTGTAGCACTGAAAAGGGAATAAACCTAAACCTAAAAAAATCTAAATTTTTAGCACTAAAAAGGGAATAAGCCTAAAGAGAATAAACTAAAAAGGGAATAATCTCAGGTACAGTAAGTACCTGACTCTACCATATCCAGAATACCTGAAGAATATTTCTAATCAACTATTGATAGATTTACAAACTGTGATAAAATATGAAATGGGATTTAAATGTGCTGCTTACAGTTACTATCTAAATTAATTTGAGTAGTTTGTTTCCAAACAGCCACATGGACTAAAGTATGTGAATATGCTTAAAACCCAGCGAGTCTGGAGAAGAGATTTTAAAAAGCATCATTAGAAAAAAATAGAAGGTAAAAAGTGCCTGTGGTGAGCCTTGTGGTGGGCTAAGAGAAGCAGAAGGCTGAGAGAACTGGAATTGCTCAGTCTGGAGAAGGCTCCTGAGGGATGTAACTGCCCCTTCCAGCTCCTGAAGAGAACCTGCACAGAGGATGAGAGAGACTTGACAGGGGCCTGGAGTGACAGGAGAATGAGAATGGCTTCAAACTGCCAGAGGGCAGGGATGGATGGGATATTGGGAAGGAATTGTTCCCTGGGAGGGTGGGCTGGGTGGCACAGGGTGCCCAGAGCAGCTGTGGCTGCCCCTGGATCCCTGAAGTGTCCAAGGCCAGGCTGGATGGGGCTGGGAGCAGCCTGGGACAGTGGAAGGAGTAGAACAAGATGAGCTCTGAAGTCCCTTCCAACCCAGCCTTTGCTGATTCTGTGATTCTAGGATGATGCCCCCTGGGTATCTCCCTGCTGCACAGCAGCTGCAGGGCAGCCTTGCCATTCCATAGCTCCCAAATGCTGATTCTGGAATGTCAGGGAGAGCAAATAAATTATGGAATTAGGGAGATGGAAAAGTAGCAGTAGGCTGCAAGAAATGCAGCCGATCAAATGGAGGAAAGAACAAATCTAAGAGGAAAGTTGGCAAGATTGGCCTTTTGTTAAGTGCTGAACAGCCTCTGAATTATCTGTATTGCATCAGCAGCACAGCACATTTGATCATTCTGAGCAAAGCTTTTAGATTTTTTAAGTATCTAAGATGGGACATTAAATAGTACTTTCTAAAACCTCATTTTGAAATAAAATATTTAGCTATATACCTATCCTGAATACCAATTCATTTCTGCTGTGTGCTGTATCTCTCTATCTTGTTTACTGAAACCAGAATTCACAGGGATGAAGAGTTTTTTGTTTCATTTTTACAGTACTTGGGACAATGTTCTTCATTTTGATTAACACTATTGTATAATTATATATTATATTTGAAACTAAAACATAAAGGAATAACTTACTAAACGAATTATTTCTATTGAGGTAATAACAAAAATGTGTATCACCCTGAGAAGGGGTATGGGAGTGCAAGAAAAACTCTTTATTGCTAAATGTACAAGCATGTTTCACATAAATTACAAAAGCCAATAAATTAAATAAAAACCAACAAAAGAAAGCATAAACTGACAAAGACAAAGCAGGGGGGTCTATGGGGCTATGATAACGAGATTTAGAACCACTGACAAAGTGGTTATTAACCTGGCCCAACCAAACTTCATTTCAGAAAAGGGATACTCTGAAAGGTTCCAGTGTCTTCACGTCCTACAGGGCAATCCAAGACAGCTTTTTTGCATTTCAGACTCATTATTTTAAGAGCTGGAAAAGCTGAAATTTAAAAGATCACTCACTTTATTCTCTTCCAGATAACTTTTGGTAAAAACCTGTTTTCCATCCAAAATATAAGTGGATTTAGCTACAGTTACCAGCAGGATCAGTGATACCTGTTACCAGAGTAACTTCTCAACAGAGGGATGCCTTCCTACAATATTATTTCTACAGCAAAACACGTTAAGTATTAAGTTCAAATGTCAGGTTAGCTCAGCCTGAGCTAAACTTTAGCTCTGAGCAGTTTACAGCTCTTGTGCAATGCCACAGCACTAAAAGCCTGCCTTTCTGTGCCCATGTGGAAGCCACCCAGCCCTCCTGACGTGGAGAATGCACAGGAAGGTTGTTCTTTACTGCTGAGCTAAACTACTAAGTACTGCTGAACTAACTTAGAACTGCGCTAAAACACCACTGGGCTCTTCCCTGAATCCGCAAAAATGGGAATTCTAGAGGAGAGTCCCTTGACTGAGGCTGTGGGAAAAGGTTCTCCAAGATAAAAGGTAGGCTAAATACCCTGCTCTTGCAAAACACAAATGCTAAAGATCAAGTTCCAAAGAAAAGAACCAAACTCCACTCGTTGAGTGAGACATCTGAGATAAGTTAACTCCAGGATCTCTGAGGGGCACCACACATCCCCCCAAAGCAGCTCCCCAGGGAATGCTGCTCGTGCTGGAGCCAGGAGGAAACGCTGGACCTCAAATGACTCAACACTTTGACAAAGCCAACTCCCATTACCTGACCATATTCCTCATTTTTTCTCTGCACAGCACCAAATCAAGCCTGGAAAATACGGACAAACCTCTGAGAATGGTAAACTTCACTGCACAGCAATTTGTGCTGCTCAGACCTTCTCCAGGGCCAAGTGACAAACACGTAAGGGATCCATGTCACAGATGTACTTGTGATCACTTTGGGATCTACTTTCCAAAACAGAAATGCAGCTTTTAGAAAACATTCCCATTTTAACAAGCAATGGTGCACACTAATAGAGTCCTAGAAATAGTTTTACAATTGAAACATTACACACAGTAACCGCTATTTATACTTCAATATGTCAGCCTTAAATATTTACTTTTCCACTCACTTAGTTTACATGTTGTGCCAGCAGAGCACTTTCTTGCATCATTTAAAGAGCTTATAGAAATTTAAAACTATCAGAGCAATGAGGAAAAGTATTATGAAGTAAGAAATTAAATGATGAGGCAAAACACATTTGCTACTTTTTATGCAAAAATTAATTTCATGCAGAGATGCATGATCTCTACAAGTAATTAGGCACTTCACATTATTTGTTCTGATTAAAAAAAAACAAACTTTTTTTGAAAAGCAAACTGTTTTGAACTTTAAACTCTGTCCAGGCTTTCCATTGCTACATGGAGACCACTCATCAGCTGGCAGCATTATGTAATTCCCCTGCCACATGGGCTCTGAAAAGCCCACAAGTTCAGAGTAAGCAAATGTTTCTAGGTAGAGCTGCACATCACACAGCTGTACCAGCAGTTACTGGACATTTTTCCCAGAAAGCAAATGGGCTGGGCAGCTGTATTTTGACAAGAAAAGTTGTTTCCTTTTATGGCCCAGAGTTGGTGGCTGCGGTCTGGAGTGGGAAAGCAGTGGGCAAGCACCCCATGCTTCATCCAACAGCACTGCATCCCTGGTCCAGCTGGTCTTTGCAGAGTCCCCTGATGGTTCCCTTCTAACACTCACTTATTTTCAAGTGCAGAAGAAACACTCCAGATAGGATATTGTATTATTTACTTTCCCTTTTGGTCTATTTTAGGTCCCATAAACGCAGAGTTTAAACAAACAGCTCGGACTGAACACTGTTTATGGGCACTTCCTAGCCCACCGGATTTGGGCTCCTCTCCTGCAAAGGAACCAAGACAGGCTCAGCTGCTCTGACACTTTTCCATTTGTATATTTAAATTTTTGTGCCATTAAAACCAGCTAAAATGGATTTTGAAGAACAAATGGCCTGGAAATTCACCACCGATTCATCAACACCAAGATTGCACAATGTCCCATGTCACGGCCGGTGTAAAATTAGAGGATGACTGTGACTGTTTCCAATCAAGTTTTTGGCCATTTCCTTGGGAATTCTGAACTCATGGGCACTTCAGCTGGAACAGCTGCAAGGAAGAAAGCAAGAGAGCAGAGGAAGTGGGAAAGTCCTGTAGCTGATAAGCTGCAGATAGACAAAGAACACCTGTCCAGGAGCAGATCTGCTGAGCAGGATCCCAACCAGCCTCCCTGGCTGCTTACCCTCATTCCTCCATTTATCCCTTTGTGCTTTTCACCCTTCAATTGTATCAATCACTGAACCAGCCCTTTTTCGTGGCTTTAATCTCAGAGTGGAAACCTGGAAGGAAAGACTGGAAGGAAAGAACGGGCAATGGGGAAAAGTGAGATGCTGGAGGCATGGAAGAAAAACATTTCTATAAGGAAGATAAAACAAATTTTCCAAGGGGTAATTGGAAATTCAACAGTTCTAATCCACATGGAAAGTGGAAGGCCAAGAAATCAGGGCTGAACACTGTCTGCATCATATTACCAACAGCAAAGCATACTTACCTCCCCTACTTAAATATATTTATCTAACTTCTGATCTTTTCTAAAACAAAGCAAAATTGACATTTTGATGAAGGCAAACTCAAGCAGCATTCACAAGGACAGCACGAGCAGAGAAGAACAGCCTCTTAAGCTGAATGCACTTTCCCATGTGGTTCCTTACTTGAACAAAAGAGAAGAGAGGGGACAACCAGCAAAGAAAGGGGGAAACCCAGAGTACAAGCGAGCAGCAGGAATGGAGGGATACAGCCTGAGGGGCATTAGGTTGCAGGCTGAGTTGTATGGATGGAGCTTTGCTGGTCAGTTATTTGCACAAGCTTTACAGGCATGGGAAAACTGCAAAGGTTGTCAGGAAACACAAAACCTCCTGTGATGGAAAATCCTGCAGGGAAACACATCCTGGCCACTGCCTGAGCCTCAGCCTGGTTGGACTTCTCTGCTTCTCCAGCAAACAATGTGCAATTCCAGCAATTCTGAAAAAACTGAGCTTGGAAACCGAATTGAGAAATTAAAAAACTTGTCTCCTTTCCATCAAAAGCACCAGAGGGTGCCCAGAGAAGCTGTGGCTGTCCCTGGATCGCTGGAAGTGCTCAAGGTCAGGTTGGACGGGGCTTGGAGCAACCTGGGATAGTGGAAGGTGTCCCTGCCATGGCAGGGGGTGGGACTGGATGAGTTTTAAGGTCCCTCCAACCCAAACCAGTCTGGGATTCCATGATTCTGTGAGAAGGAGGGATTTAGATTTTTGGAGTAAATCTCAGTTCTGTTCCAATTACTTTGGACCCACAGGAGTAGGAGACTGGAGATACAGGCCACCAGTTCTCCCCACTGTTTCTTGGGAATGTGCTGTATCATACCAAGGGCTTCAAACGAGTGAAATATATTTATACTTTGCTTTTCTTCCTCAGTCCAAGTTTAAAACTCAGTTTCCATAACTTGTAGATGGAGAGATCAAAATTAGTTAGGGACACAACTCCCACTGTAATTTTAAATTGCAAATTAAAGGCATAGCCTGGAGAAACTCGGGGCTTGTGAAAGTTCAGTGTGTAGAAACTGTTTAAATTATAAGAACGTTATAATGGGAAATTTAAATAACTAGATCTGGCACTGTTACATCAGACTTGAACAAAACCAAATAAAAGATTCAAGTTTCAAACTTGAAAAGAGAACAAATTATTGAGGAAAATGGATACAAACATACACTGGCAGCCTTTTGTAATAAACATGCCCTGTGCAATTTAACAGGGAAATTAAAGAGGTATAAAAATTAATAAAATAGATGCAAAGAAATCCTTATGTAAAAAACCTGATAAAAATTAATCTAAAGAATACAATGCCTTAAAACTTGCTGAGACCCTTAAAAATTAGTACTTCAAGACAACAATTTTCCCAATTAAGAAAAGAAACAGAATTCATTTGAAAAAAATCCTAACATAACAAAAATCTAAAACAACAAAAAAACCAAATAAAACCACCAAGAAAAGGCACCACAAAACCCCAATCTGTGCGGGAGGGAGACGGAAGACAGTCTCAAGTTTTCGGTACCTAAAAACAGCCCTTGAAGTGCTCCTCCCCTAAGGATATTTTGATCTTAGTCACATGGGTTTTTTAAGGTATTTTTATTTAGTCTCCCTGTAGATAACTGCAAGGAGAGAGCTGCTAACACAATATTAAATTAATGATTTGATGGCTGCCCTCATGCCTGAGAGAGGCTTTAAGTCTGAAATATTACCAACAAACCGTTAGGGCTCAGCAACCTCAGAGAACACTCACAGACACACACTGCTTCCATCACTTGCCAACTTTGTTTCAATGAAAAAAATAAAATCTAATTTCTTATTCTTTCATATTTATCCGCTTATTGATAAGCCGGTGTAATTGTACAGGTAGATAAGGGAAAATTAAAACAAAACCAGAAAATATTTGAGAATGTCTTACGATACACAAGCGCTCTTGTTTGCACATGGAGGAAATGGATCTTTTCCTACTGTGGCTCATATTTTCACCCCAAATCACCTATTTTTCATTTTCATCTGACAATTTGCAACATAATTTTGGAAAATATACAGAAAGAACGGCTCACACAAAAACTTTTCCAGATAGCTCCATCTGGTTTGCTTTTGTAAGTTTAGACAGTGTGAGTGAAGTTTCCAGTTAAATGGACTTGGAAATGCAAGAACCGCAGAGCAGGGCAGAATAAATTCCAACAAACACGCCTGGAATCACAGAAACTTATCACACAAGTGTACCCACAACAAAAGCACCTTCAGAGCAGGGATCAGCAGCTCTGCAAACCTGGCTCAGTGCACTGGGACTGGACTCAGCTGGCCAAGGAAATGTGGATAAACATGGAAGGAGAAGACACAACAGGCAGATTTGCTCCCGCACAGGCGCTGCTGCCCTGGGCTGTCACCTCCACCTGCAGGGACATTGGCTGCTCATGCAGCACCAGCACCAAGGATGTTAAGAGACATCCAGCTTCTGGCTTGGCATTTGGAAAGGCTGCAGCATCCAAAGGTTTTCACATCAGAAGCAAAACAACCCCCAAATGTTCCTTTGCAATGTATTTTTTTCAGTTCTGAACTAACTGAGTCAATGGATTTATTTATATACTTATACATGTGCATATAGAGACAAAAATTAGTATCATTGGGTATCGTTGGATTTCTACCAATAGGAAAAACTTTGGTAATGAGAAGTAGAGACTGACTGAATGCTAAAATAGCAAAGAAGAAAAAAGAGACTGTAACCCTGTGAAGCCCCTTGCTCTGATCAGCCAGCTGTCATCACGGGTAGGGCAACAACTATCTGTTCCACAGTACATTTCCCTTCCAGAAACAGGTACCACGATATCAACATGCAGCTTGCACTGTGAGGGCAAACCTGGATCTGGGCACCCCTGAGCTCCTCAGGCAACACAGCCCTGGGATGGGCCACCTCCATCCCAGCAGTGAGGAGAGGCACAGCTCCAGCAATACATTGCTGCTCCGTGTGGCTTTTGAAGCCAGCAAAGATCATCTCTACCTACTTTGAGTAGAGCAATTCTCTTTCACTCTGTGTCCTGGACAAGTCAGACACTTCACAACACACAAAAAAACCCAAAACAACAACCTCAGTAAATCAGCAACAGCTCTATGCCAAATTATTCAAATTATTCAGAAAGAGGATTAAAATTCTTGCAATGGCCTCTTACTGAAACACTGTGTGGTTATTCCCAGTGGCACAGCAGCAATCCATCCTCATAATCCATGGCTGCTCCAATGCCTCCTGGGAGGTGCAGAGTTACCTCCTCACCACTCCAGGCCTCACCTGCCCCAAGGCCACAGCTCAGAGCTCCTGAACCCCTGCTGGAGGTGTTGCTGTTCCCACCCAGCAGTGCTCTTGCAGTAGTTGAAGCACAGGGCTCCAGCTCCTTCCCCTCCCTAAGTGACCCTTTCCTTGTCTGGAGAGTGTGGCCATCTCTCCCATCTGGAGCTTTTTCCTCCAGACTGCAGGAACTGCAGTTCTTTGCTCTTTCCTATCCATCCACCTACCCATCCACCCATCCACCCATCCATCCATCCATCCATCCATCCATCCATCCATCCATCCATCCATCCATCCATCTATCCATCCATCCCACCCAACTGCCCTCTTACAGGCTCTCTCCATTTGGTTCACATCTCTTTAACTGCTGTTTCTTCTACTATTGAAACAACTTCTGAGATTGAAGGACTAAACAGAAAACACCTCCCCAAAAGTGCTTCAGATTAATTTCCTGCAGATTTCAACTTCTTATAATCTCTTCTCTCACATTGTAACCCACCATGCCTTTGGTTTTCACTTCCCCACTGCCTTCCAGTTTTTCCAAAGACCATTACGAAATTCCTCTCTAATTTACTTCTCAGAAGATACAATCTAATGGGTAATTAAAAATACAAAAGAAAATTTAGGAATAAGTATTTTCCCTTAAGAGCTTCCATCCCATTAACATATTTTGCAGTCATAATGCCTACAGGGATTATCTTGAGTTGCAAGAGAACAATGAAAACAAACACTTAAAAATTATCTTTAAAAGCCACAATATTTTGAGAAAAGCTGCCACAGTGCCATTGGACCTTGGAAACTTGAACCAAAATATGTGAGATATTGCTCAGAGGTCAGTTTTGCTCTTCAGTTCTATAGCTAGAAACAATAATAGTACTAATATCTGCAAATCCCACCTTTCCTATTTCATATCAGCAAATTGCATTGGCAACACTATTACAACTCTCACCACGAAATCCACCAGTACCTCCACTAGTTTATGCTTTTGAATTATTGGCAAAGAAATACTACAGAACATTAAAGTAAATAAAAACAGGGAATAAATGAGAGAATTAACATACGACCAACTACATGAAACTTAAAAATATGGAGTACTTTTTATGTGGGGGACAAGGACTGCAAAGTTTGTTTATAAAGGAGTCTGGTTCTCTTCCAAGTTTCACGTTCCAGCCTGAAAATAACTTCTTAAAACAGCTGTCAGGTTTTTTTGGGAGGAGGAAGAATGATCTATCAGCAAATACGACCTTTCTTTAGAGCACATGAGTTATCATGGGTTGTGCTTCACGGAGAAAATTCAACTCCTCTGTGGCCCCTAAAATCTGCAATCAGGAACATGGAAGTGCATCCAGAAGGAAAGCCCAGCCTTCATGGAGAGCTCACGAAACAGAGAAGCACTGAGAAGTCTCAGTGCTCATGAGACCATGGGAATTAATCACTGAGCCAAAAATCAGTTGTTAATCTTCCTTTCACTTAGATTCTTTAAAAACTTTTTTTTTCACCAATTAACATCTACATTAAGTAGATTTTAGAAAATTAAAATCAAAAAGGGCAATATATTTTAAAATTAAGCAATTAAAGCTACAAATCTCATAATAGTATATTTTAAAGTCAAGCATGAAGAAGCTGTTAATGTCCCTGTAGTGATGACCTCTCAGATTTTCATGGTTTATCTACACTTGCTCTCTGCTGTCTTGGCTGATAAAACAGCAGTTAAAAACATGTGAACTTTTTTGTACAAGGTACACTGATAGTTCAAAAACTCCCAATTTCTCCACACATGGAGAAGCAGTTGACAACAGAAGTACTCACATAAATAGTTGTGCTAAATAATCCCTGTATCCAAAACAAAATCATTAGCTGGATATATTTACTGAACCAGTCACTTCCACATCTGGCACAGGTGGAGGCTCCTCCGTGTTTTAAAGGTCCTGGAATTTTCTTTGGGGGGCATAAAACAACAAAAATAATCTTGGATTTACTGTTGCTGCTGTAGTATGTTCTTTCTATCTCCAACATCCAAAAAGTTAGATTTTGGTTCAGGAAACAGCAGGAATTGCCCCAGATGCCCCAGATAGCATCAGAAAACTATAGACCATTAAAGAATTATTTCCTTCCTCCCAAAAGTGTCACTTAAAACCCCTCTGTCTTCTAGAGCCAGTGTGACACTGCAAAAGAAAGAGCAGTCATTAACTGCTTTATTTTTAAACAGACAATCAAACAAATTACAAAAAAAAATCATTTCAAATGCTGCTGGGCTGAACCTGCAATCCTTTATCCCATTTTTTGAATCACAGTGCCTGGCATGCCCACAGTCCCCCATCTCTTTTCATTCTAATATCCAAATGCAGATCTGACTTTTTAAGATCTCCAATTATTTTATGAAATATTTATACTGCCACAAAGCACAGTTCTCCCCTTTATCCCCCTTCAAGGTGTGAACAAAAATGCAGTAGGCTGAAAATGTGTGGGACTGTGATACAAGAAAATAAAAAGAGTGAGACACCCCGTGTCCCATGGAACAGTAATTCTAATTTTAGCTACTCACTATTCACTATTTAGTCTATTGAACTGTACTCCAGTAAAAAGCACCTGGATTTCTGGACAAACCTCAAATACAGCATTTTGGGAACCACTGTCACCAAAACATTAGCCCAGTTTCTTATGACTAAACGAGCTCATGTTCCTGCCTCAGCACAGACCAGCATTTCGTGTTGCTCCTGAACCACAGGCACAGTTTAGAAGTGAACACAGGTATGACTGCTTGGGATTTAAACCTGGGTTTAGGATTCCCACAGCAGAATGTACAGTAGAAATCTCAAGCAAAGCAACACTTCACAGCCACATCTTCAGGATGAGTGTGGTGTCACATTAAAAATTCCTCACGTTGGCAGCAATTACACTTCATGGAACAGGAAACCGAAGCAGGGTTTTCTAGAAGTTTGTAAGAGCAAGCAGAACACCACAAAACAGCCCCTGAGACACCCAACAAGAGCTTGAAGTGGAGATGGATCAAGGACCCATCTCCTCTGTCAGGTTATTGAATGGGCATGGCCAAAAATACACATACAGACAGTCAAATGTCTGGACAAGCAGGTTGGTTTTAGGAATGGGCTCCACAGCTACAGATGAGGAGTTTATTCATTAGGAAAATTAAAAGACTCTATAGAGTTTTCAAACCTGGCACCTGACCCATCCTCCTTTACTGCAATATCCATGCACAAGTAACACACCTTTAATCTACACCAGTTACTCAAATACCCAATGATCTTTCCAGTGCCCGTACTGGAATATCCATGCACAAGTAACACCCCTCAAATCTACAGTTACTCAAATACCCGATGATCTTTCCAGTGCCTGTACTGTGCCTATGTGGGGGATTCTTATCCCCTGACAAAGGAAAGAGTAAATACTAAAGAGTAAAATTTCATACCCATTCAGAATGGTTCAGCTACGTATTAATATAGAAATATCCAAATGTAGATAAATGAAAACATTTATTTTAAGCTTTCTTGAAAGTAAAGCATGATTTCCTTCAATTTAGGAGACGGGGCAAAGTCACATCAGGAAAAGAAACAGCTCAGAAAATGAGAACCATTTCTTTGTCCTGCAAGATTCTAACAGAGCCATGACCAGCTCCAGCTCAGAGATGGGATCCCTGCTGGATTTACTGGATTGTGGCCCAGCCATGAATTCAGGCTGCTTTACCTTCCTTCCTTCCTTGATAATGCACAGCCCCTCAGCTGCATGGAGCAGGACAGCACACGTGGAGCGGGCACTGGGCTCTTTCTGCTGTCACTGTGTGAACACAAACCTCACTGGGGCTCAGCCCCACTGGCTCCTCAGCACCTGAGGAGCCCAGGCAGCAGCACAGGCTTCAGTAGTTCAATGCTGCTCCTTGCCTGAGAGGTGCCTCAGTTTACAATAAAGTTCCAAGGGTGAACCCTTTCAATAACGTCTAACACCAGCTACACTTCACTGCCTCACTCTCCCTAAGATTGTCCTCCAACAGTCATTACAGCAGGGCTGTAATTTTATATATGCTTTGGAAGGGCAATAAAAACTCTCATAAATACTGCAAGCCATCCTTCTTCTGAGCCCAAAAACCTGTGTTTATAATGTAACTCTTTGTGTTTGCTGCCCAGAGAAGCTGTGGATGCCCCTGGATCCCCGAAGAGTCCAAGACCAGGCTGGGATGGGGCTTGGAGCACCCTGGAACAGTGGAAGGGGTCCCTGCCCATGGCAGGGAGGTAGAGCTGGATGAGCTTTAAGGTCCCTTTGAACCCAAGCCATGCTGTGATTCTCTGATTTTATACTGAATCACCTAAATACAGCAGCAAAGACTTCTGGAGCAACATTTTGCTTTACTTATATCAGTGAGTCATAGGCTACATTTAAAGCTGTTTTAGACAAGCTACAGGCATGCTCAATGTATATTAGATGCAGTGCCTGAATTGTGTTATGTATTTCCCTCACAGAGGCTGTTGTGTTACCATAACATCCCAAAGATGACATTTAACACACAATCACATTATTTCCAAAAATCAATAATTCTGCTGTTAAAACCAATTAGCACCTCCTTGAAGTGTCACAATTCTAACAGCAAACTTCAACAAGTGCCACTTGAATTCAAAGGATTTGGTGTTTCAAAAGCTGCCCCAAACACTGGTGGGGCATGGTCCAACTCCTGCACTTACTAAGCAGCACAAGAATTAACAAATCCTTTGCTCCAAATGAGGTAGACAAATAATGCCCCGTCAGCACAATCCAGCTCCATTACAGCAGCAGCACAACTCAGAGTAATTTATGACCCTCTTGGCTGCACGCTTGGCTGTGGCTGATATTAGGATCATATAACTCCCATCACAACCTAAATCCCAAAATACATAACTAATACCATTTCTTTAAGTGCTCTGCAAATATACTGCTTTAAAGAAACACTGGTGAGGATGGAAGCCAAGCAGGCAAATCTCCTAACTTGGAAAAACAAAATTTTAATCTGAATTTTAAGACAAATTCCAACTTTGTCACCTCCTGAAATCTTGGAAAGAATTAAATGCATAACAGATGTACTCCATTTTAAATATAGCCACATCACGCACGCGTTTTTTAGAACACACAGAAAACACTGTGCCTGATAAAAATGCCTCCCGTATGGTCTGATTCACTTTCAGCACCGATTATGGACACAAAATCATTCCTGACTCCTGATCAGCAAACAGCCATGGCCAAACTGGCTCTATCTCTGAGCAGGGATAAGCAACAAAGCAAAACAACCATCCCAGTGCCTCATCAGGGCTTGGAAACCAGCACCTTCCTGTCAGGATCCCCTGCCTTCACACTTGAAAAATGGCATTCTTGATGTGCTGAAGCTCCCACCTCCTGCTGCCAGCAGGTAACTTCTGTGATGCTCCCTGCTAAACAGAGCCAAGCAAAACTTTTAGTAAGGAGTGTCACCTAGTTCATGAACATGCAGCCATTCATGCTACAAGAATTAAACACGTTTCCAAGCTGACTAAACACGGTTCAAGCATCTGATTCTGGAGAAATAACAGACTGTAGCAACAGCTCAGATAATTTTCATATTAAAAGCATTCTAAGGGTGCACATAGACATGGGGAAATAGAGTACAGAGTGACAGGAGAAGGAGGAATGGCTTCCCACTGCCAGAGGGCAGGGATAGGTGAGATATTGAGAAGAAATTCTTCCCTGTGAGGATGGGGAGGCCCTGGCACAGAGTGCCCAGAGAAGCTGTGGCTGCCCCTGGATCCCTGGAAATGTCCAAGGCCAGGCTGGACAGGGCTTGGAGCAGCCTGGGACAGCGGAAGATGTCCCTGCCCAAGGCAGGGAGGCAGAACTAGATGAATTTCGAGGTCCTTTCCAACCCAAACCATTCCACAATTCTATGAACTCAACAGCTTTATGTAAGATTTTTGGACTTATTTGTGGAAAATTATCACCAAATATCAAATTCAAGCATCTGACATAGGTAAGAAAACATGACTTCAGTGAAGACTAACAGAACTTCTGTTTATTTCTGTATCCACAGAAATTTCCAGCAGCAGCAATGTTTCATAGTCGAAGATGTATATGTTACTTTTACATTCTCAGCAGAAAACTTAGTTGCTGATCATTACGGCTTCCAGAACCTCGGGTGAGGCACGGGGTGTGTATGTGTCTCTTAAACAGTTTATTGGAATTATGAAACAACTTATAATAAATTTTCTCATTCTCACATGGTATTTTTAAGAACACTCTCTGCTTCTAAATGATGCCACATTGCCAAGCAGCAAATAAAACATTAAACACTACTTATATTGTCTCATTAGTAACGTATAAGTGCGTGAGAGAGAATCTCTCATAACATGGATCTTAGTAGCAAGGTCAGTCCCAAACAGGGAGTCAGACAGATGCAAACAATTTCCCAGAATCATGGAATGGCTTGGGTTGGAAGGTAAATTATAGCTCATCCAGTGCCACCCCTGCCATGGGCAGGGACATCTTCTACTGTCCCAGGCTGCTCCAAACCCCATTCAGCCTGGCCTTGGACACTTCCAGAGATCCAGGGGCAGCCACAGCTTCTCTGGGCACCCTGTGCCAGGGCCTCCCCATCCTCACAGGGAAGAATTTCTTCCCAATATCCCAATTAATCCTGCTCTCCAGCAATAGGAAGCCATTGCCCCTTGTCCTGTCCCTCCCGACCCTTGTAAATAATCTCTCTTTATGTTTCTTTCAGCTCCCTTCAGGTCTCTTCTCAGGCTGAATATTCCCCATTCCCTCAGCATTTCCTCATAGGAGGAGTGCTTCATCCCTCTAATCATCTTAGTGGCCTCCTCTGGACCCACTTCAAATAAAGCCAAGTTTTAAAATCTGGAAATAGATGGGAAAAGCTGGAAAAGCCTTGGCTCAAAGCCTGGATATCTGCTGGTCACTGTGTGTGACACCACAGGGTCTCCATCCCTGCCCTGGAAGCCTGTGGCCACTTCTCCGAGCACAGGCCGAGCTCAGACCTGCTGGAAACAGCTCTTCCCAAGCATCATGCTGTCTAAACAAAGGAAATTTGGAGCTGATGTTGTACCTGGTCTCTTTGCAAATAATGCCCTTATAGAGGAACATTTCCTCATTACATCCTGCCTGTAGCACTGCTCCTGTCAGGCCCTGAGCAATTCCAGAAGATTTATCTGCTGGTCGCTCGTCCAAGTCGGTCAGAGGTTAGAGACACTCAGTACCTACAGGACACACTTCAAATGTCCACTAAACACGAGTTAAAGAAGGCAAGAATTTGATTCCAAGAACTACTGGAAACACCTACAAAAAAGCTTCCCAGGGAGCTTTTCTGGAAACAGCACAACCAGAAATTAACTTCTACTCTATCTCTCAGGCCCATACATCTGAGTCAAACAGCAAAGCTGCACATTTAAAAAACAAAACGATCCCATTTCTGACTCAAACATCCTCATTTATCTAATGAACTTAAAGAATTAAGCATTCAATACCAGAAGTTTTCATACATTTCCTGTGGTCTGTGTCAATGTTTCATAGCATGTTTTATTTCAATTATAGACTTTACTTTTTTTATGAGGTGGGTTTTCTTGAGGGTTTTTAAAGTGGCTTTTTAGCTTATTGTGCAGTTAAATGCAATCAAACTACAACCATTTTGTCCCTTCAAACATAAAAATAATTGTTAATATCAATGGTATTGTTTATCAGTTTGTTTTGTTTTCCATTTTCCCCCTCTGTTTTGAAGGTCTTCCTATCAAGGCCTAAAAATTAGTAACACTGGAAGGAAATTAAGTCTTTATAAGCTGAGACAGCTGGATTTGGATGCTTTTGGGCTCTTTTCTGCACAGCTCCTTTGTCCCCATTGCAGTGGCAGAACCTCTGCTTTATGGAATCATGGACCCAGCAGGCGCTCTGGGAATTCCAGCCTGTGATGACACCCACACAAGCAGATCCGAGCTAACTTCAGCTGAAGGAAAAAAAGAAAACCCAAAAGGAAGCAAACTGCTCTTTCATGAGCAGATGATCAAGATGTTACTTTTCCTTTCTTTGCATGCTCCCATACATGTTAAGCAGGCAGGCAGAAGGAAAGATCCCATCACCAAGCTAGCGGACTTTATTCAGCCAGTTCTTCTGGACTGAACCAATTTTGGAGATTTTATAAGTAATGCTATTTTATGACAGCAACGTGATTTCTAAATTTATCAAGTCAAGTTGAAGGCAACAGTTTTAGACATGCAACAAGAGGAACATTAAGTGCTATAAGTAAAATAAAGACTTGCAATATAATCGTTATTTAGATGGTTTGCCAAGAATTCCCACAGTAAGTTACTGTAGCAAATACAAACTCAAAAAATTCACAGGCAGTTGAGAGGGAGATTTTGATCCTGAGGGATGCCAGCTGAAGAACTATATCTAGAACATGTTGTTCCTCCACAAAGAAATTTCAGAACCATAAAAAAATACCAATCTCTCAAAGTAGGCCTATTGCTCAAGGTTAAAACATTTGGGGGGGCAAATGAAAGAGAATATTAATTTGATGAAAACTATTTGGCTTGAAAGGGCAGTAAAGATTTCTGGGGTAGTCCAATACTTACAAAAGCCATCCCAGAACTACTTCACCAGCCAAATCTGTGCTGCTGCCTAAGACAGAAGCCGTGCCTAAACACGACCTCTGAGGAAAGAACGAGCTGTAATTCCATGGTACATCCCCAATTTAGGCTTCTTTTCTAACTGCCACTTTATATTTTCACAAATTATTACTTGGAAGCAAGCAGCTACACTTTCAAACCCTGCATGGCTTCTCTTTAAATTGAGTTCCAACAATTCCCTCCAAACCTATGAAACAGCCATCACAATAATGCAAACTTATATAACAGAACCTGTTAAAATGTGTTAATGAGGCTATATTGACTAGCCGGCTACTCTGCAAAAGCAACTCCCACTGGAAGTTAGAAATTTAAAGGCTAGGAATTTTTTTTTCTTCCTTTCTTTTCAAAGGACAGAAATGAGATTGAGAATCATCTAAAAATAGCCAAGAATTTTCAAGTGTCAGCTGTAACGGAAAGAGGAATGGCTGTCTCTCCTTACAGAGCCAGGATGGATGGACTGAGCTTTGATTCAGGATCAAGAGAGAGAGCTTACACATAAACTCTAGATGGTAGGAAATAATTCAAATTTCCTCATTTTAATGATATTCCAGGGCAATCTACAGCAAATTGAAATCCAGTGAAATTGTACTTTAAAAGTGGTGAATGTAAATTCTTACATTCTTTGCCTACCAGCAGAAGTGAAGTACATATTGTGAAGTAACTGCAAAAAGAGTTTTAAACAACCCATTCAACTAATGCATCCTTCTCACGACAGAAGATGAATATAAATTATATGCCTTTGATTTTGTTTTGTCTTTTCCATCAATCTTTTTCCCCAAAAAGCCCCATGTCAAAGCTTTTATTTAAGGAAGGCGATCTCTCGCATTTAAACAGTTCCCTACCTCTTTATATTTTCTGATGTAAGCAGGAGATGGAAGCTCAGATTTGCAATTGGTAGGGTACCTGTGTACATCATGCACCCAGATTTGGGATAGCCAAAGACAGAAAGACAGATCAAAGGCTCTGCAGATGACAATCAAGAATGCAGCAGAAGCCATGGTGTCCCTCCAGTATCGCAGGACCTGAGATTTCAGCCCTCACCTTTCCCATGTTCTGGAATGAAGCTCCACTGTGGCCATGCTCACTTGAGTTCCTGCAGGATGTAAATGTTTTAAGGTCTGTTGAAACTGTTCCTTCAGCCCACAGTGTTCAGGGCTAAAAGGCTTAAACAGGCAGAGCTGCAACACTTGAGAACCAGACCCTCAGTACTGCATTGACTTATTTATTAACTAGTGTCAGGACATGAGAAATTGAAACCAGAGCCCATGGTGTTAAACAAAGTGTATAGTTAGGCTCCATCCCCTTTAAAGTGAAGAACCTTTCACGAGTCCTAACTACGCTTTTAAATTATTTATCACTGTGTCCAGTCAAATTAGCCTGTAAACCAGTTATCAAAACTCAAAGCCTCAAATGCCAACATCCAAGTTTCCCTTAAATAATAAAAGCAACTGAAGTGTGAGTATTTTTAATAGAGAGATTTTTCTACTTGGTTTTGCACAAATAAAACTATGATCAACTCAAAAAAAAAATCTTCCTCAAAATTTGCAGAAATTGTGACCTTCCTGTCCAGGTCTGGCAGTAATCTGAGCAGTACTTGCACACAAACTCAGGCTTACTTAGACAAAAAGCTATGTTGTTTCATCAAGTCATATTTGGAAAGCTCAATAATCACTAGGTTTTCCTACTTAGTTCTTTCTTTTGTTTATAGCTGTAAAAGACATCTTCACGGAGTGAAGACTTGACAAGAACCAGGTTGAGCAACTGTAGTCACTATTTACCTCCTTTTCTTTATGCTATTACATGGTAAAATTACAGATCATGTCAAAATGTTAAATCAATGTAGAATTTGCTTCTCCCTGGCAATATGCCTTTGTGCAAATTACCTCTAATTATTATTCTTTCTCTGTCACTGAACACTTACCATTTTTGAAATACAGGAGCGAAGTCAACCTATGTATGATAGTTTATTTTCGCTGTCACACATAAAATCAGGAAACACTACCTCAACAACAGTTAACAGGTCAGATTATGCAAAACTGATAAACTGACTGGTCATTATAATTTTCTATCATGATTGGCACTCAAAATTCTGTTAGTGAGAAAGTGGAAATACATACACATGTTTACTTAATTACCACTTTTTAAAAACATGGACATTTGTCTGTCTATTTTCACCTGATCATCAGATCAGTATCAGAACACATGAAAGACAGAATCAGTGTGTCACAAGCCAGTTCAATAAATATAAAAAGCCTGGATCTAAGACTTACTTTTATGGAACATGATGAAACCAGAAACTGAACGGAAAGACCAGCACAGCAGCTGGCAAGACACAAGACAAGCACCTAAACCCCCCTCATTGACTCCAAAACCTCACTTGTTAAAGACTAAAGCTGCCCTTAGCCCCAGAGCAAAGCTGAATCTGCAGAGCTCTCTGCAGAGCCATCCTGCTGGCACAAGCACAAGCCTTCTAGATTTACACTGTGCCCAGCAGGCTGGGCTCAAAAAGCCAAGGAAAACTTTCATCTGATCTTTCATCTATCTCTGAACTTCCAGAAGCACATGACAGCCAAAGGTCCCCTGTGCACAGTGCTGGTAAAGGACAGGAGTCAGGGCAGGCAGGGCAGACTCCAGTGCTCTCCCCTGACTGGCTGCAGAGGAGAGGAAGGGAAGAAAAATTCAATGCTTTATCTCTTCATAACATGACCCACGATTTTTGTCTTTCAGGAACACCTGTGCCATGTTCCCTGCATCCCAAACGTGAAGCAGCAGTGGAGTATCAAGTCACCAAGCAGAGCTGCAGCTCATGTGCCACGGGAAAAGCATCCCCTGACTCACAGGTTGTCACCCTGAAAAGAGCCAGGCTATTCACGGACTAAAAGGTTTCACCATTGAGCAAAATGGTGTTTTTTATAACCAATTTACTTATTACTATAGAAACATTTAAAATTATTAGCAAACATTCAAAGAAACAGAGAGAACAGTGAAAGCAGCACATCAGCTGGAGATCTTTGAAAAGCTTTATCAGGAACAGCCACTGCTGGCCACAGGTGAACTGGGGGGTGCTCCTGCAGTAAGTGCTGTGAAAGCCAATCTTCCCTTTGCCATCAGCCCTGGCTCAGCCAGGTGACAGAGAGCACAAGAATCCCTCCATGATGAAATAAGGGACAAAATCAGAGAAAAGCGTGGCTATATTATCAAGAGCTTCTAACAGGAAGACAGCAATAAAGCCATTCCTTGAGGCAAACTTAACAAGGAGATGTCTGGCTGCAGAAAGTTTGGGAATTATTTTGGGTATCAGCATACACAGAGAGGCCCCAAATGAAATCTTGGTTCTGCTGTGCTATGCCCTATAAACACAGAGAAAGCATTCTTGCCCCAACATGCTTATTTTGAGCACTCAAAAAACAAGATGCTGGTGACCCTGGTATTCCTGGAAGAGTTGCTGGCTGGTAAATAGCAATATTGTGACCTCCCAAGCAACAAGAAAGAGAAATGCAAACAACCAAGAAGAACAGAGCAAAACAAAAATATTTCCATAAGCAGAACTTTTTATATCCCAAGAGATCTCTGCCTCCAGAGCTCAAAAGGGACACATTAACCTGTGTTATGTGACTCTCAGTGTCTTATAATCTTCAATAAATTTATTTGCTAGGAAGCTCTGCAAGAAAACAGAAAAAGTGAATTGGCTCAAATCCTACAAGAAAATTATTATGGAAGATACAATTGAACTGATGGCTGGGGTTTATCTGTGAACTTCAAAAATTCACTGCAACACTGCTCTCCTGCGCTCCTTTTGCATCCAAGGGGATCAGGTACTGTGAAAACAGGGGTCTAAAGAACCTTAAAACATAGAGCAGTCAGAAACGGGCAACATTTTTTTGCAAGGCATCACTGGCAAGCTCTCCTTATCGGTTTCTTCTAGACACCATCTATTTAATTCCAAAGTCAGAAACAAGAGGGAACACACCAGGGCCACACTGCTTGCACTAAGGAGCCAAGGAAGAAAAGGAGGAAGAAAAGATACTCCCATCCTAAGATTCCAGTGAACCATAAAACAGAAAGAAATTTCGTTTTGTCTCATCTCCAAAAAACAGGAAGAGCAGCACGAGGACAACTTGGGGTACATGAACCTGAGGATTTCAAGTGGAATGAGGAACAGGGTTTTGAAGCAGTTTGCCCAAATGGCTCCTCCACACCCTGCTTTGGTGCACGTTGGAGAGCTGTACCTGGATTCCTTCGGGGTGAACCGAGCCAAAGGACCGGCTCCAGGAGCACGCCTGACGTGCTCCAGCCACAGAGGTGCTTTTGTTCCAAGACCTGCTCCAGGAGCAATGTTAGGTAGAAGTCCTGAAGTGTGCAGAACATGGACATCATGTGCTCAGCACCTCCTAGTTTTGCTCTTTGAAGAGTTTACTCGCTCCTGTTGACTCACCCTCAAAGATAGCTACGACTGCTGCAGCTCAGACAATTAAGAGATAATATACTAGACATACAGCATAAAAAATAGGATATAATTAAGATATCAAAGGTTGAAAGGAAGCTGAGAATTGAAGTACTGGTAGGGAAACAAAGCTTATGTCTGCTATCTGTACAGCACTTTTATACTTGAAGAGAGTACAGGGTATGAGATAATTAAATAACCACTACAAACTTCCTCTCCTCTATCACAACTATCAACAGATTCTCAGGGAAAACAGTAAAGCAAAGCTTCCTAATAGCACCTCCATTCACAGAACTGAGCAGGTGCTTGGCAAAGATCAATTAATTAAGAGGTGAAATCTCAGTTTCCCTTATTAAATCTCAGAGCTGCTCCCCAACAAAACCCTCCCCTGCAGCAGATCCTACACACCAGCCTGTGGCACTGCTGTTTGATGGCTTTTATCATCGACTTTGATGTATTTTTTCCCCGATGGCATTTACCTGTAAGCTGAGTAATCTGGCTGCAGAACAAAGTTCTGAGGAAACAGGAAAAAATGGGCAGCTCTGAAGCACCCACTAACTACCACGTCCCCTGAGGGTCTGTGCAGTGGGAGGGAACAGAGCAGTGTGCTACAAACCTGTGGCTAAGGGCAGTCACGGCAAAGCTCTGCTTGGCTTAGAAGTACACACAGCCTCCGATTTCTATAACTGCATAAGACATTGGTAAGAAATGGCAGCTGATTACAGTTCTACAAAAAAATACAGAAGGGAAATGGGGAAAAAGCAAAGCCCAACCCATATTCCTTGTTAAAGTAATTCTTACCACACGCTCCAGCTGCTTTTGTAGCTACATTTCGGGGTAAGAAGAGACCATTAAACGTCAGTTCACAAGGCAAATTTCATCTTATCTAGACTGCATGTCAATTTGTCCATCTGTAGTACCCTGGCTGAAGCAGGAGCTAAGAAAGGCATTCAGAGCTGCAAAATCCAAACCTCTGTACTGAGGAGGCAGAGCAGCCTGTGCCCTCTCATGATAAATGGCAACCAAGGACAGAACAGAAGTCTGAGAAAGACCATGAAAAACCCACTGCTGGCATGTGGCATAATTGCCCTACACAGTGCTCTTGTAATCTCCTAGAAAACAGAAACAAATAAATAAGGAGCAGTACCATCAGTCTCCAGAGTTCATGTCACTTTGGGATTAATATTGAGAATAGTTATAAATGCAGTAAAAATACTGAATTTTATTTGTTGCTACAACACAGCCTTCACACTGCATTTGGCTGTAAAGGTATATGGAAAGGGGAAATATTACAATGATGTTTCTCTACAACCTGTTCAACTTATTTCCATTAGAACAGCAAAATTCATCTTAGAGTAACAACGAGGTTACGTATGATGCTGTTTTCTTGAAAGCACACTCCCACTGAAATACATCAGTGTCAACACTTTCCAAAGAAATTAACTGAATTGGTATTTTTAGAAGCTAACCAGAAAGCCAAACCCCGGGGACACACATCTGCTTCAGCCCTGTGGCTCCCAGGCACAATGTCACCGCCGATGTCGTTGCTTGCTGTGAGGCACGGGCTGCAGCCCCGCTGCCGTATGCATGCGGATAGCTCGCTCACCAAAAATAAGTTTTTGTGTCACATCAAAACAAGCACCTGCCAGGGGCAAGCAGCTGCCACTGCCACCACTGCTCTGCAGTGCTCTCCCCACGTCCTTACTCACTGACCTTTCTACCACCATCCTGGCCTCCTTTTGTGTTTGTTGCCACAAATATCTCCTGCCTCTATCACAACACCAGTTTATGACTCCTTCGGGTACTTCCACTCAGTTTTCCAGCTTACTTCACCAAAATGGGTACTTTTATAAGCAGAAAAACTCACAGACCATAACAGGGTTTGTTATATATTCCACTCCCATTTAGATCCATCTGCTCTCCGCCCTGGACTATGAGCACTGCAACAATCTCTCTGTGAGACAAAGACATAGCGCTGAAGAGACACAGCTTTGCCAATCCTCAGCTCGTACAATCCTCCTGCACGTGCCTCTAAGTGCTGTTAGAAAGCAATCAGGAGTTTCATTTCAAAATGAACATTGTAGAAAAAAAGAAAATCAGACTCTTAACCAAGGGGAACTGAAGGATCCTTCCTCTTCTTCTCCAAAAGGCAAATTTGCCATTTCATCCCCAGATCCCTCGAGCTGCAGAAAGGAGTGCATCTGCCAGCTAACTGAGCCACCTGAGTAACTTTTTCCAGCCTAACTCCAAACTGCAACAACTTGCCATATCAAACTGCCAAATCTACAGTGCTCATTTCTTTCTGTGAATCCAGCTGTCATTTTTCCCAAATGCCTTCTCAGTCCCAACTCTCCTGATGCCAAAAAAACCTTTTCACAGATACACATAATTTTGCAAAACACATATGCTCTCTGTATGGCACATGAAGTCAATTAACAAGTTTACTTACTGAATTAAAGGATGACACACAACAGTAAAACAAAAACCTCTTACAGACAGCAAACACATGAACCTTCTCCTCCCTACAAGGCAACACTCTCAGAAGGAGTGCTGAGTTTTAAAGCCTATGTTGAGTACCACAGATGATCTTTCACGCTTATCTCCGTGGCATCTTTTATCCTGTAATTCCCCCGGTGTTTGTGATCGTCAGCACGCCGAGTTAAATGTAAAACACCAGTCAGCAAGCACAGAGCAGGCACTGGGGCAACTCTGTTCCCTCACAAAAGAGAAGCAAGCACCAAATAAAAGCACGTACCTTTTAACTGGTCGGCTACCACGCTCTGACCGACGCGCTCAACCACCTTTCCATCCTCCATTTCATAACGGTCATCCAAATATTTGGCAGTAGCTTCCGAAATATGGACCTTCCCAGCCACCCCAAGCTGCTCCATCAGATTGGCCAAATTGACATCATTGGACCACACATCGAACTTGAACCTCCTCATGCCTAAAATGCCACACAGGACTGTCCCTGTGTGAACACCGACTCTCATGTTCACCATTTCTTTCTTTTCCTGGCAGAACTGCTCGATGGCTTTGATCATCCCCAAGCCCATCTCGATGCAGCAGTAGGCATGATCTGCCCGGGGCTCAGGGCAGCCAGCCACACAGTAGTAACAGTCTCCCAAAGTGCTGATCTTCTCACATTTAGTGTCCTCACACAGACGGTCAAAGCGTCCAAAGAGGTCATTCAGGAGTCCCACCAGGGCGTGGGCTGATTTGTTGGCGCTCATTTTCGTGAAGCCAACAATATCTGCAAACAAAATGCTCACTTGCTCTATCTGCTGCATTTTAAAAGGACGGAATATTATGGGGGTTTTCTGTATGGAGGGCTTCTTCTTCCTGTTTTTGGGGCTTGAGGTGGAATGACGTTTGATGGAGTTTTCACTTTCATCATCCCCCTGCTTCATTAAGTCATCAGCTATTATTCTTGGCATAACAGAATGAATCATCCTCTCTTTCAGGGCTTTTTCCACTTCCAAGTCTTTTCCATGCATGATGGATTGCCCCACTTTCAGGAATGTGCTTCTTGATCTGACTTCGGACATGATAAATAAATGAATACCGATGGCATGGATGCAGATGTGCAGGAAGGCTTTACTCAACAGCTCCCAGTAAACCGCACCAGCTCCCAGAGGTGTGAAACAGTTCTCATCACGGAAGTGATAACCAAAGGTCTCGAAGAGGACCGAGTACGACAGTCCCAGAAACAAGCTTAAATACAGGGGTAAGTGCATCACTGTGTAAAGCAACAAGAGCACTTCAATACACATAGAAAAACTGCCCACTTGAGAAAGACAAGTGTCTGTGGGATCTGCCAGGGGAGTCCGGTTGGACATGTCACCACTTCCTGAGACAGGCTTCAGAGCCTGGAACTGCGGAGCCAGGGTCAGAGCAAACACCAGGAGGGTGAGTATCAGCGAAGTCCATACATAATGGCGGGCATAAGTCTTAGTGAAAGTGAACACAAAAAAAGCTACACATACCAGGAGGAAGCACAGAGCCGGCACCATGAAAACAATCTGTTTCTCTCTCATGTGTATGCCGAAGTAGATGCCCCAGAGCAGACAGGCCACGCCAATGTAGAAGAGGGCATAACGAAACCTGCGCTGGGTCTGCGGGAAGCATCTCTCCATGCAAGCCTCCTCCAGGTTGTTGGAGTCGAACTTGGGGTTCCACCACTTGGAAGAGGCCCTCTCGAAGAGCTGCGGCAGCTTCTTCGGCCGGCGGAGGCCGGAGCCACTGCCGCCCGCTCCGCCGGCTCGGCGGGCGCCCCCCGACTCCCCCGAGCTGCAGCTGGAGGAGATGCTGTACTTGCAGTGCTTGGAAGAGGTGCAGCCCTGGTGCTGCTTGGGGTTGATTTTCACCGTCACGCTGTTGCTGTCCCCGCTGGAGTCGCAGCTCACCTCGGTGCTGTGGTGATGCAGCAGCTGCTGGTGCGGTGGGGAAGCCATGTTGTCAATTCCTCCTCAAGAGCCCGCGCCGGACTTGGGTCTCTGGGGTTGCCAAAGCCACCGGGCTCCTCGCAGAGTCGCCTCTAGTCTCCTCCGGTCCCCGCCGCGTAGGGGCGGCCGGGCAGCGCCGCGGCGATCGGCCGCTCGCCGGGCTCCGCACACTGCGCGCCGGGGCAGCCCCGCATAGTCCCCTCGCCTGGGCCGAGCCGGGCCGGGGCTGCTGCCGCCGCCCGCCGCTGGCCCCGCTCCCCCGCAGCCCTCCCGAGGCGCGGGGCGGGCAGGCCGCTGGCTCAGCCCCGCGGGGGGGACGCCGGGCCCCCGCCGGGAGGGGACCGCTCCTCCATGTCGGCTGCAGCTGCCCGCCGCTTCCTCCCCGCACGGCTGCCGACGAGGGGCCGCCTCCCGCCCTCAGCCGCCCGCCCAGCCGGGACGGCAGCAGCAGCCGCTCTCCTCTGCTCCGCCCGCCCGCCCGTCTGAGGGGAGGAAGGGGAGCGCGGGGACGCGCTCAAGCGGCCGCCACCATCTTCCTCACGGCGCTGGGGGGGGTTCGGGGGGGCTGCGGGAGCGCGCCTCCGCTGGCCAATTGGGCGCGGCGGCGCGGCGGGAGCGCGCCCCCCCCTACACACAAACACACACTTCCCGCCTCAGCGTGAGGGTCGCGGGCAGGAGCGGGGACGGTCCCGTCCGAGGCGGATGGGCGCGATGCTGATGGCGCTCTCCGTGAGGCACGGACGGGACAGCCGGGGGTGGCGGGAGCCGGGCGGCACCTCAGTGGAGACAGTCCGCGGGGCCGAGCGCCGGGGTTCCCGGGCTGCCCCCGCCACCGCCCTCCCCACCAGCTGACATTTGCCATGCGCAGACAACACGCACTTCACCAAACAATTCGGCCCGAGCCCCGCTGCAAACTGGCTGGGTTATTTTTCTCCTCGTTCTCCGCTTGTTTATGGCTGACGCTATCTCGCCTGCACCGCTCCCTCGGTTTCATTATCTCTTCTCGCAGATGGACCGTGGCTTTCCTCCTTCACAGCGTTTTTCTCTCTGCTGGTGCTATAGCTCCCTCTCCTCTCCCCAGCTCTGCATCCTTCACCTTTGCTCACAGGTGATGTTCCCAAATTGGTCCCGCCTCATCCCTCTGAGCCCCTCAGTTCCAGCCCCAGTTCTTCCTGCTGACTTCTCCTTCCCTGAATCCTATTTACTTTCTTCCAGGTGAGCCTTCCCCAGCAAAGCACTTCACTCCAGCCGTCCTTCCTCCTGCAATCCTTTCTCCTCTGAAGACCACAGTATCCTGTAAAATAAAGCCAATGGCGCTGGTGCATTAACAGTGAAATCGTGGCCAGCAGGACCAGGGCAGTGACTGTCCCCTGTGCTGGGGCACCTCCAATTCCGGGGTAAGTTTTCAGCCCCTCAAGACAAGACAGACATTGAGGGGCTGGAAAGTGTTCTGGGAAGAGGCTGGAGCACCAGGAGGGGCTGAGGGAGCTGGGAAGGGGCTCAGCCTGGAGAAAAGGAGGCTCAGGGGGGACCTTGTGGCTCTGCACAACTCCTGACAGGAGGGGACAGCCGGATAAGGGTTGGGCTCTGCTAACAGGGACAGGATGAGAGGGAACAGCCTCAAGGTGGGCCAAGACCAGATCAGATATTGGGAAAAATTCTTCACTGGAAAGGTGGTCAGACACTGGCACAAATCACCCATAGCAGTGGTGGAGTCACCATCCCTGGAAGTGTTCAGAAAAATAAGTGCACATGGTACTTCACAATATGGTTTAGTGGGCACAGTAGTTTTGGGTCAAAGGTTGGACTCAATGACCTTGGAGGTCTTTTCCGGCCTTAATGGTCTATGACTCTCTATACTCTTTTTTAAAAATAGTAACAGAAAATCTGTGGCCACACAATTACTGAAATTGAAACCTGCCCTATTTTCCATTTCCTTTGTAAAGATGTCTTGTAGCCATGCTGTAACATACGTTTCTAGTATTATTATTTAGAAGAAATATGTATTTCCTGACATGCTCAAATATCAAAATAATCTCTAAAAATTCCAATCAATAGCAATAATTGTTCTGGTTTTGCTGTGACATAGTTGTCTCTTGAATTCCAGCTAATGGCTCAGCTGATCAATATTTTATATCAAGTGCTGCTTACCATGCAGCTCTTACATAAACACTGTTGGGAAGAGAGAAATCCCTGAGCTGATAGAGCAGAAAGGCAGGATGGCCTCCTGGGCTTGGCTATTAATTGATAAATTTACTAAAACTTCTTTCCAACCTTTATATTGATTCATCTAAATATACTTTTAAGTTACATTTTTACTTCATACGGGGTGATGAATTTATTTAATCTGCCGGATTAAAGAAGAGCAACAGTTTCCAAGGATTCAAAGGCAAGGTGAGAAAAGAAAAAAGTTTTTTACCTCATTGGCAGAGAATTTAAGGTAAAACTAGTTGTGTTTTTAATTTTTTTATGCAAACATGTAAGATTTATGTTGGGTGATTTGAACGTAGAGATTTAAGAGGTACTGAAATTCCAGCATAGATTTTTTGTCTTGTTCCCCTGGGCTCCATAAAGTGGTACTTTGTATGTTCTTAGAATAAACAGAATCACATCAAAGATACTGGCTACATCACAAGTTTTCACTGAGTGACCCACATGATACCAAATTTTGTCTGGCTACTGGTCAGAGACAGCTTTTGATCTCCACTAATAAAATAGTTCCTCTTTCCCAGCTTTTGTTTATGGGTTTGAAGGAGGGAGATAGTATGGGAGGAGACGTCTGACTTGTCAGACCCTCCTTTGGTAAGCTTCACATGGGGGTGTCAAGGTGGTGCAGAATCCTTGCTCCCCCAAGGAGCTCCTGTTACACTTTTAACCTGTAGATTTCCATCCTGCTCCTCCACTTGATCTTTTGGGTGGAACAGCCACCCAACACTCACCAGCCCAACCACTCCCCACCTTCCCCTGTCATTATCAAGTTCCGTGGAAACCCTGCATGTGCAGTCAAGGAACAGTTCTGGCTGGGACAGATCTCATACTGTCGCCTGAAACACTGAATTTTTCATTTCACTTTGCTTTTATTGTGTAAATTTTTCTCTGTTGAATTCAAGTAGCAGATTAAATACATGAAGCAGAAAACCACAAACACCAGTGATGCTTGGATTCATTTTAAGTGTGACTGAGATTTGTTTTAGAGAGCAAGAAGTGGTTTGAGGTTGTATTTGTTATTTCCTCACCACCACCACCTTCTGATTTGTTTTTATCCAGGACAGGTGTAACAGCCAGCGTGTCCCTCCAAGGCAGCACCTGAGTGGGTCATGTCTGTGACATTCTTTAAGGAAGATGCTTCCTCTGGATCACTTTCTTAGGGAGCCATTCTGGTAGAGCTGGGAGCCACCATGCAGTCTGGATCCAGAGTCCTGGGTTTATTCTGGATTTGATTGTGCTGGATCCCTGTGGAGAGCTCTGACCACCCTTCCAAGATACTCTGACTGGTTTCTTTTCTCAGAGACTGAGTTAGAGGAAATATTTCACAGAGCAGTAGCTGGGCAAATGCAAATCCTCCTTGCAGAGTTCTTTTAACTTCAAGCCACTAAATACACATTTAGTCTATGGAACTGTATTTACTTCCCCTCTCAGGGGAACAAGTTTTGTCAGCTCTAATGATGAGCTGTTGTTTGACATTCATAATATTGTACTTCACTGCTTATCTGATGGAGCCACGCAAAGCTATTTAGGGGGTTCTGAAATGTGACAGCCCACATGATGCTTTTTTAGACTTCACAAACCGCCTTCACGAGGCAGAGAATACGGCATGGGAGCGGCTGGCTGGAACAACGGCGTGCCTGAGTGCCAGCGGGGTTGCTGGAGCTGGGGAGGAGGAATGGTCTTTGAGAGTTTGCAGCTTTTGTTGTGTGCTGTCAAAGGAAGAACTTGCAGCCTGAAAGAACAGGCATCGTGGATGCCATAGGGTGGGAACTGTGGAGTTTATTGATCCTGCCTGGAAATAGCATAAAGATAGAGGCAAATATGTTAAAACCTGTTTGGACCATCCACAAACAGAAGGGGGCTCAAGGGAGACAGCTCAGATACCCCATTTCATGCTGTCTTGCCTTAATAAGCAGAAAGATCTCACTTTCTAACAAATTTCTGTATCTTCATCCTTACTCACATGCAGAGCATTTATTGCAAGCTTTGTTTTGAATTCTGGAAGCCTCCAGGTAAAATAAGTCATTTAGGAAAACCAAAACTCAACAAATCTTCTGGCTTCTTTTCACAGACTAACACGTAAACACTGGCAAATATTGTGAAAGACTGTTACTCCTTCATGGTTTTAAAATTATAAAGTATCACAATGTTTATTTCATTTTTTCCATAGCAGAAGAGCACAAGGGTTACCTTTGACATCTGTTCCATATGAACCCATGGAAGCTGAGTAAATGGGTGGTGCATTCTCACTTCCTTGCAGTGGCCAAGTTGGTTTTGTGTTCTATATTTTCATCCTTCTGAAATTGCTATTCATTTTTTTCATATCACTGAGAGGATTTCATATCCCAGATGAGATGAACAGATTAAATAAGCAAGTAAGCAGTAGAAGATGTTTTTATGTGACTCAAGAGAAAGGATAAATTCCAGTCTGGATGAGTAGAAATCTCTGACTCCCCTGAGACCAGGATTTTACTTGCAGGCTTTATGGTTGTCTAATTGGAGTGGTCTTTTTGCCAAAAGCAATGCAGAATATTCCACTTACCTGACAAAATGTCTGCCACCAGGAGGTAGCTTCACTCAATTATACATTTCTTTAAGATGAAGACAAACTTACATTTATTGCTCATTTCATTCATAACCAGAAGTTCTCCTCACTTGCCAAACTGCTGAATCAGCTTGGGTACCTCAGCCTTGAGTCAGCACAGCCCAAAATAGAAACTTGCTCCATTTCCGAAGAGAGGAAGTACCACTGTTGTCTGCAAATACAACCACATCTGACTTGCTTTTATAGCTACAAACACTCATGCAGGGACTTGCATGGCACTCTGCTGCTTAAAAAAAAAAAAAAAAAAAGGAAGTCAAAAGGCACTTTCTTATTTAAAATAGGAGTGTTAGGGTTGCTATGAGTGGGACTGTGTGGATGTGGAAGTGCCAAGGAATAACGAGCAAGAGAAGGACTGTACAAGTGGTAGTCATTGATGTTACCTAGCCTAGCCCAGCATCAAGCTCCCACTCCACCTGCTTGTAGTTTCTCAGGATGTACTCAGGAATTAGGCAGACAATGAACAGGCTATAACCAAACTGAAGCAAAGTCTTAAGCCATTAGGAAATAATGGCAAGAAAACACAGTAGAAGCTCTAAAACACTGACTGGAGATCAGCTACAGCATTCCCAAGGTAAAGCTGAGTCAGTCCTGCTGCCATGAGGTAACTCCACTTTATAGCACAGCATAAAACAGCAAAAAACCTGGGGAAATGACCAAGAGCTGCAGTCAAATACTGGGAAGTGACACTAAAGTCATCAGCAGGACTTCATGAGTAGGTGGAAGGCAGTGGAAAGGCACATAAAAATAGTCCTATGTGATACAAATGAGGGAGGATTTTCTGTGGCTCAAAGTCAGGATTAGAAGTAGAAGAATGAGAATAATATGAATTTGCTCAATCTGCCCTTTTCAAGCTCTGCAGTTTTTTCTCTTGCAAATGAGCATCTGTGGTATTTGGCATCCTACAAAAGGACCCCCATTGACAAGCAGCACTGGGGTGCCCCCTTCCCATGGGTGCTCCCGGTTTTCCTTTCCTGTATACCGCAGGATGGTGTCATGTTCTTCCTGGTCCAAGCAAACTACTGTTTCTGGTGCCTCCATTTAATGTGTCTGAACTGGCTCTATTTTCCACAAGGAAAGGCCATTCCAGTGGGCAGACAAAAATCAGTAACCACTTTCAAATCATGGCCAGACAAGTTGTGATCCTTGGCATAGGATTTTCCTGCAGTACTATGGAAGAAGCTGTAGATATTTGAAAAAATTGCCATTTCTGCAACAGGTGTGAAGGTTGCAACACACAATTTTACCATTTTGGGATTTTTGCAACAATGCAGTTGCAAATTGAAGCATGTTTTATATTTAGTGTTTTGGATTATTCAGTTGAAAGAGGTGGGGATGAGGATTTACAGGTGTAATTACAGGATTGTGCAGTCACCTTGTGCACACACTGCAGGTTTGGAAGGAAGATCTGCTGCAAATCCACAGAAAACCCCAGCTAAGGAATTGCATGTGCCACAAGCAATTACACAGCGTAAAACTTTGTGAAACATTTGCTATGTGTGCACTAGGCCCTTTTTAAATTTAGATTTCTAGGAAGAAGAGAATTGCTGGGGCATTTCTGTGACCTGATCCCTCGTCTTGGTTGATCCGCGGTGGAAAGGTGACCCCGGGCACGGCTGAGGGGGAATGGATCTGGTGAGAGCCATCGCTGTCTGAGCCAAGCAGAGTGTTCCCAACTGCATCCCTGAATAGATTCACTTGCTCTTTCCCTGGCTCTATTTTAGCCACAAATCTGTTATTCTGCCCTGTGGGTGCCAACAGGTTTTTAAAAAATAACCAAACTCAGTAATACTGGATTTCTGGTGCACTTTTTTTTCCCCAAAAGGGTTGAAGTGAACATTCTTCTCACCTATACCTAGGACCTCACCTGTGTGGCTGCAAAGGCTTCACCTCTGGTGACATCCAAAAGGATACATGATTCTTGCTCCTTCAGCAACTTAGCAATGTTGTGATAAGTATGAAGTGGAAGGCATTGAAAAACTATTATATCAATTTTTAGTTTGTATTTAAGACCATTTCTACACACTTTTGTGTTCTCAAGCTTGGAAAAAGTTCAACTTTTGTCTACAAACACAGGAACCAGTTGTTACTTCAAATTTTTGTTGTGATGGTAGGATTGAGACTTGGATGAAACAAGGATTCATACAGGGAAATTTATAGAATCAAACAATCATGGAATGATTTGGGTTGGAAGGGACTTTAAAGATCATTTACTTCCAGCCCCCTGCTGTGGCAGGGACACGTTCCACTAGACCAGGTTGAATGTGAAAGAAAACAGCTTCCAAAAACTCATGTTTAAAACTGAGTATGAATGCATGTTTGTGCCATGTGCTTTGTTCTGTTTCCAAAGGAAACAAAAGAAGAAAATGTTGCTGAGAATACTAAAACATAACACTTTGGCAGCAGTGGTTATCACATCCTCCAGGCATTTTTACCTGTGGTGTTGCCCTGACAATTGTGGTGCATTGTGGAAATAAAGTGTGAAGTCACTCAGGACTGGTTGTGGATGAGGCATGTACATAAATACCTTTTGACAGAGGTAAGAGGGAATGCTTGTTTCTACAGGGGAAAGGGAATAGTGGTTCTGAGAACTGAAAACACAGCAAATGTTAGTTAGAAGTGGAGCTGGGGAGCAGGACAAGGTGGCACATAGAACCCAGTGAAAGGTCACAGAGGGAGAAATGCTAAAATCCAGCATTTATTGGCTAAATGTAACCAGGATTTAGGAATGGGACCCTAATTCTTTTATAAACCAGGAATCTCTTTGAGTTGGGTGAATGGGACAACCAACAGCCACCATCAACTAATAAAAATCACACCCCCGTGCTTTGTGGCACACATTAAACTCAGTGGAAGAGTCAGGGAAAATCCCATGGCAGGCTGTCCAGCAAATTCCCACCAAAGTTACCTCCAGGCTGCAGCTTCCATAAGCTCTGAATGATTTGTACCTGTGAGAATTGCTCAGAGGTTGCTTGGTAGATTCAGAGGGATGAGTTATTCACCAAAGGGAACTTCATAAAGATGGTGCTACTATGTGTGATCTCATGCCTAAAACTGTCCCACATCTTGTCTGTTTATTTGGGAAATTAATTTCTAGAAAACTTGGAAAACAAAACCAGGAATTGAAATTGCCTCTCAATATTTCTTCAGTCCAAACAAAAAAAATAAACAAACAAGAAACCAAAACAAAAAACAACCAAACAAACAAGGTCATTGTGTGTCTTACATGTTCAGTCAAAACATCTGTTATTAATGTTAAATTCCTGTGTACCTGGAGAACCTGTTACTGAATAAGCTACAAAGCTGAAGCCTGGCTGAAAATTAAAGTAAGGTATCCCACCATCTGAAGGATTTTTTATACTTCTGCAGTGATTTTGGGAGGCAGAGACATGTGACCAGAGAAAGAGAAAAGGTTCCAGCCATGCACCAGGGAAGTGGGGGCTGAGAAGCAGATTAATTGTTCCAAGTGGCTTTTTCCTGTCTGTTCATTTATCCTCTTTTACCATCCTTGTTTCCATTCTTTCCTCAGCTTTATCTCTGTTGAAGAGCAGAGAAAATATTTTATTCCCCTTTCACAGTGTAACACATATTCATTAAGTCTCATTCTATTATAGCTCAAATAACTATTGCCATGTTTGATTCTTTATTTGGACCATTTCAGCTCTTAATGAAGAATTTGCCCTTCATCTGCATCTCTTGCTACCTTTTCTGATTGTGTTCAGTTCACAGTCAAGTCCCATGGACTGCTTTAGAGACACTTTGAGTGAGGTGTTTGGATTTTTATCCAGTTTTCCCTCCTGCCCTGTCTCACCCCTCCAGCTGCACTGCTCAGAGCAGGAGGCACCAAGTCCATCACTTTGCTACAGCCTCAAACACCTTCTTCCAAGCCAGAAATGTGGGCAGGGCTCTTGGAGAGATTATCATCTTCCTAACCTCAAAGCAGCCCACAGCCCACCTCTGTCCCTAGATGAGCAGTTGTGCTTCTCTAACCATAGAAACTTCAGCAGCACAGAGTCACTGCCTTCATTTTTCCCCAAAAAGGCAAGACAGCAGTGACAGCTTAGTGGGAGGTCATTTCTTTCTCCAACAGAACAGAGCTTCAGGTGGCCACTGCCTGGAGCCCACCACCACTGTGCTGCTCAGTGTCCTAGGAGAGGATGCAGATGTAGAATTTTGGGCTGAGGTCTTATTTAAATCATATATTAGGCTGAAAAATGAACCCACAGGAATGAAGGATGCTCCCAGTGCCTGTGGGTGCTGCAGCAGTGTGGAGCTGACAGCAGGGATGGTCTGGGCTGCTCCATCCTCCTCCTGCATCTAAAGGCAAAGACATGGCAAACACTATGGACTGAAAGAAGTCCCTTTTATCAGCCTCAAATCTTACAGAAAATAAAGAAACAGAGGGCTGAAGAAACCTCTTAGGCTAGAAATGTATTCAATGTTTCTGCAGAATAGGGAGAGCACAAAGCTTCACTTACCAAAAGCAGCCAAATCTACAGGACTGTGGAATTGGAAGACTTTTATAATATCTAGCAAGTAATAACTGTCTTTAATTAGCTTTGTTTACATGATAGATGTCAATGTCAAGCTCTCTCTGTGAAAAGGGCAGAATGTCCTTAGTGGGAAATGTGATTTTTGAAGCCTGACAACATAAAACCAGCGGGAAGGTTTGTGCTCAGACTGCTGGGGAGAAAAATCACCTTTGGCTCAACAAAACAGGAAGGATTTCAAGCCCACAGCAGAAGTTTTTCAAGAAACTAATGAAAATGGAGGATTATAGTTTAAACTGTTTTGCAATCGCTGGCCTCAATCCTGGAGACACTTTTCACACACACTCAACTTTATATCTGTGGTTGGTTTTGCTGACCCTCATGGGATTTTTGACACCTGGAGATAGAAGTGAAGGCCAGACTGTTTACAGAGCAGAGTTTAAACTATGGCATTTTAATAAAAAAAAAAAAAATATTATATCAAGGTCTTCATAATTGACTCATTGGGGTCCTTTATGTTTGAAAAAAAAACCCTGAGAAATTCAGGAATTCATGAGGTGGTCTCAGATCTGTGCCCTTGTGTGAATAGGACCTTTTGTTATGCTGGATCACAGCACTAGGCCATAAAACTTACTCCGCAAATATTGAAAAAAATATTCATAAAATATTCACCTTCATAAAATTTGCATCTATGGTTCACATGCAAATACTGTCTGCATTTCTTTCATCTCTAAAAAAAATATGTTTGACCACTACCTGAGACTGAAAGGTTTCCCCTCATCAATAGAGAGCAACTAATTGGGAAAAACCCTGGTTTATACATTTTTTTTTAATTTTGATTTTTTTTCTTTTCTATCTTAGCAGTGTATTGTACCTGCCATGAAACAACTTTTTGAAACCCTGGAAACAGGAATAAATCCCCTCTGCAAGCTCTGGTTCCACCATTTATCAGGCTGTTGGTGCAGGAGCCAAACTGCCATTGGGCTGACTCACATTTTGGCATTTTGTGTTTATGTACGTGATGACGACGTTTGCAAGCAACAGGGGAGAAACCCTGTGTTCATCAGCACCATGATCCCAGCAAAACCTTTCCCTCCTCAGCTGCATCAGCAGAGCTCAGAGATGTGGCCAGAGCCACAGGCTGGTGTGGGCACTGCTGTCACTGCTCTTTGCCACTCAGCACCCATAATCCTCACATTGCACCCCAGACCTCCAGCTGGCCAGGCCCTGCAGCTGCCAGAGCCCCAGACCTACCCAAATTTAGGCACACCTGGTGCCCCTTTGCCCTGCCCATCTATCCTGACCCTCTGTGATTCTGCCAGCATCCTTTGTGGCTCTGGAAAGCCAGCTTTGGCACTCAGAACACCTTTCACATGATCTTTATCCCTCCAGGTCCAAAATTTTCAATGTAGTATTCCTGGCACTGGTATTGTCCTTGACACCGGGTTTATTTTTATCTTGCTGCCTCTTTTTATCTCCAGCTCCCTTGCCCCTATGTCTTATCTTGGTTTTTTGCCTTTTCCCAGGCTTTAAGGACCTAATGGGGACTCTGCCCACACAATGACCTGGCAGACTTGGCTGTATGGGGCTGTCACTCTCACCCACCTCTCCTGGCATTCCCTAAATTTTAACCACAACTTCTGGCTGCATCACAGTCCTGTTGTCACTGGGGAGAGGCAGAAGAGGTTGTCCCTTCAGGCCCTGCCACCACAGTTCCTCTCGGTGTCCTCTGGCTCGGGCTGACCCATCACCACCTGCCCCACATCCCACCTCTGACATCCTGCCTCATCCTTTTCCAGGTGAAGAACCACAGCTGGAGTAAAATGGGGACAGTGCCATGGGAAAACCCTGTCCTGGGAAGCGATAACCCCCCAGCCTGTTCAGCTTTGCCATGATTGTGCTTGTTGGCACAGCTCTGCCACAAAGCTCCGGCTGTGCCGGGACCTGCAGGGTTGGAGGCTGGGCTGGCTCTCCTGGAGCATTTGGCTGAGTCTGTCACCATTTACCTTAGCAGGAGCAGCTCTCAGCTGCTGAAAATCCCATCCAGATCTGCTGCAAAGTGGAAATAATTTGTTAAATGCTTCACACTGGGGCAGTAGCACCCCTTCCTCTTGCCGAAGCGTTTGGATTTCTACCCGCAGAGAGGACCAAAGAGAGCATCAGGATCCAACTAGGTGAGCAGATATTCAGAGCACAGCCTTGATTTTGGCTGGGGCTGGGGCTGCAGCTGCAGCTGACATGAACTTTCCACTGGTGGCAGTGGGTCAGAGGCAGCTGGGGCTCCTTTCCTTCCCCCTCTAGCCCTTGCCTTTGGGAGCTGTGGGCAGGATTAAGGAGAAAAAGCAATGTATGGGTCATGGGAAGAGGGAAAACAGAGGCAGCTCAGCCAGCCGAAGAGGAAACAGGGGACACAGATGTCTGTGGAAAGCTGAAGCCACTTACAGAGGATGCATTTACTTGTATTTCCTTCCAGTAGAGCTTAATTGCAATGTTTTTTAATGACAGGTAGGATGGGAGCTGGGCTTCTGCCTAAGCACTTCTGCGTCCTGCATAAAAGTGCTGAATTTAATATTAACAACAATTAATCACAGATACCAGGAAACTGCCAGCAACATTCCCTGCCCTGGGAGTGCTCGGTTTGCATGCTCAGCCCCACAAACTCCCATCCCCAGGCCAATGGCACTGGGAAGTCACAAGGAAGCAAGGGCCTTCTCTGTGCTGCTGAATTTTGATCTGGAGCTGAAGTGGTGATGACACCAGCACCTCCTTCCCATTCCTACCAACACCTTTGATGGGAACACAGGTGGTTTTGGACATCTCTTGTTTCTCCCGTCCACATTCCCTTTTCCCTCCCTCTGCCCCAAAAGGCTACTGGGATAATTCCAGATCAGAGCAGTCTGTGTGGGTTAGGGTGGATTGCAGGTTTGCCAGGGTGCTGATGGATTTCTCCTGCTGTTAATACCATGACTTGCTCTCTCATTAGCAGCTCATTGCAAGTTTTGCACAGGTACATGAGTATTTTGGAACAGCTCATCTTTGCATCCTGTAATTAAATGACCACTAATTAATGTGTTAGAGAAGGAGGAGCTGAATGCTCCAGTCCATGCTGGGCATCCATAGAATAACTGCTGGGAATTCACCGAGTTGCTGCCCGGGCTGCAGCACCTCCTGGCCAGGGACAGCAGCATGTGAGCACCCTCTCATCCCTCTGGCCTCTGCTCTGCTTAGAGGTACCCCCAGGCCCTGGCCCACCACCCACCTCCCCCCCATTTTTCAGGGGTAACGTTTGCTGGGCACCTCATGGAGTGAAAATCCCCATCCCAGGGCTCCAGGATGCCCTTGTTTCTCTGATGCTTGCCCTGAATATGATGTAGGTGTACTAAAGCAAGTGGTGATCTCTTGGGGCCAATATCCAGGCTTTTCCCATCTCCCTCAAGCAGACAGTCCTTTTGGGCATTCCTTTTCCCAAGGCAGACAGCTCCAGAAGCCAGGCTTGTTCCCCTTCCTTCCCCCTGTCTTCTCCAGGTAGCACCAACATCATGTGCAAACCCCAGTTCTGGGTCTGAACCCCTTTGCAGTCTGCAAATCCTCCTCCCATGGAGATGCACGGATGTGGCACTTGGGGACATGGGTTGGTGGTGGCCTTGGCAGTTCAGGATTAACAGCTGGATTTGATGATTTTAGATGGCTTCTCCAACCTGTGATTCCATTGGTGTCAGCCAAGGGAAGTGCTCCCAAAGCCCCTGCACACTTTCAGGACATGGCTTTATTTACCTTCCTGGTTCAGTGTCCTGCACATCTTGGGCAAATCGTGTTGATTTTGGGTTTCTCCACAGACACAAACTGACCTTAGTGATCTGGTTTGAGGTGGGAGGTATCTGTCTGACATGTCCTGAACTTAATGTTGAAACTCTTCCAACTCCCAGCCTGAGCCTAGACCCTGTCCTGGGAAGGGATGCCAGAGGGCTGGGGTCTGTGCAAGCCAGGGTGCTTTTGGGGCTGTATGAAGTTCCACAGACCTAAAAAGGTGGGACTTACATGGAAGGTGGTTTTGTTTGCTCCAGGATCTGTAAATGGCAGCTTGAACCAGTCAGGCATCTGCTGACAGCAGGGAGAGTGACAGCCCCAGTTCTGTGATGGACAGCCAGGTGGGCAGATTTTTGGGACCACCTGGGCAGAGAGTGAGTATCTTCATAAACATGTCACAGCCACTGAGGTCTTACAATTGCAGCACAGGGAGTTTTGGGAGGCAAGGTTTGGAAGGAGTTTGGCCCCAGCATTGGATGCATGGGAACAGCAGAAAACAGACTGGGTGGGGACCTCCACCGTGCAGCAGGCAGAGCACCAGGGCTCCCCCCAGCTCCCAGCAGACCTTTCCAAAAGCTTTTATTCTTTTTCTGATGATTGGATGCGGGATATTTTCATGCCTGCAAGAGATGCCACCGAGGGGCTGAGGTGGTGGAGGACAACCAAAAGGGACTATAAACCCCTTGGCTGGTGTTTGAGGAGCTCTGGGAGACCTCAGGAAAACTTGGTGGGAGCACCGTGGGCGCTGGCAGGATCCGGCCACCGCCAGACTCTCAGCAGCACCGGCAGCTCTTCCCCAGCAATGTCACTATGATAAATGTTTGTCTTTTCCGTCCAAGAGATACAGCGGAGCCACTGCCAGCACCGTGTCTCAGTGGAATTGGGGTTTGCACTGCCAGGAGCGTTACCGGCTCATGATTCACATCTTTACAGCAGCTTTGGAAGGAAAATGTGCTGCTCGCCAGGCAGACCTTCATGCACGTCGAGATGCCACAGTTTTTCCAGACTTTCCAAAGGAAGCCACAGCCAAATGAGACATTCATTCTCTTCTTCCAGCTTTCTTGGAACAATCTTCGTTGATTAGTGAGTGAGACAGATAGTTGGAAAGAAAGACAGACAGACAGGCTGGGAATAGGGTTATAATGAGCAGTTTGCATGAGCCCCAGTCGCCGGTGGGAGGGTGTTTCCATCTGCCCCTTGCTGGGTGGCTGCTGAGAGCCCCTGCTGTACACTGTGGTCCTCCACCCCTTTGTCCTCCTCCATGGTCCCCAGCCCCTGTGCTCCTCTGTGGTACTCCATTCCTGCCCTCCTCCATGGTCCCAACCCCTTTGTCCTCCTCCATGGAGGAAAAATGGGGAGCAGGGAGACATCCATGGAGGAGGACAAACCCCCATTTTTTCCTCCATGGTCCCTGACCCCCTGCCTTCTGCTGGGATTCCACCCCCCCCTGTCCTCCTCCATGCTCCTCAAATCCCTGCCTCCCTCCATGATCCCCAACCCTGCCCTCTGCTGTGCTCCTCAATCCTGGGTTCACCTCCGTGGTCCCTGACCCCTGCCTTCTGTCATGGTGCCCAGACAGCATGTGCTGAGGCAGGTGGGATCTGTCTCACCAGGGAGGATCACACTGCCCTGGAGCACAAAGCAAAGGAGTTGGGGTCCACTTTGCCTGTATGGCACAAGAAGACAAGTTGGAAAAGCAGGCAAATGACTCAGGCATGGCTGGCATGTCCTGTACAAGGGACAGAGGCCAAAGCTGGGGTACAGGGAAGGAGATGGCAGTTCCTGCTTTGTTCCCTGCAGCTGCACCCCCTCAGTCACCCCAGTTCCAGTGCGCTCTCTCTCACACCAGGAGGAGAAACAAAACAAGCATCTCCAGGGAGTGTGTTTGGAAAATAACAGGTTTTATTAGACAGGCTGATGTTCAAGCTGACAGTTTTATCCCAATGCACTTGATCACGGGCATCTACAGGGCCTGTGTCCCAGCTCCCTCCCTCCCATGAAGCTTAGGCAAGATGTTCAACCCCCCCACATTCTGGGGGCATTGGGTTTCTGAGCTGAATGAAAATATCTCCCTGCTCCCCATTTTTCCACTCCCAGATTCCCAGAGGTCTCCTAAGAAAGCTCAGTGAGAATTGGGCTGGGAACTGCCAATCGTCTTGGGACTGACAGGCACCTGGATCTGTGGGAGAGGAGGCACCTCAGTGGCAGCATGTCCCTGAGGCAGCACGGAGCTGGGTCAGTGTGTGCCACAGGGAACACACCACCAATGCCGTGGCTTTGGAAAGAGAACCCAAAAGAACCATATCGGGGGCAGGGAAGGGTTTTGGCTGTCATGGGGGAGCCCCATCCAGCACACAGGCCCCAAGGCTTCGCACAGGGCGTGCAGGTGCTGCAGGGAAGAGGAAGGAAGGAGAGGAGAGGATGAGGACTGGAAAATAAAGCAAGAAAAAAGGAAACCAGAAAAAGGGTGGGGAGAACGATGGGAGAGGCCTGAGAGCAGAGTAACTGTGCCTTCAAGGTCAATACTCCTTGTGGGACAGGGGGCCTTTCCCATGGTACCTCATGGGCTTTAGGACAACAGAGGAATAAGGAAAGAGATGGTGAATACAGTGCTTGCAAACAGAAATGTTTAAAGGCCTTTGCTTTCTGTGACAGTGACACACAGTGTGACAGCAGAAAAGTGACAACATCAGCCAGTTTCTGTTGGTGATTCTATTCCATTAGCTCTTAAAAAACCATGCAGACCAGTCCAACAGAGGAGAGTGAACGACAGATGGAGAGGAAAACTGATGAGCAGCAGGATCATGGACAAGAAAGAAGGAATGACAGTGGAGGGGCAGCAGCACTGGGGCAGGTTTGAGACCTCACAGTACTCACAAGCACATCCCTTCTCTCCAGACTGCTCTGGCTGCTGCTCTCTCTGACACTGCTTGCCTTCCCTTGCACCCTCTGCTCCTTCTGCACTGCAGGCAAAATCTCTCTTTCCGAACCACGCCCTGCCCTGTGCTTGGACGTAGATTTCAGTCTCAGCTTCATTAGTTCAAATGTCAAGTCCTACCTTGAAGCAGAGGCCAGGAACATTCAAGTCCCTGCAGCAGCATTCCCTCAAACTCACCTGGACTCAAGAGGACCTCTTCATTGCAGTGCCTGGGGGACACGGAGCTCTCCCAGGCCTCCTGCCAGAGCTCACGTCCTGTTGCACATGTGGGGATGCCCTTCACACCCTCCCCATCACAACAGAGCCTTCCTTTCCCAGCTTTCTCTTTCCTTCTTTCATTCCTTTTGCCTTTTTCTTGCTTTAGCCAGCACCTCCACATCCTCTTACTTCTTTTAAAGGTAAGTCCCTTTTCTCCAGAGGCTTCCTGGAGAGCAGTGCTTGCTGTGGGTGTTTGGCAGGAGGAAGGACTTTCAGCAGGTTCTTGGTGGGCTTGAAGGTGTCAGTGTGCTATCCAGGGCGTCTGTGGCCTGGCTGGTTTGGGCTCAGCTTGGCAGACAGCAATGCTGTCCAAGTTTCAAGGTCAGCTGTCCATGGGGAACTTCACCCTGCTCAGGTGCTTCCAAAGCAATACTCCTTCAGGACTGAGCACCGATGCTCAGAGATGAGCCAACAAATGGCTAAAAAGGGAGGAGTTTGGAAAGCAAGCCCCAGAAACCTGCCTGGACTGTCCTGGGAAGGACAGATCAGCAGGTAGGCAAAAGGGATATGGCCTTTTTAACTTCACAGCTAATGACCCCCCCTTCCTGCCTCCCTCCACAGAGCACAAAAACACAGAGGGCTGACTGAGAAAAGAGCAACATGGACTTGAACAAAGGCAAACTGCCAAACCCTCACCCTTGGAGCCCTGCTGGTCCACAGACAAGACTTGCTAGCATGTTTTGAGGTTAATGACACACATAGGCATGAAGTGTCTTCTTCTGTGCTGGTCCAGGGAAGGAAACCCTGCTCATATCTCCTTGTGGGACCATCTGATTTGGGGTGCTGGCCCTCCAGCACAGCTCAGCTAGTGCTGGCTGCTCCTTTCCACCTCATTTCTTCTTTTGGCATGGACTTGCAAATCCCATCACGTCTGCCTGTCTGGGGCTACTAACACCCCTGCAAATGCTCCTTCTTAAGTCAAACACCCGCATGAAGGCTGCAGAAGATCAACTGAGCTGTCAAGTGAAAACAGAACTCACCAGGTGACCTAGAGGTCTCAGAAATAAAAACAAGATCAATATTTGTTGAGATTTGTAGGAGGTTTGTGCCTGAAAACAACAGCTGGGACATGGCATCTCTTTCCTTGATCAGTGCTCCCGGTGATGCCTGGGTTAGTGTGTCACTGCTCTCCCCTGTGCTCTCACGCCGTGCCCTTGTTCTCACTCCCTCATGGCTTCAGAGATGCAGAGGCTGAAATTCCTCTTCATGCACTCTTGGCACCAGTGGAAAAGCAGCTGCAGTCCTACCCATGCATTGCTCATACTTACAGCTTAAACATTGCCTTCTACTCAAAAGAACAAAGATAAAATGTCAGGAATTCACAGTTTTTATTCTCTTCCTTATGCCCACCCATCTTCCCCTGCCATCGATGTCAATGACTCAAAGTCCTCATCGTACGGTAGCCTTTGCCAGCGCGGCACTCAAAGGGTTAACAAACCACGGCTTCTTGGACAGATAAGACATAAGCTCATTCACCAGTAGGAACACATGGACAGTTGGGTTGTGGATCACCTTAGGGTTTCCTGTAGCGATTCTTTGGGGTTTCGCCACAGCCAGTGACGTCGCAGGAGAGGACATTGGGCTTCTTGCCCAAGCCGATGCTTCCCAAGAGATCGGGAAGCTCACGGGTGATGGCCTTCTCGATCTTCTCTAGGAAACACCCTCCCATGTAGGAACACTGCTGAGATAGCAGCTTAAAACTGGTGATGGGATTGATGCCAAAGAAGTCCTTGTAAGCCTCGCGGTTGGGGAGGTCAAATTTGCTGACATTGGTCTTTGCCAGAATGGATTTAAAGATAAAGAACCTGTCAGGATCCTCCACAATGTCCCTGAACACCAGTTCTCCATCGCTAAAGAAGGTCATTTTGTCCTTGTAGGTCTGTAGATAGCGATCGACCAGCAGGGCGTGGATGCGCACACGGATGGCGTGCTGGCGGATGAAGGCAATCTTGTTTTCCATCCTGTTCTCAATCACCTGGTTGAGATCTTCCAGGAGCGATATCTCTTCTTTGAGGAACAGGTCTCTGTGGGTTTCCGGGTGGTAGTCATGGGGCCAGAAGGAGCTAACGTACACCCTGGGCGGCTCTGTGACGTTGATGAGAGGAGCCAAGCTCCAGAACAAGGCGCCGTAGACTCTCATCAGCTCCTGGGTAGCCAGGCTGTCAGCTTTGTTCAGGATGATTCGGATCTGAGACTCGCGGCCCTTCAGCTGACGAAACAGCATCTCCAGCTCCAAGCCCACGTCCAGCTTCGTGGGGTCAAAGACAACAAAGATGAGATCGGCTCTGTCAATGAACCACTGGCACACGTCGTTGAATGGGTAACCTTGAGGAGAGGAAACAGGGAAATCCAGTGCAGGATGAGTCCCATCATCAAGGGATTGATAAACCATGAGCCTGCTGTGCCTCAATCCCCATTTGGGTTGCATGGGTTGTGAGGCACAGTGGACTTCCCCTGTAGCCTAGAACCTCTCTCTCACACTAAAACTACTTTGGAGCTTCTCTTCACAAAAAGCCATCTATGGGTGTCCAGGCCTGGGACTGCTTGTCTCTCTCACCCTTATCTCCAAACCTTCCCCCTCCCTGATGCTGACCACAGGTTCCTGATGTTCCTGTGAGCAGATACTGAATCACAGGATCAGAGAACCATTATAGTTGGGAAAGTCCTCTAAGATCATTGAGACCAACCATTCCCCCAGCACTGCCATGGCCACCAGTAAACCATGTCCCCAAGTGCCACATCCACACATCTTTTAAATCCACCCAAGGGATGGTGACTCCACCACTGTCCTGGGCAGCCTGTGTTGTGTCAAGACTCCATTGTGCTTCAGCCACCTTTGTCACCTCAGATCATCATATCATCCTTTCTGGGGTCCCTTAGATGAACCCAGTGAACCCCTACCTCTTTCTTGCTGCTTGCGGTTTTCAATGATGCCTGGTGTGTCCACGAAGGTGACTCTCTCCAGCAGTTTGTGGGGGACCTCAATGCCTATCAGCTTCTCCAAGAAGTTCTGCCCAAACTTCTCCAGGGGTGAGAAGGAGCGGGCACTGTCAGCAGCCATCACGATGCCCTCGATGGTCTTCAGCTTGGGGCCATGCATGATGACAGTGAACTCGGAGGTGGTGGGTTCTGCCCCTGTGCAGCAATGAGAGGAGCAGGAGAGGCATGAAATCCATGCCAGGCTATGGACACAACAGGGCTGGCCTGAGACTGGGAGCATTGTGTGCTTCTCAAGAGATGCAGGGGCAAGGCAAGCAGCATGAAATTCCTGCCCTGACTTCTTGGGATGTCAGTGGGGTTGTTTTCTATGGGGACTGGTTTCTCTGGAAGTGACCTGACTGCACGAGGTGTCATGGAGAACCGTCTCCTGGGAGCCCTCATTACCACAGCACTGATCTGGCCATGGACATTTGCCCTTAGCTGTGAGATGACATCCGTGGGAGCAGGGAGGAAGGAAGGGGAATGGCTTTTCTCCTGGAAAGGTGAATTAGCTGGCTGCATGTAAGGAGGGATGGAGAGAAGAGAAAGGTCAGCTGCCTTTTTGACATGACTGCTGCTCACGGGGTTGGGAGCTGTGAGGCCTGTGCTGCAGGATGATGATGTTGTGGGAGAGGTGCTCTCCTCCACCCTTGGGAGGGTGGACAGGCTGTGATGAGGAACCTCTCCCTTCACATGGCACCGCAGCCAGGTGGCACGGAGCAGATCCCAACCTCCCAGCTGTAAGGAGGGATTGAAGACACACAGCTGGGAATTGCTGACTGCACGGAGGTGGCAATGCAGGTGTCGGCACCCCCTTGGCAAAGCAGCGAGTGTGGTACCTGTGTAGAGCTGGTAGGGAGTGTTGTCCAGCCCCAGGAGGTAGTTTATCATGGAGGATTTGCCGACGCTCCACGGTCCCAGGAATAGCACCATAGGCTTGGAAGTGATCTCCCCATCTGCGGAGAGGGGAAATAACAAGAGGAAGTGAAGGAACAATAGCCGTCGCCGCCGTGCGATTAACTCCCAGCTGTAACGAGCATCCCATCCGAGCGGCGCGGTGCTGCTGCCGGGCAAACAGCCGCCCCTCGGGGGCCACCAGCCACCCTTCGGGGGCCACCAGCCGCCCTTCGGGGGCCACCAGCCGCCCTTCGAGGGCCACCAGCCATTCGCCAGCCAAGGCAGCGCCCGCCGGCTGCGGGAGCGGCACGGCCCCGTGCTCTGCGGCAGAGCCCACCTCGCTGCCTGACCTTCTCGAGGTTAAGCCTCTCTTAGACTACGGAGGACTGGAAGGTCTTTTGAGCCTTGTCTCGGTTTGTTTCTGGTTTAGCCGGGTGAGTCTGGGGCTGGCGGCGGGTGGGGGTGTCGTTTGAAGGCAGCCGCCGCAAAACACGGGACATGCCAAGGAGGAGGCCATGCCAAGGAGGAGGCCATGCTGCAGCCGGGCCGAAGCCTGGTGCAGAGGGAGCTGCGGTGGGTTGGGAGCAGCGCTGCAGCACAGGGCTTGGTAAGCGCGGTGCGAGCCTCGAGCCAGCTGCCTGCAAGCCTTTCCACCATGCCCCTGCAAGGACCTACCCCCGGGCCGTGCCTCCCGACCCTCCGGCCGAGCAGGAGGTCACTGCCGGGTGTGAGCTGGGTGTGAGCCTCCAGCTGGATGTGGGGAGGTCAAACAGCCCCACTTTGGGCTTGGGGAAAGGTGAGGAGAGTTGAGCTATAGTCCCCATCCTGCATCCTTCAAGTCACGCGGTTTTCTCCATGAGGATGGTGACCTGTCTCCGTGCCATGCCATCAGTCCAGGAGCACAGAGGTTCCTGGACACACGCAGCCAGCGCCCCCAGGAGCAATCCCTGCTCAAACAGGACTCATGCAATCAGCTTGTGCCCACACTGCTCGACCCCCCAGCCCCCAGGAGCCCAGGCAGGCAGCCGGTGGAGCCAGAGGAGCCCAGGGCCTATGCCTGCCCTCAGCCTCTGCCCGGGACACACGGGAGCCTGTGAGTCTGAAACAGGACAAGAATAAAGAGGACAAGAATGGAAGTAAAACTAGGTGAGTTCCCATTGATGGAAACCAACCCCATCCTATGCTCAGGGTGGGAGAGGGTGCATCCCGTTGTTGCTAGCAGAAGTTCAGCCAGGGGATGGATGACACCAGAGGAGCTGGGAGCTGCTATCTCAGCTGGAGCACAGCCTTCCTCCATGGCCCAAGGCAAGGCGATGCCCTGGGCAAGCTGTGCTGCCCTCAGCACCTTCTCTTCATCCCCATGCCTAAGGCAAAACTATTTTCCATGAGGTAGCTGAGAGCCCCTGGTGCTCCATGGCTGCCACCCATGCAGGAGCCAGCAGCATTCCAGCAGGCCAGGGACCTATCTCCAAGGTGGGGGAAACCACAAAGCCCCCGTGGTGCTGAGCACCTGCCCCGAAGGTACTGGAGGGCACTGCATGGGAGCTGCACATTGAACCCCTCTGGCCATGGGAGCAGGTGCTGGGAGAACATTCCAGCCTCCTCCTGCTGTATGTGCTCATTGTGTTACTCCTGGAGAAGGGAATGGGCTGGGGACATCTCTCCATGAGGCACTGATGCATCCATACAGCTCAGCCCTTCTTCACAAAGCAGGGCAGCACCTCTGAAGCAGGGGATGCATGGCTCTTCCTGCACCCTACTCCCTGCCTGGCAGCTGCAGGAATCCAGCCTTGTCTTCTCACATGGGACCAAAACAAGTGTTGAAACCTTGGACTCTCATTATTAATCATTCCTCTGCCGCCGCTGCTCTGCTCTCTTGCCAGCTTTAATTAGGTTATGGATGGTTGTTATTATTACTATTATCCCTGTGATGTTGTGCCAGAGGTTTGGGGTGTGTCCCTGTGTGCTCTTTCATAACACATCCCTGGCCAGGTGTGGCTGTGTGAATGTGGGCATCTGTGAGCTCCGGTTTTGCTGCACATCTCTGCGGAGCCAAGGTGGGCAGCGACGTGGGCAGCCCCCCTGCCTGGTCACCCACAGCCCCTCGGGCACCTCTCTGCCTGCCATGGGCTGTGTGGGCAGTGCCAGGCTCTTGCAACTGCAGGGATGCCAGGCCGGGTATATTCCCTGCTGCTTGCCCAGAGGCTGGGAGAGAGGGAGCATCTCCCAACGGGAGGGTGCTGGTGTGGCATCTGTCCCCGCTGTGTCCCCATGCCACGTCTGCCAGCAGCGATTCGGGTCAGCCTGATGGTCGGGACGGCAGAAAAGAGCCGGGGCTCGCTGGCGGCCGGGGGGGGATGGAGGCAGCTCCATCACAGCGGCTCTCTCCAGCCACCCTGTGGCTGCTCGCTCTCAGCTCAAGCTCAAACGAGCCTCAAGCTCATCCCTCCGCAGAACCTGGGTCTGCTTGGGCTGCTCAGCTCTGGGCATAAGAGCAGTTCAGATGTCCAAGTAGTTTTATTTCCTAGAGCAGTGGCTTTCTGTGAGGTTCTGCCATGTGGCAGTGCCAGACTGCCCTTGGGGTGAAGAGAGCCCTGGGGAGAACTTAGAGCCCTTTCCAGTGACTAAAGGAAATCCAAGAGAGCTGCAGAGAGACTTTGGATGAGGGTCTGGAGTGACAAGGCATAGGGAAATGGCCTCACACTGAGAAAGGGCAGGGTTAGATGGGATTTAGGAAGAAATTTTGAGGGTGGGGAGACCCTGGCTCAGGTTTTCCAGAGAAGCTGTGGCTGCCCCTGGATCTCTTGAAGTGTCCAAGGCCAGGTTAGATGGGGCTTGGAGCAACCTGGGATAGTGGAAGGTGTCCCTGCGCATGGCAGAGGGTGAAACTGTTTGGGCTTTAAGGTGCTTTCCAACCCAAATAATTCCATAATTCTATGATTAATCCTGGGCAGGGCCTTGTCTCCCCTTGTCCTCAAGCCCAGCAGATGTGCCTGTTGTGGCTTCTCCCTCAAGTGCAAGTCTGTCCTGAGGATGCTGAGCAAAGCAGAGGACCTAGCAAAACCTCCTTCCTCTCCTGGTTCAGCTGAGCCACGGGCACCAAGGTCGTCTTTGTCCTCAAGCCACCCAGGAAGGCTGGAACACCTGGGGACACTCCCAGCATCACCCAGACTTCTGTCCCACCCCTGTGCCACAAACACTACCATCCACGTGCCCATGGCACGGATCCAGCAACCCTTGGAGGGCACCCCTTGCTCCCAAAGCTTCCAAATCCACGAGTATCCTCACAACACGTGTGCCCACAGACAGAGGGACCAGCCCACGTGGATGGAGGTGGCCTGTGCCTCCCCGTGTGTCCCCCCGTGCCTGCACCCACCCCGGCAGCACGTGTGCGAGCGCCTGAACCCGAGATGAGATAAGACAGCTATCGGAATATGCTATAAATACCCACAGCCCTCTGCACTGCTGGCACGGCAGGGAGCCACGGGCTCTCCAGGCACGGCAGGGCTCTGCTGTGGCTGTGTCCAAAGGAGCCTGGTTTGGCAGGGTCTGGCAGCGTGGCCGTGGGGCAGGACAGGAGACACAGAAGATGGGATTTCCCTGCAGGAACATTGTTCCCGTGGCTGAGCACCAGGCCCAGGGGAAGGGCTGGGTGTTGGCTGGCATTTCTTGGACTGTCTCCCATCTCCTGATCCTCCTGCGGGACCTGGCAGCACACCCTGAGCAGGATAGGCAGGGAGAGGAGCCAGCTCGAGCTTCTGAGGGGGCTGAGGCTGCTGGGCAAGGGCCAGCCCGTGTTACTGGGACAGCTGCTGTGGGATCAGGGATGGACATTCAGGAAAGTTTCTGCACGTAGGAGAGTGAAGGGTGGGAAGAGATCCCCTCTATAAGATGAGCTATCATCTGGGCTCCTCCAGTTCGTGCTGTGGGTGAGAGATCGACCTGAAGGTCCAACACATACAGTCATGAAATTGTTTAGGTTGGAAAAGCCTTCTAAGGATGACCAATTTTAAATGCTCCCGCAGCACTGCCATGGCCACCACTAATGTCCCCCAGTGCTGTATCCACAGGGCTTTTAAATCCCCCCGGGATTAGGGACCCCACCGCTGCCCTGGGCAGCTGTGCCAGGGCCTGATGGCCTTTCTCTGAAGAAATTTTCCCAATATCCAATCCAAGCTTCCTCAGGTGAAATTTGAGGCCATTTCTTCTTGTCCTGTGCGATGTTCCCTGGGAGCTGGGCCGGCCCCTACCATCCTCCTGTCAGGGAATTGAGAGTGAGTAGGTCCCCCCTGAGCCTGCCTTTCTCCAGACTGAACCCCCATCTCCCTCTCACAGGAGTACCAGAAACACCTTTGAACCCTGGCCAGAGGAATACGCTGCCTCTCAGTGTCAAACCAAGAGAGAAAGGTGTCAGTCAGAGCCTGGGCGAGGTGAGGACTGGGGGAAGGACAAGCACAGAGCCAGGCTGGGAGCAGTGCGGGCTCTGGAGGGGCTGGGACGCTGTCCCGGGGGGCTGGGGGAGCCGGGGGGCAGCGCAGAGCTCGGGCAGCGCCGGCAGCATGCGGGGAGCAGAGCGGGCAGCGATACCAACCTGTGGCCGAGGAGCCCAGGGTGCGTCCGGGGTAAGCTGTTAGCGAGGGACACGGGGAGAGAGAAAAGGAACCGTGAGTCCGAGGAGGGATGCGACAGCCCGGCTGTGCTCCAGGATAAGGAGGGAACCGCTGGCCACATTCCCAGCAGGAGACAAGGAGTTACAGCCTGGGAGCGGCCTGCAGCTCCCAGGACAAGCGCTGAACCCCTGTCTGCCTGTGGTTCGGGGTGCTCTGCATCCCAACCCCTGCTCTGTGGGGTAACAACCTTCCCTGGCATCACCCGCCGAGCACACGGAGCCCAACGAGCCAGGGTTAGACAGCCACCAACCCAGCAAGTGTCCTGACAACCCCAGTGATACAGGGTCACCTGGACCCAGCCCCTGTGGCTGGTGATGGCATCTGGGAGGTCATTCCCTACACAGGGACTCTTGCTAATTAGCATACATCAGTAATTAGGGTCACCAGCATGCACCACAACCTGGTGTGACCTCACAGCAAGCTTTCCATGGCTGGACTGGGAGAATCCCTCACCCTCAGCTAGGGATAGTCCCTCCAAGCACAGAGTTGGACCCAGCCAGAGCATGTCTGCATCCACGTGGGATGGCAGAGCAGAGAGGCGGGAGGGTGGCAGGCAGGGAGAAGGAAATGGCATCTGCCAGGCTTAAGCAGAGGGTGTGTGGGAGCTTTCTGAGATGCACCCTGACAAGTCAGAATTGATGGTGACAGCCACAGCTCCCACAGGACTCCATGGGAGTTTTCACATGGTGTGGGGAGCAGAGGAACTCTTTGGGTTACACTGCAGTGAATGGAGCTGATGGGAAGGGAGACAAAATGGAAGGCTGCCACGTAATGGAGGGGCCAGGGTGTTTGCCACAGCACCCCTCTATATTGGTTTACACCTCCAAAGGTCACACATATTCCATGACAGGCCTGCCCCAAAGCTCCCCCAGCTGTCCTGCTCCTCCCAGCCAGTCGAGCTGGCCACTCTGTGCCCTCCAGCCTCCCTCCACCATGGAGAGGGGGCACAGGGGGGAGCTGGGAGCCCCTCTCAGCCTGCAGGGACAGCACTGATGGAGTGAGCCTGCTCAGGACACAGGCACTGTGCAGGGGAAGTGTTGAGAAGGCTCCCTGAGCTCCCCTGTGTCCTCACCTGCCCTCCAAGGTCAAGAGAGTTCCCTGGGCCAGCCCTGTAACTAATGTGCAGGTTTCTCTGATTACACTGTTAATGAGGGACTGGGGAAAGCTGGATCTGTGGGTATGAAAGGCAAACTGCTGAGCTGTAGGTTTCCAGATAGGGTTGTGCGTGCCAGGGCATGGCTGGGCTGCCAGAGATCATTCAAGAAGTTTGGTGTCTGTACAAATTTTTTGGAGGGGAGCATGGCCAGAATGTCTCACAGCTGAGACAAGGACTGGAGGCAGTGCAGCATCCCTGTGCCCTTTCCTGGGGGCCAGGAGGGGACTGTGGGTCACCAGCTCCAGCGTCACAGCATCATGAGGGTGCCCTGTAGGACACAGTGGGGTGTGCTGGGACCTGACCTGGGACTGCAGCCTGAGGGGTGGCTGTTGGCTCACAATGATGTGGAACAGACCATGGAGTTAAGCTGAGGCCAGGAGGAACACCAGGACCTGCTGTCCAAGGTGAGTCCTGCTCAGGAGCTGGGTTAATGGCTGTTTCCTCAGGAGCTGAGAACGCCAGCAGGAGCCTGGGGAACACTTAAACACTTGTTTCCTTCCAAAAAGGGAGCAGAGAGGCAGGGAGGTGGATGATTGGGCATGGGATAGATAAAGGAGGTGGATGCTTGGGTGTAGGATGTCCTGAGGGCTGGAAACTGCAGCTGGGGGCTGCATCCTCTGGCTGTGAGCAAAGTTTGGGGGTTAGAGCCCACCAGCTGCCCCTGTAACCCCAAACATTCTCCTAAACTGTGTCCAGGCTGAGTTGACAGAAAACATCACAGACCAGAGCGGCTTGGAGAAGAAGTTGAGGTGTTGCCAGGGGACAGGCCAGCAGCCATGGGGTGACAACCAGGACGTGTTGTGAACCTCAATTACCCTCCCACAGGGTAACTTCCCTCTGCTGCCCACTGGCTCTACGCTGGAGATGGCCTGGCTGGGTAGGGAGATGTCCAAGCCTGCTTAGAGAATGTCTGGCCCAGACTCAGGAGTTGCAGGAGGGATGCAGGATGGAAAGCAGGAGTTCTGCTCTGCAGGGATGTGCCCCAGCTGAGTGTGGGGCCTGTGTGCTGGTGGAGCAAGGCCAGCTGTAAAAGAAAGATCTGTGAGGAGGGTGTATCCCAGTCCTGCCTCAACAGGAGGGAGGGCATGGCTCCAGGAGTGTGGGCCTGGACACCCGGGGAGGCAAGGCAGAGCTGCAGGACAAGGAGGACAACTTCAGGACCTTGGCAGGAGGGTGACATGGGCACAAAGGGACACTGGCAGCAGGGACTCCAGCAGCCCCTGGAGACATCTGGCCCTGGCTCCTGTGCTTGAATAGATACTCAGAGGAGAATTACTGCAGTGAACAAGGAAGTCAGACTTGGGTTTGAGCCATATGTGCTTAGAAAATGAGGCTGCTTGTGTTTCTTGGTTCACAAGAACTTCCTGTATCTTGTGAACATCTTGGGACAGGGCTGCACTTTCCTCTTCTGGAGGGACACATGTGTGACCTGGCTCAGCCCACACCACGCCAGGGGCCACGGGGACCTGCTCACCCCATCCAATGGGTCTGAGATTGCCAAGGGCTGGGAACTCCAACTCTCAGGATGAGTGAAGGCTGTGGAGCTTGAGGAACACCCTGCCCACATGGCTGTGTCCTGTACCCGGCAGGAAGGATGCCAGCTCCAGCCACCCCCAGGAAGCTCATCCCCAGCCTTGAGAGGTCCTGAGCTTCCTTGCCAAGCCTGTTTCATTGGGCCGTGATCTCTGCTTGGCAGGGGTACAGGGCATTGATGCTGAGCAGGTGGGAGACCCGAGGCAGGCAGGGCTCAGTGCTCAGCCCACACAGATGGCCCTGACAGCAGATGGGCTGAGGCAGAGGCAGGAATTCCTGCTGCTGGGTTCACTAGGGCATGGCCTCTAAGCCCAGCGTGGACAGGGAAGCTGCAGAGGAAGACACACTATCCATGATCTGCTCTCTGCGCTGTTATCTGCATCCCAAGGACCTGGTGGTGCTGGAGCCCCAGTGCCCGAGGCATTACCTGTGATCTCGTGCTGCCTCAGCTCGTTGTATCTGTAGGAGTGTTCCAGGGGCTTGATGGAGGAGTGGTAGATCTTCCTCAGCCGCTGCAATACTCCTGGGGAGCAAAGCATGAGGGCAGGTGAGAGGCAAACCCTCCTGGAGCCATTCCCTGCAGGCTGAGGGTGGCCCAGCCATGGATCAAGGGACTTGGCTTACAGCTGAAATCTTGGCCAAACTGATCCCAGTCACACATTTTGCCTAGAGGGGTTGTGCCTGCCCCTGAATCCCCGGAGGTGTCCAAGGCCATATTGGTCAGGGCATGGAGCAACTATGGAAGGTGTCCTGCTCATGGCAGGGGGGTGGGATGAGATGGTCTTCACCATCTCTCCCAACCTAAGCTGTTCTAGGGTTTCGATGCCTCTCCCCTGCTAATGTTTTCCACTGGGCACCGTCTCCATCTGCTCCTAGCAGCTGATGGGAGGAGCATCCTCCCTAAGTGCTGTTCAGCACTCAACACCCACGATCCCAAAAAGCCCTCCACTATGGTGCCAGGGCCCCCTGGCAAGGCCCCTGTGCTGCTTGCTAGAAAAAAAGGAGGAGCTTTTTCCACAGTATCTCTTATCACTGCCTTTCCAGCCCAAACTGCCAGCGGGGCCAGCAGAAGCAAACCTTAGAGTAGCAAAAGCCAATATATAATTGGAATAAAAATCCCAACCCTTTGTTACAAGTTGCTCCAGGTTTCTTTGAGCAGGGGTGTGCCTGACTCACTGTCTGCATCTTCCAGCCTCTATACTCTCCCAATTCTTGTATGGCCTTGGGGATGTCCTTAAAATACCTAAAATATGTTAACCCAAGAGCAGCCAAAGGGCTGTTATTGAAGATCTGGCATTACTAGACCAGCAAGAAACAATGTTAATATCAAAACACAAGAGAGGGAAAATCCTGTCCATGATTGTCGGAATCTGTGCTATTGATGATCCCGAGATTGTAGAAAGTCTCTGTCTTTCAGCCCCGCTGCCAAAGCAGAAGCCATAATTCGTCTGTGCTGGTTTCAAGGTTGTTTATTCTGTTTATCTCTAACATGTTCTGCTGCCCTGCCGCAGCTCTGTCCTGCAGGGCAGCGTGTGGGGCTCTGCCCTCAGTGGGATGGTGCAAACATTAAATACCACAAACTACCTGTGCTGGATTTACAATAACGTGCCAATATCTGTCACCTACGTTGGACAGTGTGTCCCCAGCCTGAACCAACAGAAAAATGCCAACACTGCAGTGAAACATGGAGGGCATGAAGAAGGAGAGAAAGGACAAGACACCCAATTTCCTCCATCTTGTCCCCTTTGGACCCCTAATCTAGAATCCTAAAATTTTACTTTTGCACCCGTGTCACACTTAATTATTACTCATATCAAACACTCAGAGCTTGTAATTCATCCTGTAAGATTGAAAACTCTTCTCCATGGACAGAGATCACAGACAGTGTCTCTGGGGGCTCTGTCCAGGGGGGTTCCTGACCCCTGCCAGGGTCCCAGCCCTGCCAGGGCAGCCAGAGGGAAGCCCTGGATTCCCACACATGATCTTAGTGCACGGCATGCATGGCCTCCTCACCTGAGACATCATCTGCAGGTTTTTCCTCATTGAGCTTGAGGGTGTTCTCCAAGTGGGACCGGTCACGCTTGGTCGGCTCGCTGGCATCTTCAACCTCTTCTGGAGGGGAAAACAAGGAGAAAACCTGTTACTGCTGGAGGGGGGAACCCAGAGAGGAGCTCACACAAGCGACTGCCAGGGAGAGGGCGCGGGGAGCACACACCCCGAGCCTGCGGGCACGCCATGCCCACAGCAGCCGCTGTCACCCTTGGCATGCCACGTGCTCTCCCTTTAGCACAGGCTCCTGGAGGCTGCCAGGGCTGTGGCTGCTGGGGGCAGCGTCATGGGCAACTGCTTGGCTCCGAGGAGGGGCTGGCTGCTGGTGGGGAATGCAAAGGATGTGCCTGGAAGGGGCTCCCGGGGTTGGGATGCAGCAGGAGCACACGTGGCAGCTGCTGCCCAGCGGGGCCCTGGTGCTTCCCCCGGCAGCTGCGGCTCCTCGGGCTCGGCCCAGGCTGTGTGCTGCCACCCCTCTGCCTGTCCACTGCCCCAGAGAGCTGCACGAGAGCTGGAGATGTGGGCAACGAGGCTGGGGCTGCCTCTGGCTCCTGGGGACAGGCCAGCCTGGCCCGTCCTGGCTGCGCCGCCTTTGCTGGTGGGGCTGTTCCATCCCAGTTCCCCCACCCTGTGTCCATGTTCCCCTGAGCCCTCTGCACAGCTCCCTGTCCCTCATGGCTCCGTACCAGGCGTGGGGAGCATGAGGCAGCTGCTTCCACTGGGGAAGGCACCCCACTGTCCCCAAAACAGGGAGACAGAGGTGTCCTTGCCATGGAGGTGCTGGCACACCAGGAGCTTCCAAGAGCTTTTTGATATGGGGAGCTGGGTTGGACTTTAGCAGAGGTCTGGGGACAGGTCTGGGGACACAAGCAGGGCACCACTAAGCCCTGAGACTGTGTTGAGCATCTGCTGAGTGTTGGGCTGAGGAAGACCTTTTGACTTGCCAAGTGAAGACACAGAGACCAAACTGGGTTTGCCTTCTGGGTAAAATGGGAGGTTTTTTGGGCTGGGACGTTACAGATGAAAACAACAAAAATACTAATCTGGGTCCGAAGGTCACTGCCCAACCTGTGGGCCAAAGTCTACAAATATTTCTAGGAAATCGTGGTGGGGGGTGTCCCTTTCTCCTAGTTAGCCTTTCACTGATTGAGCAGGGCTGGTGCCTCAGCAGCTCATTGGGCTGGATTAGTTCTTCACAGCTTCCCTAAAGCCAAGAACTGGTGGAGAGGAGTCCCACAATCCTGGGAGCCCCACAATCCTGGGAGCATCCTGCCCCTGCACAAGCTGAGGGCTCGGAGGACTCTGTGGGTGGTTGATAAAGAGTCTTTAAGAGATCTGCGTGTGCTGAAAGGGGCCTGGAGGTTAAACATTTTATCCATGTCCACATCCCTGAGGAGAAGTCATGGACTTGGAGTGGAGAGAGGGGAGCATCAGTCAGTTTTGGCACCACTGCGATGAGTGCCCGCGTGATGGGCATCCTGCTTGGCCTCGCTGCCCACGGCCGAGCGCTGTTAGGGGCGGGCAGGGAAGCAGAAGCGTTAAGAGAGGGCCATGCACTAGGGCAGCTTTAATGTGCCAAGCTCAGCTCCGCCGGGTTGATGGGAGGTCACTCTTGCTGCTACAGCACACCCACAAGAAAAGACTCCAACCTATCTGGCTGTGCCGGGTCTCGGCGGCAGCTGGGGTAGTGCTGGGGACCTCTGTTCCTGCCAGTGGGGTCTTGTCTGCAGGGGGGTCTGCTGCTGCTGGGGGATTTTCCACCACTGCAGGGGGGTCTTCTGCTGCTGGAGGGTCTTCCTCTGCTGTTGGTGGGTCTTCTGTTACTGGTGGGTCTTCTTTTGCTGGTGGATCTTCCACCATTGGTGGGTTTTCCACTGCTGTTGGCAGGTCTTGTGCTGGTGGTGGATCTTCCACTGCTGCAGGTGGGTCTTCTGCAGCATCCCCACAGGGTGGGTGATGGCAACTGGCAGGGCCATCCCTGGCTTCTCCTGTGCCAGCAGCTGATGGTTTGCTCCGGCTCTTTTTGTTGGAAGTGCTGGCTGCTTCCTTGTCATTCTCTTCAGCTGGCCTGTCACCATCTTCGTCAGACTCTTTCTCCTCCTTAGACTCTCCCTCTTCAGACTCTTCCTTGCTTCCATCTACCTCAGACTCCCCATGTTCACCTTCCTCAGACTCTCCTTGCTCATCATTTTCCTCTAAGCTCTGCTCATCCTTTTCATCCTCTCTCTCAGAAGCAGATACTGCTCTTGGCTCCTCTGTTTGCTCTTCCCCTGGCTGCCCTTCCTCCTCAGAGCCTCCTTTCTCTGTGCCGGGCTCCTCATCCTCCTGGGCATGGATGTCATCTTGTGTGCCAGGCCCGTGGTTCCCTCCACGATGAGCTGCCATGAAATCCTCCCCCGAGCTCTGTTCTTCCTGGCCCTGGTCCTTGCTGCTCTCCTCTGTCTGGCTGTCCCCTGGCCCCAGGCCCCTCCTCATGCCACCCGCCGGCTCCTTCTCCCCCTCTCCACGTCCCTCCTCGGTGACGCCGGGCAAGGAGGCATTGGCAGTGCCACTGTCTTGCTCCTCCTCAGGGCTGCCATCAGCTGCCTTCTCCTGCAGGGGCTCCGTGCCTGGCGGGGGGCTCTCGGCAGCACCGTCCCCGTGGCCCGTGCCGGGGGCGCGCGGCTCTAAACGATGAGAACAGCGCGGTCAGTCCCACCCGTGCTGGCCCGCGGCCACCGGGGCACCCGCCAGGGCCCTGAGGGACGAGCTGTGCCTGGTACCAAGAGGTTTAAACTCTTCCCTAAGCCTGCTCCAACTCCAGCTCCATTTTCTGTCCCTGTCACAAGGAGTTGGGTGCAAAGATGTGTTTGTGGGGGGTGAAGCGGAGCTGGCGGGGGTTCAATGGCTCCACCAGCCCTGGCTGCTGCCCACCCCAAAGCACTGCAGGAAGGCGGCAAAGCTGCCCTAAAGATGGGGAAAGGAGTAAAAATGGCAAATTTTGAGGGGCTGTGGGCACTTGGCAGGTTAAAAGAGTCCTTCCCCAGCCCTGATTCAAGAGAAGCACACCAGCCAAGGTGGGCGGTGAAATGAGGGAGAGGAGGAGGAAGGGGCTGCCCAGCAGGGCCTAACCCTGGCCATGGGGCTCGGGAGCTATTTATTGTGAGTGTCCCTTCACTAGGAAAGCATGTGCCACGCCGTGCTGCTGCTGGGGACACAATGAGTGTGTTCTGTGGCCCAGGAGAATCCATCCGTATTTTCCATAGGCTCCAACTGCAATTTAACATCAGTCAGCGGATGCCAAAAATAAAAGATCACGGCTATACTGTCTCTGTTACAAACAGTTGCTGCTAGTCTAAATAATCCCCCCAAACGTCTCATGCCAGGGGAGCGTTTCAGAGGAAAATAATTCCTTTGTACTCCAGCTGGCAAGCAGAAGCCAAGCAGGAAAAAAGGCCACCTCCACCAGGCTGCGGGAGGAGAGCGGGCACAGCCAGCCCTTTGCTCTGTCCGTGCAGGGGCCAAGGACTGTGTCCAGCAGGAATTTGGCAAACTGGAGCTCACTGGGCTTGGCCACAGGGCCTGTGGTGACCAAGCCCAGGAGGAGCTGGGCTGGGGACAGTGTGGGGCCAGCCCCAGACCCCTCAGCCCAGTTTGCCCCGGGGATGCCAGAGGGTGGTTTTATCTCCCTGGCACTGGGGCTGGTGGGGCTGTGAGCTGGGATCGAGTCGCACTGGGAGGCCTGTGCCATGCCAGCAGCGGGCACTGGGAAGGACAGGCTGCCCCCCAGCCTGCCTTCGTTGCCTGTGGCTCTTGGTTCCCTGGCACAGCAGAGCTGCAGCCGCCGCCACAGCCGCTCGCCCTGCCCAAACCGGATGCACAGGTCACCCTTGCTGTGCCCTCGCTGACCTCCCTGTGCTCTGCTGGCACACAGCTCCCAGGTTCAGCTCCCAGAAGGAGGGAGATAGCTGTGGGCAACTCCCACGCCCCTCCCTTCCACCCTGGTCCTTCAGGACACCTTCCTGCAACACCCCTGGGACCCTGCAGGAGCCCCTTGAATGGAAATATCTGTATTTGACCTGCAAAGCCCTAAGTGGCTGGGGCCAACATGGCCCTGCCTGACCCTGGTGGCCTGGGGACCAGCTTGAGTCATTAGAGTGTCCCCTCAGCTGATGGGAACAGGAATATTCTCAGTTTGGCCCCAAAATAGCTGGTGACCTGGAGAGCTGAGAGAGGAGTGACGGTGAAAGCAGAGGAGGAGGGCAGGACCAGGCAGAGGAGACCCTGGGAGTCCTCAGGGCTTTGTCTGGGGTCTGTGTGCCCCCTCTGACCCAGAGGGGCCATCACCCACCATGGCCAGGCACAACAGCAACGCCAGTGCCCACCACGAGCCATTCTCGAGGAAAAAGGGAGATATCCCCGAGGTGCTGGGATGGGGATGTCCCTGCCGGCGTGCTGGTCACGGGCTGCATTTCCTGTGACCTTCAAGGTCTGACAAAAAGTCCCTGTCCCCTCTCCACCTCCTTCTCCCCGTTTCCCCTACATGGTCGCCCGATCCACGGGGAATTGTGCTGACCTGCACATGGCGGGCCGATGAGTGCAAAATGGGCCGAAGGTTACGGGCTTAACACCCTCCGGAGGCTAAAAATACGGCACGGCAACTGTACGGGGCACCGGGAGAGCGGCCCCGGCGGAGCCCCCGCGGCCCCAGCCCCTCGCCCCGCTGCCAGCCAAGGCTGACGTCCGCTCCTGGGGGCCCCCGTGGGTCCCAGAAGGGGACAGCCACGGTGTAAAGTGACAGCGGGGCTCCCCGCATTCACACCTTGCATTGTGCCAAGCACATGGGTGGCATCGGAGAGGAGACCTCGCCCTTTTCCCCTCGGGGATTTGACCTCCCTGCTCCCTCCTTTCTCAATCTGGGGCTTTTATGAGCTGCCAGGGGACATTTTTCAGGTGGTGACAGCAGGATGGAGACCCCAGGGCGCGGTTCTGGGTGCCCCAGGATAGTGGGGCTGCTTTGCCCGTGTGGGACAGAGGGGCACGGCTGAACATCGCGGGGTCCCCTCCATCCCTCACGGGGACTACGGGAACAGCAACGACCTGACGGCAGAACGGCTCCTCCAGGAGGACGGTGAGAAGGGACAGATGGGCACAGGTGGCCCTGGAGAGGGACACGCTCCCCCTCCAGCAGAAATCGGAGCCCTGAGCGTGGGGCCGGCCATGGCAGGGCTGCGGGGATGGCTTTTCACACGCCCCCTTCCCCTGCCCGATCCCAATCCTGCTTCCCTGGGGGTATTATCCGCTGGCTCCTGCAAGTCCTGGTGCTCCCCGTGTCCTCCCAGGGTCCCTCGGTGGGACTTTGTATCCCAAATATCCAACCATGCCTTTATTCTGGCAAAGCTCTTTAAAACCTCGTGGAAGCTGACTGGGCACAAAGAAGCTGTCAGGCAGTTCCTGGGATTTTCCAGCTGCAGATCCCGCCTTTCCTGTGAGACCCCTTTTCATGGTGATGTCCCTTCCCTCCAGGCTCCGTGGGGCTCCCTTGCTCAGAGCCACCCCCAGTGCTCCTCCAGCTCGTGGCCCTGCCAGCCCAGGACCCAGAGCAGGGGGAGCCCGGCTCCAGCTCCAGTTTGGGGTCAGCTGGGCCAACACCTTCAGAGGGAAGTGTCCCACGAGGGCTCAAGCACCCCACAAGGGTGGGGCTGAGGATGAGATTGGCTCTCCAGACCTTTGTGCACCCCAAAATCCAGGATACCCAGACGCATCATCACATCCCAGAAGGTTCATGATCCCAAAACTCCAGCACAAAGCAAATATATTCCTGGTTTTCAATGCAGAGGGAGGTCTAGGAAACAGTTTTGTCAAATCAACTTGACCTCATTTGTACAGAATATTTTAAGTTTAGTTAAATAAAGTTATGAAGTGATTTGATTTCTGTAAATGGTTGGATAGAACTAATTGATATTTTTATTAATATGTGGTAAAGAAACCTCACCAGAATCTGCCAAAGGGTTTAAAACCAGGCTTGGAGCTTTCTAAATAGTGATTAAAATAGGGAATCCCATCCTCCTGCAAGGTGTTTCCTTGACTGTCTCCCCACTCTTAAGGTCTGTAATGAACCCTGAACCCTGACTTGCAGGAGACACGAAGATGAGGAAGGTGGGAGATGAAGCACCTGCTGCTTCCTGGCTGAGGAGATCTGGGTCCATCAGTGAGCAGATGGCCAGGAAACATCAGGTATTTTGGCACAGGCAGGTGTCACGCTCTACATCGAGGAACATCCACCTGCAGTGTCACTTGCAGCTTGGGGGAATGCTGGGGGACCCAAGGGACATGCTGTGGCATGGCTGGGGCTGGAAGAGCTCCTTCTTCCTGAGGAAAAGTGTCCAAGAAGTTTCACTGTTCCTGTCCCCTGGCCTCCAGCCGTGGGAGGCTTCACCAACCCAAAGCCCAGGGACGTCCCCTGAGGGAAACCCTCTGTCCATTCAAGGCCAGACTTCCTGGCTCCCCATCCCTCCTTGAGTCATCCCAAGCATTCCTGGTCACCCAGTCACCCCTTGGACTTGCCAACCTGGATTCTAATGCCTGATGTCCCACAAGATCCTCAAATCCACGTGAATGTGGGGGCAGACCCTGCCTGGCCATGCTGAGTGGGGGGACACAGCCCTGGGGTCTGGCGTGGCAGCACTGGGGGACAGCAGCACATGGACAGGGCCACACACCTCCAAGCCCTTTTCCACAGAGTGCCCAGGGCTGTGTGACCCCAAGGGTCGAGCTGTGTGCCTGGCTGGCACTGCCAACACCCCATCCTGGCTCGGGGTGCCTGTCCAGAGCCTCCCCTGCCCCTCCTGCAGCCCCCTCTGGCACAGGAGCTCACGGCTCCCTCCAGCAGTCACTTACAAGGGAAATGTCCCTGTGAGCTGGAAATAGCTCCGTGGAGTCCTGCACAGCCCCGGGGCTGCTGCTGTTCCTGCAGAGCTCAGGAGAACTGGCGATTCCAGAAGAAATCTGGTCACCCTGACCCAGTGGCCAGGCTGGGATTTCACCAGCTCGGCGAGTGGGACACAGTGGGAGCGTGGCAGGAGTGTTGTCCTTGGGCATGGCACAGCCCTCCCAGCCTGGTGCCAGCCCACAGAGACCTGCTGGTACCTCTGTGCCACCAGGGCCATGCACAAGCGAGGTCTCCTGGCATTCCTGCCAAGCTGGATGTCACCTACACACCGGGACAAGGATGGCTGATGGAGAGGGCAGAGCCCTCACAGCTGAGCCAACCTGCCTGGTGTCTGCTTTGCTTTGCTCAGCCAACACATTTGGAGTAGGATGGGGCACCCACAGGGACCAGGGTCTCCCTGGGGTGAGGCACCAGGGGTGTGACAGGGATGTAGGTGGCACAAGGACCCAACACACCTGAGGCACCCCAAGCCCTTTGTCTCACACACAGCCAATGGCAGTGCTGCCCGTGGCTGTGCTGGTGCTGGAGGGTGGAACAAGTGCAGTGAGGTGTCACTGGGACACAGAGGTTCCCACCTCTGGGGATGTTGGTTACTGTGGGGGCCATTGACCTGGGATGGTTGGGGTGGGGTGTCCCCATGGCTGCTGTGCCCAGGACCCTGAGCCCACACAAAGTGTCACAGTCCCACTCCCAAGATGTTCTGACCTGGGAGGTGGAGCCCACCCTAAAGTGACACATTCCAAGGCGATGGAGAACACCCCAAGATGCCACAAGAATGTGGTGATGGAGCTCATCCTGAGGTGACACCTTCCAGGATGAGGCAGACAAGGACTCCCAGAAGCTGAGGCTGGCACAGATCACTCTGTTGTTGCCAGGAGGGGTCTGTGCCAGCCCTGCAGTGCCTTGCAGGAGGACACCACTGTGCCAGGACTTTCCCCAAGTCCTCTCTCAGCTCAGAGGAGGTGATGGCACAGCCTGGAATTGCCCTTCCACTCAAACCCATGACGGCTGCAGAGCCAAGGGATCCCCAGGGCAAAGCTGCTGGGCAGTGTCTGGGCACTGCCCTGCCAGCATCCCTGTAGCCCATTGCTGGTGGCCACAGGGGTCAGCCAGCCTGGAAGAGAGGTGTGAGTGTGTTCCCCTGGGCAGGAGCAGATGGAGCTCTGGGCGAGTGCTCTCACCGTGAGCCCCTGCCCAGCCCCACGGTGGGTGCTGGTCCCTGCCAGGCTCTCGACAGCCCTGGGGAGCTTTGCCAGCCCCAGCCACGTGTGCAATGAGCTGCCTCAGCGGGGGCTGTAAGAGCACAGGCACAGGGCAATTCCCACCCCCAGCCTCTGGGAATGGTGGCAGGGTCTTGGCAGCCTCAGGTGCCACTAAAGCCAAAGGACCATCCATTGCCATGATGTTCCAACAAAGCCCCTGGCTCTCCATTAGACTTTGACCCCTTCTCTTCCCATGGGCACCTGCAGCCCCACATCCCCATGGGATCCCCACAGCCCCACAGGCACCAACAGGGACTGAATGGGAAAAGTTGTCCTAAAAATGGAAAAAACACCCCTTCCAAGCCACTTCCTGCACCCCAAAGGAGCCAGGTCTGAGAGTCCAGCGTGGCACCAAAGGAAAAGCAAAACTCTCACTGGTCTCTGAGGAGCAGAAGCATGGACAGAGACATGCCACTGCTTAGAGCTTTTTTGGAAACCTACAGTACTGGGGTGAAATATGTGACCCTCAATAAACAATGAGCACTTGAGGGACCCCTCAGAGCTGGTCCTGGGGCTGCCAGACCCCCATGTGCCTCCTGGGATGGGGGATCCTGGTGCTGTGCCATGCCAACCAAACCAAGACATGGGCTGGTGGTCATCCACCATGGAGACAAGCTTCTGATGTCCCACAAGGCCACCAGCCATGCCCGCAGAACGCCTTCCCAACCCCCCTGCACAGACAGCACCCACCGCCTCATGGGGGTCACCCCACTCTATCGGGGTGTGTCACCGTCCCCCAAACCCATTCATTGCCGAGAATGGCCCCAGATGCCCTTAAAAGGCCAAAACTCGGCGGGGCCGGGGGTGCCGGGCGCTGGCAGCGGCAGCTGCGGAGCCCGAGCGGGGCCGCGGCGGCGGCGGCCGGGGGGGGGGCCGGGCACAGTGTCCCCTTACACGGCTGTTTCCATACTTAGCCGCCCTCCTCCCGGCTGCTCGGCCGCCGGAGCCCGGCCAGGCAGAGAACCAGCCCAAATTAACTCAAGGGCAAGCAAGGGTACCAGCGATGCCGCCCCGGGGACACCCGGCCGGATGGCACAGCCCGGGGGTGGCACAGCCCGGGGAGGGGGATGCGGGGTCCGCAGAGATCCCCAGCACCCTGGCACCCCCCTCACAGTCCAAAATCAGGCCACAGGTGACACTGCCACAAGGTGTGTCCCAGCGGCAGCGCGGCCCCTGTGCCCAGCGTGACTCTGTACGAGTTACCCCAATCGCACCTCCCGCCGTCCCCTCCTGTCCACAGCCCCCCAACACCTTTCTCTGCACATTTTGGGGTGGCTCTGCAGCCTTGGCAAAGGTTCTGGGGAGCCCAGAGCGCTGAACCCCCCCACCCTGTCCTGCTCCAGGGCCGGGCGCCCCAGAGCCTCTCTGCGCTCCCGGTCCCACAGGCACACACAGTTCTCTCTGCGACCCCACAGGACCCCCACAGACCCCCACAGACGGACAGGTACCTGCAGCCTACCGGCACCCAGAGTCCCAGATGTGCTCACAGCCCCACAGGCACCCGTGGCCCCACAGGCACCCCCTCTAGGTACCCACAGCCCCATAGCCACCTACTGCCCCACGGACATCCGTGGCCCCATGGGCACCCGCAGCCCTCCAGGGATCCTACAGCCCCTTGGGGTTCCCACAGCCCTGTAGAAACCCCCAGCCCCACAGGCACCTGCAGCCCCATAGAGACACCCAGCTCTGTGGGACCCCCAGCCCCATGGGGGTGCCAAAGTCCCAAGGACACCCACAGCGCCACGGGGACCCCATAAGCTGGGCACCCCCAACCTCAGAGGCACCCACAGTCCCACAGAGTCCCCACAGCCCCAAGGGCAGCCTGGGCTCCACGGGGACCCCACAGCCCTGCCAGCAGCCCCAGCCCCGGGTACCCCCAGCCCCAGGTACCCCCAGCCCGGCCTGTGGCCATACCTGCAGTGCCCAGGAGCAGGAGAGAGGCCACGCAGCAGCAGAGCAGGTTGAGGCCCTTCATGGTGGCTGCCAGGAGCTCCCTGCCGCTCGCTGCCTCTATTTATACGGCGGCGGCGCGGGGCAGGGCAGGCAGGGCAGGCAGGGCAGCAGCTGCCCGCACAGATGCTGCTGCTGCTGCTGCTGCTGCCGCTCTGCCACTCCCAGGGCATGGGGACAGAGCCGGGACACAGCGACAGCGCTGGCCATGCCTCCTGTCAGGGATGCGAGGGCACCTCCGGGCTGGCACTGCTGGTGCGGGGTCACTGTCCCCTCCAGAATCCTGCTGGGGTGGGGTAGCTGGGCTCCTCGGGCTGCCCCAGCTTCTCTAGCTCCTTTTGGGCTGAGCAGGGGTTTGTGGGCAGGGGGAGCTGAGCATCACCGCACTGCAGTGTCCTCATCCGTCCCCAAAGGTGGCTGTCCCCAAGCTTCGCGTCCTGGGCTGATTTGATGTCCCCTGCAGCCGCAACAGGTCACCAACTCCAGGCAATGCCATACACCCCAAAGGAAACAGGCCAAGTTCCTGCCACCCTGATGGTGTCCCCACTGTCACTGCACTGGCAGCGTGGCACAGGGCACAATGTCACCAGCACCTGTCAGCCTTGCTGTACATAACAGCCTCCCAGCACTGTCCCCAAAACCTGGCCACAGCAGTGACCCTTGGGCTCCAGCAGTGCAGGAGCATTGTTGGGGGGCTGGGACCCAGCTGTTTCTCGGGGAAGGTGGCAAACAACTGTTCCCCAAGAGCAGGAGCAGGGGGAGCCCCTGAACCCGAGATGGGGGGTGGAATGGGGCAGTGATGTGGAGCAGGGGGTGATGGCTCAGAGCAGGCAGGAGCCACCCCTTGGCCGGACACCAGGGATGCCGTGGAGTGGAGGGGCAGTGGGAGGGACCCACAGCCATGGGAGGATGCTGAGACATTGGTGCTCCATGGGAAAAGAGGGGTGCCTCCCCCCAAAAAACATGGAGAGAGATGAGTGCCCTGAGTCATGAGTCAGCTCCACGGAGAGATGGATACCCCCATTCCTGGGGAAGGGGGACACAAACTCTGACCCCAGGTCCCCTCATTAAAAGCAGCTCAGATGTCCCCCACCTCCATCTCAGCACTGAGCTGAGCCCCGATGTGCCCATCACACGTGGGCAGCACTGGCAGGGCTGAGCCCTTAAATACAGCCTGGCTGCTGAGCAGAACCACACCAGGCCCAGGGCCAGGGCCAGCATCCTCTGCCTGTGCCTCCTGCAGCACTCCCTGCCCTCCCCACGAGCCCCAGAGGGATCAGTGTCCATCAGGATCCATCCCTGTCCCCACAAACATTAACACTGGGACGGAACTTCTAAAAAACCAAGTACAAACTTTATTTTGTTTCTTTACAAAGGCACGAGCCTCTTTTTTTTTTCAACTTTCTTAACAAAATAGAATAGCTTCTCAATCAACACAAAGACCTGAAAATTGTAAAAAAAATATAAAAAAAAAAACAAAACAAAAACAAAACAAAACAAAAAAAAACCAAAAGGGGAAAGGAACCGAGAAACAGCTGCAGCTGGGGGGGAACCTACTGAATACCACCGAGGCTCTACACACAACTGGCCTAAAACCCTACAGCCAGGTGGGGGGCAGTGGGGCGAGGGGGGGACACACAAAACAGGGACCCCCCACCCACCACAACAGACCCAAGCGACACAATCACAAAATAGAAAAGCTCTTCGGAGCTGACAGACCCCACAAACCAGGTTAAGTGCTTAAAGGAGGGATGGGAACGGGGTGGGGGGACAGGAATGGGCACGGGGACAGGGATGGGGTGTAAAATTCAGCTCCCAACCTGCCATCCCTGTGCCAAGGAGGTGGGTGTTAGAAATGCCAGGGAGGGATGGCATATGCCAGCCCTCCTACCGTGCTCCAATGGCATCATCCTAGGATTATTTTACTCTCCAAGGGGGCATTCCCTGCCCCACGTGGGGTGCAGGAGCCATGGTGGTACCCTGAGGTCAGGGATCCCTGTCCTGTCCTTGCTGCCATGTCACTTGGGATCTCCCCCCCTGCTTAAAAACAAACATTTAATTACAAGAAAAAAAAAAAAAAAACACATGAGAAGGAAAAAAACAAATTAAGATCCCAACCAAAGGCCCTGTCCCAAGGGAACACCATCAGGAACAGTGGGGCTGCTGCCAGCTTGGCAGGATTCCCTGTGGGTTGGCAGGTGGGGGGTGATAAACCAGGGTGGGGGGCTGTGACCCCCATCCCCAACGTCCCCCACCATGCCCCGAGCCCCCCATGCCCCACTGTGGCCACCCCCAAGCCCCTGCCCCCCTGGGAGCTGAAGGGTGACCTTTGCCTGCCTCTAACGCTCTGCTTTACAGTATTGGAAAAAGGTCATAAAAGAGACCCAAATCACGTTGTATTTTTTAAAAATTTCAGCATATTCTCTGACGTTTCCCCCCCTGCCCCAGCTCCCCTCCCCAGCTGCTGGCCGGGGGGTGTCAGGGCAGCTCCCCGTCCCCCGAGGGCTCCTCTTTGCTCTGGTCCATGGAGTCACTGTCGTTGCCCTCGGTGTCGGAGGCGGTGTCGGAGGCGGAGGGCTCGGGGCAGGCGCGCGCTGGCGTTACGATGACGGCGCGTCTCTGCTCCTCTTCCTGCAGCTGCTTCTCCTGCGTCCCCTCGATGTGCTGGATCGCCTGCACGGGGCACACAGCGGCCGTCAGGACACCTCTGACCCACCCTGGGGGTTAGGGACCCCCCCACTGCCAAACCCCCCCGCTCCCCCGCTTACCTGAACGATGGTGTCCAGGTTCTGCCGGGACGTGGAGACCGTGTTGATGACCGAGGATGGGCCCATGGTGACCACGGTGACATGATGGGAGGGAGGCGGCGCTGGAACGATCACGGTGGGGTGGTGGGTGGGCGCTGGGGGAGCGTGTGAAGGCAGGAGCTGGGGACAGAAGGGAAAGCCTCGGTGAGCAGGGCACGGCGCGGCAGCGTGGGGAGAACATTGTGCTGTTCACAGAGCCCAACTCCATAAACGCTGAAGCACCACTCGGCTGCTCCAGTTCTCCATCCCAGTGGGTGCAGGAGGATGCCAGCTGAAAGCTGCTGCCACCTCAGCTTTGCAGAGCGGAACATGAAGGATTCCCCGTATCCCAAATGACAATGATTTGGGCTTTGAAGCCAGGAGAGGCAAGTGCCATTCCCTGCATGGCCAGGAATTCCCCACACCCCTCGGAGATCCTGCTAGGAGCAGCGGATGGGAAGATCCGCTCTAGCAGGAGGCTACGGAGAGTTCACCTAAAAATAGGCTGAACTTCCCTGGGAGGTGGCCGGGGGGGACCCTGCAGGGACACAGCTCTGCAGAAGCCCGAGGAGCAGGGAAGAAGCTGCTGTTCCTCCCTTTGAAGCTCCCAGAGCGGTGTGGCCCCGGGCTGGGCTTCAGGGTGGCAGCGCACAGGGACTGGTGCTGGCACAGTGCTCGCCTCCTCCCTGCATCATTAGCAAATCCAGCAGTCTCAGGAAAAAAGCTGAAGGTTTCCATCCCCTCTACCTGCAGCTTGACACTCCTTTCCCAGCTTGCTGGGTGGCAGGGAGTGGTTTGGGGATCCCTGAAATTCAGTGGGAGTGACCCAGAGAAAGGTGAAGCCCGGGAGATGAAACCCTCTCTGGCAGCAAGTGACCTCCCCCGTCCAAACCCCTCTGTGCAGGGAACAGAGCCACTGGGAAGCCACCACGGGTGGTCCAATCCAAGTCCCTCCCTGAAACACAGGATGCCTGCAAGCACAGCCCCAAGCACTGTGGGGAGCTTTGGGCCACCCCTTTCCCAAATCACTAAGTGACAGCTTTGCTGGGACATCAGTGGCCACAGGAGGTGCCGAGTCCATCACTGAACCCACCCCTCGTGTTCCAGTACCTGGGGGTGTCTGGGGTGCACTCACCTGGGTTCGGATCTGCTGCTCGCGCTCGAGCTTCTCCTGGTGCAGCAACCTCACCTGCTCCTGCTGCTGCTGGAGCTGCACCTGCTGAGCAATCACCTTCAGCTTCTCGGGGTACATGTGGGCCTCCAGGGAGCGAACCTGCAGGCCAGAGAACCCCGACATCAGTGGGGAGCCTGGCACAGGCCCGCTGAACCCCAGCTGTCCCCTCAGCTGGAGCCAGGAAACTTTGGACACGCACGGAGAAGCCATGTCCAAAGCAGGTGTTTGGTGACCCCACAGCACTGCTGCTGTCCCTGGGGCTCACTGGGGACATGGCAGAGGCTGCAGGAGGGCACCTGGCCTTACCTGCTCCTCCAGCATCATGCGGACCGAGCGCTCCTTGTCCAGCTGCTGCCGGAGCTCGATCATCTCCCGGCGCAGATCCTCGGCCTTCTCATCTTCCCAGATGTCCGGAGAGCCAATCCCCTCGTCTTTGTCCTCTGCCCGTCGCCGTTTCGGGGAGGAGCCACTGAATTCCTGCCGTGGGAATGTGGTGTCAGGGAAAGGGGGCTAGCAAAGATGCTCTCCCTGCATCCAGACTTCTGGGTGATGCCACTCCCCATCAGAGCTCCATGCAGGAAAGGGTGTCCCTGGGGTTGTGTTTGATGCTTGGGGACAGATGGGCTCCTGCCCGTGTCCCCCATCCTGGTCCTCATCCCCACAGCCTTGTGCCAACCTGATTCTCACACTGTGACACCCAGGGCAGTTCAGCCAGGGCACCCCAGCACCATTACTGCCACCAGGCCATCCTCGACACCCCAAATGTGTGGAAATAATGGAAAATTGGACCCCAACCCTTCTCCCCCTGCCAGGTAAGAGATGTCAGGTTGAATGGGGCTCCCTGCCCTGCCAGGGGAATGGAAACATCACTCCCTGGCTGAGCAGGGTGGAGGGTCCCACCCTGAGCCCAAGGAACTGCAATGACATCCCCACCCTGGCCAGCCAGGACTGTCCCACCTCCTCCTGTCCCATCCCTGGGGCACTACCTGGATGAACCGCTTGAGCTGGGTGTTCTGCTGCAGTAGCCGAGTCTTTTCCTGCTCCAGGGAGAAGATGTACTCGGCCGTCTGCTGGAGGATGGCTGCCTGTGGGGGAGCCAGGAGAGAAATGCTGAGGCAGGAGACCCCAGGGTCCTCCAGGCCTCCTCCTGATGAGCCCTGCAAGCAGCACTGCTCCTTGCCTGTCCCTGGTGCCTCCTCCCAGAGTCTGCTTCGCCCCAGGCTCCCCCTGGGATTTCCACCATGGTGAAACCCTCCAAGGCACCCACCTCAGGAACCCAACCAGCTGCCTCCTCACCCCACTCCCCTCTGCAGTGGGGTCCCTCCTCCCCCAGGAACGTATCACCCTGCTCCTGGGGCACTGGGGGCTGTCACACACTCCCAGCCCACTGCAGGACACCGGGCCAGGGATGCACACCCACTCCTGCTGCGAAACCTCCATCACCGAGTTAACACCCAAATGCCCCCAACTCTACTTTCAGCCCCTCCAAGTGTAGAACAAACATGTGAATCCTGCTCACCTTGCTGAGCTTCTCCCCATCCGTGTGTGGGATGAGGGTTTTCAGGGACTGGAAGCCAGCATTGATGCTCTGCATCCGCCGTCTCTCGTTGCTGTTGGCGATTTCCCTGCGTATCCGCCGCTCCTGGTCCCGCTGGGTCTCCGGAGTCAGTGGGATGTTGGCCAAGCTGTGAGAGAGACGTGGGGTTAGGGAACGGGGGGCTGCACCCCTGCTGCCAGCTCACTGCATCCCCCCTTGCTTTGCAGTGATGGTCCCAAGCCACCAAAGGGACAGGTGACGTGGAGGGGACGACGGCTGCGGTGCTGGGAAACACCAAAGCAGGTAGGTGGGTTTCTCCAGCCCTGTAACCAAAACTTCGGGGGATGCACTGGCCAAACAACGGCCCTGCTGCAGCCCCCTGGTTCCACTGGGCTCAGACACGCTGCCCAGTGCCCAGCCTGGGCGAAGGGACCCCCAGGTGGGCGAGGGAGGCCACGGGCTGGCCGGCTGTGTCCCCGCGGGGCTGGCCGGCGTGTGTGGCCCCGGGAAGGCGGCTCCCTCCCTCCCGCCCCGCTGATGGCTTCCAGATGACAGCTCCCAGCAGAGAAGCCCCCGTCCCACCCCAAGCCGCAGCTCCTGCCTGCTTCCTGCCGCTGCCTCCTCGCCCCCCACGCCCTTGCCCCGCAGACGGGCCGGGAAATGCCGGCATGGAGGGCGAGAGCTCCGGGCAGGCAGCACCCACGGGTCCAGAGCGGCTGCCCTGAGCAAAGCTCGCCGCCCTGGGGTCCGGCTTTAACCACACCCCGAGGGAAGCAGGGCAGAGGTTTTGGATCACACCATGCCAACTCTCCCCAGAGTGCAGGCACCCGGCGCCAGGGGATGCTGCAACGCACCAAAGACTAAACAGGAGCCGGGCCGCCGGCAGCAGGAGAGATAAGACGGGCTCCAGCCGCCCGTCCAGGTGCCCGGCGGCTCTGGGACGGGGAGATGGGAACATTCCACCCAGAGCCTTGCCAAAGCCAGGCTGGGAAGCAAAGCCCAGCGTCCTGCCCTCCTGGTGAGGAACCACGGAGGTTTGGAGCACAGGGATCCAAGGAACACGTGCAGCACCACCGTGTGCCCAGGCAGTGACCGGAGGCTCTCAGGCCACTCACTCATCCCTGCCTGCTGCAGCTGGGGGATGCACCACAATTCATCCATGATACACAGCGATGGGGGAGACCCAGCTCGTCCCAGAGGGATGAGAAAGGATCCGCGCCCAGCCTAAGAAGGGGATGGATTCCAGGTCTGTCCAAGGGCACTGGGAAGGATCCCAGCTGTGTCCAGCAAGGCAGAGAAGAATCACAGCTCATCCCAAGCAGATGGGGAAGGATCCCAGTTTACTCCAGAGGGATGGAGAAGGATCCCAGCTCATTCTAGAGGTTATAGGAAAAGATCCCAGTGGTTCCTCATCCCAAGAGGATGAGGAAGGACCCCACCTCAGCCCATGGGGATCAGGAAGATATTTGTCCCCAACCTCTGGGGCACTGTCCCAGCACAGGCTGACACTGTGTGCCAAACACACTCTGCACTGGCTCCCTCACATGCAATCCCGGGGGTGTGGAACCAGGATGAGTGCCCAGGGGTCTGCCCTCTCCCTGGGAGCAGCCTCTGCTGCATAGACCAAGAGCTGCTCGCAGCCGGATTGCGGCACAGGGCTCCCATCTGGTGGTGGCTGTCACCCACCGCCCTGCTCCTGCTGAAACCAGCCCCAAACTTGTCCCCAAAACACACCAAACCGTGCAGGTCCTGGAAACCTTGTCCCTCTTGGGATAAGGAGGTGGCTGGAGCACTGCTCCAGGATGTTGGACCACCAGACACTTAAGGGGAATGGGATGGAGAGGCCCAGGACTGGGCAGACGGAAGTGGTTTCTTAAATCCTGGGAAAGGAGGAAGAGCCTGCTTCCTCGCCGGCAGACCTCCCGCAACCTGCCCCAGCTGCTCTTCCTGGGAAGAGACCTGAGAAGTGACAGCAAAATACGGAAAGGGCAAAACCCCACGGATTCAGACACCCAGCTTGGCCAGGGATGGGGCAGCACAGAGGCAGGGGGAGCAGGTGGCACCCACTGGAGGCCCAGGGGTGTCTCCAGCCTGGTGCTGCTGCTGTGGGGTTTGTGTCAGGTGAGCAGAATTTGGTCCTTCCCACGCTGGGGAGAACATTTCTCTCGCCTGGACCTTGAGAGAAACAAACCCGTGTGGGTGATGGAGCCAGGCACAAGGCAGATGCCCCAATGTCCACTCATGTACAACGCTGATCACAGCTTGTGCTGTGGGTTGTGCTGGAGAGCAAGGGAGGCACGGCCACATGGGCAGGGTGTCCCCAAGCTCCTTGAGGTCACAGGTAGGATATTCCTCAACCTGCAGGCAGGGCATCCCCAAGTTCACAGGCAGGATATCTCCATGCTTCCATGAAGGGCACTTCTAAGCTTACAGGGTCAGGGTACACCTGAGTGTCCAAGCAGGACACAGCCAAGTGTCCCCTGCACCCCCAGCTCACAGGCAGGCTGTTCCCCAGCACCCTGAGCCTGCAGGCAGGGCGTCCCTGAGCTCCTGGAGGTCACAAGCAGGGCAGCTCCCGGCACCCCGAGCTGCCCGCAGGGTGTCCCCCGGCGGCCTGAGCGCCAGGGAGGGTCTCCCGGAGCTCGGGGCAGTGCGGAGGCCGCGCAGCCCCAACCCCCGGGCGGGACGGCCGCACCCCCTGCCCGGGCAGTCACCCCCGAGCCACGGGCCCGCAGCGACCACCGCGAGGGACCACCGAGGAGCCGCCCCCCGCCCAGACTCGCTGCCCCACTTCGGGGGGGCTCAGGTGAGGCCACTCCCCGGGATCGCCGGGACGAGCCCCCCACGCCGTGGGGCAGCACCCCGAGGGGCCGGACCCCCCAACACGTGCCGTGGGGCCCGGGCCGCCCCCCAGCCCCGCGGGCCCCGCCGTTCGTGCCGCCCCACGGCGGCCCCGGGGGCTCAGCGCTGCCGGGGGCGGCAGCTCAAGGCCCGGGGAGGTTCGGGGGGCTCAGGGCCGCCCCGCGTGGCCCCGGGGCCCGCGCCCCCCCCCAGCCCCGCGGGCGCAGCCCCCGTCCCCGGCCGCGGCTCCCCGCGTGTCCGCGGGCTTTGTGCCGCCGCTCCCGCACTACATGTCCCGGCAGCCCCGGCCGCGACCCGCCTCCTCCGGGCGGCTGCAGAGTCACGGCCAGGCCCGGCGGTAAACACACACCCCCGCGCCCCCCGGACCCCCGCGCCCCGCGCCCCCCGCCCCGAGCGCGCCCCGCCGCCGCCGCGGGCCCGGCCGGGGGTGCGGGCGCGGCGCTCCCCGCCCGGGCCACGCGCGGCCGCCGGTCCCATGTGCGCGGCCGGGACCACGTGCGGGCGGTGGGGCCGCGGCGGCCGCGCCGCTCCCCCCGTTCTCCGCTCCCCCCTTCCCCGCCATCGCCCCCCGCTCCTCCCGAGACCCCCGAGGCCGGGATCTCCCGGCGCTCCCCCACCTGCAGAGCCCGCCGATGACCTCCTTCTCGGATTTCCTGAAGTGCTGCAGGGCCGGCACCTTGGGGGCCGGCACCATGAAGTACTCCATAACGGGGGCGGGGGGCCCGGTTCAGCCCAGCCCGGCTCGTCCCGGCCCGGTTCAGCCCCTCCCGGCCCGGCTCCGGCCTCTGTCCGCGGCCCAAGGCGGGAAACAGCTGGAGCGAGCGCGGCTCCCGCCCGCCGCCGCCGCCGCTCCCCCGCCCGCCCCCGCCCGCCCGGCGCCGCCCCCGCCCCGCACCGGCCCCGCGTAAACAAAGGCGGCGGGAGGGGCCGCGCCGCGGCCGGAGCGGCACCGGGACACGGCGGCGGGACGCGCTGGGACGCGGGGCGACTGGAGCGGCCGGGACGGTACCGACCCGTGCTGGCACCGGCCCGTCACACCGCGTCGCGTCCTGACCTGGCTCCATCCTATTCTACTCTATCCCACGCTGCTCGAGCCTATCCCTCTCTGTCCCATCCTACCCTCGTCCTGCCCTGTCCCCAACCCATCCCACCTCATACCGACCTGAGCTGCCCCCATGCCCCTCCATACCCATCACATCCTATCCTATCATACCAAACCCTACCCCATCCCACCCTGACCCGTCCCCATCCCATGCTGCCTCATTCTATCCTGCTCTAGCTCCATCCCGTCCTACCCTATTTTATCCTGCTTTATCCTACCCCATCCTTACCTGTGTCCATTCCTTCCCACATCATTCCATCCCGTCCTAGTTCCATTTTACCCTATCCTATGCTATCTCATCCCACCCTGGCGTGTCATGTCCCTATCTCATCCTATCTCAATGTGACCTGTCCCCATCCCACCTCATCCCAGCCTATCTTGCCATAGCTCTGTCCTATCCTGCTCTATCCTATCCCACCCTGACCTGTCTTGTCTCCATCCCATCCTCATCCCATCCCATCCCATCCTATCCTAGTCCAATGCCATCCTACCCTGGCCTGACATGTCCCCATCCCATCCCCATCACACCCTATCCTATCCTATCCTATCCTATCCTATCCTATCCTATCCTATCCTATCCTATCCTATCCTATCCTATCCTATCCTATCCTATCCTATCCTATCCTATCCTATCCTATCCTATCCTATCCTATCCTATCCTATCCTATCCTATCCTATCCTATCCTATCCTATCCTATCCTATCCTATCCTATCCTATCCTATCCTATCCTATCCTATCCTATCCTATCCTATCCTATCCTATCCAAATCCCATCTCAGCCCATTCTGACCCCCTATATCTCCATCCCATGCTATCCTATCTCATGGTATCCTGACCTGTTCCAGTCCCATCTAATCGTATTCCATCCTGTCCTTTTCCCATTCTCTCCTGCTTTATCCCCATCCCACTTCATCTGCCCTACCTTATCCTGACCTGTCTTGTCCCTATTCCATTTTATCCTGTCCTACATCCAGCTTGTCCCACTCCATTCTCCCCTATCTCCATCCCATCCCCATCCCAATCCTGCCTAATCCCCTCCCCATCCTATCCTACCCCACCCTGGCCTATCTTGGTCCTGCCCCATCCTCTCCTATTCAATCTGATCCCATTCCTATCCCACCCCATCCCATCCTATTCCTGTTTCCAGCAGGGTCTGGCTTTTGGGGGGCTCAGGGGGCTGCCCGTGGCTGGGGGGAGGGGAGGGGGGTCACAGCAGCATTGGGGCTGTCACAGGGCTCAGGGAGCTGGGGGTGACAGGGATCCCGTGGCTGGCAAGGGGCTTTGGGGAGGAGGCTCTGGGGGCTGCCAGAGGCATTCTGAGGGCTGATGGGGGTTCTGGAGGCTGGGGAGGAGCTTGGGGAGTTGATGGGGGGCTGGAGGCTGGTGGGGGGCTCTGGGGGCTCACAGAGTGGCTCTGAAAGCTGGCAGGGGACTTGAGGAATTGCTGGAGGGCTCTGGGAGCTGGCAGGGGGCTGTGGGGCCTAGCAGGGGGGTTGGGGGCTGGCAGGGGCATGGAGCTCACAGGAGGCATGGGGGGCTCACGTGCGCTGGCACAGGGGGCTCCAGGTGGGGGTTCAGGGTTTGGGGATGACAGGTTCGTGTGGGCAGGGGGCTTTTAGGGGGGCTTCTGGGGGGCTGGCAGAGGAGTTGTGGGGAATGGGGGAGCTTAGGGGGATAATGGGGGGTTGATAGAGGCTTTGGGGTGCTGTGGAGGTATAGAGGGTGGCAGGGCTAGCAGGAGCCATGGGGGGCTGGCAGGGGCCATGGGGGGGTCACAGCGGGGCACGGAGCTGGAAGGGGAGTCTGGGGGACTGGTAGGGGAGCACAGGGCTGGCAGGAGCCATGGGGGGCTGGCAGGAGCCATGGGGGGCTGGCAGGAGCCGTGTGGTACCTGAGGGACCCACCTGTGGCAGGTGGCCTCTCCCCAAAGCCCCCCCAGCACTGCCTGCGTGGGTCCCGGGCCACCGGAGCGGGAACACCAGGGGGTCCTGGGGGTGGGCTGTCACCCTGGAGGGGCAGGACACAGCCCTGCAGAGCAGGGTGGGCTCAGCCCTCCCCCTCCCACAGCCCAGCCTCGCTGGGAGCGGCAGGACAGGTTCTGCCGGGTCCCCTGGGCCCCCTGCCCGGCCCCACCGGGGCCCCACGCGGGGGCTGCGCGTCCCCCCACGGCGCGGGGACCACCGCGTCCCCTCCCCTCCATCGGCAGCCTGCCGGGGACACGGCGCAGGAAATCCCGCGGGCACGGTGGCATTTCGGTCACCCGCGTGGGACAGTGCTGCCCTCCCGTGTCTCTCCTGTTGTGGTGGGGATGTTGGGGACACAGCGGCTCCCCCCGCAAAAACCCCCAAATCACGGGTGGGATGTGGCTTCAGCCACCGGTGTGGATCAGAACTGTCCCTCCATTCGTGTCCCCCGTTCTGCTGCGTGGCTGTTGGGGACACAGCAACTGTATCCCCGCAAAAGAAAACCCCATACCGCGGGTGGGATGTGGTTTCAACTGCCCGCATGAGATAATTCTGTCCCTGACTCGTGTCCCACCTTTTGTGGGGCTGTTGGGGACACGGCCGCTCCCTCCCCACCCAGAAGTCCGCATGGAACAGAGCCTCCTCCCCTTGTGTCCCTCCCTTTCCTACGGAGGACACCGCATCTCCCCTGCAAAAAACAAAACAAACGAACGAAAAAAAAAAACACCAAACGGAAACAAAACAACCACGGGTGTTTTGGTGGGGCGTGACTTCAGCCACCCGCCTGGGACAGTGCTGTCCCCCACGCGTGTGTCCTCCCTTTTATACTGCCGTGTTGGGGACATTGCAGCTTTCCCCGTAAAAAAAAAAAAACAACAAAAAAACCCAAAAAAAGACCCAACCAAATAAAAAACGCGTGGGGCAATGTTGTGTCCCCCCCTCCGTGGCCCCCTCATTTTTTGGGGGGGGGCGTTGAGGACACCGCAGCTGCGTTCCGCCCCCAAAATAAAATCACGGGTGGGGTGTGCCCAGCCACCCGCGTGGGCCCCGGGGGAGGGAGGGACCCCCCCGGCGAGGCTGCAGCATCCGGGCCGGCCCCGCCACATCCTGCCGCCGGAAGGAGCCGCGGCCCCGGGACAACCCCCCCGCCGGTGACGTCATGCGGGGGCCCCCGCCAGGCGTGACGCCAGCCCCGCTCTGTGACGTCACGCGGCGGGCGGGCGGCGCCGCTCCCGCGGGGAGGGGGATCCCCCCCAAGCCCCGTTTCCCCGGTGTGACCCCCCCCACCCTCCCTCCCTCCCCGAGCCGCCCCGGTACGAGGTGGGGGCTCCGGTGGGTGCCGCCCCCCGCCCCGCCACGTCCCCGGTGGGGGGGAGAGGGACGGGCGGAGGGGACACGGACACGCGGGGGAGGGGGGTCGGCTCTGCCGCAGCGTCGGGGTGACCTTGTGCGGGGGGGTGGCGGGTTCCCCCCCCCGGGGCGGGGCTCGGTGCCCCCCGGTGCCCCCCGCGGGGGCGGGGAGGGGCCGCCCCCGCCCCCGCCCAGCGCCGCCCGCAGCCGGGGCCGGGCCGCTCGGTGCGGGGCGGCCATAAATCACGGCGGGCAGAGCCCCCGCCCCGCCGCCGCCCCCGGGACCGGGCAGGGGGGGCCCAGCCCCGCCGCCGCCACCCCCGCCCCCAGCCCCTGCGGATGTGGCGGAGCGGCCCGGCCGCCCCGCACCGGCCCCGGCACCGGCCCCGGGGGGCCCCGCTCCGCCGAGCCCCGCACCCCGCCCCGCTTCCCGCCCGGCGCTGAGCCCCCGCCGCAGGTACGGTCGCGCTCCGGGCACCGCGGAGGGGAGGAGGACGATGAGGAGGATGCTGCCACCGCCGGGGGGAGGGGGGACCCTCCGGGGAGCCCCTTCCTCGCCTCCCTCGGTGGTGCGGGGGGTCCCTTGGCACCTGCAGCCCCCCTGCCCATGGAGCGGGTCCGGGGGGGACGCGGCCCCGCCGCACCCCCGAGGGAAATGAGAAGAGGGGGCTTCCCCGCTGCCCGGTGGGAGCCGGGGGTGGCCGTCACCCGCCGTCCCCCCGCACCCGGGCGGGTGTCCTGACCTTGGCCGTGGGGCGGGGGCTGCGGCGGGGACGTGCTGGGTGGCTCTGCCCGGTTGCGGCCACCTCCGGGGACACATCAGTGTCCCCATGGCGCGAGAGGGGAGGAAGGGTGGCATTGGGGGTGGGGGGTGCGGGGCGTCCCCATCCCGGTCTCACGGCGGCGGTGCCACCGCCCGGCAGCCGCCCGTCACCCCGGTCCCCTCCGCGGGGGCCTCCCGATCCCCATCATGAGAAGTGACAGTCCCCACCATGTGGGGTGACAATCCCACGGCCTCGTGGGGCTGAGGCGTGGGGTGGCCAAGCCCAGGCTGTGCCATTGCGGGGTGTTTTGGGGACTAGGACGGTGTGACCCTCTCCCTGAGGTGCCAGCAGCGGGGACCACAAATTGTCCCCTAGGCAGTGCTGCAGGCGCTCGTTCCCTGCCCAGCATGGAGAAACCCTGCAGCCAGTGGACACCTCCCCTTCCCCATGCCTTTGTCACCCCGCTGTCACCGCCTCCCCCAGCCAGGGTCCCCACGTGCCCCTTCCCCACGGTGCTGCCGCACCCAGGGTGCTGATCCACTGGGTGCTGGGGACCACCCTGCTGCTGTCCCCGCCTGCTCCAGCTGTGTCCCCAGGCAGGGGTGGCAGGGGCCCTGATGCTGGCGGCACCGCTGTGGGGCTGCTCCCGGGGTAGCAGGGGGCTGCTGTCAGCCCTCTCTGCCAGGAGAAGGGGGAACCATGGCATCGACCGCAGCCATGTCCGCTCCTGGGGACACCTTTGGCAGCCCGGCTGGCACGGGGTGATGGGTGCTGGAGGGTCACATTGACAAGATGGAGCTACCGGCAGGATGTGACCCCCCTCCCAAACCCGTCAGGCACCGGTGGGCTCCTGTGAGGAGCGGCTGTGGCAGCACCATCTGCAGCGATGGCGGGTCCCACGGGCGCCCGTGTCCTGCCAGCAGCCGTGGGGACAATGACCCGCATCCTGCCAACCCACCCACGCTGCCCTGGCACAGGGGGGCTCCGGGGACTGCCCCCCGTCGCGGCGGTGCCAGCCTGCCGCTGCCAATTGCCACGGCGGCGGAGAGCGAGCCCTGCCTGCAGCGCTGGCACCGCTCCCACTCCCCGAGCCCCGGGGTCACCATCCCCTGGCCATGGCACTGACATCCCGCACCGCCGCCATCCCCGAGCCCACCGCGCCTCGGGAGCCTCTGCCCGCGGTCCCTCCGTGCTATTCCTGGCGGGTTTGGGGCTGGAGGGGGGGATACGCGACACCCCGGCAATGCCAGCAGCCCGGAGACCTGGCACCCCGCCGGCAGCACCGGGGTCACCCCGGGTCCCCCAGCCGTGCCGGCGGCCAGGCAGTGTGGGGGGCCCGGGGGACCCCAGCCTGGCCGGTGGGGATGGGAGGGCTCCCCCGCGCCCCGGCTCCATCCCACCCGGACTGGGAAGCCCCTGGGCCCAGCCCCGCGACGGACTGGTTTGAACTGGTGTGGCGGGGGGGAAGCTGGGCTGGGGCTGGGCTGGCAGCGCCTGGCGCGGGCAGGAGAGGCCATGGGGGGAGAGCGGGCAGGGGCAGGCAGGAGCGGGCAGGGGCCTCGCTCGGGGGCCGCAGGTGCTGGGGCGTCCGGCCAAGCCACCGCAGGGCTTGTCCCCGTCCCCATCCCGGCGGGGCCCCCGCGGCGCCCCGTTTCCCGAGGCCGCGTGGTTTGGCAGCCTCCTGCCCGCGGCCGCGCTGGGAGCCCTGGCGTCAGAGCTGGAGGCCCCTTTCCCACCCGGCCCGCCCGGGGATGGCTGCGGTCCCCACCCAGCACCGCCCGCACCGGGACCCCCCAACCTCCCAGCCCTGAGGACGCGACCGTCGTGCTGGGACCAGCAGTGACGCCTCGCCTGGCCCCACTGCGGGACCACCGTCGCCGGAGGGTTGCCAGCCCCCCCACCCCCGTCCTGTTTCCCGGACTGGGGGTCCCGCTGTGCCACCCCAGCTGTGGGGTCCTGCCCCTGTGTCTGTCTGTCCCCGAGCTGTGCCACCAGGCTGTGGGGCACTTGGGGGTTGCTGGAGCCTGAGGACCGTGGTGGGACTCAGGGTGGGGACACCCCATGGGCACACCCCGCAGTGGGGTGCAGGGTGAGGCCCCCCCAGAGGGGAATGGCCCCACTGTTGGCAGGCCGGGAAAACTCAGCGGCGTCCCTGTCCCGGGAGATGGGACGCTGAGATGGGGCAGCCTCCACAGCGGCGGGAGGAGGTGGATGCTCAGGCGAGGACCCCCCTTACCGAAGAGGAGGGACCCGCCTATGGGGCTGACCCCACGGCCGCGGGAGGCTCAGGGTGATGCCGTGGGGCGGCTCCTCCCGCGCTGGGAGCCGGGCACAGGAACCCCCCTTGGGGCCGGCCCCTCGGCCAGCACAGGGGTGCAGGCGGGGGGTCCCCCGCCCCACCGCCCGGGCCCCATGCCCCCCGCGGCTCCTCCGCATTCCTCAGCGTCTGAGCCGGGCTGGACCCCCGCCAGCGCGGGGGGCCCCTCCGGCGGGGCAGGGCGGGGGACGGGCCCCCCGGGGCGGGGTGGGGATGGAGGGGCCCCCCCGCTGCCACGTGTGCTGGGTGCCCCCCGACACGGCCCCTCGGCCGCCCCCACCCTGCCCTGGGCGATGCGGGTGGCCGCGGGGGCACAGCCGGGGGACGGCACCGGCCCTGGCTCCGGCTCGGGCGCTCACTGCTGCACCGAGCTGCCCGTTCTCAGCTGCCCGCCAGATGTGCGGCGGCCGAGCCAGCGGGGTGGCATTGTGTCCTGTGCCGTGCCATGCCGTTCTGTGCCACGCCGTGCGGCCGGCAGCCCCCGCTCGGCCCCGGCAGCGGCGGCGTTGGCCGGCGGGGAAGGGGCCCCGGCGGGGGAGGAAGCTCCGCCGCCTCCGGGGCTGGGGCCAGCGGGCTCGGCCGCCCGGGTCACCGCCGGGCTGGTGGCCGCCACCGCCCTCCTCTGCCGCTGGGAAAGGCCTCGCTGGGGCAGGCCCGCGGGGACTGACGGATGGATGGATGAACGGATCGGGGGGGTGGAATGGGGACACCACAGCTCCAGCTCCGCGGGTGCCCAGGGGATTTGGCAATCCCCGGCAAGGTTTGGTCGCGAGCCAAGGGGCTGTGCCGGCGACACGGAGAGGACACACTGGGGACACCGAAGGGCCGGGGTGGGTGGGTGGGGAGGGGGGGGGGCACGGTGCCATGCCCTGCCCTTTGCCCGCTGCGGGAGGGGGCCGCGGCAGGGTGGCCGGAAGGGACGGCACGGTCTCCGTGCCAGCACCGTGTCCTCCGGCCCGGAGCAGAGCGGGCATTGCCATGGGGCCGGGCTGGGGCGATGCTCCGGGTGGCACTGGTGCCTCCCGGCCGTGCAGTGACCCCTGGATGTCCCCCGCAGAGCCCACCCCGGCACCATGCATTCCCTGGAGGAGCCCTTGGACCTCAAGCTGAGCATCTCCAAGCTGCGAGCCGCCCGCGAGAAGCGGGGCCCCTCCGGCCCCCGAGCCCGCGCTCCCCAGCGCCCGGACACCCCGCCGGCCGGGGATGGCCGAGGGGGCAGCCGGGGGGGTCGCCGGGCCGTGCCAGCCCCGCCGTCCCCGGGGCTCCTGAGACACTCCAGGCTGGTGGAGCCGCGGGATGGGCGCTTCCCGGCCGCCGTGCCGGTGGTGGACCTCAGCCTCTCGCCCCGCTCCGGGGGGGAGTCTCCAGCTGGCAGTGCCTCGCTGTCCCCTGAGCGCCAGGGCAGCGGGGACCTGCCCGGCCCCCTCACCCCACACGTAAGTACAGCCGTACCCCCTCCCCGAGGTGTCCCCAGCTGTGGGGACTGTGCCCGGACGGTGCTCCCGACCTCGGCAGCGTGCCCGGTGCTGCCGGTGTACACACAGCCCGGGTCAATGTCCTGCCCGGCCCCCCCGGCCCCTGACCCCAGAGGTATCCCCGGGGTGGCTCCTGGGCGGTCTCTTTGGGGTGTTCCTGGGGGTCTCTGTGGGGTTTTGGGGTCCCTGGGAGAGGTGGCAGATCTAGGGGTTTTCTGGGGAGCGGATCAGTGGGGGCATCTCAGGGGAGAGATCTCTGGAGGGGGGGGGTCTCTGCAAGGTTCTTGGGTTCCTGGGGGGCTGGATAGAATCCCTTGAAGGGCTTCGGGGGTGTCTCTGGGGGTCTCCATCCAGCTTGGCCCTGTACCCCACTGCTCCTCCATCTGGACTCTGCTCCAGGATTTCCAGTCCCTGCGCTACATCGATGGCCTCCCCAGCTCCTTCCAGTTCTTCCTGCCGCTGGGGGCCGGGGGGGCCCTGCACCTGCCCCCCGCCGCCTTCCTGCCCCCCAGCAAGGAGAAACGGCTCCCCCCCGAGCTGCCCCTGCCCAAGCAGCTCGTCTGCCGCTGGTCCAAGGTCAGCAGGGAGGGCTGGGGGCCACGGGGGGGCTATGGTGGGGGTGTGTGGGAGCTTTGAGGGGGTGTAGGTGGTGGATGAGGGGCTGGGAGACCACATGGGCATTGCAGGGATGGGGGGCACGCAGGGGAATTGTGGGGCTGGGGAGAGGACATGGGGCTGGAAGGCCATGGCAGAGCTCTTTGGGGCTGGGAGGCCAAGCAGGGACAGTAGGGCTGGAAAGGGGCTGGTGGGGAGTGGGTGCTGTGCAGACATGCTGGGGGGTGATACAGGACTGGGGTCATGCAAAGGGCCATTTCCATTGCCCCAAATGCTGGTGCTGCTGCACACAGGGTGCAGGTGAGAGCTGGCATGGGGGGCAGGTGCTGGCCATGGTGGGGGGACTGGCCCCCCTGGTGCCCACCCTGCTGGGCTCCCTCACCCCCAGCCTCCTGCCCACAGTGCAACCAGTTCTTTGACCTCCTGCAAGACCTGGTGGACCACGTCAACGACTTCCACGTCAAACCCGAGAAGGACGCGGGGTACTGCTGCCACTGGGAGGGCTGTGCCCGCCATGGCAGGGGCTTCAATGCCAGGTGGGCATGGGGGGCTCCAGGGGATCTCTGGGGGGGCTGCTGTGGGGAGGCAGGAACCCAGCACTAGGGATATGCAGGGGAAGCTTCCATTTGTCCCTCTCATGCAGCTGCGAGGTCCTGGAGGGGCTGGGTGACTGTGCTGGCCTGGATGTCCCTGTTCTCCCTCCCCATAGCGGAGGCATGGGGACAAGGACTTGTGCTGGAAGTCTGGTCTGCCTCCCTCCCTAACATTCCCTCCCTGATGCTTCCACAGGCAGATGGTGATAGGACAAGGGTGAAGAGTTTTAAGCGAAAAGAGGAGAGATTTAGATGGGATATTGGGAGGAAATTGTTCCCTGTGAGGGTGAGCAGGCCGTGGTACAGGGTGCCCAGAGAAGCTGTGGCCGCCCCTGGATCCCTGGAAGTGTCCAAGGCCAGGCTGGACAGGGCCTGGGACGGTGGAAGGTGTCCCTGCCCAAACAGGGGGTTTGAATTATACGAGCTTTAACCCATTCCTGACTCTGTGATTGCCCCAATCCCGGCAGGTACAAGATGCTGATCCACATCCGGACGCACACCAACGAGAAGCCGCATCGCTGCCCCACCTGCAACAAGAGCTTCTCCCGCCTGGAGAACCTGAAAATCCACAACCGCTCGCACACAGGTCAGCGCAGCCCCCGCGCTGCGCTCACTGGGGCAGCGGGGGGCTCGGGGGGACACGGGGGACACGGCAGGGCTGGTGCCCCCCGGCAGACCCGGTGCTGTCCCGCAGGTGAGAAGCCCTACATCTGCCCCTACGAAGGCTGCAACAAGCGTTACTCCAACTCCAGCGACCGCTTCAAGCACACCCGCACGCACTACGTGGAGAAGCCCTACTCCTGCAAGATGCCGGGCTGCCACAAGCGCTACACCGACCCCAGCTCCCTCCGCAAGCACATCAAAGCCCACGGCCATTTTGTGTCCCCCGAGCACCCGGAGATGCTCAAGGTCCATCCGCCTCCCAAAACGTCCCTGGGCTCGGCGGAGGTGCCCTACGTTAACGGGGCGCAGCTCGTCATCCCCAACCCCGCCGCTCTCTTCGCTCCGCCGGGGCTGCCGGCGCTGCCCATCCCTTTGGCACCGGCGCCGCTCGACCTCAGCGCTCTGGGCTGCGGGGCTGCGGGGGCACTGCCCGCCCTGCCCGGCCCCGTCCTGCCCCTCAACGGCGGCCCCCTGAACTTGGCCAAGAGCCCGCTGCTGCCCTCGCCCTTCGCGGCGGGGCTGGGGCTGCCCGTCATGTCGCTGCTGGCCGGCGGGGCCAAGGCCGAGGGGGAGAAGGGCAGCGGGGCTGAGGGGCGGCCGCCCAAGGCGGGCAAGGGGCTGGAGAGCCGGAAGGAGAGGGGCGAAAGGACGGAGCCGGGGCGGCCGCGGGTGCCCCCCGAGAGCCTGGCACTGCTGCCGGGGGCCGTGCTCGACCTCTCGGCCGGTGTCAGCTCGGGGGCGAGCCCCGAGGCGCTGCCCCCCGGCTGGGTGCTCATCCCCCCCGGCTCCCTGCTGCTCAAACCCGCCGCCGTCAACTGAGGGGCCCGACGATGCCCGGGGTCAGCCGCCGGCCCCGTGGGCAGATCCCGCTCCCTGGGGACGGGGGGCAATGACCCCTCCTCCCCCTGCAGCCCCGGCGGGGCCTCGCTCGTGCTTTTACCCGTCACGAAAGAAGAACGGACTCTTCTGAGAAAAGCAATAATCCCTCGGCGGCCGGGGCCGGCTGCGACCCCGCGCTGGGGGCAGGTGGGGCACAGGGGGGCGGTCCCCCTGCCCCCTCTCCCCCACCCCGGCCCTAGGCAGCCGGATACGCCGCTATTTATTTCTCGACCAGCCCCCTGCTCCGACAGGGACCCGCTCGGGCTCTCCTGCTTCCGCTGACTCGGCGTCTCCCTGCCCGAGCCCTCGGTGCTGCTGCGGGGGGCTGCAGCCCCCGGGCTCCTGCCGCACGGACAGCGGGGTGACAGCCGGGGGACCACCCGCTCCGCAGCCCCGAGCCGTGCCCGGCCGTGCCGTGCCACCCACCCCAGCTGGCTGGGCACTCGCCGGCCCGGTGCCCGCCCGCCTCCTCCCGCTCCCTCCGCACGGCCGCCCCGGCCCACCCGTGACAAGGCACACGGCCGCGTGTGCTGCTCGCCGGGGCTCGGCCCCTCTTCTAGCTACGTTCATACCTAACCACGCACCGCGAGCACATGCGGGCAGCGGCTGCCGGGCTCCCGCTCCTCGGGATGCGGCGCTGGGATGCTCCCGGGCGAGCCCCCGGCCGTGGGGCAGCGTGGGTGCAGCTCGGAGCCCTCCCACGCGGGTCACTCCGAGCCCGGGGGTCTCCTCATTGCCGCCCCCCGTGCTGAAGGAGCCCCGCCAGCCCCGCAGGGAGCCGGTCTCCCTGCCCTCACCGGCGGCCGCCCGGCGCTGCCCTGGCCCAGCATGGCTGCGGGCCCTCGACCAGGCCGCCCCGGCCGGTGAAACGTCTCCTCGCTCCTCATCGGTTTGTTGTTGCACATTCCAGGACATCAGTATTTTAACGGTCTCGAAGTGCCTTTCTATCGTAGTTTCTGGGTTGTTTTTATTTTCCTCCTGTTGGGCTCCATCGCTGTTAGCGTAGCGTGTAAGGACTGCACAAGTACGAGATAAGCTAACGACTGTAACACTATATTCGTCCAGGGGAGAGGAAGTTTATTAAGAAAACAATAAAGTGAAGTTGAAGTAAGTTCCTGTTTCAGTCCGTGGCCGTGGTGCCAACGGCGCTGGGGACAGAGGGGTGCAGGGGGGGACGGGTGTGACCTTGGGGCACGGCTGGCCCTGCCTGACCCCCAGCCGTGTCCCCACGCTCCTGCTCAGGTGGCCTTGGCACCAGTGAAAGCCTGCCAGGATCTGCGGGGTGAGCTGCAGGTGGGGACAGCCACAGCGTGTCCCCTCACAGCCCCTCACCCCGCGCCAGCAGCCATCCACACCGGGAGAAGGTAACAGCACAGCACTCCCAGGGTATGGAGCCAAAGGTAGCCAAGCACTCCATCCAAGAGCATCCAACCTCCCCACCAAAAATAGCTCCTGCAGCCTCCCCCAGCGCCATTTGAGCCCTGGCAGCCTCAGTGCCCTGGGGACACCCCTTCTTCCCCAGCTGCTTCCTCCTCCTCATCTTCCTCCCCCAGGCAGCCCCTCGCAGGGGCCGATCCCTGCTGGGATCGCTGGGCAGGCAGGTCCCCGCTCCCTCCCCGGGTGTGGAGCAGCCAGGCAGTGCTGGAGGAGACGGTGTTTATTGGCTACCTATAAGTTAAGGGTGAGGGGCAGGGGGGGCACGGGGAGCAGGAGTCACGTCTCGGCTTTCCGCCCCTTCTCCTTGTCGCCCTTGGCCTGGATGCGCAGCTCCTCGTCCAGCCGCTCCTTGGCTCTCACCACCTGTGGGACACGGGGTGACACACGGGGTGGGTGACACATGGGCATGGGGTGCCCCCTCCCCTCCCTGCCTCATCCCTGGGTATATCCAGGCTCTGCCTGTCCCAAAACCCAGGCAGGGGAAGGAAGGTGCAGCCCTGCTCCTCCCGGCGCTCACCTTGGACTGCAGGTAGAAGGAGCCTCCCACTGATTTGTCGTTCACCTTGAACAAGTGGTCGTAGTTCTGCCGAGAGAAGCTCTGGGTCAGAGGCACCCCCAGCCTTGCCATTCCCACTCCCAAACCCTGTGAGCCTCCCACTCCCCAGAGAATTGCTGGAGAGTGATCCTGGGGACACGGCTGCCTCCGCCTGACACCCCTCGGGAGCCCTCGTGTTCCCAGCAGGGCAGTTCCAGAGATCCCACGTCCCTTCCCTGAGCAGCCCCGCTGGGCAGATGCAGAGGCCGAGTCTGGAGGGCTCCTCCAGCTGGGGCAGGAATCCTCAAGCTGTGCTTAACTGAGCCCAAGACAGCACGGAGGACCAGCTGCCACCCCCATGGAGAGGCCAGGCCCTGCCAGCACCATCCCTGCCTGGCTCCAAGGAAGCCTCTACCTTCTGGATCTCCTCAGGGTTGAGGCTGGAGACGTTGAGGATCTGCTGAGCTTCCTGGAGGCTGATGCCGATGATCCTGGAGGCAGCAGCGGACTGGGGCCTCTCGGCACGTCCCCGTGCATTGGCTGCGGCCTGGCTCGCTGGGGACAGCAGGGCCTGAGTCCCCTGCCAGCCCGCCCTCAGGCAGCACAGCCCGCGCACCTCCAGGTGCTCAGACCCCGCTGTCCCCTCTGTCCCCATCCAGCCACCCCGGGGCCATCTGGATGCCGTCCCAGTGCCAGGGAGGTGGCAGGGAGCAGGCAGGCACCGTTTGTTACAAGCAAGGCAGGGCTGGGGCTGCCACATCCCAGGGATTATCCCACTCTGCCCTCTGGGGTGCCTGGCAGCAGTGCCAGGATGAAGCCCGGTGACAACCTGGCAGTGTCCCCTGCAGGGGATGGGGAGCGCTGGGGTGCCCAGGGAAGGGTGGGGATGTGGAGCAGTGCCCAGCAGGGCAGCGTGGGCACACGGAGCAGCACCCCAGCTCCTACCTGCAAACTCCTGGCGCAGCGCCCGCATGAAGGCCCGTCCCACCACCTGGGCCCCCACCAGAATGATCTGTGCCAGGTACTTGGCCTGCGGGGACACCCTGCTGTCACAGCCACCACGGCTCCTGTGCCCTGTCACCTCCCCTTGGGCCCTGCACAGCCCCATGGGCTCTGTCACCTCTCCCATCCCCCGGGGCTCTGCTCTGCCCCCGTCTGACTCCTGTCATGGCCGGACCTTGCCCCGTCCCCCCTTCTCTGTCCCTGTGCCCCCACCCAGGCCCTGCGATACCTTTCCCAGACTCTGTCCCCTCCCCAGGCCCTGTCCCCTGTCCCCGTCTCTGTCCCCCGTGCCCATGCCCTGTGACCCCCTCCTCTGTCCCTGCTCCGCTTTCACGGGCCCTGTCCTCCTTCCTCTGTCCCTGTCCCCCTCCCCATGACTTCTTTCCCCTTCCCTGTGACCCGTCCCTGTCCCTGTCCCCCGCCCGGTCCCGGTGTCCCCGTCCCCTCTCACCATGTCCCCGCCGCCGCTTCCGCCCGGCGGTCACGTGCCGGGGGAGGGGCACGGCGGGCACCGAGACGGCGGCGGCGCGGGCGGAGCGGCCCCTCCGCGGCCACAGCGCCCTCTGGCGGTGTCCCCGCGCGGGAGGTCCGCCGGCGGGTGGGGCGCGGCTACCGCGGCCCCGGTGTCCCCCGTGTGCCCCCAACCCCGGAACCTGCGCTGTGCCGGTGTTCCCCCGCTCCCCGTGTGCCCCCATCCCCGGAACCTGCGCTATCCCGGTGCCGGTGTCCCCCCGCTCCCCGTGTGCCCCGCTCCCCGTGTGCCCCCATCCCCGGAACCTGCGCTATCCCGGTGCCGGTGTCCCCCCGCTCCCCGTGTGCCCCCATCCCCGGAACCCGCGCTATCCCGGTGCCGGTGTCCCCCCGCTCCCCGTGTGCCCCCATCCCCGGAACCCGCGCTGTGCCGGTGCCGGTGTCCCCCCGCTCCCCGTGTGCCCCGGTCCCTGTGCCCCTATCCCCGGAACCTGCGCTATCCCGGTGCCGGTGTCCCCCCACTCCCCGTGTGCCCCGGTCCCCGTGTGCCCCCATCCCCGGAACCTGCGCTATCCCGGTGGCGGTGTCCCCCCACTCCCCGTGTGCCCCGGTCCCCGTGTGCCCCCATCCCCGAACCAGCGCTATCCCGGTGCCGGTGTCCCCCCGCTCCCCGTGTGCCCCGGTCCCTGTACCCCCATCCACGGAACCAGCGCTATCCCGGTGCCGGTGTCCCCCCACTCCCCGTGTGCCCCGGTCCCTGTGCCCCACATCGCCAGAAGCTCTGTTATCCCGGTGCCGGTGTCCCCCCGCTCCCCGTGTGCCCCACTCCCCGTCTGCCCCCATCCCCGGAACCTGCGCTATCCCGGTGCCGGTGTCCCCCCGCTCCCCGTGTTCCCCCCTGCCGCGGTCCCTGGGTCTCCCGGATCGCTGTGTTATCGCCGATTTCCGTGTCCCCCGGTGTCGGTCTCCACGTCCGGGCCGGTCCTTTTACACCCCTGCCCCGCTCCTCCTGTCCCGCTCGGTTACCGTGTCCCCCCACTGTCGATCCTGTGTCACCCCGATGCCCGTATCCCCCTGGAGCCTGTCCCTGTGTCGCCCCCGGTCCACATGCCCCCTTGTTCCCTGTGTCTCCCCCATTCCCGGTCCCCGTGTCCCCCCGGTGTCCCGGGATCACGGCAGGACACGGTGCTGGTGCAGCGGCTTTAATAGCGGGTCCTGCCCGCGGCGGGCCCTGCGCCTCCTCCATCTCCTCCTCCTCCTCCTCCTCCTCCTGCTGCTGCTGCTCGTGGTCGCCCCGGCCGGGTGGGGGTCCCGGCTGCCCCGGGGGTGCGGGTCCAGCCCCGGGCCGGGTGGGGGTCCCGGCTGCCCCGGGGGTGCGGGTCCAGCCCCGGGCCGGGTGGGGGTCCCGGCTGCCCCGGGGGTGCGGGTCCAGCCCCGGGCCGGGTGGGGGTCCCGGCTGCCCCGGGGGTGCGGGTCCAGCCTAGTCCTGCGGGAGGCCGGGGGTGAGCAGCGCGGCGGGGCCGGTGCGACCCGGCCGGGGGTCGCGGGTCCCCCTCCCGCACTCACCCACTCGTCCTCGTCCACGCCCTCGAAGGAGTCCTGGGGCAGAGGGTCGTCCCTGTTGCCCAGCCGGGCCACCATGGCACTGAGGAGCTGTGGGGAGAGGCCGGGCAGAGCCGTGGGGCACAGGGCATTGCCCCCGGCCCCAGTGCAGGGTGCTCAGCCCAGAACCCACCTCCTCCTTCTTCTGCTCGTCGCTCTTCTCCTCCAGGTACACGGACGCAGGGACGAACTTCCGAGCGGGAGCCTCCTTGGGGGCCTCACTCACTGTGACAGTGGTGTCACCACGGGGCAGGAGGGCTCTACCCCATTGACTAAAGCCCCCCCAGCCACCCCTGAGGGTGGGGGGTCCTCACCCAGCCCCTGCACCCACCTGGCACCATGTCTGCGGGGCGCAGGCTGGCGCGGCGCTGCTGCCCATCCTGCCCGTCCAGCCAGGCACCGGCAGCCAGGGCCGGCTCCCACCAAACCCGGGTCGGGGGGTAGAGATCGTCCTGGAAATACTCCTTCTGCAGGGCAAGGGTGCTCAGGGGGTGCCCTGCCTCCATCCCCTCCCCAAACACAGCCAGCCCCCCTCGTCTCCTACCTTGACGCGTGGCACGTGGAAAGCCACGGGCTCCAGGCTGCTCTGCCCCAGGCGCAGCGCCCGGGCAAACTCCACCTCCCGCACCTCGCACACCGTTTTGGGCAGGAAGACGAAGCCCTGGTGGGGTGGGGGTGTGAGTGGGGCCTGGCAGCACAGGTCCCAGGGACAGGCAGCATATCCCCCCTTTACCTTGTGGGGCTCGTTGGAGGTAAAGCTGTTGCACTCGAGGAAATAGGGGGGCTCGGGGGTCACTTCATAGAGGAAGACTCTGGTGTCACCCTAGGGATGGAGCGAGATGATGGCTGTCAGGGGACATGGAGGGTTCCTCCACACTGTGGGATGCTGTAGGCAGGAAGACCCACGGTTTTTTGGAGGGCAAGCCCTCACCTTGCCGGTGAGGAAGACAACGCTGGTATCCTCATCGTAAAAGGGCAGGAGGGTGGAAGGGGCCACGTCCAGACCAAGGACAGACAAGGGTCCTTCAGGCAGGGCCTGTGCCCGGTACAGGAGGATCCTCCTCTCGCTGCGGCTGTGGGGAGGTGACAGTGAGAGCAAGCAGTGTCCCTGGGGACCCCTGCCCTGGTATGTGACCCCCTCTTTACCTGTCAAAGCCGGACACCAGGAGGAAGTCACCGCCACAAACCCAAACCAGGCGTGCTCCGCGTCCCCCCTCGGGACCTGGGCCCTCCTGCATGGGGTGAAGGTCACCCTGCCTGCTCCCAGAGAGCTGGGGGTGCAGTCATGTGCCCACAGGGAGGGTTTCCTGCCCTCATCCCCAGCTCTCTGTGCTGGGATTGTACCTGTTGAGGCTGAGAGCTGCGCCGTGGCTCGTAGAGCCGTATCCGTCCGTCTTTGCTCACTGTTGCCAGCTGCTTCCCATCCGGGCTCCAAGCCATGCTGAAAATCTGGAGAGACAGACGTTGTGCAAATGTCCCAGAGTTGCCTCTCAGTGTCCCTGGATTTGTCGTCCCTTACCTGATCCGTGTGTCCCCGCAGGCACAGGACTTCCCGCCCGGCGCTGAGCTCCCAGATCCGCACGGTCATGTCGTAGGAGGAGGAGACCAGGAGATCGGATGCCATGGGGTGGAAGCGGATGGAGTAAATCTTTTCCGTGTGACCTGGTGAGGTTCAGCAGTGCGTGGTTGTCCCCAGCTGTGGGTGCCACCAGGCTGCTTTGTCCCCATTGTGGGGTGCTCAACAGGCCCCTCACCTCGGAGAATAGCTTCAGGCTCCTGCAGGGTCTCCCGCAGCCCTCCCTCAGGGATCCGCCACAGCCGGATCCTGGCGTCCTCACCCGCTGTGCACCAGAGGGGACGGGCAGTTGTTAATGGGGTGATCTGAGTCCCTGGAGCTGGGGGACTCTCTGGGCACGCCCCAGCAGGGCTGGCACGCACGTACCGACAGCGAGGCGCCGCGGGTCGAAGGGGTCCCAGGTGAGGTCGGCCACCGCTGCGCCGTTCTGGATGGTGGGCATGGCTGCATCGGGGAGGCGGCCGGGCTTGGAGAGCTGTGGGCGAGATCGGGGGTCACCAGCACGGCACAGCCGGCACCATGCCAGCCTCCACACCTCCCTGGGGTACCTCGAGGACGGTGATCTGGCCGCCGGCGGAGAGCAGGGGCAGGGCGACGCGCTGCTGGTTGGCGCAGAAGCCGTCGCACTCGCCCGGCGTGGTGAGGCTGAGCCCGCGCAGGTTGGTGAGGTGCTGGTCCCGGTGCAGCGCCCGGCCCTGCGCGTGCCGGAAGCGGGAGCTGGGCCCTGCGGCGGGCCAGGGCTGGGTGAGCACCCTGAGACCCTCAGTGGGGCACCCCGAGCCCACCCCGCTGCCTGCTCACCCAAAAGGCTCTGCAGGGACTTCTGGCTGGGGCTGCTGGCAAAGCCACTGGAGGGGCCGGTGCTGGCTGAGAGCGAGGTGGCTGTGCTGCCTGGCGAGGCCAGTGAGGATGGTGAGGAGTAGCCACTGGCTTCCTAGGGGAGAGAAACCCAGGCAGGGGGTGCTGGCACCCTCGCCTTGTCTTGTGGGATGAAGGCAGCAGGGACCCCACCCCTTCAGCGTTCAGTGCACTTTTCCAGCACCCCATGCTCACACTCTGGTCTGCGTCGGTGTGGCCACTGTCGGTGTCGGTGTGGCCAGTGTCGGTGTCGGTGTGGCCGGCGTTGGTGAGGCCGGTGCCAGCAATGATGGGGGATGTGAAGGTCTCCGTGGGTCTCCGTGCAGGGTGCAGGCTGACCCTCCCCACCTGCACCGAGCACAGCGGTGAGCATGGGGCAGTGGCAATGCCACCAGCAAGGACACACCCCCCGGGTGACACTGACCTGCTGGCTGTCCCCTGCCCACCAGCCTTGGGCATCGGTGGCTGGCAGCATCCCTGTGCAGTCAGGGAACAGATCCTCGTGGAACTCCTGGACAGACTGGGGGAGAGGGGGTGGGGTGAGACAGATGTTCTCAAAATCCCACAGCCTCTGTCCTGCTGCAGCTGGGGCACCCCTGGGCACCCCTAGACACTTCCACACCCAGACCCCACTACCCAGCACCCAAATTTCCACTGTTTGAAGTGCCCAGCACCCACTGCACAACAGCACCCAGCAGGTGGCACCCAGCTGTCAGCATCCACTCTCCAGCACCCCAATCCTGCACGCAGCGCCCAGCTCCCCAAATCCAGCACCCAGACTCTGCAAGCCACCACCACCATCAATGTTTGACCTCCACTCCTGCTCTCTCCAGACTGGGGACTGGGGTCTCATGGCAGCCAGGTCCTTTTTGTCACCCAGTGCTGGTGAGGTGCCACCCATGAGATGACAGCAGGCACCGATGCCCGCAGGGCCCCCTTACCTTGCGTGGCACCAGGTAGCTGACGGGGACGAGGGCAGTGTCAGTGAGCTGCAGGACACGGAGCACCTCGCAGGCCATGACATCCAGGGCCAGGCGTGGCACAGCCGCCAGGCCCCGCGTGCTGCCCTCTGTCCGGCACTGGGTCACTGCAGGACAGGCAGGGTGGCCGTGGGGTGGGTGGCCAGGCAGTTGTGAGCCCCTCGGGGGGGATACGGGTGGGATGGGACCTGCTTACCCTGGGTGAGTGCTGGCTGCGTGGGGGCCACCTCAAAGCAGTACAGGAGGTTTTCTCCCTGGAAAAGAGGCGGTAGGGACAGGGAATGAGTAGGGCTGTAGGAAGCACCCCACTGCACACACATGCAACCTCCTGTACTCCACTGGTGCACCCACATGTACCAAGCTGCACCTCACGACACCCCCCTGCATCCTCCTGCACCCCCCAGCCATGGGACCTCACCTTCCCTGCCAGCACCAGCAGTCCCGTGTCGGCGTCGTACAGCGGGATGGTCACCCTGCAAGGGAAGGGGGTGCTGAGCCAGGGGCCCCCATGGGCACAGCACCCCCATGGATGTGGGGCTGGATGTTGTTCCCCCACTGGCCCACACCCCAAACCCCGTCCTGGGGCAGCGTGGGGCGGGATAAGGCCATGCTGCGATGGGAGGGCAGGTGCTGGGCTGGTGCCCAGGTGACACCCCTCACTGTCCCAGCCCGGGCTGACAGGTTGACAGCAGGATGTCACTGCCACCTGCTTCCAGCCCTGGCTGCACAGTGCCCAGCCGTGGGGCACCCGCGGGGCAGGCCCGGGGCCGGCCGGGCCAGCTCGGCCAGTTCGGGGCGGGCGCGTGGCGCACCCCGGCTCACCCCTGGCTCACCCCCGCCTGCCCCGGCACCGGCGGAACCGGCCAGCCCCGGGAGCACCCTTGGCCCGGCGGTGGCTGCAGCGTGTCCCTGTCCCTGTCCTGCACCCTGTCGCGCAGGGTGGCAGGAGGGGACCACAGGGAACACTCGGTGAGAGGAGCACAGAGACACTCAGTGCCTTCCCCCGGCAGGGCTGGAGGAGGGAGCGCCGCAGGCACAGACCAAAGGGACAATCTATTACTTTCGGTTGACGTTTCTGTGGCTGTGCCAAGGGGAGGGAGCTGCTCCATGCCATGAAGGATATCTGCGGGTGGTATGGCATGGTCCTTTCCCGGAACTGTTGGCACAACCTAGGCAAACACTGCCAGGATGTCCGGGGCAGGCACCGGGGTCCCCTGCCAGCAGCACAGGTCCGGGACAAGGGCACCCTGAGTGCCTGGCTGTCCCAGCCCAACCCATGCCATCCTCACCATGCCAAACACGGAGCATTGCTCTGCTGTCACAGGGGCATGCAAGGGCCACCCACTTTCCCCCCGTCCCCTGGCACACGGTGGCAGAAGCTCTGTGGACGCCAGAGGCATGGGGGGACTGGGACCCCAGGGCACTGGGGCTCATCTGTGCCAGAGTCGCTGGTTACCCTGGGCACACTGGATGTGGGAGCTCCTGGGGGTGCCAAGGACACCCAACCCAGCCTTTTTTGTTACCAGGGTTGCCAGGGGTCCCATGGGTGCTGGGGATACAAGGGAGACACTTATACCTGGATCTAGCCCTACACCTGTGTGTACACACACCAGGGGTGCTGGGGTCCCAGGGACCCTGGCTCCAGGGATGCTGAAGGTCCTGGGGGGCCCTGGAGGGTTTGGAAGGTCTGAGAGCTTCCAAAGGTCCTGTGGGTCCTTGTGACTCTGAGGTCCTGGGGTCACGGGGTCTGGAGGTCCCTGTGGAGGTGTCTGGGATCCTTACGACTCCCAGGTCCCAGAGGTCCTGGAGGTGCTGGGGGCCACTGTGACTCAGAGGTCCTGGGTGCCCCGATGGTCCCTGTGACTCTGAGGTCCCAGATGTCCTGGGTATCTCAGGGTTCCCTGTGAATCAGAGATCCTGGATATCCCGAGGGTCCCCGTGACTCCAAGGTCCCAGAGGTCCTGGGGGTCCAGAGGGTCCCAGGGACATTGTGCCTCCAGGGTCCTGATGTGTCCCTGTGACCCCAGGGTCCCAGGTCCTGGATGTCCCGGGGGTCCCCGTGACTCCAGGGTCCTGGAGGTCCTGGATGTCCCAAGGGTCCCTGTGACCCCAGGGTCCCTGAGGTCCTGGATGTCCCGGGAGTCCCTGTGACCCCAGGGTCCCTGAGGTCCTGGATGTCCTGGGGGTCCTGAATGTCCCGGGAGTCCCTGTGACTCCAGGGTTCTGGAGGTCCTGGATGTCCTGGGGGTCCTGGATGTCCCGGGGGTCCCCATGACTCCAGGGTCCCCGTGACTCCAGGGTCCCGGGGGTCTCCGTGACTCCAGGGTCCCTGTGACTCCAGGGTCCCTGTGACCCCAGGGTCCCGGGGGTCTCCGTGACTCCAGGGTCTCGGGGGTCCCGGGGGTCCTGGATGTCCCGGGGGTCTCCGTGACTCCGGGGTCCCGGGGGTCTCCGTGACTCCAGGGTCCCTGTGACTCCAGGGTCCCGGGGGTCTCAGTGACTCCAGGGTCTCCAGGGTCCCGGGGGTCCTGGATGTCCCGGGGGTCTCCGTGACTCCAGGGTCCCTGTGACTCCGGGGTCTCGGGGGTCTCCGTGACTCCAGGGTCTCCGGGGTCTTGGGGGTCTCGGGGGTCCCTGTGACTCCAGGGTTCCGGGGGTCTCCGTGACTCCAGGGTCTCCGTGACTCCAGGGTCCCGGGGGTCCCGGGGGTCTCCGTGACTCCAGGGTCTCCGTGACTCCGGGGTCCCGGGGGTCCTGGATGTCCCGGGGGTCTCGGGGGTCCCGGGGGTCCCCGCGGCGCCGCCCCCGTCAGGCCCCAGGTGAGGGGGGCGGAGCCTCCGTGGCCGCCGTGCCCCGCCCCGCCCCCTGCGTGCTCCCAGCCAATGGGCGCCCGGCGGGAGGGCAGGCCCCGCCCCCGCGGTTTAAATGCCGCCCCCCGCGCGCGGCGCCGCCAGTGAGGGGAGCGCTCGCCCGGCCGGCGCTGCGCTGCCGCCATGGACTGACCGCCCGCCCCGCACGGCCCCGCACCGCCCCGCACCGCCCGCCACGGTGAGTCCCGCGGCCGCCACACCGTCCATACTCCACACGGCCACCGGGGCTCTGTGGGGCGGCAGCCCACGGGCGGGAGGGGGTCTGCCGGGCATTCGCGGGCTCATGGGGCGGGGGGGCCCTGGTGGGCCCAGGCAGGGCCGTGGGACACCCGGTGTGGCCTGGACACCCGGAGTGACAGAGTGTCACCGGGCCTCGGCTGAGGGTCGGCATGGCCTGCTCCCTGCGAGGCCTCAGCTGAGCCAGGGGCACCCGGCTGGCCCCTGCCTCGGCTGATGTAGGGCCTCGGCTGGGCTGGGGTGGTGCCACTGCGGTGGGCTGGGACAGGGGTTCACAGAAGGCTCTCACTTCCCTGTCCCTGCCGCATGTTTTGCCTTGGGATGCGCTGGGGTCTGGCCCTGGAATCCTGGTCTGGTGCTGCATCCATCACGGGCAAGGAGAGGGATGTATTTGTGGCTGACATGGAGCATGGCTCCATCCAGCATGGCCAGGTGGCAGTGAAGCGCTCTGCCAGCAGAAGGGCTCCAGACCCACACGGGACCAGCGTAGTCTTGGGCCCATCCCATGCTTGCTCTGTCCTGGCAGATGTGATGGCTGGGCTCTCCTGTTGGGGTCAGGCAGAGGTGGGAGCTGCTGGCAGCAGTGTCCACCACCACCCCCTTCAGTGGAGGGCTTGGCTGGGGTGGGGTTTGGCTGCCCTTGTTCTGCTTGTCTTCAGGGGCTGCTGTCGAGGGTCACTGACCTGCTCTGGGGCCAAGCGGGTCCCCATGCGGTGGCGACAAGGGTTTCCCTGTGGCTGGCACAGAGGGATGGGTGCCAGCAGGGCCACCGGCCAGCAGGGCACCGGGAGACAGGGATACCCCACCGCTTCTGCTGCTGCCAGCTCCCCGCACACTTCATTGTCACCTGGCGTGAGTTCTGAGGCTGCTGGTGCCTGTCACCCTCTTTGGGTGTGACTTTGGGCCACCGTGGGGTAAATGTCCCTTTCCACGCCTGGCTTCCTCCCAGGCTGGCAACAGCCAGAGGAGCCAACACATGCCAGCAGAGATGCTCCAGTTCTGAGACTCTTCCCAGCCAAATCCCCCCAGTAATGTCCCCCCATACATCTACCCACACCCACAGGTCTGATCCAGCTGGGGCTGGGGCGGCCGGACTGCCCTGGCCCAGCTGTGCCTCTGCCCACACGGCGCTGGGCAGTGCCGCCACCAGGGATGACACTAATGATTGTTTTGCCCCGGCCTGGCCGGGTGGCCCTGTCGCAAGCGCTGCCTGCCCGGCTGGCTCTGCCGGAGGGACGCGCACGAGGAAGCGCTCGGGGACAGCCGCGGCCGCCCCAGTCACTCCGGAGGAATCCGCCCGGGCCACGCGTGGCACCATCCTCCCACCCTCCGCCGGCGTTCCGGCTCCTCCCGAGGCGCTTTGGCTGCCGGCAGAGCAGCTCTGCTGGTTTTTCTCCTTGCCGGCACCTGAGATGGGGAGCGCGGCCGGGTCAAAGGGGCAGGAGCGGGGATGGAGGGGCTGCTAGTGCTCCGGGGAATGCAATAAGCAGGCCTGCATTCCTGCGGGGCTGCTGCGGAAACTTTAATTAAATAGGGAGGGGAGCGGGAGGAGGTGGGAGCTGCGGCGGCGCAGGGTGGGTTGAAGGGGAGGAGGATTAAGGGCTTAATTCTGCACATCCCCCCGGCTGGCTCGGGGGAGGGGGCACGTGCTGACATCGGTTTGTTTGGAGGGGTGTAAGGCAGGGGAGGAGCATCTGCATCCCCCCTGGCAGAGGCACTGTGTCCCTCCCTGTCACCGCACACCCCCCGTCCTTCCTGCTCTGGTGCCACCGGCCAAGGTGGCAGCCCACGGGCCAGCAACAAGGCTGGCTTTGTTTGTGTGCACTTGCCGGTGCGGGAAGGAACATCCCGGCTGTGCTTGCTTCCCTGGGCTTCCCAAGCAGAGGGGAAAGGCAGGGACTGCAGCTCCTCCAGCCTGTCCTGCACAGGTGTCACCCTGCAGTGCGGGGACAGCATCGGCCTCGTCCTTAAAAACAGGAGGTGGGTGCAAAGCCGGGCATCCCCTGCCGAGTGCCAGCCCGGGGGACTGCAGGGGGGGAAGGGGGTGACTCCCACCCCAGCAGGCTGGCAGGGGAAGGCTGAGCCGGGACCGGGGGAATCTGAGCCCAGATTCTCCCCGCAGCCGGAAAATATGAATAATTCGGCAAATATCTGCGGTGCAGGCGCAGGGGAGCTCAGCCAAGGCAGCAGCAGGCTGCTGGCAGGGCGGCCCCAACACCTCCAGCAGAAACGGGGCCCCCTCTCCGCCCTTGGGGACCCTGCCAGGACCTGGGGAAGCTGTTCCCGTGCCCCCCGGTTCTGGGGGTGTCCTGGGCTGGGGGGACTCCTCTCTGCCTTGAAGCACCGGGGAGGTGGGGCGCGGGCGGGATGCTGGCGTGTGCCGGCGGAGCGGGCGATGCCCAGGGGCCGTGCCAGCCTGCCCGGCGCTCGTGGCCGGGCTGGCCGAACCTGCCCGGAGCGCGGAGCCTGGCAGACGGGGAGGAAATGCCAGCGTAATTAAAGGGACGAGAGAGACTTGGAGTCAGCAGCTGGTTGCAGCACGGGACACGTCAGCGAAACCCGACCCTGGCATTGCAAAACCAGCCCCGGCCCCGCCAGCATCCCGCAGTCCTGGCCCCGCTCGGGCGCTGCCCACCCGGGCGGGCTGGCACGGCCGTGGCACGGCTGGCATGCCAGCACCCTGCACCCAGGGCTCTCCCACCAGCCACCTCGAGGGGTGCTGGGTCTGCCCCCAGCCCCAAACAGCACTTCACAGCGTCTCCATGTTGTGTTTTTAACTCTGCTGGCAGCCTGACTGTGATGTGGGGTGCAGGGGCACCCGACACTGGGGGCTGAGCTGGGCTTGCTGGGGAGGGGATGCGGTGATGGTGACCCCTGGGTGACAGTGACCTCTTGGATGGGGCACAGCTCCTCCCCAGTGTCAGGGGCTGACGGCACAGGTCACGTCAGGGCAGGGCCGGCCAGGCCAAGTGACTCAGGCGGTTGTGGTGACCCTGCCCAGCCGTGGGCTCACCCCACCCTGGGGGGGGCGGCTCGGGAAGAGGCAAGGACAGAGCTGGCCGCAGTGTTAACCCTGTCCAACACCCCGGCAGGGGGATGAGAGGACACAGCACGGGTCCAGGCCCTGGATGTGTTGTCCCTGCGCTGCTGAGGGGCCGGGGCAGGCGGCACGTGCTGTGTGTGACCTGCAGCCCCCCACACACAGCGGGGCCCCTTGTGAGCCGCAGGGGGGGCGTTTGCCTGCAGCTCCCACAGCTCTCAGCAGGGAGGAGGTGGCAAAAGAAGGGGCTGGGGAAGGGTTTGCCTCTTTCTTGTCCAGGGATCCTTCTCTGCCACCTCCCCCTGACCCTGAGATGGGGTGGCAGGAGATTGTGAGTCTCTGGCCCAGCCTAGTGTCATTAAAAGGGCTGAAAGATGGGGCAAAGAGAGGAGCCCTTTGGGACATTAACAGCAGCTGTGACGTCTGCCAAGGGCATCCATGGGGAGGTGGGGTTGGGGTGGTTACAGCCTTGGTCACCCCAGAACCTCCTCCCTCCATCCTTACTGACCCAGTCCTCAAGGGACAGGGGCACAGCCCACAGTGCTGAGAACAGTAAGGTGATCTGTGAGGACAGGGGCTGAGTGGGGGTGAATATGAGCCCCTGGGCTCTGTGGGGACACAAATGGCTCCTCCAGCCCCACACTCTGTACCCCTGTCCCCAAGAGGGGTTGCTGTTGCCGGTGATCTGGGCAGGAACAGCCCCCGAGGGTGCAGCTGCTGCGACTGCAGCACAAGCAAAGGGTTAAGCTGAGCTCTACTCAGGGGAGGCCGGCCAGGCTCCCACCCCTTCCCGGTGCTCTGATTCGCATCCCCTGTGTTTGATTTGCACCCTGCTGAGCAGCTGGGGAGGTTGGGGCCCTTGTCAGTACTGGGAATGTCTTGGTGCTCCACCGAAAACAGCCCCAATACCAGTGGGACATGGGACGTGTCTCATGGTAGAGTCCAGGGTGTGCAAAGGTACCACATCCCCAGATCCGGGGGGTCTGGGGAGAGAGAGCGTGGAGCTGGGATGGGCAGCCCCTGTGCTGGTGGGTAGCCCTGGAGGCAGAGTGGGGTTCAGAGGTGCCCCACAGCCCTGTTAGCTCTGGGTACCCCACAGCAGGGCCCATCCCCTAACCCTGACTGCGCTTGTCTCTCCGCAGAGCTGACACCATGAACCAGCTGATCCTTTGCACACTGCTCCTCTTGGCCAGTGGGGAGCTGGCCAGGGCATGTCCTGCAGGCTGCCAGTGCCATGATCCCAAGACCATCCTGTGTGCAGCCAGGCGGGGCCAGACAGTGCCCCAGGGGCTGCCCCCAAGCACCCTGTCCCTCTACGTCTTTGAGAATGGCATCACAACGCTTACTGAGGACAGCTTTGCAGGGCTGCCTGCCCTCCAGCTCCTGGACCTCTCACAAAACAAGATCACCAGCATCCAGAGAAACATCTTCCAGCCCCTGACGGAGCTCGTCAACTTGGACTTGTCCTCTAACCAGCTGCAGGAGATCACCAACGAGACCTTCCATGGGCTGCGGCTGCTGGAACGGCTCTACCTGCAGAGGAACAGCATCCAGCACATCCATGCTGCTGCCTTTGACACGCTGGAGAATCTGCTGGAGCTAAAGCTGCAGAACAACCAGCTCAGGGCTGTGCCCCCACTCGACCTGCCCAACCTCCTGCTGCTGGACATCAGCAGGAACAAGATCCCTGCCATTGCACCAGGGGCTTTCCATGCTGTCAGCATCGAGTCCCTGAAGATCGCAGGGCTGGGCCTGACGAGCTTAAATGAGGAGCTCTTCCAGGTCCAGAACAACCTCCACGAGCTGGACATCTCTGACAACCTGCTGGAGCGCGTGCCGGCCGTGCTGCGGCGCCTGGGCAGCCTCACCCGGCTCAGCCTGGCCGGCAACGCCCGCATCTCCCAGCTGCCAGCTGAGGACTTCCAGAGCCTCCACAACCTCCAGGAGCTGGACATCAGCAACCTCAACATCAACACCATCCCTCGGGATTTCTCCGGCTTCTTCCCCAGGCTGCGGGCCGTGACGGCTGCCGGCAACCCCTTCAACTGTATCTGCCAGATGAGCTGGCTGGTGCAGTGGGTCAACACCAGTGGTGTGGTCCTGCGACGCCCGGAGGAGACGCGCTGCCACTTCCCCCCAAAAAACTCTGGCAAGCTCCTCCACCACCTGCAATACACCGACTTTGGCTGCCCCACCACCACCCCCACGCCCACCACGCCCCGCACAACCACGCTGCCACCGCCTGCGCCGCTGCCCAGCACCCACCGCCCACCGCCACCCCCCAGCACCGCTGCACCCACCCTGAGGCCCAGAGAGCCCCAGGGCAGCTCCACCTTGGTGCCCTTCAGCGGCACCCCGGCCCCCACCAGCCCCCCAGCGCCCATCTGTCCCCCCCGCACGTGTCTGAACGGTGGCACCTGCCACCTGGGTGCCCAGAACCTCCTGGAGTGCCTGTGCCCCGCGGGCTTCACTGGCGCGTACTGCGAGGTGGAGGCGAGGGGAACGACGGCAGCCCCGGGCACACCGGCCCTGCCACCCGCACAGCGGGTCAGCATCGCCCAGGTGGGCAGCACCTCCCTCAAAGTGGACCTGCACAACTACATCCAGTCCAAGGCGCAGCTGAAGGGCATCCGCCTGAGCTACCGGAACCTGTCGGGGCCGGACAAGCGGCCGGTGATGCTGCGCTTGCCGGCCTCGCTCTCCGAGTACACGGTGCGGGCGCTGAAACCCAACTGCACCTACCGCATCTGCATCGGGGCGCTGGGGGAGCTCCCCAAGGAGGAGCACTGCGCCGAGGCACACACCCTGCCCCTCAGCCTGCAGCAGCACTCCCCTGTCACACAGAGCCAGGACCCCAACCTCGCCCTGATCCTCGTCCCTGCGCTGGCTGCCATGCTGCTGCTGCTGGTGGTGGTCACCGCCGCCATGTACTACTGCCGGCACCGCCGCGCCAAGGCGCAAGCCGGCGCTGGGGTGGACACCGGCCCACTGGAGCTGGAAGGGGTGAAAGCCTGCCTGGAAAATGGGGATTTGAGCAGCCACGGCTGCAAGGTGCCAGAGGCAGCGATGCTTTCTGGTGGCTCTGAGTGCGAGGTGCCGCTCATGCAGTCGCACTACCCCAGCAACAACAACACCCCAGGGCTCAAACCCTCCTACTTTTGAACCCACAGGGCTTCCAGAGCCTTGGACACAGGAGGGCTGAGCTCCAGCGGCACACCTGGCCATGTCCCTCTGGGATACGGATTGCCAAGGAGCTGACTGAACTGAGGCAGTAACCCCCCATCCCACAACGTGCAATTTCCGAGACGCTGCCACACTTTGGGAGGAGACACAAATTTTACTGCTCTGTGCCTTGATTTCTGTGACTCTACCTAGAACGTGGGTAGCGGAAGAGAAGGGGGGGTTAATTTGGGGGTTGGGGGGCTTTTTCTAGCTCCTGCTAAAGAGAAAGCTGCTGTGACTGGGCTGAGGGAAGCCCACGTGCTGGTAACAAGGGTCCTTCAGCAGAGCACGGCCCATGACTCGACTCCCTGGAAGCTTGATGTGAGCAATACGGCCCGGCCGAGGTGCTGGGACCCTCGGGACACCCCGGGCCAAAGGAAGAGCCGAGCAGGCAAACCGGGAATTGAAGCTTTAAGAACTCAGAGAGAATATTTATACATCGTTATTTCCCATTTCTTCTGGGAAAACTTTTTTTAGTACAGGTTTGTGTACATCTCTTTTGTAAGGCAGATCAGAAGGGTGTCTTTTTGTAAAAAAAAAAAAAAAAAAAACCCAAAATAATTAAAATAACAACAACAAAAAGTTCTGTGCAGCCCTGAGCACCTCGGCAGGCACTGCCCATCGCAGGCAGGGGTGTGGGCAGCGCCCGCGTCCCCTGCAGAGGAGCGGGAAGGTCAGCCCTGTCCTCCCGTTGTTGTTGGCGAGCACCGGGGTGAGTCAGGCCAAGGGAGGGGGGAGTTTTCCCGACTCTGTGCGTTTTTACCCCTAGGGCGCTGCCCCCCACCTCGGGCGCTGGGGAGGTGTTCCCAAAACAGAGGCCACGGGGTTCAAATCAGCCCCTGCCCTGTGCATCATCCAGCCTTACTTCATCCCTCCCCGCCTGCCAGATGGCTGCGGGGCCAGCTGCGGGACAAACAGCCCAGCCCAACCTCCTGACGTCACCCACGGCGGCACCGGGACCCCCAAATCGCCCGTGACAAGTGTCAGCCTGTGTGGCCCCCCGGGCCGGGGGCCGCAGCCAGAGCCCCGCTGCCCGGCCCCAGAACAGCCGCTTTTGTGCGCTGGCCCTGGCGGGGTGGGCTGGGAGCCGGCGCTCGGCAGGTTCCCTCTGCCAAGTGGTTTCTGCTCCAACCCTCTGGTTTTAATCGTTTTCCAATCCTTTATCTTTCGGGCTGGAATTTTCCAGGTTGGGGCCCTGCCCGCCGAGGTATGTTTGATTTGGAGAGAATGAACGCGGCGCGGGGCCGAAGCCGAGGGTCACCGCCGTGCCGCTCCGCCGCAGGCCTCGGCCCTGACCCCCGGCCCCTCGGTGCCGCTCGCCCGGGGCAGGGAGCGGCTCTGGATGCAATTAGGGGCGCGGGGCGTCGCGGGGCCGTCTGGCGCAGCCCCCTGGCTCCCAGGTGGGCTTCCGGCAGGACTGGCTCCCATTAGGGCCGGCGCAGCGGCAGCAGGGGCCCCTCGCCGGCGCGGGCGGCTCGCTGCGATGGCCACGCTCGCCCGCTCAAAGGGCCCATTGTGGTCCTCTCCCCACAGATTTTTCAAATTAACATCCCAAATTCCTCCCAAAATTGCTGCTGAGTAAATATTTTCACTGCGAGCTTTGTATATTTTCCAGCCTCGCGAGGAGGAGAGAAGAAAAGTCCCTGGCGGAGCCACGGCCTCGCGCCGGGTGCCCCCGGCCGGCCGCCACCACAGCCCCCCGAGCCCTGGCGTGTCCCCACGTTGGCACCGGCATCAGGACCCTCCAGCCCCTCCAGCCCCTCACTTCCCTGCTCCTTTGCCTCCATGATATGCCCTTCCCCTAACAAAGTCGATTTCCCCACTTGCAAGTAGCTGAAGGTTTGCAGGGGACCCCCCATGCCAAGTGTGTGCTGGGGACCCCTTGGCACCTCAGCTGATCCCATTGCTCTGGAGGGGCTTCCAGCAGCTCCGGAGTGAGGGAGCTCCAGTGGAGATGCCAGGAGGGAAGAAGCAGAGTTAGGGCTCAGCTTTGGCAGGTGCAGCACCCCTGTAACACCCCGGGCCAGAGATTTTTGGGGTGCCAGCTGCACAAGGGGAGCAGCAGGGCTCAGCCTTGGCACAGAGGTGATGGGGACACTACAGCCAAGGCAGGGCTTGGCCCCCACCCACACCCACATCTGTACCCAGGCAGCCCTGCGGGAGAGCAGCAGTGCCCAAAGTGGGACTGTCCAGCCCCTGTGGCTTCCTGAATCACAGCACAAAATTCCCCTGGCCACTGCCAGCCCCGTCGCACGCCAAGAGCCACTCCAAGATCGGCACATCGTGCGGCGCTGCTAATTCCTGCGAGCTGAATCAGCGCCGACAAGGATTGCAAAACCCCCTGAAATGGACCCAAAACAAATCTGTCTCTCTGTGCGATCCAGCGGGGCCGGTAAGCGAGAGCCCCGGCCAGAGCCACCGGCAGGATGGGGGCTCGGCGGGGAGCCACAACGGGAGGAGCTGCCGGCTTCACCGGGGCAAATCCTGCCTGCACCCTGACGTGGCACGGCTGGAGGGCTCTGGTGTCCCAAAAATCACCCCTGGTCCCAGGCATGACCCCACAGAAACCAAAGACAGGTCCCCTGCGTCCCCCAGGTCTGGAGCAGAGCCCCGAGGGGTCATGGCTTGGTGCCAGGGGTCTGGATGCCCAATGGCGTGTGCCAATCACACTGACCCCAGTGCTGCCAGGAAAAGCTTTGGAGCTCATCATCTTCCCGCAAAGCTGGGGAGGCCAGGAGCACCGTGTGGCCGAGGCTGTGGCTCATCTGGGAGTGATTTGGGCGCTGCCATCCCGCCCCAGCACTGGGCTATTTTTACCCAGTGGAATTACGGGACAGGCGACATGGGCTGGGTGGCTGCCCCGCCTTAACCCCTTCATGTGGCTGCCCATGGGGATGGGTCCCACTGGGGTGACACCTGATGGGGTGGGGTGGCCTCTCCCCTTCCTTGTGTCTGAGGGTGGCAGCCAAGCTGGGGCAGGAAAAACCCTTTCCCACTGATGGCAAGCACATGTCAACCCAGGCATCTCTGGGATCTGCAGGGCGATGAGGACAGGAATGGATCTGTCCTGGTCAGGGTTCTTCCTGCTGGGGTGGGTTTTTTCAGAGAACCCCAAAACACCTACCATGGCCCAAAAGGGCTGCTAAGCCCCAGGAGAAAGCAGTGCAGAGGGTGCCAGGCAGGCCAAGAGCAGATCCCATTCCAGCTGGTATCTGGGGAGAGGTTGTGGGGAGACACTGGGAACGTGTGCCACAGTGGGACCATGTGCCTCAGTGAGGTTGGGTGCCCTGGTGCTGGGAGTTGCCAGGGCTGCAAGCCTGACGCCGGGAGCTGTCTCAGCCACAGGCTTTGGCAGGGGCAGGGGTGGGTGTAAGGGACTGAGCCCCCCTGGGCAGTGCCCCCAGGGAACCACCTGGGCCCCTCCATATCCTGCTCCAGCACTGGGGGAGCCAAACAGCCCCAACCCCTCCACAAACATCCTCCTGTGCCAACTCCCTGCTACAGAAAGGTCCCGGCTCCAGCACCTCCTGGCTCTGTCAGACTTTGTATCATGAAGGGTGGTGGGGATCCAGCTGTCTCCATCCCTCAGCCCCACCACCATCCTGCCCTGGAGGGACTTGCCCACTGTTGGAACACGCCACGGGGACCTCTGCTGACCCCGGCATCTCATCCCTACTGATCCAGCCCTAGCCCTGAGCCGTGGCACCTCAGCCTCTCTGGGGACATTTTCAGGACGTTGAAAGAAGCGGTGATGCGAGGAAGCCGCTGTTCTCCTGTCACCACGGTGGTGACAGCCCTGTCCCCATGGTGGTGACAGCCCTGTCCCCGGGCAGTGCTGCGCCGGCCGCCGGGCGTGCGGCTGCGGGGTCTGGTCGGTGACCCCAAGTCGGAGCCGGTAACCCAACCCCGCTGGTGCTGGTTACAATTTAGGGCAACAATAACCTATTGAGGCCCCTTCCTGGCTCCTTGATCTAATTAAAGGGGGCCAGGCAGGGACAAAACCCGAGCTGAAGGTACAGCAGGTACGCAGGGGTGGCACACTGAGGACCAAGATGCAGAGAGGGGCCATGGCCAATTGCATCTCCCACCTCGTGTTCCCTCAGGGTCTGGGCATTGGTGGGGTCAGCTCTTAAGCATGGCCCTGACATGCTTTGAAAATGATGTTTGCGTGGTCAGAAATATCTCACGTGCTCAGGATTTGGGAAAGAGAACCCCCAGATGGCCCATGCTGATGTGGAGGTCCATGGGGCTGGTGCCTCCCACTCTCTGCCCTCTTCCAAGGATGCTGGACAGGGCACAACCAGCCTGAAGGAGGTTTGGTGTTGCTGCGGGCATTGGGGTGAGCTCACTGGGGTGTCCCCCACCTTGGGCCCTGCTTTGGGGTGCCGTGGGGACGCGTGGTGCCGGCTCGGCGGGCGCGGTGGGGATGCGGTGGGGATGCGGACTCCCCTTCCTGCCGGCCTGGCGTCAGTAATGAATGGTATGAGTTTCCTGCCCGCCCACTGATTGCTTCCTCAAAGAGCTTCAACGAGCTGCTGCTGCTGCTGCTGCTGCTGCTCCCCACGCCCCGCTCACCGCCCAACACAGCCCCGTGCCCACTGGGCACCCACGGCCACACCGGACATCCACAGCCAGCCCCGCTGCTGCTCGGCCATCCCCGGGGGCTCTGTCCCTCTGTCCCTCTGTGCCTGTCCCCCAGTTCTAAGCCTGTCCCAAACAGATCTGGTGACCCCAAGACCATCCACCCCGTGCCCTCGCCGCGGCCCCACGGCTCGGGGTGGCTCTGCCGGAGGGAAAACGCGGCCCCCGCCCCGCACCTCCGCCGGGAGCCAGCCCAAATCCCCCTCCTCCATTTGTCATCTCCGCCAGATTTACAGGCGGGAGCGCTTGGGGCTGGAAGCGCGGCTGCCTAAAAGCAGCACCTCCCCAGCACGAAGGGGGGGTCCCCGCTCGCCCCCGCCGCCCCCAGCCCCTCTCGGCTGGCCGCAGGGCCCCGGCGTGACCGCCCGCCAGCCGCATTCCTGAGCCGATAAACCCGGCAGCCAAAATATCTGCAGCCTGTGCTGAGGGGGATGAGCACAGCAGCGCCTGCATCCCCCTTACCCGGCTGGCTCGCCCCGGCCCACCGAGGATTCGGGGTGATTCCCACTGGATTCTCTGCCAAGAGCAATAAAGGACCCCAAGGTCTCCTTGCAGCAGCCGCAGCCTCTCCTGAGAGCGTCCACTGGACGTGGCCTTTGCTCACTGAACTGGCAGAGCTGGTGAGCAGGAGAGCTGGGAGCTGCTCCCCGGGCAGCTGGCAGGAGGCTGAGGGATGCTCCATACCGACCTCACCCCACCATGCCCATGGCAGGTCCTCTCCTCTCCCTTCCTGTCTGTCCTGGCTGCCCCCAGCACTGGCCTGGAGCTGACACCGCTGTGGGGGATGCTGGCAGAGCAGCCAAGGGGTGTCACAGCGCACTCAGCCCCTCACCAGAGCCTGCCCCAGCATCCCGGCCCGTCAGGGAGCCAGCTCGGCACACAGCGAGGGTCCCAGCAAGAGAGTGCATTGCCAGGTGGCCTCCAGTGTATCCCAACAAGTCCAGTGACCCCAACTCCCATCACCCTGGTGGGATGAAGACACAGCCTCCTCCTCCTCTTCCTCCTCCTCCTCCTCCTCCCCCTCCTCCTCCCATTTTCTTGCCCACATGGACGCCAGGCCAGCTCACTGGGCAGCGTGGGAGAGGCCAGGCAAGCTCTAACTGGAGGGTTCCCAGCCTTGGCAGTGCCCACAGATGGAGACGGCTCCATCGTGCTGTGACAGGGGGCACTGACCCCTTGCAGCACCGAGGCTCCTTTTCCACTTCCCCAGGGGTGCCCAGTGAGCGCGGGCCCGGCCACGGACGGCAGGAGTGGGAGGCCAGGGCTGAGCCGCCCCCGTGCTCCAGCACCGCCAAAGGGATTCACTCGCCTGCAGCATCTTGTGGTGCTGCCCCAGTGCACAAGCACACCCGGCACCTCAGACACTGTCCCCAGCAGTGCCCACCCACCAGGGCACTACGGAACACCTCTGTGCCCTCGCTAGCACTGCCTCTGCCCTCTCATCTCTCCCAAATGGTGATGAGGATGCAGCTGCATGGTCCCCGGCTTTGTCTCCAGCCTTGTGGCCGAGTGCTGCTGGTTCCAAGAGCTCTCTGCCAGCTCCTGCTCCACCATCACACTCCTGATGGATCCCTGACCACGACATTTCCACTGCTCACCCTCCCACCCCATGCTGGGTCCCCATCCCTACCCAGGTGAGGTGTCCAGTGCCATGGTGAACATCGCTCCGCTGAGCCTCCGTGTGTCCCACAGCTTCACCTCCCGCTCCCGCATCTGCAGGGACACAGACACGGTGTCAGTGGGCACTGGGGCTGCCTGGATGGCTCCATGGTGACACTGCCTTCATCAGCCACCTCTCGCCACCCCAGCAAGGGCCAGGGCACCTGGCAAGGAGATCTCCTGCTCTCGTCGGGGACAGGCCACCCAAAAAGCACTTGGGGTGCTCTGGCACAAGAGCTACAGGGGTAGGGCTGAAACATCCCAGAGGTGCAGGGCCACCTTCCTGGCAGGGACTGTACCTGGCTGAACCCCACGGAGATGAGGCAATCGCTGGAACCCATCCAGAGCAGCCGGGAGTCCTTGTTGTTGTCGTGTCCCGGGACACTCTGCAAGGCACAGGAGACAGGGCTGTCAGTATTGCTGCCAGCCATGCTGGACATGCTGAGGGGACACGGTGTGCTTCACCAGCTGTGGTTGTGAACTGCTCCAGAGCCGAGTGCTGGCTCCCCTGAGAGCTGCCCTGGGGACAGTGCAGTGGGGACAGCCTGCAAGCAGTGACAGCCCTGCCTCCCCCCCATGCCGGTGTGGTTGCCTTGTGGAGCAGCTGGCTCAGCTCCCAGCAAGGAGCAGAGCGTGGGAGCAGGTAACGTGAGTGTGACAATGGCTGCCGTGTCCCCAGGGCTCTCCCGACACCCAGAGTGCTGCGAGGAAGCTGCTCCATGCCACAGATGCAAGAGGAGGCTCTGCCATGGCGGTGATGACAGAGGGACTTACTTCCCTGGCTGCATCCCCAGGCTCTTTATCCACGCTGAATCCTGGCTCCTGGAGCTGGGTGCCCCGTGTGTGCCCGGATGCTACTGAAACACGGCAAACTGAGCCTGACCATGTTCACCAGACTGCTCTAATCCCCTGCACCCTGCTTCACCTCTCCCCGGGCTCCCTGTGGGGGTGGGACCCCCAACCCATATCTTGGTCCTGCTGAGGACGGGAGGGAAGAGCTTCCACGGGGCTGTCAGCGGGCGTTTCCTGGCTCCCATGTGGTCCCCAGATGGGCCCTGCGGTTCCCGGCACCCCAGTGGGAGCCGCAGGCAGCCCTGGCCCACGGCACAGGCAGCACTCGCAGCCCCTCGCTCTCATTGAGGAGCGCCAAGAACCGGCTGCTAACGAGTTCGGAGCTGGCAGGGAAAGCAGAGGGCTCTGCCAGAGCCAGAGCTGGCACGGCGCTTCCGGGACCTCCACGCAGGGCAGGGGCACCAGGTGGGGGCAGGAGGGGTGGGGCTCCTCATGGAGGAGCCATGAGCTGTGTCCCCCTTGGTGTGGGCTCTGTGACCGTCAGCAAGGCTCTGTCACCGCAGCAGCCAGAGAGGGGCCATGGAGGGGTCGCTCCTCACTGGAGAAGCTCTGCTGGAGCAGCCCCCAGCCCCTGGAGAGAGCCAGGGTGGGAGCAGGCACAGGGTGCCAAGCTTGTCGTGCCCTGGCTCTGTCACGCCAGCTCCCTTGCCAGCACAAACACGGCTCACTTGGAAGAGGCAGCGCTGGCCGAGCCCAGCCCGGCGCTCCCAGCCGCAGGGCCAGGATGTGGGGCAGGAGGGGCCAGCCCCCACCGCCAGCAGGGAGAGGACCTGGAGAAGGGAACGTGTCCCAGGATCGGTGCCAAGAGGGATGGAAACTCCAGGAGCTGGGGCCAGCCTGGCGTCAGCCAGGAGAGCACTTCTGCACCTGAGCCGTGTGGCTGTGGCAGCCACAGCTCAACACCTGCAGACCGCATAACCACCAGCTCCACGGGCCTGTGTCCCACGGGTGCCCCGGACCCCCGGGCGGTGGGGCAGCCCCGGGCTGGCGGAGGGCAGGGCGCTGCCGCGGCGCTCCCAGCCCCCGGCGTGCCGGCTGCGGCGCAGGGCCATGTTTTCTGCATTAGTTCCATCCCGGCTGAGCTGTACGTATGGCAGCAAGTATGCGGGAGGCTGGGCTGCTCCGTGCTCAGCCCGTGCAGATGTTGCCAGAGGTGAGCGTGCGGACAGCAGCTCCCTGCTGCAGAGGGTCTTGGCAGGGACAGGGTGGTGTGGCCGGGCACTGAAGGTGGACACTGGTGCGGTTCAGCCCTGGGACACCCGTGGGGCTGCTGTGGAGCCCTGGGGCTGGCAGAGCTGGGCAGACACCCTGGAATGATGCTGGAGCACCTGGAGCAGGGAACCAGCCACAACCCAAGGGATGGGTGTCCCTCCTGAGCCACTTGTGCCCCCGGCAGGCTGCAAGGAGCCCACCAGCTCTGGACCAGCACGTGGGGATCCACGGAAGCCTCCCAGCTCCCTGCCAGTGCCCAGGCAGCCCAGACTCCTCCTGCCCATTGCAGGGTTCCAGTCCTGCCAGCTTTGGGCAGCCCAGGTTGGGGGGAGCTTGTGCCCCCTCCTCAGAGCCAGATCGGCTGCACAGGGAGAGTTTCCAGCACCATCCCTCTCACAGTCTCAACCAGCCCCTCCTAGGCAGGCTGGGGTAAGGTGCTGGTTTCCATGGGGGTCCCCAGCTCCTCTCCCGTGCAGCAGTGGGGGCTGCGGGGGCCCAGGCCCGGCGTGTCGGGCGCAGCTGTTGGCAGCGATGCGGAGGGGTCAGGAGATGGGAACAGCTGCCCGCAGGGAGCGGCCCCGACGGCTCCACGGCTGCCTGGGAGAGCCTCACACAAAGCCAAGGCTGCTCCGGCTCCCAGGCGATCTCTGTCTCCCTGAGCCGGATGCAGGGCAGGGAGAGCGGGAGGTGGGAGCACAGGGCACAGCCTTGGGCTGGACGGATGGGAGGTGGCCGGGGGGGTCAATGCTCTGCTCTTGGCAGAGCCCCCGTGGCTGGCAGGGCTGGGACAGCTCAGCCCTGCCCGTGGCTAACAGCCCATGAGCATGGCCAACAGCCCATGGACATCTGATCCCCGTGGGAAGCAACCCCAGCAGCACAAATCTGAGTGGGCACAGGAGGCACCAGTGCCAGGCAGAGCTACCCCTTTGCCAGGGAGTGCCAGGGCAAGCAGGGTCTCTGGCCAGGGCACTGTGGGGGACTCTGGGGACAGACACCCACCCCGGGTCCATGCACATGGGGAGGCTGTTGCTCCTTGCACACCCCATGGAGGAACGGCTTCCCGGGAGCTGAGAGGGTTAAACATGCACCGAATCCTCCTCTCCGAACAAAAATGTGAGTGATGTCCTTCCCTTGCCAAATCCCAGTTACTCCAGAGGTAACCAGGAGAACAGAGCAGCCTCTCCCAGGCCAGTCCCTCTCCTGGTCTCTGCCCAGAGCTCAAGGAGACCAGGAGCTGTCACCTGCCCCAGGGGAGTGCAGGGATCCCACAGAGCTGTGGGGCAGCCATCACACTACCAGCACTGGCCCTGGTCTCTGCCAGGTGTGTGGTATGTGTGTGTCACATTGGGCAGGGACCAGGACAAGTCCCCTGCTGCCCATGCCACCTCCCCAGTCCCACTGGCCAGGGCAGCATTGCTGTGACACCCCTGTGCCCTGGGGAACTGGGCACCACCAGGCTCTGCCTCCCCCCCCAACCAGCGCAGCCCCCCTTCTCCATCCAACCCCTCCTGCCCTTGGTGAGGCCAAGGCCATGTCCCAGAGGATGCTGTGGGCCCTGCAAGGGCAGGAAGGTGGGTGGGCTCCCAGTGGGCACAGCTGCCACAAGGCTGGGATGGGAGCAGGACCTCCCTCCCTGGGCAGAAGGGGACTCACTGGCCAGGGGGTGGGCAGGCTGCAGCACCCAGCACTCAGCAGCCACCCCTCCTCTGCTGCCTCCTCCCTCCTCCTGCAGCCACCAGCCCCACAAGCCCTGCTGTGACGCCATCAAATCCCAAAACACCTTTGCCCTCTGGAGAGGAGCCTGCCAGGAATCCCAGGTGAAATACCGTGAGGAGCCCCAGCCCCAGTAACGGAGATGCCAACCTGTGTGGGCCTCAGCTGCTGAGGCCATTCCCAGTGGGAGGTTGGGCACCCAGGCGAGGGCGAGCCGGTGCCACCACACACCCACACCCCTGAGATGCCTCTGGCTCATTCCAGATCCTCCTCGGCTTCCCCATGTCTGCCATACCAAGCGGCATTCCTGGGAAGGACGGCCGAGGGGGAAGCGGAGCGGAGGAAATATAAACAGTCCCGTGCAGCTACGCTGGGGAACAGAAGCATGAGAGCGCCGAGCGTGCGGTGCTATAAATAGGCTGCCCAGAGTCAGGCCAACTTTTTCATAGCTTCCCACGGTCTCCTTGGGAATGTGGGATGCTGTGGACCTTCCCCCAGCCCAGAGGAAGCTGCTGCCGAGGCTGGGAGTCAGGTACCCCCGGGGTGACCCCAGCATGGGATACCGTGACGATGGGGCAGTGGGAGGAAGGCTGAAGTCTCTCTGTGTCCTGATGCGCCTCCCCGATGATGACAAGCGGTCTCCAGCCGGCCCTGGGCTGACAGCTGGATCCTGGGCAGAGGTGACATGGCAGGGTCCATGGAGTTCTGGCTGTGGGCACAGCCAGATCACCTCAAACCTGATCTCCACCACGGCATCACCCTGCCACCACGGCCACGCTGCCCCCAGGAGCCCTCTCCATGGTGTATCTCCCACTGTGGCACAGCTGATGTGGTCCATGGGATGGTGGCTGTGGTCTGGGACAGGGGCTGGAGTCCCTCGTGCCCCCAGAACCTTGAGCAGGGCTGCGACAGCACCAGCTGTGCTTGGGCTGTGAGCCCTGGCTGCTGCCCATCACTGACCCCTGCCCCAGCACAGCCTGCGAGCGGGGGGACAAACCCCCGGCGGGGACAAAGCCCCAGGGACACTGTCCCAGCTGTCCCCAGGCTCATTAGCACAGCTCAGGACGGCGGAGCGGGAGCGGGGCGGGCGCTGGCCCGGTGCGGCCGTTCCCTCGGCCCCGGCCCTGCCCGAAGGAAGTTTCTCGTGAGAACGGAGCCGGCTCCTCTCCATCCCACACTGCTCAGCCCCGCAGCCCCGCACGGACGGCCTGTCCCGGGAGCCAGGTGCTGCCAGATGCACACACAGCCCCTGGCACCAGCCTGTGGAAGGTGGCCAGAGCAGTGGGCAAGCAGAGATGCCACCTTAGTAGCCCAGGGCATATCCGAATCATTGCCCCACACTGCTGGTGACCCACCTGAGGCACGAGCTGGGTATGGGATGGGTATGGAGCTTCCCGGTGCTCAAGCTCCCTGCTCAGCCTCGTGTCCCCTGCCCACCAAGGGCAGGACCGGGGGGACACGGGAGGGACCTTTGGTGGGGTTTGCACGGGGATTGCAGGAGGGTGAGAGCAGGAGCAGCGATCCTGAGCCTTGGCAGGGCCGAAGCTGAAAGGGAGAGGACGTGACTCGCTTCCAGGGGGAGGGTCAAGGCTAGGAGGGCGACCACCACCCTGTGGGAGGGGAGGACAGGCGGCCGTGGCAGGGTGGCCTTGGGAGGGGATAAGGCAGAGCACAGAACTCACAGAACTCTTTGGAAGAACAGCAGTGCTTGGACCTGGACCCAGCCAGCAGCAGGAGTGTGGCTCCACGGGGTGGCAAGGCAGGACCCAGGGCAGCCCTGGCATCTCCACTGCCAGCTCAGGGCACAGAGAGCAGCAATAGGGTGTGAGCACAGCCCTGACGTTCACAAAGGGGCTGCAGCAAAGCGATGGGGATCCAGCAGAATGAGGCCACTGCTCTCCCAAAGGAAATCGTGGCCCTGGGTACATACCAGGCACTCCACGGGGTCAGCCAGACCCCGGCCATGCTGCGTCACACACGTCTGCCCGCTGCTGGGATATGCTCAAAATAGCTGCCACGGGCGTAGCCGGGAATGGGGGGTCAGGACCTGGCGGGGATATGGCCACAAGGTGTGGGCAGCCTGCCAGTCACCCTCCTTGTCACCCACCCTCGGTCCCCAACCCCATGTGTGCCACATCCATGGTACCTGACAGCAGCACCAGGTATTAGGAGGAGTGACCACTCCTCCCTGAGCTTATTTTAGCTCCTTCTCATTCTTTCCCCCTGCTCTAAACAAAGGAATGTTTAATGAGGCAGGCTTGGCAAATTAAGAAATGCAGCCGGAGGAGCAGCCTGGGGCTGGCTCTTGGCTCCACAGAGGGACCAGGGTGAGCCAGCAGCGGGACCCTGTGCCGGCTGTGAGGAAACCCAGCCCACGGTGCTGCAGGAGCCAGCACAGCTGGGAAACCCATCCTGCAGCTCACCTCTGCAAAAAACCAGGCAACTTCAAAGCCAGGAGCCTGCGAGGTGCTGGCACCGCACGGCGGCCCCGGCATCACCCGGGGCTGTAACTGCGCTGGGCCGGGGGGAGAAGGAGACTTTCCAACCAACCCAGCCCTCCAGCAATGGGGAAAAGAGACAAGAACAAAACCCAGGAGCGTTATTCTTCTTGGCTAAGCAAGCCCTGCGCAAACTTCCAGAGGATTTATGGCATTTTAAAGTTTTCCCCTTCAGCAGAGCACTTCTCCAAGACTAAACATCTCCATCCACTGCGAGCCGGCCGGGCAGGGCCGCGGCAGCGAAGGTGAATATTTCTCTTGGCAAACACGGAGTGCCGGCCCCGGGCTGGATCAGACAGCAGTGGAGGGAAGTGAACTGCCTGCTTTGAACAGCCACCATCATTCACACGTTATTTTTAATAGCTCAGCGAGACAGAGTCCACCCTCCCCGGGAGACTTGGCTCGAGCCCATCGCACTCACAGCTCCGCCATCAGACAAGCCGACAGGTCTGGCAGGGGGAGAAGGGGGGCCAGGAGGGAGGGGAGCACTGAGGCAAGCAGTGGATAAATTTTGGAGTAGAGACTGGGATCTTCCAGCCATGCTGAGGCAACTGGAGCAGGACAGGATTGTGACAGCTGCTGGAGTGCTGGGAGCACTTTGCCCAGGCTCGTCCGCACGTGTCACCGCTGGGTTTGTGTTTATTTTTTGTAGTGGGGTATTTATAAGGCTGCCTGAAGGGTCAGGGCATCATTTGTACTGTAGAAAGCACCCAGGGGCCTTTGGGGAGCTCAGCACCTGGGTTGTGTGCAGGAGCAGGTGGAAAGTCCTGGTGCAGCCCTGGAGCTCTGTCTCCCTTCCATCACCGTGCCCGAGCAGCCCTGGAGCTCTGGCTCCCTTCCATCACCGTGCCTGAGCACTGTCACCAGAGCCCAGTGGCTCCCTGAGCCCACAGGCAGCAGGAGATCCACCACGAATGACAGAGTCCACTGCAGCCATCTCACCCTGCTCTCCACTGCATCCCTCCCTTCCCAAGGGCTTCCAGCCCCTTCTGCAGCCAGAGCCCCCAAACCACAGGAAACCTCTAATAAGAGGCTGTTTGAACTTGACGTCAAGGCTTAAATTCTCTCCTTATTTCCTAATCACTGTTATTTGCTGAGCTGTGCAGAGCCAGCTGCTCAGCCCTTGCCCTTGGTCCAGCTCCCACAGGGCAGGGCAGAGCCCAGGAGCCTGCAGAGCCCAGAGCCCTCACACCATGGGGCTGGTGGCTGGCATGTGCCACTGCACTGGGGGTGCTCCCTGGCCTGGTGGGAGGGCAGGGGCCCCCTGCTGAACCCACCAGGGTTAAGGGGACAGCCCTATTCCCCCTGCCCTTAGCTCCTTGCCTTTCCCAAGCCCAGCCAGGGCTGGGATGGTTTGGGGGACCAAATCTCACCCCCCTGCAGGCAACAGGGTGGGCAGGGCTGCCTGCAGCACATCCGGAGGGGGCATACCTGGGAGGCAGCTGGGCCTGCTCGGGGGTCAAAGATCCGAAGTTTCTTGTCCTGGTGAGATAAAAGAAAACAGAGGAGGGTTAAGGACCTTGGGGCCAGCAGGATGTCAGGATGCAAAAGGCAGAAGACTGGAGTGTGCAGCCAACCCCTTCCTGCCCATCTCTCCTGCCTGCAGTGCTTACTCCTATGGATAGCTTGCACTGTGTCCTCACACATCGTGGGCAGGGGGGCAGCCCCAGTACCCCCAGAGCCTCACCAGCACCCCAACACCCTCAAAACTGTTCCCAGGAAAGGAGCAGGGAACCTGACACTCAGATGCCATCCTGACAGTGCTGCAGGACAACGAGTCCCTTCCTGCCTGGCACCCTCTGCCAAATGGAGCATGGCTGGCAGGGTACAGAGGCAACAAAGGGGTGCCCGGGTGCCAGCCCTGTGCCAGGGGGCTGTTTGGGGAGCACGCATTGTGCCAGCCAGAGCCACACGGCACAGGGGCTGATCTGCACCCCAGCCTGCACGGCTTGGGCTGGGCATGGGGCTCCATCCATGAGCTGGGACCCCGACTCGGGCCGGGCTCCGGGCTCCGGGCTCATCCCGGGGCGCAGCGCGGTTCTCCCCCGCAAACCCTTCGCTGTTCCTCGGCACGGCGCGGGATGCGCTCCCAGCCTGGGGCTGGGGCTGAGGCTGTGTGCTCGGAGCTGCTTGCCCAGCCCCCGGGCACGCCTGCGGGGCTCGTGGCTTGCACACTCGCTTGCACACTCGCTTGCACACTCCCTTGCGCGCACGTTCCCGGCGCGTCCCGCAGCGAGCGGCCGGCGCCATCTAGTGCTGCTCCCTGCCCACTCCTGCCCTTTTCCACCCCAAAACTTCCCGTCCCTCCACGCTCCCCATGCCTGGAAGTGCTCCAGGCCAGACTGGATGGAGCTCTGAGCACCCCGGGCTAAGGTAAGGTGTGGTGGGGGAAAGAGACGAGCTTTAAGGTGCCTTCCAAGCCAAACCATTCTGGGATTCTGCGAAGTGGGTGCCCCCCAGGATGAGGGTACATCCAGCAGCTGGCAGACAGCCCATCCCTGCCGTGCCACAGTGAGGTCCCCCCGGGCACTGCTCACCTTGCAGGAGGTGCCGAGGAGGCGCCCGTCTCGCTTCCAGGTCAGGCTCTGCAGCTGGTCCCCGTGGGAATCCAGGACTGCGGGGATAAAGCACGGTCAGGGCCAGGATCAAGCAGGGTCCCTCCTGCAGACAGGGCAGGAGCCATCACTCTCCCACCAGATTTACAGGAGAAATCTGGCCTTTCCAAAGGGGTGGTGGCAGCCAGGATGCAGTGGGACACTGCTGTGTCTGAGCAGGGAGCGTTCCTGTGCTGCTGGCAGCTGGATACAAAGAGCAGGAGCCCTGGGAAAGCCACAGGCCTATGCTGCCACCCATCTCTGGGATGGCTGAGGTCTGGGCAAGGCTGGTCAGCAGCCACCCACATCTACCCATGCCCTAGCACATGGAGAGAAAGGGACCTGTCACCCAGGGGATCCCCAGCAGAGCTCCTGTGACACCTTGGGCAGTACCAGAACATTTCACACCACTGCATCAGAGTGCAGGGCAGCACAAGGTGCAAGGGCTGTGGTGCTCTGCCCAAAAAGCCACCTGAGCTGCCTGTTTGGTGACACCGAGGTCAGGCCTCGGGCCCAGGCATTGGCACAGTGAGGACACATGGAGCAGACACATGGGTAGGTGTGGGAATCCAGGGCTTCCCTCTGGCTGCCCTGGCAGGTCTGGGACACTGGCAGGGGTCAGGAACCCCCCTGGACAGAGCCCCCAGAGACACTGTCTGTGATCTCTGTCCATGGAAAAGAGTTTTCAATCTTACAGGATCAGTTACAAGCTCTGAGTGTTTGATATAAGTCATAATTAAGTGTGGCACAGGTGCAAAAGTAAAATTTTAGGTTTCTAGATGAGGGGTCCAAAGGGGACAAGATGGAGGAAATTGGGTGTGTCTTGTCCTTTTTCTCCTTCTTCATGCCCTCCATGTTTCACTGTGGTGTTGGCATTTTTCTGTTGGTTTAGGCTGGGGACACACTGTCCAACGTAGGTGACAGATATTGGCACGTTATTGTAAATCCAGCACAGGTAGTTTGTGGTATTTAATGTTTGTACCATCCCACTGAGGGCAGAGCCCCACACGCTGCCCTGCAGGACAGAGCTGCGGCAGGGCAGCAGAACATGTTAGAGATAAACAGAATAAACAACCTTGGAACCAGCACAGACCAATTATGGCTTCTTCTTTGGCAGCGGGGCAGACAGACAGAGACTTTCTACAATCTTGGAGTCATCAATAGCACAGATTCCAACAGGTAGGATACAAGGGGAGGACACACGGGGAGGACACATGGAGGGACACACAGGGAGGACACATGGAGGGACACACAGGGAAGACACGTGTCATGGGCAGTCACAGCCATGCCTACCTGTCAGGGGCTGCTGCTGGCCCAGGTCCCACACGGTGACTCTCTTCCCCGCACCGCTGGCCAGGACAGCATCTGCCGTGGGGTGGAACTGCAGCACATCCACCGGGGCCCCCCCGGGCCCCAGGGTCAGCCCCACGCCACCAGGAATGTCCTGGCCACTCTCGGGCAAGCGCCACACCTTCACCTGCAGCCCCAGGAGAGGAGGGGGTCAGTCCCAGGGCAGGCGAGCAGGAGCCCACTGGGTGCTGGCAGTGCCCCACCTGGGCTCGCTGTTTTCTCAGGGTTTGGTCCCTGAGGTCCCTGAGCATTCCCAGGTGATCCCTCATTGTAGCTTGGTGGGATCAGATCCATTTGGGAGGAGGCTGATCCTGACCATCTGCTCTGTCCCCCTGGGGATGTCCCTCTCGGCTTTCCCGAAGCTGGCACCCTCCACCCCGTGCTCCTCTCACTCCCATCACTCCAGCTCTGCTGTGAATCCCAGAGACACGCTGGGGGTCACAAGGTGTCCCCTTGGGACCCCTGTCCCTGAGCACTCACCGTCTCATCAGCAGAGCCTGTGGCCAGCAGGAGCTGATCAAAGGGTGAGAAGTCAAAGTCTGTGACCACATCTGGAAGGAGAAGGGCAGAAGTTTGTCCCCACCTTCCCCTGCAGACAGCGTGTCTGCCCCTCTGCTCTTCCCAGCCTGATTCCTTCCCTACACACTCATCAGTGGGGGGCAGTTTCAGCTCCATCAAGGGGTTTTGGAACAACTCAGCTTTGCTGTGAGTGCCTGAGCCCCTCTACTCTGTCCCTCAGCGACTTGCACCCCTTTGGCAGGGTTAGGAACCCTGGAGGGGGCATCCCCCTGTCTGATTCATGCACCAACACCCCCAAAAGGCACAGGGAACAGCACCAGGGTGTCTGTGCCATGTCCTGCTGGAGCCACGCTGGTGACAAGGCTCCCTTTGTCACAGCAGGGCCGGCATGCCAGCGGCAGGGATGCTCCGGCGGCAGGGCCCGGCGGGAGGAAGGCTGGCACCGGCGGCAGCAGCCCCTCGGATGCAGTTGGCACGCTCAGAAAAGTAGGTCACTGTGTACTTTTCTGCTTCCAGGAGACAGGCCCCGGAGGCATGAAGAGCAGGCAGCTCGCTCAGCTGCATCCACCCGGGAGCAGAGAAAATCCATTCCCTGCCACCGAGGCGTTCTCTGGCTTCAAAGGACTCGTGCTGATCCCATTAGGAAGCTGTGGAGGTGGCACTGCTCTTGTGCACCCCTCTGGCGCTGCCAGAAGAACTCACTGCCCGCCTTTCCAGCCTGAGGAAGCTCCTGGTGCCAGGGGCTGAGGTGGCACAGGCTGGGCCAGGGCACACCTGCAGGGAGGTGGTGCTAGAACCAGCTCCCATCTTGCTGCTCTGGTGTAATTTTGGGGAAATGGGTGGTCAGTGCCCTTCAGGTTGCCACTGCTGCTCCAGCAACAGGAGAGGGGCACCCTGAGGTGGGCACTACCCCTCCCTGAGCCTGGGCAGGGCAGAGCCCTGCTTCTCTGCCAGCAGCCATGCTGCCACTGCCTCTTCCCTGCCACACTCACTCTGCCCACATCAGAGCTGCTGGTCCAGCTTGTTCCTCCTGCCACTGGAGGCAGTGATGCCTCAGTGATGCCAACTCCAGCCTGGCACTGGGTGTACTGGGGATTTCAGGGCATGCTATGAGTAATGTGGAAAGGCAGTGCTAGAAGGGTGAGAGGAAGAGCTACATGTTCAGGCCTCACTGCAGCCTGAGATGAAGGAACATGGATTGCTGCCAGCCTGGTAGAGCCCTTCCTTGTGTCATCCTGCCCACGGGTGATGGTCCCTGGCAGGTCCCCATGTCCCTTGCCTGGCAGACAGCTCACCACAGCCTGCCAGGCTTGAACTCAGCACCCGGGCCCCCTCCACAGCCCATGTGGAGCTAAACACGTCCTATGGAGGGAGGAGGTGGCACCTGACACCCACCTGAGTGGCAGCAGAGCTGAGATACGGTCCTCTTGCCCCCATCCTCGCACTCCAGGGGCACAATGCCCAGCACACCTATGGGAGAGGGCACAGGAGCAGGTCAGGAACACCCCCGGCCTGGGACACACGAGGGGCACCCAGCTTTGCAGTGCAAGCCAAGAGGTGTGGGCCTGTCAGCACTTTGGGGGATCTCAGGGAAACCCTCCTCCACTCACCCTGGTGCCCCTGAGGTCAGGGGGACTGACCCACCACCCAGCCCCACAGGGACCCCTGGCACGAACCCATCCCACTCCCCAAGCAGTGCTGGGGATCCTCACCGGCTCCCTCGGCGCTGAAGGCGATCCAGCGGCAGCTGGACTTCACGTGGTTCCCACAGGAGGGGACAGAGCCCGCTCGGACACCGCTGATCCACGCCTGGGCACACAGGGAAAAACCTTATCAGGGTTGCCTGCTTATGGCAGGGCCTGGAGCACAGCTGCAGCATGGCACAGCATGGCACAGCATGGCCAGAGACCCTCAGCCCCAGAGGAGCTGCCGTGCCAATGGAGAGCTGGAGACTGGCAATGCCAACGGGATTATCCCGTCCTCTGTGGTGTCCTCTGGGGTGTCCCAGGCCAAGGTGGCTGCTCCTGCTCCTGTCACAAAGCACAGCCCCTCACTGGGGCTGAAGGGTGGGACACAGCAGCATCCCAGCTCCCAGACTGTCCCACCTCTGGGCTGTCCCACGGTGGGAAGTGCCCAGAGGTCTTTGCAATAATTGGTGCCAGAGAATCTGGATGGGACAAAAGCTCTTGGGCTGTGAAGCACCACAAGGTCAAGCTGTGGCTGACTGAGGCCAACAGACACCTCCAGCAGCACACTTCCCACATGGACACACAGCCAAGGAGCTGCAATACAGCTCCAAAACCAAACTCCCACTCTGCAGTGTTTCTCAGGGCTGAGCACTGCACTTGTGGGGCCCTGGGACACCCTCCATCAGCCAGACCCACGCCAGGCAACACAGACACCCCACCTCAAGCAGCCACGAGGGCTACAAGCTCCCTGGCACTCCCAGGGCCAAGTCCACCCCCTGACAGCGGCAATGGCAGGTGTTTTATGGCTGGCACCAGGCCTGTGTGCCCACAGCAGCCCCCGCAGCTGCAGCAGGTGTCCAGAGCAGTGGAAACCCCACAAACTGGGCAGATGCCTGGGTAGGGAAGGGAAACCCCAAGCCCCAGGTCTCCTCTCCTTGCACAACTTCCGTTTGAGGCCTGACAGGGAGCAGTGGTTCCTGCAGCATTTCCTCCCCTCACAGCTCAGTGCAGACCTGTTAACCCTTCTCCTGCCAAAGGCAGGTTCCTGTCCCCACACGCAGCAGGTGGGCAGGGGGCTGCACTGGGGAGGGGAACAGGTCAGGAGCATGAGCAGGACCCTGGAATAAGGGCCCCACTATCTGCATCCCACCACCCTGCATTGCACTCTCAGTGAGGGTGACACCAGTCACATCTGGCCCCCAGCACCCAGGGGTGCCAGCAGGACCCCTGCAGTGAGGTTTCACAGAGCTGGTCCATCCTGACCCCACAATTTCCCCACACACAGGCAGCAGCCCTCAAGGCAGCGATCCTTCCCTGCAGTGTGGCAGCATGGCCAGGAAAGCACATGAAAGCATCCTGGCTACATCCCTAGAACAAACTGTGAGCTCTCAAGGGCCATCTGTCAGCAGAGCCGTGCAGATGCTGCCTGAAGAGCAGCATCAGATGTGATCCCTGATGTTTACACTGCGCTTCCTGATCCAGCCAGGTCGGGTGTCTGCTTGTGCCTCCATAAACAGGTGCTCAGCTGGGGACACAACAGAGCTTCCCGCTGTGACACCTGAGATGGGCTTGGTGACAAGACTTCCTTCTCCACCTGCTGTCCTACCGGGAGTGTGTGGCCTCACTTCCAAGGATATGTTTCATGCCTGAATGGGAAAAGCCTTTTGGAGAGGCCTTGCACAGCAGATCCCTCCCTGCACACAGGGAGAGCACGCTGCCCCTCGGAGCTCCCCCACCACAGAACCAACACCAGGATGGGATGTCCCTGCCTGCAGGATGCCATGTCCCAGCCACGTCCCACCCCACAGCCACGCACATTCCCCTCTGCCAGTGACTCATCTGAACCCTGGGATTCACAGCCAACCATTCAGCCAAACTGAGATTTCAGTGACCTGAGACACACCAAGGCTGGCACACCATGGGCACGGGGGCACCATGTCCCCTCCCATGGCTGAAGCTCAGAGGATGTTTTGGGTGCTTGCTGGATTTGCAGAGGTGTGTGAGCACAGGCCACAGGTGGGTGCAAGGACAGCTTGGCTGGGAAGTTACAGACAAGGAGTGTGTGCACACCCAAGGGCTGGGAGCAGCAGCAGCCTCACTCATGGCCACGGTGCTGAGGAGGTGCTGGGTGAAGGGGACTCATCTTGGGAAGCCCCCAAAAGGGCTGTGTGTCCTGGGAATGCTCCCTGATACCACTCACCCAGCCCTGCCCTGCCAAATCTGTAGGGATAGGGACCTGGGAGATTGCTCTGGCCCAGCTCTGTGGTTTGGGGGACAGCACGGCAGGGCTACCCACTGCCAACAGCATGCCAGGATGGATCGTGATGCTTGGCCCCAGCGGTGGTGGGGCTCAGCAGCACCCCGTGGGGCCCAGCACTTCCTCCGTGCCCGCGGAGCGGGGTGGCAGGAGCGAGGCCCAGCATTTCGCTCTCGCTGCGTGCTCCCCTGGCTGGCACAGGCCAGGAGGGTGAGATACCGAACGGCAGCGGGCAGCACGAACCGGGGATGCACCGCCCGTGCCAGCCGTGCCAGCGGCAGGAGGGGAGCAGCCACCACGGGACGGGTACCCCATGCCAGCCGCTGCCGGTCGGGGGCCGCCCCACCTGCGGAGCGCCCCGGGGCTGAATCCTCCGCGGAGCCCGGGATGGGCAGCAGCGGGTGCCAAGGAGGGGATACCCGGGGACCACCCCGCACCGCGGCCGGGAGAACCGAGCACGGCCCCGCCCCACCGGCGATGCCGCGGGGCCCGGACCGCGCCCTGCCGGTGCCGCGGGGCGGGGCCGGTGCTGCCCCGTGCCCGTGCCCGTCCCTGTCCCTGCCCGCCGGCAGCCCCGGCCCCGCCGCCCCCGCCATCCCCCGCTACTGGCGGGTCCCGCAGCGCTCACCTCCCTGCGGGGCAGCCGGGCCTCGGTGTGCCGGAACTTGGACGCCTTGAAGCGGTTCATGGTGCTCCAGCCGTACCGCTCCGAGCCGTGCCCAGCCCAGCCCAGCCCGGCCCGGCTCGGCCCGGCCCCGCCGCTCCGCCCGCCCCGAGCCCCGCCCCGCGCTCCGCCCCTGGGCTGGCCCCGCCGGACCCCCTCACGTGTGTCTCGTGTGTCACCGTGTGTCACCGTGTGTCCCGTGTGTCATCGTGTGTCACCGTGTGTCACCGTGAGCGGGGCACTGACCCCCAGCCCCGGCTCCTGGGACCCCCGCCAGAGCCTCCAACCCCGGCGTGGAGCCACCGCTGGGGTGACTGCCCAGCGGTCCCGGCGGTCCCGGCGCCTTCCCTGCCTCCCCCCGAGGCTCGTGGTCACCCCGTGCTGTGACCCCCGGCTGGCACCCAGCTCTCCTCCCACACAGGGCAGCGGTTCCGTCGGGCTCGGGGCCAGGAGCGTGGGGCCAGCGAGAGGTTTGCGGTGCCGTGGGCTCCGCGGCCCGGCAGCCGGCGGTGAACAGAGACCTTCGTGTACTCAGAGCTGCGGGGCGGGAGGAGGAGCAGGGAGCGCTGGATCTGAGCCCGCCGAGCCCTCTGGGCCCGGCTGTCACCCACGCCGGCGGAGCCCGGCTCCTGCCCCGCTTTCAGCCGGGCTGAGAGCGGCGTGTGCGCGGCAGGAGCGGGCACGTCCCTGTCGCCGCTGAGCCCGGCGGAGCCTCCCCCGCGCCGCAGGCCCGATTTGTGCTGAGGAGCGCTCGGAGGCAGCAGCCCCGGGGACGCGGGCGGGAGAGAGACACGCTTGGCACGAATCGTCCTCCCCCTCTGCAGAGGAAAGCTGCTGCCTCGCTGTGGGTGCCGTGCCAGGCTGCTGTGCCGCCTGAGTGTGGGCGTGTGGCGCTGCAACCGCTGCGCTTTCAGAGCCTTTATTCCGCTCCTGCCAGAGATGTCAGCGGCCAGGGGAGGAGAGCAGAGGGCGGGTTCCCGGCCCCGCCGCACGGGGCTCTGGCAGGGGCAGTGCCCGGCTGTCCCGGCCGTGGCACGGGGCTGTGGCAGGGGCAGTGCCCGCCTGTCCCGGCCGTGGCACGGGGCTGTGGCAGGGGCACTGCTCGGCTGTCCCGGCCGTGTCCCCGCCCCGCGTTCCCTCCCGCTCCGTCCCCGCGGCCCCGCCGAGCCCCGCGCATGCGCAAGCACGGGGCAGCCGCGGCCGCGCCGCCGTGCGCATGCGCGGCCCGTCCCCGCCGCAGGGTGCGCAGGCGCAGCGCCGCGCGCGGGCCAAGATGGCGGCCGGGTGCGCGTCGCGCTGGGTCGGGGCGGCCGCGGGGCGCGGGGCGGGGAACGCGCGGCCGCCGCTGCTGCTGCTGCTCCGCGGGCTCCGCGCCCCGCCCGCCCGCGGCCCGCGCCGCCTCCTGCTGCTCCGCGCCGGGCTCTGCGCCGCTGGTGAGCCTGTGGGGTGCGGGTCTTTTCCCCCGGCCGCGTCCCCTCCTCCAGCCGGCCCGGCCCGGCCCTCACGGCGGCCCCTCTCCCTCCTCTCCCGCAGGGACGAAACGCGCCGCCGCTGCCGCCGCCGCCGCCTTCCACAGCAGCGCGGCCCGCGCCAAGGAGGACTATTACCAGGTGCTGGGGGTGCCCCGCACCGCCACGCAGAAGGAGATCAAGAAGGCCTATTACCAGGTGCGCCGGGAGCGGCCGGCCTGCGCCCCCGGGCAGCGACAGGAGCCGGCGCTGCCCCTTCCCTGGGCAGGGAACAAATCCATCCCGTGTTTGCAGCCGCTAGAGACAGCGGGAAAGCTCAGCACATGGCCTTGGGGATCGCTTCCAAAGCCTGGTCTGCCTGTGCTGTCATCACTTCTAGAAGCATCTGGGATTGCTGAGAAGATAAGGAGCAGCTCCTGTAGTTACTTGTTTTGGGTTGATAAATGAAAATGAAGGGTTTTAGATCCCTAGGAATGCATCTAGTGAATGCCAGGCTCTGGCTGATGTGTTTTTCCTGGCATGTGAGATATGCTTAAGTAAATAACTCCTGCCTGTCCCTAATGGTTGGGTTTTGTTTTTTAGTTGGCAAAGAAATACCACCCTGACACAAACAAGGATGATCCCAAAGCGAAGGAGAAGTTCTCTCAGCTGGCAGAAGCCTACGAGGTAATAACAGGATTTTGTTGTGATGAGAAGGAGGAAAAACTAGAGGGTGGATGAGGTCAAACATTTCCTGTGAAAACCTGGCTGTTTTTTGATGCACTTCAATCTGGGGCACTTCTGTCCCAAGAAATTACTTGGTCCAAGTATCTGATTTAGCTGCTTTGGGCTTTTTCAGTTTTCCCCCTCCTTAGCAGTGACTGGCATAGATGTCACTTCTGTGGAATTATTGTCAGTTTAAGTAATCAAACCAAAAGTTCAGAGGGACTTTCACTGTGCTCCCCCAGCCCTATTTTTGGATTCCATCACTCTTTAGCTGATATAATAATGATCAGCTGCTTAATATAAGTCATTTCTGCTTTTTATAAATTAGTAAAATCTTGTAATTTTTCTGGTGATGAGCCAAGAAACACCGGGGAAGCAGCAGCTTGTGCCTAACTCCTGTGGTGCTGCGAGCTGGGTGGGACCTTGTGGAAGGTCTGAGCCCAGAGCCAGGGATTCTCCTGGGCCCTGCAGTGCCCTGAGGCCCCGTTCCTCACCGCAGGTGCTGAGTGACGAGGTGAAGAGGAAGCAGTACGATGCCTACGGCACGGCGAGCTTCGAGGCCGGCGCGGCCGGGGCCGGGGCTGGCACGGGCCGGCAGTACTGGAGCAGCGGCCCCTCCATTGACCCCGAGGAGCTCTTCAGGAAGATCTTTGGGGAGTTCTCAGGATCCCCTTTTGGCGATTTTCAGACTGTCTTTGACCAGCCACAGGAGGTAGGAGGTGCCTTTATTTAGGTATGAGATGGGAAACTCAAAGCAGTGTCTCTCCCCAGCTTTGTCGCAGGCTGTGGGAGCTTCAGCGAGGAGTTATTTCTGGGGATGTCAGTGTGTGAGTGTCCCATGGCATGGGCAGAGTCTCTTAGTTTTGCTAAGCTGTGCAGGAACACACCCCACACCTCCAGACAGGATGTTTTTTCTGGGCTTGAGCGCCTTCTCTGGTGTTTACTGACACCACCCAGTACTGCTGACTTGTTCCATCGCTGGAGAGGCATCGTTTCTGCTGCAGCTTGATTTACCTATGCCTGCTTTGATCTGTTATGCTAAAACCCACAAAATACCTTGTAGCTATAAACCAGGCCTTCCAGCAATATATTTGGCTGCTGCTTAATTGACTTAATTTTGCAACTTAATTAGCTTCACGTTGTAGTGAGGCCCATAATAAAATCTGTCTTGTTCTTCGTGTTGTAGCTAAATGCTCCTTTAAGTGTTGATGATTCATGTGTTGTCTTCAGAAATGTTTGGTGTTGGGTACTCTTGGTTTTACTAAAAATGACCTTTATCATATAAGGAGAATTTTGTCTTTTGACCAGTCATCTTTACTGAGAACTTTTAGCATTATTAACTGAGAATTTTTGGAATTATTTTTAGCATTGTTTGGTATTTAACCTAAACTTTTCTCAGTCTCCTTGTCACACCTCAGTCATGGATCTATATTATATCCATGTTTCCTGTGCAGTATATCATGGAACTGACGTTCACCCAAGCTGCAAAAGGTGTTAACAAGGAGATTGTGGTGAACATCCAGGACTCCTGTGTGCGCTGTGATGGCAAAGGACACGAACCTGGCACCAAAGCTCAGCGCTGTCACTACTGCAATGGCACGGGCATGGTAAGTGCTGAGCAGGACACCAGTTCTGTGCTTTCCCTTCCTGGGGAGAGTCACTTCATTCCATGGTGAAAAATCTCATTACACTCATCAGCCTATCTTGGGCAAAGCTGAGTTAATGTCAGCTTGATGCTAATAGGCACTAGGAAGATTTTCTTTGTGTTAAAGTGCTGTGCCCATCTGAAAGCATGAGCCTTCAGGCTGGATCCTCTGCTACTGCACATCCCACAAACCATAGGAATATCATGTAACAGCTCTGAAATTCCTCGGGCAATAAATTAGTATCTTTTGACTTGCGGGGTGGAGGAAGGTGGTGAAAACCTAAGGGTAATCATAAAATAAGAAGATGCAGGTAATGATGGAGCTGCAGGCTTTGGGTTTCCATGCATCTGATTCCTTGTGTGCTTCAGTGGTTCAGTCCAGGGCTTAGTCACCATAAGGTTTTCTTGGACACTGGCAGTAATCCATGTAAATGGATTTGTCCTTGGATTCATCTGAACACAGACGTTTGTAGCACTCTAAGGAGCTTTGTTCCTTCTTGTACATTAAAGCCTAGACTTTAAGGGTGGTGTGTTTCCCTTGCCCTCACCACCTGACACTTGTAGTAGTGGTGGTGTTCAGTGGAAATCAGAATGTGATGGTGAGTGGATTTCAGAGCCAGCTTTCTGCTCCAGCGCTTGCTGAGGGGTATCTCTGTCCTGACAGGGTGTGGGTGTGATCAGAGCCCCATCTCAGTACTCATCATTGCCCAGTGTGTGTTTGTTCCTCCCCAGGAGACGATCAACACGGGCCCGTTCGTGATGCGCTCCACGTGCCGGCGCTGCGGCGGCCGCGGCTCCATCATCACCACGCCCTGCGTCGTGTGCCGGGGCACGGGGCAGACCAAGCAGAAGAAGACAGTGATGGTTCCTGTGCCAGCTGGTCAGTGTTGTACCTGTCTGCTGCTCTCTCTTAAAGAACTGTGGTTATTTACTGCCTCTGTTGGTACAAATGGGGGAACAATGTAAGACCTTTTGCTGCAGAGAAATTATCTTTAAAGCAAAGCAGGTGAGAGCTCGGCAATGGAACGGGCTAGTGAGGAGATGGATCTTCTGGCCATGGATATAAGTGTTTGCTCTGCCCTCCCTGATCTTCTGTTCTTGCCTGGGTCCTCCTAGGCAGGTTTTGAAGGGTGAATCTCCAAAGGTTTTGTTGCCACGGGTCTTTAATTTGTTCTTGAAGCCTGGCGAGAGGGTGGGAATCCTGAAAGCCTTGGCTTGGCTCATAGGGATGTGCTGATTGCCTTCCTCACCAGAGAGGAGAATTCAGTGGTGGGACTAAGACTTGATTCTTTGAGACCCTGGATAAGCAGCCTGTAATTTTCCTGCAGTTCGTGGAGGCTGCTGTGTTCCTTAATCCAATGCATTTGAAGAATGCATAGAGAATTCTGTAAATATTGAAGTAACAAACATGCTGGGGGCATAGACATCACCTCAGAGGTATAAACATGTGCTGACCCCTCCTCCTTTGGGCTGTGGTGGCCAGCTCTTGGGATTGGCAAGAGTTGTAGGTATCCATGTCACACGTGGGTTATAACCCAAGGTCACATTCCCTCCTGTTCTGATTGCAGGTGTTGAGGACGGGCAGACAGTTCGGATGCCTGTGGGGAAGAAAGAAATTTTCATTACATTCAGGGTATGTATACCAAGCGGGCTCATTATGTAAGTTGGTTGTTCCCTTCTCAACTGCCTTGGAAAGGACTGCAGAATGGGCAGAAGAGGAAGAGCCAGTGATCCTTTGGAACAGCTGAGGTAACATGATTCCAGTGAACTTTCTGGGACAGCAGGAGATCTGCATTGTAGCAAGGAGGGTAACTTTGAATCTGTTCACGAAGAATTGCTGCTTGTTCCAGGACCAGGCCCTTAGGATAATGTGAATCAAAATGCAGAGTAGGTTCTTCATGCCTTGAATTTTTGACTTGGAAATGTGAGGGAGCTGCCTGCTGGCAGGGGTGGCAGGGCTGAGGAGAGCTGTGGTAGGTGCTGCAGGAGGCTGCCTGGTGAAGTGTCCTTCTGCAGATCCACCTTCAGGGCTGCTTTGCACCTGTGCTGTAGCTGGGCCTCTTCTCCTGTCAGAATCTTGCCACACGCATCCCTGTTGAGGAGAAAAGTTTTTCAGCACCTCTTTCATGGTGCAGGAGGGTTTAGTTGTGTTCCAGCTTGTGAGGCCACTGGTAAGCTGCTTCATTTCCTTCTCACTTTTGTCTTTCCCCTGTACAGGGTGCTGGACAAGGCAGTGTCTGTCTCTGCAGGACTGTAGTGACATGGATAAACTAACAGCAGGATTAGCGGAGGGAGTTCCTGAGGCATTAAGCAGGGATCCTTCCAATCCTTTGGCTAAATCAGTTATCTCAATATCTGTGTTTTACTAGAACACCAAATATTAACTCACAGTTCTCAGCCATGCTGTTTGGGGATGGTATATTTTTTTTCCTGAGACCCTTGGGAGCAGTTTACCAGGAGAGCATGGTGTGCTCACTGCTCTTTGGAACTTTGCTGCCCTGCAGGTTCAGAAGAGCTCTGTGTTCCGACGAAATGGAGCCGACATCCACTCGGATCTGCTGATCTCAATAGCTCAGGCTGTGCTGGGAGGCACAGCCCGCTGTCAAGGCTTGTATGAGACAATCAACATCACGGTGAGTGCCAGTATTCTGGGCATGGATCAGTGGGGCACAAAGGCTTCTCCTTTCCTGCAAAGGTGGGCAAAATCTCCCAAGTCTGCCAGTATTGCATTTCAGACTCCTTCGGGACTGAGCCTTGGGTAGTTTGTGACCTGCCTGGTCACAGCTTCTTTCCTGTTGTTGTGTACGGACAGGGAAGGAAAGGAATTGCTGGGCCAGCCCCATCTGAGGGCTACAGGCTGTGTCAGGTTCTTTACTTACTCCTTCATAAGCTTTTCCATCATTACTGGTTTAGCTTTGGGATGTGTCTCAGTGCATGAGCATATAAGAGCTCTCCCATTATACTTTGAAGCTTGTTGGAGAAGCAGGTGATTTTTATAGAGGGTTAATTAGAGTAATAAATGTGACACCTTTGTGTTTATAGATACCCCCTGGTATTCAGCCAGACCAGAGAATTCGAATGAGTGGGAAAGGCATTCCCAAGGTGAACAGCTATGGCTATGGAGACCACTACATCCACATAAAGATAAAAGTTCCTCAGTAAGTGGAGCTAAAACAACTTCCTGTGAAATCTTGAAAACTTTTTGCAAAAAATGTTGTTTAGAAGTTGTGAAATTTCCATGAGGTGAAAGGCAGTGGGTCCTATGTCTCCTTTTCCACTGAGAATTCTTTAGAGATCATTCCTTACAGATGGCTCATTTAAAGAGCAAGTGGATTCCTGGTGTATTCGTACACAAGTTCAGTCCCTGCCCCTGGTGGGTGCTGCTGGGGAAGGTTTGGGAGGCTGTGGGACCCCAGGCCATCCCTGACCCCGTGTCCTGGTGCCACAGGAGGCTGACGGATCGCCAGCGAGCCTTAATGATGAGCTACGCCGAGGACGAGGCCGACGTGGACGGCACCGTGAACGGGGTCACCAACACAGCGTCAGGTGAGCAGGGGAACTCCTGCCCTGCCCTGGGCAGCTGCTGGGGAGTGCACAGTGCTCCCTGAGCGCTCCTGGGAGCAAGGTGAGCCAGGCTCACCATCAGGCCCGTGGCAGCACAGCCTGCTTTAACAGAAGCAGTGCTAATGTGATACTGACAGGCTGTAGCACACAGCAGGGAGGCAGCCTCTTCCCAGGAAGCTCTATTCCAGTACTTCCTGGGCAAATCCATGTGTGAACAGAGAGCAGGCACTGAGTACTCCAGGTTCCAGACAAGTTGTGCTGATGAATGCCTCCTGCTCCCTGCTTCCCCTGTGCCAGGACTTGCCTTGAGGCAGGAAAGCAAATGTGCTTCAGGCCAATTTCCTGTGTGATCCCAATCCAGTGTGCTTGTGAGCACAGCAGGGCTGCTTCTTCTGGAATGCTGACAGGGGTTTCTGTTGGGGCTGAGCTCTGTGTGTGGGGTAACCTGAGCTGGGAGTGTCCATTGGTGGCAGTGTCAGCTCTGGACAGTGGACAGTGTCCAGCACGATGGAGGAATGAAGGCAGCTGGGAGCTTTGTGGAGCTGCTCTCCAGCTCCAGATGGAAAATCCAGATTCAGCAATTGTGTTTTAAGTTTCAGGGCTGAGGTGCTTGGAAGAGGCAGCAGCTAAAGGCACAACACATGGTAAAATAGTAAGGAAGGAGCTTTGTCTCTCACTACTGGAAAGCAGTTTTTTGTTTGCTTAATTGAAACAATTAACTTCTTAAAGCCTGTTGGAGTTTGGTTTTGGTTTGAAACCCAACAGGGCATTTATGATTAGGCCAAGGTGAGAGCCTTTTGGAGCTGCTGAATGATCCCAGGATCTGCTCTACTACATGCCAAAGTGTGAGGAATATAGGCTTAAGTGCAGGATCTGCTAAATACTTCCCAGTGTTCTGTTTTATAGTAATTATACAAACAGAAAATAAGCCTTTCCTATATTACAGTCAGCCTTGGGTGAAGGGCAGAGAGCTCGGGGCACTGAATTTCCATTCCAGCTTTTTAAAGGCATTTGTGTGCCAAAGAGGAAAAAAAAAAAACTCCTCAAACTAATTTTTTAAAAAGCAAACCTGCCAGTTTTTACCATGATGGAGCAGCAAGGTGAGTTAAAACGCCAGCAGGTTGCAGTGTAGAGACAGGCTGTGCTGAGGGAGGCGTGTCCTGCCTCGGGATTTCATCCCATTGCATCAGCACTCAGCCCTGGGAGGCTGGGGATCACCAGACTCCTTGTTCTCTGTGCACAAAGCTTGAGGAGGTGTTTGGGATCTTGTTGATGGTTTTACTGTGTAAAAAAGCAGTTTAGCAAAGAGGTCTCCTTTGTTTTCTTTATAACCACTTCTGAGGGACAAACAAGTTCTCAGGACCCGTTCATACAGGACAATTTTAACATTCCTTATCTGGACAGTCAGTCTGAAATACTTGTAGTCTCTTTCATTTTACACGAGTTAATTTTCTGCTTGATACTGTCTGAGCATTGCTTGCAGTGACATAAATCAGGCTCCTGCTTTATGTCACTGCTTTGGTTTTGCACTGCTTTGCAAGGACACAACCTTGAAACAGGAAGAACTTGTTTTAGGGATTTTTTTAACCCTGTAAAATCATGGCTGGCTGTGATTGAGTTCACCACTTGTTTTTAGTGGCAGACTCTCAGTTCCAAGTACTTGTTTCCAAAGCCTGTGGAGCTCCTGACTCAGTTGTGCAGCACAAGAATTCCCTTGCCAGATGGAGGGCTGGGGAGAGGGGAAGGGAACAGCTCAGCACCTGAGCTCATGGTTGGCTTTTCCACTTGTGGGATCCAGGCTCTCCAGTGCTTCCACTGCAAGGGGTCTAGTCCTGTGGCTCGCTGCCAGCTGCAGCCCTGGACGTGAGTGAGCAGCACAACCAGCTGCTTTCTCTTGGCTATTCTCTGTCTAAAACACCCCTCTGGTCCTGGTGGGAGATGTCTCTGACTGCAGCCCTTTGCTGTTTGTGTCCAGGTGGCAGGGCCACGGCTAGCGCTGACGCAGGCGGGGATAGGCCTGAGGCTCAGGAGAACAAGGAGGGATTCCTTTCCAAACTTAAGAAAATGTTTACCTCCTGACACCCCATCCGAGGTAGGAGGCCTCTTGTGTTTCACTGTCCTTTCCCCCACACTGAGCACTTCTTGGGAGGTGGAAGCACAATAGCACAGCGTTGGTTCTCACTTAGCCTCAGGCCTTCCAGCGTGGGTGTGCACAGCCCTAGCTGTCCCCTGGGACCTGGAGCAACAAGGCAGGGATTAAAGTGCATTGTTGCTGCAGCAAAGAGCAGCACAGGTGCTGGGTGCACCCTTGGGGAGGTGGCTGGCTTCCCCTGCAGCTCTGCTGCTGGAGCTGTGTTCAGTTCCAAGCACTGTGGTCCCATGAGCTGGTCCCACTGGGACTGGGTTCTGCCACACAAATCCTGGGCTGCAGAGCCACTGGTGCTGGATTCACCCCTGCCATGGGCTTACAGCAGCAGGGAGGAGCCAGCCTTTGTCACAGCACAGCAAAGCCCACCATGCATCACTGCAGTGTAGCTCAGGTGCTTCAGTTGGTGCTGACCTGTTATGAGGGAGCACCAAGACTTGGAATCATCTGCGGCAGACAGAGAGTCTGGGATCCCAGGGGCTCAGCTTTGCATCTCTGTAGGCTTCAAAGCTGGCTGTGCTGTAGGGCTGACAGCGTGACAGCAGGTCAGGAGGGGAGGTGCTCACAGAGTGGGCTGTGTGCTGATACAGCCAGGAAATTGTAACCTTCCTCTCACTTCAACTGCAGGAAAACGTTCTACTGGGAACTAGGAGCCAGCAGCAGCAGGTCATCTGTGCAGTTGGGGGTGAATCTTTCTGGCAGCCGGGCTCTGGAGAACACAGGATGTCAGTCAGCAGCACAGCAAGAATCCCAGCTGGAGAGGCCATGGACCACAGAGGCACCAACACAAACCCCACCGCTGTCCTAACAACTGGCAGCAAAAGAAAACACCAGCTTAGCAGAAGTGTGGCTCTCTGGAGGCTGCTCCACAACCTTACTGCTGCTGGAAGCTTATTTGGTAAAAGCTAAAGTATTATTTAGAATCCACACCAGAGGAAATGTGAAACAAATAGTCCAGCACAGAGCAGCAATATGCTGTGTGGAGGCCAAGCACACCAGCTGCTCACTCAGGTGCCCTTTGGAATGCCAGGTGTGCTTGGTGAACTCTCCAGGAGACTTGGTGGGTCAGGAAGGTCTAACCTTGTCTTCACGACAGCCCTGCTGCCCTGCACAGCTCCAAGTGGAATCTCCCTGTGGCTGGGCATTGTCTGAGCCCAGCTGGCCTGGCTCCCTCACAGCCCTGGGCTTTCTCTATCCTGCTGATTGCCTGCACAGAGCAGTGATGGAATCTGCACTTTGCCTCAAGTTTATCCCCCAAATAACTAAAGTTACCACACAGCTGCTGTCGCTTCTGGACTGATACAAGTCGATCACTGAGCCCTTTGCCAGTTGGGGACAAAAATCTTTTATTACTTTAGTGCAACACCCATAGCGTAAAGGATTGGTCAAAGCGTCGTTGTTTTACTTGTGTGAGAGTGCAAGTGAGGTGGATCACTCCCTCCAGATGGAGCTGAGCTCTTGCAGTGAGTATTCCATGGTTACTGTAGCCTGCTGTGTTTGTGATACTGTGCAGGTACCATCAGCCCACATACTAATCAGTTCAACACCAGTTCAACAGGGACATGCTGTAGTCTTGCCCTACTTAATTTGCTGAAATAAAGCACGCATTGCCTCCTGATTAAACTTCTGTAAAGTGATTCTGTACCCATGTAAATAAGATGGACTTCATAAAGATATTTAACATGTGCTGTGCCTTGCTGCCTTGTCTACTCTTCCACAGGCTCTGTTACCCCCTTTCCCTCCCCTAGTAACAGGAATGAAGGTCTCTGGGACAAGGAGGGGACAGGGTTGGATGGCTCAAGCATTGCTAGGGGCTGGGATTGACTCTATAAACACAAAGCTGCCCTATCTGAGCAGTATTTTAGGTATGTGAGGGGGAAGGGGCTTTTCCACTGAGCCTTGGACAGTCTAAAAAAAGTCGAGTTTTATATCAGCTCCTTGGTACAGTGACTGAAGTTAGCTCCAGGAGCCCAAGGACCAGGGCCAGAGCTGTATGATGAGGAATCAGGCTCAGCTTTTGTGTTACACTCACAAGAAGTCACTCCCTGCTTGCTGGGGTGACACTATAAGCTTTCATTCTCTCCAGTGGCTCACCTGCAGTGCCCAAACCAGATCCATGCAGAAATCCTTGTCTTCTGTTTGCTCAGGAGCCTGCAGCAGCCCTGGCCATGGATACCTGCCTTTGGGGCCCTGGGTCACACACCTTCAGCCTATGGCAACTTCACCTGCTGCCATATGCTCAGAGCTGCCTGGGAAAGGAGGTGATCCTAGGAAAACTAGCCCCCACTACCCTAAAACCCCCACAATGACTAAAGCAACACCTCCCTGAGGACAGAGTGCAAAGGCAGTGCTTCTGCCACCCCTCTGCCTGTGCTGTCCAGCTCTTCCTCTTGTTCTAGCTGCCTAAATCTTCCCAACCACGCTGCACACACACTGGGGCAAGCTCTCCTCAGCTGGGGCAGGACCAGCCCCTCCCTGGGGCACTACTGGGAAGGCAGCATGGCTCAGGGCACATCTCCTCCTCAGCCAGGTCCCCCTACTGCTGCAGAAACCAGGGAGGGCGGGGAGGCTCAGAAGGCATTCTTGTTGTCCCCCACCCACTGCTGGAAGGTGCGGGCCCTGGGGTTGAGCTTCATGGTCAGGGCCACGCTGCGGTCTGGCTTTAGGGCGTAGAAACGGAACATGGCAGCCGTCTCCTTGGCCCCAGGGAAGTCCTGCTTCTCGTACTCCTCAGGGGAGATCTGCCAACAGAATTGGGGAAAAAAACAGTGTTTCAGAGGCTGCTGGGGCTTCCCCACAGCCTCTGAGGGGATGTGAGGAGGGCTCTGGTAGAGCAGCCTGTCACAGCATTGCCACTGGTGCAGAGGGTTCTGCAAGGCACTTCTGCTGGGGGTGGGCAAAGGATGCAGCCCTGCCTGGCAGGAACAGCCCAGCCAGCCCAGGGCCAGCACCCAGGTCTGGCACACAGCTGGCCAGGGTCTGGAGCAGCTATAAGGGAGCCCTTCCTCACACCACAGCTATGGCTGAGGGCTTCTAGAAACTGGGTGGTCCAGGAGGCAATTCAGGTTGCCACTGGGCACCCCAAAACATCCTTCTCTGCCTGAATCAAAGGGTTTGGCTCACTTCTGGGAGGGGAGAACCTGCAGAGAGCATCAGAGGAGGTTTGTTTCTAATGAAATGCACCATATCCCTCACTCATTGTATTGGCTGCCTGAGGCACAACTGAAATGCAAACAAAGTTTAAAAATAAGTCAGGAAGGGGCAGGGAGTGGTCAGGGGCGCTGTTAACACTGACACAGCACAGAGGCCAGATCTGTTGTAATGGTGACGCAGCAAAGCCCTGAGGGAAGCCCTGCTGAAGGGAAGGGCACCCAGCAGAAATCTGTTGTGTAGGTGCCCGTCCCTGTGTCTGTTGGAGACCTCCCAGCTCAGCTATCCCTTAGAACCAGGCACAGACCTGCCCAGGCACATCTGTGTGCTCCACAGGCATGAGCTCAGTGACAATACCAACAGGGCAGTCGGTGCTGGGCTGTACCTAAACGAGCTGTGGGTCCCTCAGGACCACACCTACACCAAGAGACACTTCCTACCTTGCTGGCTGTCACAGTCCTGCCCGTCTGCTGGGAGAGGATGGCTGCGTACTCTGCCTCGGTGAGCTTGCCCGTGCTGAGTCCTATCACCTGGCCGATGTACTCCCTTGGGGACTTCAGCAGGCCAAGTACAACGGGCCCAAGGTCCTCCACAGCCATCCCATCCATGGGGGTGTCCCCCATGGGTAGCTCTGTGTGGAGAGATTGATCCCAGCTGCAGTGCAGCCCAGCTCTGAGGAGGTACAGCGGAGTTTTCAGCTCTGTCTGGACACGAGGTGAGGGAGGGATGAGAACGCTCATCAGCATGGCAAGGCACGAGAGCAGGGCTGAGCTAAGAGACCTCGACACCAGAGCAGCACCGTGAGTCGTCTGCAGCCCCACAACCTCTACCATCCCAAATGCAGGCACTTGGGGTGTCCAGAGCTGCTCTGGGATCTGCAGAACAGCCCTCAGCACCACAAACAGGCCCAGGATCCCTGTGATTTCCTCCAGGCACCGAACAGGTCTGAAGGCCACAATGCAGCTTGCTGTGGTCAGGCTGGTAGAGACCTTGTTACCCTACCAGCCCACAGCCAGGGTAGTCTCTCCACCAGCAGAATGGGAGCAGATGAAGACAGTCACAGGACAATGACCCACAGAGCAAGAGCTCCTCTTACCCAGGACAAAGGTGTCTCCCTGCAGGGCCTTCTGTGGCTTGAAGATGGAGAGGAAGTTCTCAAAGTAGAACGGCAGCCGGATGATGGTGGTGGGAACCCCAATTTTCTGGAAGTACTCCTCCACCACGCCTTTGCCATCAAAGTGCAGCACCTCCAGCCGGCCCCCCGTCAGCTGGTGCACGTTCTCCAGGCCGCTGAACACAACGTGGCGCAGACCCTGGCGCTTGGACACGTCAGCGAGACGCTGTCCCTGGGCCAAGGGAGAAACCAGCCATGAAGAGAGGAATGGGACATCACCATCATCCCCACATCCCCCCTTCCCTCTGGGGAGGATCCAACTCCCACCAGCCCTCAGCTACGAGCATAGTGAGTTGTCCAGGAGGAGCTGAATTCCCTCCTTACCTGTTCTACTTGAGAAGAACACACATCCTCCAGCTTTAGAGCTCGCTGCTCCACCAAACACTCAAGCACCAGCATAAAGCACCAGCCTGGCCAACATACCTGCCCTAAACGATCTTATCTTTTGTTTGTTGCCATCCAGGTGTGGTAACTCTGCCACCTTGCAGTATCTGTCCAGGCATGAACACCACCCTTGGGATCTGTGATACTGCGAGATTTTGGCCCCAAAGCTGCAAGCACAGAGGGTTACAGGCAGCAACTATCCCAGCTCTGCCCTGGGATGAGGAGCCAACTGTTCCCACTCCCGCTTCTCCAGCTCCTGGGAAGTGCTCCCTGTAACAAATCTATCAACTTCCTGAAGGCAACAGACCCTGGAGCCATGCAACTGCGAGGGAACAGAGAACAAATCCTGGTTTTGCAAGAACTAGGACCTGGTGTTAGTGAGGCCTTGGGGTCTAATGGACTGGCCACTCAAACTATCAGGGCTGCCACGGATGCTCCAAGAGCAGTCCCCACTTTGCTGCTACTCATGACCCACCCTGCCAGATGATTTTGCACGTGGTCCCAGTGAATGTCAGGACAGTTACCTGCTCGATTTCCTTCTCCTTGCTGCAGTGTTCCCAGAAGTTGGTGACAATAAAGGCTCCGTAGGCACCCGCCAAGGCCCTTTCCAGCGATGCCTCATCGTCCTGATCCGCCTTCACCACCTCGGCTCCGCTGCGCCTCAGCTCCTCCGCCGGCTTCTTCCTGGGGCTCCGCGTCACCGCTCGTACCTTGAAGGTGCCATCGTCCAGCAGCGCCCGGGCCACGCTGCCGCCCTGGGCCCCTGCAGAGCAGCCGCTCAGGGCTCCGGGCTCCGGGGCGGAGCGGCCGCAAGCACCGAGCGCTCCCCGCACCGCCCGCCCGCCTCACCTCCCGCCCGCTCGGGCATCACCGCCCCCCGCCGGCACAGCCCGGCTCTGTCCCCGAGCACTCACCGGTGGCCCCGAACACCACCATCAGCTCCTTCCCGGCCATGCAGCAGCGCGGGCGGTCCCGGGGCACCGGGCACGTCTTCCCTCACACGGCTCCGCACCTCGGCTCTGCTCGGCTCCAATCGGCTGTGCCCGGCTCAGTTCGGCTCCAATCGGCTCCGCCCGGCTCCGCTCGGCTCCAATCGGGTGTGCCCGGCTCAGTTCGGCTCCAATCGGCTGTGCCCGGCTCAGTTCGGCTCCAATCGGCTATGCCCGGCTCAGTTCGGCTCCAATCGGCTCCGCCCGGCTCAGTTCGGCTCCAATCGGCTGTGCCCGGCTCTGCTCGGCTCCAATCGGCTGAGCCGGATCTGCGCGCGTTCGTCTGTTCGGCGCGACCCGACTGCGCTCGGCCACGCCCCCTGGGCGGGGCTAAGATATCAATCCCCAACAGGCCCCGCCCACCAGCGCCGGGCCCCGCCCACCGCCGGCGCGAGGCTCCGCTCCCATCCCAATCCCACCCCCAATCCCACCCCCAATCCCACCCCCCCATCCCACCCCCAATCCCACCCCCCCATCCCCAATCCCATCCCACCCCCAATCCCACCCCCCATCCCAATCCCACCCCCAATCCCATCCACCCCACTCCCCAATCCCATCCCACCCCACCCCCAATCCCATCCCCAATTCCACCCTCAATCCCATCCCCAATCCCACCCCCAATCCCATCCCCAATCCCATCTCCTCCCACCCCCAATCCCATCCCTGACGTTTCCCCCTCTCTCAACCCTTAAAATATCAGGCTAGCTCAGAGATATGAGGCTTTGAGGGGGAGAACATCAAGAGATGGGTAAAGATTCTAAAAGAGGATTTCACTCTAATGTAGCTGTCTAGCTCTTTATTTTATGGTTCGAAGGGAAGAGCGGAGGAAAGAGAGCAAACAGGAAATGTTAGGGGTTTATTTAGGCTCTGGACAAGGAGGGCTTTTCTGGCTCTCTGCTAATCCTGTTGGGGCATGAAGGAGGGGACTAGGCTTATCTTCATCAGAGTTACAGGGGTTTCGGGGAATGGGGGAAGACGTGGCCTGAACGCAATGTAACACATCCCACCCCACCCCCAATCCCATTCCCTGGCCCAGCCGCCTGCTCCTTGCTCAGGAAACCCGCTTAAAGAGGTGGCCGGGGGTTGTGTCCCTTCCTCCCGGGGGACCCCCGAGCATCCCAGACTAGCAAAGTCTTTCCACCTTTCTTTGGTGTGGAAGCCAGGCTGTTCCCCAGGCTCGTCCTGCTGCTCCTCTGGAGCTGGCACCGTTGGTGTCCCCAGGCAGGTGACTCTGTGCAGGTCTGAGGAGCTGTCCCCGAGCACCCTCCTGCCAAGCAACCACACGAGTCAACAAATAGAGTCACCCTGGACCTTTTCTCACCTCTCCTGCCAGCTCCAGAGGGGCTGCGGACAAACCCACCCTGCCGGGAACTCCATAGGTTGGGTTTAGTAAATAAATCCATTGAGAAATCTGGGGTTGAATCTGGTAAATGACCCAGAAAACACGTGAGGGATGTGTAATTCACAGTGGCAAAGAAACATTTCATATGTGTTAATTCAGATCAATGATGAATTGTGAAAGCAGGAGGTACAGCTCTGACTGGGGTTTCTGCACAGTCATTTTGGATGTGAGGGATTTTAGCTACAGGTTGGCTGCTGGGAATTACCAGCTCCTCTTGAAATCCCCCTCCAGACGGGGAAATTACCAACAGACCTCAAACTCAACAGAGAAAAGTTTTAACCCCTTCCTGGGCACAGAGAGCGAGGCTGGGGGACACAGAGCCCAAAGTGGTGGCTGGAGCTCCGAATTCCTGCTTGCCCCCACCTCTCCTCCCCAGGCACAGTTCAGTGGCCACGAGCCCACCCTGACCCCCACCAGCTCGCCACCATGAGAGCTCCACTAGCCACCATTTGCCTGAATGCCAGTGAAATTTTTACAGGATTTACAAATGGAGGGTATTGTCGAACCAAAATGGAAAATAATCACCGAGCCCACCTGCGTGTGTGGAGCTGGGGAGGGGAGATCCTGTCGATCCTGTGCATCCTGTCGCTCTGGTAGCTCTGGCTCCTTGGTGGGATGGGATCCAGCTCTTTGGAGACAAATCCTAATTCCAGGAACCATTTGGCAAAGGCAGGAGAACGGCTTAGGAGGAAAGCGAGGCTATTCCTACCCTTTTATCCCACTCCTTCAAAACACAATTTTCATTTACTCATGGAATTATTTCTTTGCACAACCCAGCGAAGGGCAGAGCTGCTGCTCCAGCCTCTCCCATGGGATATTTATTCCCAGTGTGGGGTTGTGCTGGGGCTCTCCCAGGCCAGGGTGAGCGGATGGTTTTGCTCCGAGTGAACTCGCAGCACTCTGGATGCTGCTGGGGCGGGTTTGTGGCTTTGGGGACAAAGCGGCCGCAGCGGGGGAAGTGTCCCCGCACGGAGCTGGGGCAGCCCCGGCTGCCGCTGGGTTTCGGCGGATCCCTCAGCCCGATTTGCACAGCAGCAGCCCTGCCCTGCCAGGAAGGAAGATCTGCGAACCCCAGGGCAGGAAGGGGCGCGGAGAGAACGGAAAGAGACAAAAGGCACCGGGCTGGAAAGGGCTGAAACCCGGACCCGCCTTCCGCAGGTGCTGCCCGAGCATCACCCCGGCCCAGCTCCCATCGGGGGACACCAGAGGGAAGGGTGGCTCCTGCCTTCAGCTTGAGCATCCCTGAGGAGCAAGGAAAGCCCTGGGCATAAGGAGCCGAGCGGGACACGGAGGTGCTGCATCCTCCCGGGCCATGAGGATGCCCTCGCCACTGCCCTGCTGACACAGGTGGCACGAGGCCAAGGTAGGGGCTTGGAGGGGCTTTGGAGGGGTAAGGGGAGAAGGGGAGGTGTCACTTGGCTCTCCCTGGTGGGGACAAGCTGCTGCAGAGCTCGTGCTGTGATGGCCACGTGAAATGGGCCAAGGAGCTGATGGGCAGAGGTCCCTGGCACGGCACGGCATGGCATGGCACGGCATGGCATAGCCATCAGGCTGGCAGGAGGGGGTGGAGCCCAGAGTGATGGAGATGAGCGTGGCACCCCCCAGGGAACCTGGCACATGTCACAAATCCTGTCCCCTTGCCAGGACATGAAGGCAGCCACAGCCAGGCTGTCCTGCCTGCCCAAAGGTTGTGCAGCAGCTTTCCTCCCCTTAATGTCACCTGCTGAGCTAATTAACTTCCAAACCATCCAAAATAAACTCCAAGATGTACCACGAACAGATAAGGAAGAGATTAGTGACACACTCACCTGTGGCACGGTGCAAAACTGCACCAAAGGGTGGTGCAGGGCCCTGGGGTGTGCCAGGAGCAGGTCGGGGGGCTGGAGCTCAGCCCTGCACCCAGGTGGGCACAGAGCCCGGGCACCCTGGGCTGCCTCAGGGCATCAGACTTAACCCTGCTGGAATTCAGGCACTGCTGGGGACAGGCCAGGCTGGCTGCTGTCACCCCCTGGGCTATCACCCTCCCTCAGGGTTTGGCCACCACGTGGAAGAGTTACCCAAAGCCAGACAGGGACCATTGGGAGCCAGGGGACACCTCCCACTCGGGATGTTCGTGTTGCACAAAAAATTCTTTCTGGAGAACTCTCAGCTGCTCTTTGGGGTGCTCTGCCAGCCCAGAAAGGCTGTGTGGGTCCCACCTGTCAGCATCCCTGCAGCCCTGGGGCTATGGGTACACAGAACAGCTCCTGCCCAGATTTCCTGCTGATATCCTGAGATCCCGAGGGTGGGAAGGGCAGAAGTTGTTTGCTGGGAGGATCTGCTTTTCAATCAGCTGTTTGCACAGCTGTGGTAAAGCATCCTCAGGGCATAGCCAGCTGAGGAAATGCATCAGCCTCCATTCTGCAGCTTCTGAGGTGCAGCAGTGCCCTGCAAGGGACCTCCTCTCCAAAATTAGCTTATTTTTCAGCTGTTTGGAATCACCTATAGATCAATTTTTCCTTTTTTTTCTGATGAGATTTGTGCCAGGGGCCCTTCATAGCCTCCTCACCTCGTATTTAACCCCCGCTGTGTCTGGGCCCTGTTATTTGGGTTGGGGTTCAGGGAAACAAAAAACCACAACTCAAACCTGGAAGAGATTAAATTTGACATAAAATACATTTGGCAATCAATTTTGCTGGCATTAAATCCAAACCAAAAAAATATAAGTCATATGCAAACTCAGATAACTGAGTTACTTGCCAGTTACTGCAAGCCTCATAATTGAATAACGCAGAAGGTATTTTATTGCAGAAATAAATAAAAGGTATTTTAATTAGCAGAAATTAACGATGTGAAGTCTCTTCCATTCTGCCAAAAGGTGGCAGCCTCCATCCTGGCTTCGGGATTCGCTCAGCTCGGGGGGAACTGTTGGCCTGGGAAATGTTCTGCTCGCTGCCCTCTGAGGTGGGATCAGCTCAGGGGGGAAATAACTAAAAAGCACCGAAGGTGAGCGGGAGGAGGAGCCCCGATTTCAGCTGCTGGGCATCACCTGGTGCAGTTCTGGTGGGCAGCTCCCAGCCTGGCATGGTCCCAGGGGCTCAGCAGATTCCTGAGGCACAGGGGATGGATCTGTGTGGGGCAGAGGAAGGTCAGGTGTCTCTGTGTACACAGAAGCTTGGTAAGTTCCAAAGAGAAAAAGACCCAGTTTTATTTAAACATCTGGTATTTACAGAATTCCAAAGTGACCGTGGATTGGAGGATGGAATTAGCACCTCTCCAACCACACTGGTCCAAAGATCAATCAGTCATTTCTCTCCACTCGCAGAGAAATATGTAAACTATTCTATTTATACATGAAACTGTGTGAGAAATCTGACTCTCAAATATGTAAACGTTATCAGAAGGCTAAAGACATTTTATGGACCTTGGGACTGTAATAAGGGAAAAAAAAAAAGTGTTAGTGCCAAATTCTTGCCAAGAAAATTCCCATTTCCTTCCCTGGACCTTGCAGGTGCCATTGACCAGTTTGGCTGGGCAGCCTCCGGCCCTCCAGCCCCTTATCCCAGTTTCTCTGGGGACACAGGCAGGGCAGACACAAAGCTGTATCCCTGCTCCTCTGGCTGCCAGTGGGACATTGTCCCTGCTGCATCCTGGCCAGGCAAAGCTGCACACCCGGGATGTACAGGATGGACACCTCGGGCAGGCTCATGGCCAGCAGCCCTGGAAGGAGCTGGGTCCCATCCTGGGCACACCTGGGTGTCTGCAGGGGCTATGGAGCTTGGCTTTGGCTGGTCCTTACCCTTCAGGCAGCTTTTGTGGGAGCTGGTGACTCCCTCCAGCCTCAGGACACAGCCTCCAGCAGCCCCGTGTGCTCCTAGAGCTGCACCTGAAGCTCCTGGAACCAGAGGAAAATCCCAGCCCCTCCCTGCATTTTTCCTTCTGCTGCTTTATTCTCCTGGTGAGGTGCCTCTGCACGAGCTGGCCCACGGCTGCTGGTTTTTGAAGGAGCACCAGAGGACAGCATCAAACATTTTCTGGTGTTGGAGCAGGTTTCCCCCATCAAAGGGCCCCGTTTTGGAGGCAGGGCTGCAGGGAACACCTGCAGCAAAACCTCCTTTCATTCTGGCTGTGCAGCAAAGATCAGAGACAGACCTGGGGACTGCAAAGGCTTAATTGAACTTCCCAGGCCAGTTAGAGACAAGAACACATCAAAAGGGTGAACATTTCACTGTGAATTGCTCACTGAGCTCCTTTGATTGATGGTGTCTTCACTGACCAGGCCACTGCCTGGGGGGTGATGGGTAAGAGCTGCTGCTGCTCCCAGCATGGAGAAAAGGGCTTTGCTGTGGGATCAGCACCACTGGCACCAGGGGCTCAGCCCAGGCTTCCATCCCGAAGGGAAAGGCAGTGGACTCAGACCCTGCTCCAACAGCACCTCCCAGCCCTGCAAGGGCTTGTCAGGAGCCACCTGGGCAGGTGGGGCTGGGCTGGTGCTTTGTCACCCAGCACCTTCTGTCACTTACCCCACTCTGGGACAGGCCACTTGGCCCTGTGGGAGACCCAGCTCTGTGAGGGACCCAGCCCTGGGGACACTGTCAGGTCCCTCCTGCAGTCTTGTGCTTCTGGTGGGAGAAACAAAAACCCCAGCATGGATCCCTGGGAGGGAGGATGGACAGAAGAAATTCCAAGCACCTTGGCTTTGCACCACGGACCAGAAACTCTGCCAGGTTTTCCTGGTCCAGCTACATCTGTGCTTTCTCCCTAGAAGAGGTTTGACCAAAGAAAAGAGTGTTTAGGTGAGGCTGCATCAAAGCCCCCACAGTGCCCATGTCCCCTCAGGGGTGGGCTTGGCAAAGGCAGGGCTGTCTGTGGGCAGGGACCAAAAGCCAGGGAATCTCAGGAAAACGGAAAGCTGGACAAGACAAACGCAGATCTGAACCAATGTGTTTAATCAAACGTTCTCTGTTTATTCAAGATAAGATGGTAGTTTATATAAGCTTCTACATAGTTTACATAAACAAAGACACTCTGATTGGCAAGCTAACATTGTTTACCTTTTCCTTAAAACAGCCTAAACCTTACACTATGAAACCTGTACTAATTCACACCCAGACAGCCCAGTGGTCCCCATCACACCTTAAGACTATTTCTATCTGCGCCACAAACTCTGAATTTCTAACTGCGTCAGAGGCTTGAAGGCCTCACAAGGCCCAAATCTGAGGCCTAGACTGGAGTAGCTCAAATCTCATAACTCATGTCCTCTTTCTCTCAAAAACTCTGCAACAGGGACCCATGGCAGAGCCTCTGAGCAGCACAGATCCATGTTCACGTGGATCCAGAGCATCCTGTGGAGGGAGGAAGGATGGCAGGACACAGGCCTTGAGGCACTGTGTGTGCATTGCTCCGGTGATCAGACATCCCCCGGGGCTCGGGAGGTCCCACCTGCACATGGAGATATTTCCCTCTCCACCTGCTTGAAGAGCAACAGGACTTTGAGCAGACACACTTAAAAATAAACAGCAAAGCCTCAGCGTGGTTTGGCAGCAGCGGAGGGGGAGGGAGCAGGCAGATGCTCCTTCTCTGGGTGATGATTCAGAGCATCCTCAGAGCTCTGCAACAGGATGTGGTGCTGGCCCCGCTCAGCAAGCCCTGACAGAGGCTCTGGATGGGGCCAAGGTGGGTTTGAAACCAAACCAGGCCCTTCATCGCTCTGCCTGCTGCCCCACAACTTCCTTCCCAAGACAGAGAATGTAGAAGCAGTTCCCAGCGCTGGTGACAGTGGTGACACTCCCCAGGTGACCCAGAGAGGGCACAGGGGCACTGTCAGGGCAATTCATGCACCACTGTGCTTGAGGAAGGTCGTGCTGTGAGGGGTGGTGGTGCAGGCACCAAGTGTGTGGCACTGGAGGCTGGGCCAAGCTGTGCCCCTGCCAGTGAAGGGGACTCTGTCTCAGCCAAAAGCTGCAGAATGAACCCCTGGCTCAGCACAACAGCTCAGGACGGGCTCCCTCCCACACTGCTCCTGATGCTTCTCCTCTTCTCCCACCAGGGACATGGACATGGACAGGGGCTGAGGAGCCCTGGCTGTGAGCTGGCCAGGGGGACACGGGGTGGCCCATGGGACTCTGCTGCCACCACAGCGCTGCTCGCCCAGGGACCACCCATGTCACAGGAGGCCTCTGATGGAAGGTGAGTGGTGGCTGGGCAGATCTGTCACTTTGGGGGTGTTCTGGGGTCAGAAATGGGATGAGGTGGGGCACCAAGGTGCGAGCAGATCCCAGGCAGTGCTGCAGTGGCACCGGGGGAAGGGCTGGCTCTGGAGAGAAATGATCTTGCTCAGACTTTTTTCCCTGCATGGGTTTGGATCCCAGGAGAAAACACCACTTCATGATTGCATTCTTCAGTCTCTTTGGCTCCAATTTCAGTAGCTGCTGCCCTGACCTAGCAGCTCCTAACAAAACCTCCTGCCTGGGCTTTGGGATGGCAAGGAGGACTTAGGCAGGGCACACTTAGACAGTCCCAGCACCAGGCTGGGAACAGGAAAAGGACGGCTGACCCTGACCCCATGTGCTGGTGGCTGCCCCAGCTTTGGGCTCTCTCTGCAGCCCTCTTGCCAGGAGAGCTTTCCCTGGTTTCCCTCCTGGCTGGAAGGCTCCAACCTCGGCTGGTGTCTGCTCCGAATCTCTCACACCATCACCCCCTGCTTGTCCAGCCTTTACTGGGGGTTTAATTCACTGTGATACCTGAGCCAGGTGAGCAGGACAGGTCCAGAGGTGCCCACGAGGTTCAGCCAAGAGTCCAGTTCATCAGATAGTCCGTGGCAATGAGGCAGGAATGAAGTCAAATTGGGAAGTCAGTTGAGAGGTCAGGGTCAGGCCCAGCAAGGGCAACCAGGTTCAGACACAGCCCAGTGGCCACCAGGCAAGGGCAGAGCGATGCACATACAACAGCTCCCACACCATAGCTTTAGCTGAGGCTGAAGGCCCAGGGCTGAGCTTAAAGGGGCTCCTGGACTGACTGTGAGGCTGATCAGGGCCCTTCAGGTCTATTGGTGCCCTCTGAGCCCTGCCATCCCTTCCCACAAGGATGTAAGGGCTCCGTGAGGTTTCCCTCTGCATGGGAATGGCAGAAAAGTGAAGCAGCTTCTGTCATTTGCCTTTGTGGTTCCTCCTCTTCCTCCTCACCCGTTTTCACGTCTCTGTGCAGAACCCAGGGTGCAGAAGCACCTGGAGAGCCTCCAGAGCTCCTGTGGGAATGGCCTGGAGACAGGAGCCCTGCAGCGCCTCACCAACCTGCTGCTGGTGGAAGGCCTGACCGACATCCAGCAGAAGGAGCACGACATCCTGCAGGTTGAGACCACCAAAGGCCTGCCCAGCGTATCCAAGAGCATCCCCCTGGAGAAGCTGTTCCTGCCTCTCTCCAAAGTCAGCATCCCCCCTCGGATCTGCGTCACCATCGGCGTGGCCGGGATTGGCAAGAGCACTCTGGTGAAGCTGTTTGTCTGCAGCTGGGCAAAGGGGGAGATCAACAGGGACATCATGTTTGTGCTGCCCCTCACCTTCCGGGAGCTCAACACCTACGAGAAGCTCTCTGCTGAGCGCCTCATCTGCTCGGCCTTCCCCCACATCACCGAGCCCGGCGGCATCGCGGCCGGGGCCGCCCGCACCCTGCTCATCCTCGACGGCCTGGATGAGTTCAAGACCCCCTTGGATTTTTCCAACACAGTGGTTTGCACCGATCCCAAGAAGGAGATCCAAGTGGACAACCTGATCACCAACATTATAAGGGGAAACCTGCTGCAGGAGGCCTCTGTGTGGGTGACGTCGCGGCCGGCGGCGGCCAGGCAGATTCCCGGCGGGCTGGTGGACCGCATGACGGAAATCCGAGGGTTTGGGGCGGCAGAGATGAAGGACTTCTTGGAGCAGATGTTCCCGGACAACCGAGATCTGTCCAGCCAAGTCCTGCAGCACATCAGAGCTAACAGGTCGCTCCACGTCCTGTGCACCATTCCTGGTTTTTGCTGGATTTCTGGCTCCTCAATCGCTTATTTCCTAAAACGTAGCGGCGATCAATCCCAAGAAGCAACCGTGGTCCCCAGAACCCTGTCAGAAATCTTCTCCTATTATTTCAAAATGGCTCTGAGCGGTGAGTGGCTGGAAAAGCCGAGAGAAGCCCTCAGGATTGAGCAGGCTGTGAACACCAGCAAGAAGCTGGTGGGCAGCCTGGGCAGGCTGGCCTTCTACGGGCTGCTCCGGAGGAAACACGTGTTCTACGAGCAGGACATGAAGGCCTACGGCATCGACCTCTCCCTGCTGCACAGCTGCCTCTCCACCCGCCTCCTGCTCAAGGAGGACATGCAGGCCTCCACAGCCTACTACTTCTCCCACTTAACCACCCAGGAGTTCCTGGCAGCTCTTTATTACTACACGGCGGCCAAGCGGGCCATCTTCGACCTCTTCACGGAGAGCGGCGTGTCCTGGCCCAAGCTGGGCTTCCTCAGCCACTTCAGGAGCGCCGTTCAGAGGGCGCTGCAGGCCGAGGACAGGCAGCTGGACATCTTCATCCGCTTCCTCTCGGGGCTGCTGTCCCCGCGGGTGAACAGGCTGCTGGCGGGGTGGCTGCTGGCCAAGGACGAGCAGGGCGGGTTCAGGAGCCAGGCCATCGGCGTCCTGCAGGGCTGCCTCAACGCCGACCACGCCGTCTCCTGGCGCGCCGTCAACGCCATGCGCTGCCTGCAGGAGATGCAGCACACGGACACCGCCGAGGCCGTGGAGGAGGCCATGAGGAGCGGGAGCTTGGCCGGGATGCTCACCCCCATGAACTGCTCCGCCCTGGCTTATCTCCTGCAGGTCTCTGATGTCTGCCTGGAGGAGACCAACCTCTCCAGCTGCCTCACCTACAATGTCTGTAAGAGCCTGCTCTCCCAGCTCCTCTTCTGCCACAGCCTCCGGTGAGTCCTGCTGGGATTGCAGCAGGGGTAGGGAGAGATGCCAGGCTGTGACTGTGGAATCACAGATTGGTTTGGGTTGGAAGGGAACTTAAAGCCCATCCAGTTCCATCCCCTGCCATGGGCACGGACACCTCCCACTGTCCCAGGTTGCTCCAAGCCCTGTCCAGCCTGGCCTTGGACACTTCCAGGGATCCAGGGGCAGCCACAGCTTCTCTGGGCACCCTGTGCCAGGGACTCTCACAGGGAAGAATTTCACTGTAAATTCTAATCTAAATCTCTCCTCTTTTAGTTTAAACCTGTTCCCTGTTTTAAGTATGGGAGGCAGCAAAGAGTTCTCTCTCCCCCGTGACTCACAATGCCAGTGGGACTCACCAAACTTTGTCCACCTGCAGAGAGCTGCCCTGGGGGTGGCACTGGGTCAGCTCTGCTTCTGTCCTTGAGCTTCTCCACCTGGGACAGGCAGATGTCATGGGAGGATCATCCTTTCTCCACTTTGTTCTCCAAACCCTTGCTCTTGCTCTTTCCTTGTGTGGCCTGCAGGCTGGACAATAACCAGTTTAAGGATGATGTGATGGAGCTGCTGGGCAGTGTGCTGAGTGGGAAGGACTGCCAGATCCAGAGGCTCAGGTAGGACCTGGCCCAGGGCAGATGGGATATCCTGGGGATGCAACGTGGAGCTGGGGGCACTGCAAAACCAGGGTGAGGGTCCCCCAGGAATGTGTCTCCCACTGGCTCCCCAGGGTGCCTAATGACAAGGACAGCCCCACACGATCCCCTGCACCAGGAACAGCGACCTTACCCCAGAGCTAATTGCCCAATCTTCCTGGAACTGCTGCCTCCTCACTGTTCCTAAAAAAAATGTCAATAAATCCAGGGATTATCCTAACAAACCACTTCCCAAGGTCACAGCAGATGGCTGGACACTCGAGGCTCTGCATGGACACCTGCTGCATGGAGGGGACAGGCTCCTGACCCCCACTCAGGGAGGTGCCTCATCCCAGACAGATGGGTCCCCACTTTGCCCACCTTCCCCTCTTCCTCAAGGCTGCACAGAGTTCCCCCTGCTGCCATCTGAACTCCTTTATAGGACACAAGTGAATTTTATGTTCAGAAACAGTGTCCTTGCAGTCCCTGCCTGGTGTCCACCCCAGGAGAACATCCATCACTTTGGTTGTACCATGAACCAAATGCTCCCCATGGCTTTTCTCTGCTCACCCATCCCAGCTGCGTCCTGGGACATGCCAGGGTCTTTGCCAGTCTCTTTCTCCTCTGGAAAAACAGCCAATTTTCCCAAAACAACTTCTCTTTTCCTCTGGAAAAACACACAATTTTCCTTTTTCTGGGCAGCTTGGCAGAAAATCAGATCAGCAACAAGGGAGCCAAGGCTCTGGCCAGGTCGCTGCTGGTGAACAGGAGCCTGATGGTGCTGGAGTAAGTGTTCCCCCCCTTGCCCAGCTCCCATGGTGCCCACATTCCGTCTGGGAACCATTCCCTGCCCACAGTGGGGCTGGATCCCACCTGACCTGACTGAGCTGGGGAGGTCTCCAGCCCCTAAAGCCACCACCACGAGCTGCTGGCATGATGTCCCACCTCAGCAGTGCCATGTGGAGGCTTAAACTGGGCCTGTGCCAGTCTGGCTTTGCTAACCTTGGCTTTTCTGCCTGTGCCATGCCAGCCTGCGGAGCAACTCCATCGGCCCCACCGGAGCCAAAGCCCTGGCTGATGCCCTGAAAAAAAACCAAATCCTGCTCTCCCTGAAGTAAGTCTCAACCTCTGGAGAGTCTCCTGGAGCAGATCCCCCTTTCCATCCCTCTTCTGTCCCACTGGGGTTTTCCTGAGCTCCAAGGGCTGGCCCATGGGGGCAGCCTGGGCATCCCCTGGTCAGTTGTGCTGGCAGCGAACATGGGTGCAGCTGGCACAGACCTGGGCACTGGGGCAGCCCTGGGCCCCAGCTGGGACTCTCCTGCCTCTTGGCCACCGAAGGGAGGGGTTGGGGCTGGAGTCCAGGTCCAGGGTCTGTCTGTGCATGGGAGCTCCCAGGGTGCTGTTTGATGGAAGAAGGAACATCCCATGGGAGAGGAGGGAAGGAGACTCCTGGCCAGGGATGCCCTGGCCCTGCTGTGGGAGCACCCATCCGTGGTTTCACTCCTGTGTCCCACAGCCTCCAGCACAACTCCATCAAGGAGGACGGGGCCACCTTCCTGGCCGAGGCCCTGCTGACCAACCACAGGCTGGTGACCCTGCAGTGAGTGACCCCAGCGTGGTGTCCCCCCTCCAGCCACCCAGCAGGGCGGGTGCCACCCATGGGGACGTGGCTCCTGCCATTCACAGGTGCCTCCCTGACTTTTGCAGCCTGCAGAAAAACGGCATCGGAGCCCAGGGCACCCGGCAAATGGCGGAGGCGCTGAAGCAGAACTGCAGCCTGAGGGAGCTGATGTGAGCAGCGGGAGGGAGGGAGGGCAGGGCCAGAGCCACATCTCCTGGCATCTGTGGGCAGGAGTGGCAGGAAAGGGGCAGCCCATGTGGCAGCTGGTGGGGATGGAGAGAGCAGAGCCTTTGGAGCAGCCCTGTGCAGATGCTCTCTGTACCTCCTGGGATGCAGGGAGCCACATAAAGAAAGGAGAAGGTTTCTCCCCTCTGGCAGAGGGAAGCAGGGGAACTCCAGGCCCTGAGGAAACATTAAAAGCTATTCCAGCCCAAAGCAGCCATGAGACAGAGGTGCACGTAGGTGGGAGCTGAGGTGGCAGTGAGTTCATGCTCCTTGCTGCAGCAGGAAGGGCCTGGGGGAGGTGAATCCCTTGCTGGCAGTTCAAAGCTTCCTCCTCTGTCTCAGACTCTCAAGCAACTCGGTGGGAGACAACGGCTCCATTGCCTTGGCTGAAGCTCTGAGGGTGAACCACAGCCTGCAAAGCCTTGAGTAAGTTCCCCCTCCGTGCCTGGACTCCTTAACAGAGTTCAGCCTCCTCCTTCCAGGAAAATCTGCCGCCCCTCAAGCCCTCAGCCCCTCCCCATGTCTGTCCCACTCCACATTCCCTGGATGTTCAGGCTGGAACACGATGTGGCAGCTCCAGCAGCAGCTGGGCTGGCCCTGCCTACACCAAGGGGCACTGACAGAATTAATCCTAAAAGCCAGTGGTGAGTTTTTATTCTGGCTCCGAGGAAATCAAGTGGGTGTTGTCTCTCAGAAGTGATGGGAATTGGCTAAGGAGGGGGGTAATGGGCTGGGGCCTGGCAGAGTCAGGCTGGAATGGTGCCACCTTCACTCCCCACAGGAACAGCCCCTGGAGAGGAGGGCTGGTGGCTCCTGCGGATGAGTGGCTATGCCCTGGTTGTGTCCCTGTGACAAGGATCCCAAACCCATGGGAGCCACGTGCCCAGCTGAGCCAGCAGCCACAGTGACCAGTGGGGACAAGGGTGCCCCAAAGTCCTGGCAAACCCTGTCCCCTCTGCTCACTGGGGCTGTGCTCAGCAGGGATGGCTGATCTGCCCTGGCTGCTCCCAGGGCTGGTCCTTCTGCCTCCCCCACCCCAGAGCTGACCCTGCAGCCCAGCTGTGATGCCAAGACTGGCCCATCCTCACCCCTTCCCTTTGTCTCAGTCTCCAGAGCAACTCCATCAGCAGCGCAGGGGTCACGGCGCTGACAGCAGCTCTCTGCTCCAACAAGGGACTCCTCAGCCTCAAGTGAGTGACAGTCCTGCAGCCACCCTGCCCCAAAGCTGCTGCTGGCACCTGGGAGCTTTTCAGCAGCCTGGGCTTGTGCCTGGTTGTTCCCAAGCGCTCTGAGATGCTGAAAGCAGCTTTGGTCCCTCCTCCAGCTCTGAGGAACTTCTGTCTTTATCTTTCTCCCTTTGGGACAATATTCATTCAGCCACATCTTGGAATGGCAGGATGGCAGCAGGGGTGGGAGGCTGGCAAAAAGCCCTGATGGGCCACCAGTGCCCAGAGGAAACACAGGAAATGGAGCTGCAGGAGCTGATGGTCTCAGACAAACTATTCTACTGGGCTGGTGGCCTCAGCCCCAGAGCAGGAGGTGCAGAGAGCCCTGGGGGAGCAGCTGGTCCAGCCCTGCCCTGGCTGCTGCCCCCAGCCCCGTGTCTTTCCCCAGCCTCCGGGAGAACTCCATCAGCAAGGAGGGGGGCCCTGCCATCGCCCGTGCCCTGCGGAGCAACAGCACCCTCAGGAAGCTGGAGTAAGTCCCATGGGCCCCAGGAGGGCACCCAGACCACCCCGTGCTGTCCCTGGAGCTGTCCTCAACTTCTCCTGTGTGACTTGAGTCCTCTGTGCCACCAGCTTGGCGGCCAACCTGCTGCACGATGACGGGGGCAAGGCCATCGCCTCGGCCATCGGGGAGAACCGCGCCCTGACGTCCCTGCAGTGAGTGTCCCCTGGGCAAACCTCAAACCCTGCCTGGGACAGGGGCAGGGACACTGCTCCTGGCCCTCAGCCCCTCCAGGCTGTGCCATGGCACCCCTGGGCCACCCCCCAGGGCAGGTGTGCTGTGACATCCTGGATGGACCCACGGGGTCTTGCACATCCCTGGGTGGGTGTGGAGCCTGGCTGGATCAGGGCACGCTCACAGCCCAAGGCTTCACCTCTCATTTTCTTCTGTTTGCAGCTTGCAGTGGAACTTCATCCAGGCCAAAGCAGCCACGGCCCTGGCACAAGCACTACAGTCCAACAGCAGCCTGGCCAGCCTCGAGTGAGTGGGGACACGGGTGGATGGGTCCTGGGTCCTGGTGGATGGGCAGGGCCCTTAAAGCCCATCCAGTGCCACCACTGCCATGGGCAGGGACAACTTCTGATGTCCCAGGCTGCTCCAAGCCCCATCCAACCTGGCCTTGGGCACTGCCAGGGATCCAGGGGCAGCCACAGCTGCTCTGGGCACCCTGTGCCAGGGCCTGCCCACCTCATTCTTCCCAGTATCTCATCTATCCCTGCCCTCTGGCAGTGGGAAACCATTCCCTCTTGTGCTGCAACCCCTTGTCCTCGTGCCTGGTTGTTTCCACAAGTGCTCTGAGATGCTGAAAGCAGCTTTGATCCCTCCTGCAGCTGCGAGGAACTTCTCTTCATCTTTATCTTTCTCCCTGTGGGACAATATTCATTCAGTCGCATCTTGGAATGAATCTCTGCAAACCCTTATCCCAAGTTCCTCTCCAGCTCTCCTGGAACCCCTTTAGGCACTAGAAATCTCCTGTGTCCCCATAATGTGTCCCTGGCTGGGGATGCTGTAAATGCCTTGTGGCCCAGGAGCTCTCCCAAGGCATTTGGGAATGCTGGGCCGTGTGCTGGCCCTGTCCCTGTCCCTGTCCCTGTCCCTGTCCCTGTCCCTGTCCCTCGGCCTCGGGCACACACAGCCCTTCTGTCCCAGCCTGCAGGAGAACGCCATTGGCGATGAGGGAATGGCCGCGCTCTCCGCTGCCCTGAAGGTCAACACCACCCTGGCAGATCTGCAGTGCGTATCCAGGCTGCAGCAGGGCCCTGCTGTCACAGCCTAATTACCCTAATTAACTCACCATGGCCACCTCAGGGCTAGTGCTGAAGGGTCCCCGTTCCCTTGCAGCCTGCAAGTGGCTTCAGTTGGCGTGGCCGGTGCCCAAGCCCTGGCAGAAGCCTTGATGGTCAACAAGAGCCTGCAGATCCTGGAGTAAGTTCTCTGTGGGGCCACCGAGTGCCCAGGGCAGTGCCACTGATCCCTGGGGTGCCTGAGCCTGGCCCTGGGCTCAGCACGCTCCTGCCCTTGGTGGTGATGTCCCAGACCTGTCCCTGGGCTCGCTGGCTGCCATCACTGTCACTTCTCGCCCTCCTCCCGTCCTTCCTCACTGCTCCTTTGTTTGCAGCCTGCGGGGAAACTCCCTGGGCCCGGCGGGGGCCAAGGCCGTGGCCAACGCGCTGAAGGTGAACCGCAGCCTCCGCTGGCTCAAGTGAGTGTCCCCCCCCAGGAGCAGCTGCCCAGACACTCCCTCAGGAATGGCAGCGGGGTGGCCAAGCCAGTGGTTCTCAGAAGGGCAAACCCTAAGCAGGTGGCTCTTCCCAATGCCCAGTGCATGCATTTCCTCCTGCTGAGCCTCCTGCTGACCCTCCTGTCCCCCACAGCCTGCAGGAAAACTCCCTGGGCATGGACGGAGCCATCTGCATCGCCACGGCCCTGAAGGGCAACCACGGCCTCACCTACGTCAAGTAAGTGGCTGCTGCAGTGGGTGGGAGAGGCAGGGATGGGGGAGACCATGGGAACCATCCAGGGGCCTTCCCCACTGCCAGCCCTGCCCGTTCCTGGCGTCCCCTGCTCCTCCCAGCATGGCAGCCACTACCCCCACACAGCTCCAGACCCCTCAGCTTCCCTCCAGGGATGCCTCTGGGCCTAAGAACCACCTCAAAATATTTGTCAAAAGACAAATACTCCCCAAAACCAGGGGAGAAGTGGCTCAGCCTCTCTCCAAGGGGACCCTTGGAGAGCCAGAGTGGAGGAACACGAGAGGCAGAGCAGGAAAAAAAGTACAAGAATATGAAAGAGAACAGAAAGTACCCAGCTGGGAGCAGGGGAGAAGGCAGCAAAGGCAGGCACAGCTCAGGTATCTGTGCCACACCAGCAGGGGACAGAGGCTGGGCACACGCCGCTGGCTCTTCCTAACTCCGTGAATTCCTGGAGGGGCTCAAAGCAGCCTCACTGGTTTCATTCCCTGAGCTGGGACACACGGAGGCCTGCAAAGATCCCTGAGCTCTGAGAAGCTGCAGTCAGAGGACAGAGCCATGAGACAACTGCAGTGGCTGCAGCTCATCCCCTCCAGGGATGCCTCTGGGCCAGAGAACCACCTCAGAAGTATTTGTCAAAAGACAAATACTCTCCCAAACCAGGGGAGAAGGGGCTCAGCCCCTCCAGGGCTCCTCCCTTGGCCTCCTCAGGGCTCTCCAAGCAGAGTGCCCCTGAGCAGGGTCCCGCATGGAGTGTGGCGGGCACAGGGGCTGCCGGCTGCTGCTGCAGAGCTGGGCAGCATCTCCTGTCCCCACCACGGCTCCTGCTCTGCCTCGTGGCCCAGCCTGAGCTCCCTGTCCCTCCCAGCCTGCAGGGGAACCGCATCGGGCAGTCGGGAGCCAAGATGATCTCGGACACCATCCGGAGCAACTCGCCCGACTGCGTCGTGGACGTCTGAGGGGTCCCGGCTGCAGCGAGGGGGACCCGGGGGTGCCCCTGGCCTGGGTGGCTGCAGGGAGCTCCTTGGTGCCCATCTCAGGGACGAGAACTGGGCAAGGAAAGCTCCTGAGCTCCCAGCACGGCCCAGGAGGACCGAGGGTGTCGGATCAGGAGTGCAGGAGGGTCAAGACTCACGTTGAAAGCTGAGGGATGTGCGTGCCCATGTCTGTGTTCATCCAGGCCCTGGGAGAAATGAAAAAAGGAGCGAGAAGGGGCAGATGCCACATGCCAGACCTTGTTTTTGTGGGGGATTTACCTGGTTTGTTACCCCTGGCTACAAACAGCCCAGTCCAGCAGGCTCCCCTTGAAATTACAGATGGACACGAGAGATTTGCTGCTGCCTTGCTCAGGTGGGAGTGATGCTGTGGACCTGGGCACTTCCAGCAGGTCCTGCCTAGTGCTGTGCCCTCAGACACACCTGGAGTGTTTTCTATCAAAGAGAGAGGTAACCCAAGGCATAAGAGTGGAACCATCTAGAAAGACCTTTGGAAATACGGAGTCCTCAGGAAAATGGAGGAGTAAAAGGGGAATGTAAGAGGATCTGCACTGCCCGAGGGTGGGATGTCTCCAGTACATCTTGGTGCTACACCAGGACTGCCTCAGCTCAAACTCCTGCCTCTCGGTTTCAGGCTGGATCTCTTGGATCTCCTGCTGCTGTCACTGGTGTTCTGTGGCTTTGGGATGTGTCTTCTCCATGTCCCAACTGCAGGGTCTGTCCCTAGCAGGTCAGCTTCTGACTAGGAGAGCTGAGGTGGTGCCCTGTGTGTGACAGAGACCCAGTGGCTCTGCAGAGATGCCAGCTTTGCAGGTGACCCAGCAGCCAAACTGTGAACTTGGAGCCCCCTGAAGCCACTGTCCCCTGTCCCCAGCCAGGACACGCTGCCACACTCAGGGCAGCCAGGGGCTGCTGCAGGGAGCTGGGGGCTGATCCCAGAAACATTGGGCTGAGCTCTGGAGATGTAAATGCTTGGGAATAAATTGGTTCCTGGATGAGAAGATGCCTCGTGCAGCCTTGCTCTGGCACTGCAGGACATTTGGGATGGGCTGTGCCGCACTGCCCTGGGCTGAAAGCTCAGGTCACTGGCACAGGGTGCTGCTGCTGCCTGGCACGCAGCACGGCTTTGCCAAATGCCTGCTGGCTGTGCTGGAGGCTAGGTGGCACTGCTGCCTGGACAGAGAGGCTCTGCCTCTGTGCACACCAGGTGTGGAGTCACTTTTCCATCTGGGCCTACAGTCCAGGAAATAGAAAACTGTGACCCAAAACTGCAGCCCAGAATGGGACACTGGGCCTGGTCTCAGGGGTCAGATCATCACAGAATGGTTTGGGTTGGAAGGATTCTCAAAGCCCATCCATTTGCATCCCTGCCATGGGCAGGAACACCTTCCACTATTCCTCCAAGCCCCATCCAGCCTGGCCTTGGGCACTGCCAGGGATCCAGGGGCAGCCACAGCTGCTCTGGGCACCCTGTGCCAGGGCCTGCCCACCCTCACAGGGAGGAATTCCTGCCCAATATCCCATCCATCCCTGCCCTCTGGCAGTGGGAGCCATTCCCTGTGTCCTGTCCCTCCATCCCCTGTCCCCAGTCCCTCTCCAGCTCTCCTGGAGATTTCTCTGGAAGGGGCTCTGAGGTCTTCCTGGAGATTTCTCCACTTTTAGCTCCATTCCTTCAGTCTACCTGCTGCTGCTCTTTGTGCAGACAAGCCCTTGATTAAGTAAAGGATGTGTTTAGGATAAATAGATTTAAGCCAGATTTAAAACCAATTGAGATGCATTCCCAGAGCAGCTTTTTATCCAGTTTTATTAAGCCAAAGAAATCTATTTGGACATAATAAAATGCAGGGAAATCAGGACACGATGCTCACTGGAGTGAGGCTTCTGGCACTGCAGTGCACAAGAGCCAGTTTAGTGCAATTATGGAAATAAATGCACATTACTGTGATTCTCATTATGGATAAACTGCTCATGCTTTGAGATTCACAAACCTGGCAATCCAAGTTTAATTTTCAGGTTTAATGAACATTATTTACCAACTCCTGAATTCACACTGACATACTTTTCAGACAGCAGGGTATTAGCTCCTGGCTTCTCCAAGGTTTGTGCCTCAAGAGGGCTCCTGCTACTGAAGGGTCAGAAGTCATTATCACTTTGCTCCAGTGGCTCTGGCTTCCTGACTCGGAGACTGGATTTGCCTGGGGAGATTTCCATGCTGTCATCTTCAAGATCATCCTCCTCCTCCTCATCTTCATCTTCATCCAGGTCAATCTCACTATCCCCTGAGTCGTCCTGCAGGACAGGGAACAGGAGTCCATGAGCAGCTCAGCTGTGCCATGGCCAGGCCTCTTTGCCAGCCCAAAGTGAGGGATGGCAGCGCTGGCTTCCCCTGCACTCCCCATGGATTGCAGACCTCCTTCCCCACCCCACGGGGCTGGTGAACACAAATTCCCTGATTCTGCTGCCTCTGGGCTATTAAAAGCTTGTCAGGGTGTTTAACATTCAGGTGACAGCTCCTGTGAGCCCACAGAATGGAGGGGAAGTGAAGAGAATGAGGCCCAGGAGAGGAACCCCAGGAGAAGAACCCACCTGAGCCTTGCTCCGGCCTGGCCGCGCCGGGGCTGGAGTCCCCTTGGAGGAACACGAGAGGCAGAGCAGGAAAAAAAGTACAAGAACATGAAAGAGAACAGAAAGTACCCAGCTGGGAGCAGGGGAGAAGGCAGCAAAGGCTGGCACAGCTCAGGTATCTGTGCCACACCAGCAGGGGACAGAGGCTGGCACACGCCGCTGGCTCTTCCTAACTCCATGAATTGCTGGAGGGGCTCAAAGCAGCCTCACTGGTTTCATTCCCTGAGCTGGGACACACGGAGGCCTGCAAAGATCCCTGAGCTCTGAGAAGCTGCAGTCAGAGGGCAGAGCCATGAGACAACTGCAGTGGCTGCAGCTGAGGGGAGTCACAGGCTGCAGGACTTGGCTTTCCATCCCTGGATGTGCTGGAGCTGGGCCAGCAGGGACAGAGCTGCCAGCAGGGAAATCCTGAGAGAACAGAAATCACACAGGGTGACCATCCAAACCTGTCACTAACGTGGCCAAGGACAATCAGACAACACTGGGACTAAAGTGACAGCATCACCCACAGCACAGCACTCTGCCCTTCCCAGAAACTGGTCTGGATGTCCAGGAGGTACCAACAGCCTTCACCAAATCCATCCTGGCAGAGCAAAGAGAAGAGCATGGACTGCCAGTTCCTCTCCAAGACACAAGGTGATGGTGCCCCAAAGGCTGTGGCTGCCCCACCCTTGAATTGTTTTAAGTCAGGTTGGATGGGGCTTGGAGCAACCTGGTCTAGTGGGTAGAACAAGGTGGGTTTTAAAGTCCCTTCCACCTCAAACTGTTTTGGATTCCCAGAAATGTCTGAACTCCCCTCCTTGAGGGCTGTCTGCTGGATTGAGACAGCAAGGTTCCACTACACTGGGAATTTACAGCAGCACAGGCTCAAACACAAAACCACAGCCACCACAGACTCCAAGAACAAAGGAAAGATAAGGAAATACATGTCTGTGCTGAGGAAAGGTGTCAGCCATAGGAAAGGAGGGGGAAAGCAGGCCTGGGGTGTGAGGATTCAGCAGGTAAAAAGGTGTCCCTCCAGCTGAGGAGAGGGCTGGCATCTAAAGCCCTGTCAGAGAAGCTCTGCAGACACATGAGATGGTTACTCACATCTTCCTCCGTGTCTCCACCTTGCATTGATCCCACGATCCGTGTGCCAACTCTTCCTGCAGGAGCAAAGAGAATCCCCATCAAACCTGGCTGGTGGTCACAGGAACAAACAGAATCCCCATCAAACCTGGCTGGTGGTCACAGGAACAAACAGAATCCCCATCAAACCTGGCTGGTGGTCACAGGAACAAACAGAATCCCCATCAAACCTGATTCATGGTCACAGGAACAAACAGAATCCCCATCAAACCTGGCTGGTGGTCACAGGAACAAACAGAATCCCCATCAAACCTGATTCATGGTCACAGGAACAAACAGAATCCCCATCAAACCTGATTCATGGTCACAGGAACAAACAGAATCCCCATCAAACCTGATTCATGGTCACAGGAACAAACTGAATCCCCATCAAACCTGGCTGGTGGTCACAGGAACAAACAGAATCCCCATCAAACTTGATTCATGGTCACAGGAGCAAACAGAATCCCCATCAAACCTGGCTGGTGGTCACAGGAACAAACAGAATCCCCATCAAACCTGATTCATGGTCACAGGAGCAAACAGAATCCCCATCAAACCTGGCTGGTGGTACAGGGAGGGAGGAGGAAGGGTAAAGCTCAGGGTGCATCCCTCAGTGAGAAGATGAGATCCCAATTAATGCAGTCACCCCTCTTGTTAAGCCTCATTGCTCAGGAGAAGGTAGGAGGGAGTAGGGCTGACAGTAATTAACATTGGACTCAATGATCTTGGAGTTTTTCTCCAACATTAATGATTCTGTGACTCTAGTTCCAGTCAGGGTGCTATTTCCAGAGCTATTCCAGCATGATGGTTCTGGCAGGACAAGAGGTAATGGACACATTAAGAAACAGGAAATTCTATCTGAACGAAGAAATCTTTTATTATGTGAGGGCAGTCAAACACTGGAACACAGTTGCTAAGAGAAATTTAGCAGTCTCCATCCATGGAGACACTCAAAAGAAACTGGATGTGGTCCTGGACAAGCAGCTCAAACCTCCTGTTAGAGCAGAGAGGTTGCTCTATGCTCTAGATCATCTTGAGAGGTCCTTCCAACCCAAAAAATCCATGAACTGACACATTCCTTCTTTTGCTTTGGTACACAGAGAACAAAAGCCTGGTTTTCTCATGTGTTGAACTCTTTCTCCTTTAGAGAGTTCAGACCCTTTCTGATATTCCAGGATGGACTGAATCTCACAGGAAACCCAGGCAAACCTCAAGAATTCCCTGCTGGAGTGAGATGTGTGAGGCTGAGGAGGGAGCTGGGGATCTGCAGGGAGCTCACAGAGGGGAGCACACACGTGTGCCTGCTGGCTGGGGAAGATGCCAGCAGGTGCCCTTTGCTGGGGAGGCAGCCTGGAGGTGTTGGGAACAGGGAGAGCAGAGCTGTGAGCAGGAGAAGCTCCTGGGGGCTGCCTGGGTGCCTCAGCCCTGCTGCTGCAGCCACACGACCCCCTCAACACTGGATCCTATTTCCAGCCCCGCTGTGTCCATCCCGTCCCACCATCTGTTCATTTCCTGCCATCACAGCTTCCTCCATGCCAAATACGGAGTGTTCCAACCTACAACAAGCCAATCTGTGCTGTTTTCAGCATGAAAACAAGGCAGATTTAAAATATACCCTGGCAAACCTCTTTTTTCTACTTCCCAAAGCACAAAAGACAACAGGTCCCCTTTGTCCCATGCAATTTGAGCTTAGTTAGTGGTAGGAAAAAGCTGCCTAACTCATCCACAGCTCACCAAAAAACCCTTGTTGTATCAAGGCAGATCATTAAAACGATTTTATGTCTTCATATAAAAAGCAGTGGCCTCTATGCAGCAGTTGCTGGTAACAGAGGAAATGGAGATGGAATGAAAAGATTTCTGGATTGATCTGTCTTCAGGTTTTGGAGACTTTTGCTCTAATTTATGCTACACTAAATGATATAAATTTGGAGGTGATTACACCTGACATCCTTAGATGACAACAGAACCCCATTTTTGCCCAGCCTACAAGTGACTCTTGAGTTTAACTGCAATTTTACTCTGCAGAAGGCTCAACATAAAGTGTAAAATTGGGAATTACTACCTCAAAAAGGAGAAAGCTGCAGGGAGCTCCTAAAATAAGACAAAACTTAGAGAGATTCTGAATATAAAAGAGAATCAAGATATCAGATGAAGAGAACTGATGGAATAGGAAGGTTCAAAATGCCATGGGAAGAGCTTAGAGAATGCTCACAGGGGTGTGAGGATGCTGCTCCTCCCTCAGTGGGAGCAGTGCAGACATCCTATGGACACATAACTGCTCACACCTGGAGGAACTCCAGCATCTGCTACTGCCTGGACTTGGATCCTGCATTGTCTAAGCCAGGAGCACCTCTCTGAACTAGCAACTGTGGGATCAGTAGGGTTAGGTCCTGCAGCAAACCCTGGGACACTCCCAGGAGAGAACCCAGGATGCAGAGGGGCTGGGATTTCACTTGAGCACTAAACTGTAAAGAGGAAAGAAATCAGATTTTCCATGGAGCATTATTTTCACTCCCAGACCATAAACCCCCACGTTTCCCTGTGTGGGGAACGGCCCTGGTGTGTTCCTGCATGCACTGGGGGCAGGCAGGGAACAGAGGACACCTGCATGGCACAGGGAGAGCTGGGGATGTTGTCACTTGGCTTCCTGGCTCAGTTCAGCTGCCAAGAGGAGAGGGCCTGTGGTGCTTCCTTCCAGATAATGTGAATCCAGCTGGGACAGGCTGTACAGAGCAGTAATTAGGAAAGATGCTGGTAATGAACAGGCTGTGATTCACTGCACCTTTGGAATCAAATCTCCCTGTGCATGGCCATGGTTTGTAGGCACTGAGCCCTCAGAGAGCAGAAGGAAACGTGCATCCCTGATCTGGAGCCTGGGAGCTGCTGCCATTTTCCCTCTGTGTGATGCTCCCCCTGGTACCAACCTGTGCAGCTGCCCAGGATGGAGCCACAGGGCTGGGATGATTTCCAGCTCCTCACCCAGCAGTGGGTACAGGTTAACCCCGTGCCTCACGGCAAGGAGTGACACACAACCTGAGACAGCCTGGAGGGGGCCAGGTGGATCTGGAGCTGACACATTTTGCTCCCAGTCTGGAGATCTGCAGTCAGTCTCCAGTGCTTAATGGGAATTCACAGCACGAGCTCGCAGAAGACACCTCTCTGCCCTCTGCATCACATTCCCTTCCCCACATGGAAAAATGGATAAACTTTCTGCCTGATCCTTCTGAACTGCTGTCCTTTGGGCACTGTGCTCTCAACCACAGCATGACTGAATATCCTGAAATGATGATCCTGAATATCCCCCAAAGATGATCCAGTCTCACCCCTGGCCCTGCACAGACACCCCAACAATCCCACCTTGTGCCTGAGCATTGTCCAAGCACTCCTGGAGCTCTGGCAGCCCCGGGGCTCTGCCCATTCCCTGGGGAGCCTGGGCAGTGCCTCTGGGGGAAGAGCCTTTCCCAAAATCCAGCCTGACCTGCCCTGGCCCAGCTCCAGCCATTCCCTGTCCCAGAGATTGGAGCTGCCCCTCGGGAGGAGCTGCAGCCCCCCCTGAGCTCTGCCCTCAGTCTCCTTCTCCAGCTGAACAATCCAAGTGCCCTCAGCTGCTCCTCAGACCCTTCCCTGTGCCCATGTCCTTCCTTTGGGCACCCTCCAACAGCTTTAGATCCTTCTGATATTGTGGTTGCCCCCAGGACTCATGCTGAGGCCCCACCAGGGCAGAGAAGAGCAAACCCCTCCCTCCCTTAGTGCAAGACCCCGATCCCAGCAGCATTTTCCAGGCATTGCCAAAATCCAGGGACTCATGAAGCACAGCACAGCCGCTGCATGGACAAGCACACTCCAGTTTATTTCTTACACCTCCCTGAAAAGGAAATCTGCTTGGAGGTGGGGGAGCTGTTCCCACATTTCAGACCTAGAACCTATCCTCCTTCTTCACTAGGTCTGATGCTGGGATGGCCCACACTGGGGGGAGGCTGAGAGGGAAGGAAAACATTCTGGAAATTCCACAGCAGAAATCTGAACGTGGCCACAAGCTGGAGAGAGAAATTCCATAAGCAGAGTGACAATTCCCACTGAGAACAGGACTTTCCTGCTTTTCAGCCTGCCTGCAGTGTGGAAGGGCTGGAATCAGGACTGTGGAGGCTCACCTGAGAAGATTTGCATGTCAAAACTCTCCTTTTCCCTACAGGACTGAAAGAATTGAGGGATAACTCGGGCTCTGCAGCCTTCCCCCAGCATGCAGGGTGCCATAGGCACTCAGCAGCAAGTGCCCTCTCTGCCAGCACATCATTAACACCCTGATCCACCAGCTCTGCCAAGGAAAGGGGCTCCAAGAGAGCTGCTCTCACTGTGTGACTTTGGACTGATTGGCTGCTAAAAAAACAGGGTTTTGTAAAGATTTCTTCTTACATTAAAGATTAAATGGGGCTGAAGTTGTTCCTGTCTTAGTAGTGAAATGGTCTCTGAGGTCTGGACAGGACAAAACCAGCCCTTAACACCAATGTTATAAAAGGAAATGAGCTACAGCACGGGGAGGAATGGTTCACAGGAGCTGAAACACCCTGGCAGTGTGGAATAGAAGGTGATTTCCAGGCACAGCTCCATGGGGATGGACTATTTCAGCTTCACTCAGCAGCACTGCCTTGTCACCAGCACCAGTCTGCCACCTCTGGGAGGGGAAAGGTCCTCATGATGCCACTCATTCAGGACTCTGGTCCAAGTGACTTGAAAAGATGGACCTGCACCTGGAATCATAACATCACCTCAAAATCTGTCACTTCTGATTGCGTGGGTGACAAAAATCTATTTAGTTCAAGGGGAGCCTGGACAGGTTCTTAGGAGAAAATAAATATACTGAGGGTAAGCTTAAATCTGTGCAAGCCACAGGTGATGGGGCTGAAACATCTTGAGAGCAGCAGAGAACCTGAGGAAGTTCCCACGTGCTTCCCCAGACATTTTCTGTCAGCCAGGGCTGGCTGGATGCTGTGGCTGACCCAGCACCCCCAGGATGATTCTGCATTCCCAGGACAAGGCTGTGCATCCTTTACCCCAAGGTCCATCCCAGCTGCACATGAACTACCATCCTGCTGCAAACCACTCATCTAGGGCCTGTTTCAGGCAAGAGGTTTCTCTACACTGCAAATAGTTAAGACTTTCAATGCTGGAAGAAGTTCTTTACCTTTGGCTCTCTGTCAAAACAAGAATCTTACTGCAAGTGCCACCACAAATTCAGGGAAGCATTTGTATTTGTCACAGCCTCAAATATCTATTGCCAGACAGAATAAAAATGGATGTGAAATTTTATTCACACTGACAATGCTAAAATTAAAATGAACAGACCAGACTGCCTCCAGCTCCGGCATCTCCAGCACAGGAAGGATGTGGAGCTGCTGGGAGAGGAGCCCATGGAGATGCTCCAAGGGCTGGAGCCCCTCTGGAGCCAGGCTGGGAGAGCTGGGGGTGCTCCCCTGGAGAGGAGAAGCTCCAGGGAGAGCTCAGAGCCCCTTCCAGGGCCTAAAGGGGCTCCAGGAGAGCTGGAGAGGGACTGGGGACAAGGGGTGGAGGGACAGGACACAGGGAATGGCTCCCACTGCCAGAGGGCAGGGATGGATGGGATATATTTGTAGGAATTGTTCTCTGTGAGGGTGGGCAGGCCCTGGCACAGGGTGCCCAGAGCAGCTGTGGCTGCCCCTGGATCCCTGGCAGTGCCCAAGGGCAGGCTGGATGGGGCTTGGAGCAGCTGGGACAGTGGAAGGTGTCCCTGCCCATGGTAGGGGTGGGATGAGATGAACTTTAAGGCCCTTCCCACTCAAAGCAGTGTGTGATTCTGTGATAAATCAGTGTGTTCTCTAATCTACAAAAGCAAATGATCAGTGACATATGGGTTTATTACAACAAGACCCCTAAGGAGGGGACTTTCCTGTGATATTGTGACAATTCAGTTTCCAGGCTCACAGGCAGCACCTGCAGCTTGGCCCCTGCTCCCCCACCATGAGCTCTCACCTCCCTGCTCCCTCCTGGATCAGAGCCCTTCCTGCTTCCCTACTGCAGCTTTTGCCCTGTTTGCTGGCCCAGCAGCACTGAAGTTACAGCTCCAGAGCCCATTCCAGCTTCCTTCTCCAGCTGCTCCTGCCTGCTCCTCTCTGCTTGTGGGGAAGGGGTTGATTTTCTCTCTGCACCTCACAAATCTCCCCCAGCCCCCTCCTTGCTGCTCCATGGGAAACCAAATTCTATAACTTCAAGTCTTTTAATTGCCTGAAAGAATAAAACCAGGAGCAATATTGCCAAACCTGCATTTAGTTTGAATTTTGCTGTATCTATACAGGGCTGATGAAAGGGTTCTTGAGGGTGAGTGTGCTGATTTTTCTTAATTATACCAAGTGGCCTAAAAAGAGGGATTATCTCTCCCTGAGAATCTTGCCTCTATAATGGCAAAACATACTGGAATATCTGCCCACCACAGCGAGAGGGAGGAAAAGCCTTATCTCCCAGCACTGACAGCCTGGGAATCAGAAATGTAAAATATGTAAATCAGAATGTAAAAAAGATATAAAAGTGCACCCCAGCAGCCACAGGGACTGAGCACAGTCCTCACCTTGAGAGCAAACGTGGCTCAGCAGCATCACCATGGAAGAAAACACAAAGCTTCAAATGAAAGTGATTGAAATAAATTAAATCAAGGAAAAAAGCAGTAATTAATAGAAATAATGTTCTTGTTATGCTGCCTTGATCATTAAGTATATTTTAAATGCAAATTGCTGAAGAACATCAGCAGATGTGTGGTGTGTTTAAGAGCAAACATTCAGCCCTGGTTTTCTAAAGAAGCTGCTGCTTCTGACATTAATCTCAGGTCTGATGAAATAATATTGAGTTTTCATTAAGGGTAATTAATGATAACAAAGCTCTTCCTAGAAAAAAAAATCTATTGGCAGCCAAATCTACAACTTTTATAGAGTAAAACTCTAAAATTGCTATTAAGAGCAGCAGGGACTCAGGTTATGGTGTTCTCCGAGATGAAGCATCACAGACAGCTACAGGGTCCCTTCCAAAGCTCCAAAACCTGTGTACACACCTTTCCTTGAGAAATGCCAATGTAAAATATTCCTTAGAGAATATCAGTGTTTCTAGCACTTTTCAATTTTCAAGAAAAACAAAGGAAGGGAGGATTAAAATGCTTAAATGACACTGAGTGGAGAGTATCAGCTTCTTTCTCTGGTCTCAGGCAGAGAGGGAAAAGCAGAATTCCCCCCACAAAACCCCCATGTCTGCAGTTTATCTAAGGAACAGCTTCCAGCAGGAGTGGTGGCACATGAAACCCCCACACAGGCACTTCCTCCAGAGCCCAGAGAGGTTTGTGCTGACAGCTCAGAATCCCTCACTGCTCACAAAAAGAACTACCTTGATTTCCTGGCTGTGCTTGACTCCAGACTAAGCAGAACATTTCTTTTCCCTCCCACAGACTCTCACACAGCAGTTCCTCTGAGCTGCTTGGGAGCAGTGGGAGCAGCAGTTGCAGTTGCACTCCCCAGGAAGCAGGAGAGAAGGACAGAAGGACAGAAGGCTCAAATCCCTCCCTGGAGCAGCAGCTCAGGTGTGCTGCACCTGTGCCAAGGCAGTGCAGGTGGCTTTACTGACTCACTGAAGGTTTCCCAGCTGAAACAGGTACCAACAGCTACAGGGAAATAAATGCTTTGCAATGAGAAATGGTATTGCCTCCCTAAGCCTTTGTACAGAACTGCTTCAGGAATGTGGCAGGCAATACCAAGGCAGGATTTTCCCCACACAGGCATTTTTTTTCCCAGTAAATAATCCTGCATTTGCTCCCCTGGAAGCACTGTTTTTTCCACAGGGCTTTAATCCTCCTGCAGCTCCTGAGAGCTGAGCAGTGCCAATGTCCTGAAGGGTGACAGGGGCTTCTTACATTTGCAACTACTCAGGTAATTCCAGGACATCCCTGTGGCTCAAGGCAGCTCAGGAGGGGTTGGGATACCTGGCAGGAGAGTTTCTGTGCCGATGCGGTGCCTCGCGATCTGCAAATCCCCTTCGCTGTCAGATCCTTCATCCTCCTGGATTTCTATGTCAGAGTCATCATTACCTGGTTAAAAACAAAGCCAGCTGATTAATATCACCCACAGCAAGCCCCAGCCCAGAGCAGCAGTTGGATACAGGAGATTGCAGCAGTTCTACCTTTGCTCAAGCCCAAGAGGAATTGAGAATTCCTGCAGAGAGCACTGGCTCTGCAGGGGAGCCCAGGGAATGGCCAATACCCACATCCCGAGGAGAAATCCTTCAGCATGGGAGAGCCAAAGCAGCACTCACTGGAAACAAGAGCCTTGGGACAATCCCAGGCTGTGGCATAAAGGTGCTGTTTAAATGTCCCCTCTGGGCATGAAGAGAAGGTGCTACTTCAGCAAGTGACTGAAAGAAAAAACTCTTTGAAAAGCATTTGGGAAGTGTGTGTTTATTAGTCTGGTTTTACCCTGACACCAGCAATGTCAAAACACATCTCCTTGGACTTTTTGCCTTTCATTTAATTCTACATAAGCATAGTTCCACATCCCCAGATAAAGGAATGCAGCTCCAGCCAAACCCAAGATGCTGGAGAGACAGAGAAGCTTCCAAAGACCAGGAACTTCTTCAGATATTTTCATCATCTGCCCTTGTTTCCTTCTCCCCATCCAAAGCAGATGGGAGGACCCAGCACAGCAACATTTGCTGCTGATTATTTAGAGAAAATAGGCAATTCTTTCCCAGGTACATTTAATTACACACATGTCCAAACTGAAAATGGAAATAACTACTTTAATTAGGATTAGTAATGAGCTGACACATCTTGGCAGTATTTAATTATCTGACAATATACAAATATTACATGTTTTTCCATCCTCTTTTTCACTGAATATTAAGTTAATGAGAAAATAATAATGGCAAGGGAAGTGTCTGCCAGCCTGGTAAGATTACAAGGCTCCAGCAGAGTTAGCTACAATTTGTATTTGCACTTTCTTCTTTGGCAGGTGAGGGAATCACTCACTGCTGTGTGACCTGGATGCTGCTTCTGTTTGCCTGGCATTTAGGAAACTGAGGTTTTGTTCAGCCTGGCATGGGCAAACTCCTTGGGAGGAGCCACGTGGAGCTTACAGAAAGGATTCAAGTTTGTGCTCAATATATTAAAGAATGAATTTATCACAGCTGTGATGGCTCTTACTGCTACTAAAATGCCCTCATTCTTATTTTGTGGGTTTTTTCCTTCTCACTTGGTTATTTATTTTATTTTTAGCAGCAATTTCTCTCTTTCAGGCTTTGTCATTCCTGTTAGGCAGCAGCACTGGCAGGAGCTGAGGATGCTGCAGGGAGCCCACTGATTACTTGGCCAAAGCTTTCCCATTCCATGCTCATTTGTGCTTCCTGCTCCTGTCTGGGATCTCCTGAGCATGAGCTGCCAGCTGGGCAGGGTTGGGTGGGATTTGGGGAAGAAATTCTCCCCTGTGCCTTTAAAAAGCCTGGATTCAAGCCAAATGAGAATAAAAATGCATCACCTGAACTCCCAGCATGTCATGGAAAGGCCAGGCTTGGACGAGACCTCAAAGCCCATTTTGTTCCACCCCCTGCCATGGCCAGGGACACCTTCCACTGTCCCAGGCTGCTCCAAGCCCCATCCAGCCTGGCCTTGGGCACTGCCAGGGACCCAGGGGCAGCCACAGCTTCTCTGGGCACCCTGTGCCAGGGCCTGCCCACCCTGACAGGGAAGGATTTCTTCCCAATAACCACAGTCCAGCAGTCTTCCTGCTGAGTTGTGACTTTGAAATAAATCCTGTTATGGATCCATGGCAAGAGTTTGGGTTTTCCTTGAACAGCCTGGCTGGAATCCTGGAGCACAGAGCCCAGCTCGGAGCATCACTGCAGTGAACTCATGCCAGAGGCTCAGAGAAGTGACAGCTGCAAATTCAGCAATATCAAAATTCCTGCCTCCAAGCCTCCTGCTCTCTCTTGAAAAGACATGAAGCAGCTTTTTCACTCCCCAAAACCAAACACACTGCTGCAGTCCAGCCCAAGGGCTGCTATCTCCAAGCCCAGCTCTGCCCATGTACAGTCTGAGTGACCAGCTGAGCTGAACTGTGCTGACCTTAAATCCCAAGGACACAGAACCAGAGCAAAGTGCTAAAAAATTATCCAAATACACAAGAGAAAGAGAAACTGAGTATAGGCTTTTATCAGGATTAAATTAAACACCAGCCCAGCCCAGTGTGACCTGTCCTAGGCAGGGTTCCACACTCTACACCCTCTGTGCCCAGCTTTCACCAAAATATTCTTGGTATTCATAAGAAGTGACAGCTCAGAAAATTTCATTTAACAACATGCAAAAAGATGTACTGCCCTAGAGGAAGCCACTATCTCATTTGTGTGCCACTGCACAGACAACTACAATCAATTTTGTAGAGACAAGGAACGTTCCTTATGAAAAACCAGATTTTTCTCAGGATCAGCATAAAGCAATGAAGATAATCAGCCACAGCACTACAAATTGCCATGTGCTTGTACATGGAGTACAGAACCCACTGAATGGAGCTGGCTTATGAGATTTATATGGGTTTACATGAGGATTATTGAAATTCTCTCAACAGACTTATTTATTATTATTCAACAATCCATGTGCTCCAATTGAGGCCAAGCTGGCAGCTTCCAGAAGCTTCAGATGGAGGTTTTAAGCAGCTCTTGTATTTTTATTATGAAAAGGTAATCAGCAGAACTAGTCTGTAAATTGTGCTGAGCCCATCTTGCCACTGCTGTGATTACCTCTGCTGCACAGAAAACACTCCAAATATCAGCCTGAGAGAGGATATATTGGGATTTTAAACCCCACTTGCCTTTCATTCCAACATTTCTATTCCATAAATACAGGTTTCAGTCAACTAAATTAGTTTCCTTTAAAGCTGTCCAGCCACAAAAAATACACCCTGGTTCCACTGATCTCCAAAGGTGGGATTTTTGTTCCTGCTCCCACTGCTCCCAGAAAAAAAAGCCAGAGCTGATACCTGGACAGAAATACTACATTGAAATGATTTAATTTCTGGTAATTTGCAATGCTTGAAAGAAAAGCAACATGACTTAATAACTTAGCAGTGATCTCATTGCAGATTTGGTAGTTTGCATCAATATTCAAGTAAAGGTATCCAGCTGTAAAATAAGAAGTTACTGTGGTGAGGATAATGAGCTCAGTGGCCATTGTTTATTGATAAACTCTGGAATTAGCTGTAAGTGCTGTGCAGTGTGTCCAATTTCATCAGAAAATCACTGCCTTGCAAACACAGGCACTGGCTCCACAGCAATTACTGCACCCAGCAGGGGCTGGTTTTGGTGAGAAAACATCATGAGAATAATCAAATGGGCAACTGACTGACGTTCTCCCCCCCCTTAGTCCCCTGAATTATCAGGCTAGCCCAGAGATCTGAGGCTGTGAGGGGAGGAATATCAGGAGATGGCAAAGGTTTCCAAAAGAGGCTCTTAGCCCGAGATAGTTGGTGCAGCTCTCTTTATTCTGTGATGTCCATGTGGAGAGTGGGGCAAAAGAGGATGAACAGGAAATGTCAGGGGTCTATATAGGTTTTGGACAGGGTGGGCTTCCCTGGTTCTATGCCAACCCCGTTGGGGCAGGAAGGAGGGTCCAGGGTTATCTTGATCAGAGTCCCAGGGTCCCAGGGAAGGGGAAACAGGGTGCCCATGAGCTCACTGTAACAACTGACAGCCACTTGATCCCAAATGAAACCCAGTTAATAAACAGCATAAAATAAGGGAACAGCAAAACCCAAAGCGGGTGGGACTGGGGTTTTTGATGTGGTGAAGGAGACTGAAGGCCAGTGCCCAGTGAAAGCCTCAGCTCTGCTAAACTCATCCTATTGTCACACCAAACCCCCACCACCAGGCGCTGGATCAGCCTGCACACTCCTAAACCCACAGCTCTGCAGTCTGAAGGGAAAGAAAGGCTTGGATAGAAAAATACCCGGAGGGAAGGTCCTCTGTCCTTAGCACAAACTGAGATCTCATCCCATCTCTAAGAGAATTCAGCCAGGTACTGAGAGCTACTGAGCAAGGGCCAGATGTGAGTAACTCCTGGGAATTCCATGGAAAACTTGGATGTTCAGAGCTGTGCAGCCAAAACACACAGCAACAACAAGGTTGCAGAGGTAGCTCTAAGTGCACTTATTTACCTTGCATGGTCATTTTAAGGTCACAGAATTACGGAATAATTTGGGTTTCAAGGGACTTTATCCCAATCCAGCCCTGCCATGGGCAGGGACACCTCCCCTAACCCAGGCTGCTCCAAGTGCATCCAGCCTGGTCTATCTACAGATCTAAACTCCCAATTTATCAGTGAGGACGATTAACCACTGCCAGGGGAGCCAACAGGTGTCAGCCATTTGAAGTAATTTAAATTAAATCAGGATGACAAGCTCCACTTAAACTGGGATTTGGAGTTTTAGCAGGACTGAGCAGTTAGGTTATTTTTGGGCCTATTTGATAAAGAGGTCATATTTGGTGACCAGAACTATTTCTAACAGTCTTACAAGCCAAAAACCCATCCAAGCACTATTAAATTAGGTAATGAATTTGCAATTACCCAACAAGCACCACACAAAGCTCCTGTGGACCAGTTCCAAGTGTCTCTGAAGAAGATGGATGGCCCAGGCACCAGTAAAATCATCCAGGAGTCATCCCTCCAATCCCACAGCTGCTGCAATGGGGCTTTTTTGTCTGCTGGCAGATTTTAAAACAAGAGCTCTGGAGCAGAAAGGGTGCACCCAGGAGCATCAATTAAATCCTGTGGTTAATTGCTGAACTAGATTCAAGTAGTGCAGATTTCCAAATGCTGGGGGGAATGAATGTTTATTCATGCTACAGACCAAGCAAGACGATGCAGGATGGACTGACTGAAGCAGCACAACAGAAAGTGGTAGAGTCAATGAAAATTTCAGTTCTACAGCAAATACTTCTGCGTATTTAAATTAATCCTGGTCACAGCATTGGCCAAAAGAAATAAACAAAATATCTTTAAAAATCCAAAGCGTTTCTATTTGATACTTTCAAAACAAAATATTTTACTTTTTAAAAATATAGGTCATATATATTCCTAAAAGAAAGGTGGAGAGAGACTTTGGACAAGGGCCTGGAGTGCCAGGATAACAGGGAATGGCTTCCCACTGCCAGAGGGCAGGGATGGATGGGATTTAAGAAGGAATTGTTCCCTGGCAGGGTGGGCAGCCCTGGCACAGGGTGCCCAGAGCAGCTGTGGCTGCCCCTGGATCCCTGGCAGTGCCCAAGGCCAGGCTGGACAGGGCTTGGAGCAGCCTGGGACAGTGGGAGGTGTCCCTGCCATGGCAGGGGTGGCACTGGATGGGCTTTAAGGTCCCTTCCAGCTCAAACCACTCTTGGATTCTGTGATTCTGCACTGTCTTCTTTTAAACTGATAAGAAGTTACTGAAGAATTTGAGAAAATGCATTATAAATCGTGTGTAAAGAAAAAGAAAGACCTGTAAATGCAATAAGCTGAAGAGGCTGAAAAAATATTTCAGTCTAGAAACATCCCAAGTTGTTCCTTTTTACTCAACAACATTTTTGCAATTTTGGATAAACCTGAGGAAATAAATGGAATTTCTGCTGTGGTCAGTGACTTTCCCTGGCCTCTCCTCTCACACAATCCAGTACCAGAGCATCCCACACCTGACAGCTGAGCTAGCTCCAGCCTTCCTCCAAGCAGTGTCTGATTCACTGTTTTAAGTGTCACTTTGCCACTAACAATGAAACCAAACCCTGAGTTTCAGGCAATTGGATTTATTACATGGCACCAGTCCTGGATGTGGCACAGGGGCAGCAGATGTGTGAGAAACCCTGCCTGGATCAGCCTCTCTAAGAGCATCTTCTGCCAAGCAAAGATTAGAAAATAACCCAGCAACTTCCTCCCTGCTCAGCACAGAAGACATTTTTATATTGCTGCAAATACTTAATTATGTGTATTTTCATCAGGCAGATAATTCTCAGAGCCTGATCTGTAGCAAGAGTTCAAAATCTTTATGTTGTTTAAGAACAGTATTTCAGACAATTTAGTGTTGGTTTTTTTTTTTTTCAGTGCAGTGGTTTTATAGAGTTGCTCTGTCAGAGAGAAAAAAAAAAAAAAAGAACTAGACTGTTGATCAGTAACAGTAAACAGTTAAACAGTTTTGCCAGTTTTCTGTCAGTACCATAGCCATGGCATGGACTTTTTTTATTCTTAACGCAGATCTGCACAACTCAACCTCTGTCCCACAGCTCTCCTCTCCTTTATGAGAAACAGGATTTAGCCTTCTCAGTCTGAAACTCAGCTGAGAGCTGTCCAAAACTCCTGCAGTTTCATTGCAGAGAGAAATTAAGTGTTAATTTGGAACCCTTCTCACCAAATTAGCAGGAGATAAGGTCAGGGCATGCAGACAATGAGAGAGCTGATCAATGCTGTGGGTAGGTGAGGCTCACAGGGCAGAGAGAATGCTGTCATCAATTAATGGCAACGAATTTATCACCACCTGCCAGCCCACGCTGTTGGAAAGGCTTCATTAAGTGTTGTGCACTCCCAAAGGCACAGTGTTAACAGAGGGAGAGGCTGCCCTGTTCCTTTGTGGCACTGCCCCTGTGCCCCTCTGAGGAGGGAGGCACTGAACCTGTTCCTGCAGCTCCCTGCCCACCCCAGCATGGCAGGACCAGCCAGGGAGCCCTGGCACAGTGGGAGAAGCAGCCAGCCCTGCACTGAGCAGAGAAGGAGCTCGTCCCTCCATCTCCAGAACCTGCTCTGGCAGCAAGACCCAGGCAGAGCAGGGCCTGCTTCAACCACCCTGGTGTCTGCTGGCTTGAAGGCCCAGACAACAAAGTGCAAAGTTTCCAAACCAACTGAAGATGGAATACTACTTTGGATAAAACCACATTGCTTTGTGTGGGGGGCATTACTCAAAAATATTGAAGTTATTTAGCAGGGTCTGAGGTGACAGGACAAGGAGGGATGGTTTTAAACTGAAGGAAGGTCAATTTAGACAAGAAATTGGGAAGGAATTGTTCCCTGGGAGGGTGGACAGCCCTGGCACAGGGTGCCCAGAGCAGCTGTGGCTGTCCCTGGATCCCTGGCAGTGCCCAAGGCCAGGCTGGACAGGGCTTGGAGCAGCCTGGGACAGTGAAAGTTGTCCCTGCCCACAGCAGGGGCTGGAATGGGATGAGCTTTTAGCCCCCTTCCCACCCAAAGCAGTCTGGGATTCTATTAAATATTTTTCCCTCTAAAAACCTGCTTCAGGAAGATGTTTCTGATGGTGAAGTCCTTCTTTACTCTTCCCTGTCACTGGCTCCCTCCAGGGCACGTCCTCTCTCAGGAGCAAGCAGCACCCAAAATCCAAAAAGCTGAAAGGCTGAATCCTCAGACAGGCAGCACAGCATTTCCTCACCATGCTCACAGCAGGCCTGATAAAAGTTCTGCCAGATGCAGCTGCAGGTCCCTTGGGAATTGTGGGAATCCAGGGCTTCCCTCTGGCTGCCCTGGAGGGTCTGGGACCCTGGCAGGGGTCAGGAACCCCCCTGGACAGAGCCCCCAGAGACACTGTCTGTGATCTCTGTCCATGGAAAAGAGTTTTCAATCTTACAGGATGAATTACAAGCTCTGAGTGTTCAATATGAGTAATAATTAAGTGTGGCACGGGTGCAAAAGTAAAATTTTAGGATTCTAGGTGAGGGGTCCAAAGGGGACAAGATGGAGGAAATTGGGTGTGCCTTGTCCTTTTCCTCCTTCTTCATGCCCTCCATGTTTCACTGTGGTGTTGGCATTTTTCTGTTGGTTTAGGCTGGGGACACACTGTCCAACGTAGGTGACAGATATTGGCACGTTATTGTAAATCCAGCACAGGTAGTTTGTGGTATTTAATGTTTGTACCATCCCACTGAGGGCAGAGCCCCACACGCTGCCCTGCAGGACAGAGCTGCGGCAGGGCAGCAGAACATGTTAGAGATAAACAGAATAAACAACCTTGAAACCAGCACAGACCAATTATGGCTTCTGCTTTGGCAGCGGGGCAGAAAGACAGAGACTTTCTACAATCTCAGAATCATCAATAGCACAGATTCCAACACGGAATCCTCTCCCTCCCTCAGGTGATGCCTGTTCCTGGTGTGAGCTGCAGGATCAACCCTGGGGGAGGCTGGGCAGGCAAAGCTGCTCACAGGGGCTGAGCCCATTCTGCTGCTCTGCCTTTGTTTCCTCTTGTGCCAAATGTGCATTTTCCCCGTGCTGAGGATTAACACAGCTGCTCTGTAAACAAACTGTGCCATGGAAGACACCAACTCCTGCATTCTCAGCAAATCTCTTGGGTTTGAGTTGTTTAAAGGGCAGCATTTAATTAACAACGAGAGGAGGGGGTGGGGGGTCTGCTCTAAAGGGAGAGCCCAGGTTGTCAAGTGTGAACAGAGTGAGGATTTGGGGAACTTTACAACATTGTTTTAATTAACTTCTGTACTCCTGACTGGAAAACAGCCCCGGACAGCCAAATTTCCCGTCTCAGCTCCACCCCTGCAGAGTTTCACAGACAAAGGCAGGGTGGAGCTGACAGAGATGAGATGATTTGCCAAGGTGATGGGACAGGCAATAAATGAGCCTGCTCTGGAAAGCAGGATGCTGGTGCTCTTCTCACTAGAATAAATGCTAATTATGACAATTATGTACTTGAATTAAGATGTATTATGGTAATATTTGAGGTCATTAAAAGTAATAATCACATTCTTAGGTGGCAGTTAAATCAGTTACTAAAAGGCAAAGTTCATTTTATTTCAGAGATGGAAAGTGACAGAAAAGTTTTCCAGCTGAAAATCCACAGGACAAGGCAGGGCAGCAAATTTTCATATTATACCTTACACTGCCAATTACTGGTGACTGATGTCCACCTCCTGTTGAACATTTTTACCCCCAAAACTCTCAGACAGTAGGACTTGGACTTTTTCATGCAAATAAATCCTTGAAATAATTCCACATTCTTGTAATTTACGTTACAAACCCTGTATTTCAGTTGAAACTTCTTCACTCTTTACCTCATTGATATGAGATCAAAGACGGGCAGAAATCAGTGAATTTCCTCTTCCATTAGTTTACTTTAAAAATCTCAGTCACCAAACTGTGAAGTGCAACTTTTATGTCTTTACTCAATTTCAGCTTTTATGAACTCTCCCTCTGATCCTGAGAATTAACTTTCCTCCTAGTTTCTCGAAGTATCAAATAAAAATGCACAGACTGCAATATTAAATTCCCAGGGGTAGTTCATGATCAAGTTCTGGCTGGTGTTTAGCTCAAAATGAGCAGTATCTGGTTTGTGAGCTTTCTACAATCTCAAGAGGTCATTAATTCCTTTCTGATCCTAATTAAGAAGTGGTTCAGGAAAAAAAAAAAAAAAGAAACCCCAAATTTTAACTGCATTCCCATTTTGCAGGTACATTAAAATCAAACAAATGCAAGGAGGCAAACGTGGATCCTATTGAGAAGATTGATGACAGTAGAGAGGATTTTTAGCTGTGAGTTTTCATCTGGGAAAGTTCTGATGTGTCATAAAGAATCATTGTGAACACAGACCCAAATTGGGGCCAGAAAGGACACTCTGGTTTTGCAGGACACCCCAGCATGTGTGTGATGAGGCACAGACCAGCAGGACCACTCACCTCCATGAAGCATTTGGCTGAGAAGAATCCTCTGTCCAAATCTGCTCTTAAGGCAGCAACCCCCTGCTGCTGGGACCAGTCTGTGTCCCCAGCCAGCCCAGGCAGGGCTGGGAACAGTAAAATGAAGCTTAAACCTGCTCTGGGATTGCCCAGGATTCAGTGACTGACTGTGGCCATTCCTCAGCTCTGCAGGGGGAACATTCCCAGGGGAACATTCCACAGGAACATTTCCCGCAGGAACATTTCACTGCTGCCCTTTAAAATTGCCATTAATTCCACTTGTTCTGCCCCTGCCTGCTAACTCTGGCATCACCCCACATCCCCTTGGAAGTGGACACTTACACATGGAGTAGGCAGCACTTAGCAACTCCTCTGCTACTACAAGAGGTGAAGGAAATCCCACTTACCTCCACTCTTCAGCAGGTGCTGCTCCTCCTCCTTCAGCCTGTTCTGGATCAGACGTAGCATGTTGGCTGCTTCCTGCAAGAGGGGGAAAGAGATGCCTTGGAAAAGCTGCCACAGGGAGAATGGGACTAGAAACTGTCATAAAACTTCCTGTTTTATGGAAAAACAGGTCTGATCTGAAACATGGAGCTCTGGCTTACTTTGTGAGGGCCAGGATGTAAAGCCAGGTCAACCAGTGCACTGAAATTCAACCTTACACCCCCACTGGGTAAAACAGCACTTATCCCATGGAAAATTAAGTTTATTGTCTTCATGCCAAAGAACATGACTGGTGTTGCTTTGAAAAGCAGATTTGGTAGTTGTTTTCAGCCAACAGTCACCAGAACTGATTTGTGAAATGACTGCACTTCCTAACACGTATCCAAACCAGAAAGAATCCACACCTTCCCAAGCTCCAACAAAACTGGAGCAAAGAACCCTATCAATGAGCTGGAAAGGTACAGCCATTATTTATTATACCACTCTGGTGCAAATGAAGGTCAGTGACACTAAAAAGTCCCAGAATGGGACCTTTCTAGTCCATTTTTAATAACATTTAGTTTAAATTTGGGTAATGCTAATGGTGAAGAGCAAATTAAACATGATAGAGTAGGTAAGATATGAATGCACATAATCAGGCATAGCCAGAACCCACAAGAACAGGTGGCAACAGCTGATAGAAGATTTAGCCACAAGTTTTGCTAATTTTAGTCTCTTCAATTCCAGTCAGGCAGAGGAAAGTTAATTAATTGTGGACTGAAATAAGATTTTTCTGACCTTTGATTTTTCTATGCAAAATATGATTATAATTGAAAGCACCAGTTGCTCTGATGTGATCAGACCTCCACACTTACAGTGCACTTGTGGGAAGGAAATGTGCACTCAGCTGGAATATCCAGGGGACAGAGGGAAGAAAGTAGGAAGAGCATGAAATGTGGAGTGGAGCACAAGCTGTTGACACTTTCATGTGGAAATGTGTTTCCATAAGTATGGAAGCTGAGAAAGGAACCTCCAAAGCCCACCCAGCACATGAGGAAGTTGCTGGAAATTCAGGCCTGGGGGCAGACTGGAATGGTTCAACAAAACTGGGCATAAATAACTGTTTACTGTTACTGGGAATTGAAACTGATGCTGGAAAAACTTGCAGGGAAGATGTTTCCAAGTGGAACTGATGTGTCACCTGCAGCTGGTGAGAAACACAGCTCAGTGCCTCTCTCAAGGAAATAAATCCTGATCCAAAAATCTGCTTTGGACAGTCACACAAACTGTCTGCTCTACAAACTCTCAGTGCTGGCAGAAACAGGAATATTGTTAATGGATTCTTGGGACCAAAGGAAGAACCCTGAGAAACTGAGGTATGACAGTGTCCAGGGGGATAAAGCAGAAAGGTCAGGATGCCAAATCCCATGGAATGAGACTGCAGCAGCAACTGGCATCAACAGGACCACTGCAATCTCCAAACTGATGGGTGTGTTCTGCAGGGAAAAGCTAATTCCTGCAGAAACAAGGCAGGGAAAGACACAAGCATGTAACTCATGTAGACTCAGAACCTTTGAAATACTCTGTGGAGGAAATTGCTCGTCTTTATGATTTCCTTCTTCATGATTAACACTCTCCACCCCCTCAGTGCCATCAAAGCCTTTTAAAAATAATGAAAATTGAAATGTGTGTGGACCTGAGGCAACTCAAGCTAACAGTGTTTCTTTTGGTCAGTCCAAGGCCTCCCTCTGCATCAGTAAGTTGCAATATTTCCTCACTGAGCCTCACAATTGCTGTCTTATTTTCCCTTACCTCTTCCTCACAGCCAGCCCTAAGGCTTAAATATGGCCAGTGATTTAAATAAGCCCCTGCTCTGTCCCTAGGACAAATGAATACATGAGGAGTCACCTCCACCTGAATCCCAACCCCACTGGCTGCTGCAACCCACACAGTGCATACATATGGCAAAGAAAGGAAAAACCAGGACAAAAAGAAAAGGGCATTTCCCAAATGTCATGGAGACAAATTCATAAGCCAGGAAGCACGTTTAGAATGTTCACACAGCAGTGATATAATCAGCACAGACATAATCACTGCCTGGCACTGCAATTCAGGCACACACCACGACAGCTGAAGGTGGCAATTCCAATTTAGACAAATAAGCAGCTCCCCTGCCCTGCCTCCCTGCTCCCTCCCTTCTCCCACTCTCCAGCTCTGAGAAAAGCATTTGTGCAGTGACACAAAAGGAACCTGTTGTGAACTAACCCAGCAAAACAAAATTAAGGCAGGCAAGTTCTCCAGCTCAGCTCAGCATGTGCCTGCCCAAGGTCCTGACTGGAGGATGGGATGCTGTACCTGTGGGGGAAACAGCAGGGTAAGGAAGATGGGGTTTATGAACTTAAACTGTGAGAGAAATGAAGGCTAAAAGAATGTTTGCCCATACAAATGAGCCACTTTTCCCCTTCCTCCAGCCTTTCACCTGTGCTGCTGCCTGCAGCTCAGCTGATCTCGTTGCAAGCCAGCCCAGTCACTTCACTGGCAGGAGAAATGTAGTTTTTCTGCTGGCTTAGGTTTCTGAATAACTTGATGCACAGCTGGTCCAATGCCACTGTCAGCCCAAGGGACCTGCTGAGCCTGTGCACCCTCCCTTCCAAAGCAGCCCCTGGCTCCATCCCCACCACATCCTGCAGAAGCTCATCAAAAACTGCAGCAACAGAAAATGTTTTAAAAGGGCAGCTCCAAATCAGTCAGAGCCAGGAGAGCATCAGTGTACTGCTGGTTACTGCCCTTAGCAAGTGACATCCTCAAAGAGGGGGCAGAAGGGATCTAGAAAAAATCTAGAAAGTAAACAGAATTTATCAATTAATGTTTTAAAGCTTTTGCCTGCCTGCAATCATCAAAGCTGCGTTTTTGGGCCTGAGCAGCTGCCACCTTCCATGGTGACACCTTAGCAGATGTGATTTATGGCAGCCCAGCCAAGCCCAGCCTGTGCTGATCAGAGCTGTGTTTCTGTTTGAGGCTGTGTGTGATCCAGGCTCCAGAGCTGTGGCAGGGCACGGGAGCTGGGGGTGATGGACAGGAACACTGCAGGTGCTCCTGGAACACGGGGGTTGTACCAGGGCCAGAGCTGCTCAAGTGTCACATTTCCCTGCAGTGACAGGGTGACAGCTCCACGAAAACAGAGGTGTGTCCCTGTGCTCATCACAGGGAACAGCCTGAGTGCCTTGGGATGCTGGGTAGCAGGGAGCCACTATTCAACCCCCTGTTCAGTCTCTGCAGTAACCAAAGAGCAGGAGCTGCAGCAGGCAAACCCTGTCTGGATCATCCTCTGAATGTGAATTTTATCAAATGAAGTGGCAGCTCGCACTGGGGAATCAGAGTGTCAGATCAACACAATGTATGTACCAATCAACACAAAATCCAAACAAACCTACCCCTTCAGAGACTCCTGGGCTTTCAGGGTACCAGGGATTACTGGGGCTGAAAATCCTGCTTTAGGGACAGACAGATGGAAATTCTCCTTCTCTGCCTCCATACATTATGCAGCTTCTCCTGGGTGTAAATCTGCCCAAAGGAGTAATTTTTGCCAATAGCTGATGGAATTGGGCAGCAAGGCAGGGCTGACACTGAGACCCCCTGAATAACCCTGACTCCAAGGGACCTTCTGAAGTCCCAGCCCAACCTCCTGCTCCAAGCAGGACCAGCAGTGGGATCAGATCCCAGCACTCAGGGCTGGAACTTCTTGGTTCCTAAAGATCTCCAAGGGAGAGACTGATCAACCTGCCTGGACACACTGTTCCACTGGCTGAGAGGCCAAAGGGTGCAGAAGTTTCCTCCCAGCAGGTCAGAATGACTTTTCACTGCTAATGCCCTGTCCCTGCTCTCAGCACAAGGGGGTCCTTACTCACCAGTGATGTCCCCACTCTCCATGCAGGCCCTTGGTGACACACAGAGCCCACACAGACCAGAGCAGCAGGAAATGCAGAGTCCTTCTGGTGACACACAAAGGCTTCTAAATCAAATAAGTTTCACCTATGTTTACAATCAACTGGGGTTTTTTCATGCCCATTTTCTGTTATTACAGAAATGTTACCTGCCCAGCATACAAGAGAAATATTTTTTGTTGGAATGACACAATTTGGAGTTGGAATGACACAATTCAGATACTCTGCATCTCAGTCTTCTTCAACTGGCAAAGCAAATGATTTTCCACTTGACACCTGACTGTGAAAGTCTTTGCAATAAATGGTGTCAGAATGTTATAATATGCTCTGATCTATTGCTCTGTGCACAAGTAAAACACTTTTGAGTTCCAGTGTGCAGGTTCTGGACTGGGAGGGGTGGTTGGGATGATTTTGCTTTCAAAGAGAGGCCATGGAGAACATCCCCCAGCAGGAGATCCACAGACAACTTGCTCTGCCACTGACTCAGTGGCTGCCTCAAGGTCAGTGATCCAGGATTTAGATAAGCCACATGACTGACCTGACTGCCAGTCCCTCATCCCTGTCCTTTATGATGTACCTGATGTTCCTGAGTTTTGGGTTAAGCCATAACATCCAGCTGGAATTCATGAGATATCATGAGACTGAAGACAACTCTGCCCCTGCAGATTGCAAAGCACCAAGTCTGACAGCTCAAAAGCAGGAAGAATAAAAATGATGCACTATTTGACCATTTAAAACAGTTCAGGTTTTCCTTTTTTTTTTTTTTTAGATTTTAGCTAACCTCAAGAGTTTTTATTGTTTTTTTTTTTAAACACCATCAAGATTTTTAATATAAAGAATTTGTGCCCTGCAGCCAGCTGGCAGACACAATTACCACTAAACAGAAAGGAAAGGGAAAGGAGTGGGTGAAACAGCAAGGGAATAAGCACAAAAGCACAGGACAACAACTGGAGCTCCCTGACATTCTGCATTTGGATCAAACTTCAATTTCTGCCTTAGCTATTCCTTTTGTTCTCAGACACTCTCCCAGTTCCAGAAAATCTCTGTCTAAGGTTTTCATCTTAGGAAGGGAAAACAATGTTTTCTTCTGTTTTTTTGTGGAATGATTTACAGCGCTCCCACTGCTCTGGAGCATCCTTGGAGGAAGGAAACCAATTTGCTGCTGGATTGAAGGGCTCAGCTCACCTTGACTTCACCTGGGCAGCTGCTCCCTGCTTGGAGACAGAACAAAGCACCTGAGATCAGCTCCTGCCACACAGCTGGTTTTGGTGAGAGTGGCCACTCTTTCAGCAGGAGGGAGACAAAGGATGAGGACCCTGATGAGAATGTGACAACTCTCAATGACAGGAAATCTGCCAAGGCCAGCTGGAAGGGAACTAAAGTTCATGGAAACAGGAGGTACCAACCCACCTGGAGCTGGTCTTTCAGAGCAGAGATGATGTTTCCTGGATGCTCCACTACTGTTAAACACCTCCCCTAAAATTCATATTCTGAATGGGAACATGGCTCTAGTTATGTTTGACCAGACCTGACTGCAGTGCTGTAGGGTTTGTTTCTTTTTATTCTGTTGAGGAATGGTGGGAGAGAGACAATGGGGCAGAAGAACCTTCACCATCAGGCTTGCTCAGCTGTGAAAAGGCTTTGAATGAGGTCTGGCAGGGAATGGTGGTGATGATGATGATGATGCTGACAAGAAACAGGGCACTGTGAACAGGCTCTGGAATGTTCCTTGTGAAGGCAAAACAAGTGGGAGCCCATCTCATGTGCCTGAACACAAGTGAGTCCATTGTAGGGAACAAAGAAGGAGGAATCAGAGTGTGCACAGCTGTAATCCCACAGGGATTGCAGAAATATGGTGTCTCCTAATAAATTGTGGCACACCAGCCCCAGTACTGACATTTACCAAAATAACCAATTAGACCTGTTAAATCACTACTAAAGGGCACTTGCATCAAGAGGAGTCATAATGACACCTCAGAAGTTCCTTGAAAGGTTCCTTTTTTCAAGGACAAATGTGTTAATTAATGGAGCATCTTTCATGCCAGCAAGAAAATCATGGGAAAAGCACAAATGCTTTCTAATGTGAGGCCAATGTTTCATCAAGGAAAGCTATCAGATTAAAAAAAAAAACCCTAGCATGGGTTTTCATAGAATCACAAAATCATTAAGGTTAGAAAATACTTCGGAGATCAAGGTTTTTTTTTTTTTTGCCAACCATGTCCCCAAGTGCCACATGCACTTGTTTTTTGACTCCTTCTAAGGATAGTGACCCACCACTGCATGTCCCCATGCCTCTCTGTGAAGAGATTTTCCCTGATATCCAAACTGAACCTCCCCTGGCACAGCTTGAGGCCATTTTCCTTCATCCTACTGCCAGCAATGATGACTTTGTTTTGGGGGAAAGTCTTTAGGAAGGAAAACCTCCATCAGGGATGTGTGGGAAGGGTGTCCAGCAGAGCCTTCACATAGGGTCACACGAGTACCAGAAGGCAGAGCCAGGAAAAGATGGGATTTTTGGGTGATTTACACCAATGCAGCTCTCAGTGACACCAGCTCAGGCTGCACAGAGCCAGACAGTGAAATGCATTCAAAACCAACCCACAGCAACTGTTTTATAATCAGTTAATCAGATTGGTTTAACATTTCTCACACACCTCTTCCTAAAGCTCTCAGAATTACTTGGCACGTCCTGACTTCATCCAGCTCCAGGCCTGCAATACCCATGGATGAAGTGGAGTTGGAAGGGAACAGCACACTCCATAACCTGGACATCAACACCTTCCCTCTGGGAACTCAACAGCAGATTATTCAGGGTGAGGAATGGCAGCTTGGTAATTGTTTGTTCTCTGTGGGATGTGTTTGCTGACCTGGGTCAGCTCATGGTCTGGGTGAACTCTTTTTGCCTCTCTCTAAACTTTCCCCTTGTATCCTCACACACTAAATGAGTAATTTACTCATTTAATCCAGTAATTGTCCTCTGGCACGATTCTGGAGTGACTTTTGATGTAATATAAAACCTTTCTGCAGGTTTTACTGTGCACAGTACATGTTTTCTATTGGAATGATCAAATAATACACAGCTGGCCCCAAGAGGCTGCAGAGCCTCTGTCCTTGGAGGCTTTGTGGACTGGACTGGATAAAGTCTGATGTCACAGCTGACCTTGCTTGGGACATAATGAATGTGCCAGTCAGTGACCAAGAAAGCAAGTTTAAAAGTGATTTAGTTGACTAGTTTTCTATTTAAAAAACCCCAAAAGACAACAAGCAAAACCCAGCTCAAAACTTTCCACCTCAAATACTTCTCTGCACTGCTGTGCTGTGCTGGTTTCCAGGCCAGGTTGGAGCGCCCTGGGCTGCTGAGGGTGTCCTTGCCCACAGTCCTGGATGAGCTTTAAGGTCCCTCCCAACCCAAACCGTTCTGTGATGTCAGAAATACTCCTGACCCATCCAGGAACCACAGGGCAGAGCCAAGGGAGCAGAACATCCAAGGAAACAGCACAGAGCTCTCTGCTGAGGATTTGTGTGAGTGCCCATGGCAGGGCACAGCTCAGGAAGACTGTGCAGACACAGGAGACAGAAGGATTGGGAAGGCACTGGGAGAGGCTGAGTGAGACCAAGGCAGGGCACAGGCCTTTAAATCATCTGCCAGCACTTAGAGAAATCTAAACAGAACTAAGGAAAGAAACTAAAAATGAGATCCAGACGAACATTTTCTGCCCAGAATTTTCCAGTCAAAATCCTTTCATACAGGAAGCTTCAAGTCAGCAATAACACAGACAAATTCATTACTACCTGAAATAACATGACAGAAGATGGACTTTATCCTGTGTATCAGATGTGTTCTGTATTCAGTATTACATAAAATGCAAATTCCTCCTAGTGACAACTCTCCATCTCTCCTATTTGCTTTAGTGGAAGGGATGAATTCTAATGACTCAGTAACAGCTCATTGAACATTCCCTTCATGGATTACATCTTTATTGTAGTGAGCCTACAAGTGATACTGTTTGGATGTGCAATTTATTTGAATTAATGTACAATTCTGGGGTCAGTTTGCAGTGCCTGAAGAAATCATCATCCAAATTAACACTGATTGCAAGCTGGGATGCACAGCAGTGTTTTGTTCAGCACCACAGAGCAGTCACTGCCTCATCCCTGCCAGACTCCAACTCCTGAATTATCTCTGCCTGTGGCACAAAGCTCAAGTGTTCGAGGGGGTCAGGACTGCTCATCCTTTTCAAGGAGAGTGTTTACCATATTAAAGGGCAGCTGTTGTTGGTGAACTTGAGGGTTCCAGGAACTGATAATGGACTCTGCCTTCTATTTTGAGATAATTACCTCAATACAGCCCCCATTTCTCACTGCAAGAGCATCTTCAAGATGGGGCTGATGAACACTTCAGTTTATTCCTGATCTCCCACCCAAATCAAGTGGCAGCACCATCAAGCCTCTCTCTAACTGTTGTCAGAGCCCAAGCACAGAAACCAGAGATGTGTTTTTTCTCCAGCTTGAAAACATTTGCACTCCTCCTTCCTGCTCCCCAGGACAATGCTCTACCTACTCCTAAAATGACAGGAATAAAACTATTTTTAAACATCTCCTTGAGGTGGGTTGGAGAAGGAAGTGCAGGTGAGTAATGACGCAGACAAACCTCTTTAGCAAGGGGGTGACAAGCACTGCTTCTAGGACTGCTCATCCGTCAGGCTCAGATTCTTTAACACAAAAGAGCAGGTAAATAATTTCTGGGCACCCAGCAATGGACAATACCAGCAGGTTTCACCCCACACATCCTGCTTCTCTGGTCTCCACAGCTCTGCTCTCCTCCATGGAATAGCAGGGACACAGGGAGCTCCACCCCAGTTTACTCTATGGATTAAGAAACTAGAGCTGGTTTAAACACCATGGTGGCTGGGCAGGAACTGTGATGCAGGATGAACTCTGGAGTTTCCCAGCAGAAGGTGGCCACCAGCAGGTATTTCCAGGGAATGTGGCACTGCCAAGGGGACTCAGACCCTGCTTTACAGGGCAGGCTCCTCCTCAGTCCTCTCACAGAAGGAACAAAGCCTGAGGAGGAGACTCAGACTCACAGCTCTCCAGGTCGGGAAATTTAAAAAAAACAGGGGAGTCTCACAATGTAGTGTCCTACAATGGAGGTTTCCATTGATTTTGGAACCACATCACGCTCAAGGTAAGTCCAAATGGGAATGGAACTGGATTTCCAACAAAATAAATATGATCCCAGCCCCCAGGCAGTTTGTCCTGGGATTTCTTACTTTCCTTGGTCCTGATGTTTGACCCTGCTGCAAAGCTGCTGAAATGCAGAGTTGGGCCTGTGGGTTACCCCAACGTCAGAATTCTCTCCAAAGGATCCCAGAGCTCTGGGAGGAGAAGGCAGGGACTGCACAGGGCAGTGACTGCCCCTGCCAGCCCATGCCAAGGCTGCTGCCAGGACATTTATCTCAGAGGGCCACCTTTCCCACGTGCACAGTGTTCCACATCTCACAGAACTCAGTGAGGAATTGTTCTCACACAGCCAGAACACTGAGAATTATCTTCCTATTTAAAGACTCAGACCTCAGTGTTTTGCACATGATCAGATTATGCATGTTTATGCAAATCAAAATGCCACTCTCACAGCTCTTTTTCCCCACTAAGTACCTGCAGCAGAGCATAAACCTCCCCAATTTCCTGTACATCATTTTAACACTATCTACTTATGTCATTTGGTGCAAAACGCCAAGCATCAGTCCTAAATTAAGAGTTATTTTAGCTTTTTTTCTTTCAACCTGTTTAAATGTTACTCAATGATTTAAATGTTGATCTCTGGGGAAAAATATAAATTGATCTTCTGGATCAGTGTTGTTTCAAGTAATCTGATTGTCTCCTATTCTGAGTGAATTTCAAGTGATTTCTGTTACATAATTCAGACATCTAAAGTCTTTGTGAATATTCAAAAGGAAAATGCAAGGAAGGCAGGAAGACCATAATATGAGCCACACATTTATTCATCTTCTTCCCAAATGAAGCTGGATAAAGAGAAGATTTAAAACCTACAAGGCAGCACTTTGGAATGCACTGGAGACTGTTCTTATGCATTGCTTCTTCTCCACTGGAGTCACTACACAAAAATTCAGTGAGAAAAGTTAAGAACTGAATTTATTTGAGATCAGATAGTTCTGATTTCTCTTTGTGACAGTCATCCATGGATTTCCAAGCCATGCTGTCAGGAGAGCTGGTACATCTAACCCTTCACAGAAACAGCTGCTGTCATGACAAACTCACCCTGGCTGCAAAACTCAGCAGATCCTCTCTGTGTTCCTTCCCTGAGTGCAGAGTATTTAATTTATAAAAGAATTAGCACAGATTTATAACAGCAGCAAGAAACAACCAGACTGAGCAACCTTTACAGGGGGTTCATATCCAACAACAGCATCAAGCCCGAGGTATAAGGAACCTCTTTACCCTTTAGGGGCTGCTGGAGGCAGAGTATTAATTTTTCCATTGCTCAGAAAAGCCTGTAAATGATTAGGGACTCAATAATTTCTTGTTTAATCTCTAGCTCTGTGATAAAATGAGCTCTGGAGTGTGTCAGACATGAAGAACTTGAAGCTGTGAGTCAAATGGCCCCAAATCTGGGATCCTAAGGCAAGTTTGTCACCCACCTGGCACATCAGATATCCAGATAATTCCTATGAAAACACAGATCTTTGAGCACTGAGAGTTGATCTGACTGAGATAATTGAACTGATCTCAATTGTTTGCACTTCCCAAAAAGTTCTCCCACAGCTTTAATGGGAGAGTGTATCAACAAAGCCCCAGGGGCAGGCAGGCATGACCTGCCTCAGGTGCAGTTGCCATGGTATTGGCAGGGGACTGCAGAATTTTACTTCAGTGGAATAAATGCACACAGAACCTTTTCATCTTCCCTCATGCACTCTCCACACGCCCTCCCCACCTTCTATCTCCAGCTTCTCCTTTCTGTGATCATCATTCCTCAGCCAATAATTTATTTTGTCCTTTCCTCCTATGCTCCACTGCCCCTTCTCGTTCTGTGCACTCCCTTCCCCCTGCTCTAATTTTTCAACATTTCTTCACTGGTTTCTGTGTCTCAGTGCACCAATACTGTTACCCTTGCACACTGAACAAAATGCCAAAATAGAAGCAACCAATAATTCAGCAGCCTGTGCTGACTTACATCTGATATTCCACACAGTCCAATGCTGGACCAGGAGTGCACTCCTGGCACCTGTAAAACGTTTAAAGCAGTCATAATTCAAATGCACATTAATTAGAAGATTAGAGACTGTAACCAGCTGCTTTTCATGTTAACCTTGTGCTGGCTATTGCAGCAAACAGCTGTCACAGTGGGAATGGTGAATTTAGTACTTAAGAGGGACAGTTCAGTGCAAAAAGCACAGAACCAAGGGGCACCTCAGAGTGGAGCAGAACTCTGATTTCCTATTTATTATTATGGGCTTATTCAGAAGCTCTGCTAAAAAGAGTTTAATGAAAAGGGCATTTTTGGGGAGGGAAGGTTGCAAAGGGTAGGTCATAACACAGCCTGTTTATTTGGAATTGCATGATTAATCATGAAGGACTGTTTACTGATAATCTGGAGACTTAATCATAGAATGGTTTGGCTTGGAAGGGATCTTAAAGCCCATCCCCTGGCATGTCCAGGGACTCCTTCCACCATCCCAGGCTGCTCCAAGCCCTGTCCAGCCTGGCCTTGGACATTTGCAGGGATCCAGGGACAGCCACAGCTGCTCTGGGCACCCTGTGCCAGGGCCTGCCCACCCTCACAGGGAACAATTCCTTCCCAATATCCCATCTAAACCTCTCCTCCTTCACTTTAAAGCCATTCCCCCTTGATCTATCTCTACACGCCCTTGGACACTCCATAATGATGAAAAGAAAAGCAGTTTAAGCAATCCCAAATCAAAGAGAAAAGACTGATTGGCTAAGAACATCCTCATCCCCATGTCCACCACTTCATGGCACTCCTCAGCTGAGATTACACACCAACAGCACAAAAACAGTCTGAAAATACCTTAGGAGAAAGCAGCTGAAGAGGAAAGTACTTCTGGGGTGTCCTCTGAGAAGCACAAGAAAGAATAAGTACATTCTCCCCAGGGAAAAGGCAAATGCTGAAGGAAATTGCCAAGTTATTCTGGCATTACGTAAGCTAATTCCAAAACCACCTTTTTGAACTGTATTAGCCTGTGCTGTCCTTTGAAAGAGAGGCATTCATTTATAATCCAGAGAGAATTTCAGCCCCCAAATCTGAAAAAACCCTGAAGATTGGGTTTTTTAGAACAGCCAAAGTTCTAATAGCTTCTGTGTCTAAAACACCCTAAACTATTTCATCTTATAAACAGGGTAAAAATGAATTAACTGTGCTGAATCTTTTTACAAAAGAGAAAAGTAAGACCCGATCTTTGAGGAGACACAGCTCACAAATCCCTACCTTGGCACAGAACTGCAGGAAGATGGATTAATTCCATGAACAGCACCAAGAAACAGAAGGAAAATAAAAGAGGTAACGGAGGCAAAGGAAACTGCAAAGACAAAAGGCCCTTGGTTAAAATTCCTTGGATCCATGAGTAAGTTGTGCATGACAGCTGTCAATAAGTGTGAGATACTCACTGGAAAGACAAGTTATGTGTGGACTTCTGCTTTCTCCAGGTGATAATGGCCAAATAATTGAGCATTTTTCATATATTTCAGCAGGCTCCTACATCAGACAGGCAGGTGCTCAGCAGAAATTACTTTATCACAAATAAGGGCTCAGCCTCAACACGAGCCTGTCAGTTCTTTTAACACAGATTTCTCAGCCCAGTGCCTGGCAGGAGCCTCCCACTGATCACACTCCAACCACTGCTCCCTGTGACTGACACAGGCAGGCAAAGCCTCAGGAAGCTCAGGACAACACCAGGAGCCACACGGGGCTGGACAATCACACCACAGAAAAAACACTTTAAAAATGTACACAACCACCAGCTCTGGAGGGGCTGGAATGCCTCAGCTGCTTAGTGGCACTAAATTAAAATCTTTAAATCACTGCTAATTAGGAGCTGCACTCTGGCCCAGGCTGGTGGCTGTGGATACCCAACCACTCTGAGTCCAACTGCAGCACAGATCAGGCTCATTATTCAGCAACAGCATCAGGCTCTCAATCAGAACAGAAACTCCTAAAAATGTGGATGAAATCCATGAGAGGGGCCCAGGAACCAGAGCTCAGAACAGCACAGGGAGTGCTGGATTAATCTAATTACTCTGCTGATGCTTTTTGCTGGCATGCTCTTTAGGAAATACACAACAATGATAAAAGAATTGCCTCATGCTGCTACTGCAGAAGTTAATTAAGATTTGTTTGGTGGAACAAAAGACAAATCAGGGTTGGGGAAAAAAATCAACATAATTTTCAGTGTTTCTGACAGCTGGAGTGAGTGTGTTTTAAAATAGATTAAATGTAATTATCCTTGTTATTTTTTCCTCTGTTGATGCTGAAAATGACACAAGATTATAAACTGTAGAACAACAAGCAAAGTATTGCTTTGGAGCAAAATGTTCTCTTTTTTTTAAAGCATGTAATAACCCACAGTTCTGCTTCACCATAAAGTAGCCAAAGTGTGGAAGTACCACCTGAAAAGCAGATCAAAACTGACAGAAGTGAGAGACACTTGTGTTCCAGGGTGGCCAGAGATTAACCCAAAATGGATTAAACAGTGCATCTCCTCACTGGTTTGGACGTGCACTAACAAGTCTCTTTGTTTAGTTGGGACCCAGATTAGAATCATAGAGTGATTTGGGTTGGAAGGGAACTTAAAGCTCATCCCATTCCATTCCCTGCCATGGGCAGGGACACCTTCCACTGTCCCAGGCTGCTCCAAGCTCCATCCAGCCTGGCCTTGGGCACTGCCAGGGATCCAGGGGCAGCCACAGCTGCTCTGGGCACCTGTGCCAGGGCCTCCCCACCCTCACAGAGAACAATTCCTTCCCAATATCCCATCCATCCCTGCCCTCTGGCAGGGGGAGCCATTCCCTGTGTGCTGTCCCTCCATCCCTTGTCCCCAGTCCCTCTCCAGCTCTCCTGGATCCCCGTTAGGCACTGGAGGCTGCTCTGAAGTTTCCCCAGAGCCTTCTCTTCTTCAGAGGAAATTCTTCACCCTCTTTCGGTCCCCAAGTCCTACTAATTGAATTTGAGAACTGACATCTCATAATAACTTCAAATCCCAGTTTGGACTCCAGCACTTCTGAATATTTGGCTTTAAGAGACACACACCCACCCACCTCTTCTCCTACCTAAGCAACAGCTTCCACAGCAAAGCACTCGTGGCTGCCTGAGTCACTGTACTCCTGCCCACAAAGAGATGGTCAGAGTCTCATCCTTTATATGTTCCAAGTATTTTTAGGTACAACTGATAGAAATGTGCAAAGCAAAACAACATCTTTTTGTCACCAGCTTTTATACTTTTTAATTCTGCGCTAGGCTGAAGCATTGTTCCCTGCTTATCCTAGGCAACCACAAGTCAAACCATATGGGTAGGGTCCCAGGAGTCTCAGAGAAATGAGAAACAAGGAAAATAAAGTGTACTCTCCATATTCTAGTCACAGCACATCTGTGAATGACAAAGGACTTTTTTCTGTCTTATTATCTTTAAGAAAAAAATTCCCCAAAGAGCTGAGCACCAACTCATTAACAAAGTTCTGCACTTGAATTCATAAACACTTTCAGGTAGCTCAGTTCAAAGCATTTCTCCTCTGGCTATGAAATCTCAGTGGCATTTGAACAGAAGGGATACATCAGATTTTAGACTGCAAGATTATTTGAATGCAGTCTTTTTTGAGTGGGGGGCAAGTATGGAACAGAGAGCTAGAAGTGACTTCAGATATGAGGTGAAAAAACTTGTACAGAGACAGTGCTTATGAAAAGAGAGGCTTGATGGGAAACTGGTTGACAGGGATTAACAAGTTGCCAAGTGCCCACATCAGCTTTGAAAAGATATTTTATCCCTCAAGCAAATAATGCAGCAAAATATTTGAGACTTCTCAACAGCATGGTTTTCTCTGTGTTCAAAAGGTGGTGGTGGTGGTGGAAGGAGGAAGCATTAATTAACAATGGGTTAATTGGCTGCACTATGAGGCCACAGCTCAAGTGCTCTGTCCAGTTGTGGGCCCCTCACAACAGAAAGGACATTGAGGGGCCGGAGTGGGTCCAGGGCAGAGAACTGGGAAGGGGCTGAAGCACAAGGAGAAGGGTCTGGAGAATTCCTGAGGGAGCTGGAGGGGCTCAGCCTGGAGAGAAGGAGGCTCAGGAGGAACCTGCTGGCTCTGCACAACTCCCTGACAGGGAGGGCAGCCAGGTGGGGGAGAGGCTCTGCTCCCAGGAACAGGGACAGGACAAAAGGGAATGGCCTCAAGCTGTGCCAGGGGAGGTGCAGGTTGGACATCAGGAGGAATTTCTTCATAGAAAGAGTTGTTAAAACACTGGAAGAGGCTGCCCAGGGAGTGGTACGGTCCCCATTCCTGGGGAAAGCCTGGATGTGGCACTCAGGGCTGTGGGCTGGTGGCAAGGTGGGGATGGGTGCCAGGTGGGACTCGATGGTCTCTGAGGTCTTTTCCAACCCCGTGCATGCTGTGATTCTGTAATTCCAGGTGCAGCACTCCCAGCAGCACTAAGATCCCAGGGGAGAGGGTTCACTCAAACGTGTTTTCAATGAAGAACAGAAGACAGACTGGGTAATGGCTGTTAAAGGATGACAATAAAACAAGAGGCTGCTGGAAACTGCAGGAAAGGCCAGCTGAAAGCATTGCAGTCCACTAAACCCCAAAGAAAAGTCTGGAACAAAAGAGGATACAGATGCAGATTATCCAGAAGGAGAATCACACTGAACTGACACAACTCAGCAAGTCAAGAGAAGGCAGAATTCTGCCAAACAAGACTGAAGTCTATGAGGGGGAAGATCCCAGCACATCTGATCTCCTCACTGTTGCTCTTGGCTGTTTCCACTGAAACTTTGAGGAGGCTGAAGAGCCTGGTGCTGAGAAACCCTTACACATCAGCAGACAATAGAAGTAAACACATCCATTGTATGTAACAAAAGGAAGATGAGAAATTTTGAAAACGTTCTTCAGGAACAAAACCCAGCAGCTGAAAATGAGTCAGGGGGACAGAGACTTGCAAGAGCCATCAGTGCACTGGTTTAACTTCATTAACTGAGAAGATGAAGCTGTGCTGTTGTGCTTGGCCAGAAGCAGCCACAGCCACTGGATTGTCCCTCACTCAATCAACTCCTGAGGTGCTGCTTTGGAAAAGGGGATTAAAACATTTTCTGTTGATCTGCAGGCTGTGCAGTCCTGCTGAGCATTTCCAAAGTGTCCTACCTCAAACATCTCCTGCTCTGTCCGTCGATGATCATCCAGGAGCTGCTCCATGTAGGTCAGATTTCGGAACTTTTCAAGGTAAGTGCTGTACTGCTTCTGCAGCTGCTCCTCAATCTTCTCATACTCATCCATGAAAGCAGGGCTGGGGAGAGCAAGCACAGAGAACTCAGTGAAATCTGCCCAGAGAAATTGTGGCTGCCCCATCCCTGGAAGAGCTCAAGGCCAGGTTTTATGTGGTTTGCAGCAACCTGGGACAGTGGAAGATGTCCCATGGCAGGGACTTGGAATGAGATTAGCTTTAAAGTGTTTTCCAACCCAAGCAATTCCGTGATTCTAGGAATCTATAAATATTGCTCTGTACATACAGAATTCTGAAATGCAATTTTGGTTGTGCAGCTGCCCTTCCATATCTACGAAACCAAAAAACCTCTTAATTTTAAGGTTTCACACTGCTTCAGAGAATAAAAGCCAAAGACACAGCCCCTCACTAAACAATCCTGGGAATTACATAAAGCAAAGAGATGGTTTTTGTGTACAACTCCCTTTTCCTTTCACACACAAAGGCAGCCTTTGGCCCCCTTAGAAGGCAATGTTAGATTATTTATCCTGCTGTTCCATAACTGCACAAACTTAGTGTGTAGCATGGCTGGAAAATCATCTACTTTGCTGGGGACTTACTTGCTACAGAAGTGTCCTGGGTCATTACAGGTTTAATTAGACAGTATGATGAAATGATGATGTCATTGCACCTGAGAGCAGACTGATGCACCCCAAAAAACACTGCTGCTGCTCAGAGCTTCACACCCACCCAATCCACGTCCTGCAGAGTGGTGCTGATAAAACAGGGATGTGAATCCAGGTCATTCCTTCTACCACTCCCTTGTCTAACAGCTCCTCTTTTTTAGTATTAGGTCAGATTGCAGATTGTATAAACCTGCAAGTTAATTAAGGGCTAGAAATCAACCCAAACTGTGAACCTGAACACTCCAGTATCCAAAGGGGCTTACAAGGAGGGAGAGGGACTCATCATCAGGAACTGCAGTGATAGACAGGGAGCAATGGGTTCAAACTGAACGAGGAGAGGTTTAGAGTGGATATTGTGAAGGAATTGTTCCCTGTGAGGGTGGGCAGGCCCTGGCACAGGTGCCCAGAGCAGCTGTGGCTGCCCCTGGATCCCTGGCAGTGCCCAAGGCCAGGCTGGATGGGGCTTGGAGCAGCCTGGGACGGTGGAAGGTGTCCCTGCCCATGGCAGGGGTGGCACTGGGTGGGCTTTACGGCCCCTTCCCACACAACCCAGTCGGGGATTCTGTGATTCTACAAATTTTCTGTCAGACTGTACCAATGCCCAGAGGATCTGATCCTAACAAGGGCTGCAGAAAGAATTGCTCAAATTGGTGGTAAATACCAGAAGCCTCTAGGAACAGAGGGACTGTTTGCACCAGTTCCATCCTCTCTGTTCACACTCCTTCCTGCAGTAGACAATCAGTTCATGATCTTTACCGAACACTCTGCAGAGTCTGCAGCCTCTTCTGGCTTCTTTCCAGTTCCAATTTTCGTTTTTCAATCTTGGCTTCCAAATTGGCTTCATCCAAAGCCACGTTATTCAACATGTCTTTGGTCTTTTGGACTTCTTCCTGGAAGAGAAGGATGGTGAACCATGGCTGGCACTGGCATAATTACATTTATCTTTCAGATGCTGAATATTGTTCTGGATAATCTCATCTGTGTTTACTCAAGTAGGCAATGAAAATTCAGAAGTTCTTTGTGGCCAGGATAATGAACTAACTGGACATTTATGAATGTAAAATACCTGATTTTTTTGCTGACATTCTTAAAGAAGGAAAAACCCCACAGCTGTAACTTTAGTTTTTCTCTCACTGAAGAAGCAGTAGAAGGCAGGAAGAAGCCTATCTTTTGGCATCATTAAGGTCTTTTTGGATTTTATCTTAATGGAATCATTCAGGTAGTTTCCAACCTTAATGATTCCATGATTCTCTCTGAATAAACAGATGAGCATTTCCTTGAGAAACAAGCATTTGTTTCTTGGTACTATTTTAGGGAATTTTAAGCCTCCATAATTTTTTCTTTTCTCTTCAATATACAAGTCAGTTTTATAAAGAACTTCCTGTATCTTCATCCTTTCCTAAATTTTATCAATTTTTTTTTCAAAATCTGGGAAGCATCTTGAACATTTCTACATGTGCTACAGGAACCAGGAGGGGAAGTGGGAATATTCCAATTGATTCAAATGAGCTGAGTACATCCAGTGTGCTCAGGCTCAAGAAACCAGGAGCATTTTGGAGGGAGAGGGAGAGAGGGAAAGGGAAAGGGAGGATTCCACTGCTGGAATTCCAGCTGTGAGTGTTGGTGCTGCTCAGCTCCAACAGGTCATTCCATGAACTGGGCCAGGATTAAGGAGCTCAGTGTGTGCCACTGCTGCTTGCCAGGAAGCCAATCTCTCTCTCATGGAGAAGAGTAAGAAGCTGGAGTAAGAAATGTACATTAACAACATTTAGTATTCACACAGGTTGTGAGCAGGTGCAAAACATAAGGGAAGATAGCCTGGAATCTCTCTTGGAATCTCTCTTGGTTATCCACTGACTGTTTAAACCTGGAACTCCACTCTTGTAATCAAACACTTGGACTGGATAAAGTTTGCAGTGAAATAACTGACAGGAATTTAATGTCTTGAGTCTAGCACTGGAGTTAATTAACTCCCTCCTCCCACAGTGCAGCTGAAGGCTCAGAAATTCAGGAACCCAGGCCCTGGAGCAAGGACAGTGCTGCCAAGTGCAGGACAGACAAGAAGTCCTTCACACCAAGCACCACAGGGATGCCCTGGCAGGATCCTCATTAGCACAGTGCCAGCTCCTCACTCAGCCCTTGGCCAGCTCAGCTGTCCTGCTTCCAGAGCCCAGCTCTTCTGGAACCTCTTCCCAACTCCAGAGGCACCAGCACTTCTGGAGTTACCCAGGTCCCTCCTTGCAGCCCTGGCTCTGCAGAGGTCACAGGGCTCACACAAGGTAGAGGGTGTAGATTTCTGTGCTGATTTGGGCAAATTTTATCCCTCCTGTAGAGCTTTTGGGGTGAAGCTCCTAACAAAGGCAGGGAATATGACTACAATGTGTTTTCCCCCACAAGAGGGGCTAAGAGCAGATCTTAGATGCATCAATTGCAGCTGCAGGTGATGGCTTTGGCACTCTTTACCCCAGGCTGTTGATAAAAAGAGCAAGTTTCTTCTTGCAGCAGAAAAATTATAATTTTGCAATCAATTAAACAACATTTTGCTTACCAGAACACTGTTAATGGCAATTTTCATCACCTTCTCAGCCTCATTTATCTCCAAAGGTCTGCCAAGAGATTCTGTCCTTGCTTCCTATGAAATAAAATGAACCAATATATTTAAACACTACACAAAAGAACTAATTTATGCAGAACTGAAGGTGATCAAGCAACAATGATAGGATCATCTGCATAATAAATGGGGTAGGATTTAGTGTTTATTCACCAAGGCTGAGATGATTTAGAGACCAGGAGATGATGAAAAAGTGAGTTGAGATTAGCAGGAGGGAGCAATTAAGGCATCTTTTCCAAATGAGGGGAGTGCTGTGTCTGACTGCAGCTATTCTTGAAGGCAGATTTTTGGCAACTGCTCTGGTTTTACATGTGGAGCAGGGCACAGAAGATTCCATCATCTGTACAACACAACCCATGAAAAGACCAGTGCAGGTAGAGGAGCACAGTGTCCCAAAAGTGTGGAGCTACAGGGACTACAAAGCCACCAAACAGTACCAGGCAGGTGGACACTGAGCACTGACCCTGCCAGAGCTCCAGGAGCCTTTGGACAGTGCTCCCAGGCACAGGCTGGGATTGTGGTGTGTCCTGTACTGACAGTGAATGATCCCTGTGGGTCCTTCCCACCCAGGATATTCCATGATTCCATGTGCCTGCCATGCCCATGTGAAAATTGCAAGCTGCAGATGTATGGGCATCTCTGCTTCTGATAACTGAGTCAGACTCCTCAAAAACCCCTCAGCGATCCTTGTTTAGATCCCAAAGGATTAAAAAACCTCCCCTCTCAGCAGATTTGGGGACACGTGAGCTTGGCTGTGCACTTGGCTAATTGATGCCTTAAACACTGACCTGGTCCTTAGATAAAAACTTCTGATTACTTGCTTGGCACTGGAAGGGAAGAGAGGGAATTCTGCAGCTCCATGTCCCTAAAACAATCTTGCATTGGCAAAACACTTGGTCACAGGTGGATAAAGATAGAGAAAGCATCTCTCTAGAAAATATCAGATTAAGAACCTAAAAACGTTTTGTATGCTTTGCCACAGGCTGTACCCAGCCCACTACAGGAGGAATTCTGGAAGCAGATCCAATAACTTTGCTAAGATGCCATGCCAGACTCTCCAGATTGCACAGCTCAGCTCCAGCAGAGCCTGCTCCCTTCCCTCCCTCCCTTCCCAGTCCAGGGAATTGCAGGGTGAACCCAACCTGGGAGTTCATCCAGCAAAACAATAAAAGCAGCTTTTTGTGCTGAGCTTATTCCTCTGCTGGATCAGGTGTCTGAGTAATCCCAGCACATGCTGCACAAAGGCTTATTTCCCTGGCATGAGAATAGAAGAACAAACATTCTGCTGGGGAGAGTGACAGCAGTTACATCTGTTGGTGGCAGTGACTGCTCACACCACCTGAAGTGCCCATGAACGTCATTCTAGCCACAGAGGAAAACAAACTCCAAAGCAGAAAGTTCATTTGGGCAAAAATAAGATACAAAATGTTTGTACAATACAAATTCCCAAATAATTTCACAGGTTTTGGAGGAGGGTGAGAAAGAATAATGTAGCTCAGTTGTTATTCTAGGAACATTTAACATTTCAGAAGCTCAGCAGAATCCCTGTTTATTTGTGAGGCCCTTGCCAGGTCCAGCCAGGTGTACACACTGCCCTGCCAACAGCACTGGGCTCAAGAGGGTCTGTGCCACACAGCCAACACACTGCAAACAAAACAGCAGAGGAATGGCAATTATTGTCCTTTCCACTTGCAAAGAGGTCAAAGGACCAGCAAGGACTGCAGTCTGTAACCAGAAACAACTTCCTCACCAGCTGCCCTCCAGCAGCCTGGTGAAACACCCCAAAACATGCACAGGGCACTGCAGCGGGGCAGGGCAGGGAGCTGATGGGTTTGGAGAAACTTCTGAGGATCTGCCCTTTGAGGTGGAATAATTGATGCAGGTTTAATGTCTTTCCTTCTTCTACCCTCTCTCTAACAGCCCTGAAGTTTCATGTACACACCACAGCCTTCCACAGAAATCCACCTCATTTTCTACAAGAAGATTCAGTCCTACAGCCACACCTGCCTGGAAAAATCTGTCAGGGAAATGCAGAGCAGTGGAAATGCTGAAATTTGTGTTTTCAGACTGTGGAATCAGGGTTAGTCTGGAAAAGGAGAAGTTCAGGGCTATTAACCCCTCACACCCCAATAGATGGAGAGGAGAATTCTCTGTACACACAGCTCATCCCTAAAACTTTGCCTTGGAATGGGCAGAATAACTTCACTGTTACAACAGAACCTCTAACCTAACTTTGACTCTCTGGAGTAGCAAGTCTAAGTGAAAGATATTAAATATTATAGAAAAATAGTCATATATAGTGGAAATATAATGGAAACATAAATATATGCTGTGTCTATCAAAACCACTGATATTTTTTTGTGGATGTCTCTCACAGCTTCCCTGGGTAACAGTCACTGAGCCATCTCCTGTTACCCTATGAACACTCTCAGAGAGGAAAGTTTTATCTTGAATATCTCTTTTCAAGAAGGATCCTTTGCAAATGCACTCACCACTTCCCTTACTGGGAGTCTCTCCCCAAGAGTTTCATTCCCAGTTAACAATGAAGAGCCACTATTGCAAAACCCATTCTGCAAATATACCCAGGGAAGCATTTTCAACTGGTAATGGATTTCCATTTTTATGGACCAGAAGTTGATAAAGCAGCTTCCAGTGTGCCTGAGGTATGGAAAAATGGATGCATTCTTCCTCTAAACTGCAGGAAGGAACCAAGACAAGTAATTAGGCATGACCAGCATGCAAGTCACTGATGATAAATGTGGTGTAATAACATGTTCTGATGTACTCAAGGTCTAGCAGAGGTTTCTAAACACATTTTTTGGTGGTAAGGAACAGCTTTTTTCCTAGCACACTGGTCTTGCTGTGGCTGCCCCATCCCTGTAAGTGCCAAGGACAGGCTGGATGGGACTTGGAGACACCTGGGATAGTGGAAGGTGTCCCTGCTCATGGCAGGGATGGAACTTGGTGATCCTTCAAGGTCCCTTCCAACCCCAACCATTCCATGATTCTGAGTTTTTGACCACAGGTTAAATCTTCCTTTGTTTTCCAGGACTTCTAAACCTGATGCACACAGAAATTTGTGCATTCCTCAGTGCCACTTCAACCTCAATCCAGGCAGCCCCACATCTCCTGCTCCCTGCAAACAGGGCCTTGGCAATTCCAGCTGTCCATGCAGGCCACAAAGCTCTCCTGCAGGAGTTTGTTGCTCAGGGAGTTCACTCACCCATGCCAGGATCACAATTGCCCAATCCAGGGGATGGATGGATATCCAGGCACTGGGATATCACAACAGGGAGGCTCATGAGGGACATTAATTGATTCCTCTGAAGGCATCTGACCCTTCCCAACAGCCATCTGCTGCCTCGAGACATTAAAGTCATGGCAAATGAGAATTTTGCTGCTTCCAAATGATCCTGCTTGGTTTCCAGCTCATCTCAGCAGTTTGCAAAGGGTGTCCACAAAGACACTGCCCTAATCAGCAATGCAGAGCCTCAATCAGTGCCCCAAACCCTCAGCTATTCCCAGCATGTAAAACCCATGTCACAAGGAGGTCTGGGAGAGAGAAGCAAGTGGAAAATGTAATTTTTTCAATGGATCAGAAAGAATCAGAAGTAACCTGCATGTGGTTCTGCTGAGGCAGGAAAGGGAACTTTAAAGCTTTCTGACAGGGATGAATTTACACTGCTCTGTTCCCTCCCTCACCCAGGTCCATCCAACTTCTGGCTCTGGAGTTGCTGCCACCGATTCACCCTCAGCTGACAAACTCCAGGATGTGCCTCCTGTGATCCTTCCACACCCTCAGAATCCTCACCTTTCATTTATCTGTGCAAGGTTTAGGGACAGACTGCATTGATAAAGCTTGGATCAGTCCTCAGGACTACAGGGGGTCACTTCATGGCTCCTTGGCCAGGAGGTGGCCTGGGCTGTCTCATCCAGACTGTGGGAAGATGACAAGGAACTTCTTGCTCCAGAGCAGAAGCTAAGCCTGTGAGTGAAATTCCAAATATAATCAGCTAGAAATGGCCTTGCATGGGCACTGCTGGTTGGTTTACAAAGGAACAAAGGGCAGGGTTGGAAGAGACCTGAAAGCTCACCTGATTCCAGCTCCCTGCCATGGGCAGGGACACCTTCCACTGGACATAACTGGTCCCCAAAATGCCAGGAGGAATGTGCCAACCACTATTTTACACCTGATGCCATTTTTTCAAGCTAAATACTCCTGGGAAGGTCATACAAAATGATTTCTGACTTAAATACATACACATAACTGCAGTTCTGGTTAAAGCTATCTAATATTGATTCAAGATTAATTTTGGCTTCCCAATTTGCAATTAGCCCTCTTCCTCAAAGTGAGAGGTTAAGCTTGGGTTAGAAGCAGGACTGTTTAAAAAAACTGAAGCAAACCAAGTAATTCTCCAGAGTTGTGGCGATTTCAAGTTACACATTTCCACTGGAAGTTCTATGTGTGGCAGTTCTGTAACCAAGGCCCAGGAAATGAGAGAAATTAATTTATCAGCCTCCCTCGGGCAATGGGAACAGAAGGAACATTTGGCAGGCGGAAAAATGCTTCCAACATTCAAAATAAAATGATTTTTTTGCAGTTAAGTTCCAAAGAGCAGGGAGTGATGCAGCCATCTCTGAAATCACATCTCCCTCTCCCCCCAGCAGCTGTGGTGGGAGGGGGAAGGAAGGGAGGAAAGGCTCTTTAATCCAAAAGCTGGGAATAAAGAGAACCAAATGAAATGTCCTTAGTGGCAAGGCTTGGTGCTGAGCTAACACTGCCTCAGTTCCACAGCTGGGTCTAAATGCCTTTGGCTCTCTGAAGAGTTTAACTCCAGCCTTTCCCAGCTGAGCTGGTAACAGGATTCTCAGTGCCTCCCATCACTTTGGGAAGAAGCTGGTGCTGTGGGCATCCATAACAATAACAGGGAGCAGTGCCCAGAATTTATCCTCCACAGAGTGACAAACACTTCACCTGGCTGTTAAAAGCTTTAATCTACCAAATTCAGCAATTCCTTTATTTACAGGAGTGGATACAGAGAATAAACACTTTGTTCAAGGGCACAGCTGGGATAAGTGCCAGGAGGAGCATTAGAACACAAATCCACTGTATTGTCCATCTTCAGCACAAGCTAAAAGCCTTGAAAGAAAATATTATTTTCATTTTTCTTCTGTTTTACAGGGCTTCCAGCTAATTAAGAGGCAAATAAAATGAAAACAAGCCTGAGAAGGTCAGAAATCTTTCTGCCTGCCAGCAGCACAGGGACAGTTTTCTTTTGGAATTTCTTTTTGCTCCATTATCTTCCCATGACCAATAATTCAGCAAGTCTGAGCAGGGCAGCTTCCTGACAAGCTCCTGCTAGTGTGGCCCAGGACCTCTGGCAGAAGCAGAGTGGGAGGCATTCAAGAGTTATAAACAGCCAGGAATTTTTTCTTTTGAATTTCCACTGTAGGATAATTCAAGAGAACCCTTCCTCAACTGGGGACAACTGCCCGTGAAAGTCTCATTGCTGCTTTATTTTGAGCTGAAGAATGATTTGGACCAGCTCATCACCCCTCCCTTTCCCCAAAGGTCAATCTGGCCATTTCCTCCACCTTGCCATGTTTTTAGGATACAGAGCACCACTGGCTTTTCCAACATCTTTTTCCATGTACAGAATGGCAGCTGTGCAGATCCCAGAAAAGTGAGTGCATAGGGAAGCAGTGCTGCATTTTGTCTGAGTGCTGACATTAATTTCCTAGCTACTTTTCTTGATTTGGGGTTTGACAGCCTTAATCACAGACTGGTATTTTCAACAGCTTCTTTCCTCCATTCATTTAGTACCGTGTAGGAAGACAGAGAAATAAATCCAAACAAAATCTCTCATCCCTATCTCAAATCCAAATCAACCCCATCTTCCCCATGCAAAAATCTCAACATGCCTGCTTACTCTTCTAAAGCTAACTAAATATTCTGAAAATTCAAATCACATAGCAATGAAATGCAGAGAAAGTGCCCCTGGGAGGAAAGGAAACAATAAAGATGAAGATGTATTTCTCCATGCACGGAATTTGCATGGAATTGGCTTTTCATTTAGGGATCTCATTGTGTGTTACCAAACTCATTCATCAGCTCCAGTAAATTCTACAAATCCCAGCTGCAATTCCTGTGCTCCAGGATTTGACCAGCAAGACTGGAAGCTGCAAATTACCTTCCAAATATAATGCTTAAATGTGTTTTTAAATAAAAATTCCATGTCTCCAGCACTGCCACAGGACACCAACAACCTGCACTGTACTCATCCACAGCTGGGCTAGAAACAACACAGCTTCCACAGAACTCAGTAATTATATTTGGGGTTTTCATCTGACAATCCAGCTTTGGGGGCTGTTTGGGATTTTTTATCCCACACAACTTAACAACACCATAGTCTGAATTCAGCAAACCCTGTAGGTTTTGCTTCTTCCTCTATTGTTAATGAAAAATTCTTTTTTAGCATTACAGATTAACTTGGGAAGTAGTTTAAATATACAGGAGAACTGTATATTCAGTCAGGGAATAAGGTATTTGCAAAGGCTTCAGAAAGGCACAGAACCACATCTCCAAGAAATCAGACCACAACTCTTCCCCAAAAATATGTACATACATTTACAGCACTCTCTACCTCCAATAAATCTATCAGAACCATTCCCCTAAATTCTTCTCTAGCTGATACTTGTTTTCATTCAGAAAGTAATTTATTTTAAAAAAGTGTTTCACGACTTGGAGCAATGAAATTTATCTAATGTATTAAGTTTTTCTACACAGTTTCTATACAAATTATGTACAAAAAGACTCCAACAAATAGGGTAAAAGTTGTGGAGCAAATTAGAGCTGACATCTCCAAATGAAATAATGAGTTTTACTTCACTTTTCCCCAGTGATCCTTCCCCAAAAGCTGTTCAGACTATGAAAACAGATCAAGTCAACCCATTAGTGCCAAATGCTGGCATTTCCTTTATGGTTCCTGGAAAATGAAGCCATCTTCACTTAGGATAGAAATAAGATTTATCATCAGCCTGTTGAAACTGAGGTACGAAGAGCTTTTATTTAAATATTTGGAAATGAATGGATTGGAAAAGAAAGAGAAAAGAGGTTCAGGGAACATAAAACTCCCATGGTTTCAAATTCCTTTAAACACTGTGACAGCTGTTGATGCAACAGGTTTCAGGAGATAAAATGGAATAAAAAACTAAACCACACTGCTACACTGCTCCCCTGCCCTTCAACAGCACAAACCCTCTGGCAGTGCCACTTAGTGTGAACATTAATTAGCCAGGCACTGCCAGAAGAAAATAACCACTGGAAATCAATAATCTGCACATTAAAAAGCAGTAAAAGTAATTTTGATTTAATGGCAACTAATTTGGTGTCCACCAGTAAAACTCTATTCCCCACCCAAAGCCAGAATGAACTTCAATTCTTCCCCACCTGGAGTGGGGTGGGAAGGGCAGGCAGAGGATGCCACTGCCGAGGTCTCCTGAGCACCTCCCTGTGAAGGACCCAGGGAGGATGTGGCAGATGAGGAAGGGCAATTCCTGACTGCCCTCAGCACTGAGAAGCAGCCCAGACCCAACAGTGATGGAAAAACCCAGCAGCGTTTGGCTCTGGGCCTTTCCTGGGATGGGCAAATTTCATACTTCAGGTGAAAGGCAGATTTGGGGACTGATAATTAAAAATTATGAATTCCACTGCCAAACTGGTTCCTGCAACCTCCTGACTTCTAGCCTGAAAACTGTTTACTTTGCTACACGCTCAAGTCTCAAGTTTGTTGCATGTACCAAACTTGACATTTAACACACCAGTCAAAAATAGGTCCTTCAGATTTAACAAATCACTGAAAAACCTTGCAACCAGCCCCAAATCATAAGGAACAGAGCCCAAGAGCATCTTCTGCAGCTCTCTGAGGCTCTCCCTGTGCTGTCACTGTCACCTGCTGCCTTTAGGCAATGCACTCAGAGTACAGGTCACCTTTCCCAGGACAGCATTTCCTAAAGACAACAAGTTCCATCTGCCAAACCTTTTTGCAAAACACAACCTGTGCACCTGGGCAGGATTAGCTGGCCCCACCTTGTGTGCTCAGCCACAAGGAACACGTGTTCACTGCTCTCTCTAAGAAATCCAGTCCTTTCAGAAATGGCACCTCCAAGCAGGCTCCCACTCCAGAGTTCTTAATGGCCCCACTGAGAAGTGGCTGTGCTGAAGCACTTTCTCCTCTCTTCATCTTTCAGCACACTCCACTTGTGCTTGGCCCTATTCCAGGGCCCAGTTCTAAACTCAGTGTCCTCAAAGCCTTGATTTCAAGTGACTAAACAACACCCAATTCAAACCAATGCTTGAGTACTTTTTAAAAATCCTAAACTGAACTATATTTGACTTTTAGCAGAGTACAGGGATGCTGTACTCACAGCAAAAAGGTCCAATGCTCCACTAAAGCAAGTATTAACACATCACACAGCAGCTGTGTGAAAACTCCTTCAAAGCCAAGAAATTAGGCAGTGTAAGAGGAGAAGTAACTGATTAACAGTTCTGTGATACTGGTGCATGTTGAGTTGAACTGGATTATCACTTCTCCCTCTCTTTTGAAATATTAACATCCTGCACACTACAGTGATGTATGGATCCAGCAGGAAAGGCAGTGTTCCATGGAGGTATCAGCCACCCTTTGAAACACCTGTACTCCATCAAACAAGCACCTGAGTGCATTAATTGTGGAGGCTCAGAGTTTACAGCTCTTGAGGGTGCACTCCCTACAGCTCAGACATCTGATATTCCAACACCATGCAGGGTCTCCCTCCTTTGAAGTCCCTTTTCAGAAAATGAAGAACATCCAGCATTGCAGATAAAGGCACTGAAGAAAATAATGGCAAGACTTCCTGGCAGTGTGCACTGACTTCACACAACAGCTTTTCATTTTCCTTCTCCACCTAAGCTGAAGAACATGTACCCTGCAGACTGTGATGCCTCCAGTCCTGCCACAGAAATAATGAGCCTTGCCCTTGGAAAACTAACAGCACTCATCATTTATCTGCTAGAATATCCATCCCCAGCACTACAGCCTGCACATGTATTTCCAAACAGAGAGTGTTTCAGTTTTCTGCTGAAGAGAAAATGCCAAGCTGTTCTCTCAAGCTGCCTGCTCTCTCAAGTCCAGCCATGAACAGGAGTAGGAAGGAAATGCAAAATGTCAGGCCCATTCCTTCAAACTCATAGAATCTTCATGTCAGATGCAGACATTAATAAGAATTGAGACTTTTTTCCCCTTTTTCATTGAGGCACCCAGTGACCACAAGTCTTTCTCTACTCTCCAGTGTGTACTCACCCTCAGTTCCACCTCTTTGCCAAGTAAGTCATACAGGACTGCTCCTTTGGAGGTGATTTCAGAAGCAAGCTGTCTAGCTGCCTTCAAGTCAGCAATCTGGGAACACAGCAACAGCAGTGAATAGCAGGAGAATCCCCAACCTCACAAAGAATATCCATGGTATTTCTCTTTTTGATGTCAAAATTGCCCTGGAGGTCTAAACTCTGCCAGAGGTTGTGCACCAGAATCAGAGTCGACAGAGCCTCTCTTGGCTTTGAAACAGTCCAGTGAGGCTCCATCAGGTACAGGTTTCTGAGTGAAACCCCAAATATTTTAGGCCAAGATAAAAACCCCCACAAATCTCCTCAGAACTGTGGCTCAGCCAGTTGTTGGTTCCTATGCTGCCCAGGACAAAGGGAAATACCACCTTTTTCATAAGCAGAAGTAAAAACTTCATATACCAAGAGGAATGGGACCAGCCTGCAATGGAAGTAATGAACTTTTAAGCATCTACCAAGTGGTTTTTTGTTATTTTTTCAGAGAGATACATCAGACTTACAGAGAGGAGAATCACTTCTGGGTCTGTGGATCTGCCATTTTCTCAAGAATCACAGGAACAAAGAATCATACAATGGTTTGTATGGGAAGAGACCCTAAAGCTCATCCAGTCCCATTCCTGCCATGGGCAGGGACATCTTCCACAGAAGTAGTAACAGAAATTCCTCTTATTTAGCAAAGTGCTGGGTTGTTTTTTTGTTTGGTTGTTTTTTTTTTTTAATATTTAGAGAAGGTGCTTTTACAATATCAAGAGATGGTTTTTATTTTAAGGGCTTGAACAACTTTGATGTCTGTTAGGGTCACAGGAAGATTTCCCCTTCTTTCAATGCAAATGGGCTGAAAAACAACTTTCAGTCAGTATTTTGCAAACTCCTCCTGTTGCAGAAGTTTAATAAGTAGAAAATAATCTTTATTCCAGCCAATATTTCTATGGTGACAACAGGATTTTAATACAAAGAGAACCAGTTTTGTGCCACTTTTGCCTTCTATTATGCTTCTGATTGAGAATTCAGAGATTAAAACTTATCACAGAGTCACATAACCCCACCTGCTGAAAGTCTGACTTACACCTATGCCTACTGCCTCGCCAGAACATTCTCCACTTAAATGCCAGCTAGAAAACAGATGAGTTTTTCCAAGTGAACACAAGAGTGGCAGTTTTGCTTACTTTGGAGCCCAGATCAAACTTGAACTTGGTGCTGTCCTCCTCGGGGAACTGTGCACGCTCCCCTCCCTGGGTGTTCATGGCCCCGTAGAGCACCGAGGTGACCTTGAGCAGCTCCTTCACCGCGTGCCCATCGGCCTGGTACAGCTTCTTGGTGTTCAGCTTGATGTGAGCCTTGGTGGCCTTGGGCGAGAAAGAAACAATTCAGCAGTCACAAAAGAACAAAATCCTCAGTTGTCTGCTCTCAAAGCTCTTTTTGGGGGCACCAGGCTCTGCTGTACAGAATAACTCTTCCTGTTTGGACACCCAGTTTGCCTCCTTGTAATACTGGTATTTCTAGAAGAAATTTTTCTGAAAGCTGTGTGCTTTCTGCATGTCAGAACATTTGCAGAAAACCCCTCAAACTATCATCATTTCTTCCCTGAATAAAGATCAGCAAAAACCCTATGCACCATTTAAATTCAAATTAAGTTTAAGTGGAAAGTAAGTGCTGCCCAGGTCTTGTGATGATGCTGCAGAGAGGTAAATTTCACCCCTAATGAGTTGCAAGGATGAGATCAGTTATCCTAATTTAACTGTCTTCTCTTCCAGCAGCACCTTCCAAAAGTTTTATTGTTTCTCTCAATTTTTTCCCTGCTTTGATATTAGTGATTTTATTCCTTCGCCCTCCATCTCTGAAATGTACAGAGAGAACTATAAGGAAAAAATACTAAAAATTCTAATATTATCTTTTTGTGCTTCAAAATAATAAAGGGAGAAAATTACTATCTGTCACAGACAGGACATAAATGTTGTTCTTGAAATTCCTAGAAGTTTGTATTATAAATTAATAGCCACAAGGAGCCAACCACAAATTTCAGATTAAACTTTGAGGGAGTCTGTGGTGGCATAACTGGACAAGTAAGCAAAAAAAAAAAAAAAAAATTAATCAGCTATGGGTCCAAAAACTAAGCTTAAAAATGACACATGAAGCACAAAAGTGACTTAACATCCTCTTTTCAGTATATTTTATGATGAAACTTCTGCTGAAATGTTTCTCCTTTGGGAATGTAGCAGATAGAGCCTATCCATAAATCACTGGTGATATTACACAGCTTTGGTTTTACAGTGCTCCTGGAAGGAATTTACATTCCCTCAGGCTTTGACAGAGCAGGATCTTCAAGCTGGGGGAAGACATTACAATATTTGGTACAATAGAATTATAAGCTCTGCATTGAGCTTCACTGAATAATGGACTGAAGGAAAAAATCCTGTGAAACTGAAGAGAGAAAGCACCACACTACAAACCAATGATTTGGCTCCAGCTGTTCCAAAGAAACAAAGCAAATGGATGTTGGCCCATGCTTATTCCGGTGTATTTTGTCAAGACTTTGTGACTTTAAAATTAGATCTTAATTCTCAATAAATATTTTTCTCTTGTTTCTCTCATCCTAAAATCTCAACCCAGCAGAGGAAAATGACTCCTTGTATCTGTTTGCAGAGACAGAGCCCAGGGAATGGCTGGAGTTGTGTTAGGAGAGGGTCAGGCTGGATCTCAGGAAAAGCTCCTTCCCCCAGAGGGTGGTAGGGCACTGAACAAGCTCCCAGGGAATGGGCACAGCCAGAGCTCAAGGTCCCAACCCAGGATCTTCTGTGATTCCTGAAAATTGAAGCCCAAACTTCCAGAACAGGCTCCTGATGTTGTGCACCTCAGCCAGGGGAATAAGAGACTCACAGTACAAAAAATCCCTAATTGCTTTTGAAATGTTGGTCTCAGAATGACCTCAAATGGGCCAAGACACAAAGTGAAAAGCCAGATATGTTCAACTCTCTTCCCTTGCAGTAGAAGCAATCTAAAAAATTAATTGCAGAAACAGCAAGTGTTCTATTATATGAGAAGTGGTCATTAAATTGACAGACTCTGTTAAACATCCCCTGTCCAAAGGGGACTGATGCACTAAATTATAAAGGATGTTGTTAGAGACAGCAGTTCCAATTTCAGCTTCATTCACCCTCAAGAGAGTAAAATCAATGTCTAGTAAGAGGAAAAAAACAGTTTTTCATTCAAAGGCTACTTAAAAAGAGAAAAAATACACAGACAAACATATATCTTTTTCAGACTGGCACAACAGCACTGTGAAGTCAAGAAGATAACTTCACGTTTGGAAAGTCACCTCCATCACTTCATCTTTGAAACACCTATTTGATTTGTTGTTTTATTCTATAACATTTCTAGTTCTACACAACTATTAAAAACCACAGCTATTTATTCTGAAGATCAGATGGTTAAAATGCAACAAAAAATATAAATATACAGCAAGAGTGGCAGAAACAGGCAGAAAATTTGCTTAACTTCACAATCTGCTGTATCAATACCATGAAGCCAAATTTTCTGTGATGTCTGACTCTTGCAAAAGGTTTTGTGCCCTTGGGTGGCTGAGTTTGTTTTCATGAATGAATTTTTATGAGATTAACTCATTGGAGGCTTTTTGTTGCACTCTACTTCAAATTTGGATCCAAGTGGGCTTAAGCAGGAGCCAGGTACTGAGTTCCACTGATCAGGGCAGCTCTAGGGGGGGAAATTGATTAAAAACCCACCTAAGACAACCTTGCAGGAACTTCAGAACTTTTGGGTGTGGGAAGGAGGTCTTTGCTAAGTTCTCAAACTGCCAGGAACACAGAGCAATAGCTAGTTTGTGTGGAAAATTAACACCTCCTCGCTCCTTGTTCAGTAAAGCAGAGCAGAGCCCCAGCTACATTCCCTGGTGATGGATCTGTCCTGACATTCTCTTCTGAGACAATTCTGTCTCCATCACATCTCCCATCTGCCCACGGGTGCATAAAGCCATTAACTCCTGGGAAAGATAATTGTGGATTGCATGGACAGTGAATTATTAAGGAAATGTCTACAAGCTTCTCTCATCTTGAAAATGCTGAAAACCTACAATAATCCCCACTCTAATTTGTAATATTAACTGAGACTAAGTACAGGATGACTAATGTAATTTCCATTAATTTCATTTTCTGAATCATATTACGTAATTCTCAAAAACCCTTGAGATTTCTGACATGAAATCAGCTATTGAAAAGGGTGACATTATTTCTGCTTCCAGACTTGTGCTTGGAGGGGGAAACCCTTCCAAACAGAACAGACCTGTTCACTGCATCTCGTGATGCTCCAAGGCTCAAAAGTACATTCTAATATGTACAGGAATGTATCCTGCTCTGAACATGGCAAAATTAAGAATTAAGAGAATTTATGGTGCACACTGTTCACCAATGACAAGGGAAATATTGTTAAAATGACATTTGAATACATTTTAAGATTTTTCAAAAAATCTTTGGTATAAGGATAAAAACTTCCATTGCTTCCAGATCCCCCTGCACCTCCAGAAAATTCTTTTCACACAATGAAGAGTGTTCATCTAAGTGTGTGATAACATCAAAAGCTCACACTGCTTCCAAATAACATGAATTTTATGAAGGACAATGTTATTTTACTCCAAAAGACTAAAAAATTTGATGACCCAATCCAAATATGTTCATGCATTAAAAAAATGATCTTAGAAAAACCACATGCCTTGATCTATGGGAAATCTCATACAGCCAATATATGATTCTATATCATAATGAAAATGCCAGAAATTATGACAATTCAAGCACAGAAAAGAATCAGGCATCCAAAGTTAGCAATAACCAAGGTGGGATCTCTTCTAAAACAATTTAAATGGTTTAAAAACATTCCCCATCTACAGTTGTGTCTTCCACTGTCACTTTTTAAAAATTAGGAGAGATAAGGATGAATATTGGTTTAGATCCCAATTTAGATCCCAATATTCTATTTAGATCCCAATATTATATTTAGATTCCATTTCTGCAGAGAGAAGTACAGAATGTCAGTAACAGCATGTCCTGGCCTCTTCCAATTTCCAGCAGCACAGGACACAGGATCACAGAATCATGGAGTGGTTTGGCTTGGAAGGGACCTTAAAACTCATCCAGTTCCAGCTCTGCCACGGGCAGGGACAGCTGCCACTGTCCCAGGCTGCTCCAAGTCCTGTCCAGCCTGGCCTTGGACACTGGCAGGGATAAAGCAGCACCAGAATGCAACACAAACTCAGCCACCCCTTGCAGGGAAGCTCTGTGGGGTTAAGAGTGAAAGCTCTAAACCTGCCATGGAACCAGGATTTTGGATTTTCAGGGTTTCAGCCCGAGCACAGCTCCTGGGCACACTCACCATGAACTGAGCCACGGCCTTAATGAAGAAAACCCGGTCCTGCTCTGTCTCCACATCCCCAGGAATGTCACTCTGAGGTTCATACCTGTGCAAACAACAACTGCAGATGTTGCCAAGGTTCTGGCAACATTAAAGAGCGTGCTTCATCTGTGAGGCAAAAATCAAACATAAAGCACAGATGAGACTGGAGAATAAATGTGTAAATAAATTCCTACTGCAGAGTGGGGCATGCAGAGGGTTTGTACTAACCACAGGAGCTGGAAAACCTGACACACTGCACAAGTTCATAGCCAGACATCATTTCAAACATTCTCCTTTCACAAGTAAGGGAAACTTATGGAAAAACAAACTAAAATCTGTGAAATGCTTAAAAAACACCATCAGTGAGATGCAGAAACTTCTAGAAGTGGCCAGTCTGAAGGAACCAGGGAAGAATAAAAGGAAATTCAGTGACTCAGACCCTCAGTGTAACAGCAGCATTTTAAAGACTATTTAGCCAACTTAATCCAAATAATTTTGAATGGTTATGAGTATATCCCTATTTCATTACAACTGCAAGAGTATTCAGCAAATTTCTAACGACTTGGTAATTAAACTGAATGGATTATTAACTAATAATTATTAATCCAGGTCAAAAAACAGCAATGAGGAAAACTGGTCAATGTTGCTTTCAATTACAATGTTCTACTTTATAAAGAACCTCTTAATTTTACACTTAAGCAAGAGAGAGATGCTAATGTATAATTCAAATAACACTTCAAGATCCAGAAATATTTAACCAAAGTCTGTCAATGGGTTAAATGGGTGTAAAACTGCAACTGGACAGTAGTAGGTTAGAACCAAACCATTTTACTTCTTTTAAACCTGTTGTGGATGCAGGACAGTACCAGGCTGTAGCAACAAGGCAAGAACTGGCTGGGTTTTGGTGAAGCTCCCACAACAGATCACCCTGTTTGGATAAAAGGTCAGACACAGACAGGACGGCTGTGAAATTTGGAGAGTATATGAGAGAGATAAGCTAATTTTGAATGAGTGTGCCCACAGCAAACTCTGCCAGTCACTGGGTTTGCTACTCCAGGCTCTGTCATTAAGCTAGAAACCTACAAACTACCACTTTCCTGTCTGGTATTTAGAAGAGCAGAGCTCAAAGAATGATTAAATATCACTGAATTCCCTAATTCCACAGCACACCATCAGCTCCCAAGCACTCTCCCCGCATCGCAGCATCAGCCTGAGTTTTGCTGGCCTCACCACCAACCTTTTGACCAGCCACAGCAGCACTTCTGACACAAGCATGAAGTTTGGGGTGTGGAAATTCTCCATGGATATGAGTCGAGGATACCCCAGCGCCCTCATCATCTCAGTAAAATCTGAAAAATGAGGAAGAGCAGGGATTTCTTCTTTTACATCCAATAAGGGATTTGCCAAGAGTGCCATCTCCCACACAGCGCTGCTTAGTTACCATGAGTTACACCCAGCGCAAAGCACTCTTAACAAATTAAACCGCAATAATTAACATAAATCGTATCATTTCAACAGAAAACACGCCAAAGTGAAAACAGGCGTTTTTAACGAGATTCCCTGAGGTGAAAGGACGCGGACACAGCCGGTCCGTGCAGACACAGCCTTCACTGCGCTCGCTACGGGCGGGGCTGTGCCACCCCCGGCAGCGGGGACGCCTCCCCGGCAGGGAGCGGCGGGCTGAGCCCTGCGGGGAGCGGCGGGCCGAGCCCTGCATGCCCTGCATGCCCCGGTGCCCCGGCCCGGCCCCGCTCACTGCGGAGGTCGCGGAACGACATCGCCGCCACCGCCGCCACCGCCGCGCCCAGAAACGCGCTACGGCGGCGCGCCGCGGCCAAACCCCGCGGGAAGCGAAGCGTGCGGCGGGCCGGACAGCGAGGCACGGAATGGCGCCATAAGATGGGGGAAGAGTTTAAACTCGCTAAACTCGCTGAGACCGATCGCCACAGTGGCAACCAGACCAGAGCACTGAGTGCTGTGTCCAGGTTTTCCTTAAACACTTCCCGCCACAGCGAATCCACCACACGCAGGGGCAGCCCGTTCTAATATCGCATCACCCTTTCAGGGTGATTCTTTCTAGTGTGTAAGCTAAAGCTCGTGTGGTACATTTAACACTGTGTCTTCTTGTCTTGGGTACTCAAAATGTCCCTCAGATATTTCTGGAGGTCCCAGGCCCAGGTCAGAAGCATTTGAGACCCTGGCAGGCAGCTGGAAACAGCTGTGATTTTGGATTTGAGCCATGGAACGATTTACCAACCTTGCAGGAAGAACAAGAAGTCACATAAGTTTAGATATTATAGTAGAAGTAGTCACAAAGCAAAGGGAAGAATTTTTGAGTGCTGTACAGGGGGTTTTGGTTTTGTACACGGGGGTCAGAAGGTTTAAGATGGAGGGATCTGGGCCTGCCATGTTCTCCTTCTTTCTTCTTCCTCACCTCCGTGTTCTTGGTGATGTTGGAACTCACAGATTGGTTTAGAGTAGAAAAGCACCATTTAATATAGGTAATAGGCATTGGGGAAAAACTGTACCCATGTAACACGTAATGTACCATATAAAAGACAGCAGCAGCCCTGGGCAGAGGGGGAGAGAAGAAGCAGTCGGGAGTCAGAGAGGATGTCAGGGTGTGTGTGTGCCTCTGCCTGAGCTGTGAGCAAACCACAGCAGCCCCAGAAGAAAATCTTTTAGATAACTTGCAATAAACTGCCTTGAGACTGGATGACTGAAGACTGTTGAGTCTTTCTTTGAAAGCATGGGTTGGAGGAGAGACTTTTCCACCACATGGAGCCACCCCCGACGTAGGGGTGAGCTCCAGCACTGTCCCTTGTTCTCTGTGAGCAGCACCAGTCCCCCTTGTGCACCCTCCTGGCACAGAGGAGTGAGAAGGTGTCCCCGTCCCCCCTCAGCTCCCCTTCTCCAGGATGAGCCCCTGGGACAGCCGGGGCAGAACGGCGGCAGCGCCGTGTCCTGGCTGTGTGCCCTGCGCTGGGGACACAGCCAGGTGTGACAACACCTCACCTCCAGTCCAGTTGCAAGAAGGTCTCCAGCAACGCACAGCAAAGAAGAGTTGACTGGCAGACTTTTGGAGGGGCCAGGGATATATAAGGAAAATGTTTGAATATGTATTTGGCTGATGCAACACCAGGGGTGTGAAAGGCAGAGCTGCCATTTTGTGGATGAGCCTCTGGTGGTCGGCCATGCTTCCAACACTGTTGCATTTACTTTGTGAAATTTTTATTTGTTATCAATAAAACTTTTATAACTCATTCCCACTTGGGGTCTGAGTTGTTTGTAACACCTGGGCTGAGCCGGAATGGGGTTTGTGACTGTCACGATCTGCTCGTGCAGGGTTTTGTGATGGTTCGTTAACCGATCCCAAAAGTGCAAAAAGGCAAAAGGCAGGGGACTATCTGTTTAATCACAACAAATGTACTTTTATTTAGGTACCGACAGCAAATGCAATAGATGGGACAGAAAAGGGAAATAAAGAATAGAGAGAAAAGAGGGAAAGGGGAATAGCTACACCGTCGAGACGAGATCCTCAATGGTCCAGCCACAAAGATTCGCCGTCATCTGTGGGGGTGCACCAAAGTCTTCCCAAAAAGTTACAGTTTATATAATCCTTAGCCAAAGCGAGTGGCATCTGGCCAGAAGGTGGGCAATATTGATGGGCCATTGTGTGGAGCCTGTTGGTCTGTGAAGCAGGTACAGGCATACAGGGACAGGGACAAGCCACCGCTTGTCACACCCTGTTCGCCTGTTCGAATTCTGTGGAAGCACAGCGAGTGCACCTGCAAACAGTCACTTGGCAAGTGTCCACATCCACCTTGGCCAGGCCACAACTCCTGTCAGGGTCTTCAGGGTCCTTGCGATGGTCGTGAGGCAGATGAAGGAAACTTCGGACCATCTCTCACACCACCCCATGACTAACGATCGTCGTAAGGGAGAGCTCCATCCGTAACGCTGTTCTGAAGTCTTCAGGACTCGTCAAGGTGGTAGTAGCATATTCCAGAAAACAGAGACAGAAAATCAGACAGAAAAAAGAAAAGTAGGAAAAAGATAAGGGAAAGAAATAAGGAAAAAGGAAAAGAAAAACAAATAATCAATTCTCCAATTAAAAATATACATTCAATTTCTTATTAAAAACAAATAATCAATTTTGATTTAAAAAGCTGCAGCACAATCAAAAATCTTATCACGAGGGCCAATTGCCTATTTTAATGCTCAAGTAATTCACCTTCTGTCAATAACCCTGGGAGTGTCTACAGGAAATGGGGTATTGACCAATTTATGTGCATTCATTATAGATCATAATTTTCCAATTCACGATGTATAGGATTGCTGACAGTAAAGTTGCAAACATAAAAATTTGAATGATTTTTAGTATTCACCACTACATTTTCTACAAGTACTACATCACAAGCTGTTCTAAAACGTGCACAACCATTGCCAATATATACAAGACCTGTTTCAGAAGTCTCATTGGGATGAATTTCAAAGTGTCAAATATTCTGTTCTGTGTCTAAACAAATGTCTTGGGCTATAATTGCATTACTTTCACAAATAAATCCCTGTTGTTCCCAGACAATACAAGATTCTAAATTAACAATTTGCCAATTTTCCCCAATTTGATGGGCCCATCCTCTATGCTCGAAAGGATAGAGGACAGCTCCATCATGATTCAGCCCTAATGCAATGATAGGAAATACTGTGTACACTGAAGCATTCTGTATGGTTAATACAAAGGCTGTGGCTGTGTTTGTGCTAGGGTCATAGGTAAAATTCACTAAATTCCACCAGGATTGGAAATCTCTTTCAAAGTCAGTGGCACTGCCTCAAACTATTTTCTGAATTTCAGTAGGGAAAGTGCCTTCTTCACCTTCTCTTATAATTAAGGCAGCAACTGACTGCATCCACAGGTGTGCCTGGACACAGCTGAGAGCCAAAGAGACATTGTTTTGTGTAGCCCCCAGTGCATCAATTACCAATTTGTGATCATTTACATTTACCTTTTCCCAATTTGGTAATATATTTGATAGCAACCACTGTTGAGTTCCCAAAGCTGATAAGGATGACTGTAGTGGTTGTTGTAATTTTGTCAAATCTCTAGTGGTCGTAGCCAATTTGTTCATTAATACCTCTGAATCAATACTGTTTAAGATTCCCAATCCTGTTCCCACAACACTGGTTATGTCTCTTTTAAAAGGGTTCTACTGTCACAACCACGTCATCCAACCCTGAAAAAAAGTTTGCAAAAAAGGTGAACAAGCTGGCTGAATTTCTGAGACATAATTTTGCATCAGCAATTTTACTTGTTTAAGAGACCATGCCAGATTAAACAGTATTTGTGGTTGACCTGCTTTCCTGATTATATATGGTCCAATTTCAAAAATTTTCGGGCTAAGCATAACCAGTGGTTGGGTGGTAGGGGTCACAACATTAACATCAGGCCCTCCCCAGTATGTAAATCAATACTTTAAACTTAAAAGAAAGCACTTCAATATTTTTGGATCAAAGAAAAACCACTTCTACAGTTTGTGTTAAAGTGAAATTGTGCCAACAATCCTGTACGCTTCGGTGCAAGAGATCCTTTCACTTTTTCTGCATGCTACCACAATTATTTCAGACCACCACCACTCAGCTGGTTTCTGGCCATGGGGTTGTGGTAGGATGCAGAAAAGTATCACCAGTTTTATCATGGATTAGCTGGTCTTCATGTCCCTCGGAGTTCTTCTGAAAAAGGAAACACAACAGAATCCTGCCAGCAAGAGGCAGAAAAGGTTAGAATGATGGAATTATCCAGCACATATTTATCCAGTGCTCTTTCCCGAGAGCACCAGAGGCTTCCCATACACATTTATTCAGAAGGGGTTTTAGCACAAGTGGTACTAGCCCCATAGTAAGGGAGGTCCACCAGAACCAGGTTGTCCAAGGTATGGTGTTGGATTATCAGGATCATTTGGTACACAGCGTAGGAGTCAGTGTAGATAGAGACAACAGAGGCATTCTGTACCTCACGTTGGAAAACACTCCAGGCAGCTCTCAGCTCCCCAACCCAAGCACTGCTTTCTCCCTCAGTAATTAGTTCACCACGGGAAATGTGGGGGGTGCTGCCCTGTGTCCCCACACCTTCCCTTATTGTTTAGCAGAGGCATCAGTGAACCAAAAACTTACTGATTGTTCAGGGGAGAAAGAAGGGGCTGCTTTGAGTACAGAGGCAGTTTTGTCATGGCTGCTATCCAAGCTCTCAGTTTCTTGGATCACTAAAGTTTTTACCACTCCTTCTGTCATTGAGAAGATGTTGCAATAATGTTCAATCCGAGCATACCACTTTCTAACTGAGGCCCTCTGAGCCACCCCATCAGGAGGGGGGGTCCCAGTAGTGACTGTCTTAATAACATTAAAAGGGCCTCTCAATACAATTGGTTGTTGTCGTGCAATTTTCCCCACTTCTATGAGAGCTAAGATAACCACAAACAATCCTTTTTCCCAGGCAGTGTATCTTTTCTCAGCATCTTTGAAACCACGGGAATAAAAACCAACAGGCCTTGTCAGACCCTCAGGACCCCGCTGCCATGTGTGTACTGACAATCCTGAGGCAGCAAATCCCCATTCCACCTGGAAAGGATCTGTGGGATGGATAGGGCCATGTGCTCGATGAGCTGTTGCTTCAAAAATCAGCAATTGCAATGCTTCCTCCTGAGAAGGAGTCCAATCTCATTTTACCCCCTTCCTCAGCAAATCATAAAGGGGCCTGGCAATAATTGAAAAATCTGGAATGTGTTTTCTCCAAAACACTAGTAATCCTAAAGCCTGTTGAAGATCTTTCCTGGAGTGAGGCATTTTAATCTGATCTAAAGAGGTTAAGGTATCATGTGGAATACATGTCATGCCTCCTTTCCACCAAATTCCCAAAAACTTCACTTCCTGAGAAAGCTTTTGAATTTTCTCTGAGGGAATTTTTAAGTCAAGGCTTTCTAAATGGGAGATTATATTTTGCTGGGTATCCCCCACTACCTGTATTTCATACACCCCCCCACAAGAATATCATCAATGTATTGATAAACAGCTACATTGTCAGGTTTGGGTATTTTTTCTAATTCTTTGGCTAAAGCGTGGTGGGTAAAGTGGGGGAGTGCTTGTACCCTTGGGGAAGTCTGGTGAAGGTGTATTACTGACCTTCCCATGTGAAAACAAGGTGGTCCATGTCTTCTGGTTGTATAGGTGTCATAAAAAGCATATCTTTGACATCTATACTTGCCATGATTGTGTGCACCTTTTCTTGAATTGATGTTATTAATTCAGCTAGATTTGGTACTGCTGTAAGAGGATCTGTGTTGGCATTAAGCCTGTGAAAATCAACTGTCAGCCTCCACTTCCAGCTGGGTTTCTGAACTGGCCATACAGGTGAATTGAAAGCAGAATGGGTATTGACTATTACTCCTTGATCTCGCAAATCCTATATGACCAGTTTGATACCCTCTCTGGCACCAGAAGGAAGAGGGTATTTTTTTACATTAGTAGTTTTGATGAATGGTAGGGAGGGTGCAGCTTGGAGCAGTCTAATGTTAAGGTGTGGTATACCGAAAAACTACAATAATCCCTCAGAATCTTCCCACTGCCTCCCAGCAAGAACATCCATCCCTAGTAAATTGCTTGGAATGTCCCCAGTTACCATTTTGACAACTAACTGATTTTCCTCCCCAGGGAGTATGAGTTTTACTAGAGCCACATTCATAATTTCTGTAGTTCCTAATGCATTCAAAACATAACATTGTTTTCTAATTGGGAAAATTCCACATTTCTGGGCAGCTGTATTTGTTAATGCAGAAGTATGAGCTCTGGTATCAACTACAAAAGTAATAAGTGCCCTTTTAGGGCCAACTATTGCTGTAATTAATATGTCCCCAGTTTTGTGATTTCTAGTGATCATTCTTAAAAATAACCAGTCCCCACTTCCCCGCTCACCTTTGAGAGACAAAGTTTTTAGTTTCCCTGATGCTGAAGCTGTTTTGGCTCAATTCCCGAAATTTTTGAAAGGGATTGTTTCGGCTCCGTGCCCAGACCCTGTGCAAGGGACAGCTTTGGTTCACTGCCAAGTACCTGTACAGGTGGATGCTTTGGCTCAAGAAGGGTTGCTCTGGGTTGTACAGTGGGGTATTTTGACACAATGGATCTGGGACAGTGCCAATTAGAAACTATTTTCTTCAGTTTGTCAAGTGGCAAGCCATCCATAATGTTTTTAGGGACACCCTTTTTTATCCCCAGTGACCACCAAAACTGGCGGTTAGAGATTTGCTTGTCCTTTTCAGGTTTTACATTAGGAGAAGCAATGTGTCCAACACCCTTTGGGTTTTCTGGTTTTTCTGATTTTTCTTCTGGGAGCTTTACAGGTCCATATTTTCTACTGTAATTAATCAGCTCATCTGCCACTTCACTCCATGTCCAAATTTTATGTTTACTGATAGGAGTGGAGAAATGCGACTGTGCACTTGGTGGCTTAGAAGGAGTAGCATAGGGAGTGAACCCAGGATCAGTGGAAACAGAGGGGTTGTTTTGGTTATTAAGAAATCTATCCAGTCTTTCTGCAGGAGAAATTGCTGCTATGGTTTTTTGAATGTGAATCGCTCTAGGTTGGAGTGATTCTGGGAGACTCTGAATTAAAGGAGTCATCATTTCAGGCTTTACTGGTAACTGCATTGGTGATTCACAGCCTGTAGTTAATTTTCTTTCATGTATCATTTGCAAGCAGGCAGCTTTGTGAATGTTTTCCAGGAGCTGTTTGGGGGTACCAAGTATGGCTAAAGGTTCTCCCTTTAAAAACACCCCATGTCCCCAGGATTCACTGCCTTCTTGTTCTGACAAATGAATTTGTTCTCCCCCGGTAAGAGACACTCGGAACACGTATTCTGTCTCAGTTTCGTGAGGGAGACGCCCATATTCCTTTTTCAATTTAGCCAATTTAGTAGCAGTGTATGGCATTTCTTTAGTGGTTATGTGTGGGTCAAAATCCTCATTATTGATATAGTTATATTCTGTTTTACTTAGAGGTCTCAAGTTAGGACAATGTTCCCCACAATTTTTTCCTAGAGTTAATTCTTTGTGGGGATAAATTTGATTGATGTGGGGAATTTCATTCTCCTCTGTTTCTTTTGGTGTGTCAGTGCATTTTGAATTTTTAATCTGTTCCTCTCTAAGGGCATTTCTTAACAAATGTTTTTCATTCCTTTCTTCATCTAATTGTTTTTGCAAAATTTGAACTAAGTTTTGAAGGGAGTCTATTATTGTTTCTTGCTCACTTCTTTGCTTGAAACGAGTTTCTACAGCTGCTGTGAGGCAAGCTCCCAAAACTGAGCAGAGAATGGTTTTATTTCTGCCCAATTTGAATTTTGTTTCAAGTTGTAAAGAACATACTCTATCAACCACATTCTCCAAATTAAACCAGTTACTTTGTGCCCATTCCTCTTCTCCTGGAGAAGGTTTGGCATCGTGTTTAGCTAGTAGAGCATAAAATCCAACTTTAGCTTTATCATTGAGGTTATCACTCATTTTGTGAAGGGACCAAAGCCACGACAGGGAGGTACAAACCCAAGTTACACAAACCACACGGCCTTCGCTGTGCCACCCTTCGCTTCCCTGGGTGGGTGAAGAGACAAAACCTGCCTGGGAGGCTCTGTGTGGTTTCTTCAAGTTGTCCCTTCCCAGACAGTCCAGATACACACAAAAACAACAACAAAACAACACAGTGTCCCGCCTTTTGCACTAAGAGATCTTCTGCAAATTTCTGAAGACAGTGTGGGTGCTTCTTTCACCGAGGCAATGTGCAGTCTGCTGGAAATTCGAATTCCCCTCCCTTGCGATCTAGAACAACTCAGCCTTTTGGGCTGAAGTCTAAGTGCAGCTGGAGAGAAACGTCCTTCCCCTGTTAAAGACTACACAGAGCCTGCACCCCTCTGCCTAGACAGAAATCCTGTCCGTGATGCCAATTTTATGTCACGATCTGCTCGTGCAGAGTGCAGTGATGGTTCGTTAACCGATCCCAAAAGTGCAAAAAGGCAAAAGGCAGGGGACCATCAGTTTAATCACAACAAATACACCTTTACTTAGGTACCAACAGCAAATGCAATAGATGGGACAGAAAAGGGAAATAAAGAATAGAGAGAAAAGAGGGAAAGGGGAATATAGCTACCACCATCCGAGATGAGATCCTCAATGGTCCAGCCACATGGATTCATTGTCGTCCGTGGGGGTGCACCAAAGTCTTCCCAAAAATTACAGTTTATATAATCCTTAGCCAAAGCGAGTGGCCAGATGGGGGCAGGATTGATGGGCCATTGTGTGGAGCCCGTTGATCTGTGAAGCAGGTACGGGCATACAGGGACAGGGACAGGGACAGGCCACCGCTCTGTCACAGCCTGTTTGAATGCAGCGTTCTGTGGGAGCACAGCCAGTGCCCCTGCAAACAGTCACTTGGCAAGTGTCCATGTTAGTGTTCAGAAACACATCATCACGGGATATGATTCTATGCAGGTGCTTTTATTAAGAGCTCTGGGAGTTGGGGTACAAACCCAGATCTGACTACGAACAGAAGTTTCGAGCTGAACGTATTTTATACCCTATCGTTGTATAACTTACACATTAATTATTAAACTTACATTGTTCTATTGTATACATTGAGATGTGTTTATAGTGATCTTTCTTAGGTCCATGACCACAGTTTCACATGATTATTCTTTCTGATTAAACAGTAATTATATTTAATTACTAAACAGTCATCACATCTACCAACTATATCAATTATCATGTACTAGCTACATAGTACTATTTCTCCCTGTGCTAAAGGTATTTACCTTTCCAAGGCATACTAAGGTTATTTTTTTCCTGTTAAGTCTAAATCTCATTATTTTAAACCCTTTTACTATCATCCACATCCACCTTGGCCAGCCCAGAGCTCCTGTCAGGGGTCTTCAGGGTCCTTGCGATGGTTGTGAGGCAAATGCAGGAAACTTTGGACAGTCTCTCACAGTGACTCAGGAGGGAGGGCTGGGAGCCATCCCCGGGGATTCTGAGGAACCCCAGCGGTGTGTGAGGTGTGAGGGGAGCCCAGTCTGCACCTGGCCGAGCACACAGAGCCAGGGGCCACATCCCGGGGATCCATCCACCCTCTGTGTGATAGATGACTTAATACGATGATTAACTCTCACAATTAAATGCAAATATCATGTATCTATGTTAAGAAAAGTTTTATAGATTTATACCCCTTTGCGTTGTTATCAGGGGACAGCCTGGGTTTGGGACATTTGGGAGGGTCTGCTTGTCATTGTGGCAACACCTGACCTCCAATCAATATTTAAAGAAGTAAACTCCACCACTGGACAGTGAAAAATGAGTTGATGAACAGAACTTTGGGAGGGGCAAAAGGATTAAAATGTGAAACCTCCATTGTGTAGGTGAGCACATGGTAGAAAAAATCCTTTGCTCCTGGCACTGTAATATTTTCTTTATTCAGTCTTCTGTTGTATTTTTTATAAGGTTTTAATAAACCTTTCTAAATTTTTGGAAGTGAGCAGCATTTCTCACACTCCATGTGCTCTGCCGAGCACAACGAGGATCTCTCCCAGGGCAAGAGCCCAACTTTTGTGTGGCAAAAATCAAACAAAATAAGTCTTCATAAGACTAGAAGATAAATCTACTGCAGTTTGGGGTATCTGGACCCTGGAATGCACACAGTGGGTTTGTGTACAAACTGCAAAACATGTAGAGCCTGACACACTTCTGCAGCAGGAATGGCCAGGGAATCCTGGGGGAAACAAACTGCTCTTTGTGATGAGGAGCCTGGGGAAATGGAAAAGTCTGGGGAAGAGAAATATGCAGGAATGTCACTGTTCCCTGCAATTACAGTGCAGAGCAGCTCTCCCTGTTAATGGGCTGGCATTAGAGGAGAGCTGGGTGCCCAGGATGAGCTGAAGCCCATGGATCAAACACCAGGGGTAATAAATCAACACCTGCCCTTTGGTGGCTCAGCAGATGAGCAGGAGAAGCTACTTAGGATGGAAAACCACCCCCGAGCAAGGAGATCTCCAGATCCATCTCTGTTGGTGTCTGACAGGTCAGGAGAGGAGATCGGCTTTTTATATTCGGTGAAAACCAAAATTAAACTAAAACAAAATTATACACTCACCCTCCATTAGCTCCCTCCAAAGCCAAATGCCATTTGACCCACTCAAAGCCAGCACTAAGTGCTGATTTCTCAAAGTCTGCCTAATTCCAGGGGGTCCAATTTCAGATGCAACAGCACAGCTTGATTTAAAGGCAGCCCAGCCCTCCCAGTGAGCCTGGGAGCTGCAAGTGCAGCTCATCCTCACCACAAGGCACAGGGGATCCAAAAATCCTTGTTTTCTCATCAAATATCCCGACTTGGAAGAGACCATAATGATCACAAGGTGCTTTGGTGAGTTTTCCACCAACATTTTGGCTTTTGGACTACCTGGGGGGAAAGGCACCAAGAGCAACCAGCCAGGGTGACAAGGACAAAAAAGGACAGGTTTGGGAGGCCACTGTCACAGTCACCCAATTTTACCCTTTTTGATAAGGATCACCCAGAAAAATGCTGCCCATGCATGAGGAAACACAACCCTGCTCAGCAAAAGGGTGAAATGAACCCTCCTGGGCCTCTTCTTCCCCGGGCTCCAAACTTGGCACAGCCTCCTTATTTAACTTATTTAACTGATTGCAGCCACAGAATCATTAAAGTTGGAAAAGCCCCCCAGGATCCAACCATTCCCCAGCACTGCCAAGGCCACCACTAACCCATGTCCCCAAGGGCAACATCCACTGCATTAAAAGTCTAAGTCTGAGAAGAATTCCAGAGGATTTCCCCCCAAAGTTAAGTGGTTTATATCCACAATAATTTAGTGTAGTCAGCATTTGGGCACTGCCATCAAAACTAGGGACACAAATGGGTGGAAATGAGATCTCTTCCAGGATTATCCCAAATACTCCTTCCCTGTGAGGTGCTGCCTTTGCCTGGTTTCCCCCCTTTCCGAGGGGCTCTCAGGGGCAGTTGGAGTCTTGGATAAACAGACCTTGGGCTGGGCCAGTCTGGGAATTTTATGTTCCCGTGCTGGCAGAAACCTGTGAGCTCAGCAGCAGAATTAAGTGTTGCTCAGTTTAAAGGTGAGAGGAGCTTTTTTGTGTCCAAAACTCCTGTGAAATGGAGCCCTGGGGAAGCAATTCCTTGGGCATGAATCCAGCCTCACTGCCAGCAGCTCCCTGTCACACTGCGACATGAAATAACTCACACACGGACGCTAGATGCAAAAGAGGGAAGAAAAGAACTAAAAGAGCAATTTTATTTTCTGACTCCACTATATATATAATTTTAAAAGTGACACTGGGTTGGAGGGTGAAATTGTCACCTCTCCAACTACACTGATTAAACCAACAGTCCATCAATTCTCTCCACTTACAACGAAGAGTGCAAAACAATTATTATTTACGTGAACAGTGTGAGAAAGTTCTAGTAGAAATATGTAGATGTCAGAAGGCATAAAAAACTTTTAGAAGAACTTTAAAACTCTCAAAAGAACAGGGTGACAGTTCCCTGTGCCTCAGCTTTGTCATCTGCCTCTGCCTGGTGCAGGAAGACCTTCCAACCCCAATGCCAGCGCTGTGGCACTGCAGTTCTTGTGGGATTGAGGAATTATGATCCCCCCTCAGTTAGGTGATGAGGATCTCGGGCTCCCTGGGCAGGAGATGGATTTTCTCTGCAGGCTGGGTGCCTTCATCAGTTGTTAAACTGTCGGAAAATGTGTGGTCACATCAGAAAAATACCCCTGATGAGGTTGTCTGGGCATCTTTATGAGCAGAGCTGACATGTTCAGCCAGAAATCTCTCTTGACTTGACCTCCAGAAAATAAATCACACTGCCAGCAAACCCAGGACCCAGCCTGAGGTTTCATTAACTAAGAGAGAAGGGAATAGTCCTCAAAAGCTCATCCAAAGCCTATTTGGGCTGGTCCCAGGATGGGGAGGCTGCAGAGCAGGAGCTGGGGTGATGTCTGCTGCAGCTCATCAGTAAATGTGTTTGATAACAACCCATCCCTCTGAACAAGTTGTGCCTGGAGCTGGCTGTGCCCAGCAGAAGGAGCCCAAAATGAAGCTGAAACCATCTGAGTTGTGTGGGGAGGACAGAAGCTGCTGGGGCAGGAGGTGTGGGTCCATCCTGCTGCTCCTGGAGCTTCCCTGCAGCAGCAGGAACAGCAGTGGGTGTGGAAGGAGCAATTACCAGGAACAACACAGCTTGGGATTTATACTGATTAATGGGCCCTTTTCCCATCAGAAGGAAAATCACACACAACCAGCCCTGGCAGACACAAAAATCCATCAGGTTTTTCAGCCCACCTCGTGGTGTCTATTGACACATTTAGATACAACTCAAACCCCCACATTTTTGTGAAGATTTTGTAAATGTGAAGAAATCTGATGCCAGAAGAGCCCAAGGTGGGCAGGCCCTGGCACAGGGTGCCCAGAGAAGCTGTGGCTGCCCCTGGAAGGCTGGGATAGTGGAAGGTGTCCATGCCCATGGCAGGAGGTGGCACTGGATGAGCTTTAAGCTCCTTTCCCACCCAAAGCATCCCATGATTCTGTGATTTGGGCCCCCGTGGGCTGTGTTTGAGCAGAGGAGCACGTCCCTGCAAGCTCCAGGAGAACGGCAGAAGGAGCAGCTCCAACCCCAGGGGGCTGCCCAGCTCAGCCCCAGCTGCTCCAGCAGGATTGGGAAGCTCCAGCAGGAACAGCTGCAAAGAACTGCTAAGAATTGGGCAAGTTGCTTTGTTTTCACTTCATTTTGCCCAAGGGGAGGATGAGGGAGCTTTCCCACCGAGCATGGTGTGATCCAGCACCGTCCTGGGGGCTGGCAGTGATTCCCAAATCATCTCCTGTGGTAGGTGGGCTTCCAGCATCCAGCAGTCCCACCTGGAGCATCCTGCACACAACCTCCAGCCTCAGGGCTCCCCTTCCCAGCTCTAAGCCAGGTTTTGTGTCCTGAGGCATTGGCAAATTTGGGGGGAGTTTTTCTGGAGCCCTCTCAGACCCTCTGGCAAGAGGGAAATGCAGAGCACATCTCTCACCTGGCAGGTCGGAGTGAGTGACTCGAATGCTTTGCTGAGCACAACAGAGCAGTGGGAGGTACAGCCCAGGCTGAAAACACATTTTCATCCATCACAGTCCCAGAAGGTGGCAAACATCCAGCATTGGGACAGCTGGGAAAGACCCAGAAACCAGAGCAACTTCTTAATGCCTTGGGTTTACAGAGCAGGATATTAAAGGTGTGGAAAACAGGTCTGCCCAGCTGAGGGGCACCCCAGGAGCACAGGGGCTGCTCACCCCCTCTCCTGTCCCCACAGGGAGGGTGGGGATGGCGCTGGGCCGGGAGCAGCAGGGCTCAGCCCTCACCCTGGGGCAGAGCCACTCACTCGGGGTGACTGCAAATGTGCTCTGGCAAATACCAAAGGAGATCCTCCAGCTTCCCCCCGGAGTTCTGGGGACCCCCCTGAGGTGGCAAAGCACTGCCACCACCCTGAGCCACTGCTGGGAGGCTCTGATGAGGATGTCCTTCAGTGATGGCACCTGGGGTTAGCCCTGACCCTGCCCAAATTAATGATGATTAAGCTACATGACAATTAGCAGTGTTTTCACCTGGAGGAGGTCAGCAGGGACACCTTCCACTGTCCCAGGTTGCTCCAAGCCTCATCCAGCCTGGCCTTGGACACTTCCAGGGATCCAGGGGCAGCCACAGCTGCTCTGGGCACCCTGTGCCAGGCCTGCCCACCCTCCCAGGGAACAATTCCTTCCCAATATCCCATCCATCCCTGCCCTCTGGCAGTGGGAGCCATTCCCTGTGTGCTGTCCCTCCATCCCTTGTCCAAAGTTCATCATCTGTTAATGAGCAAACACCCCCCAAAGTTCATCATCTGTTAATGAGCAAACACCCCGCTGTTGGCTCATGCTGGGGGAGGCACCTGAGGGCTCATTTGATCCCCAAACAGCAAATCCTTACCCTGGGCTGCTCCACCGCTGTGTGATTTGTCACTGGGAATAACCAGAGCCCGCTCGCATCACTGGAGCCGCAGCTGTGACTCCTCATCCCTCTGCCTCCCGTGTCTGCTCCCAGCCCGCTGCTGCAGCTTCGAGGCAAACAGCGGATTTTTGCAAAATAAATGTGTTTTCTGGTGCGTTCAGCCGGGTTTGGGGATGAACCCCCCGCTGCAGGGCAGCATTGCAGCAGCATTGCAGCAGGAGGGAGGCACAGCTGCACCGCTGGTGATTTGGGGACCGCGGGGATGTCCCCCACTCCACTCACGACAAAAACACCTTCCCCAGCCCTGCCCCAGCACAGACCCCTCCGTCCCCACTGCCAGCACGTGTGCTGGGGGGACAGCAGGACCAGGGCCACCAGGCTTGTCCCATGGCTTGTCCCTGCCCTTGGAGCTCCCCTGGCTGGATGGTGGGACCCATGGGTGTCACAGTACTGTCCCCAAGGGGAGGGTGGCCCCCATAGCCCACCGTGCCTGCAGAGGGGCTGTCACCGTGCCAGCACCGGGCAGCACCCAGCCCAGGGGACAGCCAGGGGGACACCGAGCTTGGGGGTGAAGGACTTTCCCTGGGGCGGTGTGATGGAGGGACAGGGGCTCTGGGGGAGACTGAAGGGTCTGGATCCTTGATCCGGTCCCTGTGACCCACAGTTTGAGGGCTGGACCCCCATCCCTGTCCCCATGTGATGCACCTGGGGACCCTCAGCGGAGCCCCGTCCCTGTCCCTGTGTGATTCCACCGGGGACTCCCGAAGGGGCTGCACCTGGATCCCCATCCCCGTGGGACTGTCAGGGATCCCCGGCAGGGCAGGGCAGGGCTGGACCCCCGTCCCTGTGGGATTCCCGGGGGCTCCGCGGGTCCGTGGGGGCAGCGGCGCCGGGACCCTCGAGTCCCACCGGGCGTCCGGAGCCCCGGGAGGCGGTGCCGGCCCCGAACTCCCCCCAAAGCCCCCCAAAGCCCCCCCAAAGCCCCCTCCCGTCGGGGCACGGCGCTGGCAGGAGGCGGCTCCGCTGCAGACGCCGCTCGGTCACCGCCGCCTTCACCTCGCGGAGCCGGGGCTGCGGGAACAGCGGGAACAACGGGAACAACGGGGGCTGCCCGCGACACCGGGAACAGCGGGAACACCGGGAACAACGGGAACAACGGGGGCTGCCCGCGACACCGGGAACAACGGGAACAACGGGGGCTGCCAGAAACACCGGGAACAGCGGGATCACCGGGAACAACGGGGGCTGCCCGCGACACCGGGAACAGCGGGAACACCGGGAGCACCGGGAACAACGGGAACACCGGGAACAACGGGGGCTGCCCGCGACACCGGGAACAGCGGGAACAGCGGGAACAACGGGGGCTGCCCGTGACACCGGGAACAGCGGGAACATCGGGAACAAGGGGAACACCGGGAACAGCGGGACATCAGGGCTGCCGGTCCCGCGGAGCCGGGTAAGCGGGCGGAGGAAGCGGCGGAGCCCCGGGACCCCGCAGGCACCGAGCGACACCGGCTGGGGACCCTCGTGGGGGACGAACCGGTAGCTCCGTGCTGGAGGAGGGGGCCGGGCTGGGGTGCCCCGGGAGGAGCGGGGAGTCCCGGGGGTGGCCGGGCTGGGAGGGGTCTCGGCAGCAGGACCGGGGTGGGACGTGATGGGGCACAGCGGGTACGGGGGTCCCAGCCTGGCTGGGGCTGGGGGCACAGGGCACCCCAGAGACATCTCGCTGCCTCCTGTCCCTGCAGCCCCTTCCCGGCTCACCCAGGGGTGCCAGGCTGGGTGGCAGCGGTGGCACTGGGGCTGGCACGGTGGCGTTTGCTCCCCTCGGGGCTGGCAGCGGCGGGTGGAAGCTGAGCAGGCTCATCCAAGACTTGAGATCCATTTACACCCTGGCTGCTCTGCCTGGTGCTCCCCGGGGCTTTGGCTCCATCGGGGAAGAGCCGTGCCCATCCCTCCACCTCTCCCCAGGATCGGGGTCCCCGGCCCAGTTTGAGACGCAGCCCGGCACTGGGAGCACTGGGCAGGCTGGGAGCGGCCATGAGGGACACGCTTGGCGCTGGATCCCTGCGGAGCCTTGTCCAACTTGCCTGGCTGTGCCTGCTCTCCTCCGTGCCGGTGAGGGCCGGGCTGGGGCCGGGGGACAGCGGGGGTGGCACTGCCGGGCTCTGCCCAGCCCCGGGCTGTGGCTGCAGCTCCAGGGGCGGTCAAGGCGCTGAGGCTGGAGGCTCTGACCCAGCTCTGGGCTTGCAGCACGGCGGGGCCAAGGTGCTGGAGAAGACCTTCGAGGAGTGGCTGCGGTACCGTGACGAGTGCCTGAGGAGGATGGCGAGCGAGCCCTACCCAGCAGGTACCGGCTGTGCCCAGGGCTGGGGTTTATCCCTCTCCAGCATCCTCTGCTCTGGTCACCCACGGAGGGTGAGCCAAGGGGCTGACAAGGCTGACAAGGACCTCCACATCTCAGATGGGATACCCAGGGCTGGGATGTCCCGAGGGGCTGAGGCTGGTGTGGGGCACATGAGCCCATTTCAGAGTGGCATCGGCCCCTTCGGAGGTGCTGGGATAGCAGGGCTTAAATGTGTCTGTGCCACCAGCATCTGAGCTCTGGCTTTCCCTGTCCCTGCCCCTGGAAGGGCTGTTCTGTAACAGGACATTTGACATGTACGCCTGCTGGCCCGACGGGAGCCCCGGCACCGCCGTCAATGTCTCCTGCCCCTTCTACCTGCCCTGGTTTGAGAAAGGTGAGGATGCCCTCCTGCCATCCCGGAGCTGGAAGCCAGGGCTGAGCCGTTCTGGGGGTGGAGAGGCTCTCAGGGGTGCCCCTGACAGGGGCAGAGGGAGCCGTGAGCACACCAGGGGTAAGGGGAGCCTGGAGCTCAGAGCAGAGCAGAGCAGTGCCAGCCCGTGCCCTGCCCACGCCTGCCCTGGACCGGGGCACTGAGCAGGGTCAGATCCATCATCCCGGGAGAGGGGCTTGGGGGAGCCTGGGGGACAGTGCCGGTGCTTGGTGTCCGCAGTGAAACACGGGCTGGTGAGCCGCAGGTGTGGCACCGATGGCCAGTGGGTGACAGTGAACGGCAGCCAGCCCTGGAGGGACTACTCCCAGTGCGAGGACGAGCTGGAGGTCACTGCCGAGGAGGTGGGACCCTGGCTGGGACCCAGGGATGGCCAGGGCAGCCTGGCCGGGGGTGGACACGCACCCAGCTGGGCTCCCTGCGCTGTGCTCACCTGCAGGAAGGCGCCCGCCGGCTCATGGTGAGCTTCAAGGTGCTCTACACCGTGGGGTACTCGCTGTCGCTGCTCACCCTCATCTCCGCCCTGCTCGTCCTCACCGCCTGCAGGTAGGACACGGACACAGCCCCAGCCCCGCTCCCTCCCCGCCCTGCCGGCCCTGCCTGACCCCGCTCCCGCAGGAACCTGCGCTGCACCAGGAATTACATCCACGCCAACCTGTTCGCCTCCTTCGGGCTGCGGGCCACCTCGGTGATGGTGAAGGACGCGCTGCTGGAGCGGCGCTGGGGCGCGCAGCTGGTGCAGGTGGCTGACTGGGAGGCTCTGCTCAGCCACGAGGCAAGCGCCGGGCTGGTGGCAGCGTGGGGACCTTGCCCAGGGCAGGGCTGTGTGGGGTTGGTGCCCACACACCCCCAGACACCCGCTGGGGGAGCTCTGGGGGTGCCAGTGTTGCCCATGCACTGATGGATGAGGTCTTGGGGTACCTGTGTGTGGTCCCGGGGTGCCTGTGCTGCCCATGACCCGGTGGGTGAACTCTCGGGATACATGTGCACCTGAGGGATGAGCCCTTGTGCCACCCATGCCCCTGATGGGTGAGCTCTGGGGGTGCCTTGTGCAGCCTCTGGGCGAGCTCTCAGGGCACTGCGGTGCCATGGCGGAGCTCTCGGGGTTCTTGGGGTGCTGTGCAGCACCATACCCCCGGTGCATGAGCTCCTGGGGCGCTGTGGTGAGCTGTGGGGTGCCCCATGGGCACAGCCAGCCCCACGGCGGCTCTCCCGTGGCAGGCAGCGCTGGGGTGCCGCGCGGCGCAGGTGCTGATGCAGTACTGCATCCTGGCCAACCACTACTGGTTCCTGGTGGAAGCTGTCTACCTCTACAAGCTGCTCATCGGGGCCGTGTTCTCCGAGAAGAATTACTACAGGCTCTACCTCTACCTGGGCTGGGGTAGGAGCCAGCCGGGCGTGCCGTGGGGACGGGGACGGTGCCGGGGGCACCGCGGTCCCACCATCCCTGGAGGGTGAGGGGTGGGGGCTCTGCCACCCCGGGTGTCCCCCCAGCACGGGGGTGGGTTCTCAGCTCAGGAGGGTGCTTGGTTTTACAGGGTTTGCTGTGTGACTTGCAGGGACCCCCGTGGTGTTCGTGGTGCCCTGGATGGCCGCCAAGTACCTGAAGGAGAACGCGGAGTGAGTGGGGATGGATGGAGGGAGGGAGGGAGGGATGGACAGGGATGGATGGACAGGGATGGATGGATGGATGGAGGGATGGATGGATGGAGGGATGGATGGATGGATGGATGGATGATGGATGGATGGATGATGGATGGATGGATGAGGGATGGATGGATGGAGGGATGGATGATGGATGGATGGATGATGGATGGATGGATGGATGGATGGATGGATGGATGATGGATGGATGGATGATGGATGGATGGATGATGGATGGATGAGGGATGGATGGATGGATGGATGGATGGACAGGGATGGATGGATGGATGGATGGATGGATGATGGATGGATGATGGATGGATGGATGGATGAGGGATGGATGGATGGATGGATGGATGGATGGATGGATGGATGGATGGATGGATGAGGGATAGATGGATGGATGGATGAAGGGGGGCCTGCTGGGATGCTCAGAGGCTGCTGAGGGTCCCTGAGCCACCTGGCTGGGGCTGGAAAGCCCTTGGATCCTGCTGCCCCCAGCCCAGGGTGACGGTGCTGTCTCGTGCCTCCGCGCAGGTGCTGGGCGCTGAACGAGAACATGGCTTACTGGTGGATCATCCGCATCCCCATCCTGCTCGCCTCCCTGGTAGGGAACAGCCACCAGCCCCAGGGCTGGCTGGACAGCAGCAGCTCAGCCCCCAGCTCCCAGCCCTGGGCAGGCTGTGATCCCCAGGGGAGCTTCCAGCAGAGGCCAGGGGGGAGAGTTGGCCTGCAAGGACCAGCCAAATGCACAGGGGGTTCAGCAGTTTGCTGACCCCTGGTTCTGGGGGTTCATGAAGGAAGATGGGTGCTGAACCCCAGAGAAAGGGGCTGGGGGTGGCTCCTGCTGCTTTGTAGCCGGGATTTTGGGATGGCAGGAGAGGAGGAAGGGCAGCACAGGGGGTGCCATCTCCTGCTGGGTGAGTGTCACAGCAGGGTGGGGGTGCTGGGCTCTGTGTGCCCCTGCCCTGTCTCCCCCTCCCAGATCAACCTGCTCATCTTCATGCGGATCCTCAAGGTGATCCTGGCCAAGCTCCGGGCCAACCAGAAGGGCTACGCCGACTACAAGCTGAGGTGGGCCAGGAGCAGGGCAGGTCTGAGCTAACGGGATAACAGCACCTCCACACCCCCTACCCCTCCCCACACCTCTCCTCTACCTTGCACATCCTTAAATGACCACCCTGGGATTAACTGGGAGTTTTACTGTCCCCTTACTGTCCCCCAGGCTGGCCAAAGCCACCCTGACCCTCATCCCCCTCTTTGGGATCCACGAGGTTGTTTTCATCTTCGCCACGGACGAGCAAACCACGGGCATCCTGCGCTATGTCAAGGTGTTCTTCACCCTCTTCCTCAACTCCTTCCAGGTGAGGTGGGAGTGAAATCCTTGCTCTGAGCACACCACGGAGCAGAGATCAGGGGGTCCCTCTCTGAGCTTGCTCTCCCTGTGTTGCTTCCATGGGAAGGGCGGCACCGTCTCTGCCACCCTTTCTGCCACCTCCTGTGCCCTGAGCAGCGGTGCCATGGGGACCCCAGCCCTAAGGGCACCCAGGAGTGGCCTGGGGGGAGCCTAAGCCCATCCCAGCCCTAGGAGAGGGATGGGGGTGGGCTCACTGCTGCCTCTCCCTGCAGGGCTTCCTGGTGGCTGTGCTGTACTGCTTTGCCAACAAGGAGGTAACGTCCCTGCCCTGTCCTTGTCCCTGCCATGGCACCTCCTGCCCGGCTTCCCCACCCCACCCTGTGCCTGCAGGGAGGGCACAGCCCCGGATAAGCCCCTGCTCCCTCCCCTCCATGGCAGGTGAAGTCTGAGATGAAGAAGAAGTGGCAGCTCTGGAAGCTCGACCACCCAGTGCTCTGCTGTGCCCAGTGAGGTGTGACCAGCCAGGGCAGAGGGGCTGCTGGCCACAGTGGCCACAGGGCCTGGCTGGAGGGCAAGAGGCTGCAGGAAGCCGTGCTGGGCAGTGCCCACCTGGGATGGCCAGACTGGAATGTGGCTGTGCCACACTGGAGCTGCTGGAAGGGACAGCCCTGCTGTGACCCGAGTGGGGGTGGCACCCCTGGCTCTTACCAGGCACCGCTGTGTGGGCAGCGCTGCTGCTCCTCCCGCTGCCAGAGCACAGCGGAACCTGGTAGCCTCCCCCACGACCCCACCACACAGAGAACCCCTGGGACACCCACACCCACCTCTGGGATCTCAGCAGCACCCTGAGAGCTCCCAGACATCCACAGCCACCGTGTAAAGCTCTGCTCAGCGAGGGGCTGCTCCTCCTCCCACCCTCATCACAAACCCAGAACAGCAGCTCCCATCCCCTCCTCCTCCAGCTGCACAAACCCCTGGTTCCCCCTGCCATGGGCAGAGCCAAGGATGGAGCCTCAAAACTGCTCGGGAGTGAAGAATTTGAGAGCAGCAACTCACCGGGGCAGAGCCCAGCCAGCCTCCCCCAGGCCAGGTTCAGCATCCAGCCCAGCCTGCCCCTGCTTTCTGGAGGGAAAGCTGCATTTCCAGCCCGGCAGGAGCTCAGGAACCATTCTGCTGGCCAAAGGCAAAAATCTTGGAGTTTGCTTTCCAGTGGGGTACTAAAGCATCATCCCCCTGTGGATCCCGGGAAGCCCAGGAGCAAGGGAAGCAGCGGAGGTGGTGTGGTTTGAGCAGAGCTGCTCCTGTCCTAGTCCTGCTCTCCCGGAGGAGCCCAGAGCAGCTCTGGCCCACAGGAGCAGCACGGACACATTGCCAGAACTTATTCCCACCACATTCCCTCCTTTGCAATGCTCGAGTCCCCCCTCCAGGCAGGAGGAAGCAGCTGGGAGCTCCAGGAGATGCCCATGGATGCAGGAGATTTTCCAGACCCTGCCCCTTCCCTGACAGGCTGGGGGAGCCTTTCCCAGTGCCTCAGGGAGGAGCTGCCTCCAAGGCACAAAGCAAAGAGGCTGCACCAGCCTGGAGTCAGATCTTGGATCGATGGAACCCCCACGAGACCAATTTACACATTAACTCTCTTTTCAGATGTAAATAAATATTTATTTTTCAACAAGCAGAGCCTGCTGCTTCTGTCTGCTCCAGGGGAGGGAAAGGGCTGGTGGGCACAGAAGCTGAATCTCAGACTGGACTGGGAGGGAAAAGAAACTTAAAGCCCATTTCATCCCACCCCTGCCATGTCCAGGGACACCTTCCACTGTCCCAGGCTGCTCCAAGCCCCATCCAGCCTGGCCTTGGGCACTGCCAGGGATCCAGGGGCAGCCACAGCTGCTCTGGGCACCCTGTGCCAGGGCTGCCCACCCTCCCAGGGAACAATTCCTTCCCAATATCCCATCCATCCCTGCCCTGTGGCAGTGGGAGCCATTCCCTGTGTCCTGTACTCCATCCCTTGTCCCAAGTCCCTCTGCAACGCTCCTGGAGCCCCTCCAGGCTCTGAGCTCTCCCTGGAGCTTCTCCTCTCCAGTGAACAGAGGAGCCAGTTCTCTGAGCCTGGCTCCAGCAGCTCCCACTGCATTCCCACATCACCCACCCAGGCAGTCCCAAGCCCCTGAGCCTGCAGCCTCCTGGCAGAGTGGGCTGGAAAACCCTGTTTGCATTCCTGCAATAATAAATAGGGAACTTATTCACGATGCCCCAGCTCCCTCCAGAGATACCCACACAGCACACACAGGCTTCTCAGTTTTTATTCATTCATCCACATCAGCAAATGCTATTTTTCCTCAGACAGCTCACCTTAGGGTAGCACCAGACTCCTGCTGCCTGCACAGCCACCCTAGCTGCAAGGAATGCTGCATCACAGCCTGCAGTTAAGGAATTCCCTCCCTGCTGGGCCCTTGGGTGCTCTCACACCCTTGAAGCCTTTACACCTGCAGCCCCTCTTTGGGGCTTTTTTCCTTCACACACACACTGCCACCTCTCCCCCTTTTCCCAGGTATTCTGATGTATTGGATAGATCCTGGGATTAATTGGGATTAGATTAATCCCCCAAACCTCCTTGATTCCAGCCTCAGACTTAGCAAAGCAAGCCCCAAATCCCTGTAATCACCTTCCAGCCACTATTCTGCACAGCCCCTGTTCTGAGGGCACTGCTGAGCCAGAGCTTTGCCCTTAGGAGTTTTTTGGGGGGTTTGCCTTAACTTCAAGGGAAACAGCACTAACAACCCCATATAACTGCAGCCAGAGGCACCACCAAGGCTAGGGAGAGACCTTGGGACTCCCCAGTGACAGGGAATGAGGGACAAAGCCTTCAAAACTGTGCGCCCCAGCACAGCCTCAGCCCTCTGAGGAGTTTCCAGGAGTGCTGCCAAAGGAGAATTCCCTCTGCCTCATCCAAACTCTTCAGGGTGAAACTCCTGCAGCCTCACCCTGCAGCTGGCACTGGGTGCCCACATGCTCCATGGCATTGCTCAAGATGAAAAAAGAGTGCCCTGTGCTGAGGGTGGGAGGTAAGCATGGGCAGGAAGCAGCACCCAGAGCGGGGGGACACTGCCAGGCACAGCTGAGAGGGCCATACCTGCCTGGCAGTGCAGGCAGACCAGTTGCCACCCCTGCCTGAAGGGACTCAGAAGGGGTGACCAGCTGAAAAGATGGAGCTGGATGGGTTTTTATATTTGGGATCTGTGCCCAAAGTTCAAATACCAGAAAGAACACACAGTTCCATCCTCTTCCCAAAGGGACTTACCATGATTCATCAACATCATCACTCACTTCAAATTTTGGAAAATCACTTCAGATTTTGATTGTTGTGTTTTTCCCCCTTACAGGATTCAGGAGTAAACTGGAACAGTCACTGGAAAGCACTCTACACCAAGGTCCCTGGCACCCTCACCCACTCCCAGGGATAGGGCAGCCTCTTCCTGCACTGCCTGTCCTTGGCAATGCCCACCCACAAATGCCCTGGCAGAACTCTTCCCCAGCACTAAAGCCTGCACATCAAAGGCAGGCAGTGGTGAGGTAAAGCCACAGCTCTCTCTGGGCTGTGGTTCCTTTGCCCACGTCCCATGGGGCACAGAGCTATCCCTCTTCCTGCTCTGCTGCCTTGGCACTCCCCCGCTGGCCAGAGGCATGGGAAGCTCAACAGTCCCAGCTCTTCCTTCTCTCTCCCGGTCCTTCCAGGGGATCCCTGCCTTGCTGGGATCTTGGCCCTGGCAAACCAGGCCAATGACCTCTCCCTAGAGCACTGACCACAAAGCCAAGTTCTTGGGGATGGAGTAACAGTGATGTCCTGGTTCTGGCCAGGGCAGGGCTCATTTCTGCAGGCCCAGGACCTCTCCAGTACACAGCTGTTATTACTGTTGTTGCTGTAGCTGCTCCTTATCTCACTGCTGTTTCCCGTAAAATGCTTTTATTTCTACCAGTGATCTTCTCCTTTTGTGCCTCCAGTTCTCCTCTCCATCCCACCCCAGGGGAGAGGAGGTGAGGAGGGGGAGTGGGTGAGTTGGGAGTGTTTCAGTGAATGCCATTGCTAAACCACCAACGTGATCACACCCAGCTCCTGAGGACAGCAAGAACCCAAAGTGAACCAGAGTGGGCTGGTTGGAGGAACAGGCTTTGAAGCACAGATCTGGGGTGGCAGTAGAGCAGACATTCCAACTAGGAACAGGGCTGCAGTTTGAGCTCCACTGCAGCTCAAAGAGCCAAACATCACAAACTCCACTCCTTTCAACCCTCCACAACAAACTACCTTTTTTATGGCCTCAGATCCATTCTCTGGGCCAATCCCCATGGCACAGGAGGAGCCAGGGACACGTTTCAGAGGCTGTAGGGAGCTTGGGATGCAGAAAAGTATAATGAATTGATTGCTGTGTGCAACTGTCACCTTTCTACCACCACTCAGACCTGAACAACAAGGGCTGCAGGAAGCTTAAGGCAGACAAAACTTCTAGGCTTGGAGCTTCTCCTCCAAACCTAAACCTTTCAAACAAAGATCCTGGGAGCCTTGAGTCAGGCCCAAAGAGCAGCTGGTTGTTGTCCTCTGCTGTCCCTCATGCTCCCAGCTGTGTTCTCTGGTGGCCACGGCCTCCTCGGTGCCCTGCCAGCTGCAGTGGCCGTCGGCAGAGCCGTGGTGCTGCCGGCACAGCCCCGTGCTCCCTTTCCCAGGTACACTCAGCTTCCGGGTGGAACAGTCACCCGACGTCAGTATTCCTGCAGCCACCAGGAGAAAGGGGACAGTCACCCTCTGCTGGGACAAAGGAACAAGGGGGCCACAGATTCTCCAAAGGGAGAACCAAGCAGAGGGCACACAAGGATGAGGGAGAGCCCAGCCCTGGTGTGTGGGCTCTGAATGAGGGATGGTGTCCCCTCAGTGCCACAGCCTGGGATGGGCAGGGCGGTTGTTCCCACTCACCCTCCTGGCTTGGTTATGGCTTTGGCCAGCTCTGCCCGCTCTGCCCCAGGGCTTGGAGCTTTTGGAGGTTTTGAGTCACAGTCTGCAGAGCTTTTCCTGAGGACAAACCAAAGGGAAAAAGCAGCATTAGGAAGGGGCCAGGAAGCAGGAAAGAACAGGCTGCACTCAGCCACTGCTGTGCTGCCTTCCCTGCTCTGAGAACAGGGGTGTCTCTTCCGTCTGCAAGTTGCTGGGACAATTTCCTGTCACCAGGACACAGTATTAGGGAACCACTTCCCCAGCAGCTCTCATCACTGAGCAGGAGATGCAGGGACCACCCCCCACCTCTCAGCCTGGACCTGTCACCAGGGGATGATGCAGAGCCCAAGATCTGCAGCAAGAGCAGCACCAACTCCAGAGCCTGGAGACTTCCCTGAGTGAGCAGGGATTGTGGGGTCTCTCCCAACAACCACTCCAAACCACCAAACCCCACCCAGCCATGCCTCCCCCAGCACAAGAGTCCTTCCCACCTTACCCATCTCTCCCACACACTCTTCCAGCACAGCTGACAGCTCAGGCAAGCTCAGGGACTTCAGGGAAGGTGGCCACCCTTCCAGAACTGCAAGGACAGGGACACAGTTAATCAATCTCTCTGGGGCAGAGCACACAAGGGGCTGGTGTTGCTGGGAAGCATCCCCAGCCAAAGGGATTCCAGTTAGGGCTTCTGAATTACACAGGAAGAGAGCTGCCTGTGCCAAACTGAGGAGTTTTCTGGCAATTCTACCACTTCAGAATTTACATTTTTAGACTGGCTGCGTTGTTTATTGAGAGAACCTCAAAGGGATTAAGTGTAGTGGACAGAAATCAAGAGGATCTCTGCTTGTCTCACTTCTAAGACACAGGCAGCAAAGAACAGGTCACTAGGAGCATATCACAGGCAGCAAGATCAGAGAGTCTCAGAATCATTGAATGGTTTAGGTTGGAAGGGACCTTAAAGCCCATCCCCTGCCATGGATAGGGACATCTTTCACTAGACCAGGTTGCTCCAAGTTCCCATCAATCTGGCCTTGAGCACTGGATCATTGACCAACTCCTAGAGATAAGGAGCAGCTGGGTCAGGCCTGCTCAGCCAGAGGTTTGTCCCATGGATCCAACAGCAAAATCCCCAAACTGGGTTAGGGAACCAGCCAACCCTCTGCTTCAGGCCCTGCTCCAGTTTACAGGGTGGTAACAAACCCAAGTTGCAGGCACAGGTCCCTGAAGTAGAGCTGTCACTGAGGCCTGTGCTACAGCTCTGCATTTTTAGCCACAAATGCCTGCCAGACCCCAAAACTTAACTGAGAAACTCTGCAAGTTCCACTCCAAATGCCCTGAGAGCTTTAAATGCTTCTCCTGAGCAAGAATTCAACTCACTAAGAGTCTGGCTGCCCATCCATTCCCACGTGTCTGACTTTCAGCAAGGGAAGCAAGCAGGGGTTTGCCCAGGACTCTCCTGGTGCTCACCTGGGCGCTCCCCGGGCCGCCGGCTCTCCCCGGTGCCGCGCTGCTCCCGCGTGTCCGGCGCTCCCTCGCCCGCCTGCTCCGGGGCCAGCCGGGATGACAGCTCTGCCTGGCAGCTCCTGCCAAACCACACCAGAGCCATCAGCAGGACCCAGGGACGCGCTGGCAGTGACACTGCACACTCCTACAGCCTGCAGTACCTGCGTGGGGTGCCCGGGCAGCGCCTCTAAGGCCCTGGGGTACAACCTGCTCCTTGCTGCTTCCCGGGAGGAGGAAGTGGTGCCTCAGCCCAAGCCTGGGGTGCTGGCACTGCTCAGCTCCCAGCCACTGCTCCCCATCTGCAGCCACAGCCAGCTCTGCCCCGTGCACAGAGGAGCTGTGGGGGGACAAGATAAGGAAGGGCTGGGGTGAGCAGCAGGAAGCCCAAGCCAGGGGCTGTGTTGGTCTGTGGGAGAATCAGGCCCAATCCAAAGTTTCTAATGGGCAAAGGGAACAACTCGGGACAGGCATGAGGGGCACCTAGGTTCTCAGGCTGTCATCACCATCCCACCAATTCAAGCAGTGTACATTCAGAGCATGGCAGGGCCCTTCTACAGCAGCCTCAGCTCCTCAGTAAGGGGGAAAAGACAGGCTCTGCCCCTTGCAGTGGCAATATTGCTCTGCTAAGCTTCTGGAGCCAACTTCAGCTCTCCCTGGCTTGGCAGCCAGCAGACCCCACTCCCTTGGGCTAGGATCCATAAGCAGCAGGATTTATGCCACTTTCAGGGCTCTCCCTATTGTATCACTGGACAGAACAAGGCCCATGACAGGAGTCCAACTGTGGCACAGAGAAAAACACCGCAAAGGCAGTAAAAGGAGTGTCAGGAGGTTATTCAGATTATTCTGCCAGCTGTCACAGAGTTGCAAAAGAAAAATATTATTCACTTGTGAGTTACTGCACATCCTTTAGCAGGGTATGGGTTAAAAATTCCTTTTTGTATTCAAAAAGGTCCTGATCACCAAGTATTACCCTGGGTAGGCACAGCCTCAGCCTTTTTGTTACTTCTAGTTGAAACAGGAACACCCAGCACCCCCAAAAAGGCCACTTCCAGCTCATGCATCTGATCAAAACTTCACATGTGCTCCCATGGCTGTGGCTTTTCACTAGGGAAAAGCAGGCAGGATCCAGATGTGTTCATGTGCCAGGTGAGCTCTCCTGCCTTACCCTGAGCATCACCTGTAAAGCTGCCAATGTAACACCAGATCCCATTTCCCAGCAGTCTCAGTGTCACTTCCTGGGGATGACTTACTTGATCTGATCCAGCAGGACTCCAGCATCCTTGGTGATGGCCTGAGCCTCTCTGAGCTGGCACTGGATGGCATTCCAGGTCTCATCCCGCTCCATCAAACAGCTCTCGGCCACTGCACGCAGCTTCTGCTCCTGGCACACCTGGCCCTTCATCACCTGCACCTCTTCACACCTCTGCAGCAGAACACACTGGGGATCAGGCTGGGAGCACTGAACATCTCTCAAGTCCCTGCTATTTTAATGCCTTAAGCATCCAGAATGTTCCTTTCCAGTGGGAAAGGAAGCTGGATGAAGCTTGTACACTGAGTACAGGTTCTCTCCACAATAAGCCCAGCCCCAGTTACAATTCCCGCTTCCTCTCTGTTTACAAAGTTACTTATGAGTCCAAATTCCCCAAAACAACACAAGTTTGTTCACTGATGGCTGCATTACTTCACCATAAACATGACACTGCTGGGAAGGAGTAGGGATTTGATTCTTGCCCCTGGCTCCTATAGTTCTCAGCTGGATGGGAAACAGACACAAAGGAGCACCGAGGATGAGGAGTGGGTAAGTTGTACTTGTGCTGTTTGTACACCAAGTACATCCACTGTAAGCTGCGGCTTGAGGTGAAGGAAAAACCATCAGAGGCACAACAAAAACACAGCACTGATCACTCCCTGCAGGGTGCAGGGCCCTGAGGAGCTGGCAGCAGCCTCACCTTGTGCAGCTGGATGGCCAATTCCTGCATCTCTGCCTCCAGTCGATCAGCGTAGGCCAACTCCAGCGCGTCGCTGGGCGGGCGGGCGCTGCTGTGCCAGCGCGCGATGGCCGAGGTCATCTTCCTCTTGGGGCCAAACAGCCTGGGGGGATGGAACCAACACGGGTCAAGCCCTGCACCACCCAGCCCTGAGCCCAACAGGATGCCACGAGGACCTCTGCAGTGTCCTGGTCTCTCCAAGGTACCTCCAGAAGCAGGAGCGTGTTACAGCCGAGGACATGGGGATATCCAATTGTGTGGGAGGCAGCCAGAAGAGAGCAGCACTCCCCAGCTAAACCTTCCTGACCAGGCTGGACTTGGTTTGTAGGGGGAAGCCGGGACAGACAGGACAGACACTCACGTGATGCCTATTTCCTTCAGGTCACTCTCTGTCAGGGTCAGGAAGATCCGGAGGTCCACATCTTGCTCCTCAAACACCTGCAGGTACTTCAGGCACCCAATCTCCTCAAGGAATGTTGCCAGATCCTGCAGCCCAGACACAACAAACTTATTTACACCCTCTCAACAAAAGCATCACCAGTCCTCCTAATCATAAATATTTGCTTCCTCATGCTGTTGTAACACCTTTCTGGTTCCAGCAGCAACCACAACTTCCCGTGGTGGCTCCCTGCCCTTCTCCACAGTCACACACCAGGATTGGTCTCTACTGCAGCCATGCCTCTTCTAACAAGTGCAGAGCAGAATGACACAGAATCAGCTAACTCAGCCCACTCCACTGCCAGGTTTGATAGCCCACTCACAGGCCTGAAGGGTCTAGGAAACCCCTCCAAGCAACAGCAACATCTCAGCGAACAGCTCCTCTACAAGAAATTGCTGTTTCACAAGCATTTAAGTTTGGAATACAAGGTGTTTTGGTAACCTGGGAAAAGCCTCCCACACCTGGTACAGTGACAGAGCCTGCAGGACAAATCTGTGGTTACCTGGGGCCCTGTGTAGGCCGGGGGCTCAGGAAGGACCAGGTGCTGGCAGCAGCCCCCGGTCTTCCCCAGGCAGTGGCTCCACTGGCTGTCACTGTTGCTGTAGCGGGTCTTGCCCTTAAAGCTCTTGGCTTGTTTCCGACTCGGGGGGCTGTTGGTGTGATCAGAGTCCTGGAAAAGAAAAAACACGCACAGAATGGAAAGGATGATTGTGCAGAGATGTCAGGATTGGGGGCCTAACAAGTGCAGGCTCCTCTAAGACCTAAAGGCCCTTTGTACTGCAGCCCCAGAGCTGCCTTGACCCATGTGAGTAGCCTCCAACCTCTTCCCCTTCCTTGATCTGCCTGTCCCTGGAAGAGCCTTTCCTCACCCAGCCTGGTCCTACAGGTTCCCATGGGAGCCGAGTCTCCCAAGGGTGAAAGCACTGCGCAAGCTGAAGGCAGAGAAAAGAAAACCCACCTCATTGCTTTCCAAGGAGCCTTCACTGCTGACTCCCGGGATTCTAATTAGGCATTCACTGCTGCTGCTGCTGCTCCTGATGGTTCCCAGGCTGTTGCTGGACAAAGCGCTATCCTCTGGAAAGGAATAGGAAAAAAATATTGACGTACAACTTCATTACATTCTGGTTTTATTACACCATTACCAGCAAAACCTCCTGGAGGTGTAAAGGAAGGCAAGATCCAGAGCAAGGCTTCATATGCAGCGGTCAGGATACAAGATGACCCTGAGGCAGAGATTTCACATCTGATCCCCAGCACTCATCTTTCCCCAATTCTGTTTACCACCAGAGACACTTCTGGAAACATGCATTTCTGTCTTGTTCCCACCCTCCTTCAGACTATTTGTACAAACTGATGAAATGACCACACTGAGCTTTATCTTCTATAGCTGAACCATCCCAGCCTTCCCTAAGAAAGCATCTTAGTGAGAAAGGAAGCCAAGGCTGGACTCACACCCAAGTGAGCACTGCAGGCTGGACCATTTCTGAGGCAGTGACTTACCCCTGCTGCTGCTGCTGTCCACGTCCAGCTCGTTGATCGGGGAGGTGACGTCCCTGTTCCGGATGACACCTGACGCACAGCTGGCATCATTGAAGGTGACATAGCCCTGAGGGGGCACCTGCTCTGTGTGCAACAGGAAGGGAGAACAGAGATTAGGATGCAAGTAAATCAGGGAGGCTCCTGCAGAAAATGTTACTACTTCTGGGTCTGAAAACAACCAAAATGAGAGACTCTGCTCGCAACTGACAAGTTCCTTCTAAAAACACAGAGAGCACCTGAGAAATGCAGGTTCCTGCAGTTCCCTCACATGACTCCACAGCACATGTACTTCATTTACATGCTTACATTGAAAATCAGAGAAAACACTTTATAGCAGAGATGTACCTTAAACAGCAGCTTCCAGCACTCCCTCTCCTTATACTCAAATTATGAAAGGGGAGAAACAGCTTAGGAGAGTAGCCCTGCACACCCTGCAGAACCACCTCCCCCCCCTGCAGCTGTGCTAAAGCACCAGGAGAATCCCACTGGCATTTAAGAAGCTGACAGCATCATTCCAATACAGCCTGGGGGATAACACAGACTCGTGTTTAAGAGAATGAACTGAGTTTTGAACATGCTTTTGAGTCCATAATCCTGGTTATTCCAGGCAACCAGTCTGAGAAATACCTATGACAGACAGTGAAACAAACCTCCGAGCACTGCATCCAGGATGTCTAACTGGGATCATCTTTCTCTTGGCTTATTGCAAAGGTTTTGAAATTTCATTTTTAGAAACATTTCAAGCATCAGGGAAGGCAAAACACACAAGTTCACTCTTATGATCGATGATTTCTTGGCTGGTGTGAGCACCTCCCTGCCATCAGCTTCAGAAGGAATCTCAAACTTTTGAGCCTGCCTAAAAAGGGAAACTGAACTGTTCTCAAGAGTCACGAGAACAGTAGTTGAGGTCAGGATAGAAAAGCATCCCACTTGTCAATATCCAGCCTTGACAAAAGAGTTCAGGGGGGTTTCTTTCTAACCCAGACACTGGATAGTGAACACCTTCATACAAAGCTATCTTTGTTCTGTACAAACCACACATGAATCCCAACAAATTAACAACAGATAGCAGGAACAGCTGCAGATCTGTTGAGGTCTCAGGGGACTGTCCCTCAGGCTCCCATCTCTCCTCACCATAGCAAGACTGCTTCCATCTCCCCATGCCAATTGCTGTGATCTTGGCCAAGGCCTGGGGCCCCTCATGGATGCTGGGACCCTTGGTCCTACGAGCAGGTCTCTGTCTCTGGGGAGCAGAATATGATTCATCTGAAGAACTCAGCTCCTCATAGTTGCCTGTAGTTCAAACACAGGTCATTAGCAGCACAGGAAATCATTTGCCTGTTTTACTTGCTACTAGTCCTATAAGTGCAGTGGAAAGAAAAAGAGAAATGTTGAAGAGTAAGGGTGAAACAGCTAACCTAGGTCAGAAAGGGGCCAGCAGACAAGAGTTGTTGGATTCGTGCCTCTTCCATCCTCAGAAATGCTGGAATTTCCAGGACAGACCAGGTAGCACTACCCATCTACACAGTATAACATACTTTCAAACTATCAAACACCTCACTTCAGGTCCTGTCTTAAAATGAAGAAGGTCAAACAACTGTTACCTGGACCTCTGCAGAAGACCTTGGGCACTGGGGCTGCATGCAAATCTATCAGCCCCACAATCTTGGTGTGGCCATACTTCATGGCCAGGGTCCGTGCTGTGGCTCCAGTGTTATCTCTGACATCTGCCTTCACTCCCTGCAGAAAAAATACCTGGTTAACTGCACACATCAGAGAGCAGTGTAAAAAATATATATGTATATTTAAAAAACCCAAAAAATGTCTTAGCTCCTCCATCAGCAATACAGGCTCATCTTTGACAGACAGTTCAAGCTGCATTAATACCCTGAATGCCTTTCTAGTTATCCCCAGTCTCTCCAATTCCTGAATGCCAAATAGCCCAGGGCTCTGCCACTGGGAACAGGTTTGTTTGATCTGAAGTGTTTTGCATTGCTGCCTCCTTCTGGCAGTAAGCTGGACCAGTCAAATGGGATTTAAACCAAACTGTGTAAGAGCCCTGCATGCTCATGAGCTTTTGGATGCAGATGTCCAGTAGCCTGAGCATGCAAGCCTGTAAACACAATAGAAAAATTACAGCTTCAGTTGTTTTCTAATTCAGTCATATCTGGACAGTCAGATCTCACTTCTATTCCTGCAAGGCCAGAGTAAAATCACGGTAACACCCTGCAGAAAGCAGATACCTTGAAAACAGCCCTGAAAGTCTGGGACTTCAGAGGTGACTGTCATCAAGGAGCAAACATAACACTGTCAAAAAAAAGCATGGTGTCAAATTTGTGCTAGCTCCTCTGAGGGCTGGAACCAGACTTTCAGCTAAACAGAGAACTGCCAGGACACTTACATGATTGAGAAGGTACTGAACAATTATCTCATGGCCAGAAGCAGCTGCTTCCATCAGAGGTGTGTATCCATACACTGGCTCCCTGGGGAGAAAACACACATGTGGACTGCTATAACCACAGCTGAAGTTTTGCCATTTCCTAACAGAGCATTTCCACCCCTCAACCTTTGTTGATCACAGACTGTTATGTACTGGCTGTCCTGTTGTAGAATTAATTCCCTGTAGAGATTCGGTGTTCCTAAACTGGCTGCACAGCAACAGATTACTCTTCCAGCTGCAGATCTGCCTTTAAGAGCTCAAATCAGTTTTGCAGGAGCTAATAAAATAAGAACCTCTTGTTGCCCTCATGCAATTCCATGTGCATAAATGTGTGGTGGTCCCTAAGGCATGGGAATGCAGGGCACACTTCAAAAACCAACCTGAACTCTGAGTATATAAAAAAATCAATAAAAAGACTTATGAAGTGCACTTGAGTTCAGAAGGTGTCAGTGTTTAGATGATAATTAAACAGCAGTAAACCTAATTTCCCTTGATCTTAATTGAATAAACAGTGACAGCATGGGCAGACTTCAATTCAGTTTGCAGCTCAACTGTCCCTGTATTATCAGTGCCACATCCTGAGGTACAAGGACAAGACAAAAGCAGCTATTTGTTGGAGTGTGTTCATCTGCCACCATTTGCCTTCATACTGAATGATAAATAACAACAAAATGACAATAAAATGACAGATTCCTCCTTACTTGCAGTTGGCATTTGCCCCATTCTCCAGTAAGAACTTGACCATCTGCTGGTGCCCAGCGCTGGTGCAGTGGAACAAGGCAGTCCAGCCATGGATGTCCTTCATCTCCAGCTCTGCCCCTTGCTGCAAGAGAACAGACAATATTCCTTACTGCATGTGCTCTGCTCAGGCTTTCAGACACTGCCTCTTTATGCTGGGACATGAGTTTAAATTAAATCCCACCACAAAGCAGACCTCACAACAGAACACAAAGTGGCAGCTTGTGGATTATCCCACTCTGAGCATTTAAACCACGTGCTGTGGCTTTACCTGTGTTTTATGGGATACACACCTGTAGAAGGAAGTAAGCAACACTCTCATTGCCACAGCTGGAGGCCAGCATGAGGGGAGTCTGGCCTTCTGGGGTGGGGATGTTCACGTTCACTCCTGCTTCCAGCAGCAGGTGCACGATGTTGTCATGGCCAATGTAGGAAGCGTACATGAGTGGGGTCCAGCCCCCACAGTTCCTCTGGTTCAAATCCAGGTCTCCACTAAGAGACAGAAGAAAGAAGTCACGTGAACTACTGTGCTGGAGCTGTGGACCACTGCTGGCTTCTGCAGACTCTTGTTGTCATCTAGCACTGAAGCCTACATGGGAATTTCTACCAGCTCCAGCACAACCTGCCCCAGATCGCAGAATCACAGAATGCTTTAGGAAAGAAGGGACCTTAAAGGCCACCTTATTCTACCCCCCCTGCCATGGCGGGGACACACCTCCTACTAAAACACTAAAGAGGTCATTTTTATCAGATTTGCTCCTGGAAGCTTTGTGCCAAGAACCCTTTGGGAGTCCCAGTGACAGCCACACCTGCAGCAGGTGGCACCCAGCCATGCCCCAGCCCCTCTCACCGCTGGATGCACTCCTGCACCACTTGGTACTGCCCGACAGAAGAGGCGGTGTGCAGGTCCAGGGGCACGTCCAGCTCCTCCCGGCACAGCACGGGCCCCACCCCGTGCCACATGGAGAGGCTGCGGCTCAGCAGCTCCGACTCGCTGGCCTCGTCGCTCAGCTCCGACATCCTGCCCTGAGGAGCCAAACCAGAGCACAGCACTCAGCTGCTGATCCACGTTTTCCATACAATTACAGCTCCAAGCTGCCATTGGCTTGCAAGGTGAGCCCAGCTCAGATGTGTGGGGTTTCAAATTCTTACCTCAACTTTGATTGACTCCTCAGCCCGAAAAAATAACTGCTGCTGAAAAGACTTTGCTGGAAGTTTTCTCTTGCTGTAGAGAACTCTGGGATTCCAATACACTGGAAAAATAAAAGGCAATAATGCTAAACCCCACCTCTTTCAAATCTCATTTTAAGACTGCAGTAGCAGTGGCTTTATTTCCTCCCTGCCTAATCCAAATATGCCTAAGGTAGCTTTGAATAAGCTTGGCAAGAAAAAGACTAAACATCTATTTAAGAGCTGAAGGTAGGCTTAGCGTTTTACAAAAGGATGTAATTCTTGCTCTGCATGTTTTATAATGCAGGGAGAGAATTAAGAATTCATGTGTCAGACATTCCTGGTCTTGTCCATCTGTCTTGCATTACAGGATAGTCCTGATTAAATTAAGACACAGTCATTAATAATGACAGCTGCCCACTGCTCCCGAAAACACTCTGTCACCTGAAGAGGGTGCACCCTCCACTGTCATCAGGTTGTAAGCAGATTGTTTCTACCATTTATTGTTTCAGCCCTTCAGAGGCAGCCCAGCCTCATCTCCGTAAATCCTGGAAAATGCTGAAACACTGGGGGCAGCAGTGCACTTACCCATCCATTATCCAAGCACACCCCCCCTCCTGCAGACACAACTTAATTACACAGCTCCTCCAGCTCCAGGACTGCCTGAAAGGTTTATCCCAGGCCCAGCCTTGGGGAGCAACTGCAGACCAATCATTTGAACCTCTCACAGGAGTGTTCTTCACTCGATGAAGAGCTCAGCACAGCTGTATCCAGCAGCTGAGGGCTTCAGCTGCAGCTCCAGGACACAGAATCCAGCCCCCAGCACAGAACCCCAGAGTAGCTCCAGTTGCAAGGGACCACTGGGTGTCCCTCCCTCTCAAGCAGAGTCCTCTGAGCATGTTACATAGGGCTGTGTCCAAGTGGGCTCGGAATATCTGCAGGGAAGGAGATCCACAGCCTCTCTGGGCAGCTTGTTCCAGGCAATCCCATGGGAATTGCTTTTCCCTCCCTGTAGGCCTCATTACATCCTTTTTTAGGTGCAATTGTTAACAGGTCAGCCACAACAGGAACCAGAACGTCTCATTTTTGCAGTGTACCATCACTGATTGACGCAGCTAGCACAATTCACAGCTGCTGGAACCACACCAGGTTCCTGAGGTGGGTGAGAGAAAACATTCCTGGATCCACAACACTCGAGCTCAATCCTACCCACATCTGTTGAAAATACACATAACACAAAGCTTTTCATCTTTTAACACTTGGACTCAATCACCTTAAAGGTCCTTTCCAAGCTAAGGGATTTTACCACGAGCCTGTCACTCTCGGGCACATTAAAACCCATCAAACAACCTCAGAAAAGCGAGGCAAGAGGCACAAAAGCCCCGAGCAGCCACATCAGGGAGCACATTTCCCCTGCCAGGGGCTGTGCCCGCCCAGGGCTCGGCCCGGGCACGCTCCGCTCACACCACCACGCACCTGAGGCGAGCCCAGCGGCTGCCAGAGCGGCCGCCACACGGCCGTTACCGAACATGTCACAGCAAACGGCTGCGGGGTCGTTATCCCCGCACCTGCCTCCCTCGCGGCCCTGCTAGCAACGCGGCCTCAGCATCGCAGAGTACACCGAGCAGGAAGGAAGCAGCGCGGCCACGGGCACACGGAGGACGGGAGTGCCCGGGGCCGGTCCCGGGGGTGAATGCCGCCGTTCCCCGCCGCTGTCCCGCCCCAGCCCCGCCGCTCCCTCACCTGCGCCCGGTGAGCGCCGCCGCCGGAACCAGTCCCCAAGCGCAAGGCATGCCGGGAGCGCCCCCGCCCTCACGGGCGGCGAACTACAACACCCAAGAGCCCCCGCGGCGCCGGGCCAATGGGAGGAGCCCGTGCGAGGGGCGGGGCGCGGCGCAGCCAATGGCGTTGGGGCTGGTGGCGGGCGGTCGCACGGAGCGGCCCCGAGCAGCGGCCCCGCGGCTGTCCCGGCCCTGCGCTCGTCCCGGTGCCGCCGCTTCGCTGTGCCCGCGGCCCGGCCCGCCCGGCGCTGAGCGGGGCTGTGGGCGCCGTGAGTGAGGGCAGGGGAGCGGGGCGGGGCCGGGAGCCGCGTTGCCATGGGGACGGTGGGCGTGCGCCGCCATTGCGGGGCTGTGAGCGGGGTCCCTCAGGCGAGCCCCGTCCCTGGCCCGGGGCTCAGCCCCGGAGCCAAGCTCTGCCTCCCACCATTGCGGCTGTCCTCACCGCTTCTCCTTCCCGGCAAACGTCAGTTCTGGGGACAAGGAGAAGCTCAGGGTTTCAAGTCTCAGAGTCATGGAGTCGTTAAGGCTGGAAAAGTACTCCAAGATCATCAAGTCCAACCTTCGACCGACCGTGCCCAAGCTCTACAGAAAATGCCTGTTGTGCTACTGCTAAGAGTTTGTTTTGGACACATAGCACTGTTTGCTCCTACAGAAGATGCTGCATTAGCTGACTGACAAGTCAGATCAGTGTCCATCTATAACCTTGGGATATTTATCTCAGAATTTGGCACAGGGAGCCACACTAGGCAGTTTGTTTTATCCCCATGGGGCTCCTCTGACCCTTGGGAAGTTCTGCTCAGTGTCAGAGCACAGTGCTCCAGCCAGGAGGATTTCCCTGTTTGTTATCTAAGTGAAGTTCAGGCATTGTCTCACACCAACAGAACCACCATAGATGAGGCCTATGAAGTATCTACAGAAGCAATTTGAAAGTTATAAACTTCCCAGGGGAATAGTTGAGTTTAACTTCACGTTTTGAGGCGTGTTTGTGGCCAATGCAGATAACAGTGTCAGTTACTCACAGTCACCAACCTGCCATGGTCCTTGTGGGTCTCTTCCAACCCTGGATATTCTGTGAAACCTCTGAACCAGAAATCATTTGCTGTCATGTTTGACTGCCCAGAACACCATGTGATTGTAGCATAAAATGTAAAGTTTTTCTGCGAGAGTGAATGATCTGACCTCTTAGCTCAGCTGCAGTTCCTACTGTGCTGTCTCAACTTCTCGTGAACAGGAACAGGAGGAAAGAGTCCACTTTATAAACACTTTGAGTGGTCAAAATCAATGAATGTGCCTATTCTTAACTGTTTTTAAAAATAAAAATCCAGTGAAAACAAAAGTAAACATGAATCTCATGGAAGGTTCTCTGCCCATGGTAGGTTGGTAGAACAAGAGAGTCTTTAAGCTCCATTCCAACCCAAACCATTATGAGATTCCATGACTTTGTGATCATTTTATCTATCTTTTGAGTAGGGAGGAGGGGAATGTGAGGGAAATTGGGAAGAGGAGTCAATCCAGCTGAGAGCAGAGGTGTCAGCCTGCCTTTGTTGTGTTCCTGTCCCATCCCTGCAGGCAGAACATGGGAACAGGCTTGCAGAGGACACAGTTACAGCACTCTGGCTGAGAATAAAAAAAAATCCTTATAAATGAGGGGCTAAACTGCCCCTGGGGTGTTTGTAGTGAGCAGGGCAGAAAGCTCTTAGCCCTTTCTGAACTCAGGTGGAAAGGAATAGCTCCAGAAATGCAGATTTTAACATTTCCTGCTGGGTGTGCTGGGAATTCCTCTGCTCTGGCCACACACACTCTCTGGCCACACACACTTTGTCCTTGTTTTGAACTGATGTTATCTCATGTTTGGAGAGGTGTCCTTAAGCTCATCTTTCCTTTTCTTGAAGGGAAGCTGTTCTAATGGCCTCAGAAGCACAAAGTGAGGATGCAGAACATGCAGCTGAGCCTCCTGCAGCTCCTGTTCAGGGGAACAGGACATTCCAGTGGGGAGCCTTCCTAGCTGCAGTGAAAGACCACCTCCCATCCCTGGACTCCGACTCCTCCACAGTAAGCACTGAAAATCCCTCTGGATCATGGGAAAAAAACTCTCAAAAAGCAAGAGCAGGTGACCTTATGAGGCATTTTGAGGTGGCTGGTGTGGTATCCTGGGTGGGCTGCCTGTCCTCACTACAGAACACTGTGTGTTAATCCACAGCCTTCTGGATTATCCTTAATTACCCAAGTGTAATTGCCGCCTCCTCTCCCTGTATTCTTTGGATTCTGCCCCATCTGCAGAGCTGCCTCCAGCCCTGGGGCCCAGCACAGACTTGGAGCTGCTGAAGCAAATCCAGAGGAGGCTCCAGGATGAGCAGAGGGATGGAGCAGCTCTGCTGGGAGCCAGGCTGGGACAACTTGGATTGTTCAGCTTGGAAAAGAAGCTTTGGAGTGATCTCATTGTGGCCTTCCAGTGCCTGAGGGGGCTCCAGGAGAGCTGGAGAGGGACTGGGGACAAGGGATGGAGGGACAGGACACAGGGAATGGCTCCCACTGCCAGAGGGCAGGGATGGATGGGATATTGGGAAGGAACAGGGTGCCCAGAGCCACTGTGGCTGCCCCTGGATCCCTGGCAGTGCCCAAGGCCAGGTTGGACGGGGCTTGGAGCAGCCTGAGACCATGGAAGGTGTCCCTGGACATGGCAGGGGTGGATCTGGATGGGTTTTGAGGTCCCCTCCAACCCAAACCATCTCGGGATTCCATGATATCATGAATTATTATGTACTTGAGGCTGGTTCTCCACAAGACATGTTGCTTTTCTGTGCTTTTTACCTGCCAAAGAAGCATAATTGCAGAAATCTTTTCATATGAAGTGTGAGACTGAGAGGTGTTGTGCAGCATTCTTGACTGGTACAGGTTTTCACTTGCTGGGTCTGGGCCAGGCTGTTCTTGGCTGCTGAAATCTCTGTTCACAGGACAGCATTGCTCTGGTGCTCTTCTCTAGTCCAAAATGCTCTGGCATCGACTTTTCTGAGGGGATAACGTGTCTCAAGATTTGATTATTAGTGGCATTTTGTCCAAATCAGAACATCGTGTTAATTTTCAAACATGTATAAACTTGAAAAACATTTTGAACACACAAAGAATATATTTTATCCCAACTTAGTGTAGCCATTAATGGTACAGGGGAAGATTGTGAGATGTGAAAGAGCCAGAAATGCCTCTAGTGGGTATTTATTATTTACCAATGATCCAAAGCAGTGTGATCTGCTAGATAAAGTGTTGATGGGGATTCCATGACTTGGATGCTGCTCTTGGATCTCTCACTGTCATGCTGGACAAGCCACATTCCCTCACTGTTCTCAGTTCCTTCTACCTACACTCTTATAATTATTTAGAACAACCCTTGCCTGTTAACATGTGTCTCTGTAGTACAGATGAAGGCCCAACACTGAAATTATTTGTAGGTTTACTTGTTGAGTAAATTACAACCAGGCTAAGCAGCTCCAGATTTTGGTGCCAAACACCACTGAATAACCCCAAATTTTTTTCACTCTTTACAATCTCCAAATTCTCTGTTTCTATCCCACATGGAAAAGATTTCCTGCAGAAGGAACTGAGGCAATCTGTCCGGCACTTCATTTGCATTCAAAAGATCTGGTTGTGTAATCCCTGTCCTGCTGAGGCTGCAGTTCCAGGGCTGCACCTTTGTCCGAGGAATTTCTACGTGGGAAAGATCGAGAGCTGTCACCTGAACGTGCTCTGCTCCCACCTCCAAAAATGGCACTCACAAATGTGTTTTATGCCCAGAAGCCCTTTCATTACCCTGATATGCAATTTATTAACAGGAAAGATGTTCTGATGCAGTTGGTTTTGTGTTAATGACACCAGAGTGGATTCTCTGCAGTGTGAATTCCAAAAATGCATACTTGCAAAACAAAGGGACAAGCAGGAAAGCTGTGTCCTGACTGCTGAGGAGCTGCTTAATCTCCTTTTGGTGTCCATGCATAAGGATTCATCTCCAATGCATATCTGATGTTTAAAAAGGGATTGTCAGAGCTATCTAAATGCTGCCTGACCAAACACAGACGCTGTTTGCATTCTGAGCAGGAATCAGGCTCCTGAGGGCACTGAAAAGCCTTCATGGCCCTGCCTGGCATCACCTGGGGTGCAGCAGCTCTATTTAAGCTCAGCTCTGGCCCTTCACTCCTTCTCTGAGCTATGTTAGGGCAGTTTTGGTTTCTAGTTATGGTCCTGCCTGAGCCAGACTTTCACCTGTGAATTGACTTTCAGTCTTGATCTCTGACCAGCCTCATCACTCCAACATTGCCCAAGGATCTGGAGCTGTGCCTCAGCCTGGTAGATCCCCCTGCTCTGTCCTGCTTGTTCCTTTTGGGTTCTGTGGGACTGGGCTTTGCCTGGTGAGGCCTTGCCTTTCCAGGCCATGAGAATCCCAGAATGATTTGGGTTGGAGGGATCTTAAAGCTCATCGAGTTCCACCCCTGCCATGGGCAGGGACACCTTCCACTGTCCCAGGCTGCTCCAAACCCCATCCAGCCTGGCCTTGGACACTTCCAGGGATCCAGGGACAGCCACAGGTGCTCTGGGCACCCTGTGCTAGGGCTGCCCACCCTTCCAGGGAACAATTCCTTTACAATATCCCATTCATCCCTGTCCCCTGGCAGTGGGAGCCATTCCCTGTGTCCTGGCATCCATCCCTTGTAAATGTTGAGCAGCTCTGCTCTTGCCTCTCTGATGGTGAATGAGGTGGTGCAAAGAATCCCTTGGGAGTTAGAGAACTTCCCACACTTTCCATTGCTTTTCTCAGCAGGAGGTTTGTCATCAATCTCCATGGGAATTTGATGTTTTACATGTTTTTTACATTTGTAGCTTGCTGAAATGTGGGGTTGGTGACTCTTGGGCTACCAGACTGTCTAGTAAAGGTGTGACTACAAGGAAACATCTTGTCTCTGCACTTCAAGACGTGCCAACACGGGAGCTGTCACTTCAAACCAGATATTCCAATATCAGTGACTATTGCAGTCTCCTGTTTAATTTCTCTGTTTTATTCTGCTTGCAGTCTGATTGTGAGAGTGATGAGGAGCTTTTCATCTTCCAGCGGGACCTGCCCAATTTAATTCCGGACCTGTCAGAAGAGCTGATGAGGTTTTCCCTGGAAGACTCCCAGGAGCAGGTTGGGACTGTTGTGTGTGGGCTGTCCTGTCACCCCTCTCTTCTGGCTGTCCCCAGTGTGGGCAGCTGCTAATATCTGACCTATTTGTCTGAACAGGAAAAACTTAGTCCTCAGTATTTTCTCTCACTAGAAAATATAACTTTTTTTGTCTTTTTGCAGTGGCCCTTCAAAGTTTTCTCTGTTCTTGAGATTTTGGATTTTATTTGTCCCATCTCTTAGCAGTTTTTATTGTCCCTTTACTGTTTTTCTTTCCTGTGCACTAATTTTTCCTGTGCAATCATTTTATATGCCCAGAAAATTAATTAGGACAGTGCAGGAAAGAGGAAAAGTATGAAGTTTACTATTTGAACAGCTTTTCTGGGATAAAATAATCACATTGTTCCTTCAACGAAGATAAATCCATGAAATCATAGAATGGTTTGGGTTGGAATAATGAGCACATATAAGAAAAAGTAATTTAAAAGATGTTTAGCAGTTCCTGAAATCAAAGTTTCAGGGAAGTAAACAGTCTCACTGTTTTCCATGAGGGATGTGGTGTGGGTTGTTTCCATATGGTGTCTGAGTTGGAGCTGTTGCCTTCCAATCACTCTATTTTGTTTTTTTATCCACTTCCAAAGCTCAGGGAGATTGACTTTCTCTATGTTTGTGCTTTCTCTACCTGTAGCAAATCCAGGAGACAGAAAGACTTCCATGGGAGATCTGGAAAAGAAACCTGGAAAGTTTTGACTTTCAAGAAGAGACAGATGGTGCCCAAATCATTGCAAAAGAAGATGTACAAATGATCGAAGATGGGGCTCCTGAACCTGCCAGCCAGACTGAAGAAATGCCAAGCCAAAAGAGAGCTGTTCTTGAAGAGTCTCCCTCAGATTCCACAGATCACCTTGAGGAGGAAGAAATGGGCAGGACACAGGCCAAGGAAAAAGTGAACTCCTGGCTTAACACAGCAGTGTCTGTGGGAGAGCTGTACAGTAAAGAGGAGAGAAAAAAGCTGATAGAGACAAAGATACTCACCAAGATCCTCGTGGAGCCATCCCCAAAGCAGGATGTCAAGCCTCCCTCCCATGGCATCAACAACAGTCTAGGAAGATTTGCAAAGGACGAAACCTCCTCAGCTGAGTATCTTGGAGAAGTGACCCCTTTGTCATTGCAGGCAAGTGGCCCTAAAATAAAGCTTTGGGGGTGCTGCAGGTGGGCTGGGGGCACAGTGCAGTGCCTGCATAACCCCAGTGCAGCGAGGAACTGGAGTCCCAGTTCTGACGCTCCACAGGGCTGTGATACACAAGTACCAAAGGCTGTCCCAGAGCTGTCAGTGCAAGTCCAAACCATGGCAACAGCCACGGATCTGCAGTAAGGTCCATGAGCTGTAAGGGAAGCCAATCATAGCATCTGTCCCTGGGAAGGCAAGGAGTTTTTCAGGTCCCAGGCAGAATTGCATTAAAACAGGGAGCTTTCTGGGCTTTCAATGGGGTGCTGGAGGGGAGGAGATGTTTAGGGTTGTTCCTCAAGTCCTAAATCTCACCCACCAAAGGCGAGTGGGATGAGCAGCTCAGTGTTAACTGGAATGTGGCCCAGAGTCAGGGGTGGTTCTCTTCAGCACTGAGTTACAGATCTGCCTGTATTGATTTTTAAGTTCATTAGAACTTAATAAGCACAGAACAGGTCCTGATCTTTCTGTTCAAAGCCTTCCACAGGTCAGAGTACAGATGTTTCCCTTCCCCTTTCATGTATTCACAGAAATTAATTTTTTGATGTTAGAGCTGTTCAGTCCAGGCAAATCATGCAGCTACTGGCCTGTGATAAATTGTGCTGCATCATTGAAGGACATCTTTTTCAAGTGGGTCTGGATGTAATTCCCAGCTCACCTCACAGAATTCAGTCTCTGTTAATTCAGGAGGCACTACTTGCCTTTCTGATCCTGTTTGATGTCAGTGACTTCAATGAGCTGAAGGCTGGTGCTTTGGGGTGAGTTCTGAGAGGCTCAGTGTGTTCTCACTTTCATTTGGAAGGGAGTTGTTGCTCCCCAGCTCAGCCAGGCACCTCAGTTTGTGTCAAGTTGCTAAACCTAATATACAGTTTCTTCTTGATTCCTATCAGTTCATTTGAAATGTTGGGTTTTTTTTCTTAAGTTCCTTTCCGTATTAGAAATGAAATTGTGCAAACATTCACTTAATTTTCTTCTGAACCTTCTGGAACTTAAACCAGTGCTGCAGTGTGAGAATAGATCTAATCAAGGTTCAGATATGTGTGAAGATTTATTGTTCAAGGAAGAGGGAGAACCTTCTCTTCAACAAGAGGGGCAGATGCTGGAGGTTTTACAAGGTGAAACTGCTGGGTTTGGAGGCTGCTGCTGTTTTTTTAAAGGCAATGAGTGGTTGTGTTAAATACATGTTTGTGGCAGTGGTGTCATTGTCACGACTCACAGCCTCCTTCCTTTAAATAAAACTCATAAGCACTTCTAATTTCTGGTGATGATATTTCATATGGGTGTGGATTCTTTTCATTAAAATTTCAATTTCAAATAATATTCAGAGGGGAAAGCAATGAGTGGTTAAAATGCATGTGGACTTTGATGGCAGCTGGGTCAGATGAGTGTGTCCTCAGCCAGGAATTCAGAGCAAGGAAATGGATGATCCTCTCTTCAGGGTGGGTGAGCAGCTGTGAGATATCATCTGATACTGACTGTACCCAGAGCAATGGGAATTTACCCTGCTCAGAAGTTGGAGGGGAAGGAAAGGACTCATCTCAAATAACTGGAGTGCTGCAAGTCCTTCTCCTGTGGGTGGCAGTGAGAAGTTCTCACATTATTTAGGGTCAGAATGCACATGCTTGGTCTTGTATCAGGCCACTTTTTAATCTGTTCCACTGTCTCCAGTGCTTTTTTGAAGTCTTATCAAAAGGGTTCATGATTCTCAGAGAAAGAGCCTCAGCAGAAGTAGCTGAAGCATCTGGAGTGATGCAGTGTTTGAGGGGATGTAATAAATGCATTCCTTTCCTTACAGCACTTCTCTGGAACTGCTGAAAGCAAGCTGGCACTGAAATTAGGGGTGGTCTTTTGGGAGTCAACTTTCCATCACATTTCTCTTGTCTTCTTTCAGAATATTGAGAAATGGGATGTAGACAAGAATCTTGAGGAGCTGGAGCAGCAGGGAGATAAAACTCGTGCTTTCTTCCCAGCAGATTATGGTAATGTCACTAGTTGAAAGTGCACAAAAATAAATAAAACTCAGGTTCCTGTATTTAAGTTATTCCCTGCAGCATAACTTTGAATGCAGAAATCATAGTGGGTTTTTTAAATGCTTCTAAAACATGTTTAATTAGCTTCCCTCAAGATTTCATCTAGGTTTCTTAGCCTGAAGCCAGTGCTTCACAGCCTGCCATGGTCCAGACAAGCCAGGTACAATATTATCCTTATACTTCCCCTGCTGCCAGGCTGTAGGAACAGGAACAGTGTGAACATGGGGAATATTGGGTGGTTCCATGGCAGACTATCACAACTGATGATTATTTTGCTCTTCCACAGAGACCTTCAGGAGGAAGCATGAAGATGAGTTCATGGAAAAACTGGGAGGGCTGTGTGCCAGGCAGTCCAGGGCAGTGTCCCCTCCCTGTGGGAGGCCATCAGCCAAGCTCTGCTCCTTCCAGGGACAGCAGGACAATAAGTGAGTCCTCTTCTGTCACATATCCCAGATAATCCTGGCTGCCAGAATGGATACTGGACAACCTCTGGTCTTCCATATGGGTTTGCTTTGTAGCCTTGCAGAAAGCTGATATTGGAGTTGGAATACTCAGTGATTAATTTCCATTTGATAATAAACACCTTGGCATTCTCCATCAACCTTTGTCTAAACCTTACCAGGCACTTGGGATAAATGGGAAAGGCAGGAAAATGGGGCTAAGCCAATTATCCTGCCCAGCCTTTTTTGTCATCTAGGGTACCAATTTCTCTTACTGGTACCTCAATTGAGCAAAAATACACAGGATGATTTTCTGGGGGTATCAGTAGAGATGTCAGTGCTTCTTGGAGGTTTCTGTGTGAAGGAAGAGCATTTTCAGGCTGTTCAGAGGGAACAACATCAATGTTGGCAGTAGAAGAAATAATGAGTGAAAGAGTGGAGGGGAAGGTGGAAAATACCCTCATTGCCAAAGCAGGGAGAACCACTAGGATGATTTGCACTTTGTATGCCTAGGAAGATAAAATGGAATTGCCAGAAGTGTCAGAGGAAAGGGGAATTTGTTCTTACACTGAGATGTTAAAAGTTGTGATCTCTCTGGTTCCTGCCTTTGTTCTCCAGAACAATTTGGTGGTGTCACAGTTTGAGACCTAAATATCCCTCTTCATCCTGCCTGTGATCTGTGTTCCTGGGGGAAGCTGAATCCTTGAATTCTGATAGCAGGCAGAAGCAGAGTTGGAATCTATGTGGTAGCCAAGCACAAAGTTCCTTTCTCAGTCTGGTTTTGATCCTAAGCCCCTCCCTGCAGGATTGCTTGGGTGGATAAGGCAGAGGACATGCTGAAATGTCTTTTCTGTGTGTAGGGATGTTGCTTTGCTGTCATCCCCACCAAGTTCTCTGAGGATGAGCAGGATGAGTTTCCAGGGCCTGCCAAAACCTGCAACTGTTTACATAGATTTGAGAGATGCTGAGCCACAAAAGTCAGTGACAGTCCCTGAAGAGGAACAAAGGTAAATCCTGGCTTTATTGAGTGTGAGAAATTAGTAATAAAAAGTGAGAAACTTAAAACTTTCTGAATCTCATGCTTGTGAAATGTAACTTTTAAAATGTTCTTTCACACCTCTGTCATTAAGGAGAAACCTTGTAGTTAAAAAACAGCTACTAGGTAATAAACAGGTAAATTTTTTGTTTTAATTGCTTGAATATTTGAATTTTTTTTTTTGGTAGAGTAATAATGTGAAGAACTCTCCCTAACACCTGGAGATCTTTCCTGGAAGTATCTCTCCCTTTTTTCCTCATTTTCTAAATTTGCATTGTAGAAAAGACTAAGAGCCAACACTCAGCTAGAACAGGGTTAATTAATATGGTCTGATTGTTTCACAGTGCAAGTGACAGCTCCTCCGCTGAAGAAGAGACTGTGGAAATTAAGGATGAAGCAGAAAGGAGAATGTAAGATTCCTTACCAGGACTGTGTTCCAAGTGATAGGATGTTCATTTTTTCTGAAACTAAAATAATTGCCCTAACAATGATTAGAGTGAAAGTTTGTGTACTTGAATATTGCCATTCCTGGTCTTCACAGCAAACAAAAATAAAAGTCCAGTAGTGAAAGTGCTCCAGTGTGGCCCCAGGAGGTCACTCTTTTCCTGTTGCATGGTAAAGCTACCAAAGCTAGAGAGTTGTTGATCCTTGAGGCAATATTTGCACCTGTCCAGCTGCTTGGGACAGCTCAAAGCAGAGCCAGAGGTGCTCTGGGGGCTGGAAAATGTGAGTTTTTCTCCAGCCCTGTATGAGTGACACCAGAACTGTGTTTGACAAGACTCAGAACCAAACTTTGGAAATGTTGTAGGGAGTTGACTCAGACAAACCTTTATTTTTAGAAATAATAAAATAGGCTAGAATTGATATAGATTTAAAGAGAATATTGACTACATTGTATGAGCAGGGACCCTCCCAATTCTCCTTAGTTGGAGGGGAAAGGGGAGAAAGAATGATGAGTGGAATCCTAAAGTGTAAACTCCTCAACATGCACAGATGTCAGCCTTTTCTTGCTAAACTCCTGGATTCATATCCATAGGTTATTAGACATTTGTTTAATGTGAAGCAGAGGTGTCAAATTTAACCATCCTCCTGCAATCAGGCTCTGGATTCCATTTGGAATTCTGCAGCCTGGAAGTTCAAAGCACAGCAGGGCAGGGGACAAGCAGAAATGTGTCTTCTTGTGCCAGCCACTTACACTTCTTTTAATGGTTTGGAAGGAGAGATGATTTGACAAGGAACCCAAACAATGAGCCCAACAATGAGCCAAACAAGAAGCCCAAACAATGTAATTTAGAACCTCTAACCCAAAACCAGTAAAAAGCAGGGACAAGGGGATGCTTGGGGAACTCTTTGTGGCACGGACACAAGTTCAGCAGTTCCAGCAGTGTAAATCTGCAGTGATGGAGAGAAGAGCTTGGATTTTGATTCACCTTAATGTTGCTAAAGAACATGCACAAATATAATGCCTGGCAAATGCTGCTCAGTTCTGGTTGTAAATAAGAAATCCTCTTGGTCTCAGCAGGGCAGGATTCTGATCTCGTTCACGAGTGGCCTGTCCAGTTTCATTTTTATCTAGAACAAATTATTAAACAGAGATTATTATTCTGTGCATGTAGATTATGTCATGACAGGACATTCCACTACCACAGTAATGTGCTTGCTGACAGTTTAGCAGTCTTATTGAGGAAATTAAGCCAAACATTCAAAATTTGTAATAACTATTAGAAAAACTTTTCATCTGCATGTATTTGAACCCCATCTCCTGTATCCAAAGGAGACAAAAATTTATAGGCTCTGATTTACATGCCAACCATACATTTGTTCAGAGCTGTTCTGATAAGGTGTTGTGCCTGAATGCAGAAGAGGCCAATAAATTGTCAGGAAGATCAATTTTGTGTTCTGGCTCTGCTTGTGTCACCTCAGTGCTGGTACTGCTGTCACCCACAGTTATTGTTCCTGTAGATATCCAGTCCTTGTTTTGAGCTCCCATCATATGAGAAGTTCCTCAGAGATTGAGTTTATTCCTATAATGCTTTATCTTGATGAAATCAGGTTTTTATTTCCTTTGCAGGAGGAATTGCTCAGGGAAGAGCCTCTTACTGCAACAACTCCGAGCAGCCCATAAGGAGGCCTTGGAGCTTCTTCATAAAACGTCTGTTCCAGCTGAGAAACTGTGCCCAGAAAGGCTGGAAGACAGAGGTTCCTCTAATAAAAGTCAAAACCAATCTTGTAAAGTGAGGCAAGAGACAAATGAAGTTCCCAGGAAACTGATGAGATTGGAACCAGGCAAGGAAAGTCCCCCCTTTTCAAGCTGTGGGGGCAACGGAGCTGATACAGAGAAAGAGAACAAAATGGAAGCTGAGGAAATTCAAAATGCAGGAAATGCTCCAGAGTGTTCTCTAATTACAGCAGAACTGCCAAGGTATCCCACAGGAAAAGTAATCAGAGGGTTTGGATGTGGTTTCTCTGATTGTCCAGGATTAAAGACAGTTGCTTACCTGGGCTGTGAGTTGGAGCAAGAGGGTGTCTGGATTTGTTACCTGGCAAGAACAACAGTCCTGGCAGCTACTGCTGGAAGGTTTAGAGGCAGCCTCAGTGGGGCCTGGCATTAGATGAGCTATGGCACTTCTGACATTGGAAATGGAGCCTTTTTCTTTAGCTTTTATTCTACAGAAGAGGAGGATAACACAGTATTGATCTCCGTTAGGAACAACAGCGCTGAGATTTCCTAAGCGCAGCTTCCTAGAAAATAGGTCTGGAAGGGTCAGTCTCCCTGTGCCAATAAAGAGAGAGGTAAAATCTAATATCTCCTGGCAGATCTTTATAGAACTTGGTATGGAAATCCTCAATGGTGTGAATTCCTTGACTCCCAGGTAGTACATGTTGCTGTTTAATTATCCTTAGAGTTGTAAAGCTTTTCATTAAGTTTAATTTAAATTATTCCCTCTCCAATTTAAGCTTATTGTTGTTGTGTTCCCAGAAGGAATGGAAAATGGTTTATTCTGTGTCTCAGTTTAAACACCTTTTACAAACTGGAAGATGTATCAGTCTCCCCTTGTAATTTTTTTCTTCCAAACAAAGGAATTCTGGCTCTTTGCCAGCAAGAAAAGTGCAAGATCTTGGAGTTACAAAGTACACCCGTGAGCAATGCCACAGGAACATCCTGGAAAGCTTTAAAAAAATAGAAATAAGAGTGATATCCATTGAGGAAATTACAGAGTTATTTGAGCCTCTGCCTCCCTGGGCTTAGTTAAATGTAGTGTATTCTACAGAAGGTCTAATTTCAAAGTGAAATCAGGTGGTTGCCTTGTGCACCTGCCCAACTGTTTGGGAGAGCTCCATTATGCTACATTTTCAAAGGTTATATCCTGCTATTTTCAGAGTGAAATTTAACATTCTGACTTTGACATATGAGACCTGGAAAGAACCAAGATCTGCCTGCTCTGGAGAGTACTACTGTGTCAGAGTTAAACACTTGCTGCCCTGCCACTTAGACACCTCAGCTCCTGTGTACCTGCTTTAAATGGCAGGTGGTTGGTCACAGGGTTTTTTCCCGCTGGAATTCCTGACATTAAGCTCATTGCTTCCATTAGGAATATTAAACTCCATTTTGATTACCTGTTAGCCTGAAATGGCAGCCCATGGCCAGGCAAGAATGTGGGTTATTTACTGTCTCTGAGTGATAACTCAGTGATTTTAACTGTTTTAAATTTTCTCTCTTGCTATTCTAATTATTGCTGGGGCATCTGGGGCTGGAAGAATTCCGAAGAAATTGAACTTTGCCACAGAAATGGCAAATGAAATCTTTCTGTGGGCATCCAGTTGTAGAAAGATGGGAGGTCTTGGGGTCAGGGGAACATTATCTCTGTTGTATCCTATAGCAGATAAGAAAGGAAATGGGTGTAGACTGGGAATCTTGGTGTGGAGATGGGGAGTGACACATCACTAACACATCTCTGCTCAAAAGGAGTTTGCAGCTCCAGACAGATCATGACCACTTATCAGAAGTTTGATCTCTGCTCCTTTTCTTTGTGGGGTTTTTGTTCTTAGAGAGATGATTTCATCCACTGGCAAGTTCTTGTGTCCCTCCACAAACACCAGAATTGCTTTCTAAATCTATTTTAGCCTTTTATGTCATGATTCCCCTTCAAGTGTGTGGTGTAAATACAGAGAAAAAAAAAGAAGTGCAACCAGATGAACAAGTGGCTTTTTTCCCCAAGTGAAAAGCTTAATCTGTGTATTTTCCAGGAGAGAAGGACGTGAAAGAGAGTTATCCCAAAAGGAAGAGGAGATGAAGGAGAGGCAGAGGAGATGCAGATTGCAGGAGCAGCTGGAGCAGTGGCAGCCTCAGCGCTCGGTGTGTGGGAAGCAGCCCATGGCAGAGAACACCCCGCTCCTGTTCCACAGGGTCAGTGCTCAGGGTGGGCTGGGCCTGGCAGGGTGTCCTGCTTTGAACAGACAGGTGTCTGCTGAGGAAGGCAGGAGCCTCCCCTGGAATGGAAACTGTAAACCCCCTCCCTCTGAATTGCTGTAATTTTGAAATTAAGGGACTCTCAGGCAAAGATATGGGAGCAGGAATAACAGTTCTTTATTAGGAAAACTAAAAAGGAATGCAAATGCAATAGTACAAACACAAAAAAAAACCCAAAAAAACCCAAAAAAAACAAACAAACAAAAAAAAAACCAAAAAAAAAAAACCTCTGCCAAAATCAGAAGATGCCCTGACACCCTGTGGGGCAGGGAGGTGGCAGCAGTCCCATCCCAGGGTGGCTCAGCCCTCCTGCAGTGCCAGCTGTGCTTCTCCTGGAGCAGGATCCTGCACAAGGGGGGAGTTTTCCTCTGGAGCTCCAGGGCTGGGGGAGATGGGCCTGGGCTCCTCTGGGAATGCAGGGGGGAGAAAGCTGCTCCTCTGGGAATGCAGTGGGGAAGAAAGCTGCTCCTCTGGGAATGCAGTGGGAAGAAAGCTGCTCCTCTGGGAATGCAGTGGGGAAGAAAGCTGCTCCTCTGGGAATGCAGTGGGAAGAAAGCTGCTCCTCTGGGAATGCAGGGGGCAAAGGCTGCTGTGCTATTTCCAGGTCAGATTGGATCCAGGTAGGAATGTTTGGCTCCTCCCTCTGGGCAGAGCCTCTCCCCATGGATGATGGAATTTTCTCAGCCATGCAGGGACACTCAGTGGCCATGGACAGAAGAGATCTCCTGCAGGGAGGATGGGTTGTGGAAGAGATAAAGAAAAACTGCCCAATGAACAGAAGATAACTGCCCCACCTCTGACAGATGGGAACAGAATACACACCCCCAGCCTAAGACACAGGGGCTCCCTGCCAAGCTGGGAGCAAAATGTCATTTTTGTTGCATTGCTTCAAATCTGTTTGTTACGGAGCACCATTAGCTGAGGAGAGGAGCAGCCCTACAGCTCTTCTCTCACACTAAGGAAGAAGAATTCCCCACTTTCCTGTACAGGGAGAGCTACCCAAGCAGCTGCCCTCCAGTTCTGACCTGTCAGGGCTGTCACCTACTCCACAGCAGCCAGAGTCTCCCACATGATCTTTCATAACTTTTCCTAAAAATGTGAAATATTTTTACTGTCTCTGCTGAGTCCTGTTGTCTGCCCCAGCAGCTTTATTGTTCACTTTTGTGGATTGGTTTTGTGGATTGTGGGTTTAATTATAGGTTTTACTTCTGATTAAGGGGTATGAAATGATCCTGATTTCATCCAAAGCCTAACTATGGCTGCAGAAGAAGGCTGTTGTTACTCCTCAGTAGATTAATCTCTGTCTGTCGCCCTGATTCTTAAGTTTTCTTAAGCTTTCTGAATTTACATTCTATTAGGAAACTTTCCCACACAGTTTCTGTAAATAATGTATTGTTTTGCATTCCTCCATGGGGGTGGAAAAACTTGATGTACTAGTGCTTTGTCCAATGTCTTTGGAGAGGTGGCCCGTTCACTCTCCAATCCACTGTCACCTTTGGAGAAGTATAAAAGTTGGAGTCAGAAAATAAACGCTCTCTTTTTTGCCTTGCAAGGTAGCAATTGGCTCGCGTTTGCTTTCTCGTGTCCTATAGCGACATCTGTCCTTGCCCTCAGCAGAGGGGTTGGAATGAGATGAGCTTTAGGATCACTCCCAGCCCATTCCATGATTCTATGACAAGCAGTCCTGCTTCATCCATGCACTGATTCTGCTGAGCACAAGACCAGATGAGAGGAGGTGAGAAACTGCAGAACCACCATGAATCCACCATAATGACTTCTCTGGGCTAATGCCAATAACAAAGCTCTTTTGTCTGTACAAAAGTTGAAAGACTTCACAGACCTAGATTTGGGGCTGGACCATTCAAGTTTGTTTTGTAAATTGATTGCTGTGGTTGTGGAGATTTGAAAGCTCATTTTATTTAGCACTGGATTAGTAAGTGAGGAGGAGTAAAGGACTAAAAACTCCCAGCTGAGTTTCCCTCTGCCAGTCTACTTTGACAAGGACAGCAGAGCACTCGGAGCTCTGCTTTGGAGTGTGAAGGTTGTGGATCCTTTGGATTTGCTCCTCTCTGGCTGTTGGCAGGTATCACCCACTTCCAGTTAGCCCTTATTAAGATGCAGAGACTGACTTGCTCCTCAGAAATCCACGTGGGCCTTGCTCTCTCCTTCCTGACAATGCACCAGGCAATGCAGAATTACTGTGTTTGGTCATTTCCCATATGTGCTCTGCTGATGCCAATAACATGAGGATGGGCTTGGTGATGTGCTTTGTCTGGAGCAGAGCTCGGGGTGGATCTGTGCTGGAACTGGAGCTGTAAATATTCCCCTAAGGGATGGGATGATGTTCCATCATCATCACAACATGTTCCAGTTGTGGCAGCAGGGACAGGAGCATTTGTCACCAGCCCAGGCTCCTGCTGCCTGTGCAAACTGCTCCAGTGCCCAGAAAGAGGGAGAGGGACTTGTTACAGACAAGAGAGAACAGAGGGCAGGGTTAAGGTGGGATTTTGGGGACAAATCCTTCCCTGTGAGGATGAGGAGGCTGTGGCACAGGGTGCCCAGAGCAGCTGTGGCTGCCCCTGGATCCCTGGCAGTGTCCAAGGCCAGGTTGGAGCAGCCTGGGATAGTGGAAGGTGTCCGTGCCCATGGCAGGGAGTGGGATGAGATGATCTTTATGGTTCTTCCCACCCAACCTATTCCATGATCCCAAAATAAGTGCCAGCCTGCTCCAGGGGACCTGCCTGACCTCCCAAGGCACCAATGGTAAAAGCAAATCAGGACAACCCATAATAACCATGTTGTCTGGGCAACTCTGCTCTTATTTCTTATTCAAAAATATTAATTATTAAAACTAAGACTAAAAAATATATCAACATCATCTATCAAATACAACAGTCCTTTATAAGATTACTTGAAATCTGCTTTGATAGCAGCACTTTTCCCCTTTGAATTTGAACAGGGTTTTATTTTCTTTCTTTTTTTATGAACACAGAAAATTTTGACTGTTTTGACATTTAAAACTAAAAGCCCCTGTAATTTGGCAGCTATGTCTCAGTGAAAATATCTAATATCTATATATAAACACATATATTCAAAGAACAAGCCCCAGTGTTTGACAGAGTAGCACAGTTGCAACTTTGTTTTGTAAATCCTTTGTTTTGGCAGTGATAGATGTTCAGATCTGGAACACTTGTCACAGTTTCCAGAATTCTTCTGACCATTTATAATGTACATAAATAATTGAATTGAATAATAATCAGAGGGAAAGTTTAGAAACTCTGCAATTACTGTAGCTGAGGTGCTGGGAAAGACTGGCAAAATAAATTTATAAAGCTGCATTAGGGTTACATTAGAGTTCTTGTCTAAAATGTAAAAGCAGACTTAATGTGCTGTCTCCTTTTTCTTAACCCAGTTCAGTCAAACTCTGTCCTCAGCTTCACTCTGAGAGTCAGGGTTGGGGAGAGGTAACTTGAGAGACTGAGAATTCACTTCCAGGGGTACTTCAGCTGAAAAAGGGGCTGAGATCCAGTGGATTTTCAAGACATGCAGGTGCCAATTCCCTGGGAAATCAGTGGGTTCTTTCTAAGAATTCTGCCTGTCAGGTCCATGTCTGGAGGTGTCTGAATACTTGGGCAATCTGGCTCACCTCTTGGTTTTAAAAATAATGCAGGGAAGAACCTGGTTTTTTAAAATGTTTTGTTTTGGTTTTGTTTGTTTTTTAGTTTTTTGGTCTTTCTTTTCCTTCTCTGCACCACCCAAACTTTTGGTGAAATTTAAGACTGGCAGGAGTTGATCTCTTCTGAATTTGGGCCCCCTAACCAACATGTTAACCTTTGAATCTGGTTCAGAACTGATGGAAGCACCTGGAGTTCTGTGAAAGCCAGCAGAGTGGTGGTGGGATCCTTGCTGTAGGGTCAGGATGAATTAGTAGTTCAGAGGAGCAGCACAGGGTTTGTTTCATTATTTGAGCAGTGTTATTGATGAGGGAGACAGAAGGAATGCTCACAGGATGTAAAGCAGTTAAATGGAGGATGTAAAATGAAATGGGTTTGATACTTCATTCATCTTGATTATTGTGATAAGTAACTTGGTGCTGGTGCTGTTTTCTGTCACATTAGGTGAGATCCAGATAATGGTGGTGACTTTTGCCAGACTCAAAGCTGAGTTTTATGTCAGGAGCAGCACAAGCAGGTTATTCTAAGGATTCACAGGATCCCAGACTGGTCTGGGTGGGAAGGGACCTTAAATCCCATCCTGTCCCACCCCCTGCCATGGCCAGGGACACCTTCCACTATCCCAACCTGGCCTTGGACACTTCCAGGGATCCAGGGGCATCCTGTGCCACCCTCTGAAGGAACAATTTCTCCCCGGTATCCCATCTAACCCTGCCTTCCCTCTGGCAGTGGGAAGCCTTTGGGGAAGACCAAGCAGGATCTGCAGCTGAGAGCAAGGCAGGCAGGGAGGGCAGTGCCACAGTCCCAAAGGAGCAGCAGAGCAGCTCCAGTGAGGGTGGCCAGTTGGCAAATGTGTGGGACTGAGGAAGGTCCAAGATGAAGGGCAGAGAGCCAAGACAGGGGCAGCCCAGTGGTCACCCAGGGGTCTGGAGTGATAGAACAGGGCTGAGCTGGAGCCACAAACTCACAGCAGGGGCAGTGCAGGTGAGGGGGGTGAGGCCAGGTAGAGGTAGAGCTGCTCTGCAGCTTGTCCAGGACCAAGGGAAATGTCTCTGCTGAAAAGCAGCTTCACAGAGCTCCTTTTCCAGCAGCCCCATGTGAAGTGAAACACCTGAACTTGTGTCAGACCTGGCCTTGAACACTGCAGCCAAACCCTGTATGGCCCATCCAGCCTCAGAATTCATTTAACACAGGGCATCTAGAATTTAGCTTGTACTCATCTCTTTTATTATTGGGACAAAGTAGGTGTTTTCAGCAGGGCTTCAGCTTGATTCTGCATTTATTGCTTTATCATGATATGGCAGAACAGGATAATGTTGTTGGAAAGCTGTTAGGAGCCACCTTGTAACCAGCCCCTAATAAACACAGTTTTATCACCCTTACACAGCCAGAGTGGTTGGGAAATGAATGTGTTGACTCACACTGAGGCATCTCATTTTTCTTGGCATTCACAATCACTTGAACTAACCTTGTATTAGTAATTATATTACCATGATCCTCATCTTATTTCAGCTTAGCCTTACAGCTGCCTTACAAAACAAAAATATCCAGGCACAACAGAGTCATTCTACCTTAACAAATAGATGATGTGGGTACTTTCCTTTCCATCTTGTAAACACAGGCTCATTCACCTTTTTGTCAAAATCAGCAGGTTCTTTATGTTAACACACCACTGACTCAGCTCACTGGTGTCAGGGAGAATTCTCAACCACAAGATGTTCGACCTGCATTGCCACAAAATTACTTCTTTAAAGAACTTGGTCTTGAATTCCTCAATGGTGAGGAGTCCTTGACTCCCAGGTAGTACATGTTGCTGTTTAATTATCCTTAGAGTTGTAAAGCTTTTCATTAAGTCTAATTTAAATTATTCCCTCTCCAATTTAAGCTTATTTTTGTTGTGTTCCCAGAAGGAATGGAAAATGGTTTATTCTGTGTCTCAGTTTAAACACCTTTTACAAACTGGAAGATAAAATTACCAATATATTATGGTCAAATCCTTCCTCACCCTTTGATGGCCTTGTTCTCTCTTTGATCCTGTATTTCTTCAGGGGAAAATCCCTGACAAAATCCATATTTACCATCCAGAGTGGTGCTGAAGTGCTGTACATTCTGCTACTGGGACAGTTACCCTGCATCAGCCAGAAAGTAGGGATTGATTTCCAAAACTTGTACAAGTATTTTTAGTTCAGTTACTGGCCTCAGAAGTTATTTTTAAGTAGGAGGTGCCTTGATCTGCAAATTGTCAGTGAAATGCTTTTGATTCTTTACCTGTCTTCCTTAAATAGGTGGCTGTGATTGCCATTGCTGTTCCATGGGTGTTTTGATCTTTTTGAGGCAATGGTGACATCAGCATTGGAAATTGCCCTTTTCTTCCATCTCTGGGTTGTTCAAGGACGTTGTGGATCCCGGGATCCCAACCCAGCACTTCACCTGCTGGGCCAGGGCACTTGGGCACCTCCCCAGCTCCACTGAGCTGCTCACATGACTGCACTGAGATGATGGCCTCAGCACTATTTAAAAAGACACCACTTTTATTGCTGGGTAGAAAATGGATAAAGGAAAAGGACTGTAAGAAAGTCAAATTAATGTCTCCACTTAAAGAATGGACAGAGGCCTGATCAGCCACTCATGAAGGAATAGGTTTTGTGCCACTTCCTTATAGAAATGCCAATTTATCTCCCAAAATGTGGTGCAGTATGTATATTTGGAGAAGGTGAGGAAACCTATAAAATCTTTTTATGATTATAACAATTTTGTTACACAGTAGTTGAATTTCTCTATATCTGTATTACTCCAAAGGTGATCCTGGTAATACAAATCACCTGTGATCAAATGTTTTCATTGACACTAGGCCAAAGCAACTGCATCTGTGTGAATGTAATTACAAAAGCATTTAGCCCTCACTATTATTTTAATATAGCTTTTAAAATCCCCATTAATTGTAAAAATCACCAAATATTTCCTACAGTAATGTTTTTTGGACACCAGAGCTGAGTTTGGGTTTTGCCTGGCTCCAGGTGCTCTCCCTGTTGGGCTGATGCCAACGTTGTGGCAAGCAGTGCCGTGCCCAACAGCCACCAGATGGCCCCTGAATTCCTCCTTTTTTTTTTTGCCAGGCATTTAATGAGTTCCTGAAACGAGATTAAAATCTCTTGTGCTTAATGAATCCGCTGCCTCGACTCAAGAAAGGCTTAAAAATAAACTAAGGCAATTAGAGATGGAGTTAAACTTAGCACACAGAGACAGGAGGCCAAGATTCCTGTTTGTGCCACCAGCCCAGCACACAGCATTTGGAATAGATGGAAGATCCCAAGGAAATGTTTTTCTAGCATGGGTGGCTGGCAGCTGGCACAGAGCCTGTGTTTCTGGCCTCCTCTTCATCTTCCCACATGGTGCCAGGGAAAGCAAATGGGGGGATTTGCTGGCACAGCACTTTGGTGGAGTAGCTGCTTCCTGCTGTCCTTGGCTGTGGGCACAAAGCCCAGGAGCTGAGGCTCAGGATGGCACGATCTGACCTGAGGATTTGCCTTAATAGGCAAGCAGAGGGTCCAGGCCTTACCTGTCTGTGTTTTAAACACCTCCTCCACACAGGAGGAGTTTGCTCTCAGTGGATGTGTTTACAAAAAGACTGGATATGTTTTGATGGTTTAATTGAGGTCTTAGGGCATGGGTTTAATTGATGTTTTGATGGTTTAATTGAGGTGTTAGGGCATGGGTTGGGCTCAATGATCTTTAAAGTCTCTTCCAACATGGTCATTATGTGAATTCATTCTGTGAATTCTGTGTTCCCAGAGTCAGGAGTGTTATGGAAGTGCCCAGGCACTCTTAGGGCAGCTTGTACTTCCCATCCTCATGGCTCCTCTCCCCAGTTCTGCTCACACCACCAGAGCAGGTCCAAGAGCCACACAGTAAAGCTGCTTTCATAACCTTTGGCTGCTTTAAGAGGTTTTCCAGCCAAATTGCTGTAGAAATTCTCAGAACTGGGAAATTCACCTGTGCTGAATGCAACAGGGTCACCAAAAAGCCGTGGAGAACCTTCCATGTAAACCTGGAGAGCCACTCTGATGGTTCCCAGGGGCTCCCACGTTTGTGCTTTTTCCAGCTGTGGAAGGAACTGAATAACCAGGGCTTCATAAAGCAACGAGATCTTGCAGTGCTGTTTCTCTGACTGCAGTTTGGAAAGGCCTCAGGATAATGTGAGATATTTAATCCTTTATAGTCCTCGGCATATCTTGGAAGTGATTAAAATGAGTTTAGGCTTATTCCTCAATACACTCCTGCCTGAGTCTGACAGATGGGAACATTGGTTGCTGTTACTTAAGGGAAAGGTTAATGCAAGGAAAAGGAGCAGAGTTTCCAGGATTCCATGCATGAGCTTGCTGCCAGTAGAGGTCCTGAATACTCCTCCATTCACATTAGCAGGATGTTCACATTAAACTTGAAGACAATAATGTAAAATGCCCATGAGCCAAATTCTATTTCTTATCCCAGAGAGGGCAGGAGGACACAAAACCATATCTGGGCTTTTTGTTTCCTCAGGTCCTGCAGTGTGCCAGGCCCTGTACTGGCAGCAGGAAGAGCTGCCCTGGGTTTGCAGTGGCTCTGAACAAGTGCCAGTCACGTTTAATTACACAGAGAAACAAACCCTTGCTGCTGTGATTCTCTCTCTTGGAATCAAAATAGAATTCCCAACTCCTGGCCTTACCTCAGGGCTGTGATCACTGATGCTATTTGTAGATGAAAGGAGACTGAACCTGCCCCTCTGTTCTTCCAAGGGGATGTACAGGCTTGTCTGTTAAAGGAGCTGCAGGATTTAACCTACACTCCTGGTTTTCCTCATGCCTTCTTGTTCAGCACTAACTTAGGCTGGGCTTGTGTTCCAAATCTCAGCACACAGGGGGATAACCTTGGTCACAACTTGTAAACACATTATTCCACAAATACTCATTATGGGGCATTATTCTCAGTGGCAGGGAATGGAATTCAGGGCTTTATCCGAGATTATGGAGTGGAAGAATCGTGCAGTTATTTTTATTTTGCAAACACAGAGCTCTACCCAGCTCTGTGCCAAGCACCTGGAGTTCCCACGAGCTTCAGGGAGCACTGTAAGCACTTAGAAGTTCTCAGGATCACAAAGCCCCAAATTCACAGGTCTGAAGGGTTGTCTGGAGGGTGTTTTATAGCTGGAGGGAAGAGCACAGAGCCCGTGATAAACTGGATACAATCCATTTTAATTGGAAGCTGACAGTCTGTAGAACAAGCCACTTTAGCTCTGCTAAAACTTCCTGATAAAGCAGCTGAGCAGTTCCCTCCTCCAGACCCTTTATTATCTTTTATTTCTTTGGGGATTTCCACAGAGTATCAGGGGAAATGATAAATAAAAAAGATGAAGGTTAGTAGATTGGAAGAAAAAAATTAGGCTTTCCCCAAGTTGATAAATATGTGGTGAATCATAGAACCAATCCCAAATGGTTTGGGTTGGAAGGGACCTTGAGAATTCTCTTGTTCCACCCCCTGTGAATCTCCTGGAGTATCCGAGCAGAGCCATTTCCATAGGATTTAAACCCAGCTTGGAGCATGTGCCAAAGTCCAGCCTAGATTTCAGATGGCTGAGGACCAATTCCATGCTCTGTCCCAGCATTTCCAAATGAGCACGGGCAATTCCCTCGCCTTGGAGGGCCTGGAAGTGCTGACACATTTCATGTGTGAGGCAGGTTGGAATCCTTTGAAGAACAAGTGGAAGATGCAGATAAGATCACTCTGAGAGGCCTTTGAAGAACAAGTGGAAGATGCAGATAAGATGGGGCTGAGGGGCCACAGCACTTTGAGGAGCAGGAAAGGGAACAGAGGTTAATTTTGAAAGTTTATTGATAATCTTACACTCTTCCTCTTCAGAGCACTTTACAGAGTCTTGATAATTAATCCAGCTAGACAGGGACCAGGATAAGGAAATATTAGCCTCACTTTACTGTTCCACAGAGAAATACTTCATTCCAGTGCCAGGACTGAGGCACAAGTTCCCCATTCCCAGTCTTGTGCTCACATGAAATGTGTAAGTAATTAAACTTCCTTTACTCATTTCAGCTGCTTCTCATTAACCAGGAGTATAAACTCATTAGAGGAGGAACTTTTTGTTACATGTGCTCAGAACACCAGCACAATGAGGCTGGGAATCCTTCTGAGCCTCTCCAAGTGTTACTGGAGTGTAAACACCAATCATGGAAAAGGCACTTCTCATTTTTAATGATTATGGCTTGGAAAGCAAACAAGCTCAAATAAGACTCAGTGTTACTTTGGTTTCAATTTTAATGCACTTCTCAGGTCAGTGTTTACCTGAGCTGAGCCTTTGTCAGAAAATTTTCCCACTTCTCAAAAATAAAGAAGAAATTATATGTAAAAAAAAGCTGTTTGTTACCGGTTATTTGAATGTTTTTTTAAACTTACTGAATTTGGACCAAAAATATTTTGATCCTGTGTGATCCACAGCATCTCTCTGCTAACACATCCTATAGATCAGGTCCTTGCCCCTCATGGAAGAGGGTTTATCCATGTCTTTGATAGATGAGCCATTAACCCCAGTGAAGCCTCTGAGAATTCCCTTAGTGCAGTTATGAAATTTTATTCTTCATGCCCAAGACTAAGAATAATTGTCCAGAACAAGAAAACTGTCAGCAAAGACATTTCGTTTATTATTATATTTTTAACTTAGACGCTCAAGATCTGGAGTGCTCTAAGTGAATTGAAATCTATGGAGATCAGAGCAAATAATGCTCCATTACACAGCTCCCTGCATCCTCCCTTGGCAGAGTTATCTGCTTTGGAGTACCATAATTCCTCCATTTGAGCAATCTGAGCCTCATCCACATCAGAAATTTCAATGCCATCTTGCCCCCATCATGTTTTTCAGATCCATAACCTCAGCATGATGCTCAGAAAGGCAGTGGTGCCACAGAGTGACTCTGGTACAGAAATGCATTTACAGAAAGACCATTCAGACCATTAAACATCACTTGTACTCCTTTTTGTCAGGAAAAGTCAACTTCCTAATTCCAGAGTGTTCTGCCAGTTGCATGCAGGAACTGCAGATCCTCTTCTCATTCTCACCCCTTGCTTCCACTTTGCAGTGATAATGCAGTTTTTTGAATGATTTCAGGGTTTATTCCATGCTTTAATGTGGAGTTTCAAATCATCTAACAGATGGCATTGTCATCATTTTTCCTTCCCCACAGAATGAAAATGAACAAACACTTGACATTTCCAATATGTCTTCATCTAATGCAAGAATTTTTAGAAGCCGTGGAATAGTGATAATCTGCTTTGCCTTAGATGGCCAGAATTGTTAAATGTGTCCTAAAATTCCTACATTTCCCATGTGACTGTGTGGAAAATGGGGATATAACCACACAATCATCATGGTAATGTCCTGTACCACGAGCTGTGTCCAGGGCAGAGCAGGAACACTGAATGCCAGAGCAGCTGTGCAATGAGGGGGGAAGGTTCATTAGGGAGATGAGCTCGAGCTGCTCCAGCACTTAGAAATCAGCTCACATTTACAAACCCACAGCAGATGCATCGTTTGGCAAAAGAGTTCTGCAGTCAGTAATTTGCCATTCATCAGGGATTGCCTCTTAAATCTGGGATCCAAGCTAGGGTGCAGATGACATAGGAGGATAAATTTAGACAGGGTTGAAAACAATTATTTTGATTAAACCTCCAGCCAATGAGAGTGACAGTCTTCCTATTCCTCCCCTTCTCCCTCACTCACCCCTCTGTGGTGAAGGAGGAGATTGGGTGAGTTTAACCTCTCTTCCTTATCCAAGCAGGGGATGTTTGGATGGAGCTTTTGCTGCTGCAGACTCTCCAGTGGAGTAGGGAGAATATTTGGATGGAACATGCTGCCTTGCTTCCGTGTTAATGTTGGAAAAGGTTGTGTTGGAGGGAAATATTGAAGTTTTGTTTACCTTAAAAGGAGAGAGTGTATCTATTGAAGTAAAAAATTGGTTTTTTCCTTGGCCTATCCTGCCACTGGGGCAACTCCTTGGACTGGATGAGTTGATTCTGCTGAGAAATCTGTGTGAAGTTGTTGCCTGGCTCCTAAACTTGGTCATTCCAGCCTCTCACAGCTTTGGCATTAATGTTTCCCAGTCTTTGAAACTCTTTGTCCAATCGAACATGGATGTGTAGGAAGAGTAATGCTAACTACTCTTTTAAAAAACATCAACAAAAGCATCATTTAACTGCTCTGAGCTACTTTATTAGAAATAACATGATCTTAATCTTGGCTGGCAATCTTGTGCCCACCAGGCCTTGGCTTGCTGTTATCATAAACAGCTCTGGTTTAAAATGGTAAGAATAATATGGAGGTAAATTGCTGCTTTTTAAAATTATTTTTTAATGAATAGTAGCTTCCTTTGGGATTATCATGGAATCACAGAATGGTTTGGGTTGAAAGGAACCCAGATCCACCCTGCAATGGGCAGGGACACCTTCCACTGTCCCAGGCTGCTCCAAGCCCTGTCCAGCCTGGCCTTGGGCACTGCCAGGGATCCAGGGGCAGCCACAGCTGCTCTGGGCACCCTGTGCCAGGGCTGCCCACCCTGCCAGGGAACAATTCCTTCCCAATATCCCATCCATCCCTGCCCTTCCTCTGTGCAGGTTCAGCACCACTGTCACTGCAGGCTGGATTATGTGGCTGCCCTGTAGTTATCTTGCAATTCCTTTTTCCTCATTTCCCTGTGTGTGGTTTTGGGCAGAGGTCACTCCTTGGCTGCTCACTGTGGTTGCTGCTCTGTTGTTGCTCTGTTGTTATGTGAGAGTGAAGGAAAAAAGGCCAGAGCTGGGGATGGAGGGTGGTTGGGAAACTGAGCTGAAGGGCTGCAACTTGTAATGACATAAACTATAATTGCAAAATAAAATAGCAAGAATTTGGGAATAGGAAATTTTATCTTATTTACTCTTTGGTAATTGCTGGCACTTGACTGCAATCAGCTGCAAGCCTGTCTCTGAGTGACAGCACAATTCCAGCCAGAGCAACCAAAAATAGCCCAGCATTTGAGTAATTTTAGGCTTTTTATAACCTAATACTTCACAAATAAAAGCCAGTGTAACGTGGGCAGATTGAACTCTCCTCTGCAGACTGGGGTAAACTGGGCAGTGCTGTGGGAAGCCATACCCAGAAAGGACCAGTTGTATCTTTCTTCAGCTGTTCTTGCCCAGAACTAAACTGGATTAGCTCATTTTTTTGTTCATTAGTCTTAATATTTCAGAAGTTATTCAAGCTCTACACTTAATTTCTTGTTGGGGTGAGGAGGCTGGCAGAGGGAGGAGAGGGAAGGTCCAGCCTTCACCAAAACTTCAGTCAGAAAGAACCTTAATGAGTAAACTTCCCTGATTTTTGGTCAGAAAACCTGCTGGGTAAAGGAAGATTGGAATAATTGGAGATTTCCTGCTGAAACATTACTTATAGATCCTGTTGATGTCATTAGCTCTTAAATTACCTCCTCTCATTGATCCCCATACCCTTGTTGAGGGAGGAGGGAAGAATCCTTTCTCCAACACAGGATATAGGGGAAGGTCACTTTTCCCTCATGGTCCCAGAGTTTCTCCCAAGTCTCTTCCTCAGGGGATTTCAGTGGAAAAGTCAAAGCCCTGAGGAATTCTGTTGGCACCCCAAGACTACAGCAACATGGATTAATACAGATCTGCAGCATCACACACGTTTGCATGGCTGTTTTGCCTTTATAACTAATTTACAGTTTTATTTGGTACCAAAACACTGGGTGACACAGTAGAGCTGCTTTAGTTTGATTCCTTGTTAAACCATTTTAGGAAGTTGTCTGTTTTGAGGACCAGCACAAAAGTCAAGCTACATTAACTTGTCAAGTGGATTAGTTGTGAAACACATTTTTGGACATTTTAATTCAGAATTAAAGTGACTGTAATTGGATTTAGCTTACTTTGCTTTCAGAGTAAATTCAGGTAAATCAAATTAAGGTTCATTCAGTGTAGTGGTGTGGGCAGAAATCCTCATTATGGGCTACATGGAGCAACTGAAAACACTAGGCCAGGTTGCATGGGGCTTGGGGCAGCCTGGTCCAGTGGAGGTTGCCCCTGCCTGTGGGAGGGGGTGGAAGAAGATGAGTTTTAAGGCCCCTTCCAAGCCAAACCCTTCCATGATTCTGTGATGGTAACTACTGAGGAGCAGTACTGGAGAATCTTTGGGATTTTAGGGACTTGCTGCTTAATTTACCAAAGAAATGTCAGGGGCATCAAGTTGAATATAGATAGGAAGAAGAAGACAGCCAATAATTACAGCTGCAGCATCTGTGGAAGGACAAAAAACTGCAAGTGCACAGTTCAAACTTGAAGTTGTGTTTTGAACAGTTCTCTTAAAGGAGAGGGAATTTGCATCCTAAATACCAACTATCAATGCTGAAGTAAAGAAAGGAGGTGAGTTCCCTTAACTGTTACCTGATCTCTGAAATGAGGGATGTTAGGTGAAGTAGAAAAAAATGAGTTTTCACACTGTCAGGCTTGTTTGAAGGCTTTTCAGTGATTAAAAAAAACCCCCAAACACTAAGTCTTGAATGCAGAATAAATTCAATCACACTATTCCAGCTGTGACTGTGTAACCTTCCATTCACCAGGCAGTGTGTGACTAAATGAGTACCCAGGTGACAGCTGTCCAAGAAAACCTGCAGTGCTCAGGCAGGTGTCACTGATGGAACAACCTGGCTTTTATGGCTCATTCTCCCTCTTTGATAAATGCTCTCTGGGTGTTAAATGCCCCTCCTGTGATGGCAATGAATATAATTAATTCCTGATGATGAATATACTTCCAGTAATCCAAATGACTTTCATTTTCATGCTATCTTTTTTTGGACAGGAAGCTTCTTTTTTGCCAGCTATTGACACGTTGCCTGGATCCTACAGTGTGAAAAAGGAGGTGATGCTGATGACCATTTGGCTGGCAAGTTGTGGCCAAGTGGCCATGGATCAGTGTGAGGGGCAGGTGCCTGACAAGGTGCTGGGAGCAGCCAACATCTACCTGGCCCTTGTGACCTGGCTGCTGTCCCTGGTGAGTGCAGTGACCTGGCACAAAAAGCTCTGGGTGCTGAGAGCTGTGTTTGGACCTCCAGTGAATACATAATCACTCTTGAAATCTCCTTTTTTCCCCAGTGACTGAACAAAGTGGAAATTATGTTCTAGTTCACCTCAGAGTCTGTAAATAAAATTTTCACCAGAGTCAGTGGAACTGGGTTGTGTCTGGAGTTTATGAAGAAGTGAAAAATTGTTCATCCAGATTTTCAGTTGTTGAAAGTGACTGCTGGGTGTTAGGCTTTGTCCTTGGCAGTGGACACAGGTTCCTGGTTTTCACTGCTGTAGATAAGAACAGACCCTTCCTGATAGTCAAGAGTGCTATGAACAAGTGAGGACCTGCCTTAATTGTCCTTTGGTTCACATGTTTTTCTCCTCTAAAGAAACCACCCCATCCTCTCTCTTTTCCATCCATATTACCCTTTATTCCCAAGGGAAAACAGTGTATTTTTCCTCCCCAATGTATATTTTTCCTTCCCACCCTGCTCAGTGGCCTTATTCTTTTCCCTGGGAGAGACTGGGATACCAATACTGATCCACACAGTCTAGGTAGATTTCACCCTGAGCAGTCAGGCTTTTAAATCACTTAAACTCCACTTAAACACAATTAATTGTTAATGATGTTCGTGCTTGCATTAAAACATTGCTAACATTCTTTAGTGTTAGTTCAGTGCTAATGAAAATTGCCACTGGAACAGCCCTGCATCCTGAATTTTCCATTCAGACTCGTTGGCTTGTGACCAGCTGCAGTGTGAGCTCTCTTCCCTTGTGTTATTCCCACTAAAAAAAAACCAGAACAACAAAAACAAACCACAAAACCCAACTGAGCTCTGTTGCAGCAGTTCTCTCTGAGCCTGAAAGGGTACCTCAGCTTCCAGGGCTGTGTCACTCTGCTGGGTGTAGGCTCAGATGTTCAGATGGATTCTGTGGCCAAGAAGAACGGGGTAAAATCCACCAATTTATTCTACACAGACTCTGAAATTGCTGTTGGATAGCAATGAAGAAGTTTGCATTTCTTTCACTGAAAGAATTGGAAAAGCTGAGGCATTTTTAGACCAAATGCTCATCTGGTAATCCATGCAATTCCATGGACTGGCTTGTGTAAATCAGCATGTCCTTGCTGATTCCAATGGAGATGTGCTGGATGCAGCCAGCTGGGAGCAGTGGTCCCCTGGATGGTGCAGAATTCCCCATGGGAATCTAGTGTTCAAAGCAGTGGAGGACTTGGAGCTGGTGTTTTGAGTGATCCAGCTGAGCTGTGCAGCAGTTTGAAAATCCAGCCTGGCTCTGTGTTAAAAGCATGTTTTTAAAGGCCTTTATCTCCCTGTAAATGCAGTAAATAGAGCTGATAATGCACCTAGAGACTGGTGATGGTCTAAACCAGAACAGGACTCGGAGTTTCTGCATCCACCAGAGGCCTGGGAGTAGCTCAGACTTGCCTTTCTCTCCATCCAAATCATGTTCTGGATCAGCACCTCTGCTTTTCATTTCTCCTGGCTTTGCTGATTCCCTGTGTCTGGCTTTCCCAGAGTTTTCTGCTCCTTTTCACCAGCTGCCCTGGGCATTTTGCAGCATCCTAGTGCCTTTCCAGACTGTTTCAAGTGTCTCTCCTCTCTCTTTTCTAATTTATGATCAAGATTTTCATGTATTCTGCATGTTAAAGTGGATTTTGTTTTATCTGACTTTGAGCAACCTAAATAGCCAGGACATAGTTTGTCCTACTGGAACCTTCTCCCTGGATTTAAACTGATATTCACAATAATAATTTATGTCTTGGGGTTGCAGAAGTCACTTTTTACCCTTTCTGCTTTAATTCAGATCTATAAACTGAAAAATAGAATGTTTGCCTCCCACACACATGTGCACAAAAAAAATCCATGAAAAAGAAATCACCTCAGCCCAACTAAAAGGGGATTCACAGGATAGTGATTGAGGGGGTTTGGGCTATTAATTTGGGCTTCTTAGAGAAGCCTGCAGCAGCCCCTTGGCATGGCATCATCCCTTTGCATTGATTTGTGGCTGAGATTGGATTGATCTCAGTGTCACTGATAAAGGCACACACGGTGCTGCTGTCACAGGAACATTCTGAGCAGCCTTGGCAGGGGCTCTGTGCTGGACCAGGGAAATAATGGGAATTCCTGCTTCCACATAGTGAAACTGGTGGAAGTCAGAGCTTGCAAGTCCTCATTGTGAAAATAAATCCTATGGCTTATCAAAAGCAATGTGTTATTTCTATTTAATTTGGTCTTTATTGATTTTTCTACTGGCTAAACCACAGCTAATCTACTAATCAAAGCAGAGTTCTCCCTGGGCTGTTGTGGGGCTCTACTCAAAAGCAACAGAGCAAGATAAAGGGCTTTTTTCAGTCCATCTAAAAATGGAATTATGTTCCAATGGATTTCCAGGTGCCTCCTGTGAAGAGGAAGGATGGCCCCAAAGCTCCATTTGAGGTGATGGGGCTGCAGCAGGCCTGGAGAGAGGAAGGCTTGGCCCTCTACGCCTGCCTGGTGGCACCAGAGGAACCTTCAGCCCAGAGCTGCCCCCAGGCCCAGGAGTCAGGAGTGAGTAGCAGCATTTACACCTGGTGGTTGTGCAAGCAGTGCTTTGTACTGAGCAGCAGGCCTGGATGTGCCAATTCAAGCTCAAATTCCATCAGGGCAGGATAGAGCAGTGGAAGAGCTGCCCAGATGGGGATGGGGGGACAGCCCAGTGCTGTGGAACTGAAGGATTGCTTACAGCTGATTGCCAGCACAAGCTGTCCTCAGTTATGCAGTTAGGTTATGGCATTTAGGCTTCTAATTGGGATAGCTTGAATTTTAACATCTGTATTGTCTCACCCTTCACATGAGACTGAAAATAGAATAAAAGTTTTTAAAACACCTCTCAGTTGCCCCATCACTGAGTCAGAAAAGGGCATAATCCAACAATGCTGCATTTATGTTATGTGCAGACCAGAAACCAGCTCTCTGTGGCATCATTTTTTGTCAATTGCTCATTAGCTGTAACCTCACACTGCAGAAATTTAGCTGGATTTGGAGGAGACACATCTTTTGCCACCTATTCTGGTTTTTCCTCCTTTATTTTAACCATGTGAAGAGTGTGGCACAGGAGGAGGAATTATTTTTATTTGACTGCCAGGAGCTGAGGCCTGAAAGCAGAACATGAGCCTGTGCCCTCAGTTTTGGTGGGCCCCAGAGCCTGAGCTGTGCAATAAAACTGGAAGGTCTTGCATACAGGCTGGAAATTTAGCACATGTGATGTAAGATATGAGCTCCTGTTCTGAACACAGAGCTCTGAAATTGCAGCTCTGGGCTCTGCTCTGTTGGTTCTGTCCTTCACAGAGCTGATTTGATACAGGCTGAAGCATCTTGTACGTATTTCTTTTTTGGAGACAGTTTTTTAGGTAGTATTGCCACTCTTGCCTGGTGTAAATACCTATTTTACCTGAGCAGTGTGGGTGACTCTTGCTGGGAAGTGTGGCCAGGTGGATGTGGGGAGCAGCAATCCCTGTGTCCTCCAGATCTTCTGAGAACCACTTGCTTGTGTAACTGTCCTGTGGCTGAGGAACCTTTGAGGTGCTGCCCTGTGCTCTGCTGGGGCTGCTGAGTTCCTCTCAGGTGGCTCACAGAACTTCTATGGCTTCAGTGAGCTGGTAGTGGATTTTCTACTCTGGTTTTGCCTGCTTCATCCCCAGGTGTCTGTCCTAAACCTGCTGGCCACACCATGGGGAGCCTAAATGGATCAGGATGTGTGAACATGTTTTTAAGACACACTTCAGCATCCCCTTCACTTGCAGCTGCTGCCTGGGAGCAGCAAAGATTGGATTTCCCATGTTGTATCACAAAACCTGGAGTTTCACAGCTGTGGCTCCACTGCTCCTGAAAATAAATAATGGATGCTGGCACCAAATGTCATGATTAAAACACTACCAAAAAAGCCCAGCCCAAAACAATGAGCAGCCTTTCCACTAGTGATTGAGCAGCCCTGGGCAGAGGCTGGTGAGACCAGGCTCTGCTGGACTGGACAAGGACTTGGTGTTGGCTCCTGCCCGAGGCGACTGAATTCAAGGTGTTTCCTCTGTGGAGCAAAGGGAATGGAGGAGCAGAGCCTGACCTGTTCTCTGCTGATTACACCTGAGGTTTTGGCCAAAACACCAAAATTACTGAGCACTGATTATGTTCAAAATGTTTCCTCAGGGTTAGAGAACTGAATGAACTTCTGGAGCTGTGGGCTCAGGCTGCCCTGAGTGTTTGGTTGGAGCTGGGGAGGGTTAAATCACAACCTGGTGGAACAAACTGTGCAGTTTCTCCAGTCCCTCTCATGGAATCACAGAGTGGTTTGGATAGGAAGGGGCCATTCAAGGCCATCCAGTCCAAATCCCTGCAAGAAACTGGGACACCTAATGTGAGAAATGAATTTGTATAGAATTCTTAAAGTACATTTTATCTAAAGGACGTTACCAGGCTAAAACTCTTAAAAGGCATTTCTCAGTATACAACTTGCTTGTTTATATTCACTGGTAATGTAATAGCTATTGTTGGTTTTGGTTGAATTACCATTGGAGCTTTGTAAGTAAGAGCTAAAATCATCAGCTCTTCATTACAATTTGCTGAGATGATAGTTGGAAAAACTGAAAGTCTAAGAATTCTATTACTGTCTTGTCTATAATTAGAAAGTCTTGTCCTTGTTGTAAAGTATTAGTAACTCTTGTGAGAATGCATTCATGGTAAAAGTCTTTTAAAAAATATATTAATTTGGAAGCTGCCAGTTCACATTGTGAACATATCCAATTGTCCCAGGCTGCTCCAAGCCCTGTCCAGCCTGGCCTTGGGCACTGCCAGGGATCCAGGGGCAGCCACAGCTGCTCTGGGCACCCTGTGCAAGGGCTGCCCACCCTGATCATGAAAAACTTCTGAGCTCAGCTCCATTACACAGCAGTGACATTTCAGGGGTTGGGGCAGCTCTTCCAAGCAGGACTTAGGTTTCCTGTCCCTCATTAGAGGCTCTTTGTGGTAGCACTGACTTGTGTCAATCTTTTCCTGAGGCATTTGTAGAGCTGCTGCAGAGATCAGAGCTGGGAGGAACAACAAAAGTTGGGATGTCAGCCCCAGCAGAGACAAGGAAAATGACAGCAAGTCTCGCCCTGATCCTGCCCTTGGGCAGCTTCAGCTGCTGTGGAGAGAAATGTGGACTTTATTCTTCACACTGCAGCCTTCACTCTCTCACTGTCCTGTCAATGTGCAAGTTTTCAGTGGCTGAATTGAAAAACAAAATCCTCTTGGGGCACTTACTGGTTCTTGTTCCAGTTGTCTCCTGTGGGCACAAAAAGACACTTTTCAGGGCTTGCCTTAAAATATGATTTGGTTTCCAGGTGCTTTTGTTGCATCTGTTTGCATCTGTTTAGGGAGACCTTAAGTTACTTTTTTTTTTTTGATTATGCAAAAAAGACCAAGTATCTGTAAATGTTAACCATGATGACAAATGATATTTTAATACTAATGTGTAGAGCCCAGAGTCCATTTCCAGCCCCAGAAGGGGGCTCTGAGCCATAAATTTTATATTACTGCCCACTTCACTGTCATATGTGTATCTTTTATTATTTATCATGTTCTGGTTCTCTGCCCCAAGGTCTAATAGTTATAAATAGAATTATAATAGTGGCTTCTCCAGGCAAAAGCTCCTGTTCTTTGCACATCAAGAAGTCTTTTGGCTTATTCAACTGGGATGGCATCTATTCCTATATCCAGTGGTTCTGCTATGTTTCCTCTCATTTTTATCAGAGTTTTTGGGGGGTAGTTTAAGGTGATTTTATTTCTATCCTCCTCTAAAGAGCTGCTAGAAGTGAGGCAGATTTCAACATCCCTGCCTGGTCTTGGTTTCTTGTTGTCAGAAGAAATGCCAAAACAGCTCCTGTAATCCCTGTGTGCTGATAGACAGGCTGCAGTTCCGTTCTGATAGGAATTAGATTTGTACATGGGAATTAGATTTGTAAATGGGAATTAGATTTGTACAGCCTCTGCTCTGTGGGAATCTGCCAGGCATTCCCAGTTATCCCACTGGCACTGTGTGCAGCTCTGGGGCTCCTCTCTGTGCCCCTCCATCACTTCATTCTCTGGAGGCTCAGAGGAGCTCCCAGTCTCTGTACTTTGATTTGGGCTTTTCCTCCTTGAGCTTCACTTTTCAGCTGCAATAATCACAGAGTGATGGAATATCCTGAGTGGGGAGGGACCCCCAGGGATTATCCTGGTCAGCTCCAGGCCCTGCACAGACACCCCAACAATCCCACCCAGGGCATCCCTGAGATCATTGTCCAAACTCTCCTGGAGCTCTGGCAGCCCCGGGGCTGTGCCCATTCCCTGGGGAGCCTGGGCAGTGCCTCTGGGGGAAGAACCTTTCCCAAAATCCAGCCTGACCCTGCCACAGCCCAGCTCCAGCCATTCCTTGATTGGAGCTGCAGCCCCCCCTGAGCTCTGCCCTCAGTCTCCTTCTCCAGCTGAACAATCCAAGTGCCCTCAGCTGCTCCTCAGACCCTTCCCTGTGCCCATGTCCCTCCTTTGGGCACTCTCCAACAGCTTTAGATCCTTCTGATATTGTGGCACCCACAACTGCCCCAGGTCTGAGATGAGGCTGCAACAGTTCCTTCACTTCCCTTTGAATAACTGGTGGAGAGAAGATGTTCTGCACAGTTGTTGAGTCTGTTAATTTCTAATTAGGTCTCCTTGAGGTCACTGGTTTTATTCTCTGAAAGTCCTGCTAATTAAGAATCAACCTGAAGAACAATGAGGCTTAGAGGGGAGGTTAAATGATGGAAAACTATTGTTTAGCAGTGCAGAATTCAATATTAATGTATCAGTATTAATATTAGCCTCAATCTTAAAAAAAAAAAAAAAAACAAAAAAAAAACAGAAACAGAAGCAGAATGGTTTGGGTTGGAAGGGACCTTAAAGGTCATCTAATTTCAACCCTCTGCCATGGGCAGGGACAGTTTGCACTAGACCAGATTGCTCAGTGCTCTCTGCACCCTGACATTGAACATTTCCAGGAATGGGGCACTAGCAACTGTTTTCATTTATATCCCCAAGAAAGTCTTTGGAAGTTAATGTTTCATTGTATTGGGCTGGTTTTTGGTCCTGTTTCTGGGCTTTTTCTCCCGTTCTGAGTGTGGTGGGATCTGCTTTGGAGCAGGGTTTGTGAGCTGATGGATGGCATGAGATGGGATGAAGGGTGCAGTGGTTTGGGAGGTGCAAGGTCACACCAGGGGTTGGTTTGGAGAATCTGAGGGCAGCTGTGTGGAACTGGGGTCTGGGATGGGTGGACAGAGGAGGAGCTGTTGCAGGTGCAAGGTACAGACACAGTTTCTGAAATCATCACCAAAGCTTTTTAACACTGACTCTTTGCAGACTGCAGAACATCTCCAGGGAACACCCAGCTTTTACCAGAAGATTTCTGCTTTTCTGACCTCTACATGGCTTCCAGATCTTATCTGGTGGAGAGATGAACTGGCCAGTCACTTCCAAAACCAGCTGTGCCCACTTTATCCTGCAATTCCCTCTGTCCTGCTCAGTAACATCACTGCTGTTAATCCTGACCCTCAGGTACTGTACACAAATGCTTGGACTTCTGGTAATTTTTTGGTCAGGTCCAGTAAAAGTTGTTTTTCCAGTGTTAACAGATAGCCTCATTTGCTTTAGCAAAGGATTTAAACAAAATTTGAAAACAAATGCCTCTAAAATTAGAATATTCTGTGATTCAGTTCTGTGATTTTAATATCTGTGGATTTTCAGGGAAATGTGTGAGCTACAAGGACACAGCACCTCTCCAAATCAAGTGCTTCCAATCTCTTGCCTGCCTGGAAATGTCTGCAGGAGCACTCACTGCAGTCTAGAAGCAGAATAATAATTAACCTTTCACTTCTGTCAGATTAGCAAGTGCCCCATAACAAATATTCCACCGAATGAAATGTTACAAGAATTCCTTATATTAATTGGGAGAATTTATTCCTTGACAGCATCCAGTGTTGCTTTTAGGCCTTTACCAGCCCTTCCTACCTTGGTGTAAATACTTAGAGTATGTTTTCAAACTGATTTCTATACCTTTTGAGGGAATGTTTTGTTTATTTCTTTCCCACAGCAGCACCAACCTTTGGACAATTGTGGTCTTTTCCCAATATTAGTTGAAAAAAACCCTTGAGACACAATTCCAGGGAATGGCAAAGCCTGCAATTCTTGTTCACAATGAAGTTTTAATTTTGAAAATGATACAGCATGAGAACTTTTCTGTCATTTCAACCAGATTTGGGGATTACTATGACTCTGTGAGAATCAATGCCATGAAAGCTTAGGGGTTTAGCAGTGCACTTAGCAATTTGCCTAAAGGTTTATCCCACTTGTGTGCAGGAAAAGGAGGCTTAGTGTTGTTGATTTGCAGTCACTGTAGCTTTCAAGCAGAAGCAAGAGCCATAAAGGGTCTGACGTACTCATAAAAGATAAATCTGCTCTATGCTTTTAAGGCATAAAATAAGGCATCATTTAAAACAGCCAGGGCTTTTATGCAAATCCCTTATTAGAGGAATTATAAATCATTAGGAATTGAACAGCAAGATAGCAGGCGCTTTCTGGGGGTGGATCTTTGCCTTGATGCCATAGAAAACATGATGTCAATTAAAAAAACCACTTCTCTTCCCAAGTTGAAGTGCTCTGTGCCCCCCAGGCCTGAGACCACTGTGTGTTGTGGCTTTTTAACAGAGTTATGGAATTACAGCATGGTTTGGGTTGGAGGGACCTTAAAGCCCATCCTGTTCCACCTCTGCCATCGGCAGGGACACTTACCACTGTCCCAGGCTGCTCCAAGCCCCATCCAGCCTGGCTTTGGACACTTCCAGGGTGGAACAGCCACATTTTCAGAGCTGGTTAGGCAGCAAGGCTGATTTCCAAAGCAGGGCTCAATGAGCCACTCTCTCAGGAGGCAGCAGCTCACCCTGATGTCTGCCCTGGAGCTTTGCAAAGTGCTACCAACTGAGAATGTTCCCAAGTGTCATTAAAATGCAGCCAAAAAGTGCTGCATAGAAAGCTCAGTATCATCTTCTTTTAACTTCTTTGGTCTGAAGGTTTGGTACAAGGCCAGTGATCCATGCTTTGCTGTTTGTACATTTGTATTTGTTTTGAGGCAGTGTGTACAAAACTAAGCAGTCTAAAGAACCTGTGCCCACGTGTTGGAAGAGCATGCAGTGAATCCCTGCTTTTGCTCCAGGTGGATCAGCATCTGAGAGAGAAATCCTGGCAGGATGGTGGAAAAAAAAAAGGGTGGAAATGGAGGGAGAGGGAAGCTGTTGTGTACTGAGCAGCTCTGTGTGTGATCTGGGGAGCAATTGCCAGCAGTAATTATAATAACCTTTATGCTTTTTGTCTGTTAGTACATGAGCCAATGTCTTGTTTTCAGTCAATTTGTCTCCTGGATTTTCTGCCTGTTCTGGACCTCAAACAGATTGCTTTGCTTGTGCTGGTTTTTGGAGGCATTTTTATGAGTGCTGTGCAATGAGCCTATTAACCTGCAGCAATTCACTCCTGATAGGAGCAGCAGCTCACACTGCAGTCATTAAAGCCCAGCTTGGGTTGGGAGTGACAGGATCCCTGTGGAAGCTGTTAACTGCAAGGTCCCCTGTCAGCAGAAAGAGGATTTCTTCATTTTAGCATAAAATAAAAGTACTTCTGCTGCTAAGCCTCAGGATGCAAACACTCTCCTTTGGGATACAGACAACACACACAGAGCAAGTGTTGATCCTGCTTTTCCTCAGCTTGTTTGGTCCATGCTGGAATTCTTTTCCTCTCCCTCAGTTTTTCTGGACACTGGGACATTTGCCCAAAAGGTGCAGCCTTTGATGGTCACCTTCCAGAGCATCTCCTTGAGCTCCCAACGTGTGCAGATGCCTGCCAGGACAGAGAAGTCAGGGCATAGCTGCATTTTCAGGGAACTTTTAAGGAAGAAGGGAAACCTCCACCCCGCCTCCTCTGTCCACTGACATCCCTAAGTCAAGGTGAAGGAGATTTTTTACTTTAAGTTCCAGAAAACTCATTTTGTTGCACCTCCTGATGATCAGTTCCCCTCATGCTGCTCCTTTAGTAGCTTCCCTGTTCTGACACAAAGTTTGTGAGGGTTTTTCAAATAGCAGTGACTAAAGGCAGGTCTACACAAAGTTTCCTCCTTACTTTTTGCTTAAGCAAAGCTGCATTTTAAATTTTTTTTTCTGGTTAATTGTAGATAAGATTCCCAGAACTGGATCCAGGGAGCTGAATTTGCCCCAGTATTGTAATCCAGGCCTGCTGAAAATGCCCAGCAGCACAGACTGACCTCACAGCAAGGCTGATGTGTGGCAGGGGGCTGGCAGAAAGTAGAGCAGTTCTTTCATGTAGAATTTTAGATTTTTGGGCTTTCCCTGCTGGAGTTGATATTAGCTGTGTTGCCATAGGAGCTCTCACACACAGAAGCTTTGAAAATTGCATACTTTATTTCAAATTCTGAAATAACCATGCTGGCTACATGAAGAGCTTGACATTGCTGCTGAAATTTGAAATCCCTGTGGCAAGCAGCCCCAGATGGAGCACTTGTTGCTCTGTGCACTTGAGGTACAGGTTTAGAGCTGAGATTCCCAAGCTCTGTGTGCAGCCTCTGAAGAGGGAGTGGGAGGCACTTGCAGAGGGTCTTTCAGGTCTGTGAGTCTGTGTCAGATGAGCTCAGTGAGAACACTGAGCTCTCTGAGTGCTGTGGCATTATTTCATTGACAAGCACCGTGGCCTTGGCCCTGCTGAGTTGCCTTCAGCAACTTCCACTGTCTTTTGCTGTTACTTCTTTTAATTTCAGTGCTGAGGGAGGCATGCTCAGAGAATCACTTCTCATTGCCACATCAGCCTTTCACCCAACTCTGCAGGCCTGTGGCTGTGTGGGCTCTGCCTTTCACACATCCCAGACTACAGGAACTGGGCTTTGCTGTGGTTCAGTGCCTGTGCTGGGGGCAGATATGGTTTGATTTGGGGTTATTGCCCCATGTATTCTTTCTCATTTCATGCTGTATGAGCAGCACCCAAGCTGGGACATGTTTTGGGATGGAAATGCTGCCTGAGCTCCCTGGAGAGCAGCACAATTTGCTCAGCTGCCAGACCTCAGCCCCACATTGCTGTGAGCTCCCAGCTTCAGTTCAGGGCTGTGCTTTCCTCCTCCAAAGCTTGAAAGATCTGATTGTTGTGCACATGAACTGGGCATTAGGAAGGGATAAAACACCCAGGACAGCTCCTCCACATGGGCTCACCCAAAGCAGATGTGGCAGGATGAGTCCTGCAGCATTGGCAGTGCCAGCCATGGAGCCCAGCACTCGGCTCTGGGACATCCAGGCTGAAGCTGTAAAGCAGGAGCTTCAAAAGGACAGATTCATTCTGCCCTTTGCTTTCAAATCTTGCCTGTGGTTTGTCTTTATCTGAATCAGTGAAAAGACTCAGGTCTTGCCTGGCTGGCAGCCTGAGTGTGCTGTGCAGCCAGCTCAAGTTGTACCAGCAGCTTGGGTGAGAGCACATCTGGCTGGAGATTCCACATGGATAGGGCTTGTCTGGGGGAGAAATGTTTGTCCTGGGACTTCATCTATTTATATTTATGGAAAATAATCCATAGCTGCAGCCCAGAATAGCTACATGGCCATCCATATCTTCAGGAGACAGAAGGTGACATCTTGGCCCTGGCTGAGTCCTGCTGGAGTCTGGCATTTATTTTCATGGAGCCAGGAGTTCAGGCAGCCATTGGCATTTGTAAATAAAAACCCCTAACCTTTAGAAGGAGGAAGGACTACACTGATGTCTACCGAAGCTGGCACAAAGATGAAGGCACAGCTTGGAGAGGAATAAAACATTAAAGGTTTTCATTCTTCCTAAAATTTGACAGCTCACATTTAGATTGTGTCCATCATTCATTATTCCTGAAAAGAGCAGCTTTAAAGAGCTCTTGAGCTACTGTGCTTTGCCATTGGTGCTGGTGGGCACAAAGGCTGGGAGCTACTCTCTCATTCTGACTTCAGGGGTTTAAGATCTCCCTTTCCCAGTCCAGAAGGGGAAAAAGGGGATGTGAGATCCATTTCAAACTGCCTGAAATAGTCACCAGAACTGCACGTCTTCCTTGATGAGCCCTCTCTATCTCAGGCTTTTTGCTGCCTGGGCTCTTCCTGTGGTGCCTCCACTTTCCTGTACTAAATTCTGTAACCATCTGAAGGGAACATGCACAGTGGGGAGGGAAGATGTGCAGGGAACACACTCAGCATTGTGTTCATCTGGATTCTACCAGGAAAATTGTGCTCCTGCACAGGGCAGCGGGGAGAGGAGAGAGTTTGAGAGTGGTGCTGCCTCATTCAGGGGCAGGACTTGGTGAATCCCATCAGACATGAGCCTTGCTGAGTGAGAGAAGTGAGAAGTGCTTTCTCTGCTGTCCCTGATGTGCTCAGCAGGGCTGGCAGGGAGAGGTTACCTCAGCACAGAACTCCCACCCGGCTCCAAAGGGACTGCAAGTGCAGCATCCTTCTCCAAGGGGTTTGTTGTTGTCTCACAGAGATAATGGCTGAGCAGATCTTTGCCTTGTGTGTGTGAGATGAGATTGTGGAGTACATGGGGATGCTTCCTGCAGTTTCTGTTTTCCTGCTGGGACAGGGAACAGCCTGGAAGACTCCTTGCAACTCAGAAGACTCTCTCAGATCAGCTGACAGCAAAAGCTCTTCCTTTGTTGTCAGAGATGGGAACAGAAAATACTGTAAACATAAAGAGGTGATCACGGGCTTGGTCATATTTCTGTGTGACAGTTAAATATTCATGGCTTTGCTGCAGCTCCAGTCTCCTCTGAAATGTGCTTATTCTTCTTTCTGCTGAGGATTTTACAGCACGTTTTTGTTCTCCTGTGAGTTTCCTTCCCAGAACTGTCTGCCTTCATCTGGGTAATATTATCTGAAACAAAGCAGGAGCTTGGGGTTCTTTTAAATGCTTTTGGAAAAACTGGTGTGTGTTCAATCCTAGCTGTGGCACAGAGTGGTCCTTTCCAGTGTCTTAAGGTGACAGAATCTGGAATTTGTCATCCAAACCAAACAAGGATAAATTGGCAAAAAGCAATGACTAAAACCAGAGTTTATGAATGTGCCCTCCCTCCCTGCTCATCCTGATCATGTCAGTGTGGATGGAGAGGATGTCAGTGCTGTAAGGAGCCCTGGAGACACACATGGGGATGGTTATGGTTCATGAGTCTGGGCTTTGAAACCTGTCACAGCAGAAGTCAGAGTATCCCTGGGGCTGTGCAGCTGCTGCTGGCTGAGTGCAGGGAACCTTCCTCCCTGGGAAAAAGCTTTTCCCAGGCGATGGGAGGTTGGTACAGGGCTCAGAGCCTCACTGGAGAGGTGTTCTCAGGTAGGGATCAAAGGCTGGGCTGCTTCTTCACCATTCCGACGGCTTGGGGAGTCTCTTCTCCTCCCACCAGAAGCAGGTCAGTGCTCAGAGCTGATGCTTCCACAGGCTTGGGAAAGGATTTACAGCTGCTGTGATGTTGGAAGAGTGACAGGAACCAGCCCTGAGGTGAAATTCTCACACCCACCCTCTTGTGAAACATAAAAAGTAGCACGAAAGTATCATAAACCGGAATAGTGTCCAAGTTCTTTCAGTAGGAGAAGGCTCCTGTAGCTTCCTCCAGAGGGTCCCTCTCTCTTTTTGTGTCCAAAAGGGCTCAGCTCAGTATTAGAACAACTGGCTCCATGAAATTCTCTCCTACATCACAGGGAAAGTGACTTTCTGCCTGTTCTTTCCTGTTGATGGCACAGGAAGGCTGTGTCAGGAGCTCTCCACTGGGACATTATAGCCAGGCTGGACAAAGCAGGGTGCTCATCCTGCAGCCACCTCTCTATTCTCTAATTCACGAGGAGAAGGATTTTCTGGGAGAAATAAGACTTTTCTGATTTCTGTTGGTTTGTGAGCTCCCATTCAGGCTGGCTGTTGGAAAACAGATGTGACAGATGACAGGAACAATTCCCACAGGCCTTGCTTCTCAGGTGTGGCCACACCCTTGCTGTGGCCTTGGAGCAGTATCCTGGGATCCCCATGGATCCACAGCTTACACCAGGGTGCTTCCCTTGGATTTTCCAGCCTGGATTTCCACCCTAGAATCCCCTTGTATTTTCTCCTTGGATTTTCCCTGTGTCCTGGAGTTGGATGATTATCCTGAAGGTTTCTATGGAAATAGAGGCTGGTGGTGATTTGAGCACATTTGTCCCTTCTTTTCCCTCTGGAAGATTCACAAACAGGAGGTTTGTTCAAGGAACAGCTGGAAGAAATAGGAAACTGGGATTTTGCTGCATTCCCACTTTGTAGGGCTTGTCTGGGCTCATTGCACTGTGCCACTGTTGCAGGTAGGAGCTGGTGTCATGCACTGGGAATGGGGAAGATCCCTTTCCTTAAATCTACTTTTCCTCTGATGGTATTTTCCACAGCAACCAAGTGTAATATCAGCAGTGGAGGCTGGGGATTGATGGATTGCAGGACAGAATGGACAGATCCACTGGGAGATGCCAAAGCCCTTGGTTTGGTGCAGTTGATTTAACTGAAACAGGGTGAAAAGTGAAATCCCCAGTTCTGATTTCAGGCAAATATCTTATGAAACACAGGAAATACAGGAAGGAGACAACACAAAAGGTTACTGAAGTGGAAAGACAGTTGTCAGAGGGGCTTTACTATTCAAATGAATTTCATTTTCTGGTTGTTACTTTGAAACATTTCTGGAATGCTCTGAAGTGCCTATCATTTGCCAAGCAGCACACCCAAAATCTCTCAGGTGATTACACAATTAAACAGCATTATATGGAGCTCATAATGCAGAGTGGATGCATTAACCCTGCTTCTCCATGCAGGGTTTGCCCCTTTTCTTTCCATCATAAAAGTCCTGATGAGACCATGTTGAAAATTAATTTGTTCTTCTGTTTTTGTAAAGGTCAGTCCACATAAGCTGAGGACAAATTAACACTTACTGTAAATCCAAGTAGAGCCTTTAAAAGTACTGAAGCCTCTTTGAGCTAAACTGGACCTGTATTTTAAAAGTGACTATATTTTTTTCTTCATCCTTGGAATGATTCCTGCTCACTGTGGACTCTGCCTAAATGCATCTGTATTTCTGGAATGTTCAAACCAGAAGCTGACAAATGTGACTTTCAAGGGTTGCCTTTGTCCCTGGACTGTGGCCTTGCTTACAGAGCGTGCAGTCACAGCACATTCTCTTTTCCTGAGTGACACATCCTTACCCCTTGCACTTGTACAAGTTGCTTGCTTGGCTGCTCAGAAAATGGATGAGAAACAAAATAAGGTGCTGAGCCTGGGAAATGCTGTGCCTGTGTGGAGCTGTGACCTAAATGCCAGTATTTTGCCTGTCCATGAGGATGTGGCATGATGAGACTAACAGATATGTGTCACTTGTGGTGACATGAGCACAGGAGAAATGTGCTATTTTGGCTACAGGCATGTAGTTCATGCAATCCCTTCCCTACCCTTCCATTTGATTGATTAATTAGAGCATTGCTTTCACAAAGGCCTTTTCTGCTGAGTGCTCAGCACAGTCGTGGGGAATTGAGGTCTCAGCTGATGATGCAGCTCCTGGTGATGTCTGTGAGTGCTCTGCATGCTGGGGAGTCACTGGGTTGGACCCTGGGAATGCTCAGGCTCCTGGGAAGCAGTTGCAGATTCATATTCTTGGGATGTCACTTAAATGGAGGTACTGGAATAATTGCAAGAAAGCAAATTACATAAATTAACAACTCTGGGCTGAGTTTAATCCACGAGCTGCATCCTCATGTGCTCTGTGGCCATAAGATCCTGATTTTCCTGCTTTATTTTAAGGGACCAAGATAAGGTGGAAGTGAGAGCTGTCCTTTGTGCATTTCAGGCTGTGGAGAAGGCGTTTGCAGTGCCAAAGGGATTTTACTGGCAGACAGTTGAGAGTGATGACAAACACTTCCCTGACAGCAGTGCCATGGAGGCTTGCAGAGACACAGACACCGAGGTAAAGAACAGCAAACAACCCCCTCCTTCCTCACCTGGGGGCTCAGGGGGGACACTGCGACACAATTAAGTGCCCTGGAATATTTCAATCTAGAGCTTTGATACAAATACTGATCTTGAAGTATTTTTCACTCAGACCTAAATATATCAGCTGGGTATTTTATGTCATCAGTATTGATGTCCTGATTGCTCTGAGCAACAGAAGATTAAACTTTGAAATGTGTAGGTTGGAGAAATTGCTACCAACCAGGTGCAAATCTGTAAGAGTAGACAAAATTTTGATAACCTGAAACCACTTGACTGTAAGTCAGTAAACAGCACAACTTTGATTAAACTTGGGCTCAGAAACATTCCAAGAAATTTCTGAAGGTTCTGGTACTGCCTGATCTTGAGTAACTGTGTGTTGCATGAACAAGTAGGGAGCATTTGTACTGATTCTACCCCAGGAGAAGAGAAGGTTAAAGTGATTTCAATTAGCTCTTGGTTAGGAGTGCAGCACAAAATGTTCAGGACCTCACTCATGTGAGATGAGTTGTTATTGAGAAGAGCAGAGCAGGGCCAGCAGCAGTAATGGGGATCAGCTCAGGGTCACAATGCCACGACTGCTTCGGGTTGGAGGGACCTCAAAGCCACCAGTGCCACCCCTGCCATGGACAGGGACACTTCCCACTGTCCCAGGCTGCTCCAAGCCCCATCCAGCCTGGCCTTGGACACTTCCAGAGTGGAACAGCCACATTTTCAGAGCTGGTTAGGCAGCAAGGCTGATTTCCAAAGCAGGGCTCAATGAGGCACTCTCTCAGGAGGTGGCAGCTCACCCTGATGTCTGCCCTGGAGCTTTGCAAAGTCCAGGGACACCTTCCACTGTTGCTCCAAGCCCTGTCCAGCCTGCCCTTGGGCACTGCCAGGGATCCAGGGGCAGCCACAGCTGCTCTGGGCACCCTGTGCCAGGACCTGCCCACCCTGCCAGGGAACAATTCCTTCCCAATATCCCATCCATCCCTGCCCTCTGGCAGGGGCAAACCATTCCCTTTGTCCTGTCCCTCCATCCCTTGTCCCCAGTCCCTCTCCAGCTCTCCTGGAGCCCCTTTAGGCCCTGGAAGGGGCTCTGAGGTGTCCCTGGAGCTTCTCCTCTCCAGGTGAGCACCCCCAGCTCTCCCAGCCCGACTCCAGCCCTCAGAGCATTTCCATGAGCTCCTCTGGACTTGCTCCAACAGGCCAACATCTCTCTCGTGTTGGTGGCCCCAGAACTGGCACAGCCCTGCAGGTGGGAGCCCGCAGTGACCAGGCCAAGGCAGAAAGCCCAGGGTGCAGACAGTGGCCAGAACTGGTGATGTGTGAGACCAGGCCAGGCACAACTCAACCAAGCTGCAATGGAGAGCAAGGCCAAGTGCCAGGCTCCTCAGGAAAGGGGACACTGGCACTTCCTGAGGCTTCCCTGTGCTGGAGGGCTCTGTTATCACAGCTGGCCCAAGCCCAGGCAGCCCCAGGGACTCAGCAGCTACAGGAAAATTCCTCCTTAACTGGCTGCAGTGAGTACTGGGTTAATAGCAGGAGAGCTTCAGCTAGACAAACATAAAGAAATGGGGCTTTTATTCCTAATTAGACTGCTTTTATATGATTTGAGTAAATTTCTATTTTCATTTATCATGGTGGTAAAGCCTCATAATGTCTTTATGGGGCAGTAGCATTTAATTTCAAGTGTCCAGTAGTGATGGATTCATTTGGCGTTCGCTGCAGCCATAAACCTTGAGCTGGGGAAATCCTTGAGCTGCTCAGCATCCAGGAGAACCATGCCCAAATGTGGGGCCAGAAAATCACCTTGTCTGATCCCCAGCTAGACAATTTATTTTCCACAGGACCACACAACTCCCTGTCGTAAAGCGCTTGCTTTACAAAACAATTTGTTTCTCTGATGGGGAAAATAATAATAATTTGCTTCCCTTTTGGGTATAAACATCAGAATGTGTTGGTGTGAGTCTTCCCTCATGCCAGGACGGGCTGAAATGGATTAGGCTGGTTAAGAAGACTCTGAAGTGTAAATCTGGGACAGTACCAGTGATGTGATTGCCTTTTGATGTTTTTTTTAAGTGTTGATTTTGGTGCTGTTAAAGGTATAGAGACACAACCAGTTGGTTTCTTATTATTTAATCATCCAAAGATGGACGAATGGTGCTGCACAAAGTGAACAGCAGAAGGGATGCACTGTGGGCTCTGCCCTAGAGGCCTTGCAGTTTTTCACTAGTAGGTTTATGTGACAAAAGACAAAGCTTTATCAGCAGAAATAGATTAAATTATAATTATTGATGTGATTTAGCCCAAAGCCAAGAGCCTTGTGTGTGAACTGCACATAAACAGAAACCAAACCCAAGCCTCTCTGTAGCTCTGGCAGTGCAGATCCTCCCTGGGAACTACAGGTGAGCATCAGGGCTGCAGCTCTGAGGTTCTGCTGGGCTTGGGAGCGTTTCCCTGATTTTTCCATGTTTTTCTCTGGCTGTCCAGGTTGCCATGGTGCTGCTGTTTGAGGCTCTCTTCCGAAACCCCCTGGAGACCCATCTCACTCTGCAGCTGCTGCTGGGCTCTGGGCTGGATGTCTGCGGCCTCCGCCTGCTCTACCCCGGCCAGGACCTGCTGCTCTCCAGCTCAGGTGGGCTCTGCTTCTCCTCCAGAGCTTCCATCGTGCTGAGGAAGGCCCAGATCTGTAAATGCACTGAGGTGAAGGGTGATCAGAGTCAGATTTGCATGACAGTTGCTTTATCAGTTCCTGTATCTTTCCCAAAAGAAATTATAGAAAAGCTTTGACTGTTTCTTTCTGTCTGTTCCCACAGTTGAATATCCACGAGCTGAATTTTTAACTCTTCATACATTTTTGGGTCTCAAACTTTAGCTGTTGTTCCTTTGCAGTGAGCTTTCACACATTTCAGTGTCCTGAGCCACCAGGGACAGGCTCATGTGAGTTAAATATAAACATTTAGTTCCCCACTGATAGTCCTAAGGTCTTAGCTGTAGAAAATCCAGCCTCCCTTTTCCACAATTCCCCCATCTCATTGCCTGTGGGCCTTCAGCAGTACTGATTTATCTGGCCTGTAATTGCATTGGCTGATAAACCATCACCAAAATACCAGATTATGTCACAGAATCCTATCTGAGGTGTGAGACTGCAGGATAAGGTAAATAAACACAATCTGGGGCTCTCAACTCAAATCACAAAGTCTTGAACATCAGGCTTTGTATCAAATACTGACATGTACCGCTCAAGTCTCTATTTTCTCCCATTAGAAACAGAGATGATGAAGCCTGCCTTAAAGCATTATGGAATATTATTGGTTGCTGCTGCAGCACAACTCCAGAGCAACAGGTGTGCCCTTAGCTGCAGAGTTTAGAGATTGCTTGTGGCTTGTGTTTCTTTTTAAGCCACAAAGTTTTTCTGGACGGTTCAGGTGTGCCACATACAATCCATTTCTCTTGGGAAAGGAACAGGCAGGCTGAGAGGGAGAGAAATAGGCTTCCTTCTCCTCTGGCAGAAGGGGAATGAAGAGCAGCTTAAGCAGAGAAAATTCCCCAGTCTCCTCACTTCCTTTTTGCATTTGAAAGCAGTAGGAGCAGACTGCCTTAGGAATGGGATTGCAGTTGCAGCTGGCTGGGTGCTGTGCACAGAAGACATTTCTGGTGAGGGCTGGAGAAATGGAGGAGGGCTCCAGAAATGAATAAGAAAACCATAAAACCTGCAGTCATTAGGAGCTGACAAGCAGCAGATCTGCTTCAATGCTCTGTACTATGCACCGTTATTTAAGAACATTTCTTATGAAGAGACAATTCATTTAGCTGAGAACTGCTGTGCAAGTTTGTAAATTAGATTTTTACCCTTAGCTTGATAACTCTAAAATTATTATTTTAAATATTTACAGCCAATTGCTCCATTATCTACCTGCTCTGGAGATTTGTGTTCTTCCGATTCTTATGCAAGAAATGCTACATTTGAATATTTTTTTAAACCTAAGGGGAGAAAATCACACACCTTGCTGCATTTTCTGACATCTGCAGTAAGAATTGGAAAGGAGACAAATTTGCCTTTTCTAGGGTTACTTTCTGGGCCCCAATTGTGCTGGAGAAAGGTTTGCCAGAGTCACAGGGAAGAGTTGTTGAAAGAAGTAAGGGAAGTCAGGGTTCAAAGCCTGGCAGAAAATTAAAGGTGGCAAATCAAATATTTGCTTGGACCTTACAACATTGTACAAAATCTGTATTTAATCCATAAGGAAATAATGTAAAAAAAGAAGTCCCCAGATTTCTAGTTTGTGATGCCCTTCAAAACCATCCCTTTCCTCAGGCCCCTGTACTTCAATCCCCCAGCCTTGCTTGTGGTGATGAACAAGAGGAACTTGAAGTGCTGGCTTAGAGTCACAGTTTAGGCTAAAAAGATCCTAAAGACCACCAAGTTCCAACCCCTGCCACAGGCAGGAACACTTCCAGTGCATCACCTGCTCTGTAATAACTTTTCACAGCAAACATAAGGCAACCAATTCCTCTTTCTTCAACTGACTGCCTTGAATAACCTCAGGTTTGCTATTGGGTAAACACATGCAGGTGCTGCCAGCATCTCTCCCCCAGGGCAGGTAACCAGGTGATGGATTCCCAGGGCAGGTAACCAGGTGATGGATTCCCAGGGCAGGTAACCAGGTGATGGATTCCCAGGGCAGGTAACCTGGTGGTTTCTCTGCTGAAGTGTGGCTCTGACAGATCTGAAAAGAGCTCCTGAGTGGAGTGAATGACTTTGGGGTGGGTTGTTCCATGTTTTACTCACACATGTGTTTGTTTCCACAGAAAAGTTGCCTTCCTCCTACACTTCAGAGCCTGGCAAGGTGCCCCCAGTGCTGGCATTAGGTGTGAGAGGGCCCAAAGCCCACAGCATCCTGCAGGACATCACCCGAGGCTCTGGCAGGGCGGAGCCTGTCGTGTCCCTGCCCCTGCCCAGCCGGGTGCACAGGGAGCTGTGCCTCTGGTTCGGAGGGAGAGCTGCTGGAATCCTGTCCCCGCCTTCCAGGTGATGGCCCCGGATGGTCTGGAGCTCTTGTTGCACAGGCAGTGAGCCCTGGAGGCAGGCAGGCACTCAGAGATCTCTGTGTCAGCCTTCCAAGGGTCCTGCAGCACGGGAGTGCAGGGGGAGCAATCCCTTTACTTGTGTATTCTGCAGTCTGCAGAAATCCTTCTCTCTTCTGCAGCAGATCATAGAATCATGGAATATCCTGAATGGGAAGGGTCTCACAGGGATCATCCAGCCCAGCTCCTGGCCCTGCACAGACACCCCAACAATCCCACCCTGCAGCTCTGGCAGCCCCGGGGCCGTGCCCATTCCCTGGGGAGCCTGGGCAGTGCCAGCACCTCTGTGGGAAGAACCTTTCCCTGATCTCCAACCTAAACCTCTCCTGCCCCAGCTCCAGCTCCTGTTCTCTCAGTTCCTAGATGTGTCAGGCCTGGAACAGTTGCAGTTGCTTCCCATTCCCTGTTCCCTGGTATCCAGGCCTCTAATTCATATTCTTGCTGCAAGATTTGGAAGCCTGGTGCTGGAGAAGAGCTGCAAGGCTGTGTGCCAGTGAGTGACCCTCTCCTAGGAAACCTCTGGCTTTGCCCTGTAGATCAACTGATAAATAAAGAGATTCAGTAGGAAAAGGTTCTTTGGAGGATAATGAGAGAAGTGTGTGAAAATGAAGGGTGGCTTATAAACCTTGAACTGCATGAGAAACTCAGCTGCAGAAAGCTCAGACCTGCAGGTTCTGAAGAGGTTTTTAGGGATCCTGCCTGATCCTGGGGGCAGGGTGGCACAGTCAGAGGCAGCAGATTGGAGGTGAGATCCACTGCACTGCTGTCAGTGCTTTCTGTGAGTGGCAAAGCTCAGCCATGTGGAATTAACCTGTGGATTGCTATGGAGGATTATGCATCAGTGTTCAGCTCTGCTCTCAACCATGACCAACGACTCTCACCATTTTTATGTTTAAGATGTCAAAAAAATTCAATTTGGTCAAGTTTCATTCTCTTTATTTGTTTATTTTCCTCAGGGATATCTTTTTCCTCTTACAAAGATGATGAATTCTGCTCCTCTGGTATAACTCAGTCCGGAGCAGTGCTACCTCCTAAATAATGCACTTGTCTTTCTCCTAATGCTGGTAATTTGGTCTGTTGGGAGACAGGAATACAAACTGCAGCTCAGATTGCCCTTTTCAGATTAGACTTGCAAATGCTACAGGCTCCTGGGAGTGAGCAAGCAGGATGTGTTCCAGCCAGCTCCGTGGTGGTGGCAAGGGATGAGGCAGGTTTGCCTGAGCAGCCTGAGCTCACAGTCCCAGCCAAAACTGTTCCCAGACAGTCCCTGGCTTTCAACCACACCTTCTGTTCACCCTGCCCTGATTGGGTCCTTTTGGATGTGCAGGAATGTTGTGGAAGTTTCGCTGGCAGGAACATCCCTGCCAGACTGGATAGTGCTTGTTGCCTAACACGAACCCTTCACACTGGTTAAACTCAGCCTAAAGAACCCAAAGTGAATAGCAACTATGATGTGTCTGTGGGTGGGAGAAGCTCTGCTAGTGCAGCCTGACATATTTCTTGATTCCCAGATTTCTTTGCCAAGCTGACTACTTTGCATTAGATACTTTTAATTGAACACAGAGAGCCTCAGGGGGAGTAATATGAAAAGATGTTCAGTCAGAGAGACCTTGATGCAGCTCGTGTCACGGACAAGGGATTGAAATGGCTTTTCCAGTAAAGCAGTTTTACCAGAGAAGCTTCTGTGGCCTTGGATTTGTCACAGAAAGTAGGTTTGAATCAGAACCTTTTAATATTTTTCATTTAATATTTATCATTTTTCTGCAGCTCTCAGAGACCTTCACCAGCTGGGGCAGGAGCAGATGAAGAAAAAGTTGACCTCCAGGGCTTGATGCTGCCTCGACCTCCAGCCATGCTTGTCTCAACTACCAAAGGTCAGTCTTAGGAAATTAAATTGAAGGGTTTACAGTTCTCCTTCACTGATAACATCACTTTACTCCAGCCCACCTAAGGCAATTCTGCCTCTCTGCATTGCTCAGGGCTGTGACCTGGCCAGTTCTGGAGGCAGGAATGAACTTCTAGTAAAACACTGTTGCCTGAAATGAAGCAGCAGAGAAGTGGCACCACCTCATCCTCCTCATGGGAGCAGCTGCTGGAGTCCTGGGGGCTGCTTGGATGTCACTGAAGGGGAAAAGAGAAACAAAAAACACTTCACAGGAAATCTCTGCACAGAGGGGCCTGCTCATCAAAGACACAGTCACATGAAGACCTAACAGAGTCCTTAAACTGCTGGTTTATTGATCAGAGATCAGTTGCCTCTCCGGCTGAGGACTGAAATTATAATCAGGGGAATTAAATGGTTAAGGCTTCATTTAGGGCAGGACTGACCACAATCAGAAAGGAGAGCATTTGATGGGATTAATATCAATGGGTTATCACCTGGTTCCACTCACATCCCCATTTTCCCTTTGTAGGAGCAGTGTTCAGCCCCTGAATTTGTACCTAACCAGCAGCAAACTGTGTCCAGGGGACACCTGCCAAGGCCCTGCCTGGCTAAAAGGTGTTGGGGGTCCTGCTGTAAAGGCCAACATCCCCTGGAGTGGGCCTGGCACAGCACATCTGGGGTGCAGGGGGCTTTTGGACAGTGCTCTTGGCTGGTTCTTGCTGGCCCAGTTGCAGGTGGGAATTTCATTCACAGGAATGAAGCCTGAGGGGAGCAGAAGTTCAGCAGCTGTCAGGGAGGAAATGGCAGAAGGAAAGCAGGGTTGGAGTGACAGAGAAAGAAGGCATGGGGAATTACATTGCCAAAGGAAAGAATCCATGAGAAAAGGATGAAAGCATAAGGCAAAAAAGATGGAAAATTAGTGGAAGGGAAGGAAAATAGAGAAGGGAGAAAGGAAAAAAACAATTTTGAGACAGTTTTTCATCTTTTGGCTCATGTTAACTCAGGTAGTTTGGCAGGCAGCCCTTGGCTCTGTTATTTGGGATTGGGATTGATGGCAGCTGGTGGCTACTGATGGAATGAGTCACATTTGCTGCCTCCCCTTCCTTTTATGGCTGCTAATGATTCACATTTGCTGTGGGCTGCTGAGTTCCACCACACCACGTTCCATCTGCATGGAGCCTCAGAAGTCACTGTCAAGCTTTGCTCCTCAGATAACTTTGCTCTGGCAAGAGGAGCTGAAACTCTGCTCTGGGAGCAGACACCCTTGGGGTTTTCAGGAAAAGAAAAATTCACTGACTCCTTCCCTCTGGTCTCCAGCAGCTCCTCTTGGAGACAGGAATATTTACCCATGCAGAGCAGAGGTACTGCAGCTAGGTAGACCTGCCCCTTCTCAATAATCAATTTTTGGTGACCCAAGCAGATATTCTTGTTGATTTGGGATATGTGTGTGCAAAACACACATTTTTTAAAACACTTTTTAAAAAGTGTTATCAACTGGAGTGGAACCAAAATCTTCCCACCGGCAATCTTAGATTTTGACAGATCTCATATCATGTATATGGCTAAAATCCAGTGTTAAAGCCATAAAGCCAAACAGAGATTTTAGGCAAAGAACCATCCTGCCTGTCCCATCCTTAGTGATAAATACAACAAGGTTTCCTTTGTTTTGGTGCTGTTGCTTTGAACTACCAGACAGCTTTAGCAGGACAGATATCCATATCACAAAGTCTAGAATAAAAATAAATATTCACTGTCCTACCCTCAGCATCAACTGGGACACAACAAAAAACCCTCCAGTCTCATTGAATCAATTGGTTAAAGCGATGAGAAATTACTGAGGTAGCATAGAGAAAACCCATGTAGAAGTGGTACTGAGGATTTGTCTTCAGAGCTCACTCTTGGCAGCTTATGAAGATCTGGATATACATTGTGAGGGATAAAAAAGTTGTGTTAGAACTGAGAAAGTGTAATAATGGACGTCATGGTAAAAACAGGGAGCTCAGGCAGATCAGAGGCTTCAGGGAAGTCTTGAGCTTGTCTCACAGTACTTAAGATTTGGGGGCTTGGAGGCTCTTTCTCCTGAGCTTGCTCAAGGTTGCCAGGGACCCTGGCATTCAACTTGGAAAACAGGAGTCTTAAAACCCAAAGTTCTAACCTGAGGTAAATTCCAGTTGTGCCTACAATTGCATGTACTGGGGTGAGGGACACAAGGGGAGCTCGAGCAGCCAGAGCTGCTGGGAGAGGATCAGGTGGGACAGGGCAGACTGATACCATTACCATGATGTCCAAGGAACCTGTGAGGCCCCAGAGGGTACCAAACAAAAGGTGAGATCACAGGTGGTCCAGAGCTTCAGGAACTTGTGCCACAATATAGGTATGGGATGAAGGTTAAAGGCAGGAACAAAGGGGAGACAACAGGAAGCAGAAGGGAGTGCTGAGCAGGATTGCTGAGATAACAGCAGAGAGGAGTGAGAGCAGAGAGGAGTGGCCAGAGCTGCTTCATGCTCTTTGGAGTGGACAAATTGATCAAGAACAAGTAGTTCTTGTTGCCCTGTTTGGTCACTCAGAGCGTGGTCAGGCCTACAAGGCTCAGTCCTGCCCTGAGTGCTGGGGGCTGCATGGGGACAGCTCCCACAGCCTGGCCAGCACCGACACACTGCCTGTGAGCAGCTCCCAGGCCTGGGGAGACAGGCTGGCTCGTCTCATCTGATGATTCATAAAGATATTACTGGTGATGCCATAAGCTTTCCCACTCTGGGCTGGCCTTGGATTGCAGTCATGATGAGGTGGATGCAGCAAACAAACCGTAAAACACAGGGTCACTGCTTGGGATGCAGCTGTTTGCATCAGGGTGGAGGCAGCTGCTGTGAGAGCTGCCTTGTGCTGATACCACAGCTCCTGTGACAATAATATGCTGCTTTTCTTGCTCTTTCTTTGATCTAGGAGACATCATTCTGCTGGTGTCACCTGTGGTACCTCCATGTGCCTATGGGGCTGTGCTTTCGACCTGTGCCCGCCGGGGCTTTGTGCTGCAAGGACTGCGGCAGCTGCAGCTCTCAGCACAGCAAGGCCTTGTGCTGGGCATGGCAGCAGGGCAGGTACTGTGCCCTTTGTGCCCTGGCTGACCCCTTGCCCTGCAGCTCATGGTGCCAGCACTCCTCCAGTGAGTGCTCAAGGACACCCGTTCTCTCTTTCCCAGCTCTCCGTGTTCGTGTGAGTGGTGCTCTGGCTGCATTCAGTGCTGGCTTTTTCTCTAGTAGGAAAATCCCCACAAAGCCTTGCCTCTCATGGAGAACAGGAGTGTAAATTCATCATCCTGCTCCTACTAAAACAAATGTGAATTTTGCCACCGATGTCAGAATAACCAAGGGCTGGCAGTCCCATGAACCAAAATACTCATCTGCAGGAGAAGAGTCTTCACTAACAGACTGATATTTGGTGATGTACTTCACAGTCTCTCTGGGCCCTTCAGCATGAAGTTCCCTACTTCAGTGCATTCCAGATGGGTTTCAAAAGGAGCTTTCAAAAATAACTTTTTTATTTCTTTGAAGCTTAGCCTAACGTGGTGATAGGTTTGAGGTAAAGTGCACTTGGCATTTTGACAAGTCGGCCTAAGGAAACAGCAAGAATCAGAAATGCAAGGTTGCAGTCAAACTTAACATATGCAAGAAGTCCAGTGTTGCACTTCTTGTATTATAAATCCCACAGGAATCATATGACACCTTCTCTCATGAAGGAGTGGACCCCCACACTTCAAATCATCATGCTGAGGGTTCTTTGCTATGTCAGTCAGGAAATGCATAATTTTGCAAATCAAACTCTACAAATCCCCTCTTTTCTGTTTGTTCTGTGATCAACCCTAAGGAATAACAATGTCCCTGCCTATAACATTTTGTAGAATGAATATAACCTATTTATGGAATACTACAGCCCATAAATAGACAGATATTTGGAGCATGTTGCTTAATGACCATTAAGGAGTTAACAGCAGTAACCATTTCTCCAATCTGCCTTTGGGTACTAAAATTTCTGAAAATCATCCCTTCATTTGAAACTCCAGATAATCTTAGAGTGACTTATGGTACATCCACTTATGGTGGATGGTACCACCTATCAGCTGAGTTACAACTGCTGTGGTTTTAGCCCAGCCCAGCTGCAGGGCAGAATGATTTTGTGTTAAGCCTCTTCCTTGAGTTTAAATTAAGTTTCTCTGTCTCAGGAAAAGATGACGCAGAACACGCAGATATTGGAGTTCCTATGGCTCAGTGATGAGCTGTATCTTGTTATGCCATTGTAATTTATCTATTTGCTTGAGCCCTATAGTAATTACATCTGGATTTAGCAGTCTAATCTGCCCTTCATTATTTCAGATTGCTGTCTTTTGCCCTGGCAAGAGTTCAAGCTCACCTGCTGGTCCTGCAGGAGGAGAAGTCCCTGGTGGGCCCTGCAGGCACTGCCTGGTGCTGCTGCTGAGGAAGGAGAACGCCACACATCACATCCCTGCCTTGCTGACAGGTAATGCTGCCCTGCCCAGCAGCCTGGGAGGGAGGGTTTGCATTTCAGTGTGTGTGAGTTCCACATCAGCAGTCCAACCACAGCTCTACAGTGCAGGGAATATTTATTGGGAATATCAAGGTCTGCTCATGCTGCTGCAGGAATCTCCAGGCCAACATGTGAATCAGTCACTACTACACATCCAACAAAGCTGCCTGGCCTCTGCCAGTTGTTTGATCTTTATCTCTGGAGTCCTTTTGAACTTAGAATCACCAAGTAGTTCCTCGTGGAAGGGGCCTCAGAAGGCCTCAAATCCAACATCCTGCTCAGCAGAGCATCAGCAGTGACTTCCCTCTGTCCTGGTTTGAACAGACAGGTGTCTGCTGAGGAAGGCAGGAGCCTCCCCTGAACTGGAAAATGTAAACCCCCCCACTCTGAATTGTTATAATTTTGAAATTAAGGGGCTCTCAGGCAAAGATATGGGAGCAGGAATAATAGTTCTTTATTAGGGAAGAAAATAAAAAATAAAATAAACAAGGTAGTAATACAAAACAACACTGCCAGAGTCAGAGCAACACCAAATGCATAGGGGTGTTGTTGGGGCTGTCCTGTTCAGGGACAGCAGTTGGATTTCAAGGATCCTTGTGGGTCCCTTCCAGCTCAGGACTTTGCTGGGATTTTATGGCCTCAATCACCTCCTCTCAGAAACTCTTTTTGCCCAGAGAGGTAGGGTAGCCAAAATCAGCTGTGCCACTGAGCCTGAGGGCAGCATCTGACCCTATCAACCTGAGCTTCGAGTCCTGCATCCTTGTGACTTCCAAGCACCCCAAAGGTAACTCATTTTCTATGGGTGACCCTTCCATTAACACCATCCCACACAGCCCATGATGGAGACATTCATCCCCAGCCCAATTGCTTCCTTTAATTTATCCACAATAGGAAAGAACATTTAGAGGTTTGGGGGGGGTGGGGGGGAAACAATGACAATTCAAATAGTCCTGGGCTTTTTCTCCTGAGACTATCACAGAATGTTCTGAAAACATGTGCAGACACAGAGGATTAATCATGGCACAGTAATTACAGCCCCGTGTCACCTGCTGCCTCTGCACCCAGGGAAAGTTGCTCATTAAAAAGTGCAGTTTCTGCAGCTTCCCTTAGTGCCACAGATGATATTTTGTGTTCATGTTTTGCACAGGGAAATTTCCACTAGAAATACACAGGGGGGGCTGGAACGAAGGGTAGTCTGGAAAGCTAAAATATTTTCCCTCATGCTAGAGAACTCAGGGTTTTTCCCTTTGTTTGTGACAGATTTTGCAAATGCCTCTTTCCATGTATTCTGTGCTATTTTCATCAGTCCTGTACTGCAGAAAGACACCTTAGTCCATATTCCAGAGCCCTGGAGAGGGGAAGCTGATATTCTTTCCCCACAAGTTTTGGATTAGCCTCTGAGAAGTGCAGAATAGCACTAAGATTGGAGTAGGGTAAATACCTCACTAAGAAGTTTTGCATTTGTAATCAATATGAAAAGCAGTTGTCCCTTTAAGGTCTTGAACGCTGTTCAATTTTCAAAGCAAGTTAAACTTTGACAAATACCCCTGAAACAGAGCAGATAAATAACTGGGTAAGGATCTCTGTCCTAAGGTTCAAACACCATACATTTTTGTCTAAGCTTTACTTTCTGCCATGCTTTGAGTTTGAATACACAACAGGCAATACTGCTGGGACAGTGATGGCCCATTTTTGGTGCCTCACGCCCTTTGAATTTTGAGGAGCAGGTGATTGTCAGTGGTACATTTGACATCCAAGCTTTGCCATCAGCCTCTAACACCAATAATCCATTTCCCATGCTCCACTACAGTGAATTTTTGACAGGCTTGTATTGTAGTAAGCAATCAAATGTGTACAAAGTAATTTAAAAAATAACAAGCCTTTAAAACTGTGGCCTGAAACATTATTACAGAAGGCTGAACTAATTGTTGTGGAAATGTACTGTATGCAACACCTTAATGCACTGCCTGTGCACAGCCCAGTTCCTTAGAGAGAGAATGGGAGCTGAGAGATTGTGGCTTTAAGCACTTAGTGTCTGTTAAAGTGGCGTGGAATGGGATATTTTCCAGGCTGGAAATCACAGGAGCAGAACATGATGTCTCTGTTCAGGTCTGTCACCCCAGCAATACCTCCCTGCCCACGAGGGCCCTGTGGGATGCAGGACTTTGGCCTCATGCCTGGAAGTGTGAGACACCTTGAGGGCCTCCACATGAGCACTGGGCTCAGATCTGGGACTCTTCCTAGTGGACACCACCTTATTTAAGATAGTTATTCAAATTCAGGGGATGTGAGGGAATCTGTGCACTTGATCCACATTTCAGTTCCCAGCAGGAGTTAGAAGGGGATAGAAACAACTGGGTGCTGCTGAAAAAGCCAGAGAAAGCTGTGGGCCAGCCTCAGTTTTCAAGAGCTTGCCCCTTTTTAAGGGATTTTGGGAAAGGGGATGGTCCAGCTGCGTGTGGTGTCTCAGGTAAGCTCAGTCTGTGGGGAGCTGTGGCCAGCAGAGTGTTTTTGACATGTCAGCTGAGCAGAGCTCAGCATTGCTCACATTTGCTGCTGTTCTGAGCACAGGGCTGATGGAGGAGCTGGCAGAGGCAGGCCTTGGCAGCAGGCTCAGCATCCCCCCTGCAGCTGCTGGAGAGGAGCCGTCGCTCTGCTTCCACGGGGCTCCGTACGGCGCGGCCGCGCTGCACTGCCTGGGTAGGTCAGGGGGCTCTGCTCTGCTCTGGCTTCTCCACATCACACACCAGGGAGTGCTCTGGGCTGGGGGCACCTCACACCTCATCTCATTACACCTGCCACTAGCCCACGCTGCCCCAGCCCTGTCCAACCTGGCCTTGGACACTTGCAGGGATGGAGCAGCCACACTAACGAGAGATTTTCCTGAATAAAACCATTAGGAATATGCTTTTTGTCTGTAATATCTCATTTACTGTTCTGCTGCAGTTACTGACTGCAGCAGAACAGTAAATGAGTAATCACAGTAGCTCTCATGGAAGAATCAATGGAAATCAAAATGAAAATACCTTTAGAAAGTAAATTAAAAGATACATGCAAAAAGAAGTTATTGAAATGTGACATGGTAACATCCAATTAAGCCTTAATTATGGTAATTAGAACATTAATAGCAAATCAATACGTATTTATTGCCATAGTTTCAAGAGAAGTCAAAATATTAAAATGAGATAAATTGGTGGTTGTGTGTAGAAATGGAATGTGCTGAAGTGATAAATGCTGGCAGCTATAGTTCTGTAGGTGCAGAAAAGGCACTTTCCGATTTCATTTTACTCAGATATTCTAAATTTCAGTTTGTACAGTTGTATTCACTTTGGTAACTCATTCATTCAAAGCTGTGAGATTGATAGGATTTCAAACAGCAAGGAAATGGGTTTTCTGTTCTTAATCTATGACTCACATGGGTGAGTCTTAAACCTCCTGGTTCTGTACACTTGGAATAAAAAAAATCCCATGTTTATTTCACTAACTACATGTTGGGATTTTTTTATGTGTTCGGCAAGTTAACTTAGATTAATTTAATTTAATTATTTGAAAATTTGGATGCTAAGACTTTGAGTTAAAATATATTGCTCTTCAAAACCAAACTGACTCTAAATCCTAAGGAAAAATGAAAATTAAATGCATGTCATTCACAATTCTCTAGCATTAGGAAATGTTATGATGTAGAAATAAGTAAATAAATAAATGTTTATTGATACTATTGCTTACATAATCATATAGTGAATCAGTATGGAACAAACAGGGATTTCTGATGGGCCAGGGGTTCTCCAGGCTGTGCTGTTCCCAACAGGACTGTGGATAGAAGCAAAGTGTTACAGCAGTCCCCAAATTAGCTCCCAGTTGTGTGCAATGTCCTAGAAAGCAAAATGAGGTATTGATTTAATGTGAAGTCAGTCATTGGTTATCAACCCAAAACTGGTGCCTTAAATCATTTTGGTACAGATCTATCAACTCTGCCTAATGGTGTGAATAAGGATATCAAAATTACAAGGAATATATTTGCTTTACACGGCAAAATGTAATTCCAGGCAAGGACTGGTACTAATCAGAGGGGGTTTGCTGTGTTAATATTCCTCATTTAGCAGGGTTTTCCTGAGCTGCAGTGTGAGGAGACAGTGAAATGCTGGTTGGGATTTATGCAATTCCTTCACAGCAAAAGCCTGAGATGTGTTTTCGTGGGGTAACAGTTTTGTTTTGATGCTCTGCCTGGGCAGGAGGAAACCTGAGCGCAGTGCCAGAGCCCCATCACATCCCTCTGGATTTTCTGTGCCACCGAGCCTACGCTGCTGAGCCCGGCATGGAGCAAGTGGTGATGCTGACAGTGGTGGGGATGCAGGCAATGAAGAGTGCTGGAGAGCTGCTCCAGCAGATCCTGCTGCCCGGCCTCAGGGATCAGTCTTGGAGTGCAGGTGACCCCAGCTCTGGGGCAGGGCTGGAGACCTTGGGCAGGGAAGTTTATCCTGGGTAGCTCTTTTAGCATAGCAGGAACATCATGGAGAATGTGCTGAAGGGGCCTCAGGAAGAACAGGTTTCTTTGTTACCCACCTAGAGAGCTGAAGAATTTATCTTGGTTTGTTATGGGCAATCACACACAGCTCAGGTGGGCATAATTTGCTTCAGAGAGCATCAACTGAGTTCCATGAAGTGCTTGGGCTTGCAGAGCTTTTATGAAACACAGAGCATTGTGTCCCTCCCTGAGCACTGAGAGGTAGGGCTGGGCTGGAAGTGGGACAGGAATTTGGGAGTCACAGGCTCTGTTCTGTCCAGTGACAGCTTTGGTGAGCAGAACCAAAGCCCCTGACGGCCTCACGCTCCGGTTCCCCCACGGGAGGAGCAGCAGGGCTGTCCCCACGCTGGGTGCTCACATGTGCATGAAAAGGGCTGTCAAGCCCCAGGCAGGACAGGGAGTTTATGTAATTTCATGTGCAGGTTGCACTGAAGTGTGATAACACAGGAGCTGTAGGCACAAAGGGCTCAAGTCTGCCTGTCTTACACTGTGTTGTATCTGACTCTCCCAAAACCATGTTGAAATACTACTTAAAATCCTGAGAAGTTCTGTATCCGAGATCTGAGGCGACAGAAACTTCCAGCACTCATGGATTGAGCCCTACATACTTTCCTACATAGTCAAAAGACAACTTTACAACCCTGACAACATTGAAACTACTTTAGAGACAAGTCAGCATTCTGCTGTAGTTTGTTACTCTGCTGAACATTGCTTAAAGTGTTATGAGAGGTGCTAAAGAATCCATAATTATGGATTATGCTGTGCCAAGCCACATTGTTATCAGTGTACTCAGTGATTCCCTTTCAACTCTCCTCCATTAGCTGTGCTCTCTAATCAAATCATGGCACTTGCTCCCTGTTGATTTCCCAGATAGCCCTTTTTTTGTTCTTCACTGTAATGGCATTTCTTAGAATTTGCATCTTGTGGGTTTTCCCAGTATATTCCTATATTTGCATTACAGTCCATTCTGGATGAAACAAGTCAGAACAACATTGGAACTTGTGCAGGGAAAAACTCCATGTGAAATAAAATGTTTGTGTCCAAAAGAAAGCACAGCTTTTATGAAACACAAGCTGCTGCCTGGTGCTAAAAACATTTTTCTTGACTTGCAGCAGAGCCTGACTCAGGACTTGAGCTCCTGGGCCTGAAGTGGCTGCCCCATCTCACTGGGTGTCAGGCCAGGGAAATGACCCCTTTTGAGGCTGGGGACACTCCCTGGCAGAGCAGCCTGGACACGCTGATGTCCAGCCCCGTGCTGGTGTGCGCACTCCGCGGCATCGACGCCTTCCGAGCCCTGGGAGCTGCCCTGGAGGGATGGACACAGGGCAGGGACAGGCTCAGCACGGGTGACAGCCTCCCACAGGCATTCATGGCCTTGACCCCAGAGGTGACCTTCAGACAAGCCATCCTCTTCTTCACAGAGGCAGATTTGGTAACTGGTAAGGCACGTTTTTACTGTTTGCGTTATCCTCAGCTATAGAGTGTGGGAATTGATGGAATTTGGACAAAGGAATCCAGTGCTGGGGATTTTCTCAGGCACAGGAAAATGTAATAATGTGGAGGTAAATTCTGTGCTTGGCTGAATTAAGATGAGGCAATGAACCCAGCAGGAGCCAGCTGAGGTCACCTACAAGGTGGCTTATTTAATTAATGTGGCTGTGCTTGGCCTGGTGCCCTTTCTGATGATCTTGAGGTTCTCCATAAGTACTAATTAGATATCAAAGCAATTGGCAGGATCAGTAAATAATATCATGCATTTTTAAGCCCTCTCTATAAGAACAGAGCCCAAGAGCCCTCACACCTAAATGTGGGCCCCTAATTGTGGTGCCAGACTTTCAGCTGGACGCCTCAGCCTTGCCCTGTGCTCAAGGGGATGAAAGTGTGACCAGACTGTAAGAAAACAGATTTCTTGAGAATTTCTTTTCATCCTGGAGGAGAACGAAGAGAGGAATGGAGACCTTTGCTGTCAAAAGCTTCTCAGAGTTCAGTGATGTGTGCCAGCACTGATCTTTCAGCACAGTAAATTTGCTAGTTTCCTCCTGTAGCAGGAAATGTATAGCCATGCCTCTTAAAACTAAATCACTGAGCAGACTGTGGGGTTATTGATACTGGATGGTTTAGACTACAAGCTCCCTCTGTTTTCTTTTGATGTGAAATATTCAGAGAAGAACTGGGGCTCCTGATTTCTCACACTCAGAGAGAAACAGTTCTGAGTCCCGACAGTTTCTGGCAGGGAGTTGGAACAAGTTGGTCCCTTCCAACCCAAGCCATTGTGGGATTTTATGATTACTCAGAAGCAGAGGGAAATCAAAGATTGTGGTAACACCATCTATCAGCTGAGGGGAGTGATGCAGTCTCATAAGTGCATTTGTGCTTTGAATTTACAACCCTTCCTTTACCTTTCCTTGGGGGAGAAAAGTCCTTTGTCATCAACACAAACTTAGCCACTTGTGTCAAGCCCACTGTGCCTGTGTAGTGTGCAGTAACAAATTGGCTTTGCTGAATACCATGAAGAAAGATTTGTCTGGGAAAAGATCCTGGGTTTAGGCTCACAGCAAGTTCAATTTTTCAGTGAACTATGGGAGTGTTCTCTGTGAGACTGCTGAGCCTTCAGAAGAGAAGGCATCAGACATACCAAAGTGGTGTCTAAAACACTAAAGAGTTCATGCACTGCAGCCCTTAATTTAAGTTATCTTGAGATGGAAGGGCAGGATAAGAGGAAAGCAGAGCTGTAAGCTGAGTTTATTGAGGGAGGTTGTAATGGCAGTGCCAGCCTTTTGCACCAAAGCCACTGTGAGGAGCAAAGGAGCACAGCTGAGGCCATACTTCAGCATGCTACACTATCTCTTTTATAAGGTAATTCCATTTTTTCCTTATGTTTTTATTGTTGTGGGAGGAATGGAGAGACCTCCATGCTCAAGAACAGCTCTTCAATATTTTGTAGCAGGTTGAACATCTGCCCTGCTAAATAAAATTACCTTTCTCCCCCTCCTGCCCCAGACAGTGAAGGTTTCCAATCCTGAATCCATAAAAATACCTTTTCCAGATGCAGAACACCGCCCTGCTCTGAAATTCCTGCCACCACCTGGCAGCAGCTCCCGGACTGGAGAGAAGACCACAGGTAAGCACCAGTTACCTCTTAAAAAAAAAAAAAAATATTTTAGACTCTTAAATAGATTGAAGAAAACTGTGTGTCCTCTGTCAGAGCCATTGAAATGGGATTAGAGATCCTCATTCCAGGCAGTTGGGAAGGAAAGGCCAGCTGGGTCCCCCCAGTGCTGGAGGAAGGTGTGAGTATTGTCACATCATTTCCTCTCCACAGTCCTGAGAACCACCTGCTGAGGGACAGTGTGCAAAGTCAGCTGGAAAAGTAATTAATGTCAGCTCTTTAGTAGCTTTTTTCAGGTGTAGATCCCAGAAATAATGATTTTCATGATGTTTTAGAGAGGTGACATCAGAGCAGAAGGTGCATCTCCTATGTCTCTGTCATTTACATCCCAGTGCTGGCCATCTCACCAGAGGATTCACAGATCCTGAAAGTCCTTTCAGGTAACCCCAGCACGAAGGAAAAAAGCTGGTGCTGGGAGGATGAGCTAAAACCTTCTGAGACAAGGACCTTAGGGCTGGTTCCACCTGTTATTTGTGGTCTTATTATTGCAACAAACATGTGGAAAGAGAAAGAAGGCTCATTAGGGGGAAAAAACCCAACTCTGTGGCTAAATACCTTCCAGACACATAACTATGGAAAGTAGATAGACTTGGATTTTGGACAGTAACACACAAAAAAAAAAAGTAATTCTGTTTTGGCAAACAGATTTTAGTTTTTTCTTATCTACCTTGCATGTCACAGTGGCTAAACTTGCCAGTCACTGGAAGAGGAAGTCTTTTATCAATGTGATGCAGGATTTCCCTCACTGTGCCCTAGATCTTGATAATTTCTCAATTCTCTTGTGCCTGAAGTGCCTTGATTTTCCTCATCTCCAGGTCACTGCAGGTTTTACATTAGACTGAAGGGAACATTTTTCTGTTGGCTTTTGTCCTAAGTACTGATTCCCCAGACTCCTTTCATCCTGCTCTGCCCTCCTGAAGAACCACTGGAGCAGCCACTCCTGGCTGGTTGGGGAATTGGAAGGGAGGTTTTATCAGCAGCACCCAGGATCCACAGCACTTCTTTATTTCTGAGAGAACATCAAACAAAACACCAGAAACAGGGCAGCATCTGACCTGACTGTGGAATATTAGGAGCACAGATAGGTTTAAAACCACTGTTAACCACTCCCTGAAATCCCAGAAAAGGTAACCAAGATCCAAGATGATTTAGGACTTGCAATCCTGCTCAGCCTGTGCTCCTGGGATTACCAAAGTAGGGAGAAGTGTGAAACCTCCCAGGGTGTCCCAGGACATCTGAAACCATTCCATCCATGTCCCAGTGTAACACCCTAAAATACCAGTGTGTCACTGTAATATTGGTTGCTTTATGTACAGATGATAGCACAATTCTCAGATTGTCTCAGAACACACAAAACTCACTCAAATCTGCTTCTCTCCTGCAGTGGGTGAGAGCTGGAGGTGCCGAGCAGAATCCCTGTTTTCCTTCCTGCAAGCAGGTGAGAGAAGAGCAAATGGAAAAATGTCCTTTGACAAGGACTTGGTGGAACTAAATCATCTGGATGTACCAACCCAAAATAAGAAAAAGGATTATACCAACATTTTCCTGAGGCTGGAATTCAGGCACTGATGCACTATGAGCATGCCAGGAGATGTGGTATCTGCTTGTCTTGAGTTCCCACTTATTTGAAGTCACACCTATCTGAACTATTATCTAGAAATAGCATATAAACTAAACTCTATTTTCACAGTTAGGCTATGAAATCAAAACCTATGTAATAATTTTTTGGGGGAGGTAAAATGGAAAAGATTATGAGGAATGGATCTAAAAATATTACAAAGTAGAGAATTGTAATAAAGACCAGGAAAGGCTCTGAGCAGCCAGAACTGGAAATCAGACAGATTTGAACATTGCCAAACAGGTTCCTCCGCTAATTCATGATCAGCAGAGATTGTTCCATTGGTAATTAGAGGTATTTTCTCTAGTTCTTGTTACTTGTAATTGCTGAGGAGAGAAAGCCAGCTCTGGGAGACAAGGTGTCTGACCAAACCAAGCTGGCAATCCTCCTGAAGTGTCTAAAGTCCCTAAATATGCAGCAGGTAGTGACTCACACAGCAGAAGAATGAGAATATGTGCCCAAAAATGTAGCAGATGGTGAAGAAAACATCTGGAGGCCACTGAGTGCTTACATAACACACACGGGTGAGGTTGCTGAGGTGGAGCCCAGCAGATTCCTGCACTTCCAGGCTGTTGCTATGGAACCTTTCTGTTCAGGAATGATGTGAGGAAAACAGCACATCTGTAACAGGAGGACTCCCTGCAGCACAAGGGTTAAGTTTCCATATCAAGTGGGGAGGAAATAATCTTGGGTTTTATTTTTGATCCTGTGTTTCTGTGCCATGTCCTGCTTGTCACCTGGAAATAACAGCATTAAGTTTGAGGTAGCCTTGTTGATGCTTTGCTGCATTGACACCTGTGTAATTAGTACTGGGGTGTACAGGAAACAGAAAATGACATGTTTTGTACCCAAACAGATCAGCTTGGATCAGTTTTAGCAGCCTGTAGGATGTTCCCCTGTGCTCGTGCTGATTGATGTGGTTCAGCACCAGCAGTTCCTGGGCCTCACAGACTGGTTCTGACACTGCACTTGCCAATAAATCTCCAGAAGATGCTATAAGGATAAAATATTAACTATACTTTTGGTAGCAAGTACTTTAGCAAGACTAAAAATTTGAAAATGCTGTCATTTAAAAACGGAATTTATGTATTTTCTGCCTTTAAATCCATTTCCATCAGACAGCAAAGCTTTCTTGGTCTGGTTTGTTTTCTGCTCCTTATAGTGCTGCATCTTCCTGGCAGCTCTGCTGAGAGAGATATGTCAGAAGCAGAAAGTTTTTTCTGTAATGTCAATTTTGGTAAAGACAATTCAATTAATTATTGGTTTATGACATTAATTGGGACCTGTCAGGGTTGTCAGTGCCTCTCTGAAACACAGCTCTATACGGAACAGCAGAGTAAGAATGTAATAGCTGCTCAAGGATCACATCACATAATCACCATGGTTCACATGAAAAATGCAAAAGGGAATATTTTATCTCTCTTAAAACATTAATCTGTAATATAAAGGTTTGAGTCTTATCCGACAGAGCTGCCACAAAAACTTTTTGGGCCGGGGCAGATTTCCTTGACAGAGAAACCTCCAAGCTTAGACTGTTTCAGATGCATTTTTAATCTGAGAACCCAACAAAGCGAACCCAAATCAATAAATTATCCCATATGCCCAGGGTTTTTACGGATTCATTTTGCTGGTATTTTTGTGAACTTCCTGCCAGGTTTCCCCATGCCCAGGGTAGTAAACAAACCCCGCTGTGTTTGTTCCAGGGGCACAGGTTCTCTGCACGGTGCTGCTGATCAAACCCGGCGTCTGGAGCCGCAGGCTGCCGAGCATCCTGCGGGATCTGCACCTGGAGAGATTCAGCGTGGTGGGAATGAAGCACCTGGAGCTGACAGCGCCCGCTGCCACCGCCCTCCTGCCCCGCCAGGTGCAGCAGGTCCGTGCCAGGGGGGAAAGGATGAGCTGGGGATAATCCATTCCTGAAAACCTCAGCAATTCCCACCCGGGATTTCGGAGCTGTTGTATGGAACAATCAGATGTGCCCCTCATCAGCACAAAGGGAGATGAGGGCTTCTTTTATCATATGCCATAAAGACAGCCCTGGTTTCTCCTAAACGAAACTTTGGGGAGGATATGGGCAATACAGGCTCTGCCAAACAGGTATCCTGTGTTCCTTCCCCCAGGTCATTCCAGGTAGGGCACATCCCGGGAGCACGTGTGCCTGGGTTTATTCCATGTGGTTAAAGCTGGAAAGCCTCCTGCCTGTCAGGGAATGCACATCTCTGGGGTGCTGTTACCTGAGATTGCATTGCAGACACAGCTGAACCCTGCGAGCCACTCTGTAAAAATCCCCTGCAAGGAGAGGAAATTATCCTTGCTCATGTCTAATAGGCAATAAAGAGGGTTCTTAAATCTTAGGGCAATCTTAGGGGTTGATTAGCTAAAAATAGATGTTTGTTTCTGCTCTTTCATGGCATTAGAAATATTTTCTTTCCTCAATCTGATGTACCCTGAGTGTAAGGATACTGTGAAAGCCAAGGAACTGAACTCTGGGCATTTGAGAGGAGTTGGATTATTATTTTTTTCTTCCCTTAGGGAAAAACAATCTGTATTATTTTATTGCTTTCCTGAAGACGTTTAACCGCTTGACTTTATAAAAAACAAACGTTTATAATTGATATTGCATTTGGGTTAAGTTTGGAAAGTTTATAACATTGTCTCTATCATTGTCTCATTTCTAACCATAGAAATTATCGGTAGAGACTTCCAGAAGAAAACAGGCACATGCCAAGGTAGTGCTTTGGAACAATTAATACCTTCTGCATGGTACCAGTGAGCACAGGCATCTGAGTTTTTATATATCTACACTGGCAAGAGAGATATAGTGGCCATTAGGGTTGATGGGGATGTGTATCTCAATGTTATTTAATCACAGAGCTAAATACAAAATGCCTTTTTTTAATTTAATTTTTTAATTTTTTAATTTAATCACAGAGCTAAATACAAAATCTGAAACAGAAAACATCTTAAAAACCCCAGATACCCTCAGGAAGCAATGCAGATGTATGTGGGGTAAATCTGAGGAGAGATTGTTTCCTGAAAATTTCCTCCCTGTTTTTGGAGTTCTCCAACACACCAGAGCAGCTGTTGAGCATTGATTCAGTTGCCTTGAAGAGCTGGTGACTAATGAGGATAAAAATTACAGAGTGTTCATGAGGAAAAAAGCAGGGTTTGAAAGTGAGGAAGCAAAGAGAACAGTCTGCCTTTGCTGAAGGGGAGCAGTCAGTGGGAAAAGCTTTCTGCTGTCCAGGGGCCCCTGCTCCCTTTCAGAACAGCAGGAATGCCTCTCACTGGGGAGGCTGGGAAAGGCTGAGCTCCCAGGATAAGTAGGGAGATTTGGAAAAAGCCTCAGCAGGCTCCAGGGACTGGCTTATTTGCAAAATCCGGTGGGTAAGTGGCTCAGTGGCAGCCATGGGGGCAGGGCTGGTTTTCACAGCTAAATTCCAGGTGCAGCTTTTGGATGGGAGGAATGTTCATGATGGATCTGCTCTTCAGCCTGTGGCACAAAGGGGTGCAATGGTGGGCTTCAAATGAGGCTCCTAAAATGGGAGGGCAAATTGCTGACATTTAGCAGGTCATAGAATCCCAGTGAAGTGACCTCTGGAGATCATCCAGACCCACCCCCCTGGCAGGGCAGGGTCATCTGGAGCAGGTGACACAGGGATACATCCAGGTGGGTTTGGGATGGCTCCAGAGATGGAGACTCCAAGCCCTCCCTGGGTGGCTGTTCCACAGCTCTGCCACCCTCTGTGGAAGGAAGATCTTCCTCAGGTGGAGGTGGAATTTCTTGTGGTTTAGTTTCTGGCCATAACTGCTCGTCCTGTCGCTGGGCACTGCTGGGAAGAGCCTGGCACTGTCTCCTGAGACCCTTGGAGATATTTATATGGATTGATGAGATCCATGATGAAATGTCCTGCTGAAGAAGATGGAGCCAGTGTGTCTGTCCCTTCTAGAAGTTCTGTCCAGGGCTTTTTCTCTCTTCACCTGGAGCATGCTCCAAAATCCATGTCTAGAGAACACCCAAGCACTCCCAAGTGCTGGTTTGTTGTGTTTTGAGAGAAAATCCGGGTTTATGCACTGCAAGCAAGACAACCTCACATCTCCTTTTCCTTTCTAATGTATTATTTACATACACTTGACAAATATCCTTGGCAGCACCAGCTCAGCTCTGTGGTTGCTTTTCTAACTGAAATAGTCCCCCTGAGCTCAGAGAGGCATGTGGCCTTTGGAGCACGAGAAAAAACACCTGTTCTGCTCTTTGCTGAGGTTATCGTGTCACAGGACTGGTAGCAAGATGTTTTATCTGCACTTTAATAATGATTATAGAAAATAAAGGTCATGTAAACAGAGCTGGCATGTCTCCCCAGCTTTCAGCATGACCTGGTGGTGTTCAGCCAGCAAGGAGTGCCTGTTCCCAGGGGATTCTGCTGGATCTCCCTTCAGGGCTCATCCAGCAGATCCAGCCCTCTGCAGATTGGCAGTTTGGGATTTATTTTTCCAGTGGGGCCTGATTTTGCTCTGGGGGATTGTCACTCTTGTATTGAGGACAGGTGAATAAAGTGACATATAGACTCTAAGGTCTCAGAAGGCAAATGCCAAATTTATTATACACCACATCCTTTTTATAGACAGTTATGATACAGCTGGACCTGAGTGGTCCCCACCAACACCTCTCACATCATTGGCTAATTAGGAACAAAACCCTTCTTGTAAACATCTCACAAGAAACAACACGTTCAAAACACCAGCTGCAAAGATTAAGGGTTGTTTTAATTCTTTCTCTGAGCTTTCTCAAGCTCCCCCAAAGACAAGGCCTGGGAAAGTGTATCTGACTTTCTCTCTCTGACTAGATTTCCAGCAGCCACAGGGGATTACCTGATGTGATTGCCTGCAGTATCAGGTCACTGGGCTCAGGACCTCCAGGGCTCCCTCCAGCCCCATCCTGTGGTAAAGGCAGCCAGGTAATTCTGCTGCTCTTTAATCCCCTCAGTCCTGCCCAGCCAGGGCACAGCTGGAACTTCCTCCTCTCAGCAAAGCTGCTCCCTGAATTCCAGGCAGCTGCTCAGGGATGTGGAGGCAGGATGGGAATGGAGGGAGTGACTCTGCTGGGCTGGCAGAGTCTGGGGTGGTGTGAGCAGTGAGAGGAGCTGCCAGAAGCTCCCTGGCACCATCAGTAACATTAGAACATCATCTTCAACCCCAAGCCCGTGGATTTGCTGGGGAACAACCAAAAGACAGAAGAGTTTTGTTATTTACATCTAAAATCACTGGTTAGAAGCTCTGGAACAAAAATACTTTCATTTATTCTGGTCTGTTTGACAGAAACGGAATGTTTTCTTTGCAGCTGTTTCCCACCTGGATGAATATTGATATGTTTGATCAGTCCTTTTGAAAGTTGTCATGAAAAATATCACTGGTTTTTCATTGCCCAAAGAGAAAAGCCATAGAAAAGTGGATTAAATCCATTTTTTAACTAACAAAAATTTTCCAGCAGGAAGGGATTATTTTGTATTATACACAACTGAATGAATGTCACCATTTCTCAGTGCACTGTGACAAGCTGAAATTCTTCATCCTCCTGCAAGCAGAGCTGTTGTCACCAGAGAGCCCCTGAGTGACACGCTGTGACCTTGTGCCCACGGGAAAGAGCACTGGAAACACCACACCCAGCCCCTAAATACATCACCAATTTAAGCACAGAGGGATCTTCTCATGAAATATTTTTCCTTTTCAAATAGAGGGGGAAAAATCAGGCTTGAGCCAGTAGTTGTCAGTTCATAACCTACTTCTCAGAGATGCAATTTAGGAAGCAGGAGGGTGCAGGAAGATTTGGGTCAAAGGCAGTGAATGGTTTCACGTGATACAAAAGCAGAGAGGCCTTGAAATGTTTTATCTCCATAATTTTAAATGAAATGATAGGATTTGCTTTTGGAAATGTTTTATCTAAAGAATTGCTATCCTCTGCTGCTTTTAGAAGATTAAAAAATAGAGGAATTAAAACCTCTGTGAATGACGTGATTCAGCTGAATCAAATGCTGTTTCTCCCCCCCCTCTTGTTTTTATTTCCTCAAAAACTGGGGAAAAAAGTAAATAGCCATGGGTTGATACTGGCAGGGAGCTGGAAATGCCCTTGTTTTCTAAACTGGAGAGAACATCCAGCCCTGGCTGCTGCACTGTGGGGTGCAGGGAGGCACAGCTGGATGTTCCTGACACCTCGTTCAGATGGAGGGGCAGGAGGAGGCACAGCTGGATGTTCCTGCCACATTATTCAGCTGCAAGGGCAGGAAGAGGCAGAACTGGATGCTCCTGCCCTGTTATTCAGATGGAGAAGCAGGAGGAGGCAGAGCTGCAGCTGCTGTGGGCACCCTGACCTTGTGCCCAGGCCAGGCATCTGCAGCAGGCCTGGCTTGCCAAGGTTTTCCTTGATTAAAGCAGGCAGCAAGGCCAGAGAGCTCTGCCACCCACCTGCTGCCTGTCCCAAGGTCCCAGAGCTGTCAGCCTGTCTGTCCCCAGCCCTCAGAGCAGCCTCTCCTCACCAGTGCAGTGGCTGCTTCTTGTCATTTCCTCTCATCCTTCCTCCATGTACCATCCCAGGGTGTTGTGAGCTCCACAGCTCTGCTCAGGGGTGGGCATGGGCTGAACGGACCATGCAAAGGTGGAGAAATTGGCTGTGGAGCAAAGGGCATCAGACACAGCCAGGAGAACAAACTGATTTCTTGCAGCCCCTGGTCTGACCCTCTTACTTTTAAGTTCTGTAGTCCTGATCCCAACTAGTGTTCACTCTTCAGGAGAAGCTGGTGTGTTTGGGGTCCTGCCATTTGTGAATTCAAAAAGCAAAGCTCTGGTATTTGTGATCCATCATTTTACATCAGCTGAAGAATTAAAATGTGGCTCCTCATCCCAGGGTATTTATCACCTTGGTGTTCTTGCTTGTGCCTGTGCTTCTTCCTGATCCAGATGTCCCCCTGAAGGAGCAGCCCTCCTGTGACCTGCTGGATGTCACAGAAAGAGCTGCTGGTTAGTAAAATAAATGTACTTAGTAACAATAATGTAGGTCCCAAATACTCTGGCAACTCTGACTGACCAAGGAAAGCAGAATTAGCACCAGGCACTGCTGATGGAAGTACATTTTTCTGTTCACCTCTCATCTAGAAAGGTAAATTGAGCCTGGAACAGGCAGAGAAATGACATGAGGATGACTGGGGAAATGGAGAATCATCTGAAGAGTTAAACCAGACCTTGGCTCGTTTGACCCAACACGACCCAAAGCTGAGAAACAAATCTGATTTCTGATAAACACTTCAGGGTAGGAAAGGTCAGAGGTGTAAAAAGAGCTACTTAAAATAAAGTCCAGATAATGGCACAGGAACAAACAGGCACAAAGTTGGCACAAAATGGGCACTGCTTGGTGTCTGAACTCTAGATTTTGGAATGTTTAGTACACCAGTAGTCTATTAAAGAGGAGAGAATACAAGGAGCAACAGCAGATTTGCTTACTCACAGCTTTCCTTTCTAGCCAAAGGAAAGCTGGGGTGTTCCCAGTGCTCACCAGCTCCTCATAACCTGCTCATCTGTGATTTCTTCCCAGGATCCAGCTGCTGTAGAAGCTCACTGTACCTACCTCACCTCGGGCACTGCCCTCGTGCTGTGCCTGCAGAGACCCAATGCTGTGAAGAAGCTGATGGATCTCCTGGGACCAGAGGATCCTCAGCTGGCCCAAGCCCTGGATCCATGCCTCTGGAGAGCTCAGTATGGCACCAGCACAGTCCAGAATGGATTTTATGGTAGGTTTTTGTAAAAGAAAAGTCCAAAGGCTCAGCTATACAAATAGACAATATGTTATGTTTGTTCCCTCCTGCACTGTCACTACAGATCCAGCCTTGGCAGGCACTGCAGGCCATTTTTCCCCAGAAAACTTTCCCGTGTTCTTGGTGGCTGAGCTGAGTGTGTCTCAAGCAATGAAATGTTCTCCCAGAAGATATATTCCAAAAGGGTTCCTCCCAGAGCAGCCCCAGCTCTGGCTTTATCAGAACAGATTTCCTTTGATCTCTTCTTGCTTGGTCATTTTGTACTTTTAGCTTGGTTATTTTGGAATTATTCCCAAGAACCCATCTGTCTTCCCTGCTTGTGTGTCCCTTCCTGATGTCTCCATTACCCATTGGCCAACTCCAAGATTTCACAGACTCCAGGACCCTGAGTTCCTGTAACATCTCACCATGCTGATGGCTGGCAGGAGAAAGATTATCCAAACCTGCTGGGGCAAGCAGGGAAACTCAGCTGCTTCCCATCTGGAAAGGCTGTTTCCAGCTGGCACATGGGCAGAGGCACAGGGCAAGTCACCATCCTTGGGATGCTGACCCATCCCAGCTCCTCTGCCAGCAGGGAGCCACTGGGATGTGTCTATGGGGGGTAAAGGATGGGAAAATGGGGAGCATCCCTGGAGAGAGCAGCCTGTGGGGAGCCCAACATCATTGCCACAAGGAGGGAATTCCAAAATTCACATGGAATTCAGCATGGTTAACTCCCTGCCTGTGTTTCTTCTCAGTGTTGCATTGATTTTGCTCTAATACTTAAAGGAATATAAAAATAATAAAGCAATAATTTCTGTAAACTCAGGTGAGCTGGCAGGCACTGTGTGCCCTTAAGTCCCAGAGGAACTTTCCTGACAAGATCCATTGGATTATTTGTCTCTTCCCATTGTATTTGGGCTGTGAAGTCATTCCCTCTTTCCATCCATGTCAAGTGGGCTGCTGAGAACTGGCAGGGAGTGAAGGAGCCACAGCTTGGGAGAGAGAACCAAGCCCTTGCTTCAGAACCTGAGGGCTTAGACTCAGCCAGGACAGATCACACAGGACTTGTGGGAGTGGCTGAAGATCAGGATCTACTTACACACAAAAAAATAAAGTGGTCAGGGCTCTCCAGTCAATATTTTTCCATTGTTAGCCCCTGCTTCTCTTGCCCTTGAGATGAATGAATGGATTGTGTATCCAGATTGCTCTGAAACCCCTCAGGCATGGCTAAGAATGGGTAATATACACCCCAAATTTCAGATGGTTGCTACAGCTGGAGCATCCCCAGCATAACTGTGAAAACGAGCAAGGGGAGCTGAGTCTCATCCCAGTTTTGTTGGGAGTTACAGGGAGCCCCCTGTGGGAGAGAGGTCCTTGGAGGTTGTGACTGCCTTCAGATCCCAGGCTGGGATCTGAAGGTGCTCCTGAGATCTGGGCTGAGCCCAGGGCTGGTCCTGCCCTCTGTGCCCAGTGCAGGACCCAGCTGTAGGGCTGGCCCACAAAGCTCTGCCCTGGAGCCATCTATCCATAAGGAAAGGAGTGTTCCTAACCCCCTGCACTTCCCAGAGCTTTCCCTCCAACACAGTTAAGCTGGAAGAACCTTTAGTGAATAACTGGGGGACTGTGCAAGCCCATCCTCCTTTCCTAAGAGGGAATACTAGGTTTTCCTCCTAGCTTTGCTCCAGCTGAGGAAGAACTTCAGTTAATGCCTGAAGCAGAGCAAAGTCCTACTATTTCCTCCCAAAGTGACAAAGGAAATGCAATTTAGGTGAAGATGGGGTTCCAGGGGGACTGGTGAACCAAGAAACACAGCTTTAATCCTGTAGGGCTCAGCTGCAGAAGTCAACCTGCACCCTCCCATCTCCTCTGGGCTTGGGTAGTCATTAGGCTGTGCTTTCTCTTGCATCCAAAGAGCTGTTACATGTGCACCCTACTCTGCCTTATTCCTTGAGCAAAGTGAGAGTAAGAGGCTCATTTGGGAGCATTTGTGTTCTCTGTAATGCCACCAGTGATGGAAGCACAGGAGGTTTGGTGTGGAGGTATGGAAAGGATCCAGCCCAGCTCATACACTGGGACTTACACAACCTCAGCATTGTAAACTGCTGCCTTAAGGGCTCTGGCTATACAAAACCTGGAATTATGGTGCTCCAACAGGGCTGAGTGCTCTCAGGTGGGATCTTTTGAATGGGCAGCCTCAAAGGTGGTCATATTTCAGAGGGTATTTATATCCCAGGAGCATGGATCTGTGCCAGCACATTGACAGTCTATCTAAACTCCAATAGAAATAGCTTTCCCCTCTCTAATATTTTCCATCCACAAATCTCCAAACATTCTGAGTAATGCTTTATAACACTGTTGCTTTATAGGGAAATATTCAGCTGCTAAGCCTGGAGGGACCTCTCGAGTCACTGAGTTCAGTTAATTCCCTCACAGACAGCCCCATCATGTTTTCCCTTCCATAAGCACCCACCCCAACTGGATGGATGTCACAGAGCTTCGAGAGCTAAAAATCTTCTTACATTTTCAAACTTAAATATAGCCACATATACTTCGTGCCCATTTGTGCCTGTGCCATTATCTGGACTTTATTTTAAGTAGCTCTTTTTACACCTCTGACCTTTCCTACCCTGAAGTGTTTATCAGAAATCAGATTTGTTTCTCAGCTTTGGGTCGTGTTGGGTCAAACAACCCAAGGACTGGTTTAACTCTTCAGATGATTCTCCATTTCCCCAGTCATCCTCATGTCATTTCTCTGCCTGTTCCAGGCTCAATTTACCTTTCTAGATGAGAGGTGAACAGAAAAATGTACTTCCATCAGCGGTGCCTGGTGCTAATTCTGCTTTCCTTGGTCAGTCAGAGTTGCCAGAGTATTTGGGACCTACATTATTGTTACTAAGTACATTTGTTTTACTAACCAGCAGCTCTTCCCCTTCAGTGAGGGCAGCCTGGTGTGATCCAGAAGCAAGGGAACAACAGGATTTAGAGCTGGAATTGAAAGGTTTCACAGTCTCCTTAACACGATTCCCTCAGCTCCACTGTTAGGAAATAGAAGGATTCTTGTTTACACGAGGAAGCTGCTGAGTGGTAGTAGGACAGAATCAAAATACCAAGGAGGCAATGGAAGTATTCTAAATATAATGGTTTAAAATGTTTGCTATTACTGTACAGAACAGCTGGCCTTTAAAGCAATTACTGCAGCGAGTTGCACATCATCAATCTCTCCAAAAGATGAGTGAGTCTAGAGAATGTTTAATTCATGACCTGAGAGAATCTTCTCATTGTATTTCTCTCTCAGGCTCCAGATCCTATGCAATGGCAGTCCGGGATGTGAAGCTGTTTTTCCCAGAAGGGCTGTGCTGTGCCCAGTGTCAGCCAGTGCAGGAGCAAGAGGTAGGGATCAGCCCCTTCCTGAGCTTATCACAGCAGCTTTGGCCCTGCTATCCCGTGCCTCTCTGCTATTATGCTGTAGATAATGCAGCTCTGGGTGTGTTTCCTGGTCCTGGGGATGTTCCTCCCTCTGACTGACCCCAGCAGCCTCAGTGGGGAAGAGCTGCTGCAGATCTGTTTGTTCAGCACGTTCTGCTGTGAATTTGGGAGGGCTCAGGGCTTGTGCCCCCAAATGATCAACACTGCTTTGGAAGCAGGGACACAGGCTCACCCTGACTGCTGAGCACACTTGACCCAGGAGCTGGTTTTTAACCAGCTTTGTATCATTCAGGGGTGGGATGGCTGATGATGTGAAAACGATTGGGATGTGCTCAAGCAAGGGATGGAAATGTTTGAGCTTTGCTGTGGCTCAGAGGTGCTCCAGCTGAGATGGCTCTCCCAGGAGATTAGCTCTGGAAATGGCCACATCTGTCAGAGGCTCCACTCGTGGGGGTGTGCAGCTCAGTGCAGGGCATCCTGACTGTGCCAGTTCACTCAGGGACAGACGGAGCTGCTGCACCCCAGCATGGCACTGGTAAAGCTGTCAGACTCTCACACGTTTTGTTTGAGCTCCTGGCCTTGAAAAGCTGGGAGTGGAGACTTTAGAATGATGGCTGGATATGGGACCTTGAAAAGGATGATGAGATACTGCACTGAATTAAGCCTCCATTAAAAAGAAGAATGCATGCAAAATGTTCTTGTATTTCCAGACAAGCAGGTGTTTACTAGGCTGGCAATTACAGAAGTACACCACAACAACAAAAGGTTCACAGCTTGCCTGAATCAATACTTGAGGAGTGTTATGCCTCCTCATTAGGTAATGTGTTCACCTTACTTGCTTCTCCCTCCCTTCCTGCCTTCCCTCCTGCAGATCCATAACCTGAAACACGACCCTGTCCTCAGCCTGGGAATCAGGAAGCAGCACAAGACCCCAACCCATGCCCCAGGAAGACATCCCAGTGTCCTGGGCTCTGAGCAGCCAGGCAGTCCTGGTAAGGAAATGTCACTATTACTCCTGTTAATAGATTGGGACTGCTATTGATTAATTGGACAGCAAGACAAACCATCTGGTGGCAGCAAGATTGGGTATTGATGTCCTTTCAGAAGGGAGAGACAGCTCTGAGCTGCAGAGAACAGCTCCAGGGGAGTCCAGCCTTTAACTGTTCACCTGCCAGCACTCCAGGCATTTACAGACAGAGCTGTCCACAAGGGCTGACCTGAACAGCAGCAGCAGAACGAGCACTGACAACACAGCCGGTGGCAGAGCAGCACATGTTCCTCTCTGAACCCTTCCCAGGTGTCTCAGCACAACCCTGGTGCTCTGTGTCCATTCAGAGCCTCCCCTGGAGAGGCAGCAGAGCTGGGCAGTGTGAGCTGCTCTGTGCTGTGAGTAGATAAATATCAGCTGGTGCAGGGAGTGCTGCTGGCAGCGTGGCCAGAGGCCTCTCCTGAGCTGAGAGCTCATTCAGCTCCCACTGCTGCTGAGCAGCTGCCAGCTCCAAATGACTCCCAGCTATGGCCAGGCTGACTTTGATTGGGAGCTGAAGCCTCAGCCAGGCTGACACTTCCTGGGATGCAGCAGCTTCTCAGGGCCTTTCCTGCTGATTTGACCTGATAGACAAGTGTAAACACAGCTGTGCTGCAGGGGCAGGAGATGGCACTGGCACCAGGGGATGCTCCCACCTTGGCATGTTGTGGATTGATCCCAAGCCTTTATAAACAAGCAGGGCCCAGGTGAAGCATCCTGTGGTAGTCCCCGGGGAACAGAATTGTTTAGAACAATTATTCCCATTCCTGTAGCTTCAGTTCTGATGTAGGCAGCTCAAAAAATGTTCCTGTGCTACACCTGATCACTGCAGTCCTTAATCCCAGCAGTGGAACCTCAGGATTGCTGTGGATGGGAGAGGAGCAGGATACAAAACTGACAGAAACACAGCCCAGCCCTGCCTGACACAGGACTCTGGGGGGGCATTGGTCACCAGCAGGTGCAGAAGTGCAAGGAGGGGTGGTAAATCAAGTCCTTTGCCCCTGGGGTGAACACCAAGTCACTTTTGTGCAAGGGGTCTCTGAAGGAGGATTTGTCCCAAGGTATTTGGGAAGGGTGTTTTCCCCATCATCTTAGTGCATAATGGGAAAGGGGCAGGTTTGCTGTGACCAACTCACTTAATTTGTAGAAGAGATTTTGTAATATAAAATAAAATAATAAAGCAGCTTGTGGAGAGAGAACAGATATTCTGCAGGCTTTGCACAGCTCTGTGTCCGGAGCTAATCTCAAAATACATGCCCCTAATTTCCTGCTGCACCAGGATATCTTAGCTTTGAAGATGCCTAAGCAGAGTAAAAAGGAAAGCAGTGTACAGCCCTGATGTGTTTGTGTCTCAGAAAATGTATTTCAAAGAGTTACTGCCCTGGAAAAGCAAGTCCACGTGATTCCTGAACTGTCAGGCACGATCCCATAAGTGCCTCCAGCAAAGCAGACACATCACTCACGTTCTGGGCTCATCTTGGACACTAGAGGAAGCTCTTGCACACAAGGAAAGCTCCTTCCAGCAAATAATTATCACCAAGCTGCTGCCTAATGGACAGACAGATTTATCATGAGGAAAATATGAAATACATTAAGCCTCACGTATGCTGAGCAGAATTACATTTGGGATTATAAAAGCAGCTGGATTAGCAGCTTTCCATGCTTGGAAAAAATGAAAATGGAGTAGTAGCTCCTGTAGCAAACCAGCAGTTGTCCTTGTCTGACTCCTGAAATGGGGTCACTCCTGCTGTCTTGTGATCTCCAGACAGGGACACAAAGGCAGCAGCTCGGGATGGGCATCCCAGGGCACATCCCAGGGCACATCCCAGGGCTCATCCCTGGGCACCTCCCAGGGCTCATCCCTGGGCACCTCCCAGGGCACCTCCCAGGGCACATCCCAGGGCTCATCCCTGGGCACATCCCTGGGCACATTCCCAGACTCCCAACGCCGTGGTGCCTCCAACTGCTACAGGCATGTCTGTGCCAGGGCAGGGGCACTGAGAAGGCTCAGAGGTGCTGGGGGGAGAGACCAAATAAGTGTTCTGCTGTTTTCCCATCAGGTCAGGCATTGCTGGAGCAGCTCTGCCAGAGCACCTGCCTGCTGCTGCCCGGGATAATCCTGCAGGGCTCGGAGCCGCCCCCGTACGTGGCGCTGCTGGAGGAGCTCGTGGGCAGAGGCTTTGTGCTGGCTGGGGCTCGCCTGGCTGTGCTGGACTCACCTCAGGCTCTCTACATCTCCCAGATGCTCAGCAGGGCCAAGGGCAGTGTTGCAGCAAAGGTATGGAACAGATGGAGCTGGGCTTTGCTTCCTTGGCACAAAAGAAGAGCCTGTAATGCCTTGCTCTGATGTGCTGCCCCGAGGCTTTGGTGGCACTATTGCAACGCTGCCTCTGAGCCCTGGCACCTCTGGTGAGTAATGTGGGCACTGGGCACACTTCCTGATGGTCCTGCATCCCTGGGAGCCCTCATGGGAATGGCCCATCCACCAGTCATTTATTGAATGTTTCATTCCAGTCAGCCATCACTCTGTTCTGTGTGTTCGACTGCTGTCACATCTCTTGTTTCTCCATATAAATACAGTTTCTATTTCCCTCTCTGGAATCACACTCCATTAATCCTCCTCTACAATGCTAAAAATCCTTTCTTCTTCTTGGATTGTGCCCTGGAGCCTGACCCAGAAATTTTGCCACCTGGAGTGTTGCCTCCAGCTCAGGGGCTCCGAGCACAGGAAGGACCTGGAGCTGCTGGAGCCTGCAGAGGAGGCACCAGGGTGATCAGAGGGATGGAGCAGCTCTGCTGGGAAGAAAGGCTGAGGGAGTTGGGATTGTTCACCTGGAGAAGAAAAGGCTTTGGGGTGACCTTTGTGGCTTTCCAGTGTGTGAAGGAATTACAAGAAAAATTGAGAGACCATTTCCAAGGGCCTGGAGGGACAGGACACAGGGAATGGCTTCCCACTGCCAGAGGGCAGGGTTAGGGGAAGGAATTGTTCCCTGGCAGGGTGGGCAGGCCCTGGCACAGGGTGCCCAGAGCAGCTGTGGCTGCCCCTGGATCCCTGGCAGTGCCCAAGGCCAGGTTGGATGAGGAACCTGGGATAGAGGAAGGTGTCCACCCCATGGCAGGGGTGGGACAAGATGGGCTTTGAGGACCCTTCCAACCCAGGCCATTCTGTGGCTCTCAGTAGGTCCAGCCCAGCCTGGGGTTTTGCACAGGATGTGCTGCTGGGCTGAGCTGACATTGCTCCACAGCAACAGAAAACCAGGCCCAGCTGTTTTCCTCTTGGTGTAGGAGAAGCCCACCAGGTTCCCAGTCAGGAACCTTGCCTGGGCAAAGCTGGAAGGTGAAATGTGCAGGAAAGTGCTGTCAGCAGCAGAGAGTAAACAAGGGGGGGAATTAATTCCAGTGGCAATAGCAAACCAACAATCACCCAAGGGCTCTCAGACCACAGCAGGCCCTTCAAAAAACACAAACATTTGGGCTTCCAGCTCTCAGTTCTAAGTCTTGGGTGTTATCTGTAATAGGAGTGTGTAAGATCTTTTCAGGTTGTGCTTTTTAAAACTGACAGCATCTCTTTGAAGTACATCTGTGTGGAACAGCAATTACATCTAGCAGCCAATTAGTGTAAGCACTGCTTGCCTGTGCCCCGAGGATCCATCCCTCTGCACAGGGAATGTGCAGAGCTCTCTAGGAAGGACAGATCAGCACTGGGGGAGCAGAGCCATCCCTCCTTCCTCCTGTCAGAGATAAATGGCCCTGGGCAGAGCTGGTGTGTTTCCAGAAGGATCTGTCACTGCTGAGCCAAAGGTGAATGTCACAGCCTTTACTCTCCCTCTCTAGGAGAGAGATGGGGTGCTTCATGTAATTAATGTTTCTGCTAAAATATCTCAATATTTACCTGTCTTGGTGTCCTGCTTCCAGCAGAGGTAGGCACTGAATAACACACCCAGGCACTCTGCTGGTTCTCACTCAGACAGGGCAGCAGGAATGCTGGAGGGCTGTGGGCATCACAGACAGCTCAGACATGGCCCTGGCTCTGCCTGGAAGGATCTGCTGCTCTGTGGCTCCTGTTCCTCACCCATCAGCCAGACTCAGAGACTTGTTCAGGTGCAGAACAGCACCAAAGCTCTGTTCCTCCCTCTCTTGCAGTGCTCCCTGCTGAAGGATGGGCTGTGCCTGGTGCTGGCAGCACAGTGGGACAGCGCTGTCACCTCCCTGGGCTCCCTGCTGGACAGGTAAGGAGGAGCTGCTGCCCCGAGGGAGGGCACGTCTCTTCTGTGCTTCTCACCCAGGGGCAGCCTGTCCTGCACACTCACCCTGTTCATGGTCAGTAACTGGTCATGGAATTGTTAAGGTTGGGAAAGATCAAGTCCAGCCAGGAACCAGCACATTCACCATTAAACCAGGCCCTCAAGTGCCACATCCACACGTTTTTAACTCTTCCACGGATGGTGACCCCACCACTGGCCCAAGCAGCTGTGCCAGTGCCTGACCACCCTTTCCATGAAGGAATTTTCCCAATACCCAGTGTAAACCTCCCCTAGCACGGTTGGGGCCGTTTCCCCTTGTCCTGTCCCTGTCCCTGGGAGCAGAGCCCGAATTCTCCTGGCTGTCCCCTCCTGTCAGGAGCTGTGCAGAGCCACAAGGTCCCCCCTGAGCCTCCTTTTCTCCAGGCTGAGCCCCTTCCCAGCTCCCTCAGCCCCTCCTGGTGCTCCAGTCCCTTCCCAGCTCTGTTCCCTTCTCTGGACACGTTCCAGCCCCCCAGTGTCTCTTGTCATGAGTGGCCCAATACCTGAGAGTGTCCCCCAGTTTCCAAGTCATGTGTCCTCTACTCAGGACCTTTAAAAACCGAGCAACCTTTGTTAAGCACTTGCAGTGTCTATAAGGCTCAGCAGCATGGTTCCATGAATACAGGGAATTCTCTGAAATTAGGACTCACATTGGGAATAGACCTGATGCATCAATAAAATTCCTAGGAGAAATATCTTAGCAGATTTTGTGTTTGCTGTGAAGGAAAAGGGAAAAAAAAAAAAACAAAACAGAAAACCAAGCCTTAAAATAAATGCCAGAAAGCAAAATCAAAAATTAGCCTCTTAAATAAATAACCAGAAATGCTGGGTAGAGGATGTATAAGCCTGGAAAAACAAACAGAACCCCTCTGCAGGGACTGATTAGTGAAACAGAGTGATTAGCAGGGCAATTAACCCTGTGTTCCCCAGAGGGAAGGGCTCCCTGCACGGGGCTGGTATTTGGCACTGGCATGTGCAGCTCTCACACATGGCTCCTCTGGCACAGGAACCACGAGTCAGGGCTGTGCCACATCCCATGTGGAGCAGCCCAGCAGCCAAAAACCCCATCCTGGCTTTGGCTGTGCCCTCTGGAGGACTTCCAGAAAGTGCTGTCCGTGGATTCAGGGAAGCTGGAGCTTGCAGGCTCCAAGGGATCAAAGCTAAACATCCACACAGCTGCACCTCAGAGCTCTCATTCTTTGCAGAAATGTTCCCAGGGCCACACCTGGGAGGAATGGTTGGAACAGATCTCACTGGGAACTTTTCAAAAGTGTTTTTAAGCTACTGACAGCATTTTGACTTTGTTTCCATTCATTAAAAATCACACCCTTGGGTGCCACATCCCAAACCTTCTGCTCTGCAAGGGGAGACAAACAGCAAGTTAGCCCAGACCTTTGTGGTGAGATTTCTCCCAGCTTTCTCTGGTTTACAAGGAAAAAAAGTGAACTTTTGGGAACCCTGGAGGTCACTGCTGAAGGTAGTTCTGGGACAGTCACTCAAGATCCCCATATCTCTATTTTCCCCAGCCCCACAGTCACGGGGTGCTGCTTTAGAGCCCAGCACTCCCCTCTCCTTCAGGCTGGCTGTGATTCCAGGGGCTGGTCCCAAGGCAGCCCCTCCAGAGACACCTCCCGTGGCTTCTCCAGGCTTCCAGAGCCCCGAGGGGCTGAGCAGGAATCGGTGCCAATCCCTGCACCTTCACCCCCCTCCTGCTCTGCACAAGGGATGAAGTTCTGTGCTGAACTCCAAAATACCCCTGGGTAACTTATGGGGGTCAGGAGGCACTTCCAAAGGGCAGCATCAGCCCCAAGCAGCAGGATCCACCCCCAAACAGCAGGATCCACTCTCAAATGAATGGATCCACCCCCAAACAGCAGGGTCACTCTGCCTCTCTCCCCACACTGCCAGAACCAGGGATCACAGAGCCTTCTCAAACCAGCTCTACAAAAAAAATAAAAAACCAAACCACCAAACCAAAGCAACAACAAAAAAATTAAAACCATTTTTGCCTTCATGATGGAAAATGCCTGTGGAAGGCAGGGGCAGCAAGGTGTGCCCGAGGGTGGGAGGAGGGAGGGCTCTGATGCTCAGGGAGATCAGGAGCTCACACCCTTTCTGTCTCTCAAACTGTCAAACTTTTTAAAATGAGCCTGACTTCACTGGTGCCTCCCAAGGACACTTCATGCCAAGACATCATTCAATTTGAATAACACCCGGGGTTAATTACTCTTAGAGCTCCATCAGCCCTTTCTGTCCCGGATAAATCACTGGATATTTATCTCCCTGTCTCTGCCAGGGCCCAGGATTCCAGTACCTGCCCAGGTCCCTGCAGTTCAGCTGTGCTGCTGAAGCCTCACCGCGGTGATGGGATTATTTCCCAGCTGAGCCACATTTCTCTGGCTTTGTGCCACGGGGAGGGACGTTCCCATCTCTATGGAACCCGGCTGTGATGTCAGAGATGGGCTGGGATAAAAGGAATCAGGTGTTGAGTGGAACAATGTGGGCTCTGCTCCTGTGCTGAGCTTGTTAAAGCTTTCCTAAGCCAGCTCTGTCAAGGACAGACATTCAGATCCTGGGGATTTGGAGGCAGCCTCAGCCCCTCCTTGCTGTGGTTGTTCAGCAGCAGGACCTGCTCTGGTGCTCTCTGGACATCCAGGGCAATATTTCTGCACCAAAACCCAGAAAAAGCACAGAAAAAGGGACATTGCAGGTGTGGGCACAAAAGCAGCCTGGCAGTTTGGTTGCCTGCCAAAAGTGCAGCCAAAGCAGGAATTTGGGAATGTGCCAGGGGAGCTCACAGGGCAGAGGGGGTGTTTGGAAGGGGTGAGGGAGCAGTGGGGACCCCACAGAGGGAAATGACCCCATCCTATCCACAGGAAAGGGAAAACCATGTGGCACTTACCTTTCTTGTTCAGTCAGCATCTGGCTGCCTGCATGGCTCAGGGTAAAGCATCTGAATTTTCCCTGTCATAACTTGTTTTCACAGCCACATTTCCTGGCTGCAGGGTGGCAGAGGCAAGAATTTACAGCAGTAGATTCAAAGCAACTCCTGGAAGGAAGGCATGCTCTGCTTTTTATGCATGACAAACCAGATTTAGCTGCCTTAAGAGGTGATGCTGGTGCCACAGTGATTACTCCTCTATGGTTTAAGCATTTAAAAAGCACTTTAAGATTGTCAGGATCTGTGTTGTGCACAGACTTAGCAGCTCACCTCAGTAGGCAGGGTTTGACTAAAGCACCCCCAAAACCGAGCTGCAGCAAGAAAAAAATGAGAGTTTAGGCCAGGCTTTGTGCCTTCCTGCAATCAGAGCAGAAGCCAGGAGCTGAGGAACTTAGCTGGATGTTTTTCTCTCTGGTGAAACATTCTTACCAAGTGCTAATTGCAGCTAGCAGGGAGCGATGTTATCCCTATAGGAAGCTCATCCTGGGGAGCTTTGGAGGGGAAGGAGGTGTTGAAATTAAGAAAAAAAAGAGAGAGAGAAAAAAAAAAATGAACACATGGGGTGTAAAATCTCGGAGCTGTTGAAAACCAGTGAAGGGAAAACTGTTGCCAAGCACAATACCTGGCTATGGGGGCAGGGAGCAGGGAGTGCTTTCCAAAGCCTCAGGAGAGTTCTCAAGCCTGAGGCTCCCAGTGTGCACCGAGTCCCTTAAAAAGGCACTTCTGAACTTGGTACCTTGCCTTTCCATTTCTCTGGAATGCTTTTTGAGGTCAGGTCATGTGTGGCTTGTACAGTACAGCAAATCCTGGGACTGGGGGAAAACACCCAGATTATCTCAGTGGAGAAAAAGCCCCTTGTCCAGAGCCAAGTACCCACATTTATGTGCATTTCCCACTGCCCCAGAACCACCCTTATGTAACTGGGCATGGCTTGTCCAGTTTGTATTTAAAGTTTGTTTGAAGGTTTGTATTTAAATAGTGCAAAGCCATTTACACAAAGCTTTGTAAAACCCAGGATTTAGCTGTGTAAAGAGGAGCAGCAGCAGATGCCCGTGGCTGGAGCTGCTGGCACAGAGCTCAGACCTCCCCAGGGCTGGGTCATCTCCCTCCCTCCCAGCTGACATGGCAAACTAACCCTGCTGCCCTTTCTCTTTGTCCCCAGTGCCTGCTGGCAGAACCAGTCGGTCCTGGACACTGCAGAGCATCTCCTTTACCCCCAAAATGAGAACCAGGCAAGTAGAGAAGTTTGTGGTATGGATATGTGTTCTTTGTGCTCCTGTGATGTAGGAAACCTGGTAATAATGGTTGAAATTCCAAAGAAAATGATAACTTTTGTGAGTCAGAGGTGGTGACAGTCCCAAGCCTTGCTTAGGCTGAGAGCCCAGAACATGGGGAAGGTGGGACCAAAATCCTGTCAAACTGTCTCCCACATCACAGTGGCGACACAGTTCTGAATCAAAACATTTGGAGATATTGATAACGGTTCTGTATTTTCCATAGAGATCCTGTTACTTGTTGTGAAAAATCAACACTGAGAAAAATATCACAAAATTATGGAATGGTTTGGGTGGGAAAGGACCTTAAAGCCCATCCAGTGCCACCCCTACCATGGGCAGGGACATCTTCCACTGTCCCAGATTGCTCCAAGCCCCATCCAGCCTGGCCTTGGGCACTGCCAGGGATCCAGGGGCAGCCACAGCTGCTCTGGGCACCCTGTGCCAGGGAAGAATTTCAAGTGTCTGTGATATTTGTCAAAAATAGTGACAAGAAATGTTCATTCAGCCCTATGGCCAAGCTGGCACAGGTTCTGTGTTCTGAAAGTTGCATTTCAGAAGCTCAAATCCAAGTGGAAGAGGAGGAGTGAAGCTATTAGCCATTCCAGGGATGGTCTAGCTGAATATTTTCTCAGTAATTCAGCCCAAGAAAGGAAACACTGAGCTCCAGACATGTGGGCAGCTAATGGGAATAAACTTCATAAATACATTCAAAATTCAGGCTGTAATCATCAAAGTTTAGTTCAAAACAAACGAGAGGTTTGGAGAGAGGAGGCAGAGCCTGAGGAGTTGGGATCAGGAGATGTGAAGTCCTGGTGGAGGTGTCCCTGCCCATGCCAGGGGGGTGGAGTGGCATGAGCTTTCAGTTCCCTTCCAGCCCAAACCATTCTGTGGTTCTGTGATAAAAGACTTGTGGAGGGTGAGAAATGATAGCAAGTGGACAAACCTCTCCTCTGGATCCCATTTTTTCCCCAATAAAAGCCCAGCAGGAGAGTGAGATGCGTTTGTAACCTCATCTAACACATCAGAGCTGCTGCCTTCAAGCACCAGTGCTCCAAGGATTGAGCCTTAAAAGACACCGAGCCCTCTTTGAAGTGTGCATTCCTGCTTTTCACGCAGACAGAACCAGCCCAACTTCCCCGGAGTGCCATTTCCACCCTTTCCCGAGGGCACAGCGGGCAGTGCCCGGCTGCTGGCACGGCTCTGCGGAGCTGCAGGGCTCTCACAGCCCAGCCCTGCCTGCTGCCAGGGTGCCAGGCTGTTGCCAAGGAATGTGACAGGCCAGCAAGTCCAGGCTGTCTCCTGATTTGCTTTGAAAGGACATCACATCTCTGTGCCTGACAGAAAATCCCTTCTGCTTGCTATCAGCGAGAGGCTTAGAGGGCTTTTTGTGCTGGAGAGGAGAAAAAGCAAATATTCCCAGCCCTTCTCCCTGCTCCTGGCAGCCTGGGATGTGCAGTCTAATCCCTCTGGAAGCAGAGAGCTCGGAGTTTCCAGCAGGAATGCAGTCCTGGGACAGCAGCACATCTCCCTGGGGGTACAAACTGCACAGCAGCAGCTCCTGCTGGTTTTCCAATGGGCCCTTCCCTCCCAGGTTCAGGGTAGGCCCAGGAACCACAGTGAGATCTGAGGAGCAAAGGCACCCGGGAATCTGTTCCTCAAAGGATGGCCCCAGGAATGATGTTCAGCCTCTGATCTCCTGCTAATGAGTTTGTGAAATGTCAGCCAGGCTTTGCAGGGCAAAGCTAATGAGCAACAACACGGTATCAGGCAAAGTTCAGGAGGGTTAAATGAACATGGATTTCAAATCCTCATGGTCTGAGCAGAGCTGCAGCCTTTCCTGGTGGGGTCGAGCCATGGAAGTGAACGGAACATCATCCTCACTCCCAGTGTGGTTTGGGATTAGCAACAGGATGAGAAATCAGCTTTCCAAATGTGCAGTGCTGACATCTGTGCCTGCTTCTGCTGCATTCCTGGAGCACCTTCACCTGCCCTGGGTGAAACACCTGCTGAGGGGCAGACAAATCCAGGCTTTGGGAGTTCCTTGTTCCCCCCAGTGGCCCTGCAGGTGCCAGGCACACTCAGCACAGCTGGCATTTGGAAGTGACAGGGCCATGGTTTGTTGGTGCCACCGTTAGGGGCTGGTGACCTTCCAGAGGGGTGTCCCAGATGTTCCTGCAGCTGGTCCATGCCCAAACTGGGATGTCTCCTGTGCTGAGGGAGTGCTCACAAACAGCCATGCCAGGGGCTGGGCTTGGGAAGGACAGGCAGAGCAGCCAGGGAGGGAGGGAATTTCCCACTTAGCACCTTGCTTGTTGCTTTTCTTCAGTTCCTTGCACACATAACTCCTGAGCATCACAAGGAGCAGGGCTTCCCTGCAGTGGGACACTCATAGCCACTTCTGTGCTGGGATTAATCCAGCCCAGAAACAGCCTCTGCACGAGAAACCCTAACCCTGCCTCTGGAAAAAAGCTTCTTTGCCACGCACAGAACTCACAGCTCTCCTCCTTGGTTTCTCCCCAGGCCCAGGAGCTGCTCTGCTGCTTTTTTGACTCCGTGACATCAGAGAGCATCCACCGAATTGAATGCCAGGATTGCTAGCAGAGATGGGCAAGGCCCCCAGGCAGCCTTGGGTGCCTCTGTGGAGATGGACACAGGGGCACAACCAGCTCTAACAGCACTGTTTGTTTGGAATTAAAACACAGAGTCTGAGGTGTGGCATTAGCGTGGGTCAGAGAAATGAGAGTGGTGGAGGAGGGTCAGTGCCCCAAAACAACCCCCTGTGAACTGTGGCCCTGCTTCCCAGTGGGGTCCATCCAGAGACAAATGCTTGTGGGCATGGAGCAGGGCTGGAAGCTCTCCTCTGGCTGGGAAAACCTCAGGGAGCAAACACAGGGGCGAGGTGTTCACTGCTGTGTCTCTCAGGGGACTCTCAGAGACTCCATGGAGAGACTCTGCTTGCTGCTGCTCCTCTGAGCCAAAGACAAACCCCCAGAAATGAAATGGAAATAGTCAGAGGGAAAGCTGCATGCCTGGAGGTTCAGCACACCAGGCTGAGCTGTTCAATAAGATTAAAAGCTGGACAGTTCAATGTTCACCTGCCTCTGCTCCAGCAGCCCTGTGCCAGCCCACATCCTGCTCCCTGCCATGGGCACACAGCCCTGCTCCTCTTCCTCCTGCAGCAGCTGCTGCTCCTATCATCCCTTCCAGCTGCCCAGAGGAAAGGAAGCTGCTGCAGAGTGTCCTCAGCCTTCCTGGGACACTCTGGGCTCTTTCTCCTTTAGGAAAGGAAGCCTCCTGTTCCCACCTGCCCTGCTAAGGCAAAGGTTTAGACTCTGCCCTGGTGTGGCCTAACCTTGGGTCTGGGGCACAATATTGTGGGTGCCACAATATCAGAAGGATCTAAAGCTGTTGGAGAGTGCCCAAAGGAGGGACATGGGCACGGGGAAGGGTCTGAGGAGCAGCTGAGGGCACTTGGATTGTTCAGCTGGAGAAGGAGACTGAGGGCAGAGCTCAGGGGGGGCTGCAGCTCCAAGCAGGGAATGGCTGGAGCTGGGCCAGGGCAGGTCAGGCTGGATTTTGGGAAAGGTTCTTCCCCCAGAGGTGCTGGCACTGCCCAGGCTCCCCAGGGAATGGGCACAGCCCCGGGGCTGCCAGAGCTGCAGGAGGGTTTGGACAGTGCCCAGGCACAGGGTGGGGTTGTTGGGGTGTCTGTGCAGGGCCAGGGGCTGGATCCACGATCCTTTTGGGTGCCTTCCAACTCAGGACATTGTGTCATTCTGTGCCTGCTGCTAGTTCCAGCCATGGCAGGGTTGGCAGGGACAGTCCCTGTGAGTGTCCCAGAGGTGAGGGCAGAGCAGCGTGGCCAGCCCAGCTCTGGCTGCTGTGGGCACATGAGCCTGGGGTGAGCCCTCCTCCTCCCAGCCCTCACCAGCAGTGGCAAGGTGACACCTCGGACATCTGTCCCTTTGCAGATGAGACAAAAGTGCCCAGTAAGTCCCAGAGCTGTCAGAGGAGGGGCCTCTGAGCAGGTAACACAGCCCTGCCCTCCTCTAACCCCGGACCAGCCAGAAGAGATTGTCACAGCCAGGCAGGTGTGAGGGGACACAGGGACCTGGCCTGACCTCACACAGCATTTCAGTGCCACGAGCACAGAAACCCAGCCTGGTTTGTGTTGGAAGAAACCTTCAAACTCACCCAGTCCCACCTCCTGCTGTGGGCAGGGACACCTTCCACTGTCCCAGGCTGCTCCCAAGCCCTGTCCAACCCTGGAAATTTCTCCCAATCTTTGCTCCCCAGCACTGTCCTGCCTGCACGGGCTCTTTGGGCTTTGTAGGAGCTGGAGAGGGAAGGAGGCAGCTGCCCTGGTCCCTGGGGAGGACGAGGTCCTTGGAGTCACCGTGCTGGAGGAGCCTGCTCTGCTCCTGCAGCTAAGTAGGCCATTTCCTGCACTCCAGGCACATTTCTGTCATGCTTGTGAGCCCTGTACCGCTTTGAAACAAATGGAAATTAAAAGGATCCACCCCCAGCACTCGGGGAATTTAGCTGGAAAAGGAATGGAATAAAGACAGCAGCTGAGGGAGCAGCCCTGTGGAGCTGCACGTGAGGAAGGGGCACACAGGGCCAGCAGCAGCCCTGACCTGGCCAGCCTGGTGCCACAAGGGTCACAGAGCCCTGGCCAGCCTGGTGCCACAAGGGTCACAGAGCCCTGTCCCCCTCACCTGGGCCCTCAGACCTGTGGGACTGCAGCTGGACATGATGAGGGGATGCTCAGCAGTCAGCCTGGGGAGGTGACATCCCAGTGGGACACCCCCAGCCCATCTGGCCTTGGCAGGATCACTCCCAAGAGTTGAGACCAATTAATTCATTCATTCATAGAATTAATTAATAAAATCAGAGAATTATGAATGGTTTGGATGTGAAGGGACTTTCAAGTCCATCCTATCCCCCACCAGCCATGGCAGGGACACTTCCCACTGTCCCAGGCTGCTCCAGCCTGGCCTTGGACACTGCCAGGGATGCAGGGGCAGCCACAGCTGGGGCTGCCCACCCTCTGAGTAAAGATCAATTAATTCTGGAACAAACCAGGGCCTGGCACAAAGCAGGTCCCATTTCCCATCCCCTTCCAGCCATCCCTGCTGAGGCTTGAGCTCTGTGAGCCTCCATCCACCCGTAAGCAAACCCTGTGCCTCAGTTTCCCACCTAGGAAATGGAGGTGGCAGCTCTGCCACAACATCCCAAAAATGGGGCAGCACCCAGATATCTCTGAGCAAGGAACTGCTGCAGTGCTTTGGATTCCTATTTTAAAGCCCAGCTAATTAATCTCAGCGTAACAAACTCGCACACCCTGCGCAGAGCAGGGGAAAGCATCATCCTCTGGTATTTCCAAAATGCCAGCATGCCAGAAATAACCCTGCCAGCCTTTTCTCCTAGAGAATACCCCACTTGTCTCTGGGGAAGTGACAACCAGGAGCACCACGAGGACCAGGAATCAATCCCTCCATCAATGGGAGCTGCAGCTCTTGCACCGTTTTTCCCTGGAAACTGCCACAAGGCAGTCGGGATTAGCTAATCAAAGCTGAGGAGCAAATTAATGATTGAAAGAACTAGGAGAAAGGCAGATTTGATCCGAGATTGCCAGCTTTGCAGCTGGCTCCTACTTGCAAACAATTCATTTAGATTATGAAAGCAAGAAATGGAGTACAAAACCCCCTAGATTGTTTGCTTCCTGGAGAAAGAAAATAAAAGAAATGGAATTTAGATTAAAAATTATGCAGAATAGTATTAAATCCCCACCCTCTTGTGCCTCCCCTCTTGCTGGAAAACCAGAGCTAATCAGAATTTTGCATTGTTCTGCTGCCAGTGTCAGAGCTGCCTCAATGGAGGAGAGATAAAATACAGGAGGTGGCATTTGCTGTTAACTCCTTAGGGTCCTGCCGTGACAAAAATGGGATCACAGTGCCTGGTGCTGAAATCCCATTCTCCCAGCTCCCTTTAGGGCAGATGCTGGGGCAGAGCAGTTCCTGCTGTGCCCTGGGGTGGGGACATTGTGTTCATTCATGACTGGGAGCTCTCAGGTGAGCCCTTTGTCCCTCCTCAGGAAGGATTGGTGTCCCAGGGGACAGGATCACCCCCATGGGCACAGCCCGGCCGTGCCCTTCTCTGGGGGGCTGTGCCCATGGCACATCCCCTCCTGGCTCTGCTGACCCTCTGCAGCCACATCGACTGCTCAGCCCTCTCAGCCTGGCCAAACTGACTCTTGCACCCCAAAAATGTTCCTGCTTCAGCCCTCCTGCTGAGCCCTGGCAATGTCCCATGTCACCTCCCAGAGCCACCAGCCTGGGAATTACTGCATGGCCAGCAGGATTTGCTGCCCTCCCAGCAAACTTGAAAATGGGCACTTGGGTTTCATCTCCTGAGGTCTGCGGCTCAGGAAGCAGGAGGAGCTGATGGACCTGCTGGAGCTGTCCTTGGATCATCCAGACTCAATAATCCTGTGCCACACTCCTCCCATGCCCACAAATACCTGCCCTGCTTGGCCAAGAGACGCTGCTGATCTCCAGGGATGCCTCAGAGCCCCTGCCAGGGCCTGGAGGGGCTCCAGGAGAGCTGCAGAGGGACTGGGGACTTCTCCAGTCCTCTCCAGGCCTGTGGCAGCAGGAGCTGGGAGTTCTGGTGTGTGGCACTGCCCTGGCGGGGCTGCAGGAGCACAAAGGGCACTTTGTGTGCACTGATAACGGGATGAGTCAGCCACAGCAGGCACAGGAGCTCTCTGCGGGCTCTGGCCGGGCCACACAGGACACCTGGGCTGCCACTGCCTTGTCTGGGCCCTCCTGGCACGGCCACGGCCATGGCCCAGCAGCAACACCACTGCCCGTCCCCAAAAGTGACCAGTTTGATCCAGTAAAGCAAGGCAGAAGCTCTGCCAGGACAGTTTCACACAGTGTGGGGTCAACTGGGCCTATGAAAACTCCTGGGGAGCTCAGCTGAGGGACTGTAGGCTCCATCCATCCATCATCCATCCATCCCTCCATCCATCCATCCCTCCATCCATCCATCATCCATCCATCCATCCATCCATCCATCCATCCATCCATCCATCCATCATCCATCCCTGTGGGGATCTTTAAGCCTCACCTGGGGCTCTGCTGGGCCGTGTCCTGAGGCTGTGCTTGGCTGCTCTGCCAGGTGAACCTGAATCTGACCCCTGGAGTCTCTCCCCTGCACACCTGTGGGATGTTGGCCATTTTCTGGCCATCAGGAGCCTCCTGACATCTTTGTGAGCTTTCAGAGATGATTTTGAAGATGAAAAGGTGTGTCCAGCAAGGTGAGCAAGATGCTGCAGGTGCTGAGGAGCCCCAGGTGTCTCCAGTGGGCCTGTTTGTGGTGGGTTTGCTCCAGACAGTGGTGAAGAGCCTGGAGCATCTCCCTGTGAGGAAAGGCTGAGGGAGCTGGGGCTGCTCAGCCTGGAGAGGAGCCCCAGCTGAGAGGGGCCCCCAGCCCTGGATGTCCCTGTGTGTCCCTGTCTGTCCCTGTGTGCAGGGAGGGGCAGGGCAGGGCCCAGGCTCTGCTCCAGAACTGATCCCAGGAGTTCTGTTTGGACATGGAATCATTAGGGATGGAAAAGACCTCCAAGATCAGTGAGACCAAGCTCTGACCAGTCCCACTAAACCATCAATACGAGGAAGAACTTCCAGGGAGGTTCTTCAGCACTGGCCCAGGCTGCCCAGAGGGGCTCTTGAGGCTCCTTCCCTGGAGATATCCAAGAGCCATCAGTCCACAGTCATGAGCAACATGCTCTGGGGGACCCTGCTGGAGCAGGGTGGAACCAGGTGAGCTCCAGTGGTCTCTTCCAAGCAGAACTATTCTGGAATTCTGTGATCTGCATGCTGTGATGTCCCAGCTGACCTGCCTGGCACTGACACCTGGTGTGGGAATCCAGAGCTTCCCTCTGGCTGCCCTGGCAGGTCTGGGACCCTGGCAGGGGTCAGGAACCCCCCTGGACAGAGCCCCCAGAGACACTGTCTGTGATCTCTGCCCATGGAAAAGAGTTTTCAATCTTACAGGATCAATTACAAGCTCTGAGTGTTTGATATCAGTAATAATTAAGTGTGGCACGGGTGCAAAAGTAAAATTTTAGGATTCTACATTAGGGGTCCAAAGGGGACAAGATGGAGGAAATTGGGTGTGTCTTGTCCTTTTTCTCCTTCTTCATGCCCTCCATGTTTCACTGTGGTGTTGGCATTTTTCTGTTGGTTCAGGCTGGGGACACACTGTCCAACGTAGGTGACAGATATTGGCACGTTATTGTAAATCCAGCACAGGTAGTTTGTGGTATTTAATGTTTGTACCATCCCACTGAGGGCAGAGCCCCACACGCTGCCCTGCAGGACAGAGCTGCGGCAGGGCAGCAGAACATGTTAGAGATAAACAGAATAAACAACCTTGAAACCAGCACAGACCAATTATGGCTTCTGCTTTGGCAGCGGGGCTGACAGACAGAGACTTTCTGCAATCTTGGAATCATCAATACCACAGATTCTGACAACCTGGGAAGCTTCAAGTGACAGAGGGAAGGAGGGAGCCCAGCAGGGAAGCCAGGATGCTGCCCAGCTCCTGGCAGAGAATCCTGGGCTGCTCCAACCCTGCTGCCAGCCCAAGTGCCCTGGGGCCCTTCCGAGCTGCTCCTTCCCCCACATGGAAGTGATTGAGGTGCTATGGAGCAAAATAAAGACCTCTGAGTGTTGGAACTCAAAATGTCCCTCAGACATTTTCAGAGGTTCCAGGTCTTGGTCAGAAGCATTTTAGACCCTGGCAAGCAGCTGAAAACAGCTGTGATTTTGGGTTTGAGCCATGGAATGAGTTACCAACTTTGAAGGTGGAACAAGCAGTCACAGAGGGTTCGATGGTATAGTAGAAATAATTACAAATTAGAGGGGAAAAATTTTTAGTGTTGTACAGGGGGGTTTTAACACCTATACAGGGGGGGTTTACTTTGTACAGGGGGGTAAGAAGTTCTAAGATGGAGGAAAGTGGGCCTGATCCTGTTCTTCCTCCTTCTTCTTTCTTACCTTCATGTTCTTGGTGATGTTGGCACTCATAGATTGGTTTAGAGTAGAAAAGCACCATTTAATATAGGTAATGGGCATTGGGGAAAAACTGTAACATGTAACACGTAATGTACCATATAAAAGACAGCAGCAGCCCTGGGCAGAGGGGGAGAAGACACCAGACAGAGAGGATGTCAGGGTGTGTGTGTGCCTCTGCCTGAGCTGTGAGCAAACCACAGCAGCCAGAGAAGAAAATCTTTTAGATAACTTGCAATAAACTGCCTTAAGACCAAACAACAAGAGGCTGTGGAGTTTTTCTTTGGAAGCACAGGTTGGAGGAGAGACTTTACCACCACATGAGACCCCTGAATCAATCCCAGGGTTCTCACATCTGAGGAGATCCTGACCACTAAACCACCACAGTCCATCCATGCTGAGCTGCTGAGCTGGGGATAGCTCCACTGCAGGGCACATCTGCTCTTCCCCTGTAAACTGGCCCTGCTTCACTGTGGCTCCAGCCCCGGGGGCACTCAGTGTCCCAAATTCCCCTGCCTGCCTTCCTGCCAGGCTGGGGTGGGGGACACTCTTATAAATCCTTGTGTGCTGAAGCAGTGGGAGGGGTGAGGTCGCGCCCCAGGCTCACCTGCAGCCTTTCCCCTAAAATTCCCTTCCCCTGCGGTGTCTTCAAGGCTGCAAGGTGATTAACATCCCCTTTCAGCACGTTCCAGCCGTGTTCTGGATGCCTTTAAGCCCCCGGGGCGTTACACGTGGCTTACAAGTTGGGCTCCATTAGCACTGGATTCGCTGTTTATTAAAACCTCGATTAATCTTGTATTAATGCTCTTCAAATGCGACTTTTGTGGAGGTGCAGCAGCCTCTGAGACGAGGAGCGGAGCTTCTCCCCGGCCCTGTGCCACTGCTGTCAGTGAGGAATTAACTCGGGATGTCTCCGGGCTCGGAGCTGAGGGGCTGGGATGATCAGGATGCCTGTGAGGATGCTACAATTAATGGGGTATATATATAATATTATATATATATATATATATATATATATATATATATATATATATATACCCCATTATATATATAATATATATATAACGTGGTATATATATAATATTATATATATATATATATATACACCCCATTATATATAAAATATATATATAATGGGGTAATCAGCCCAGAGACACCCCTGACTCTGCTGCCCCCAAATCTGGGGCAACTGGGGGAGCAGGTCCCTGATCTGGGAGCCCACTGTGTCCCCCCCCAGAGAATACAGGAAGGGGTGGGGGCAGCCTGGGGGAATGGATGCTCTGCTCGCCAGGACCCCACAAATCCAGAGCAGCTGGAAAGGTTTGGAATGGGAAGATCCACATTTGAAAAGCAGAAATCCCTCCTGCCCCTGCCCTGGCAGCCGTGCGGCTCTGGGGGGGCTGTGCAGGAAGGAGGAGCGTGCCCCAGCTCTCAGAGCCGGCAGGAATCGCACCTCGTGCTCCTCCGTGGGTTTGGGCTGCTGCCTGTGCCAGAGGCCGATGGGATGGAGGAGATTTCCCATCCCTGCCAAGCCGGGATGCTGCAGTTGTCATGGCAACGTGGGATCCTGCGAGCTGGAGCCCGCAGCCCACCCCTTTGGGGGGCGTTCAGGCTGAGCCCTGGCATCTCCCTGCACCCCAAAACTGCCATCAACCCCCTCCTCCCAAAGCTGACACCCCCAGCCATCCTTCAGCCAAAAGGCCCTGCTGCAAACGCCGCCTGTTCCGTGGGGAAAACACCTTTGGGTGGCAAAACGCGCCCGGAGGCGCCGTGGGGAGCGCAGGGCCGGGCGGGAGATGCCAGCGGAGATTCCTGCGGTACTTTCCCATTTCCCTGTGCCCCAGGCCGGGATTCCCGGCGGGTTGGGGCTGCAGCAAGGGCAGCCAGCACCCGGCAGCAGCCAGCCATCCTGCGGGATGCTCCCAGAGCTCTCCCAGCGCTGGAGCCACCCTGGGATGGGGCTGGAGCTGCAGCCAGCTCCTCTCCCTCCTCCCAAAAGTGGCTGGGTTGTCACACAAGGTCACCTCTCCCTCCCAGCCCCGCCAGGCGGCACAGGCGGCGTTTCCCCACCTCGGGACAGGTTTTGCTGTGTGTCTCCAGCAGCTCATTCTCGCTGCCAGGCCTTGATTGACACCTGTCCATCATCCCCAGCAGCCAAAACCGCAGCCAGCAGCGGGTCCCCGCGGGAAGGACAGGCAGGAACGGGCCCGAGCTGAGTCCCTCTGTGGGCAGGCTGCTGCCAGAGCATCGGGATGCCCCGTGCCAGCCCCGTCCTGCCGCATTCCCCATCCCCGCCCGGTTCCGCCGGGGCACCGGGTGGCACATGAGTCACGCTTCCTCCCCACGCCCGTTCCAGCGCGGGGCCGCCGCTATTTTTGGAAGTTCTTGCAAGCGGATCAGCCCCGAGAAGCGCAGTTCGTGGCTGCTCCCCACGCCGGGCCGCATCCCCCGTGTCCCCGAGCCGGGCTGGGGATGCCCCACAGCGCGGACCCCACTCGGGGTGCGTGGGAACTCCCTCCTCATCCCACGGCCCCTCCTGAGTCAGCGCCGAGCTGCAGCACCATCCTAGCGGCAAAATATTACCTTTTAAAGGGTTTGTTTGCGATTGGGGTGGGACTTCGTGCAGTGCCAGCTTGGCGTTGATCCTTGTGCTCCCAACGAGCACATCCCCGGTTATTTTTACTCCCAACCCCCAATGTTTTAGCTGGGGCTGCAGTGCCTCACAAAGTGGCTGTGAGGGAAACCGGGCATTATCCGGCTCCGGAATCGAGGGGTGGATGAAATCCGAGGAGGGATCAGCAGCTGAGTGTCACAGCCGGGCCTTCCTGGCCTTCCCAGCTGGAAAGGATCTGCTTTTACAGAATGCTGCACCCACACCCACACCATTCCACACCTGCCACCCCATCCCCTTCCCTCCTCTGCTCCAGGACCTGCCCGAATCGAGGATTATTTTCCTTGCAGAGCAGCGATTGTGTTGCTCATCCTCGGTTCGGGCAGTGCCCAGGGTCAGCGGCCGTGCCCCCGGAATGTCCCGGGAATGTCCCGGGAATGTCCCGGGAATGTCCCCGGAATGTCCCCGGAATGTCCCGGGAATGTCCGGCCGCCTTCCCGGCCACACCGGGAGCAAACCCAGAGCGGGACCGGGGAGGTTGCGGCTCTGCCGGGCAGGTGACTGTGACACCTTTGCTGTGCTTGGCAAACTTCAGCTCTGCTTTTTTGTGGCTGAAGCTTTTGCCTGGAGACAAGCAGCACCCCGACCTTGCCGGGATAAAATTAGCCCGGTTCCACTTTGGATTAAAGGAGCTCCGCTGGAGCTCCGCTTCGGCTCGGGGACGTCAAATGGCAGCGAGCCCTTTTTGTCTGGGGAGGGGAGCGCCTGGTGACAATGACATTGATTTCCCAGACCTCTCGGCGTGGCCAAATCTGTATTTTTAGCCGGGGAAGAGAAAAATACGAATGACGTGTCCGAGCAAAACGCTTTCCGTGCCCTGGAGGGAGGGAAGGAGGGAGGGAAGGAGCCGGGAGCTGTGGCTGCTGGAGCGGGGCACGGGCAGGACTCGGTGCCCGGTGCCCGGAGCGGGGCTGGGGATGCACCGAGGGGCCGCTGCTGCTGTGCCCGGGCTCCGTCCCGCATTGCCCCGCACAGCTCCGGGCTCCTGCAGGATCCCAAAGCATCCCCCGCATCCCTCCCGCATCCCTCCGCATCCCCCGGGCCCTTCATCTTCCGGGGCAGCCGCTGCCTCCATCTCTGCTTCCCTGCACCGCCCCCTCCTCCGCGCTCTCCCCCACCCCGTTCTCATTTCCCCAAGAAGACTTTAATGAAATCTGCCCTTAATTAAATCCACATTCATTTGCATAATTACCAGGAAATTGAAATTAGCCTGCGGACGTGGTTGGAATATATTTGGCATCAGGCAGCCCTGGCTGTTTGGAGGGGGCTGCACCGAGCGCCGCTGGGAGCCCCCCACCCATAGGTGCCCCCCACCCATAGGTGCCCCCCACCCAAAGGTGCCCCACGGTGCTGCTCCCCACATCCCGGTGACAGGGTGACAGTGGAGGGACAGCCACTGCTGAGGCCACGGCAGGGCACAGGCCGTGCCCTCCACCCCTGCACAAGCAGCATCACGTTTCCTTTAGTTAATGAAAAAAAAAGTCTTCACCGCCATTGAGAAATTTTTTGTTGCTTTTATAACTATGTATTTTTGTCATTTTTTTATGGTTTCAGTTGTGTTTTTTTTAAATCCTTTTCAACAGTGACAAACTGAGGTAACGTCTGTGACACTACAGCCTCTCCTATGGGAAGAAGGTCTGAAACCCGACAGCTGAGGGAACTGGAAATAAAAACCTGACAACCTACGGACACAGCGACCTCGACGGGGACAGAAATCACACCGGGCACCCCCTGGGACACACCCGGGCGGTGCCACCGAGCCCTCCCGGGGTGGCCAGGATCCCTTATCTACATTATTGCACGAAAGATCGAGGACATCGAGGGACCTAAGGCAAAGAGGAGTAAAACCGGTGCCTAGCTCTCTACGTGGGGCAATGCTACGTCTAACGCCGGGCCCGGGGGTGCCAGGGATGGGGCACGGCGGGGGCGGGGGCGGCCCCTGCTCTGTAAACTGCTGCTGCTGCTGCTGGAAAGCGTTATAGCCCTTTGTGGGGAATTGGGGCGCCGGGGCTGCCCCACGGCACCCGCCCCATGGGAGGGAAGCCCGAACCACAGCAGGGTGCTGCTGCCTTGGGGTGCCCCCACAGCTTCCCCGCCACGGCGGTGGGGTGAGCTCCCTGCTCTGCTGGGTGCCCAAATCCAGGAGGGAAGGTGTGACCTCCACGCACACCCCGGGACTTTGTCACTAAGGGGCCACCAGTGGCTGCTGCCACCACGCCCCGCCTCGCCACAGCCAGCCCCGGCAGGGTCTGTCCCGCTGCCGCTTCCCCGCCAGCCCCAGGGGAGGGGGACAGGTTTGGGGAAGGGGTGACAGCAAGGAGAGGCGATGGGGACAGCACAGAGAAGCAGGCGGGCCCACGGAGGCCACTCGGAGCTCCCTCCGCTGCTCCCGGGCTGTGCAGGCCAGCCTGGGGTGCACCGCTGCCACCTCCCCCAGTCCCTGGGTACAAAGAGGGGACAGCAGAGCCGGCCCGGCCCGAGCATCCGACCCGCTGGACGGGCGGCACCGTGCCCGGAGCGGCTCCGGACAGAGGGGACTGTCCCTCCGGCAGGGCCTGAGCCCTGTGGGGCAGGGCAGGGGCACAGGGGCTGCCAGGGGCAGTGCTGGGACACACAATGACACACAGACAGGGACACTTGCTACATCAATGGCTGCCAGCACCTCCCACGGCAGGGAGGCAGCCGGGGCTGCCGGGGGTCCGGGGCTGCTGGCAACCCCCCGGCTCCCCGTCACCCACCTCCCCATCCCCTCCCAGAGCCCAGCAGTGCGGCAGGGACCAGTGGAAGAGGACAAATCATCACCCACCCAAACCCCCCCAAAGGCCTCCTCCACGGTGCAGGGTCATCGGCCTTCCCGTTCTCCGGACGGGGTCGAGCACGGGGTGGGGCAGAGCCGGTGGGCTGCCCGCTGCCCGCTGCCCGCTGCCCCCGACTCTTCCTCCCCGTGCCCCCCCGGGGAGCCTCGGAGGGGGCAGCACAGCCGTGGCAGGGCTGTGGGTGCCCCCGGCCTCCCCAGCAGTGAGCGGGGCGGGGGGATCGGCATCCTCGGCGCTACAGAGCGCAGCCAGTTCTGTCCTTTTCCTCTTCCATTGGGTTTCTTTTCCTTTTTTCCTTTTTTCCTTTGGGAAACCCAGAGCCCGGTCCCGGCTCGTGCCACCGCCACCACCATGCTGGACTGCCCCCATCCCTGTCCCCGGGGCGGGGGGACGGGGCGGTGGCGCACCCGCTGTCACACGCAGATCTCTATTGCTGTGGCCAGGACCATCTGCCCCTTGCCCTTGTCCTGCCGTCCGTCTGTCCTGCTCGCCGTGCCCGGGGCGGCCGCGCTGGGCTCGGGGCCGCGCGCTCCGCTCCCCTCCGTCAGGACGGTCCTCTTGAGCGGGGCGGGGGTGCAGGAGCCGGCGGCCTCGTGGCAGTGGGGCCCGGCCGGGAGCTTGTCCCTGGCGTGCTTGCGGGAGCGGTAGGAGGGCCGGCACCGCACCTCGGCCATGAGGTCGCACTTGATGAAGTAGAAAACCTCCTTGACGGGGCAGCGCTTCTCGGGGTCGAGGGCCAGCAGGCGCTGGAACATGCGCAGGGCGCTGTCCGTGAAACGCCGCCACTGCGAGGGCAGCCCCGCCAGCCGCCCCTTCTGCCACCGCACGAACTCCTCGAAGAAGGCGTCGGACGCCACCGCCGCCTCCCAGGGGAAGTTGCCGGTGAGCACGCAGAAGATGAGCACCCCGAAAGCCCAGACGTCGATGCTGGTGTCCACGGCGAAGCCCTCGGCCCGGCCGGCCTGGCACACCTCGGGCGCCGTGTAGGGGATGGTGCCGCTGATGCGCTTGACCCGGCAGCCCACCTTGCGGGTCATGCCAAAGTCGGCCAGTTTGACGCGGCGGCAGTCGCGGTCGAAGAGCAGCACGTTCTCGGGTTTGATGTCCCGGTGCACCAGGCTCTTGCTGTGCATGTAGTCGAGGGCCAGGCCCAGCTGCTGCACGCAGCGCTTCACCAGCTCCTCGGGGAGCCCCACCTGTGGGGGGACACGGCGTCAGCCACGCGCCACCCAGCCCTGGGGACCCACCCAGCCTGGGCAGCCGCATCTCCATGGCCTGGTGCTCGTGGGTGCTTTTGTCTGGGTGCTCTGAGGCACTGGGCCACTCAGGAGATGGGTGGTGGGTATCAGGCCCCCCTTAGGACGGTTTGGGTTGGAAGGGACCTTAAGGATCGTCCAGTTCCAACCCCTGCCCTTGGCAGCGACACCTTCTGCTAGCTCAGGTTGCTCCAAGCCCTGTCCAACCCAGCCCCGGACACTTCCAGGGATGGGGCAGCCACAAGTTCCCCAGGAGAAGGGTGACGGGTCTCAGACCATCCTAGGGACAGGTGATGGATCTTAGGCCACCCAGAGGATGGGTGATGGGTCCCACACTTGTTTGTGGGTGCTTGAGGTCAAGCCCAGCCCAGATGGGGGTGCCCAGTCCCTGCACCTGCAGCCCCTCCCCCGTGGGCACACAGCACAGGGGCAGCTTTGCTCAGCACCCCCTGAGCCCCCACGTCCCACGGGAGGTGCCGGGGGTCCCACCTGAGGCGGGATGATGTCGAAGAGGTCCCCACCGGGGGCGTACTCCTGAGCGAAGACGTAGCAGTCCTCGGTCTCGAAGACCACGTCGAAGACCTTGATGATGAAGGGGCTGGAGGAGAGCGTGTTGGTGATGCTGAATTCCCTCAGGAAGTTCTTCAGCTTCGTCTTGCTCTTGTTGACAAACTTCAGGGCCATCTTGGTGCCTGTGGAGGGCAGGGGACAGGAGTGAGCCCTCGGCCGGGACAGACCCGCTGGACGCTCCCAGCACGTCCCCGCTGCCCTCACCTGTGCTTTTGTGGGACACCAGGTCCACCTTGCCGTAGGTGCCCTTGCCGAGCTCACGGATGAGGTCATAGTGCTTGGTGATGTCGGTGCCCGAGAGGGTGCGGATGGCCAGGGACTGCATGTCCTCGGTGATCAGGGGCACCCCGCAGCAGCCCAGCTTGCGCGACGGCTCCTGCTCAATCGAGCCCGCGCTCATGGTTGCGCTGCAAGGGAGAGGTGGCACTGCTTCCGTGGGGGCTGCAGGGCCATTGTACCCCATCCCACCCCATCCCATGCCATCCCATCCCATGCCATCCCATCACATCCCACCCCATCCCATCCCATCCCATCCCATCCCATCCCATCCCATCCCATCCCATCCCATCCCATCCCATCCCATCCCATCCCATCCCATCCCATCCCATCCCATCCCGCCCTGTCCTGCCAGGGTGGTGCTGAGCACCCCCGCTGAGTGCCACCCCCTGTCCCCAGGGGCCACCAAGCCAGTGGCTCTGGAGGGATGCTCCAGCCTCCACAGGGGCTGCGGCCGGGGGGATGTTTGGGGGCAAAGGGAGGGGTCCAGACATGGCAGAGACAGGGACAAGGACACACATGGATACAAACAGGGACACACATGAATGCATTTTCTCAGGCCTGGTGTGCTCCCAGCCACTCTGCAGGAGAGCAGCTAAGGCCCTTTGGGGTCCCCTCTGCTGCTGTGTCCCCAGTGGGGACCCCAAGAGCCACTCCAGTACTGAGCCCCCTCCACAGCTGAGTCTCAGCCTGGGCAGGAAGCTCCAGAGCAGAGCCAGGGCCATGCCTTGGCACCAAGGGGGACACAATGGCTCTGCAGCACATCCCTCCCTCACATCTGTGACCATTCTCCAAGTCCCATCCAGCCTGGCCTTGGGCACTGCCAGGGATCCAGGGGCAGCCACAGCTGCTCTGGGCACCCTGTGCCAGGGCCTGCCCACCCTCCCAGGGAACAATTCCTGCCCAATATCCCATCCATCCCTGCCCTCTGCCAGTGGGAACCATTCCCCTTGTACTCTCATTCCAGGCCCTTGTCCCAAATCCCTCTGCAGCTCTTCTGAAGCCCCTTGAGGCACTGAAATGTGCTTTAAGATCTCCCCAGAGTCCTCTTCTCCAGGCTGAAAAATCCAAATTCTCTCAGCTTTTCCTCATAGCGGAGGTGTTCCATCGCAGTAATCATCATTGTGGCCTCCTCTGGACTTGCTCCAACATATCCATGTCGTTCCTGTGCTGGGGACCAACAGCTGGATGCAGCATTCCTGGTGGGATCTCACCAAAGCAGAGCAGAGGCCGGCCCAGCCAGCAGCACATGGACAACAGCACCAACATTCCTCACTTCCAACAAACCAGTAATGGTTTTCTCCTCAGTCTCACCATTCCCACAAGAAGATCCAAGCTCAGAGTCACCCACCACAGCAGTGAAACCACTCCAGCATCTCCTCTGATGTCTTCAGGGCACTGCCTTCCACTCCATCACCACAGAAAGCCAAACCCCAGGCAGCCAGGGATGAGGGGAGGGCACTCGGGTGAGGATGGGCAGAGAGAGCCCAGGGGGTGCCCCCAAGCTGAGCCCCACACAAGGGGCTGTGACAGCCATCCCAAATTGTGCCAAACACCCCACAAAGCACCTGCAGCACCCCACAGTCAGGTCCACACACAAGGCTGAGTCAGATCCTTCCTTCCTTCCTTCCTTCCTTCCTTCCTTCCTTCCTTCCTTCCTTCCTTCCTTCCTTCCTTCCTTCCTTCCTTCCTTCCTTCCTTCCTTCCTTCCTTCCTTCCTTCCTTCCTTCCTTCCTTCCTTCCTTCCTTCCTTCCTTCCTTCCTTCCTTCCTTCCTTCCTTCCTTCCTTCCTTCCTTCCTTCCTTCCTTCCTTCCTTCCTTCCTTCCTTCCTTCCTTCCTTCCTTCCTTCCTTCCTTCCTTCCTTCCTTCCTTCCTTCCTTCCTTCCTTCCTTCCTTCCTTCCTTCCTTCCTTCCTTCCTTCCTTCCTTCCTTCCTTCCTTTCCTTCCTTCTTTCCCCCTGTCATCCCAAACCAAAGCTCAGCTTCTTCACTTATTATAGTTATATTTTTTTTCCCTGGGAAGTTGGGGAAAAAATAGAAAAGGAACTTCAACATCATGATGTTCCAAAAATGTAACAGTTTGACTCATAAGATCTCCGAAGCAGCTCATCTCCAGAGTGTTTCATTGGCCCCCTGGCAGAGGAGCACCATCTCAGCGTCTGGGTGCTGGAGGTGGAGGTGGATCAGCAGCAGCAGCTCGCTGGAGGCAGGACTGAGAACAGCCCCCAGCATCCTGCACGGAGAATTCCAGCTACACTTGGATTTACGGTGGCGCTCATCAATGTCCCTTAATTAACCGGCGTTGAAATGCAATTATTCAAGTGGGGAAGGTTGGGTTTGAGGAAAAACCCTGCTGGTTGGATGGGAGAGAGGAGAGGGAGGACTGGCAGCTTGTGGAAGTGCTCTCCAATTCAAGGGCTGTTTGCTTTTCTCCTTGGCTCAGCCTGTTGGGGTTTCCAGGTGTCTCCTTCCCACCAGACACCGAGGGAGGTCCATGGGAAGCAGGGATCCTGTGCTGTGGCGTGGCTGGCACAGCTGGCACCGGGATGAGCTGCCAGGGACGGGATGTGCCGGGATCCTGCCGCAGTGGCACGGCCAGCTCCGAACAACAGCCCCGGGAGGAGCCCGACAGCCGCGGTGACCAAAATACCGACGCGCCGAGGCCACGGAAAGCGTCAAGGCAGAAGTTTTCACTAAAAATGGAAAGGCTTTTGAAAACACGTTGGGTTTGATGTGAGCAGCGAAGCGGGGCAGCAGCAGGAGGCAGCGGGAGCTCGGTTCCAGCTCTGTGCACTCCCAAGGACAGCAGGAACAGCGGGACACGGAGGGATGGCAGAGCCACCCACAAGGTGCCACCAGCTTGGCCTGGCTGCGATTGAGGTGTCACATCCCTCTGCAGCCAGGCCAGGCACACCAAAGCGCCTGTGTGCCACAGGTCGGGTCACAAGCCACAACGGGGCCTTTCCCGGCACCCCAGCTCCTCTCCCACCCCAAAAGCCCGCCAGAGGAGTCAGCACCACGCCTGAAGGAGGACAAACGCACCTCTCCGGCTCCAGGCGCTCCTGGAGGAGCTTTCCCGAGCACGGAGGAAGGATTTACATCCCGGCCCGAGGTCCCAGAGTGACAGAGTGGCAGCCAAGCTGCTGCCATGTGGCCCCGGGACCTGCCGCTCACCACAGGCGGTTCCTGCCGTCATCTCCGCATCCTGAGCCATTTCTCCTACTATTCAGACTAAAATTGCTCTGTGTTTAAGCTTCAGAACCGTTTATCTCATTGAGTGAGGAGGATAATCCACCCACCTCTTCCTTGCTCCCTGGCAGGTATTTATAGGCAGCCACTCGTCTCCCGTCGGCAGCTGCCGCTCCTCTTCCCAAACCTCCCGGCTCCAGCCCCAGCAGCGTGGAGCAGGTCCCGAAGGATATTATCCCATAGCCCCAGCCCAGCATCCTGCCAGCACCGACACTCCTGCCCCAGCGCTGTTCCTGCCGGGGGATGCTCTGCCCTGCTCCGGATCCCGCCCTGGGCACATCGCTCTGCCGATAACTAATTGCAAACTCATTAGGAGCTCATTGAGAGGAGCAGAGGCCGCCCGGGAGAGTTGCCCCAGGCTCCCGCAGAGAAAGCTGCTGGAGCAGCGGCTGCTTGGAAATTAAGAGGGAAAAAGGGAAAAAAAATCCCTCTGGCCGCATCAGAGACTGGCAGAAAAACAACTCAGTTATTGAGGGAGGTTACAGGAAAAGGGTTTGGGCTGAGCACGGTTGAGCACTGAGGGCTGGGATTGTCACCGTGGGCTGCTCTGGGGCATTGGAAAATAAAGGGAAAATCTGTGCAGGGCAGGGGCTCTGCAAAACCCGCGTTCCTCTTTAAAAAGGGGAGAAATGTGAACTGCAGCAGTGGGATGGGCACAGGCCCACACTGCTCTGTCCCTGCACTTGGCAGAGATTTGATTTCACCATATTGCATCCCCAAAGCCTCACTTATGAGCAGGTAACACCAACTCCCATCCACGGCCAACAGGCTGGAGGCCAGGGCATCCCTCCGGAGGGACCTGCCTCCTTCTGCACCCCAACCAGCTTCCAAACCTCTGTTTCCCCTAAACAATGCACTGAGCCAACAAAGCCACCCCCTGTCCCAGCTCTGCACATGCCAGCACCACCCTGATGTCGGTTCCAGCGGGGCTTTGGCCGTGCCCCACGCTGAGCCGCTGCCTCCCAGCACCCCACTCCATTTCCTGCCACCTCCATTCCTGTCTGACCCCGTTCCAGGGACATCCTCTCCTCTCCTCCGCGCCGCTGGGACCCGCACTCCAGATTTGAGCTGTGCTCCTGGGGGCTGTGGCACGCTGGAGCCCGGGGAGGGCTCTCAAAGGCACCTTGGCCTAACGAGGACAACGTGGCAGTGCGGGCAGGACATGGATCTCACCGGGGCTCAGAGCCACCGGGACCCACCTTGGCCAGGCAGCCTCCAGCCAGGCCAGGCACCACCTCCCACCTCACCCAAAGCAGCAAAACCGGCACAGGGAAAGGGTTCCTGCACCCATGTGCCACCCCAGGGCCATCCAAAACCTCTCAGGACGAGCCGAGTGAGTCTGGGAGGCGGCTGGTCCCCGCAGCACGGGGACATTGGCTGCTGGCAGTGGTTTGGGGACAGTCCCTCTGCCAGCGTCCATGGGTGGGGCAGGTCTCCATGTGCAGCTGGCTCCAGAGCAGCGGGACAGCGCCGGGCAAGGCTGGAGCACCACGGACACCTCCAGAACCAGCACCAAACCTCCACCGAAGCACCCGCAGCAACTGGGGCTCCCCAGTGCCCCCAGTGCAGGGCTGAACTGGCACAGAACTCCAGGTTATCCAGCAATTCTCATACCAGCTGCTTGCCCGGACCAGAGCAGCCTGCCTGGCAGCAGGATCCTCCTCGGCAAAGCCAACGAATGCCCAGCTCCCAGTGGCAGGAGCTGCTCTCCCAGTGCAGATGTTCCAGATGCAGGGCAGGGTCAGGCCCTGTCACACCCATCCATGGCTGCAGGAACCATCTCCCGTCCTGGCCTTCGGTCCCGGCATTCAGGTTTCACAGAGCGATTTGGGAAGAGCAAACAAAGCAGTGCCAGGACTCTCTCCTCCACCGCCGCTCCTCCTTCCTGCCACCGTCCCCTGTGCCCTCCGCGCTGCTCTCCCGGAGCTGCCAGCAGGATTTTCCCTGCCCTCCTCTGTCCATCGGCCCCGATGACAGGACCTTGGCTGTCTTTCAGAGCTTCTGGCCTCTCGGGGTTTTTGCTGCCGAGCAGGATGGCTTCCTTAGGACCTCAGCTCCTCCAGCCTGCAGCTCCTCCCGCCTTTGCCGCCAGCACCGCGGATTTAAGATTACTTCATTGTTTGATTGGTTTCATCAGCCTGTCATCATCTCCCTCCCAAAACTCTTCCGCCAGCGCCGACAGCACCGCACGGTTGGGATCTGCAAAGACAAACGCCCCGAGCGGCACCTGCCCGAGCCACGGCAGGGCCAGCCTGGCGACAGCAGGGACACACACGGCCTCTGCCACACAACCCAGCCCCGGTTGTGTGCCCCGTGCGGGCCGGGCATCGCCCCAGCCCTGCCTGCCGCCGCCGGGGCCGCTCCGGTGGAGGAGGATGCTCCCAGCCCTGCCGGGGTCCCCTCCCGCAGCCCCGCGGGCAGGGCGCGGTGACACGGTGACACCGGGGGGGTTGGCACACGGACAGGCAGCTCTGCCCTCTCCCCGAGCCGGGCTGGGGCTCCCCGGGCTGTGCCGGGGCTCCCGGCTGGTGTCGCCCGCCCGCGGGCACGGCGGCAGCGAGGCCGGAGCCGGAGGAAAGTGGGTCACGCTCCCCTTCCCCGCTGCGGCCGGGGACACGCCGGGATGGATGGAGGCCGGCCCGGGCCAGGGGACAGCAGGGGACAGCAGGGGACAGCCAGCAGCGGAGGTGAAAGGGGAGATAGGCGAGGTGATGAGGGGACACAAGGAGACAGGAGGGGACGTGGTGAAGCGACGCGAGGGGAGACAAGGAGAGATGACGAGAGGAGATGACACCGGGAGATGATGAGGGGACAAGGGAGGACACAATGAGGAGAGACAATGAGGGGAAGATGATGGACGGGGCATGAGGGGAGATGACAAGAGGACATGAGGGGACATGAGGGGACGTAATAGGGAACACGGGAAGCTGGTAAGGGAAGACAAGGGGAGGTGAGGGAACATGAGGGGAAACAAGAGGAGATGAGGGGAGGTGATGAGGAGACACAAGGGGACACAATGAGGGGACACGAGGGGACACGGCCTGAGCTGCCCCCGAGGCCGCCTCTCCCTGCTCTCCCCTTCCCCTGTTCCCAGCTGCCTTCCTTCCAGCTCAGTTCACCCTTCCAGACACCCCCAAACCCGCCGGGAGCCCCCGGGGACCAGCCCCGCGGCCCCAGCCCCGCTCGGTGTCACTCACGCCCCTCCGTCCCCGTCCTTCCCCCTCGCCCCCCCGCCGTACCGGGGCCGCCCGGGGCGCAGGTGCCACCGGCCGCAGGAGGGACCCGCGGCGGGGGGAAAGGACCGATCCCGGGGGCAGCGCCCGCACGGCGCGGTGCCCACCCCGCTCCATTCATCCCGGAGCGCCGCTTGTACCGGGATGGGGGTTTTGTCCCCTCCCCGCGCCGTGCGGGCAAACAAAGGGCGGCTTCGGTACCCGGCGGGCAGCGCCCCCCGCACCCCCATCCCCGTATCCTCATCCCCGCACCCCCATCCCCGCACCGCCGCCTTACCGGAGGGGCGAGCCGCCGCCGCGCCCCGTCCCCGGCGGGAGAGGAGCCGCCGCCGCCGCCGCCGCCGCCGCCGCCGCGCTCCGCCCGCCCCGCCGGGCTCCTCATGCCGCGGCCCCGCCGCCGCCGGAGGAGCGGAGCGGAGGGAGCGGAGGGAGCGGAGGGAGCGGAGGGAGCGGAGGGAGCGGAGCGCGGCGCCCCCCGCAACCCCCGGCAGCGCCCGCCCCGCGCCGCGCTCCGCCCGCACCGGCACCGGCGCCGCCCCGGGGAGGGAGCGCGGAGCGGGAGGAGCGGGAGGAGCGGGAGGAGCGGGAGGAGCGGGAGGAGCGGGAGGAGCGGGGGGGCTCCGCCGCCGGCCCCGCGGGGATGGGGGGATGCGGAATGAGCGATGCGCGATGCGGGGCGCTGCTGTCCCCGCCCCCGCGATGGAGCCGGGGGGAGTCGGTGCGGGAGCAGCCCAGGAAAGGGGGGTCGGGGCTGAGCCGCCCCCTCCCCGCCGGCGGCGGAGCTCCGGTACCGCGGGCTCGGCCGCGCTGGGGACAATGGGGATGGGAGCGGCGCTCCGCAGGGAGCGGCTTCAGGCCCTGCCCCAGCCCAGGCCCATCGGGGGTCAGCAGCGCTGTGCAGCGGTGTGCCCAAGCACAGGACCGTGTCCTGCTGCCCGCTGCTTCCCTGGGCCCTGCTGCCCTTCAGCCCTCCGAGACGCTGTCCCCTCTCCTTTGGCACCCCCGTGGTGTGGGTGATGCCCACCCTGCGTCAGGGAATGATTTGGGTTAGAAGGACATTCAGGATCATCTCATCCCAACCCCTGCCATGGGACACCTTCCAGGCTGCTCCAAGCCCCATCCAACACGGCCTTGGGTAGTTCCAGGGATGGGGTGGCCACAGCTTCTCTGGGCAGCCTGAGGCGCCGTGGCACAGGTGATGCCCACCATGGCACAGACAGCCCCCAGAGTGCTGCTCCTCAGTGTGTGCAGGACATGTGGCTTTCCCTGTGGCTCATGAATGGTGGGAACGTTCATGCCAAGCCAGGGTGAGGAAAAGACATCATGGGGGTTTCCCTTCAGGTGCCTGAAATTTGGCAGCTCTTTCAGCGATGCCAGAGCTGGGCACCAGGAGCTCCCAGGCACCTCCAGCCTGGGGGACAGTGACAGCTCTGCCAGAGGAAGGCGAGGGGCTGTCACTCGGCCCCCTCTTGGAGCATCCCTGCACACACCACGATTTGCTTTGGGACTTCCTTATCTCTCTCTCAGCTGGGTGCCAGGTCCCTTCGCTCCCGTGATGTCACTTTAAAGGGACCCACAGTGGTGAGGCCGCCCCAGCCTCCCAGGGGGACAACGGACTGTCCCCACCCATCCGCTGGGAGCGGGGCCGTGCCACTGCCCCCTGAGCCCCCACAAAGCGGGGAGGGCCGGGGAGCATCGGCACTGACTCACTGATGGCTCCGCTCCGCTCCAGCTGAGGATGCAGAGCAATTAAAGCTTTTCATGAATGACTTTAAGGCAAGAGGCTGAATCACACTCCGACACTCCGCTTTAATTTGTGGCAGCATCGGCTGTGCCACTGTCACCCTCTTCCCTCCCGGTAGGGCCGCGGGGGCAGCGGCTGCGGCTCCCGGGGCCGGTCCCCGCCGTCCCCCTCCGCTCGGGTCCCGCCACACTCGCGGCTCCTGCGGCTGGGACGCTCCAAGGGTGGGTGATTCCCGGCGGGGTGGAGGCATTGGAATGGCGCTGGGAGGAGAAATGCTGGAGGCACTGCCCCGGCCAGCCGGGCTGGGCTGGGTAGGGGCTGGCACGGGGCTGGCACGGAGCTGGCACGGTGCTGGCATGGGGCAGGTGAGCCTCTGAGCAGTGGAGGTGCGCGAAAAAGGAAAACTGGGCAGAGCTGGGCTGTGCTCGGTGTCCCCGCAGCCGCCCGCCCCGCTCCGTGGGCCGCCAGGGATGGGGTGGCTCCAGTTTCGCCCCTTCCCCAGGCCACTGTCCTCCGTGTCCCCTGCCTGTCCTTGCGGTGCCGTCCTGGCTCCCGCAGCCTCCCGCCCGCGGCTCCTCCGAGCTCTCTGGCAGCTCTCTCCCTATTTATAGCTCCGGGCTCTTTCTAGGTCAGGCGGGAGGTGCCGGTGCCCGGGGAGCCAGCCCGGGGACCATGGGGGGGCTGCAGGGACAGTGCCACACGCCCCACACGTGGGTCAGCTCCCAGTGCCACCATCCCGGTGCTGTGCCCTGGGTACACAGGGGCTGAGCTGCCACTGGGACCAGCTGGGCCTGGCAGGGCTTCGTGGCATTCCGTGGGGCTACGTGGGGCTTGGCAGTGCTTTGTGGGGCTCTGTGGGACCCCGTGGGGCTCTGTGGGACCCCGTGGGGCTCCATGGGACTCATCGGGGCTCCATGGGGTTTAGTACGTCTTCATGGGACTTTGTAGGGCTCAGCAAGGCTCTTTGGGACTCCATGTGGCTCTTTGGGACTCCACGGGGCTCTGTGAAGCTCTGTGGGCTCCACGGGGCTCTGTGAAGCTCTGTGGGCTCCATGGGGCTCCGGGGGTTCCACGGGGCTCCGTGGGGTCCCACAGGTCCCTCTGGGGTGTCCCTGCCCCTCGGTGGCACGCGGGTGGCACACACACTGAGCCATAGTAACACCAGTTGTACCAGGGAGCGCCCGCACGGAGCTCGTGGTCTTCAAAGCACTCCCGGAATATTAATAACTAATTAAGATTAACGAGATGAAAGGAGCCAGATCAAACATGCTTATCACCTCGTGCAATCCCAAACCGTGCAAAGAGCCCCCGCCTCCCCGCGGAACCACGAGTGGCCCTGGGATTTGTGCTCGGAAAGGGAATATCCGCCTCGTGCCGTGGGATGTGCTTCAGGGTGGGCAGCGGGAAATGACCTGGAAAGCCCAAAATATTCCCAGCGTGCCAAATCCCCTCGGAATTCAGTGAGAAGATCACTTGTCCCTTCGCAATGGCTTGGCCAGAGCGGGAGCCAAGGGGCTCTGCCCCCCCACGGCCGCGGGCCGGGGTCCCACGGCCACCCGCGCCCGTGGCGCTCCGTGACAGGAGCCAAACCTGCCCGGGATGCTGCGGGGATGCCGGGAAGGAGCAGAGGGAAGGAGGGAGGGAAGGAGGGAGGGAAGGAGGGAGGGAGGGAGGGAAGGAGGGAGGGAGGGAGGGAAGGAGGGAGGGAAGGAGGGAGTGGAGCACGCCGGGAGCCGCAGCCCGGCCGGAGGGGACCCGCTCACCCCGCGGGACCAGCACCCCCGACCCAGCCCGGGGGCATCACCCGTGTCGGGCCGCCGGGTGTCCCCTGGGTCCCTGGGGACAGAGCCCACCCACGGAAATCCCGGGGAAAAGGGGCGGTGGAGCCGCTTCCCGCAGCGCCCAGGGGATTCCCGGGGGCTGCTCTCAAGGTCAGGGAGGAGCCGTGGGACAGCCCCGCCGGTGATGGGCACACGCCGAGCCCGTGCCGGGGGATCCATCCCCCGGGGTGCTGCCCCGGCCCGCAGCCTGTGCTGCGAGGGACCGGGCGGGGCGGGCCGGAGCCCCCGGGCCGGGCCGGGCCGGCACCGGCCGCACCGGGACGTGGGAATGGTGCTGACCCTGGAGCAGCACAGTGACGGCTGGGACGGAACGGGACCGGAGGGGCTCTTTGGGACGGGCTCCTTGGGAAAAGAAGCACAACGCGTTTCTTGGAGGGGAAGGAGGGGCTGAATTTGGGACACGGGGAGAGCCACGGGGCCCGCCCTGGCACCCCGGGGGTACCCCGGTACCCCAACAGCACCCGGCAAGGGTGCCCGCCCGCCGCCTCCGCTCGCTGCCCGTTCTCCTGGCACCATCTAGAGGCTGCGGGAACGGGCACGGGGGGACGGACACACCGGGGGACGGGGACAGGGAACAGACACGGGCGGACTGGCGTAGGGGAAAAGACAGAAGGACAGACACGAGGGGACAGACAGAGCAGACAGACACATGACGTGGCAAACACGTGGGGACAGACACGCTGCCACAGCACCCACGCCTGAGACCCACGCACCGCTCCTGGCACACGGAGCAGGACCAGGGTCGGGGCGGTGACAGGGCAGGCAGCACCTCCTGTCACCCCGGGGAGCCTCCTCCGGTGGGACTGTGCTGGAGGTGACCGGCGATGGCAGCTGTGTCCCCATGGGATGGAGACAGACTCAGGGACAAGCTGGTGACAACCAGCGGGGTGTTCAGGGACTGGACACACACACCCCCACACCCCGGTGCAGCCCACCAGGGAGAAGCCTTTGGGCACAAGCCGTGGGTGTCCGTCCCTTGCCGTGTCCCGTGTCCCGAGCAGGGAGGGGTGGTCCCTGCAGCCACCATGCGGGACCCTGGGCCACCACAGTGCCACGCTGGGTGCTCCATCCCTGGCTGAGGATGCCAGGCTCATGCCACCTGCGGCCTGACACAGGCTGGGTGCCACTGGGCAGCTCCGAGCCCGGTTGAGCTGTGGGACAGGAGCTCTGGGAATTCTGTGCCCACCCCCGGCCAGCAGCACCCACACTCAGGCCCTCCCGATCCCTGGCACCCCTGTTTCCCCACCTGGTCACTGACGATCCAAAAATTCATTATCTACACCAAAACAAACCCTACAGCTTCCTGCAACCCGTGAGGAAGCCAGACCGCCTGGATTGAGATCCAGTGATGGCCCTGAGGCCCCCCAGACCTCGCTGGGGACACTGAGTGCCTGGAGGCTCCTGGCTGGAGCAGCCGGGGCTCTGCTCGGGGCTGGCAGCGTGGCACAGGAGGCGGCAGTGGCTCCGTGCCACGGAGGAGCAGTTGGGCACAACATGTGCCAGCGCTCTCACCTCGCATCCTGCTGCCCGCCCCGCTCCGGCACCGCACATTCTCCTTGGCCGCGGCTCAGCACGCCCATGCCAGAGGAGATTTCGGGAATGGGGGAGGCGAGAACCGAGGCTGCTGCCCAGAGGGACGCGCCCCGGGGAGCTGCGGCTCTCCCGGTGGGACCCCCGAGCGCCGCCCGCAGCCGGGCAGGAGGAGCGGGGACTGCCCGGAGATGGGTGGGACGGCTCCAGGATGGATCGGGGGCGGTGCTGAGACGGCTCCGGGAGGTTCTGGGTGCCCACGCTGCTGCCCACAGCCCCACTGCTCCCATGGGCACTGCAGCACCGCTGAGCTGGCATGGCATGGCATGGCATGGCACGGGATGCCCACCGGGTCCCTGCTGCCAGGGAAGCGCATCCCGGGAGGACACACGTGCACACAGCACCGGTCCCGGCTCCTCTTTCGGGAGAGGATGCTCCTGCTCCCGAGGAAACTTTGGCACGGCCCGGGCCGGGCACTGCCCCCCAGCGCGGCTCGGTGCCCGCTCCGTGCCCCCGGCGGGGCTGTCCCGGGCTGGCAGCACTCACCCGTGCAGGTGCAGGGGCTGCAGCTCCTCTTTCTGGAAGCAGACGAAGCAGAAGGAATCCATGGCTCAGGTCCGGTGGCCACCGCGCCCGGGCGAGGGCGACCGCAGGGCAGTACCGGAGGGGTGTTGGCATCTTCCTCGCCGGTGCGGGCGGTGGCCGGAGGCTCACGCTGACCCTCCCGGGGCCACGGTGTCACACGGCCAGGCTGAGCGCCGGCACCGGCCGCTCCCCGGGCACCGGGGCGGCTCCGGGATGTGCCACGTCCCGCATCGCCCTCACACCGGGGCCGGCGATGCCCGGTGCCACCTTGGCACCCATGGCACTGCCCGGCCGGCGGCACCGCCAGCCCTCAGGGGGTGCCAGCAGGGACCCGGGGTGGCATCACCGGTACCAGGGGTCCGGCAGGGGCTCAGAGGCCGCGGGATGCGGATGCCCCGTGGCACCGGATGGTGCCCGTGCCGCGGGCAGGGGAAGCGTGCCGGGCAGCAGGTGGGTCCGGCGGGGTCCGGCAGGATCCAGCGCGGTCTGGAAGGGTCTGGAAGGGTCTGGAAGGGTCCGGCAGGGCCCGGCGGCCGAGCACACCGACGGAGGGGGAAAGTTGTGCCGTCGTGGAGCGGCGGCTCCGCGGGCCCGTCTCAGCGGCAGAGCAGCCGCTCGCTCTGACAGCTAAAGCAGCGTGCGGGTATTAATAGCTCCCGACTCCCGCGGCGAGGCTGCGAATTAACTCCTCCAGTGCCGCCTGCCCGGCCTCCAGCCGCCCCCTCCCGGTGCCCGCCGCTGCCTCCGGGCCCGCGGAGACCGGGCAAGCCCTGCCCGCCCGCCCGGGGCACCGCCAGCCACCGAGGGCCCGTGCTGTGTCCCCGGGGCTCTGCCCGGCAGCCCCCGGCTCGGGCCGGCCTTGGCACAGGGGACGTGGCACAATCAGGGGGAAATCTCCTGGCCCGGGTGCTCGTGGGTGGCACAGGTGCCGTGGGAGCCACCCCTGGATGTGCCCCCTGCACGGGCATGGTGGGACAGGGCACAGCACGGGAGCCCCAGGGTGCCTGCTGAGGGGTGTCCCTGCCCACAGCAGAGTCCCTTGTCCCTTGATGTGTGTCCCTGTGCCACAGCAGTGTCCCTGTGCCCCTTGATTAGTGTTCCTGTGCCCCTTGATTAGTGTCCCTGTGCCCCTTGATGTGTGTCCCTGCCCCACAGCAGTGTCCCTGTGCCCCTTAATGAGTGTCCCTGTGCCACAGCAGTGTCCCTGTGCCCCTTGATGAGTGTCCCTGTGCCCCTTGATGTGTGTCCATGCCCCACAGCAGAGTCCCTGTGCCCCTTAATGAGTGTCCCTGTGCCCCTTGATCAGTGTCCCTGCCCACAGCAGTGTCCCTGTGCCCCTTGATGAGTGTCCCTGTGCCCCTTAATGAGTGTCTCTATGTCCCTTGATGTGTGTCCCTGTGCCACAGCAGTGTCCCTGTGCCCCTTGATGTGTGTCCATGCCCCACAGCAGTGTCCCTGTGCCCCTAATGAGTGTCTCTGTGCCCCTTGATCAGTGTCCCTGTGCCCCTTGATGTGTGTCCCTGCCCCACAGCAGTGTCCCTGTGCCCCTTGATGAGTGTCCCTGTGCCCCTTGATGAGTGTCCCTGTGCCCCTTGATGAGTGTCCCTGTGCCCCTTGATCAGTGTCCCTGTGTCCCTAGATGAGCGTCCATGCCCCAAAATGGACCCTTGCTGCAGGCAGTGTCCAGCTGCTCCACTGGGATATGCCAGGCCACGCTGGGTCAGGAGCCCCCAGAGTCACAGAGCCCTGAAATGTCACTGTTCCCCATCCTTTGGGACTGCCTCAGGACCAACACACGTCCCCCAGGTCCTTGGGACTGAATTCTGGTCCCTGGCCCCAGGGTCCTGTGCCACGTCCTTGGGCAGGTGAGCAGAACAAGGAGAGGCTTCCCCAGCCTGGCCTTGGGCTTCGTCATCTCTGGCCTGAATTATTCAGTGAGTGGCTCTGCCTGTGGCGTCTGCTCCTGCCACACCCCCGCTAATGGCAGAAATCGATGGCTTTTTCATTCCTGTGGCCAGAAAGCTCCTGGCTGTGCTGCTCTGGGGACCTGTCCCCCCAGGAGACTCTGATGATCCCAATTTTGTCTCACAGAATCTTGCAATCCCAGAATGGTTTGGGTTAGAAAAAACCTTAAAGCTCATCCCACTGCACCCCCTGACATTTCCAGGGACACCTCCCAGTGTCCCAGGCTGCTCCAAGCTCCATCCAGCCTGGCCTTGGGCACTGCCAGGGATCCAGGGGCAGCCACAGCTGCTCTGGGCACCCTGTGACAGGGAACAATTCCTCACCAATATCCCATCCATCCCTGCCCTCTGGCAGTGGGAGCCATTCCCTGTGTCCTGTCCCTCCATGCCTTGTCCCCAGTCCCTCTCCAGCTCTCCTGGAGCCCCTTTAGGCCCTGGAAGGGGCTCTGAGCTCTCCCTGGAGCTTCTCCTCTCCAGGGGAGCACCCCCAGCTCTCCCAGCCTGGCTGCACTGGGCTGTGCAGGGTGTTTGCAATGATCCTCTCTCCATGCTGGTCCTTGGGAGCTGGGAGAAGCAGCACCAGCATCCCCCAGGATTGCACTGGGGGAGTCCATGGGATCAGGTCCCCCGGGCCCCTCGGTCCCTGGTGCCAGGGCCTGGCATCCACTCAGGCACCCACTCACTCGGAAAAGGCTGCAAGAGCAACAAAAATGTTAAAATTTAATGCCTTGACTAATGGGCTGAGCAGAGTGAAGCAGAAACCTGGAGGAAAAGGGAAGAGGATGAGAGTGCCCAGGGCCTGGGGAGCCTCTCATGGCTTCCTCATGCACCCTCTGCTTCCTGGAAAAGGAGCAGCTTGCGTGGCTCACGAGACCCTCCTGCCTCACTAGATAAAATCCCATCACAATGCTGGACCAAGGGGCCAGTCACAAATCCATGGTGGAGCCCAGAGGAGCTCCTGGTGAGGGACAGACCCCTCAGGATGAGACCTTGCCCATGGGAACCCAGGTTCCATCATCCCCCTCCACCACCTCCTGCACTCTGCTGGTGTGTCCTGAGTTGGAAGATGTGGTTTGGGGGTGTTCATTCTATTTCCCACCTGTCAGAGCTGGGGCAGTTCTCTTCTGTTCATTGGGCAGTTTTTCTTTATCTCTTCCACAACCCATCCTCCCTGCAGGAGATCTCTTCTGTCCATGGCCAGTGAGTGTCCCTGCATGGCTGAGAAAATTCCATCATCCATGGGGAGAGGCTCTGCCCAGAGGGAGGAGCCAAGAATTCCTACCTGGATCCAATCTGAGCTTTTGGGACACCACAGCAGCCTTTTCCCACTGCATTCCCAGAGGAGCAGCTTTCTCCCCACTGCATTCCCAGAGGAGCCCAGGCCCATCTCCCCCAGCCCTGGAGCTCCAGAGGAAAACTCCCCCCTTGTGCAGGATCCTGCTCCAGCAGAAGCACAGCTGGCACTGCAGGAGGGCTGAGCCACCCTGGGATGGGACTGCTGCCACCTCCCTGACCACCTCCCTGACCCACAGCCTGCCAGAGCATTTCTGACTCTGGCTGTGTTGTTTTGTATTACTGCATCTTTGTATTTTATTTTTATTTTCTTCCCTAATAAAGAACTGCTATTCCTGCTCCCATATCTTTGCCTGAAAACCCATTAATTTCAAGTTTACAACAGTTCAGAGGGAGGGGATTTAAATTTTCCACTCCTGCCTTCCTCAGCAGACACCAGTCTGTTCAAACCACGACATGGTGTCCCACAGAACCGTGGGATGCTGAGAGCAGGGAGAGGTGCAGAAGGGCAGCTCAGGACATCCTGCTGTGCTGTCTGGCTGGATTTGAGGTCTGGGAAGGAGGCTGGGACAGGCTGAACTTGGTGCAGGTTCAAAAGAAGCCACAGCCTAAATGAGTCCTTTCTCCTGGCCTGCAGAGGGAGAGAACTGCCCTGGCTTCCAGCTGCTCCTCTGCCTCTGGAGCCTCTGGAAGAGGTGGTTGGGATGCTGGTGAGAGTTTCCAGGGCTGCCTTTCAAATCATCTCAAGCCATCAGGCCCACAAAGCCTGGCTGGAGCTTGCTTTGCTGCCTCCCCTCCATGTGGCCTTTGGGGACCTGCTCCATCCCCGTGGGCTCATCCAGCCCCAGGCTGGGAGCAGCCACCCCTCAGAGGGAATTGGGAAGCCAATCCCAGGGTATAACCAGTGCCAGAACCCCAGCATTGTCCCACATTAATCCCAGTGGGGTGTGGAGCAGAGCAGGAGGCTTGGAAGACCTGGCCAGGACACGTGGGGGCCACAAAGCCACAAATGTCCCTCACCCACCGTGGTCACCCCGAGATGTGGGGTGGGCTGGGACACCCAGAGCCATCCCAGGGAAGAACTCCCTGTCCCCAGGCTCTGCTGGGTTTATAGCATTAATTATCCACTTTTGTACTTTCCTCAGGAATTTGGACTCAGGAATTTTTACCTGCTGGGTTTTTACAGCTTGCTAAATAAGCAAATTCCTTGCCAAGGAACTTGGGAGCCATGGGGAGCCATGGGGCTTTGTGGACAAAACTTTTCCAAGCTGCTTTATTGGACTTATAAAACACAGTTTAACCCTTCTCATCGAATTGCTTTGCATGAGGTGGCAGGGCAGTAAAAAGCTCATTTCTCTGTGGCATTCCCAATGAGTTGCAGCTCGGTTTGTGGCAGGAACAATAAAGGAGATGGGAACAGAGGGGAGGGATATGAGGGGAAGAACAGCCAGCTGTGTGAGGCTCAGACTCACCCTGAGGGCAAAACCCAAACGCTGCAGAATGGGAATAAAGCAATTAAATGAGATTAATATTTGAATGTGGGATCGAAGGGGCTGGAATCGAGGCTGGAGTAGTTCAGGAGGCTTGGAGAACAGGCATTTCAGTGCCTGTTTGTAATAAAAATTGAGAGATAAACCATGTGGTAACAAATTATTTTCACAAATCCTGTTCCCTTCATCTCCCCAAACATCTGTTCAGCTCCATGGCATTTCCATTCCTTCTGTGTTTTTAAAATATAAAGTTACCAAATCAATTTTAAAAAAAGGGGATGGCTTCTCCAGCCTGGGGGCTGGTGCAGGCACAGTCCAAGCACTGCTGCTCCCTCTCCAGGGATGGAGGAGCCCCAGATTGAAAGGAGGGCTGGCACAGTCACTGGTTTGGGGGACTGCTGATTTTCTTTGAGAAATGCCACTTCCAACAATGGGAAAAGCAGGCCCAGGACCTGGCATGGCCACATTCCCAGGACAGGCTCCTCCTCGTGCTCCAGTGATGCTGGAGGCTGATGGGGAATTCCCACTTTGTTTTTTCATGGATCAATAACAACAGTAGGTCCCTGATGTGAGTCCTGGGATTTCCTGTGTGGGACACAAGGACCCTGGGGACACCTGGATGTGCCTAAAGGGGGCCTGGAAGGAAGATAGTACAGACCTTTTAAAAGGGCTGGGAGAGCCAGGACACAGGGAATGGCTCCCACTGCCAGAGGGCAGGGATGGATGGGATATTGGGAAGGAATTGTTCCCTGGCAGGGTGGGCAGGCCCTGGCACAGGGTGCCCAGAGCAGCTGTGGCTGCCCCTGGATCCCTGGAAATGTCCAAGTGTCCAAGGGATGAGATGACATTTAATGTCCCTTCAACCCAAACCTTTCCATGATTTACGATTCCTTTACCTTGGGACAAATGTTTCTAAAACAAAGGCTTGCAAAACTCATCCTCACATCCCTGAAAGCTGTTCCACATCCTTGGCCTTTGCAGGGATAAGTGGGATAGAGGAGAAGTCCCCTTGTAGGGATCCAGGAGTTTGGCAGGAGGTTCCTTCTTTAGGTTCCCTTCAGCTGCTCCATCCCTGGGTATGTGGGGCCACTTCTCTTTTGGAGACCCCAAAGGAGCCCATCCCCACCAGTTCAGTCAGAGAGAAAATGGAGAGAAGCCTGGGAAACAGTTGGGAAAGAATGTAAATAATTCTTTATCTCTCTTATTTGTCCATATTATTTATAGATAAATTCAGCCACTGAGCATCATTCACTGCACACCAGTGATGTGAAATGTTTTTACTCTAGAACCAATAGAATTGGTCTAGATGATGCTCTTTATAAAAGAGAAATATATTTAAAATAAATCAGAGTTCTACCCTCAAGCTTTCTAAATTCTTTCATGCCGTCCTGCCCCAGCCCCACAGTGGTGGCAGCAGCAGGGCCCTGGCTGGGGAGCACAGGACATCCCTGTCCCACTGTCCCCGGCTCCTCGGGGCACATCTCCACACCCAGCCCTGCCGGGATGCCAAACGCTGATAATGAGATTATCCTTTTAATGATCGCCGTGGTAACGAGCTCGTGCAGCTGCACATCCCGGTGGGAGCCCTGCTGAGGTGCCAGATCTGGGCAGCTCCAGCCTCGGATCCCCATGGACACCTCTCGGCTCAGCCGGGGGCTTGGAGAGGTCTTGGAGTGGGTTTGGAGCAGTCAGAGGAACTTTGGAGGGGTTATGGAGATTTTGGAGGCACTGTAATGGTTTTGGAGATGTTGTAATGGTTTTGGAGATGTTGGATAGATTTTGGAGGTGTTGTAATGGTTTTGGAGGTGTTGGAGAGGTTTTGGAGATGTTAGAGAGATTTTGGAAGTGTTGGAGAGGTTTTGGGGGTGTTGGATAGATTTTGAAGTGTTGGAGATGTTTTGGGGGTGTTGGAGAGATCTTGGAGGTGTTTTAATGGTTTTGGAGATGTTAGAGAGATTTTGAAGGTGTTGGAGAAATTTTGGAGGTGTTGTAATGGTTTTGGTGGTGTTGGAGACATTTTGGAGGTGTTTTAATGATTTTGGAGATGCTGGAGACATTTTGGAGGTGTTTTAATGGTTTTGGAGATGTTGGAGAGATTTTGGAAGTATTTTAATGGTTTTGGAGATGTTGGAGAGATTTTGGAGGTGTTTTAATGGTTTTAGTGGTGCTGGAGACATTTTGGAGGTGTTTTAATGGTTTTGGAGATGTTAGAGAGATTTTGAAGGTGTTGGAGAAATTTTGGAGGTGTTGTAATGGTTTTGGTGGTGTTGGAGACATTTTGGAGGTGTTTTAATGATTTTGGAGATGCTGGAGACATTTTGGAGGTGTTTTAATGGTTTTGGAGATGTTGGAGACATTTTGGAAGTATTTTAATGGTTTTGGAGATGTTGGAGAGATTTTGGAGGTGCTGTAATGGTTTTGGAAGCGTTGGAGATCTTTTGGAGGCATTGGAGGGTTTTGGTGGTGCTGGGAATATTGGGGAAGTTTTGGAGGGGGTTGGAGAGGTCAGAGGAGTTCTGGAGGTGTTGGGGAGGTTTTGGAGATGTTGGAGAGATTTTGGGAGTGTTGGAGAAGTCTTGGAGGCATCAGAGTGTTTTGATGGCGTAGGAAATACTGCAGAGATTTTGGAGAGGCTCTGGAGATGCTGGAGTGGTGTTTGGAAGGGTTTTGGAGGAGTTTTGGAGATTTTGGAGAGATTTTGAAGGTGCTGGAGGGGTTTTGGAGCTGTTGGGAATGTTGAAGAGGGTTTGGAGAGGTTGCAGGTGTTTTGGAGGTGTCAGAGAGGTTTTGGAAGTGTTAAAGGGGTTTTCAAAAAGTTCTGGAGGAGTCAGAGGGGTTTGAAGGAGTTTTGGAGGAGTTTTGGAGGCAACAGAAGATTTTGGGGTGGTGGAAATTTTGCAGAAGTTTGGAGGTGCTGAAGAAGCTTTGGAGATGCTGAAGATATTTTGGAAATGTTGGGAGATACTTGGAGGTGTTTGAGGGATTTTGAAGGTGGTAGATTTTAGAGGGTGTTGGAGGGATTTGGGAAGTTTCAGTGAAGTTTTAGAGATGTTGGAGAGATTTGGGGAAGGCTGGTCAAGTGGTTTTGATGGTCTTGGAGGAGTTTTGGAGATATCAGAGAGATTTGGAGGGTGTTGGAGGGTTTTGGAGGAGTCAAAGAAGTTTTGGAGGCATTGAGAGGTTGAAAATATTGGAGAGGTTTTGGAGAGGTACTGGAGATGTCAGAGGGATTTTGAAGAGTTCAGAGGGGGTTTGAAGGTGCTGGAGAAGTTTTGGAGAGGTTGGAGATATTTTGGGGAGGTTGCAGGGGTTTTGGAGTAGTTCTGGAGGTGATGGAGAGGTTTTGGAGTAGATAGAGAGTTCTGGAAGTGTTAGAGGGGTTGAGGAGGTGTTGGAGAGGTTTTGGAGGTGATGGAGACGTTTCAAAGGGGTTGGAGAGGTTTTGGGGGTGATTGAAAGGTTTTGGAGGTGTTGGAGATGTTTTGGAGGTGTTGGAGAGGTTTTGGGGGTGATTGAAAGGTTTTGGAGGTGTTGGAGACGTTTTGGAGGTGTTGGAGAGGTTTTAGAGGGATTAGAGGAGTTTTTGGAGGGGTTGAAGAGGTTGTGGAGGTGATTGAGAGGTTTTGAAGAGATTAGAGAAGTTCTGGAGGGGTAGGAAGGATTGGAAATATTTTGGAGGGGGTGGAAGGTGTTGTAGGGCGTTCAGGAGGTTTTGGGGAGGTTTGGAGGTTTTGGGGAGGTTTGGGGGTGATGCAGAGGCAGGTTTTGGAGCCGAGGTTGCACACGATGATCCACGGGCACATCCAGGCTGTGTCTCCTCAGCTCCACCCTCCTGCCAGGCCCAGAACAGGTTTTCCCTGGAGGGATGAGCAGGACTGGGGCTGTTGGGGTCAGTGCTCTGCTGAGAGAGTGGAAATAAAATCCTCCGTGAGGGAAAATCCTCCTGCAGACCCCATGGGGCCGCTCAGCCCTAAGCTCCTTGTGAAACTGGGGACAGCTCCGGCCCCACAGATGGTTCATTCCCCCTCCTCCCGGGCTTTAATCCCCTAAAGGAAGTGCCAGCAATGTCCCCACAGGGCTGTTGTCCCCTCTGAAGCCTGTTAAGCCACCAGGCTGAGCCACCTCTTGTCACTGCAGGTGCCACAGGAATTTGGGAACCATGAGGTTTGGAGTTCCAGTGTTCCCAGCTTCTCGATTTTGTGAGGCAGCAGCTGGGCCCTGGATTTCAGTTTTCCTGTCGTTAATCCCCTGGATTAATGGGTCTGTGGATGTCCTCACTGCTGGCCAGGTCAGGCAATGGAAAAGTGTCGGCCACAAGGAGCTCCAGGCTGGGGCCGAGCCCAGGGCCACGTCCAGGGACAGATCCAGGGACAGATCCAGCTCCAGCTCCCGCTGCAGGCCCAGGTGCAGGCCCTGGCCCAGGTCTGGGTTCATCCCCCTCCCTATTCCTAACCCCATCCCAACCCATTATCCCAGCCCATTATCCCATCCCATCCCAAATCTGAATCCATCCCATCCAATCCCCAGTCCCCAATCTCCAATCCCACCCCAAATCCCAATCCCACCCCAAATCCCAATCCATCCCATCCAATCCCCAATCCCCAATCCCATCCCAAATCCCAATCTATCCCACCCAATCCCCAATCCCATCCCAAATCCCAATCCATCCCATCCCATCCCATCCCCAATCCCATCCCAAATCCAAATCCCACCCCAAATCCCAATCCCACCCCAAATCCCAATCCCACCCCAAATCCCAATCCATCCCATCCAATCCCCAATCCCCAATCCCATCCCAAATCCCAATCCCCATCCCCAATCCCATCCCAAATCCCAATCCCATCCCAAATCCCAGTCCATCCCATCCAATCCCCAATCCCCAAATCCCATCCCCAATCCCATCCCAAATCCCAATCCCATCCCCATTCCTACCCCAAATCCCAGTCCATCTCATCCAATCCCCAATCCCCAAATCCCATCCCAAATCCCAATCCCCATCCCCAATCCCATCCCAAATCCCAATCCATCCCATCCAATCCCAATCCCACCCCAAATCCCAATCCCATCCCCAATCCCACCCCAAATCCCAATCCCACCCCAAATCCCAATCCACCCCAAATCCCAATCCATCCCATCCAATCCCATCCCCATCCCAGGCCCCGCCCACACGGGGCGTGTTCACTCATAGCCACGCCCACCAAGGCACAGCCCAATCACCTGCCATTTCCTGTCGCGCGGGAAACAGCTCCAGCGCATGCGCAATGCGGCGGGGGGCGGAGCCAGCCGTGCCCTTCCCTGAGCGCCCCGCAAAGCGCCGCGCCCTTCTCCAAGATGGCGGCGGGCGCGTCGCGGCGGTGCGCGTGCGCGGAGCCGCTGCCCGGCTGTGATTGGCTGCGGGCGCCGGTGAGCGATTCCGGTGGGCGGGCGGGGCGGGCCCGGGATGCGCCTGGCGTAGCCCCGGCACCGCCACCGGCCCCGCACCGCGCGGCCGCCCCGCCGCTCTGCCCGCCCGCCCCGGCCCCGGCCCTGCCCGCGCCCCGGGGCTCCCCGTCCCGCCGCTTGGGGAGGCCCGGGGGCTGGGCGCCGGCAGCGCTCCGGTGCTCGTGGCTGCGCCGCCGGCGGGAGCTCGCCGGTGCATGGGCGGGGGGGGCCCCGCCGGGTCATCACCGGCCATGAGATGAGCGGAGCGCGGCGCCCTGCCTAGAGCCGCCCCGGGGCCGCCGCGGCCATGGTGAGTGAGGGGGGGATGGTCCCGCGGGGCGCGGGCACCGGAGCCCCCCGAGCACCGCCGGGAGGGCCGGGAGGCTCCCGGGGGCGCCGGGCCCGGGGATTGCGGGGTCATGGCGATAACGCTGCCGGGGGCTGAGGAGTGCCCCGGGATCCCGGGCGGGGCTGTGGAAGGTGGCCCTGGACGTGGCACGGACGGGCCTCAAGTCCCTTCCAGCCCGGCCCGTTCGGTGGTTGAATCCCCGGTGGCAGCTGCGGGCTCGCCCTCACGGCCCCGGCGTGGGGAGTGACCTGGGTTCTGCTGGGTGCTGCACTGCCCACAGTGCCCGGGGCACAGGGACAGCCCGCTGGGATCTGCACAATCCCCTCCTCCCCTGGTTCCAGCCCCAGCAGAGCTCTCGCACCCGTGGGTGCCCGCAGAGCCGGGCTGGCAGGTGGGCATTGCCCCCAGGCCTCGCTGTCACCAGCCCTGAGCTGCTGCTCTTGTTTTCCCCCTGCTCTACCCACAGGGAGACCTTGTATCCCGATATTTCTTGGGGTGACAAAGGGCAGGCACAAACGTGCCCTTTGCAGGTGGACAGGACTGGGGAGGAACAGCTTCTTGCTCCTGTCAGCAGCCCTGGATCTGCTCCTGGACTCTGCTCTGGCTCACTCAGAGAGCCCCACTGAGCTCAGCCTCGAGTTTCTGGCCTGGTTCTCACCCCGCTCTACCTTAACCTGCCTTTAGTGCTGTAGGATCAGGCTTTGCACTCCTTTTCTTCGAAATTTGGGATCCTGGTTGTGAATTTCTTCACCCATGAGCTGAGGTAATCACATTGCTCACTGTGTGATGTGCTCCTGGTACATGATTGGTGTTTTATTGAAACTTTGGTCTCTGTAGCCCCTTTGGTGAGCTTCATTAGTCCCTTGGAGAGGTTTTTCTGCTTCACCTGGGATGTACTGGGGTGGGACATGGTCTTCTCAGTAAAATATATATAAATATATAGTATTTATATCTGTAAGTACTGGTAATATTTTATGGCAGTAGCCTGAGGATGCTCAGGGTGGGCTCCTGACGTGTCTGCCATGTGTCCCAGCTCTTTGTGGCTTTAGCTTCAGGCCAAGGATGACATTTTTGAGCTGGATTCTTAGTGAACAGCCCAGGTTCAAAAAGGTCAACAAATGTTTTGCAGGGTTTGCCAGGCCCCAGGGTGTGCACTTCACAGTGCAGGTGGCAAAAAGACTCCTTAGTTCTCCCCTTGCTTCCTTGTGGACACACACATTTATCCTCCTGAATTACACCTTGTTTTCTTCTTTTTTTTCCCTTGAACATCCACTGTTTGCTGCCTGTGGAAGTTGAGAAGCAGTTCCTGGGCTGTGCTGCAGGATTTACTGTTGTAACTCATCATGTGACTCCTGGGCAAGGTTTTCCTTCTGTTCCCATTTCTCTGGAGCCTACAGATGGGCATGTTCTGCTGCTAGTGCACCCTCCTTCCCGGAAACAGTTGGGAAAGTGTGAAGATGAGCTGCTGGAAGGCACACAGGGAACAAATAAAACATAATTAAACTCTGCTCCAGAAGAGCAGGCTGCTGGGAGCAGGTTTTCCTCAGTGAGGCTGAACTGGGCTGATGTGGAAGGTCATGAGCAGGAATGAATTAGAGCTTGATTAACTGGGCAGGAATTTTGGGAGGAAGTTGGGAATGCAGTGATGCACAGTGAGCTCAGGCACTACAAATGTTGTGGGACAACCTCCTGTTTGTTGGGCTTAGTTGCCACTCGTGGCTCAGAAATCTTAATGCCACTCAAAAGTTGGGTTCAGAGGAAGCTTTAGTCTCCCTTTGCTTTCAGAGGTGTTTGCAGAGAGCTCTGTGTGGTGGTTCTTGGGGCTGCTCCTGCCTGTGTGTGTGTGTAAATAGTGCTTGTGCTGGTTTGGGCTTCCTGATGGAAAGGAGCTGAGGATGCTGTGGTGTCTCTGTAGGGAAAACAAAATCCCCCTGGGTTTCTCTGGAGCTCATCTCCAAACACACAGAGCAGATCCAACTTCAAGCTTTCCTTCCACACACCACAAATTATTGTATTGTTTCCTCCTCACCTTTTAGGATCCTTTTGAGGATTTTATGAACAGCTTCAAAGTAAATATTGTTCATGGAGCTATCCTTGAAGGAATTTATTTTCTGTCCAAATTAGCCATGTCTTTATCTCATCACTTTACTTTTGTTCTTTCCACTGGTGAAGACGAACCATCTTTGAAGCCCTGGGAGCTCAGCTGGGACCTCCTGAGCAAGCCCCTCACTTGGGAATTGCATTTGCACCTCCCATGTGAGGCTGGAATTTCAGTGATTGCCCCCTGGGAAATACATTCTTCACTTCTTTGGGATTTGTATCCTGCCAGCAGCTAAACCAGCTCAGGAACAGGGATTTCCAGGAAATGCTGCTGTGTGAGGTTTGGGATGCAGAGATGCTGGAGAACTGCAGCCAGGCTTCTCCCAGAACCAATCACACTTTCCCCAGGCTGTCCCTGGGCCTCCCAGGCGAGCAGACAATGGAAGTTGCCCGTTTGGGGATCTCAGTCCCTGGTGTGAGTGAGGCACAGGGAGCTGCTGCAGTGGGAGCAGGAGTGGGCGTCTGCAGCTTGGATGTTCCCGAGTTCCCCACAGCAGCATCCTGCCTTTCATTCCACAGCCTCCCTTCCCACCTTCCCGTTTTTTACCACTAAGTGCTGTTGTTTTCTTGTGCCTGAAGCTGCCTGGTGATGCTTGCAGCCTCCCATTCAGGAAGGAGAGGAGTGTGTGTGGATTGTCCTGCCCGGTGAGCCCTGGGTTATCCTGGTGCTCGTGGTTGCCAAGGAGCTGCTGCTCCATTACCAGAATAGCTCCTGTTTGTTGTGTGTCAGCCCCACTGAGCTGCTGGCCCTGAGGCTGGCTCAGCCTGTGCCTGGGAGCCAGAGCTGCTTTGAGGAGCACTCCTGCTCTTTGCAGGTGACCCAGGACATTGTGACAGGAGGGAGCAGCAACTTCTTGCTCCTGCAGAGCCTCTTGGCCTGGCTGTCCCATCACCCTGGGGACACTCGGGCCCCACGTGGGCTGTGCTCCCTTTTCCTGTCCCAGGTGAGCTCAGGGGTGCTGTGGTGAGCTCAGGGGTGCTGTCTCTGGCCCAGGTGAGCTCAGGGGTGCTGTTCTTGGCCCAGGTGAGCTCAGGGGTGCTGTTCCTGTCCCAGGTGAGCTCAGGGGTGCTGTCCCTGGCCCAAGTGAGCTCAGGGGTGCTGTGCCCCTTGTCCCTGGCCCAGGTGAGCTCAGGGGTGCTGTGCTCCCTGTGCCTGGCCCGGGTGAGCTCAGGGATGCTGTCCCTGGCCCAGGTGAGCTCAGGGGTGCTGTGGTGAGCTCAGGGGTGCTGTGCTCCTTGTCCCTGGTCCAGGTAAGCTCAGGGGTGCTGTTCTCCCTGTCCCAGGTGAGCTCAGGGGTGCTGTTCTCCCTGTCCCAGATGAGCTCAGGGGTGCTGTTCCAGTCCCAGGTGAGCTCAGGTGTGCTGTGCTCCCTGTGCCTGGCCCGGGTGAGCTCAGGGATGCTGTCCCTGGCCCAGGTGAGCTTAGGGGTGCTGTGGTGAGCTCAGGGGTGCTGTCCTCCTTGTCCCTGTCCCAGGTGAGCTCAGGGGTTCTGTCCCTGGCCCAGGTGAGCTCAAGGGTGCTGTGCTCCTTGTCCCTGGCCCAGGTGAGCTCAGGGGTGCTGTGGTGAGCTCAGGGGTGCTGTGCTCCCTGTTCCTGGCCCAGGTGAGCTGAAGGATGCTGTCCCTGTCCCAGGTGAGCTCAGGGGTGCTGTGCCCCTTGTCCCTGTCCCAGGTGAGCTCAGGGGTGCTGTGTTCCCTGTCCCAGGTGAGCTCAGGGGTGCTGTGCTCCCTGTCCCAGGTGAGCTCAGGGGTGCTGTGCTCCCTGTTCCAGGTGAGCTCAGGGGTGCTGTCCTCCTTGTCTCTGGCCCAGGTGAGCTCAGGGGTGCTGTTCCTGTCCCAGGTGAGCTCAGGGCTGCTGTTTCTGGCTCAGGTGAGCTCAGGGGTGCTGTGCTCCCTCTCCCTGGCCCAGGTGTGCTCAGGGGTGCTGTGGTGAGCTCAGGGGTGCCGTGCCCCTTGTCCCTGGCCCAGGTGAGCTCAGGGGTGCTGTCCCTGTCCCAGGTGAGCTCAGGGGTGCTGTCCCTGTCCCAGGTGAGCTCAGGGGTGCTGTGGTGAGCTCAGGGGTGCTGTCCCTGTCCCAGGTGAGCTCAGGGGTGCTGTGCTGTGAGGAGATGGGGATGCTGCTGCTGCCCAGGCACAAGAAGTGCTGGGACATGGCCAGGTGGGCTCAGCTTCACAGCAGGGTTTTGGGGTGAAGAGGGAGCTGAGGGTGTTGTCCCTTCCCTCTGTCCTCCAGCAGTGCCAGCTGAGGTGCAGCATCACAATTCCACCCCTAAGCCTGAGGTTTCTGTCTGCTCTCAGTGCATCCCCTTCATGAGCAGTTAAAATAAAAGCAAACCCCCTGTAGAACCCTTCTGGCTCAATCAGCTGCTGAGCAGAGAAACCAGAGTAGGAACTCGGAAGTTCCGGCCTCAGCTCCAACATCTGGCTTCCTTTTTTGGCCAGCAAGTCATATTGTGAGTTTGTGTGCCCTCCAGTTATCTCCCCTCTATTAAACCATCAAACTGGAGATGCTGATTAATGCTGGGGAACTTTCCCAACTCTGCAGCAAGGCCTGGGTAGCTCTGGAGATGAACCAGGGATGGGAACTGTAGCAGGAGAGCAGATCTCTGCTCAGATGCTTCCTCCAAAAGCAGAGCTTTTTCTCAGAAGAAAACAGCTCATTTAGCACAATGGTTGCACATAATCCCTTTCAGGACCTATAATAATTCCAACACATCCATATTTCAAAGACCTGGGTAGCTAAATGTAGGCTTCAGGAGGACTAAAAGCTATCAAAGCAAAATTGTTGAGCCTCCAGGTTCACAAAATGAGTTTGAAAAGCTCATTTCCACTGGCTGTCACTGATGGATGGGTGGTGGTGGCCGTTAATTATTTCAGCAGAAAAGCATTAAAATCTGGCAGGTACCACAAAGCCATGGGGTTCAGTGCTGTGCAGAGATCACTCCATGCATGGATACCCAAAAACTCCAAGAACTTTGGGTTCAGTTGGGTGAATTAAGTGCACGTTGTTAGGTGGTGTCATTTAGGAACCAAGGAGCTGCTGTTAATGTTGGATTTATACATTAGTATATGCAAAGTAGAAGGAAATGTAGCTTTGAGGTGTATAGGCTGATACCTGCCTGGTAGAATGTGCTCTAAAATCCTTCCAAATCATTATCCTCTATCAGACAGCAGATATTTCCTCTTGGGAACTGTATTTATATTTGGGTCACTGCTGCCTTGGCTCTCACTGCGTTTTCCACATGACAACCTTCTTCTCTGAGAGAAAGAAAAGAAGGTGTCTGCTGCTTTGTTTTATCAAAATAAAATGTTTAGACTCCCATTTATATAGAAGAATTTTTGGAATCCCATTTCCAGCATTTATGAAGTGTGCAGCATGTGCCTGTTGTCCCTTGTAGGCCTCATTGTTCCAACCAACATGTAAATACTGATATTTTGGTAGAGGAAAACCAATTGGCTTTTCCCCTACTGATTCTGATGGTCAAGGACCCTGGGGTTTGTGTGTTCTCTGTCCTCTGGAATTTTGGGATGATGGAGCTTCTCCTGGGCTAAGAAGCTCCTACAGCTTATGGTAAAGCAGCTCTTTTCCAATCTTACCTTCCTTCCACACACATTTGATTCCTTTCTTTATGCACATTTCTCTTTTCTGTTTACACTCAGGATACTTTCACTCCACCAGAACTATTCCAGGCTCTTCTAGAAACACCACAAATTCTTTAATTTTTTTTCCTCCCCTGATCTTCCCTGACCCTTCTCCTACGTGGATCATGCCCAGAATTCCATTTCTTTTCCCATTTCCAACCTTTTGCATTCACGCTCCAAATTATCTTTTATTTGTTCCAGCATCTCCAAGCTTGTGGCTGGATCTCTGTGTGTATTTTTAGCATTTTGACTTAATATTTTATTAGGGCTTTAATTGCAGCGTGGAGCTCTTCCCAAGAGGGATTGTCCTGGTTCCTTTTTGTCCCCTCTTTGGAGAAAGGCGTGTGCTCATCTGTTTTGTGTACTGGCTTGTCAGGATGCCAAAGCCAGCATTGGATGCAGCTTTCCAGAGGGGAATGAGGGCTTTTTTCTGCCTTTGGATAGATGTTTTGCTTGAAAAATCTGTGTTGTGCTCAGCTGGTTCCCTGCTGCTTCATTGAGTAAGAACAGAGCAGGTTTCTTCTGCATTGCAATTTCACATTTTCTTTGGGATGAGGAGCAGTTTCTGCCGTGGAGGTTTGGCTCAGTGGTGCTTTCCCTGGTATTCAAAATCAGGTCTGGAGAGGCTACAGCAAAAACAGTCCTTGGCATGGCTCCATCCCATTCCCTAACCCTTGGGTTGTGGGGGATAAACCTGCATTTTCTACATTTCTTTGGCTTTCCTTTTTGCAAGTTGAAGGAAACCAAGAGGAGGACAAAGTGCTGCATGACCTGTGGTCTCTGATGTGGAAGTGTGAGGTCAGTGCTCAGGAGGCAGTTCCTGCTCTCAGCCCTTCCTCTGATCCCAGGAGCTGCTGGGTTTGGGGCTGGGGAAAGCTGCAGGGGGAAAAGGCAGCTTTGACTTAAAAAAGCTGCTTTTTCCTGTGTTCTGCTGGTGCTTGATGGAGCTGGTTGGGTCGTGGTGACCTTCTGGGTCCCCCAGGACAAATATCCCCATGTTGGCCCCCCCATTGTGGACAGGGAGCCTGGAACCTTCCCCAGGGGTGGGACACCAGAGCTGCAGGGCTGAGCAGCAAAGGGCAGTGGTGAAATCCCCCAAAGTGCAGCAGCACTGCATCTGTCAACATCTTGTTTTTCTTTAATTGGACTGGATGTTCTCCCTGTGTGAGCTGTCCTTTGAAAACATTTTAATTAACAAAAATTTTAGTTATTCCCATGGTAGCTTCACTATACACTCTTAAATGCCCAACACAAGTTTAAATGCTCTTGCCAGGAATGAAATTTAGAGTATCACAATCTTTTTTTTTCTTTTCTCTGATAGGGAGTGAGGGTCTAAAAATTCCATATTTTCATGCAGCATAATCACACCTCCTTAGAAATCAGGTCTGGCTGCTGTGATGTATTGGATCAGGTATAATCCTGCCCCAAGTTTGCCCTAAATCTTGCACTTTGTGTAGCCAGGTGTTGGGACAGCTCTTCCCCATGGTAATGGGCTTAATCCTGCCAGGCAGAAGAGGATGCTGGAGGAAAATCAGCAGGATTTGCTTGCTGGAGTTGCATCTGAGTAGAGGTGCCCCTTTAAGAAACATGCTGAATAATAGTTTTTTTTCTTACATTCACTTTCTTTTTTTGCTTGCCCCGGTGCTTCCCATTTCCAGCTCTGCATATGAGCATAATTCCAGAGACTCCTTCACTTGGGGCTACAAACAACTGTGATTCAGAGCCTTCCCTGGGTATTATTGGGACTTGTCTGGAGGCTGAGATAAATAAGGGTTTATTTGTGGCTCTGCTGACAGTGAAGGATTTGAGAAGTGTTCTTAAAAATCTCTTCATGCATCTTGGACTCCTTAGAGCTGCTACACAACCACGCCAGGTTCTTCCCTCCTGTCACTTGGACATCTTTTCTCGGCTTCTCTCTGGTCAAAGGAGCTGCTACATTTGTACAAGTGGGGAGGAACAAGGTTTTTTTTAAGTGTGAGATTTTCACCTGTATGAGCATGAAGAGTGTTCTCTGTAGGAAGAGTCATTGTAACCACACGAAGGATGTGGAGCTGCTGGACAGAGATGCCCCAAGGGCTGGAGCCAGGCTGGGAGAGCTGGGGGTGCTCACTGGACTCCTCAGAGCCCCTTCCAGGGCCTAAAGGGGCTCCAGGAGAGCTGCAGAGGGACTGGGAACAAGGGATGGAGGGACAGGACACAGGGAATGGCTCCCACTGCCAGAGGGCAGGGATGGATGGGATATTGGGCAGGAATTGTTCCCTGGGAGGGTGGGCAGGCCCTGGCACAGGGTGCCCAGAGCAGCTGTGGCTGCCCCTGGATCCCTGGCAGTGCCCAAGGCCAGGCTGGATGGAGCTTGGAGCAGCCTGGGATAGTGGAAGGTGTCCCTGGACATGGCAGGGGTGGCACTGGATGGGCTTTAAGGTCCTTTTGGCCCAAACTATTCCATAATCCCGTGATAGGTGAGGAGTTTTTTAAACAGACTTCAGCTCAGAAGGCTGTGCTGGGTACAGTGTGAGTTCATTTGCCACTGTTGCACATCTCTTGATCTCTGCACCGTTGGAGTGAGATGACGAGGGCATTTTTCTTAACACCTTTTACAAATACTTTCTATAAGGATTTTTTTTTTTAACATCTTTCACAAATAATTTCCTCACCAACCTACTCATTTCCAAAGGATTCCTTGGGGTGTTTTTTCCACCTGCCTGCTTAGAAGTTGGGTTACTTCACCTAAACCTCTGGAGGAAGTTGTCCCACAGTGAGTGAAGCTGCATTCGGGGCAGTTCTGTGGTCCTGCCTGGTTTGTTTACGTAGAGAAAAGGGAAGAGCTTTGTTCCTTGTGCCTGTGCTCCTGGGGCTCCTGCACAAGCACTGCCTTACAGGGAAGGATGGGATCTCCCTGCAAGGGGTCACAGGCTGGCTTAGAGTGTGGGGCATCCTGGGGAACCCAGCAGAGGGACAGTGTGAAGTGAAAGGAGCCGTGCAGCTTCAGAGGTGTGAGTTTCTAGACTTCACTGGGGGAATTGAAGTGAGTTCTGAACTGAGACAGCCAGAGTCACCTTGCAGTGTTTTCACTTCTGGAAGCAGCTCCTGCCCAGCCGAGTGCCCTTGGCAGATGCTCAGCTGTGTCTGTCTGAAGAATAGATTTTGTTTGGCTGCTTTTGCTGATAACCCACAAAATGAGAACTTACAATCATTGATGGCTTAAAAAGTGGTGGCCAGCAGCTGAGAACTGACTGAGCCAAGTATCTGCTGAGGAAAGGCTGTGGCTGGATTGTCAGGTTTAAGTTGCAAGTCCAAAAAGTGACTCCAGAGCCACCTCTGCCTGCTGTGCTTTGGTGATATATAGGGTATTGATCTTGAGGGATCTGCTTTGGGTGCTTCTGCACTTCTCAGCAGCGTATTGCTGTTTTAGCAACTGCTTGTTTGGGAAAATACTGTGTTGCTGAGCCCTTTCCAGAAGCTAAACCACAAGAAATCAATTAGGAAGTGAGCAGCACGTGAGCGGCTGCCTTTCCTGGGTGTCAGGGACTCAGAAATTGCTCTTGGGCTCATCTTCAGCAAGCATGGCTTGAAACAGCACTGTGCCTAAACCACCCTCTGCTTTTTCCAGCCTGCTGGGATTGTTTTATTCCTTTGCTGGGTTTCTAAGAGAATTCCTGGGAGCTGCTGGGTGGACACACTGCCTGCTGGGCTTCTTTTGTGGGTTAAGAGTTACTGGGTTAGAAAGAACCAGACTCAGACACTTGAGCCTGTTAATCAAAGTTCAGCCTTCAAACCTGATGCTTGGTTAAGTGAATCTGCCTGTCCAAGAGGGTTTAAGAAATCAGATCCCTTGGGTATTGAAAAAGGTGCTGATTACTCGTGGAGCAGGCAGTGTTCCAGGTAAGATGATCTCTGGTACAGAAATCAGGTTGGCACTGCTGGCTCTCCGTGGCCTGTTCCACACAGCTCTGCTCAGCCTGGGGTCCTACTGAGTCCTTAGTTGATATTTAAATTAAACATTCTGATTCCTGAAGTGCAGCCAGGTTCCTAAAGGGGGAAGTTGTCCAGGCAGGAGGGCCTGGAGCAGTTCTGGAGCTGGCCCTGAGCTGTGGGACCTCAGGGCCTTTTCTCCTCTGCCAGTTGCCTTGAGGTACAGCAGCAATCTGTGACTTTTATCCTACAATTGAAGCAAAAAAACCGACTATAACGAGATTGCAGAATCTCCACGTTGTTAGTGATGTGCTGACCTGGTGGTCTCTGAGATGAGGAGCCAGGAGAGGGGTGAGCTCTGCTGCCAGAACTGCCTTGCCACAGCCCCAGGAGCTGAGCTGTGCTGGGCAGAGAGGGGCCCAGGCTGCTTTCGGTTCTGGAAACCACAAAAACATCTCTGAAGTGCAACAAGGAAACTGAGAATGAAGGCTGAGCCCTGGCCTGATAGCATCAGCCGAGCACTGCTGGGGAGCACGTAGGCTCTGGGCTCCTCGTGTCAGACTCTGGTGAGAGACCCTGGAGTGAGGGTGAGCCCCCAGATTCTGAATTTTTTGGTGGAAGGGATTAAATCTAATGAGTAACACTGCTTTTGAGCTCCCAACTGCCTCCCTGTAGCGTGTGTTTCTCTTTTCTGGAGGATGTTTTGGGTGTCCTACAGCTTTTTTTAAAACACTTCATAATTCTGCTTTTCTTGCTAAAAATAATAGTGTACTTCTTCCATGAATTTTACTGCCCTGAGTGACCCTGGGCTGTCCCAGGGGTTCTCCAGGTTTTTGTGAGCAGGCTTGAAATGACCCACAAGCTTTCTGAGAGTGTGATTTCTAATTTCCCTGTTCATTACCATGTTGTGTTAGGGCTGAGGCAGGGAGGGCCTCTGAAAGACACCCTGGTAATCCTTCAATGAGTAAATTACTACCTCAGTACCTGTTAGTATTGTTAATACTCACGATACATATGTGCATCATTAAGTTAGGCTTGACTATAAATAATAAAGAAGAAAATTCAGCAGCTGGAGTGTGGTTGTTTGTATTTTTAGGTGTGTGACTGCTGTTAATTAACTGCATACACTGGGAGCAGAAGGCTCTGAGGTGGAAGAGGATGGGACATTGCAATTAGCAATGACAGGGTGATGATGAGTTATTTTATACAGGGGCTGTGGATGAAATTTCTTATTTCTTGTCTGTTTTTTTAACCCTGTGCACTTGCTTGTTGGTGGCATAGCAATTCCAAGTGGGAATTTTTCCATCAGCCAGGATTCTCCTTGTGTGCTCCCCTGCAGTCCCTCCTCTCCTGGGAGAGCTGCCCACAAGCTGGTAGACGTAGCTGATAGTGATTTTAACAGCTAAATGTGATAAAATCTGAATGCTGATGGCTGGGAGGAGGCTGAGCTGTAAATAAAGAGTAGAGCTGCAGAAGGGGAGTTTGATGTGCTCTGGGGGCTCCTGGGGTGCAGCACAGCCTGGGCTTTTCCTCCCTGCCACTGGAGGAGGTGTTGGGAGCTTGTGTGGTGGAAAATCCATCCTTCCACATCAGGAAGGTGCTCCAGCGCTGCCTGAAGGATGAAGTCACCTCTGTAACATTGCAGCTGCAATTAGCATCTTACTAAAAAAAGCTCTGGAGAGGGAATGCCTTAAATTTGTCTTGGAGTGGTATCCATTTGCAAACACATTAGGGAAAAACTGAGCAGACCTAACCCTTCTCTCAATTGTCATTAGCCCGAGTTGCTGTATTTAGAGCATCGTTTGTGTGATGGATGCTCTAATGGCAAACATTACAAGGTTAACAGCTTGTGTTTTTATGGCAAAGCAGTAGAGAAAATCTTTCCCCTTCAGAAAGCATAAAATGAAATTTAAAAAAAAGAGGAAGTGAACTCTAAATGAAAGCGCTGTGGAGAAAATGGCTTTAGAAAGCACTTCCATGTCTTGCAGAATGAACAGGTGCTTCTTTAAGGGCTGTGATTGTGTTTGGTGATATGCAAACTAAAATTAGCTTTGTATCTGCTCTTCAAGTGCATGTGCAGTGTCTAAAGTGCAACCCAAGGATCGCTGCTCTGTTTGCTGGAGCTGCATGAGTAACTGTTCTACCCCAGTGCTTTAGTCATAGTCCACATCTGAGCTTGTGATGGAGTCAGCAGCAGAGTACAAAGATTTTGCTTCTCCAGAGCTCACTGAGGTGCAGCTGCAATATTGAACAGGCTGAAATGCAGGAGGTTGGCAGCTTTTTTTTTTTTTTTTTCCTTAATCAGCAGAAATCTGCTAATGAATTATACAGCTTGAAACACAACTGGAGGATAGTCCTAATTAGCTGGTGGGGTGGGTCCTTCTTGTGGTGCTTTGGTGGATGGGGAATGCTGTTGGATGTGCAGGTTCTTGGTAGCAAATCTTGTGTTTTCTGTCAGGAAAAGGAGCTGTTGGAGCTCGTTTTCCTGGTTGGAGAAGGGCACAGAGGGTTGGAGTCCAGAGGTAGCTGGAGTGAGTAAGCAGCTCCACCCCTCATCTGATAGTGGTGTGGAACACTTTGAGCAAACTAACGAGGGGAGAGGGATGGGAAGGACACAGGCTGACAGTGGCTCTCCCACCCTGGTCCACAGCAAGTCCTGCTGGGATCAGAGGGGACAGTTCCAGGAGGAGCAGAGCTGCTGCCTGCCCACTCTGTGTGGTGTGGACCCAGCTCAGCACTTAGAGGTGCCTATTTTGGGGACAGTCACCTGTGACACACCTCCCAGAGATGCTGTTTTGACCCAAATTCCAGGTCAAAGTATGGATGTGCTGCTGGAACACAGGAATCTGCAGCTGTGGCTGTGCTAGATTTAGCCCTGCTTGCTTTTACCTCTCACTGCCTTGTTCCCCTAAGGGAGCTGTGACAAGGACATCACCTTTGGCCCCAGGATCTGCTGAATTTGGCAGCCAGGACCCTCCCTGTGGTCAGAACTCAGCCATGGCGTTGAGGCAGTGGAGCAGGAGTGGATGGTGACGTGGCACATCTTATCTCTCCTGCTTTTTGTGGGCTGCAGAGTTTTCCCTGCATGGGGGAAAGCTCACATTACCTGCTCTGCAAGAAGGACTTGGAGAACTGAATATATTTTCCTCTAATGGTTGGCAAAGGGGAGAAATGGTATTTTCTGATGTTTGATCCAGCCCTGGGAGACACTAGGGGTGAGAGGGGTCAGGTTTGACTTCTGAAAGAGAATGGGAAGTATTTCTGTTTTAGTGGTTGCATATTTATTAATGCCTCTGGGAGGTGAGGCAAACTGCCAGCCCTGACACTGAATACTGGGGTAGATTCTGTTACTGATGGTCCACACTTTCCTTGGAAAACCTTGGAATATGAAATCTGTGTATCACCCAGAATTTCAGACCAGAACCTGAACTCAGCACTGCTGGTTCTGCCTCTCCTTCTACCCAATGCAGAGTGAACTGGGAGCCCTAAAAGAAAGCAAACTGCTTGTTAATGTGGGAATGATGCCAGGAAATATCCCAGGTACAGCCCCAGGTGCTCCAAACAGCTGGACTTTTATTGGAGTCTCACTAATCAACTGCCCAGGTGTCTGGGTCCAGGTGCAGCCACCTTCCCCTGCAGCTCTGCACAGCGTGTGACCTCCTTATCCCAGTGGCCTCCTTATCAGAGCCTTGCTGGACAGCTGGGGGATGGCCATGTGCCTCCAGGATCTGGGGAACTTCAGGAATACCCAAAGGCATCAGCAAGTACAGGTCCTTGGTAAGTTCAGCCTGGAGTAAGAGCAGGATCCTGAGCTGGGCTTTGGTTACCTCAGACAATTTTTCCTTCTCAACCTTCCTTTGGCCAAACCTCCCAAAGAGCCACAAGAAGTCAAACAAGAGGAGAGAACCATCTTGGAGGTCTCACCTGTGTCTTTGTGCCTGAGGTGGCCTTGCTGCTCTCCAGCCTGGGCTTTTATCCATGAAATCATGTTGTGCTCTCTGGTTTCTTTTTTTTCCTGCTTTTGATGTGTTGAACATCGTGATCATGGTGTTCTGCTTTGGAAGATTAACTGTGTTCCTAAGGAATGGGATCTTCCAAATCTCAGTGCTGAAGTCAGTGGAGCACGAGGCAGGCGCTCAAGATTTATAAGAACTCCATAATTTATTTCCAAAAGCAGGATATAAATCTTGAATCTTGGAAGAAATATATTTATGTCAACTGCTCTTGCTGAAGAAGAATTGCTGAATTAAATATCCAAAGATGTCTGAGCCCTTCCACTCTGTGAAGAACCAAGAGTTTTCCATGGATTGAGGTGCTCTTGATATTGGATGGTAGAAGGTGGAGTGGGGAGAGCAGTGCTGCTCTTGAAGAATTTGCATCAAATTGAGATTGAAAACTCATCTTTGTGGGTTTGGCATCAGAAACTGCTGGTGAGACTCACTCTGTGTTGAGTGTTGAGCAGCAGAGGATGAAAGTGCAGGGATTTAGGAAAAACACCGGATTTGTATGTGTGGATCTGCTTGGGAGGAGCTTAGGACAGCTTAGCTCCCACAAATGGCAGTGTGGCCATATCCGAAGTCATTCAGGATGCCACTTAGTCAGATATTTCTTTTTAAAGTGAGGCCCTTATCCACAGAGGTGCTGTTATCTGGGAACAGTGACTGACAAGAGGCTGATCCGTGGCTGAAGGGAAGTTTTCAGTCCAAGCAGAAATGGATTAAAGCTGGAAATTTGAGCTGCAAACGTGCCTCTTCTTGGATTGTTGGTTGTTTGAAGCCAATTTCCCACTACCGACATCTCTTGATAAAATAGTCCTTGATTTCTAGAGCAGGACTTTAAAAAGCAATAAAAAAAAAAAGAAAAAGCAGGGCAGGAAGAGGAAAGGTGGGATGGAATTCAGCATTCCTTTGTAAATAGAAATGCTCAGTGTCCTGCAGAGCCCTCACTGTGGAGTTGTTGGTGTTCCTGGGGGTTAATCCAGGGAGAAGAGGCTCGTGCTTGGCCCTTGGGAAAACTGCTGTGCATGGAAATGGGAATTAGCAGAAGCCTGGAGTGTTTCTGCTGGATGTCTCACATGCTCTTCTCTGCAGGAGACTGCCAGGCACAGCTTTTGTTTCTGGTTTGGCTTTTTTTTTGGGTTTTTTTGGGGTTTTTTTGAGGCAGAAATATCAGTTTTATTAAATGTTTACTTTGTTCCTGTTCTTGAAGGTCTGGGCTTGAATCTTAAGGCATTTATTATTGATAGTGTGGGTTGAAAACATTGGGGACACAGCTATGATAGGGTTTGTGCTGTAGAAGGACTGTTTCTGAAGCTGCTACCTTGCCAGAATAAAATCATCCCTACTCCAGAGCTCTCCAAAACTACAGCTGGATGTTAATCTTGATAATTTCTTTAGGACTTAAAACTGTAACTAATGATATCCAAGAATAAAACCTAAATTTGGAGGGAGGGGTTCTGTTCTTGAATCAGATTGTTCAGTACTGGTGTATTGGTATGTACTGGTATATTGCTTTTTAGAGTGCTGGAAATTCCTTAATTTTTTAAGCTTCTTGATCAGCAGAATGGCACCAAGGCAAAGACAGGAAGAGGTGTCAGGGGTCACAGGATCATGGAATGATTGAGGTTGGAAAAAACCTCCAGGATCATCGAGTCCAACCTATGACCCATCCCCACCTTGTCACCAGCCCAGAGCATTGAGTGACACCTCCAGGGGTGGGGACTCCACCACCCACCCAAGCAGCCCATTCCACTATTGATTCACCCTTTGTGGGAAGAAATTCTTCCTGATGTCCAAGAGAAATCCTCTCAAAGTTCATGCTTCCCATTTTAGGATATTTATGATGTCTAAACATCTGAAAACGTCTTTATCTGAACTTGCTGTCTTTGTGATAATTATTTATTGCCTTAAAAATCCTGAATGCCACCAAATAAAGGGATTTTGTTGTGTTCTTGGCCTTATTAATGTAGCTGAGCAAATGGTCCTTCATGTCCAAAGCTTTCACCTGCAGTGGACAAATCTTGCTGCTCCTTGGCGCCAGTGAGACTTTGAGCTCCCAGTTACTTGCCCTGTACTGGTCCTGCTCGTGTTGGATTTTGGTGCATCTGTGATGTTCCAATGCCACCCTCCTGTGTCAGAGTGGGAATGAGTTTCCTCTCTTTTCTTCACTGTCCTTCCCAGGCATCAGAGGAGGCCTCGCTGCGGGCTCTGGAGAGTCTGATGACGGAGTTTTTCCACAACTGCACAACAAATGAGAGGAAACGGGAGATAGGTGAGTCCTGCTGCTCCTGGAGCTGCTCCTGCCCCCAGCAGAGGGGTCTGGTGCTGTTCACACAGCTGTGCCTGCACTCAACATCTTCCCCTCTCCTGCTTAGGTGGGAAAGGTTTCCAGAGCTGGGGTTCCAGGGCATCTCTGGCAGCTCCTATGGATGATAAACCAGGGAGGTTTACTCTGTACATTGTTGGGTTGTGTGTCCTGGGAAGCCTCTGCCTGGAGATGGAGCACAGCATTCTGCTTTAGGAATGCAAAGCTAGGCTGTCCCAATTCTTGTGGAATGACAAGCAGGAATAATAGCAATTCTGTCTGGGTGGGGTTATTAAATATGTCCTGAAAGGCAGCAGAGATCCTGCCAGGTGCTCTGGGGGAGCTGCTGGTAATTGAAAAGGGGCAGATTCCTTCTATTCCCAAACAGCCACAAGGATGCTCCAAGGGCTGGAACTCCTCTGGAGCCAGGCTGGGAGAGCTGGGGGTGCTCCCCTGGAGAGGAGAAGGCTCCAGGGACACCTCAGAGCCCCTGGCAGGGCCTAAAGAGGACAAGGGATGGAGGGACAGGACACAGGGAATGGCTCCCACTGCCAGAGGGCAGGGATGGATGGGATATTGGGAAGGAATTTCCCTGGCACAGGGTGCCCAGAGCAGCTGTGGCTGCCCCATGATCCCTGGCAGTGTCCAAGGCCAGGCTGGATGGGGCTTGCAACAGCCTGGGATAGTGGAAGGTGCCCCTGCCCATGGCAGGGAGTTGGGATGGGATAAACTTTAGGGTCCTTCCAACCCAAACCATTCTGGGATTATTCTGTTTCTACCATTTCCTACCAAAAGTGTGATCAGCATGAAAGACTGCCCCAGAAATCCTGTAAAATAAACAGCACAAGGTTTTTGTTGTGGTTTTTCTGACTGTGATCTCCTGCTGTGGAAAAGGTATCCCTCGTTTTCCTGCTTAAATTGCAGGAAAGAAAACAATTAATTAAGCCTTAAACTTGCTTAGCCTATAAAGCAGCCTTTGTGGCTTTTCTTTGTCATGTTGTCACCTCATGAGAGATGACCAAATCCTTCCCTGAGCGTTCGGGGAGGTCTCTGACCCCCTGAACTTCCACCAAGTCAGCAGCTCTTGGAGTTGCATGAAAAGAAGCTGAGTTTAAAACACTGATCTGAAGTGTTCCTACTCTCTCACAATGGCCTGAAATCCCAGCATTTGGCTTTTACAGATGAAATAAAAGTGCTCATAATACAATTGCTGTGTGATTTGTTTTAATATTCACCTCTTATCTGCTGCAGTTATTTATGTCAAAACTGTTTCGATAATGACACATCAGTTTTGTTTTCATTAAAGCCTGTTGTTACTTTGCTTTAAACACTGTAGAATGTGGTTTTATTATATTTTTTGCCCTCCTCCAGGTTGAGTCATTCCCTGAACACAGGGTCTCTTCCCTGCTTAGTTGCTGTGCTATCACTATACATTGTTATGGCTTTGTTTACAGCTAAAGAATTTTAATGGAATATTTTACATCAAAGTCAAATTAAAACTGAAGTACGTTTTGAAGTAATTTATGTACTTTTATGTTTTTTGCAGAGGAGCTTTTAAATAACTTTGCCCAGCAGATAGGAGCCTGGAGATTCTGCCTGTACTTCCTGTCCAGCACAAGGAATGATTATGTGATGATGTACAGCCTGACAGTGTTTGAGGTGAGGCCTGAGCTCCTCACTGCTCTGCCTGGTGCAGTTTTATCTGGCAATCAATTTTTTGGGGGAGATGTTTGTCTGAAATGGCATCCCTGGTAAGTACAGTGATGAAGGATGCTTTTATTGCTCTTTGCCAGAGAGGTTGCTTAATGGCAGGCTCAGAGTGGGAGACTGAATCTTTGTACACAAATTGAAGAATTCATTTCCTGGCATCTCTAAGCACAAATTACCTCCAGTTTCAGAGGCTGCTTCAGTTTCTGCACGATGCTTTTAAGGGTGTTATTGCTTTTATGCTGTTTTTATGATCAGAAATATGGGGGTGATTATCTGCTCCTGGCTCCTGCAGGCTTTGAGTGCTGAGAGGGAAGGCAGACTTGCTTTTATTTTTCTGACATTTTGTAGTTGTGGTTGGTGCTCTTGAACTGCATCCTGCCAACCTGTGCTGGTTGGAGAGGTGAGGTCTCTCTTAGACAGCCACATCCCACTCTTCACCTACTTATAAAAGAAGAAAATTTGGGTTAAAAGGCTTGATATTGATCTCTGTGTCCTCTGGAATAAGCAAAAGTATTCTGTGAACAGCACTGGTGTGTCACTGATTTCTCAGTGACCAGTCTGTCTCTGGGGCTGTGCTGGGGTTTGCTCAATGTCACACCTCAGTCTGGGACATTTGTGGCCTCTGTGTTGTGTTCTTGGCTGGGTGGGCACTCTGAGCTGTGTCCCTAAATCAAAGGGGTTTAGAGCCTTTGCACTGGGCCCCTTTATAGATAAAATACATGTTTAGATAAAAACTCTGCTCTTAAAGTTGTGTTGTTTTTACAAATTATCCACATCATTGTTGATTTTGTCTCTTAAATATTCATGTTACTTACTAGGGATTGCAGAGGGAGTCTGGACCCCATCTGCAAATTGAATCTGCTTTACCTTCCCCTCAAAAAGGGGTGATCATGGCAAGTGCCATGGGGATTATTCCTGCTCAGGGGATGGTGTCCCACTGATTTTCCTGATGAGCAAAACAGGTGCAGGGCCAGGAGGTGAATTCAGTGATCCTTGGGATCATCCCATGTGGATCCTACCAGCTCAGGATATTTTTATGGAGTTTGGTTACTGAGCCTCTGCTTCCCTGGAGGGGCCAAAAGTAGCATTGAAAAACCTAATTGTGCCCAGAATAAAGAAATCACTGTGCAAGTGCAGAGGGAGGGACACGAGTCCCCAGCCCAGCTGGGAGATGAGGATCTCTCCATGGAGGAGCTAGAATTCCCAAAATTAACTGGTGCAGTGCTGGACATTAACTGGTCCTCAGAGCCCTGGTCTGTCCCAGTCTGCAGCTTCCCCAGCTATCCTTGGCTGCTGGTCATCAGAGGGGTGTGAACACAAGGATCACTCCCAAAAATGCCCAAGGACATGGATTTCCCAGACTGCTTGGGGAGGTAGCAGCGGATTTGGAATAAAACTCTTCCTGACCCCCTTTCAGATGAATTGTTTTCACTTCCTGCTTTTTGGAAATTAAAATATCTTCCCAAATGCATTTATAGGGAGAAAGCTGCTGCTGCCAGGTGGGAGGAGTAGGACAGAACACAGTGGACATGAAAGGATGGATGTTAAAGCTAAAACATCTTCCAGTTTTATTGGGATTCTGGACTTGCATCAAGGAACCCTCAGCTGGTTGGGCCATTGTTTTCAAGCAGTACTTGTGGATTTTCTCTGCTAGGAAACACCACAAGCAACTCCTTTGAGGGATTTCTGTGTAATATCCCTGCGTAGCTCTGCACTGGGAGCTGATGTCTCTGTGCAGTGCATCCTACTGAGGATTGCATCTCCTTTGACCATCATCTTCCCCTTTTGGATATTTGAGGTTTTTTCTAGGCTGTGATTGTGATCTCCAGCATTCTCTTTCTGCAGGCTGAATCCTGCAGATGGTACAGGATTGCTTCAGCCTCCTCTCTGGTTATCCCAAATATCCCCAAGAGATTCAGCTCCTAATGCTCCAGAGCCCTAAATGGGATCAGGGCAGGGAAACAATTTGTAACTCTGCTTTCCTTTGGATTTTGTCTGGCTTTAAGTGGACTGAGAGCTTTCTGTGCAGTGGTGCCTTGTCACTGCCAGGCAGTGCCTGCACCAGTGACCTCCCAGCTCAGCTTCAGGAGACCTGGGTGGCATCAGAGGCCTGGAAAACCAAACCTCCTTCCCTGGTCTTCCTTCCTGCTTCATCCAAGGCTGTGCTTCGCCCTTTAGAGGGGCAGCCCTTGATGCCCAGGGTTAAAAGATAGAGGAAATGGTTCTGTGCCTGCCACTATAGTTCTGCTTAACCCAAAACCAGTTAATAAATCAGTAACTTCAGCTCCATTGTGGTTCTGCCAGTTCTGGGCCATGAGATGCAGCAGCACTGCCAGATGCTCTGTCCCTGATTTATGTTGTTTAGCAGTGCCTAAAGGGGCTCCAGGAGAGCTGCAGAGGGACTGGGGACAAGGGGTGGAGGGACAGGACACAGGGAATGGCTCCCACTGGCAGAGGGCAGGGATGGATGGGATATTGGGAAGGAATTGTTCCCTGGCAGGGTGGGCAGCCCTGGCACAGGGTGCCCAGAGCAGCTGTGGCTGTCCCTTTATCCCTGGCAGTGCCCAAGGCCAGGCTGGATGGGGCTTGGAGCAGCCTGGGACAGTGGGAGGTGTCATTGCCGTGGCAGGGGGTTGGAACAGGATGATTTTTAAGGTCCCTTCCAACCCAAACCAGTCTGAGATTCCAGATTCTCTCAGTGTTTCTCTCACATCCAAGATGAGCTCATTGGGGATGTCCATTGCTTTTGCAGAACCTGATCAATAAGATGTGGTTGGGGGTCCCATCCCAGGACAAGATGGAGATCAGGAGCTGCCTGCCCAAGCTGCTGCTGGCTCACCACAAAACTCTGCCTTACTTCATCAGGAACAAGCTCTGCAAAGTCATCGTGGACATCGGCCGCCAGGACTGGCCCATGTTCTACCACGACTTCTTCACCAACATCCTGCAGGTGAGAGCTCTGCCCATGAATGGAGCCAGCTGTTCCCTTAGAAACATCTTTTTGTTTCCTCGAGGAGGGATTGCTTTCATGAAGATCAAAGACTAAATGTTGCTTTGTAAATTATTTTTTAATTTTATTGTAGCTCTCAACACTTTCCATGTTATGCTTCTCTCCAGTGTTAAAAGTGTTTTGTGGAAGGAACAATACTGTGGCACAAGTATTCACTTTGAATTTTAAATATTATGGGCTAGTTCTTGAAAATACAAGGAGTATGGCTTGTTCTTTAAACAAAACAGAATAAAATTATGGATGTGTCACTGATTCTCAAAAGGGCAGTTTTCTCAATGGGGCTGCTGCACATTTTTCATCCAACAACCAAGGACACCCCAAAATCTCTGGTACCTTGTCAATAAGGTCATGGGATGGTGGGATCCCAACCTAATGGGATGTTGTTGGGGTGTTCAGGAGGGCTCCTGCAGGAAGGCTCAGCTGTGAGCTGAGGACACTGACTGAATCCATGTTATTAGCTGGAATGTTGGGTGTAACTCAGCATCCTTACAGGGAATCCTGAGCCAGGCTGCTGCTGGAGCATCACCAGGCTGGTGCAAACCTCTTTTTGTTGGATTATTTTGTCTCCAGTTCCCTTAAAATTGTTCCTAATTGGCTTAAAGAGGCTGAGTGTAAACTGAAGTGCTGCACTGGCTTTTTCTGCTGACATAATTACATGATTTGAATGCAGCAAAGCCCACAGCCAAGCCACAAGGCAGTTATTGAAATCCAAGTCCTTGAGTGGCAGGAGTTTATTTGTTGAGGCAAATGGATGTAGTATTAATTGCAAATTATTTTTTTTTAATCCTGTCTTGGTGCAGAGCTCATCACTGGCTTGTGTAATCACTTTTCTGATTGTTCTGGAGTGGGACATGCTGCAGTTTTTGCCTCAGTTGTCAATTTGACAAGAAATACTTGGATATAATGTTACCCATGTGGAGTTTTGCCTGTCATTTCACCTGGATATGAAATGAAAGGAGCCTGAGCTCTCCTGGCCTTTCTAGCACTCTGGGGTTATCTTAAAGGATTGCAGAGCTCACTTGAGCAATCTATTTTCCCTTAAGCCTCTCCTTGTGAGCTCAGCAGTGGAGGGAAATGTTTCCATAAATTAATTTATGTGGCAGACACATTCCTAAAATGTTCAGAGAAAGTGGAAGAAAACCAGTAATGCTGAATTCCAGGGCCTCGACAGAAGGCAGAGCAGCACAGGAGCAGAATGATTTGCAGTTGGAATTGCAGATGAGCCCTGTCTCAGGACTTTTTTCTGAGATTATTTGCAGCATGTTCTTTGTTTTTGAGTGTTAAATTGTATCCCAGTGCTCTGAGTAGTCTCTAGACCTTTTACTGAACCACTGGAGGGGTGGAGAAGAAAGGTAAATTGGGATATTGTATTGTCATTATGGAAAGCCAGTAATGCTACATAAAGTACTGCTTCCTTAGAGGTTTAAAATTTGTTTAGCCTGACTGAGGTACCAGTGCCTGGTATTCCTAAAACTCCCTGGGGTTGTCAGAAAATATCCTGAGAGATGATTTTCAGTCCCTTCACAATTTACTGGTAAGTTGGGTGTTTCATTGAGTTCTTTGCCATCTACTCCTGTGTCTGGGACTTCCTTTTCAAAAGCCAAGATGAAGAGCTTTTAGATGGGCTATTTTCTCCCGAAATATTTCACCAAACTCTGGTTTTTTAGCAGTGTTAACTCAGCCTGGCCCTCCTTTGGAGGGTCGGGGGATCAGGAGCAAAGTCAGCCTGTAGTACAGAATTATGGCTTCAAGGATTACTTGGAGCAACTGGGATTGGCTTTGGACTTTTTTCTCCCAGAGGGAGCAGTGCATAAATCACTTTGGATGTGTCTGTGCCGCAGTGAAGAGCAGCGCTGTCCTTCAGCTGGAAACAAAGCTTTGTCCCACTTGAAGTCTTTAATAACCCTGTGGCTGATGAAGGCACAAGTCAGCTTTTTGCCCAGTCCCGTTGCAGCACTGGGCAGAAGTTGCTATTTTTGGGGGAAATGCAGTTTCCAGTTTGAGATGCAGTGCAGGTGGAAGGGGAGGTCAGATCCCAGGTGGCATCTGCTCCTGGCTGCAGCCTCTGGGCCGTGTAGGAAGGGGTGGATTTTTGGGGACAGTGCTGGTGCTGGGCAGGGCATGCAGCAAGCAGAAGGGACAGGCTGTTCTGTGGCTGTGCTGGGGCACGCAATGTGTGCAATGACATTATGAAAGCTCTCCTAAAACCCCGAGGATTCCCATGGGGCTTGAGCTGTTGCAACATCCGAGGTTCGCGTCTGGGGAAGTCAAACGTGTCTGTGGGAACTGGAGTGCCCTCAGTGCTGAAGCTGTTGTAAACTGTGAGTAGTGTTGCTAATCCCTGTCTGTCAGTGCATGTTGTCATCACACTGCTCTCCTGTGCTCCTCAGCTGATCCAGTCTCCTGTGACCACTCCCCTGGGGCTGATCATGCTGAAAACCACGTCGGAGGAGCTGGCGTGTCCCCGCGAGGACCTGAGCGTGGCCCGCAAGGAGGAGCTGCGCAAGCTGCTCCTGGAGCAGGTGCAGACAGTGCTGGGGCTGCTCACAGGTACGAGCCACACCTTGTGCCACTGAGCTGTGTGTCCCCTCAGCACGGGGCTGCTCACAGGTACGGGTCACCTTGTGCCACTGAGCTGTGTCCCCTCAGCACGGGGCTGCTCACAGGTACGGGTCACACCTTGTGCCATGAGCTGTGTCCCCTCAGCACGGGGCTGCTCACAGGTCACAGGTACAGGTCACACCTTGTGCCATGAGCTGTGTCCCCTCAGCACGGGGCTGCTCACAGGTACGAGCCACACCTTGTGCCATGAGCTCTGTGTCCCCTCAGCACCCAGAGGTGCTGCTGGCTGCCACTCCTGGGGCTCTGTGGAGCACAGTGGGGGCGATGCAGTGGCTGTTGCTGCACTGTGAGTGGCCAGTTCTGCCCTGCAGCACTTGGGTCAACTTAATATGAACCAACTCATGTGGCAGAGCAGCTGCTGAGCTCCCTACGTGGAGAGGGATGGAGATTGTCTGCTCTTAGTGAGCTCAAAGCCATTATGGAGTGTTTCTGTCCCTCCCAAAGCACTCTAGCTGTGTTCTGCTGAAGTTCTCCTGCAGTCTGTGCTGTGTTTGTTGGATCAATGTGTCTTTGAGAAGGCACTTCTGAAAGGTCTCTCTTTGGCCAGGTATTTTGGAGAGCATCTGGGATAAGCACAGTGCTACTGCTGCCACTCCACCACCGTCCCCGACCTCAGGAGAAAGTGGTAAGGAAATGTGGGAAATGAATTTGTAGAGAATTTTTAAAGCTACAAGATGGGATTTCTGTGTACTTAATCTGCAGTATCAGGCACAGATTCCTTCCTTTACTGTCTAACCTCACCTAATAACCCTTTTCCAGAGCTTTTCACAGGCCAACAAATTCCTGATTGGAAAGAAAAGCCCTACACAAAGAAACAAATTGCACTGTAGGGACACCCCACTGCAAATGTCATTAAAATGTGCCCACAGAGCTGCTTGTTGTCCTCAGATGGCAGAAACCTCCTTGAAGTTTGAGTGCAAAATGCTCTACTGACAGTGAGTTAAAATCATGGAATTGTTAACGTTGGAAAAGCCCTCTGAAGTCATCAAGTCCAGCTGTTATTCCAGCACTGCCAAGGCCACCACTAGCCCATGTCCCCAGTTGCCACATATGTAAGGCTTTTAAATCCTCTCAGGGATGGTGACTCCACCACTGCCCTGGGCAGCTGTGCCAGGGCCTGACCACCCTTCTATGAAAAAGTTTTCCCAATATCCAATCTGACCTTCCCCTGGCCCAGCCTGAGGCTGTTCCCTGTCATCCTCTCCCTGTTCCCTGGGAGCAGAGCCTGACCCCCCTGGCTGTCCCCTCCTGTCAGCAGTTGTGCAGAGCCACAAGGTCCCTCCTGAAACTCCTTTTCTCCAGGCTGAGCCTTTTCCCAGCTCCCTCAGCCCCTCCTGGTGCTCCAGTCCCTTCCCAGCTCTGTTCCCCTCCGTGAACATACTCCAGCCCCTCAGTGTTCTGAGTAACACAGGACTGGAGGTGCCTCAGCAGTGCCAGCACAGGGGACAGTCCCTGCCCTGGTCCTGCTGCCACCCCAGTGCTGGTCCAGGCCAGGTGCCATTGCCCACCTGGGCACACTTTTCCACTGAGCAACTTTGCAGCCCCTCTGTCCCCAGCCTGTGGCCTTGCATGGGGTTGGCATTGTCCCCTGAATTCCAGCTGTTGGCACATCAAAGCCAGTGGCACAAAACTGAATCCTACCTGGGAAAAAGGAAAATAAAGATAGCCAAGTCTCTGTGAGATGGCACAGGGTGCCCAGAGAAGCTGTGCCTGCTCCATCCCTGGAGTGTCCAAGGCCAGGCTGGATGGGGCATGGAGCAATCTGGGATACTGGAAGCTGTCCCTGCCCATGGCAGAGGTGGCACTGGGTGGGTTTAAGGTCTCTTCCAAACCAAGCTGTTCTGTGATTGTAAAAGTTTTTCTATCTTTTCCTGTTAGACTTTTGTGTGAGTGCTTATCTGATGTTAACCCATTTACATCTCTACTTCTTAGTTACCTCCGAAATGGAGAGCACATTTTTGTGTCCTTGGCACACATTTCCTTGTCCCTGGGACCTTGAACAGTTCCCTGGGAGCTGCAGATCACTTCCTTGTGGCCAGATTGCACCAGGCAGCCCCAGACTGCTGTCTCTGATAAGCTCTTGGCAGTGTTTTGCTTAGTGCTAAACCTTTCACACTGAAGCTTGAGCAGCATTTTGAGTGCTCCTTTCCTGTAGAAGAGCTTAAGATTTTTCTATATTTATATACAAACCACCAACTTTAATGGGAAGAAATATTTCTTTGGGTTGGTGGGCGGGGGGAGTGGATTTTGCTGTAGCTGGGAAGAGTTTGGACAGGAAATATTTACAGAAAAGATCAAAGCTTCTGGTGTCAATTGTCAAGAATGGTGCTGGGGGAAGGGCACTGGTGGAACAAATTCTGGGCTGGCTCTTGTGGAAGCCTGGTGGAGATGTCCCTCAGTCCCTTGGGGCTTCTGCTGAGGCAGCTTTCATCCACCTGTGTGCTCACCTCGTGACTTGGGATCGTGTTTCCCAAACTGGAAGTTGGCTGCTCTTCTGTGCTGGGCTTTTCCATTCTCCCCTCTCAGGGAAAACAAACAAACTTTTCACACAGTGTTTTTTCAGGAGAATTGCTAAGAAACAGGACCACACAAGCAGTGCCTTTAGAAGTTTCATTTTGCCTGTGCAAACTTGTTTGTGTGAAATGCTCTGTTTTATTTTTCTGTGCTGTGTCTTTGCTGCCTCCATGGTAAAATTAGTTGTGCTTCCACTTCTTGAAGTCACAGAATCACCAAGGCTGGAAAAGACTCCAAGACTGAGTCCAACCATTAACCAGCACTGCCAGAGCCACCACTAAACCATGTCCCCAAGTGCCATAGGCACATGGCTTCTGGACACTTCAGAGATGATGATTCCACCACTTCCAAAAGGAGCACCAGGTGCTTCCCTCTGATCCACTGCTTGCTCATTTTGTGTTCCCTGAGACTCAATTCCTTTGTACTGGTGACTCTTGAATGTTTTCATTGCTTAAGTGAGGCCACCACCCTTTACTCTTTCCATTCAGGTGAGATTAAAGGTGTTCCAAGAGGCAAAACCAGCTCCTGAGTCCCCATAAATGTTTAATATCTTCCATCAGAGCCCAAATCTCTTTAGGAACTTGGAAAACCTCTGCTTCCTATTTTTCATTTGCACAGGGAAGTGGAGTGAAATGGTTACTTGCAAGTCTTGCATGGGTTTTAAATAGCACTTGAAGACAACATTAAGCTCATTTCTCATATCACTTAAGCAAAGCAACTCTGATAATGTCCCAAGCTGGACAACATTTGAGTTATTGCTATGGTGTAGGATTTACTCAGCAAGAGTCTCAGCCTCCAAATGTTTTTTTTGCATGATTTATAGCACATTTCCTGATGAGTCCCTTCCTCAGGAGTATTCACTCACCTATGGCAAAATGAGTAGCAGGAGTATTTGTGGCTGCTCTCCTGCTGCAGAGCCAGTCCCTGGGAGTTTTCTGCTTTGGCATGAATGCAGCTGATGCTGTGAATTTGTCACCTGTTTGCAAAGACACTGAAAATCCCTGAACCTCAGAGCTTCAGTGATTTAACTGTGTGCAAAGCACTTGAACCAGCTGCTGTGAGTTACAGGAATGTAATTGAGAGTTTCTGGTGTGGCTGGATTAAAAGATGAGAATCTTTAATTCTCATTGATTTTTGTGGAGTTGGCTGAACTGAATGTTAAAAAGAATAACAGTAGTTGGAAGGGAACTTAAAGATCATCCCTGCCATGGACAGGGACACCTTCCACTGTCCCAGGCTGCTCCAAGCCCTGTCCAGCCTGGCCTTGGACACTGCCAGGGATCCAGGGGCAGCCACAGCTGTGCCAGGACCTCACACAATTCCATCCCATCCATCCCCGCCCTCTGGCAGTGGGAGCCATTCCCTGTGTCCTGTCCCTCCATCCCTTGTCCCCAGTCCCTCTGCAGCTCTCCTGGAGCCCCTTTAGGCCCTGGCAGGGGCTCTGAGGCATCCCTGAGCTGAGCACCCCCAGCTCTCCCAGCCTGACCCAGAGCAGAGGGGCTCCAGCCCTTGGGGATCTCCCTGGGCTCCCCTGGACTCTCTCCAGCAGCTCCAGGTCCTGCTGCTGTTGGCCCCAGGGCTGGAGCAGCTCTGCAGGTGGGGTCTCACCTGAGGGGGCAGAGGGGCAGATTCCCCCCCCCTGCTGCCCATACCAGGGCTCAGCCCAGCCCAGGGGGGTTTCTGGGTGCTCACAGCCAGGGCAGGTCCAGCTCTCATCCTCCAGCACCCCAAATCTTCCCCCAGGGCTGCTCTCAGTCTATTCCCTGCCCAGCCTGGAATTGTGTTTGGGATTGCCCCAGCCCTGGTGCACTTGGCCTGGTTGAGCTCCAGGTCTGTAAAAGCACAATATGAGCTGTGCAGATGTTCCAGGTGTGGGTGTCCCTACAGGGGGGTTCAGTGCTAAGATTGAAGGGCAGGATTGTCTTGCTCAGCCAGAGCCGCGTGATGCCTTCAGCTTCTGGAGTGCAGGAGAAAGCAGCAATGATAAGGCTTGGCAGGGAATTATGAATTTGGTGATGTAAGACATCAATCTTGGTGAAAAATGACGACTAAGAAGGGATGTGTTCATCCCTCAGACTCTTGTGTACATTGGAAGTAGCTCAGTAAATCATAGCTGTTACTGCTGGTGTGTCAGGATGTTTCACTTCCATAAAAAATCACTCATATTCTCTAAGAACTTCAGATTCTGTAGCCCAGCAAGTGCCAGATTTTTAAAGATGAAGAGGTACACAATGAAGAGAAGTGTGTTGAACAACTTGGGGAAGGTGAAGAGTTTTACAGCAGGTGGAAGCCTGGAGATTGTGGCAAAGGTAGCCTGGCTGGGGCTGGCCCTTGGGTTCCAAAAGCTTTTGAGGAAGCAAAGGCCACCAGGGTTAAGGGAGTCTTTGGGGTATTGGTGGCTTGGTTAGAGGTGGGAGGTGAAAGGTTGGTGCATGTGGTCCTGTCTTGCTGTGAGGGGGAGTTCACCCTGGGCTGGGCAGGATTGACTTTAGAGCTTCTCCACATCATTCTGCAGAGAATTCACAGCAGCAGCAGTCAGGAATAATTCCCTGCCGTGCTGCTCTGTGGAACTGATGCCTTAAGCAGCTGGAACAGAGGCTAAACAGTTAAGGGGAATAAAGAGGATATTTATTAGAAGAGCCTTTAAAGGCCACACCCTGGCAGTACCAGAGCCACAGCCGTGGCTGTGCCCAGATGGCTCCAAGATGGAAGCAAAAGAGGGCTTGATCACAAGATCTCACATTTTTGTAAATTTTGCTCCATTAGCATATTGGAGTTAATTGTCCAATTACAGCTTTAGCCCATGCAGTCCCATCCTTCCTGTTTTTCTCTCTTCAGCCCATGTTGTTTATGCTTCTGGGCCTGAGATCTGGATCGACTGTCTTTGGTCCCCAGCTAGAGAAGGAATTGTTGTGTGTACCTATTCTGTGAAGAGAGCTCACCATCCCCTTTATGAAACCCTGACCCACACACCAAAGCAGCACAAAATCAAAAACATATAAAGCTAAAACCCAAGGTATCAGATCTGCACCTTGAGTGGTGGCTGCAGTTCTGCTCTTTCAGTTCCAGTAGATGCAGAGGAGCAATGAAGGCTTTGTAGGAGGGCACTAAAGGTGATGGAGGGGTTTGAGTGGCTTCCCTGTAAGTAACAACAGAAGTAAAATATTCTTTCTGTCAAAGAATCTGAGCAGGAGCTGCGTTAGAAACCTACTAACACAAAGAAAGTGAAAGCAGGGATTATTTCTGTTCCCTGTTTGGGTAGAAAGTGAAACTAGCAGCTGGCATGCCCCAAACAAAGCAGCTTCGTGGTGAAGCTGTGGAACTCTGTCACGAGATATTGCAAATATTAACTTCCTATGGCTGCAGTTGGAGGCTGGAGGAAGTAATGGAAGATAAATCCTGAGGCTGTGTCAAATCAGATTCCACCTTTCTTGGGAAGCCTTTGTCATGTGGTTGGGAGCCTGGGGTATGTGATCTGTGCCTGCCGTGGCATTTGATCCCTGGAAAGAGGTGCTGGCCTGAGTGGGCTTTTTGGTGTGACTGGGAACATAACCAGAAGTGTCACAGGCCAGCAGAAGCCTCTGTGATATTCAGTGTAACAGGAATGTGCTAAGCTTAACATCAAGGATGCTCAGCCTTGTGGGGGAATAGAATTTTATAACAAATTCCTAAAATACACCCCATGGCATTGTATTTCCTGAAATACCATGAGAACCCTGCCTGGTTGTCGGAATCTGTGGGTATTGGTGATTCCGAGGTTGTAGAAAGTCTCTGTCTGTCAGCCCCGCTGCCAAAGCAGAAGCCATAATTGGTCTGTGCTGTTTCAAGGTTGTTTATTCTGTTTATCTCTAACATGTTCTGCTGCCCTGCCGCAGCTCTGTCCTGCAGGGCAGCGTGTGGGGCTCTGCCCTCAGTGGGATGGTACAAACATTAAATACCAGAAACTACGTGTACTATATTTACAATAATGTGCCAGTATCTATCATCTACGTTGAACAGTGTGTCCCAAACCTAAACCAACAGAAAAATGCCAACATCACCAAGAACATGGAGGTAAGGAAGAAGAAGGAGGAAGAACAGGATCAGGCCCACTTTCCTCCATCTTAGAACTCCTGACCCCCATGTACAAAGTAAAACCCCCCTGTACAGGTATTAAAACCCCCCTGTACAATACTAAAAAAATTTTCCCTCTAATTTGTGACTACTTTTACTATACCATCTAACTCTCTGTGACCGCTTGTTCCACCTTCAAAGTTGGTAATTCATTCCATGGTTCAAACTCAAGATCACAGCTGTTTTCAGTTGCTTGCCAGGGTCTAAAATGCTTTTGACCAGGGCCTGGAACCTCTGAAAATGTCTGAGGGACATTTTGAGTTCCGACACCTGGTAAGGCCAGAAGGGTTGTGTGAGGCTGATTCCTGAGTACAGAAATCACCAGTTCTCTCAGCCAAATAACCTGCTGGATCACAGGATGTGCTGAGTTGGAAGGGATGCACAGGGGTGGTCAGAGTCCAGCCCTGGCTGGGCAGCGGGGGGTTCGTGCCCTGCCTGACACCCCTCTCTCCCCCAGGTGACCTCTTGAGTAGCCTCTTGCAGAGCCCCAGCGCGGCCAAACTGCTGAACCAGCCCATCCCCATCCTGGACACAGACAGCGAATACATCTGCTCCCTGGCCCTGGAGTGCCTGGCACACCTCTTCAGCTGGATCCCTTTGTCCACCAGCATCACCCCGTCCCTGCTCACCACCATCTTCCACTTCGCGCGCTTCGGCTGCGACACGCGCGCCCGCAAAATGTCCTCGGTCAACGGCAGCAGCCACAGCGCGCTGCTGGGCCAGGAGCGGGGCCGGCTGGGCGTGCTGGCCATGGCCTGCATCAACGAACTCATGTCCAAGAACTGCGTGCCCATGGAGTTCGAGGAGTACCTGCTCCGCATGTTCCAGCAGACCTTCTACCTCCTGCAGAAGATCACCAAGGAGAACAACGCGCACACGGTGAAGAGCCGGCTCGAGGAGCTGGACGAGAGGTAGGAGCAGCTCGGGGCCTCCTCTGAAGGACTGTGGGGTTTGTTTTGGGGTCCTGCATGGTGTGTCTGATGGCCTTTCTTTCAGAGCACTGAGCCAGGGCAGCCGGGCAGAGAGGTAGGTGTGCCCAGGTAAGGGCTCGCTGCTGGGGGAGCTCCTTGCTGTCCCTTCCCTCCCCTGTCTCCGATCGTTGCTGTTTGGCTGCAGGTCTGAGGTGGCACCAGAGCTGAAGCTGTTGTCACAGAGCACAGAAGAGGCTCAGTGAGGTAAAGGCACTGCAGTGTCCCCTGTGGTCAGTATCTGCCACTCTGCCCACAGCACACAGAGTGGGGACACATCCTGTGAGTCATGACTTGGGAGAAAACAGCAGAAGCTTCCTACCCTTCACTGAGCCATGGCCACTTCCGATTCTTTTTTATTTTGCTTTTTAAATTTATTTTTAAACAGAGCCAAACACAGCTTGGGGAGCTCTCTTCAGTGGTGAATGGCTCCACTTCTCCACAAGCTTGGCTGGAGGCAGCAGGGAAGCAGCAGCACCTTGGGAAGCTGTGTATTCTTTTTCCAGGGTGTTACTGCCACCTCTTGTTCCCTAGGACAGCTCCACTCTCTTATGTCACATATTCCTACTTGCAGGGGACAAAGTGAGACTCCTCCTGCTGTTGTGTTGAGTGGCTAAGCCTGGGTGTGGGCAGGGTGGTGACTTGGTGCTGCCTCTTGTCACAGGGCTGCTGGCAGTGGCAGAGGGGTTGTAACTGTGTGAAAGTGCTGAATATCTTACTATGGGTGCACAAGAGTGGGAATAAATTTCCACTCAGGATAAAACATCTAGGAAAAAAAGTTGTAGGTCCATTTGTACAGAGGACTTGCACATTTCTGCTGCAGAATTCTCATTTTCAGTATCCTTTGATAAAGGCATAACTTTGGGGTGGTAAATCCAGACTCACAGTGAATTCTACTGCTCATTTTTCACTAGCTCTGCCTTGTGTCGCTCTCTGCCTAGAAATGAGACGTGTGGGAATCTGACACCTTTGCCTGCAAGGCACAGAGAGCCAGGAGTTCCCCTCTGGATTTCAGAAAAGCTCTCCTGGAAACCCACAATCCCCTATTTAACTGTTCTTTCTTTTATGGACACTATCAGGCAGCCTTTGGGGCCAGCCTTCAGTGGAGGTGTGCTGGCCTGGGCAGAGGTGGTGTTCCCATTCCATGACATTCCTTAGACCTGTTATCCACAGACACTGCTGGTGTCTGGAGCTGGGAGAATCCCTTTATTCATTGCTGAGGTCTGAAATAGGGATGGAACCAAGATCTTCTGGAGACTGGAAAAGTCCAGCTGGCTTCTGGGGGAGTGGAGCTTTCTTTTCTCCTTGTCTTCTCTGTGGAAAAGGCCATGAAGATTTTCCTGTTGTCATTTAAGGGCACAGCTGTACTTTTTGTGTCCAAAACTGAAGGACTTAGTGCCTGGAAGTGTCATCCTGGCCTGGACTAATAAAATCCTGAAGGAAAGGGGCACTGAAGAAACCCCCTTCAGTAGAGGGATGTGCCCAGAGCTTGCAGGCCCTGGAGTCCTTCCTTGCCTTCCTCTTGTGCTGCTGGTTATTTTTGTTCTGTTAAAAGTCAGTCTGAACACTTCGGAACTCCCAGACTAGTCCAGGAAAAAGAGTAGGTTCAAATTGCTTTTTGCTTTATGTGTGTTTGGCTTTGAAGATCCCAAAAGATGGGAAGTGGCTGGTAAGGATCCAGGCAATGGCTCAGTGGTTGGAGAAGGGGACTGGGGCCAAGGAAGAATTTCACTGGTCTCAGGTTAGAGCTGTTTAGAAAATAAAAATTAAAAGGATGAAGATGTTTGAGTCTGGACTTTTTTTTTTTTTTCCCAGCTTTGATTTTGAAGTGTTTAATCTGTGCTCAGGTGTGCTCAGTGATCTCCTGGCAAGTAGGCAGTGTCAAATAAAGAAGGAACTTCATCTTTTTTGCATATTCAAAGCAGTGTGTGGTTTTGAAGGCTCACAACAACCCCCAGTGCTGCAGCTCTGTCAGCTGGCAGTGCTGCTGGTTGTGAGGGAGTTCTTGTTAGAAAGAGTGGGGATTCCCAAAAAAAAAAAACAAAACAACCCCAAATCCTCAGAGTTTGCAGCAGTGCAGAGCAGGCAGAGAGTAAAACCAGGCTGCTTACGCCTGTCTGAAACTGCTGAGCTCAACTGTTTCTTTAAAATACAAACTTGAAGTAGTTTCATGCATTTCAGAGCTCTGGGCATGAGGGAAGGCTGGCACTGCCTGTGTGGTGCTGCCATCCCTCCTGTGGCTGATGGAGTGTTTAACCCTCGCTGCACAGATGGATCTGGAGGTGATTTTTAGCCCTGCTGAAGCTCGTGCTGTGCAGGGTTGTTTGTTCCCCAATAAAAGCTCACCCCACTGGGGGCTTTGCCCTTTTTCCCCCCAAGAACTCTCCCTGCTGCACTGAGGTGGTGCTCTTGCTGCAGTCCCTGAAGATTTGGTGGCACACTCCTTTTGGGAACTGCACTTTGTACATTCCCTGAGGAGCCCTATGCTTTGCAGGAAGAATTCTCTTTTATTTCCCAATTCAGGCCCAAGCCTGGGCTCAGCTCAGAAACTCTTGGATGGCTGCTCTCCGCTGCAGGAGGAATTTTCCTTTCCAGTTCTCAGCTCCCTGGCTCTCCCACCCCTCCTGTAAATGTAACCCCTCTGTTGCTGATTCCTGCATTAACTTCCTGCTTCCAGCTGAATTCCTCAGGGGTGCGGTTCATTTCACTAATCCTGTCTCCATCAGTATAATGACCTTTGCTATCAAATTATTTCTGCAGGGTGGAGGGGGTTGTGTTCATTTGCAGGCCTGGTTGAACTCAATATTTATCTGAATATTAAAGTTGCTTTTGACTAGATTGTCTTTTCTGCTGTTTCAGGTGTTAATGGAGTGAAGGGTTGCCCATCCTGTAGGTAATTGTTGCAGGGCTTTATATTTTAATTGTTCTACTGATGGTTAATTGTAACTTTGCTTTGAATGAGAAGATTTTGAGTGGCTTTTACCACTATTTCAATGCAATTGCTTTCCCTTGGGGCACCTTTGCTGTTTTTTCTCAGTGCTTTCTCCTTTCCCTTGTAGCTACATTGAGAAGTTCACAGATTTCCTGCGACTCTTTGTGAGCGTCCACCTGCGAAGGATCGAATCCTACTCCCAGTTCCCTGTGGTTGAATTCCTGGCACTGTTGTTCAAATACACTTTTCATCAGGTACAGCCCCACATCCTCGTTTTTCCCAATCTGTTCTGTTGTCCAGGGTCACCTTGTTTGCCCCAGTCAACCCAAAAAAAGAGCATTTAACTGGTCTTACTGGCACTTCCCAGTGGTGCTGGGGACTTGGAAATGGCTTCATGTGCTCTTGGATTTAGAGGTCACAGGTGGTCATCCTGCAACAACAACTTGTCTGATGTTTAACTTTGCTTCTGCTTTAATTTTTTTCTAGTCTTTGGAATGGACAATGTGTGGAAAAGTCTCTCAGATTTGCTTGGTTTGTGTTTGGGGATTTTGTTCTTTGTCCTCAATCTGTGTCTTTCTTGTAGCTTTTAGTTTTTGTACTAAAAACTCCCAAGCCTCGTGGCTTTAGGTTGGTTTTACCTTGCTGTAGAAGCTGTCGGTGCAACTCAGCCCCATTTGCAGAGGAGCAATGACAAGGAAACAGCTTCATAATATCACAGAATCATGGAATAGTTTGGGTTGGAAGGGATCTTAAAGCCCATCCAGTGCCACCCCTGCCGTGGGCAGGGACACCTCCCACTGTCCCAGGCTGCTCCAAACCCAGTCCAGCCTGGCCTTGGGCACTGCCAGGGATCCAGGGGCAGCCACAGCTGCTCTGGGCACCCTGTGCCAGGGCCTGCCCACCCTCCCAGGGAACAATTCCTTCCCAATATCCCACCCATCCCTGCCCTCTGGCAGTGGGAGCCATTCCCTGTGTCCTGTCCCTCCATCCCTTGTCCCCAGTCCCTCTCCAGCTCTCCTGGAGTCCCTTTATGTCCTGAAATGCTGGAAACCCATGCTAAGGGTTAACACTGAGACCAGCCTTGTAATTCCTGGGTTCCTGCCCTTGTACAAAAGCTCTTGTTCATCTTTTGACAGTTCTGAATCTCTCCAGTGACATCCTAGAAGTGTTTCAGTAAAGCAAGAAGCTCTTCCCATGGACTGAAGTGGATGTTAACTCCTGTTTTCACTGTGTGTAATCCATCTTGCCATAGCTTGTGGTACTCATTGGGAATTTTGGTGTCTTTCAGCCTACACATGAAGGTTACTTTTCTTGCTTGGACATCTGGACACTCTTCTTGGACTATCTGACCAGCAAAATCAAAAGTCGCCTGGCAGACAAGGAAGCAGTGCTCAACAGGTGAGGGCTGGGGGCTGCCAGGGTGGGACAGCCTGAATCATGGCATGGCTTGGGGTGAGGGAACTTAAAACTCATCCCATTCCACCCCTGCCTTGTCCAGGGACACCTCCCACTATCCCAGGCTGCTCCAAGCCCCATCCAGCCTGGCCTTGGGCACTGCCAGGGATCCAGGGGCAGCCACAGCTGCTCTGGGCACCTGTGCCAGGGCCTGCCCATCCTCAGAGGGAAGGACTTTTTCCTACAGCAGGAAAAAGACTTTGTGGTCAGCATGGAAGAGCTGTGAGAAATAAGCTACTGCTTACAGCAGCCTCCTGTGTGATTGAGTCCTTTCTTTTTCTAAAATCATGAAGTATAAAAAGCATAAATCTCAGTGTTCACACTCATTCACAAGAACTCAGGCTGAGCAGGTTTGGGTAGATAAACTGTCACTTACATATGTTGTGTGTGAGCCTTGCAGGCAGAGGAAGGAAGCTTTGTAGTCTAAAATAGAACTGGAGCACATTTTAGCACAAATTAAAGGAGGAAACTACAACACAAGTTGCTTTCTTAGTGTTCACGCAACTCATACAACTAATTAAATAATTAGGAAATAAATTTTATTTAATTAGGATTTTAAATTTCCTCTTTAAATAGAGGATGTGTTTCTGAGAAATACAGATGATACTGGAACTCAAAAGTTGCACTTGCTTACTACTATGTGTATTAGTTACAACAGTGGTTGGCAGCTCTTCCTTGGGAGATGCTGACCCTGAAAGGGGGTGAGTTTTGTTTGAGAAGAATCTCTTTGCTGCCACTTTAAAAATCTCATGAATATCCTGGTGAGTTGTTTGGCTTTTGAGGTTTAAAAGCACCATGGTTTATTCTATGTTTAGTTCTACAGAGTGCAGAAGGAAGATTCTTTCCTTTCAGCACACTGAATAGCAGCAGCTGTTTTTTTAAAGCCAGCCTGGCATCATAACCACAAGGAAAAGTGGAACTACTATAGAGCAGACAGGTCTTCCTTTCAGCACAGGAACTGTGGGGTTTGAATTTCTCAAGAAGTAGATTTGGGTTGGAAATTCATGGTTTGCTCCTAACGCGTGTGTCATGCGTGTTGTCTTGGTGTCACTCAGACTGTGATGGAGAAATTTGTAACAAAAAGCTGTCTCTGGGTCTGTCAGACTACAAAATCCTAAACAAAGCTTGTGAGTGGTTGGGGCTGTGCTGTTTGTCCTCAGTGGCAGCTCTGACATCTCAATGTCCCTGCACACCCTGAGCCGTGGGAACCCTGAGCTGGGCAGTCTGGGAGTGGTGACACCACAGGGGCACAGGGGACATTTCCTGTTCTGTGCTTCAGAAACTTTGCATTTTGTACACTTTCACCACTGGAGAAGTTGCCAAATCCAAGGTTACATCACCTTGCCCAGAGCTTGCAGCTGCCTGGCTGGTGGCACAGCTGACTGGCACATCTGACACTTGGCTTGCGTCATACTCTGCGTCTGTTACTCTTTTTTAATGCCTGTTTTTCCAGCCTCATTTTCGCTAGAAAAAACAGGATTTTTTAATGAGACCCCAGCTGTTTTGAGAAGGAGGTTTTTCAAGGAAAAATCAGACTAACCCTGCTTGAAATCCCTGAAGTTTGATGTGGCACCAGGAGTGGCTGTGTGCTCTGCAGAGTTTACAGCTGGGCATTATTTCTGCTGGCTCTCTGGTGTGCTCTGGAGCAGCTCCCTGGCTCCCAGAGGTGCAGGGACATTTCAGGGACATGTTACAGTGCAAGCAGAAAAGGAGCTGGCTTTGTTTCAGGGGAGAAGGGCCTGAATTTCAGTGTGGGGAAGGACACAGCAGCACAGACAGGCTCGAGGTCCCACCTGAGGCAGCAACAACTGCTCTGGTTCCTCTGTTCCTCGTTCAGTGCCCAGAGCAGAGCAGCAGAGGCTGCTGAGGACAGCCCAGGCTGCAAGAAGCTCTTGGTGCCTCCTGTTTGTGGACACCTGTCAGAATCTGTGCTATTGATGATTCCAAGATTGTAGAGAGTCTCTGTCTTTCAGCCCCGCTGCCAAAGCAGAAGCCATAATTCATCTGTGCTGGTTTCAAGGTTGTTTATTCTGTTTATCTCTAACATGTTCTGCTGCCCTGCCGCAGCTCTGTCCTGCAGGGCAGCGTGTGGGGCTCTGCCCTCAGTGGGATGTTACAAACATTAAATACCACAAACTACCTGTGCTGGATTTACAATAACGTGCCAATATCTGTCACCTACGTTGGACAGTGTGTCCCCAGCCTGAACCAACAGAAAAATGCCAACACCACAGTGAAACATGGAGGGCATGAAGAAGGAGAAAAAGGACAAGGCACACCCAATTTCCTCCATCTTGTCCCCTTTGGACCCCTAGTCTAGAATCCTAAAATTTTACTTTTGCACCCGTGCCACACTTAATTATTGCTCATATCAAACACTCAGAGCTTGTAATTCAACCTGTAAGATTGAAAACTCTTTTCCATGGACAGAGATCACAGCCAGTGTCTCTGGGGGCTCTGTCCAGGGGGGTTCCTGACCCCTGCCAGGGTCCCAGCCCTGCCAGGGCAGCCAGAGGGAAGCTCTGGATTCCCATAGACACCTGGTGTTGTTCCTGGCAAGCTGCTCCTACTTTTCCTGTTTTGAACTCTGGGGCTGTTTCTATTGCTGGCATTCCTCTCTTTCCCTTCCAGAGGCAGAGGGATGTTGGGTATTGCCAAGGCTGTTTCCTTACAGGTACCTTGTGACCTGAAATGAGCTGAATGCCTTGAATCCCAGGAGCTGCTTGGTGTAACTGTTCTGTTTTAGATTTCCTTTGCTGGCAGGGTTTTACCCAACTCTGTGTGTCTCTCTGGTGGCTGCAGGTACGAAGATGCCTTGGTTCTGTTGCTGACAGAGGTGCTGAACCGGATCCAGTTCAGGTATAACCAGGCACAGCTGGAGGAGCTGGATGACGAGACCCTGGATGATGATGTAAGCTGGACAGGACAGGGCCACCTGTGAACCCCTGCACTGCTGCCACCTGCAGTGGCTTTTCCAGAGCTTGCACTTGGGAGTATGGGCTAAACAGCTCCTTCTCCCCTTCTTTCTGTGTGGGGTTTGAGCTGTGAAACAGCTTCAGATGCTTTTCACAAAAAGTCATACTGGAGATGTAACCTTTGGGTTTAATTTGGTTCTTACTGGGGGGGGAAATTTAGATCCTTGTGTTCTGATTGTCAGAGGTGTTAGATGTCCATGTCTAAACACCTTTGGAATTTAAAGTGTTTAATTAGTTTGGAATTAATTCGCTGGTCACTTGGGAATTTAAATGTTAAAATATCTCTGGAACAAAAGCCTGAAGCTGTGTCTTGATGGTGCTTGTGTTTAAGCTTATTTCTCCTAAATTGGTGTTGATAAAAATCACCTTGAAGCTGATAAATGTCAAAATGGAGTAGGTGGCCAAAATGGGTGGGGCCAGAGCCCTGGGAGGGCAGGTCAGCTGTCACAGGAGGGTAGGCAAAGGAGCAGAGGGAATTTCATCATGGATGAGGTCAGACAGAAGTTTAAATTCTGGGGTGTTGAGGGCTGGTCACATCACAGCTTCTGAGCTTGATAGCAGCACCATTTCATCAGCAAAATAAATTATTTTCTTGATTCATTTGCTGCTTGTGTCATCTGGATCTGTCATACCCCTGTAAAGACCATGTTGCTGTTTGGATGCCTTTCCATGGTGATAATAATGTCACAAATAAGGATATAAATTATCTAGAACAATCCTGGTGAAGCATAAGTTGTCCTTATGCTTCCAAAACAGGGTGGCAAATGATGATGCTTGCAAGACTTCAAGCTTTTGATGTAAAACTTGAAAAGGTTTAGTTCATTATTTAATGACCAAATGAAGTCAGGACATGGTGCTATTGATTCTGTTGTTTATGTTGTTGTGTGTATTTCTTGTTGCATTTTTACCTTCTCATTTTAATGGCAGGTTTGAGCTATGATGGTAAGAGTCAGCTTCTTTCTCTGTCAGCTGTGTAGCTGAGCATGGAAAGAGTCTAACTGTTAAAATAATTGTTTAATTCACCTTTTAATTTAATTATTTCATTCACCTAAGTTCTTGCAACTCTTTCCCCTCCCTTCTCCTGCACTGTCCCCCTGGTTTTATCAATTCTGTATGAAAACAGAATGAATTCTAACATGAAAATAAGTTCCAGTGGAGTGTGCAAGTTGTATTTCTCCAAGGTGTTGTTTTGGAGGGCTTTCTCCCTCCTGTCCCTCCCTTCCCAGAGAGCTTTTGGGGCACAGGGAAGGGCAGTGCTGACCCCAGTGTCCTTTTGTGTGCAGCAGCAAACGGAGTGGCAGCGGTACTTGCGCCAGAGCTTGGAAGTGGTGGCCAAAGTCATGGAGCTGCTGCCAACCCACGCCTTCTCCACACTTGTAAGTCCTGCCCTAGGCCAGAGTGCCACCTGCAAGCAGCACCAACTGCTGTTGATTTTTTTTTTGATAGATGCCTTAGTGCCAAAAAAAAGTAGGGAAATGTGGGGTTGGATGCAAAACTTGGCAAGGGGAGATTGGAAGTTGTAAAGAAAAAATTGTTTCTTTGGCTTTGTTGCATTTCTTGGTGTGTTTTGAAGAGAGTGGTTCGGTGTCCAAGTCTAGTTTGGTGGACACTCTAGAAATTCTTATCTCTCAAAGTGTAAACATTTGGCATCAGCCCCTCCAGGCTGTTTATCTTGGCCTTTATCTCAGAGGCAGGGCTGTGAATTGGGCAGATAAGTGTCACTATTAGGGGGATTTAAAGAGAGTGGAATCTTTATTTTAATTAAAGTCTAGATAAAAATGCTGGAGAGAGGCCTTGGACTATTGGGAAGCAGATCTGATCTGGACAAGTGCTTCTCTTCAAGTGCTGTCACTAACTTTGGTGGAGTAAAAGTTGTCTGGGCTTGTAGCATCCTAACAATTCTGAGGAGGAGGTCTTGAGGATGGAAGTGTGGCTCAGAATTCAGAGCAGTCCAGGTGGGGTTTTGCTGGGTGGGGAGAAAGGGAAATAACAGCAGTGGGATCTCAGCAAATGCATTAATCCTGCTGGGAACTCTGAACTGTATTCCCAAGAAGCAGAGGCAGAAGATGCCTGAGCTGAAGTGCCTCTGCAGTTGCTGTTGTTCTTGAAGCAGGGAAGCAGAAGCCTGTCACTAGGAGGAGGAACAAAGCAGAGGCTGCTGTGCCACTTTGGTGTGAGCACCAAGGAGCAGAGCAGCGTTTCAGGGAGCAGATGGATCAGATGGAGCAGAGCATGTGGCTTCCTTGGAGTAACACATTCACATGAGGAAGGCTCTCTGTGATGTTTAAAACTCCCCTCAGGCAGTTTTGCAAAGACACTCCACTGTTAATTAGGCACAGCATGTTGGAAGCCTAGGGAGTGTTTTCCTGAGCCCTGCATTTTGTTCTGGCGGACTGGGGAATGTGGGAGCCTCTCCAGCAGTTCCCAGTGCTTCTCCCAGTGGCTGCAGGGCTGGTGGGTGCAGTGGTTAGTTCAGGGGTTTTAGCAGTGGCAAATAAAGCAGTGGACAGCAGCTGCCATGACTCCATCCCGTGCTGGGAAAGGAAAGGCTGCAGCTCCTTCTGCTGATGGGAGAGAGAACTTCCATCAAACCAACCACCAATTTTAACCATTTTCCCCAACAGAAATTAAATAGGGCTGTGCCAGGCTGAAGGGGTTGAGAAAGATTCTTCAGCTGAAGCATGAGCAGGACCTGGCATGGTTTGCTGTCAGTGCTGAGTGATGGAGCTGGGCTGACACCCTGCTCCCACACCGGGCTGCATGAGCACTGTGGTGTTTATTCCTTTGGCTGTTTTCCCCATGGGATTTCACTGCTTCAGCCTACAGCTTGCTGGCAGAGTGCTGCACTGCTTCCCTTCTGTACCCTGGTAGAGGCACTGAACTCAGGTTTCTGGTGGCATCATATTTTGGGAGATTTTTAAGGATCACGTTTTGAGAAGGGGATTCTTGCAGGTGAGGTGGGTGAGCACAGACCTCGTGCACTTCAGACTCTGCCACTCCTCTGCTCCTTGGCCTGGGTTGTGCCTCCAGCTGTGTATTCCTGGTGCTGTGCCCTCACTTCCACTGTCAGACATTTCTCTTGTCAGGCTGATTGCTGGGTTAGAGGCAAAGGAGAGGTGCCTTCAGGGAGTGATCTTTGTTTTCCTGACAGCTGTCAGGACCTAGGAAGTTGTGGGATGCAAGATCAGCCCGGAGCCCATCCTGCCCTTCTTCCAAATGTCTGTTTGAAGGCACTGGGGAGAAATGAGAGCACTCTGCCCTGGCAGAGCAGTCAGTCATTGGGTGTTACTGCCTGCCAAGCTCCAGGGTCACAATCAATTCTTCTCTCTTCCAGTTTCCTGTTCTGCAGGATAACCTGGAAGTGTATCTGGGACTCCAGCAGTTCGTGGTCACTTCAGGAACAGGTAATAACCACCCTCTAACACTGTGCTCCTCCCTCTTTCATCACTGCAAAACCACTCCAGACCTGCTTTGGTGTTGTTTTTTCTATGTTCAGTTGATCCAAGCCTGTGTGGTGTCTCATGGCTCACTAGTTAAACTCCAGCAGCAGATAGAAATTTCATAATACAATTTATTATTATTGGCTTGATTCTTCCCTTGCTCTGGCATTTTAAATGAAGGTACTAGAGGTGTTAAGAGCAGGTGTGCAGCACCAAATACTGCAGCTCCTTCCTGAGAAACAAGGGAAGCAGCAGCAGTGAGATCTGCCTTGAGGAGAGGCTGTAGTTTAAGGTAATACTGAAATTCCCTGGTGTGACCAGGAAAGGAATCTGTCACATCTCCAATACTGCTGGACATGGCAGAATGGTGACTGTTGTATAGCCAGTTCTAGAAAAAATATTCCCAGTTTTAGGATCATTTTAGCCCTAGGATAAGCAAAGTTGTAGGGGTTCAGTGCTGTGGTACCAACCTCTGTTAGAAGCTGTCCTGGGGGCTGGACCAGCAGCAACAGCTCAGATGCAGCTCTGGATTGAGCCCTGGGTGGTGGCACAAAATCCCAGAATGGGTCTGGGAGGGACCAGAGTGAGCCTCTGATCCAACTTCCCTGCTCATCACAGAGCATGTGGCACAGGATCACGAGTTTATATTGATGGCACAAAAAGGAGAGGTTGCTGCTGAAAGCTTGATCTGAGAATAAATACAGGCAGTGAAAAGAAAATCTGATTTTCTTCAAAAGGTGGTGTTTCAGAACATATTTCCATTTTTAGTAGAAACTCTGGAATGTTTAAGCCCAGGTGTCCACACCTGAGCAGCAGGATGATTGTGTGGGGCTGGAAAATCTCATTAGTGGATTGTTTCTTGTACCTGAGAAACATGGAAGTGCACAACACACCTCACATCAGAAGTGAAGTCACTAATTCTCTGTCCTAAATCTGCTGCTGGATCACTGGAACTGTAGCCAGCAGAGGGAGTATGGAAAACCCCCTTCTCCATGTGGAAAACCCCATTCTGCATGTGGAAAACCACCTTCTCCAGAGCTAGGAGTGCTCCTGATGGCAGCAGAAAACAGAAAGGCTCCTGTTTGTGTAGGAGTTAACATTGAAAAAGGCCAATCACTTGGTTTTTAAAATTTTAATAAAATGGTTATAAAAATAGTAATACAATTAGAGTAATAAAATTTAGAGTTAGGACAATTACAAGACAATAAAAAGCAAAGAATTATGGACGTCCGGATGCTCTCCGGCACTAAGACACGAAAAGCATCCCCTGTGAACAAAGAAATAACCTTAAAAGCAATAGCCTGTTGCATATTCATATATGTCATACATGATGCATAAATTCCTTGCAAATTAAGAGCTTTTCTGTTTTTTATCAACTGCTTCCCCTTAATCCTGGTGGTTCCATAAAGACAGAGAGAAGGTGGAAGAATGTTTGTTTTTTCTGATAAGGAGGCAGTAACTATGGGCCCCAGTCACTGCCATGCCTGTGTGAAGAGTTTCTTGATTATCTCATCTCTTACTTGAGCTAGTAAAAAAACCCTACATCGCAGAGTTTCTACTTAAAATTATGTTGTAACCTAAAACTATATTTAACACATTACTTAAGAGAATTAATACGCATAACTTTCTAACATTACACATATAATATTCATTGTAATATTTGTGAAAAGCCAATTGTAAAATATGGATTTTTCACAACACCATACAGAAGGAAATAAAAGTGTAAAAGGCTGAAAGTCATTTACATCTTGTTATAAATGAAAATTTGTCCAGCAAAATTTAAAATGAAAAAATAAAATATTTATTTTGCAATCAAATTCTATCTAGCCAGCCACAAGGAAAGGACAGAGCCGAGCCCGGGGTCGGCCCTGGGTGTGCAAGGTCAGCCTCAGCAGGGGTTTTCCTCTGTGCCCACACACCTCCAGCCTGGCACAAGCGGTTTTTATAGGGAAAATTCCACCTGAGGCCAAGATTTCAGCAGTCAGTCTTTTCTTCCATTCAGAGTCCATAGGTTAATAAGATTTTCTTTTTTGGTGATGAGGGAGAACAATTCAGTGTCTGGAGTTGTTGAATCCCTTGATGAAATTTACTGGAACGCTGCATTCACCTGTATCTGCCCGAGGATTTCCATGAGATCCATCTCCGGTCGTTCCCGTGAACGACTGGGGTTCCCCTATCTCTCCAGACATGGCCCATCTCCTGGCCAGCTGTACCTTCTTACTTGTAAATCAGTTTCCAATCTACACCCAGTCTCGCCTGCGAGGGTGGGGGGAATCCTAATACAAACGTGTATACGCCAACAAATACTCAATATCACATATATCATATTAGAAATGGCACGAATTATAGATCTACTACACATAACACATCCTTATCAGCCCTTGAAGTGCTGGCAGAAGAGCTGAGCTTCCTTTCCAAGCTCAGGTGCTGCAGTGCCTTGGCCAGTGCTGCCCTCTGACCTGTGACTCAGTGCCAAGCCAGTTTCACAGTGGAATCAGAACCAACTTGGCATTTCCTGTCACTTTGTCACCAGGTTTCCCATCCCAAGAGCTGCAGGGATCAATCACAGAGCAGTGGGGCTGTGCCCGGGGAAGGCATTTCCAGTTTTGGGGGCAAACTCTGCCTTGTGGCTGCATTGCTGAGGGGCTGGGGTGTCCCTGCAGGTCACAGGCTGAACATCACAGCAGAGAACGACTGCAGGAGGCTGCACTGCTCGCTGAGGGACCTGAGCTCGCTGCTGCAGGCCGTGGGCCGCCTGGCCGAGTACTTCACCGGGGACGTGTTCGCCGCCAGGTTCAACGACGCGCTCACCGTGGTGGAGAGGTGGGTGCAGCTCGCTTCCCTTTGATCCAAGGGATGGGACCACCATTAATGCTTTTTCTCTTCAAGCCAGGTCTTATAAGCTCTCAGAGATAAGCATTATACCCTTGATAGCTCAGCTATCTCTGTGGCGTAAAATAAGTAGGATGGCTCCTGTGACGGTGTTGGAAATAAAAAAGTTTTAGTAAAAGGCAAAATAAATAAGCTCTTTACAGAGAAAAAGGTTCTTGCTCCTGCTAAAACACTTCAAAATTTACTTCTTTTGTTCTCTTCTTTTTCTAGTGAATTGCTTGGGCAGGACTTTTTGGCTTCTGTCCAATTAGCTATCCTTAAGTTTGAGGTGAAGTCTCCAAGGTCTTATGACGTTTCTTTTAAACAAATTGAGAAGAGAAACTTCTGGGCTTTTTTCCTTTTTAAGGAGACAAAGGGTAACTTGTTTACTCAACAAGGGGCACATTCCTACACACAATCAGACTAAGAAGGGTTTATTGCTTAGGTAACATCAGTGTCAAAGGCCATGACATTTAGAAGGCAGAAAGCAGTTGGCCATAGTCTAAGATGGTCACAAATTCTTTGTTGCAAAACAGTATATAAGTTTCTAATCCAAGGGACTGTCACCACACAGTATGTTTTGCTTTTCTGACCTGTCACCTTCACTTCTTCCTACTGCAATGTGGATATTTTTGCCCAAGAAGGTCATATTACATGTACACATATATGTCTCTGTTATAATGTCTAAACTCTTAACTTATTCTATACAATCACAGTTTAAGGGAAAACATGTTTGTGCTGAGAAGGCAAAATGTCCCTTAAATATCCCTTACTCCATTACTACACTATAAAACCCTTAATCACCTTATCTAATACAGATTCTTACTTAAGGCATATACTTACTTACAGCTATAGAAACATAAGTTTATGATTTCTCTGTTTAATGTCTGTGTACCTTGCTTTCACATCAATCTAGGCTTCTTCTAAGGCTGTAAATCAAACCCTCTTGAGGATAGAATCTGTGAAGATTCTGTCTCTGTGATTCCCACATACAGCCACTGCCACTCTGCAGGCACAGGGACAAACAGGGCTTCCTTCTGCCTCCCCCTGGCCTGAGGAGATGGAGGTGTGAGGAATTGGATGGGCAGAATGTGAATTGTAAAGAGTGTGCTGGGCTGAGCTCCCAGTGTGGGCATCAGGGGTTGGGGTTCTGCCCTGCTCAGGTGAGACCCCACCTGCAGAGCTGCCTCCAGCCCTGGGGCCCAGCACAGGAGGGATGTGGAGCTGCTGGAGAGAGTCCAGAGGCTGAGTCCTGGAGCCAGGCTGAGAGAATTGGGATTGGTTCAGCCTGGAAAAGAAACAGCTCAGGGGTGACCTGAAGGAGCCATCTGGAAAGATGAGAGAGATCATTGATAAGGGCCTGGAGTGCCAGGACAAGGGGAAGGGCTTCCCACTGCCAGAGGGCAGGGCTGGATGGGATATTGGGAAGGAATTGTTCCCTGGCAGGGTGGGGAGACCCTGGCACAGGGTGCCCAGAGCAGCTGTGGCTGCCCCTGGATCCCTGGAAGACCAGGCTGGACAGGCCTTGGAGCAGCCTGGGACAGTGGAAAGTGGCCCTGCCCATGGCAAGGGGTAGAATGATGTGAACTCAGTCACTTGAAAACATTGAGGAACTTGTGTTCCAGCATCTGCATTTGAGAGGCAATGAAATGACACATAGAGTTTGATTGGAATTGTGTCTTTCAAAACTAAATCACCAGAACCTCCCTTGATGGTTGGACTTTGTGATCTTCAAGGCCTTTTCCAATCTTGATGATTCCATTATTTTTCTCCCAAATGAAAAGACCTCTGAAAGCTGAAGGGGCAGACATTTTATTTTTCCTTTCCGAGATACTTAATTAGCATATAGTTACAAATGGCAGAATTTCAGGCCTTTACACAGGTTTTGTGTTTTCATTTCTGTGCAGGAGCATCTAACTTGTTCCGTTTTACCCCAAACAGTGCAGTAGGCTGTGAATTATTTTAAGCTAAATGGTGAAAATCTTTTTTGTGTATTAGCTAAATATTGACCCAGACTGGGAAGAGCTGCACTAGCTCAGGTGCTGGAGCAGATTTGTACATTCCCTTTGCACTGCCATGTGTGTGTTTGCACCTCCAGGTTGGTAAAAGTGACGTTGTATGGATCCCAAATCAAACTGTACAACATCGAAACCGCCGTTCCCTCCGTGCTGAAACCTGACCTCATCGATGTGTGAGTGTGGGCTGTGCCCAAACTGGGCACTCACGGGGTGGGCAAGGCTTACATCTGCTGCTCAGGCCCCCTCCTTGGCAGATCCTCTGGGAAACAGCCTCTCCAGCTGTTGGCATCTCCCCAGGAAAACACCTTTTTCAGCTGATGAAAGCCAAGGCTGCTGCCAGCATTTTGGACCAGTCTTTCCTCTAATGGAAGTACCCAGGTCATTTAAGGGAAAGCATGTTTGTGCTGAGAAGGAAAAATGTCCCTTAAATCAACTCTGAAAGCAAACTGGGATTGTGCACTGTGCTGGTGGCTGTAAAAGCAGGGTAATTAATGACAAAATAAGTGTTACAACAGTGATATTTTAAAAAAATTGATCCACTGTGTAGCGTGTAGTTTATTTATAAATCCAACTGATGGATTTTTTGCTACCAAAGTCAGATCTGTAGCTCAGGTAAAAGAGGTTTTTCCCAGCTGAGGGTTTCAAATCCTTGTCTTCCAAGACAAACATAAGCCTTTCAGCTCTGCAGGCCATTTCTGGGACAAACAACCGCCTGCCATCCAGGCACTGCCACTCAGTGTGAAATCGTGGTGTTGCTGGTCACAGATCACCTCCCTCTGTGACAGACTTTTAGGGACCCTCCCTTGCTGAGGCTGTGCACACAAAGCTGTTCCCTGCCAGCTGGAGCTCTGTGAGCAGAATTTAAGGTTTGAACACTTGTTCTGGTTTGTAATTGCACCTTCAGCAGCTCCTTGAAGACCCCCTCTAGATCGCTGTATAACTAATGGGATTTCTCTTATTAGTCCCAAGTTAATGGCACTGAAATTTATGGAGGTGATGTTGTTATAATGGTTTTTGTGGTTTACAGTAACTGGGGAGGTGTTTCCCATGATTTGTCAGCAAGGGTTCACCTTTTCCCTGTCCCTGAAGAAAACTGTGATCCATTTTTAATGCTTGCCTGAGAAAGCAGCACTGTCCCACATTTGGGGGGCACCTCTCTGAAACACCCTGACTCGAAGTTCACCTGATAAAAGTGTGATTATCAAGTGTGGTTACAGTTGGTGATAACTTGGCTTTATCAATTCACACCTTTGCCGTGGTGTGTCCGGAACCAAAACCAAAACAGCAGCAAGGATTTTTTACAAACCCTGCTGCCAGCTTTGCCTGAAACACCACTGCTGTGTCCCCTGACAGTGCTCACTGTGTCCCCTGCTGTCCCCAGGCACGCCCAGTCCCTGGCAGCCCTGCAGGCCTACGCTCACTGGCTGGCCCAGTTCTACAGCGAGGTGCACCGGCAGAACCCCGAGCAGTTCATCTCCCTGGTGTCCACGGCACTGGAGGCCATCACCCCCCTCATCAGCTGCAAGGTACTGTCCCCCTGCCTCCCCTGAGGGCTGGGCTGTGTCCCAGAGCCACGGGAGTGTCCTAACTGCACTGCAGCTCAGGCTAATACAAGCATAAGCAACTTAAAGGGTTTTAAACCCAGTCTAATGATTTTGTGGCTTGAAAGCAGGGAAGTCTCTTTCTCTCTCTCTCGTGGTATTAAGAGAACTCAGCTATGCTGTGGTAGACAAACAAATCATAGAATTATTTAGGAAAAGCTCTCTAAGATCAACCATTCCTCCAGTACTGCCAAGGCCACCACTGACCCATGTCCCCAGATGCCACATCCACACAGCTCTTAAGTCCCTCCAGGGATGGGGATTCCACCACTGCCTGATCACCCTTTCCATGAAGAACTTTTCCCAAAATCCAATCTAAACTTTCCCTTGCACAGCTCAAGGCCATTTCCTCTCATCCCGTCCCTGTTCCCTGGGAGCAGAGCCCAATCCCCCAGGCTGTACCCCCAGGTCCTGGCAGCTCAGTGAGCTGACCCTGGCTGTGTGTGCTGGTGGGGCTGACCACCCCTGTCTCTCCCAGGTGCAGGAGAAGCTGCTGCTCTCTGCGTGCCACCTGCTGGTGTCCCTGGCCACCACGGTGCGCCCGGTGTTCCTGATCAGCATCCCAGCCGTGCAGAAGGTGTTCAACAGGATCACTGACACCTCTGCCCAGCGCCTCCCCGACAAGGTCAGTTGGTCAGAGCAAACCAGGTGTCCTTGGGAAGATGTGCCTCAGGTGGTGAGGGATAACCTCAAAAATCAGCAACCATCTCTGTATTGTGGATATCCACAAATTACAGTGATACTGTATGTAATAATGATCTATTTCGAGGAACAGCACAAGGAAAAAACACAATTGCACCTCTTAGATCTGATTCTTTTCTCATTTGTTGACACCATCCTCAGTTCTGCATCATCTTCACAGTACAGCACGTTGATTCTGACCTACACAAAGAGCTTTTTTGTGAAACTCGAGTATTTATATTGCAAAAGCAATGTAAACAATATAAATGTATTCCATTTATAGCCCTGAAAAGCCACAGTGCTGGGATATAGTTGTGTTGTGTGCTGGCAAGAAAGCACAAAGTGCTGCACAAGTGCAGAAGCTCAGCACGTAAACCAGAGAAGGAGTAATGAAAGTAAAATCATCTTTGTTTTTATAAACACCAGAGATTTACAGCTGCAGGAAAGGGCTGACAGAGCTGGGAGCTGCTTCCAGGCCTTAAATCCTGGAGCTCTGCTTCTCTCTGTCTTTGCAGAGCTGGTAGTTTTCACTTGGGCTCATGTTCTGCTGTTGAACAGTGAGCACTGCTGGTGTCTTGGACAGCCATAAAATATCACTTCACTCCAGGCTTGTGCTTTAGCAAAAATTAGCTTGGGGAAAAAAGTTAAAACTTTGTCTCTTTGATTAATGTTGCTCAGAGAAGCTGTGGCTTGGCTGACCCTGGATCCCTGGAAGTGTCCAAGGCCAGGCTGGGCTTGGAGCAGCCTGGTTTGGTGGAAGGTGTCTCTGCCTATGGCAGGGGTTTGGAAGTTTGTGACCTTTAAGGTCCCTTCAACCCAAACCATTCCATGATTCAATGGTTTTGCTGTCAGTCCAACCCTGGTGCTGTCTGGGCTCTTGTGGGTGGCTTTCTGCTCCCACATCTCATTGTGGGTACCAGGATCTCAGGGGTGCTATCCACCTGTGTGGGTGTTTTGGGAGCTGCAGTCCCTCCTCAGTATCCAAGCAGCTCTGCAGAGTTCATCCCACACAGCAGAGATGCGCAAAGCAGGGGTGGAACACCAGGAGCTTTAACCTCCCTTCCCACCCGAGCCATTCCACGGCTCTTCCCACCCAAAGCGTTCTGTGGCTGTGATTGCTGTCCCTCCCAGGCCCAGGTGCTGGTGTGCAGGGCTCTGTCCAACGTGCTGCTGCTGCCCTGGCCCAACCTGCCCGAGAGCGAGCAGCAGTGGGCCGTGCGCTCCACCAACCACGCCAGCCTCGTGTCCGCCCTCACCAGGGACTACCGCCAGCTCAAGGCCACGGCCAGCCTGCCCCAGAGGAAGGTGCAGCTGGAGGACAGTAAGTACCTGTGCATGCTCTCAGTTCAGTCACAGAGAAAAGGGAAAGATTTCTGCCAGGCTAAGCCTGGGAAAAAGTCCAAGAGGAATGTAAACAATCTATTATCTTGCTTTCTGTTCACATTGTTTATAGATATGTTCTACCACACTGACCTAAGTCCAGTGTGCCAATCAGGTGAAATGTTTTTACTTTAAGACCAATGGAATTAATGTCCACGTTGTTCTCTATAAAAGAGAGAGGTGCTTTTGAATAAACACTCATTTGCCTTCTGAAATCGTGCGAGTCATTTCACCCATCCCTGGCTCAACAGTGTCAGGCACCAGTGTGCTGCTCACTCCTGCTGCACTGGGGAGTGTCATTAAGCTGACTTGCCAGTCATTATTTTGGCTGAGAAACTGTTTTGCATATAGGGAGGGTGGGAAAGGAGCAGGTTGGGTTTTCTTTCTGGTTTTAGACACTTTTTTGCTCTGTACAGGGCACTCTTTATCCCAGGTCACCTGTGAGCTCTTCCATTAAAGTGCTGTCTTGCTAAGGAAGGTGGGATAAGGGTTAAATAGTAAGGATTGCATTGGGAATACTGTACAGCCTCTTGTATGGTATTAGAAATGCTGGCTGGAAGCAGCATTAACAAAGATCGTGGTTGTAAAAAGTAAAGGGGGACAATACGAATTCCTTCCAAACTCGGGAAATACTGGAGAGGGTTTGTTTATATAGGAGGATGCAAGGAAACTCATGGCAGGGGTGCAGGGAAACTGCTGTATATGCTTTGGGCCTGGTTTTGGGTGATTTTTGGGTTTTTTCATTGAGGATCACTTTAGAAATCATTGAGAGATCTGCAGTGTCACATGTCAGTTGTTTTAATTACTCTGTGCGTGAGCTTCATTTCTCTTCCTCTTACCTATGAGCAGTTTTGGCACATGCAAGAAGCATCACTCCTCTTGTTTTGCAGCCAAAGTGATCATCCACCAGACACTGAGCGTTCTGGAAGATATTGTAGAAAGTGTCTCTGGAGAATCCACCAAGTCCCGGCAGATCTGTTATCAGTCGCTGCAAGAATCCGTGCAGGTCTCACTAGCCCTCTTCCCAGCTTTCATTCATCAGTCAGGTATAACCTCAGGCCAGGGGTCATGCTGTGAGTAGCTTTCTGAGCTCCTGCTGACACCCAGAGCAGCAGCACAGAGTTGTGGTGTGGGTGTGGAGCGTGTGGGTTTGCTGTGCCTGGGTGTGCTGGGAGAGCTGGGCTGAAGGGACATCCCTGCCAGCCGGGATCCAGGCAGGATTGTCACAGTTTCAAAGAGAACCTGGTCCTGAGCAAAAAAAAAAAAGCTTTAAAATACCCTCTCTGGCTGTGTTTGCCACTTACATTCTCTGCAGAAGCTTGAAGACTAAGAGGAATGAATAATTGTCATCAGATTGGGTCAAATGATGATGTGGCATCTGGGGATTTTTTTTTTTCCTGAGATGGAACCAGCACTGTCAGTTGGCAGCCTGCTGGCCAGCAGCTTGCACTTTGTGTCACACCAGGCGCTCTCTCCTGTCCCCTTGGAGCTGGGTGGGATTTTTTCAGTGATGGGGATTGAGGGGGGACAAAAGCAGTGAGATGCAGAGGATCCAAGGCAGCAGCAAAGGTGCTGTGACTCCAGGGAGCTGTTGTCTTCAGAACAGGCTGGCTGCCTCATCAGCTGCAATTTATTGGCTATCAAAGGCTCTGTGATGAGGGAGGAGCAGAGCAGCTCCAGCTTGGTTTTCCAGTCTTTATTGGGATGGATAAAGGATCAGCTGGGTGCTGATCAGCTCACTGCATCACCACGTGCTCACTTCTGAAGATAGAAGGGTCATCTCAGTTCCTGCCAAAAAAACAAGCTGGATTCTGTCTCCTCCACCCCGAGCTGTGTGGATGTTTTGGATTTCCTGGTGTTTCCTGTTAACCCTGTATGAGCAGTGGGAACTGGGGATGGTCCTGGAGCTGCCCCTGAGCTTTGTCCCAGCGCTCTGAGCACACAGGCTGTGCTGGCAGGGTTGTGGTTGTTCTCAGGGGTTGGGTGCTGCCTGTGCTTGTCATCCCTGGCAGGTTTTGGAAGGGGATGAACAATCTTGAAGCCCTGTAGGAACCAGCTGATGGTTTCAGTTTCTCAAACAACCCTGTTGGTAAATTCCCAAGAGTAAATGGGGTTCCCTGAACAGAAGGAGCAAACTTCAGACTTAAACATAAAAGACTTATTGATGCACTTGGATGTTTTCTTAACATGTTCTTGTTGTTTTTCTCTTCTCTTAGATGTGACAGATGAGATGCTGAGCTTCTTCCTCACCCTGTTCCAAGGCCTGAGGGTGCAGATGGGAGTGCCTTTCACTGAGCAGATCATACAGACCTTCCTGAACATGTTCACCAGGTACTGCTCCACCCTAGTCACTTCTTTCTTACCCCTCAGGATGGTTTATCTGTGGGCTGTTTTCAGCCTTTGTGGCCAAACTTTTGTCACATCCCAGGGCTTAATCTCGGGAAAACACTTCAAGTTTGGGGAGACCCCATGAATGCTCATCAGTCATACCTGCCACTGTGCAATCCCAGCTCTCCCACAGACTTTCTGGCTGTGTGGGGTGTTGAACTGGACTCTCACATTCCCTCTTAGCTCCTGCCCAAGGTCTGAGAGCATCCCCTCACTCATCTTCTGTTGGGGAGGGGGGTCTGTCAACCCTCAGTCACAGCCTCCCTCCTTTCTGTGGCTTCATGTACTTGGCCAGTATTAACTGTGCATTTTGGAGGCATCACCTATTTTCCAGTAACCCAGGTGAGTCTTTAGATCTCTGGGAATGTTCCTAATGCCTGTTTGTGTCCCAGGGAGCAGCTGGCAGAGAGCATCCTCCACGAGGGCAGCACGGGCTGCCGGGTGGTGGAGAAGTTCCTGAAGATCCTGCAGGTGGTGGTGCAGGAGCCAGGCCAGGTGTTCAAACCCTTCCTGCCCAGTGTGATCTCCCTGTGCATGGAGCAGGTCTATCCCATCATTGCAGAGGTATTCAGCTCCCAGGGAAGGGAAAGGGGAGGCATTGCTGGGCGGTGGAGATGCCTTAAGCAGCTGGAACAGAGGCTAGATGGAGTTAGGAGGAATAAAATGGGTATTTATTGAAGTGCCTTCAAAGGTCACACCCTGACAGTACCAGAGCTCAGGTCCTACCTGAGCCTGTGCTCTCTAGGCATGGGAAGGGGTGAGAGATGTCCTGGGACTGCTTTTGAACTACTTGGAAGTCCAGATCAGGATCTGGGGGTTCTGTGCCACAGCCTTTGGGTGCTTGCCTTGCTGCAGGGGGTTGGAATGGAGTTACCACCCCCCTGATACTGGGACCTGGGAATGGGAGGGATCCCAGCTCCAGGCCCTGCTCTGACAGTGAGGGGAAGCAGAGAACACCCAGTGACAGTGAGGTGTGTCTGGGCAAGCAGCAGCTGGGACCATAAGAGGGGCAGTGAGTGCCTCCAGCATTCCCACCTGGGCAGCTGCAGGTATCTGCTGTTCTCAGGTCACTGGGAGTCTCCTTCTCTCTTTGGATCCATCTTCCACAGTTGTGGTTCTGCCCAGTTGGCTCCAAGATAGAAGCAAAAGAGAGAAGACCAAGAGGGTTTAGTCACGAGATCTCACATTTTTTTAAGTTTTAGTCCATTTACATACAGGAGCCAACTGTCCAATTAACAGCTTCAAATGATGAAGTTTCATCCTCCTGGCTTGCTTGCCCACCCTCCTCTTTTCACATTGTTTATGCTTTGGGCCTGAAGTTTGAAGAGATTGTTCTTGAGTCTCCAGCTGGAATAGGATTGTTTTGTCTTCACCCCGCTGTGATAAGATCCCAGTAACACTTAATATAAAGTGCTTAATATAAAAGCTGCACACCAAAACAGAACAGAAAAACTTAAACCCCAAGGTATCAGTAGCAGCAGTAAAGCTTGGATTTTTCAAGAGCTGCAAGTGTGGAAGGAAAAACTCTTGTGGGAGGGCAGTCAGTAGGACTGGAAGCAGCATGGGCGGAGGATTTTGTCAGGGGTTTCAAGCAAAGCTAAAATTAGGGAGATGGTCAAAGCAGGGGGTACAACTCAGAGTCATGGATGTGATTTCAGCATGATCCTACAGCTGCTGGGTCTGGTGCTCCCTTAGGAGAAGTGCTTTGATGCTTGGCTGCAGAGCACTGGGTGGGTGGGATCCCAGCACAGGAGCCTGCCCTGAGCTCTGTCCCCTCTCCTGGCAGCGCTCATCCCCTGATGTGAAAGCAGAGCTGTTCGAGCTGCTCTTCCGGGTGCTGCACCACAACTGGAGGTACTTCTTCAAATCCAGTGTGCTGGCCAGTGTCCAGAGGGGAGTGGCAGAGGAGCAGATGGAGAACGAAGCCCAGTTCAGTGCCATCATGCAGGTAACTCACCTTTCCCACCACTGCCCAGAGCCTGTCCTGCAGGGGGGCACTAAACATGGAATCACAGAATCATCAGGGTTGGAAAAGCCCTCTGAGACTGAGTCCAGTCATTCCCCAGCACTGCCAAGGCCACCATTAAACTTGTCCCCAGTGCCACATCCACATGGCTTTTAAATCCCTGGAGGGATGGGGCAGCTGTGCCAGTGCCTGACCACACTTTCCATGAAGGGATATTCCCAATATCCAATCTAAACCTCCCCTGACACAGCTTGAGGCCGTTTCCCCTTGTCCTGTCCCTGTTCCCTGGGAGCAGAGCCCGGCCCCCCTGGCTGTCCCCTCCTGTCAGGAGTTGTGCAGAGCCACAAGGTCCCCCCTGAGCCTCCTTTTCTCCAGGCTGAGCCCCTTCCCAGCTCCCTCAGCCCCTCCTGGTGCTCCTGGCCCTCCCCAGCTCTGTTCCCTTCTCTGGACACGTTCCAGCCCCTCAGGGTCTGTTCTTGTGAGGGTCCCACATGGGCACATGTGGGTGATGGGTTTAGATGAGCTTGAGTGAGGTTTTGCCTCCCCAAACTGCTGAAAATGAAAGTTGCTGAGGAGTGCCCCAGCTGCTGAGCTCACAAGGCACAGAGCCATGCAGGCTTGAGGAAGGAATGATGATTCCTTTGCAAGCCTCTTCCTGAAATAAAAATACATTACTGCCACTGACCCATTTAATTCTGAGTGTTGTGATTGGCACTGGGAAGAGCTGCCAATGCTGGGAAGTGTTCCTGAGTGTCTTTTGCTTTCCAGGGGCTTGTTGAGTGCTGTACCATGGGCCCTGGTGGGGAAGGGTCAGTGGGGTAACACCTGACAGGCTTTGGCCTGGGGAATAGAGAATTATGGAATGGTTTGGGTTGAAAAGAACTTAAATCCCATCCAGTTCCACCCCCTGCCATGGGTAGGGACACCTTCCACTATCCCAGGCTGCTCCAAGCCCCGTCCAGCCTGGCCTTGGGCACTGCCAGGGATCCAGGGACAGCCACAGCTGTTCTGGGCACCTGTGCCAGGGCCTGCCCACCCTCACAGGGAACAATTCCTTCCCAATATCCCATCCATCCCTGCCCTCTGGCAGTGGGAGCCATTCCCTGTGTCCTGTCCCCAGTCCCTCTGCAGCTCTCCTGGAGCCCCTTGAGGCACTGTAAGGCAGGGACAGAATGTGCACAGGGACAGCTCCAACCTTCTCAGGTTGGGCTATTGGAATTTTTACGAATAACAGACTGTGTTCCATGTGTTACTTCAGTCAGAGCTGGCCAGATGAGTTCCCTTGCAATTCCTAGATCCCCTTAGTCTGCAGGTGGGAGGACTTTGGGAGAGTTTCCCCATGGTGGAGTGCCTGGAGAAACTGGGTTCCCTGTGCTGCTCGTGTGGAGAGGGAGCTCTTGCACTGCCATAAACTGGGTCATGTTTCTTTCTGGCCTTCCTTTCTCCTGCCACCTTTTGGTGTCAATGAAGGCCAGGCTGGTTCCTGTGCAGGGCTGTCCAAGCATCTCTTTCACCTACTGCAGCTCTGTAACACTTCTAAACTCTCTTGAATGCCTCACTCTGGAAGGTATTTATGTAATAATCTCAGTTCAGGCTGGGTGACAATACTGCACTGCTTGTTTTGCTCCTTGGCTGTTGTTGCTCTGACACAAAACTCTTATTTCACGTTCTGTAAGTGTTCCCACAGCTAGGGCTTTGTGTGGGGGGTATTAAAAGTTTGTATGTTGATTTCCACCTGAGATCTAAGGCCAGAACTGGCTCAGTTTTGATGGAATCTGGGTCATTTTTGTCCATTTGACAATAAATGGGTCATGTGGGAGAATAAACTCTTCTGTTCACAATGCCTCGAAGAGGAGCTGTTAAAATCCTGCTGCGTGTCTCTGTACAGAGCTGACCTCACCCACCTTCATCCCCTGTACAGTGTTTTGGAGGTGATCAGGGTGGAAAAGATGTTTGATCAGACACTGTGCAGCCCTCCCAGACCAGCTCAGGCTGCAGCAGGTTTTGTTCTGGGCTCTTCACTGCACAGGCTCCAAATCCCAAATCAGGGCAGTGACATCTGCTTGGGCTCCTGGCTGAGACTCAGGGCCCACCCTGGGCTGTGTCCTGCTCTGTTCCCCCATGCTGTGGCACCTTAGGTGACATCCCTGAGGAGCAGCCCTACCTTCCTGAGCAGCCTGCATGCCCAGGGAGCTGTGCTCAGCATCCCTGGCCCTCTGCAGGGCCAGCTTGGCCTGCCTGTTCCCAGTGCAGCCAGCTCAGCAGCTGCTCTGCAGGGGTGTGCCCATGTTCCCACCAAAATGTCATCCCCACGGATCTGCTGGCAGCACAGTGATCTGAACAGCTGCCTGTCTTTTGTTGGCTTGCTGCACTGAGGCTGCCAGGGGTTTGTCCTGCTGTCAGGGTGAAAATGCTGCTGTTTTGCCTGGCAGCTCTGATGTTTGTGGTGGTCTCCATCCCCTTCCTCCCACTGTGCTTTGTTCCCAGGCGTTTGGGCAGTCTTTCCTGCAGCCTGACATTCACCTGTTCAAGCAGAACCTCTTCTACCTGGAGACACTGAACACAAAGCAGAAGCTGTACCACAAGGTGGGTCCTGCCTCAGCCTGTGCTCTCTGGGCATGGGAAGAGGGGAGAGATGTCCTGGGACTGCTTTTGAACTACTTGGAAGTCCAGATCAGGATCTGGGGGTTCTGTGCCACAGCCTTTGGGTGCTTGCCTTGCTGCAGGGGGTTGGAATGGAGTTACCACCCCCCTGGTACTGGGACCTGGGAATGGGAGGGATCCCAGCTCCAGGCCCTGCTCTGACAGTGAGGGGAAGCAGAGAACACCCAGTGACAGTGAGGTGTGTCTGGGCAAGCAGCAGTTGGGACCATCAGAGGGGCAGTGAGTGCCTCCAGCATTCCCACCTGGGCAGCTGCAGGTCTCTGCTGTTCCCAGCTCACTGGGAGTCTCCTTCTCTCTTTGGATCCATCCTCCAGGCCCTGTAACCTACCCCCAGCTACTTCCATGGAGGATTAAATCTGGAATCCAGGGGATCTGGTCAGCAGTTTCTCATCTGTGCTCACACCTGAAGGGCAGCCCTTTGTGTTCACAGGTGCCTGGGGCAGACTTCAGGCCTCTGGCCACATTCCCTGGCTCCCAGGAGAACTGTGCAGGGAATACTTGGCTGGAATTGGAGTGGACTTGATGCGGTGGCTTTGCCAATGCTTAAAATTTGGGTCAGAGCATGGAATCATGGAATGGTTTGGGTTGGGTGGGACTGCAAAGATGATATATTGTTAACCCACTGCCATGGCAGGGACACCTTCCACTGTCCCAGGCTGCTCCAAGCCCCGTCCAGCCTGGCCTTGGGCACTGCCAGGGATCCAGGGGCAGCCACAGCTGCTCTGGGCACCCTGTGCCAGGGCCTGCCCACCCTCCCAGGGAACAATTCCTTCCCAATATCCCATCCATCCCTGCCCTCTGGCACTGGAAGCCATTCCCCGTGTCCTGTCCCTCCATCCCTTGTCCCCAGTCCCTCTGCAGCTCTCCTGGAGCCCCGTTAGGCCCTGGCAGGGGCTCTGAGCTCTCTCTGAAGCCCCAAACCATGAGGTAAGTGTGGCCAAATTCAATGTTAACTTTCAAGCTGATACTAATTGAGCTTATTTTAGCCATTTTTGACCTGGCTTGGCTTAGAAAATCATCTCACTGCTCACCAGAGTTTGCAGATGCCACTGAAGCCGTGGCTGCTCTGTCCTCGCTGGATTTGTCCTCCTGTGGGAGGAGTGAATCCCTTAAACTTGTGCCCCTCTCCCTGTGCAGAAGATCTTCAGGACCACGATGCTGTTCCAGTTTGTGAACGTGCTGCTGCAGGTGCTGGTGCACAAGTCCCACGACCTGCTGCAGGAGGAGATCGGCATCGCCACCTACAACATGGCCTCGGTGGACTTCGATGGCTTCTACTCCGCCTTCCTGCCCGAGTTCCTGGCCAGCTGTGACGGGGTGGACTCCAACCAGAAGAACGTGCTGGGGAGGAATTTCAAAATGGACAGGGTAAGGAGGGGCCTGCAGCATTGTGGATGCACAGTGCTCCCCCAGGCAGTGCTTTTTTCTCCCAACACTTCCATGCTCAGCAATCCCCAGCCAAGGATTTCTCAGTGCAGGTAGCAGAGCTGCCATCACCCCTCAGGCTGCAGGATGCTGTGGGAGTCAGGGAATGTATTTCCTGGAGGAAGGTTTCATTGGACTAGGCTGATGGGTTCCCAAGTGGGATGCTCAGATCCTCGCCTAAATCTCACTCCAGCTGCTGGCCAGATGTTTGAGGATACAGTAAGGACAGCAGAGTACCTGCACAGGCTCACCCTTCCTGCAAACACCTCATATATGGGAAGAAAACCTGTGGAATATCATGGCAGAGAGCAGGTTCTGGCTTCCATTGCCTGAGGGTTGTCCATAGAGTGCTCCCTGTCCTGAGGGAGGGGATGGGAATTTGAGACCAAGGGTGAAGATAGGAATGGAACCCTGGGGGAGTTGCTTGGCTTTTGAAGGGTAACTTTCTTCAGGAATATCAGCCCTTGTTAGGGAGTGTGTGACACCCTGGAGCCTTGGCAGGAGGACAGCAAGGAATTAGTGCTGCATCTGGCCATGAGCCAGGCTGGGAGAGCTGGGGGAGAGATGGATCCAGGGAGAGCTCAGAGCCCCTTGCAGGGCCTAAAGGGGCTCCAGGAGAGCTGCAGAGGCACTGGGGACAAGGGATGGAGGGACAGGACACAGGGAATGGATTTAAGCTGACAATGGGTAGATTTAGATGGGATTTTGCACAGGAATTGTTCCCTGGTAGGGTGGGCAGCCCTGGCACAGGGTGCCCAGAGCAGCTGTGGCTGCCCCTGGATCCCTGGCAGTGTCCAAGGCCAGGCTGGACAGGGCTTGGAGCAGCTGAGACAGTGGAAGGTGTCCCTACCCATGGCAGAGGGTGGCACTGGATGAATTTTAAGGCCCTTCCCAACCCAGGCCATTCCATGATTCCATGACCATTCCTCTGGGGCCTCACTGTGCAGTGAGACGCTGGAGATAGGAGCAGGGCCTGGATCCCTGCAGTCAGCTCTGAAACCATCTCTGCCCCAGGAGCTGGAGTTCCCTGGGCTCAGACTGAGCCAGGGTGGATCTGTTCACACATCAACACCAGTGGCTGTGTGTGCCCCTCTCGTCCCTCTCCGCTCCCGCTGTGGGTCCGTTCCCAGCTCTTGTTCTCTCCCTTGCAGGACCTGCCCTCCTTCACGCAGAACGTGCACAGGCTGGTGAACGACCTGCGCTATTACAGACTGTGCAACGACAGCCTGCCCCCGGGCACTGTCAAGTTATAGTGACTGCAGGGCTCCGGGCACTCACCGCGCTCCATCGAGCTCTCCCTGCCCGCCCGAGACCTCAGCTGGAGCTAGCAGGACGTGTCTTAATGAATGCCCACCCCCGGGCATCCCGGCTGTCGGGAAATCCCTCTGCTCCTGTAGCACTTTGTTGCATCTGGAGGTGTCTGGAGAGATCATGTCCGTATCAAACCCGAGGCAGAAGCGCCAAAGACCACTTCAGACATTCGTACCTTCGTGTCATTCCACCTTCCTGCCCCGCCCAGCTCTCGGAGGAGGAGTCTCCTGACGTTGGGACTGGTTTGGCACTTCTGTCACTCCCTTTGTTTTTAAATTGCCTTGAAAACCTCCCCGATGTTGGCGGGGATTTAGAGACTTTTTTTGGGTTTTTTTTTAAACGTTTTCTCATCATTCCATTGTGATACTAAAACAACATGCTTAATGGGAATAAAGTGCTTACTTTGTTGTTTTAAATAACTTGGGGCTGGGTTAGTTTCCTTCTAGGTCATTCTGTAAATGAACACTCAGTGATCCACAGCTCTTCCCAGGATCAGGAATGAGGAGCAGCCAACAAGGATCCCAACAAGTCCACCAGCTCCTGGAAGGTGGAAATCCGTGGTGGCTTCTTCTTTTTCTACTATCTCATTGTTCTCCTCCTGTGTTTTCTGTCACGAGTTGTGGTGATCATTCATCCCCTCCAGCATTTGTCTGAATCGATCATGGAGTGCCTGCAGGAAGAAATGCCCCATTCCCAGGAGCCTGGGGCTGGAGTTCACCCTCTGCCCAGTGACCAGTAGAAGCATCTGGTAAAATCCCAGACACCAGTCAGGCATTGTGTGGGGCTTGTGGATCTCTGATCGTGCAGCTGGCAATGATTTCCTTTCCCTGAGGTCTCTGGTCAAGCAGCAGTATTATATCGGTCCTAATTTTTATATTTAATAGATTAAATTTGAGAGGAACTTCTCACAGGGGCATGGAGTGACAGGACAAGGGGAAATGGCCTTAGGCTGAATGAGGGCAGGGACAAATGGGATATTGGGGAGGAATTGTTCCCTGGGGAGGCCGTGGCAGAGGGTTCCCAGAGCAGCTGTGGCTGCCCCTGGATCCCTGGCAGTGCCCAAGGCCAGGATGGACAGGGCTTGGAGCACCCTGGGACAGTGGAAGGTGTCCCTGGACATGGCAGGGGGTGGCACTGGATGAGCTTTAAATTCCTTCCAACCCAAACCACTCCCTGATTCTGTGGAATCAGTCTTAATTCCCTGGGGTTAAGTGGCAGGAGCAGCACCAGCCCCTGGGAAGGGAGCACTCCTGGAGATGTTCTCTTGGGAATGTTGGAGATGTGGATGTGCTGCAGCTGCACCTGGACAGCTGGGAGGTGTCAGGGGTGAGCTGGAGCGTGGCAGCACTTCCTCCATGGTTCCTCTGTTTCGGTTTTGTGGACAAGCCACTTCTCTCTGCCATTTGTCATGGGGAGATGATGGATGCTGTTTGGATAATCTGTGCCATCCCTGCATCTGGGCTCTGAACTGGCACCAGCTGGATGTTTGGGCTCCCTGCCCTGGAGCAGAGTCTCAGGATGTGCCTCATATCGGAATCTGTGGGTATTGATGATTCCAAGATTGTAGAAAGTCTCTGTCTTTCTGCCCCGCTGCCAAAGAAGCCATAATTGGTCTGTGCTGTTTCAAGGCTGTTTATTCTGTTTATCTCTAACATGTTCTGCTGCCCTGCCGCAGCTCTGTCCTGCAGGGCAGCGTGTGGGGCTCTGCCCTCAGTGGGATGGTACAAACATTAAATACCACAAACTACCTGTGCTGGATTTACAATAACGTGCCAATATCTGTCACCTACGTTGGACAGTGTGTCCCCAGCCTGAACCAACAGAAAAATGCCAACACCACAGTGAAACATGGAGGGCATGAAGAAGGAGGAAAAGGACAAGACACACCCAATTTCCTCCACCTTGTCCCCTCTGAACCCCTAATCTAGAATCCTAAAATTTTACTTTTGCACATGTGCCACACTTAATTATTACTCTTATCAAACACTCAGAGCTGGTAATTCATCCTGTAAGATTGAAAACTCTTTTCCATGGACAGAGATCACAGCCAGTGTCTCTGGGGGCTCTGTCCAGGGGGGTTCCTGACCCCTGCCAGGGCAGCCAGAGGGAAGCCCTGGATTCCCACACCTCACCTGCTGCAGCCCGTGCAGTGAGGGCAGAGCTGCCTGCACAGGGGTGAGGGAAGGGGGTGATGGTCTGTGTGCAGGTGAAACTTGGGAGTCCTTGTTGTTCCTGCTGGTGACGGTGCATGAGCACCCAGAGTGGAGTCCAGCCCTGGCCCTGCTCCTGAGCTCCTCCTGGGCACTCTCAGCAGCTCTGCCCTGCCCTGGGCTGTGCTGGGGGACACTGGAAGCTGGCAGCCACCTCCTCCACCACTTCCTGGCTGTGCCTCCCTTTGGGGCTGACGGAATTTCATCCCAGCGCAGCTCTCCAGGCTCAAGCTGCTTCTCTTTCTTCGCTTGACAGAAGGTGAAAGTACAAGATTTTCCCTTGCTCAGTGCCAGCAGCTGCCAGGTGCCCAAAGCCCAGCTCCAATCTGCCACCCCTTGTCCTAAAACCTCCTCCCCTTTGCCACCCTTCTGCCCTCTTCCCCCTGGCCTGGCAGACCCTGGAGAGAGGCCTTTTCCCAACCCCAGTCCCTTATTTGGGGGTGGAAAAGTCTCTCTTCCACAACCTGTTGAATCCATTTGCCCGTGGGAAGGCCCTGGGGTGTTTTTTGCCACGATGCTGAGCACAGCGGGTTCCCAGGCCCTGGCAGGGGTTCTGTCCCCCCACTCTCTGTGCCTTGGGAAGGCAGGGTGGTAACAGGGACAGTGGGATTAAGGCCAGCCCTCAGTTTGTTTGTGTGTGTGCCTTCAGAATACTCCTCAGATTTGGGAAACGGGCTCCAAGCAGCCAGGCTTCTCCATGAACCTGCCAGGCTGCTCTCCGTGAGCTGTCTGTGAGTGCAGGGGTGCCCATACAGTGATTTCCCAAACTGGGGTCTGGAATGGGGCTTGCAGCAGTGATCAGAGGGGCTCCCACCTGGCGGTTCCTCTGCCCTCAGGGCCTCGCACCCCTTCCCCAGCAGCCCCCGTGTCCAGGGCAGCTCTGTGCCCCACAGGGGGACACTGCCCTGGCTGCTCCCGGGGCTGGGGGCTCCAGCTCGGCCCGGCACGGGCTGACCCAGCCTCTCCTGCCTGCTGAATCCAGGGCAAAGCAGGTTTGGTTCTTGGCAGGGTCTGGCTCCCCTGGGGACGGGTGTGGGCTGTGCTCCCACCCTGGCAGGGCTTGGGATTCCAAACCGGGATGCTCCGTGCTGGAATGCTCTGGATGGGGAGGATGCTCCGTCCCGGGATATCCCGAGCGGGCGCGGCGTTCTTTAAGGGGAGGGACGGAAGCCTGACTCGTCCTCGGGCTCGGCCGGGCCCTTAAAGCCTCCGCAGACCGACCGAGCCCGGCTCCGACCCGCCGGGGCCGCCATGGGCTCCCTGGGGCGCTGCCTGGCCCGAAGCTTCCCGCGGGGGCAGCCGGGCCTGAGCCCCCCCGGACCCCGCTGCTACGGCTCCGGTGAGACACGGCCCCGGCCCCGTCCTGCCCCCGGGGACCCTGTCCCCACCCCTGGGGGTTTCAGCCCCGTCCCCGTCCTGCCCCTGGGGACTCTGCTCATCCCTGTCCTGCCCCGGGGATCCTTTCGTCATCCCCATCCTGTCCCCGGTCCCTGCTTGTGCTGCCCCTCAGAGCTCCTGTTCCCACCCTGTCCCCTCGGTGCCCCGTCCCCTCGCAGTGTCCCCGGTCCCTCGGTGCCGCCTCACGGGCTCCTGTCACCCCCCGGGCTCTGCTGTCCCCAGCCCCGTGTGCCGGGATGGGGCAGAGGCCGGAGCTGGCGCTCCCTGAAGGTCCCAAGGGGTTCAGTGTCCCCAGGATGTGCTGGGGGACCCCGGTGGAGGGGACAGGGACAGGGCAGGACCCTGGCAAAGCCGAGCCGTGCTCAGCAGTGCCCGGGACGTGGGTGAGCTCGTGGGCTCCGTCTGCCTGGCTCGGTCCCCGCCAGCACCGGGACCACCCGGCCCCGCAGCCCGGGACGGGTCCCCGGAGCCCGGGATTGGCAGTGAAGTGTCCTCTCTCCCTTCGCCTCCTTCCTGTCCCCTCTGTCCCTCCAGCGGACGGGATGCACTGTCCCCTGGGGGCTTCTGTCCCCTCCTGCGGCGCAGCTGCGGCGGGGCCAGCGGCGGCTGAGACCCCTCTGTCCCACGGGTGACAGCGGGACCGGACCCCTCTGTCCCACGGGTGACAGCGGGACCGGACCCTGCCGTCCCACGGGTGACAGCGGGACCGGACCCTGCCGTCCCACGGGTGACAGCGGGACCGGACCCTGCCGTCCCACGGGTGACAGCAGGACCGGACCCTGCCGTCCCTCGGTCACCGATTTTCTCCTCCAGCAGCGGAGCGCTGTGACCGGGCGGGGGGAAGGCCCCGGGGCCAGGCAGGGGACAGTCCCCAGCACGGGGACACGGCACAGACATGGCTGGCTTGAAGGCTATTTCCTGCCCACGGACACGTCCCCAACACCCGTCAGGGCTTTGTGACACGTCCCCTGGGACCCCACCAGCCTGAGAGGCACAGCTTGGCCAGGGGACACGCCCTAGGATGGGATGGGGACAGCGATGGGGACAGCGATGGGGACAGCGATGGGGACAGGGATGGGGACAGGGATGGGGACAGCGATGGGGACAGCGATGGGAACAGGGATGGGGACAGCCCCTGGTGCGGCGGGGACAGCGCGGGGCGCTGCTGTGCCCGTGTCCCGTGGGCTCCCGTGTCCCGCGGTGGTGACAGTGACCCGCGGGGCGCTGCTGTGCCCGTGTCCCGTGGGCTCCCGTGTCCTGCGGTCGTGACAGTGACCCGCGGGGCCCTGCTGTGCCCGTGTCCCGCGGTGGTGACAGTGACCCGCGGTGGTGACAGTGACCCGCGGGCCCGCAGCCCCCGTGGCACTGCAGGAGAAGACGCTGCTGGTGGCCAAGCCGGACGCGCTGCAGCGGCGGCTGCTCGGGGACATCATCCAGCGCTTCGAGCGCCGCGGCTTCAAGCTGGTGGCCATGAAGCTGCTCCAGGTAGCCGCGCCCGCGGGGACAACCGGAGCCGGGGGTTGGCCGGGGACACTGCCCGGGTGTCATTGTCATTGTCACTGCCTCAGGCGGACCGGAGGCTCGTGGAGCAGCACTACGAGCAGCTGCGGCTGAAGCCATTCTACCCCGCGCTCGTCGCCTACATGACCTCGGGGCCGGTGGTGGCCATGGTGAGGGGACAGCCCGGGGGTCCCCAGGGCCGCGGGGGCGCGGGGGGACTCAGCTGGCCCCGTCCCGCAGGTGTGGGAGGGCTACGACGTGGTGCGGTGCACGCGGGCCATGGTTGGGGACAGCAGCGCCGTGGGGACAATCCGGGGGGACCTCAGCGTGCACATCGCCAGGTAGGGCCGGGGGGCGGGACCCGGGCCGCGGCACTGTCCCCATCGCTGTCCCCTCGCAGGAACGTGGTCCATGCCAGCGACTCCGTGGAGACGGCCCAGAGGGAGATCGGCTTCTGGTTCCAGCGGGACGAGCTGGTGGCGTGGGACAGCCGCGACAGGGACAACATCTACGGGCCCTAGGGTCGGAGCGGGGCCGCCCCAATAAACCCCGGAGCCCCCAGCCCTGACTCCGCTCTCCTCCCTCGCGTGTCACCAGCACGCTCCGGGCGGCACTGGGAATGTCCCCAGAGGGCACTGGGTGGTACTGGGAGCTCTGGGAGGCACTGGGATGGTACTGGGAGGCACAGGGATGTCACTGGTACACCCGTGGAAGGTTCTGGTCGGTACTGGGAAGCTCTGGGATGTCACTGGTATGTCCGTGGAAGGTTCTGGTCGGTACTGGGAGGCTCTGGGATGTCCCTGGGAGGCGCAGGGATGTCACTGGGACACCGGGGTGGTACTGGGAAGCTCTGGGATGTACCGAGGTAACACCAGAGGGCACCGGGGCTGTTACAGGAGGGCTCGGGGAGGCACTGGGTGACCGTGGAGGGCACTGGGAGGTCTCCAGAGGGCACTGGGATGGTACTGGGGTGGTACTGGGGTGGTACTGAGAAGCCTTAGAAGACCCTGGGCTGTCCCTGGGGAGTTCTGGGGCTGGTTTGGGAATCTCTGGGATGTCACTGGTACGTCCGTGGAAGGTTCTGGTCGGTACTGGGAAGCTCTGGGATGTCCCTGGGGGGCACAGGGATGTCACTGGGACACCGGGGTGGTACTGGGAAGCTCTGGGATGTCACTGGTACATCCGTGGAAGGTTCTGGTCGGTACTGGGAAGCTCTGGGATGTCACTGGTATGTCCGTGGAAGGTTCTGGTCGGTACTGGGAGGCTCTGGGATGTCCCTGGGAGGCACAGGGATGTCACTGGGACACCGGGGTGGTACTGGGAAGCTCTGGGATGTACCGAGGTAACACCAGAGGGCACCGGGGCTGTTACAGGAGGGCTCGGGGAGGCACTGGGTGATCGTGGAGGGCACTGGGAGGTCCCCAGAGGGCACTGGGTGGTACTGGGAGCTCTGGGATGTCACTGGGGTGGTACTGAGAAGCCTTAGAAGACCCTGGGCTGTCCCTGGGGAGTTCTGGGGCTGGTTTGGGAATCTCTGGGATGTCACTGGTACATCCGTGGAAGGTTCTGGTCGGTACTGGGAAGCTCTGGGATGTCACTGGTACATCCGTGGAAGGTTCTGGTCGGTACTGGGAGCTCTGGGATGTCCCTGGGAGGCACAGGGATGTCACTGGGACACCGGGGTGGTGCTGGGAAGCTCTGGGATGTCACTGGTACATCCGTGGAAGGTTCTGGTCGGTACTGGGAGGCTCTGGGATGTCCCTGGGGGGCACAGGGATGTCACTGGGACACCGGGATTGTACTGGGAAGCTCTGGGATGTCACTGGTGCATCTGTGGAAGGTTCTGGTCGGTATTGGGAAGCTCTGTGAGGCACTGGTACATCCGTGGAAGGTTCTGGTCGGTACTGGGAGGCTCTGGGATGTCACTGGTACACCCGTGGAAGGTTCTGGTCGGTACTGGGAAGCTCTGTGAGGCACTGGGATGTCCCTGGGAGCACTGGGTGGTACTGGGAGGCTCTGAGAAGCTCTGGGAGTCCAGGGACTGTTCCTGGGGGACACTGGATCGGTACTGGGAAGCTCTGTGGGAAACTGGGATAGTGCTGGGAAGCTCTGGGATGAACTGGGATGTCCCTGGGAGCGCTGGAACTGTACTGGGAGGCCCAGTGGAGAACTGGGCTGTGCCTGGGGGGCTGCAGGGGCTCGGGGAGAGACCGGGGAACAGACCGGGCCGGGGGCTGAGCTGTAAAACTGGGGGCTCCGGGCGACACCGCGACACCGCGACACCGCTGGGTGGCACCGGGACACCGCTGGGTGGCACCGGGACACCGCTGAGAGGTGCCGGGATGCCACTGCGGAGCGCTGAGACACCGCTGGGTGGCACCGGGGCCCGCTGGGACACTACGGGACACCACAGTGAGTGCGGAGCGCTGGGAGCACTGGGACAGATCTGGGACAGCACTGGGAGCACTGGGACAGCGCTGCCACAACATTGGGATGTCACTGGGGTAGCACTGGCCGTCACTGGGGTATAACTGGGATGTCACTGGGTGTCACTGGGGTGTCCCTTTCTGTCACTGGGTGTCTCTGGATATCACTGGGTGTCACTGAGTATCACTGGGGTGTCACTGGGATGTCCCTTGCTGTCACTGGGATGTCACTGGGATGTCACTGTGTGTCACTGGGTGTCACTGGGTGTCACTGGGTATAACTGCGATGTCACTGCGATGTCACTGGGTGTCACTGTGTGCCACTGGGTGTAACTGGGATGTCCCTTGCTGTCCCTTGCTGTCCCCGGGTGTCACTGGGGGTCACTGGGTACAACTGGGATGTCACTGGGATGTCACTGGGTGTAACTGGGATGTCCCTTGCTGTCTCTGGGTGTCGCTCGGTGTCCCTTGCTGTCCCTTTGCTGTCCCGTGCTGTCCCTTTGCTGTCCCTTGCTGTCCCGTGCTGTCCCTTTGCTGTCCCTTGCTGTCCCGTGCTGTCCCTTTGCTGTCCCTTTGCTGTCCCTTTGCTGTCCCTTTGCTGTCCCTTGCTGTCCCTTTGCTGTCCCTTGCTGTCCCGTGCTGTCCCTTTGCTGTCCCTTTGCTGTCCCTTGCTGTCCCTTTGCTGTCCCTTGCTGTCCCGTGCTGTCCCTTGCTGTCCCTTTGCTGTCCCTTGCTGTCCCTTTTCTGTCCCTTTGCTGTCCCGTGCTGTCCCGTGCTGTCCCTTGCTGTCCCTTTGCTGTCCCGTGCTGTCCCGTGCTGTCCCTTTGCTGTCCCTTTGCTGTCCCTTTGCTGTCCCCGGGTGTCCCCGTTCGCCCCGCGCTGCAGTTCCGCCCGTGGCCGCTCGGTGTCGCTGTGTCCCGGAGCGCGCCCCGTTGCCAGGCGACAGCGGCGGCGCCCGCGCATGCGCAGTGAGCAGCGGCCGCCCCGCCATGGCCGAGGCCGCCATGGCCGCGCCGCCGGACGGGGACGGGGACGGGGACGGGGACGAGTGTCTGCCCCGGTACCGGCACCTGCTCTGCCCCGACCTGCTCGCGTGAGTCCCGCCGCTCCGGGGGGCCGCGGGGGCCGCCTCCCCGCCGCCCGGCTCTGACCGTGCCTCTGTCCCTCAGGGGCCAAGTGGCCTTCATCACCGGCGGCGGCTCCGGCATCGGCTTCCGCATCGCCGAGATCTTCATGAGGTGGCACGGCCCTCCCTCCTTCTGTCCTCCATTCCCTTCTTCTTTTCCCTCACTTTGCTCCTCTTCACCCCTTCTCCTCTCTTTCCCCCGGAGGAGCCAGGGGTGACACCCCAGTGGCACCCAGGGGTGCGGGGGCCGAGCCCTCAGGGCGGCTCCGGCAGCGGGGCTCGGAGGCGGCGGGGCTCGGAGGCGGCGGTTCCTGCGGGGAACACCGGCCCCGGTGATCCCGGGCTGCTCTGAGGGGCCCGGCCGCTCTCACCCGCCCCTTCCCCGCAGGCACGGCTGCCGCACCGTCATTGCCAGCAGGAGCCTGCAGCGCCTGGCCGAGGTGAGTCCGGGCTCCGGGGAGCTGCGAGCGCTGGGAGCCATTCTGTTCTCTCCTGGTGGAAAAGGGAGCCCCCAAAATCCTTCTGCTCTCTCCTGGTGGGACCGGGAGCCCCCAAAATCCTTCTGCTCTCTCCTGGTGGGACCGGGAGCCCCCAAAATCCTTCTGCTCTCTCCCGGTGGAACAGGGAGCCCCCAAAATCCTTCTGCTCTCTCCTGGTGGGACCGGGAGCCCCCAAAATCCTTCTGCTCTCTCCCGGTGGGACTGGGAGCCCCCAAAATCCTTCTGCTCTCTCCTGGTGGGACTGGGAGCCCTGGAAACCCTTCTGCTCTCTCCCAATGGAACAGGGAGCCCCCAAAATCCTTCTGCTCTCTCCTGGTGGAGCCGGGAGCCCTGGGAGTAGTGCAGTAGGAGGAATGGCTTCCCAGTGCTTCCCAGTGCTCCCCCGGCTGCCAGCCCCGGGCACTCCGGCAGTGCTGGGCAGGGTGGGTGCAGGTTTGGGGGGCTGCACCCACGGCACCTCCAGCACAGCTCAATTAACCTGGAACCTGCTCTGTGGGGGCTATTCCGTGATCATGGTGGCTTTTTAGGGGGGAGAGGCAGAAATGAGCTGTGGGGGAGGTCTGTCAGCAGAGCACAGCCCAGGGTTGGACTGAAAGCTCAGCACAGAGTAGGAGCAGACCCCAGGGGCTGTGTGGCTTGTGGGTTGCACAGGTATGCTGTGTTTTGGGGCAGAGGGGAGGGTGGCTGTCATTTCCTATCCCCTCATGCTGATGTGCCAGAAGAAGCTGATTCAGCAGGTTTTTAGTTCTCAGGGGCCAAAGTCTTCTGAGGCCACAGAATCTGCAGTGCAGGACTCCAGCTGCTCGTGCACCCGTGTGTTTTTGGGGCTCAAGACCTCTCACAGAGCCCAAAGCAGAAGTTGGAGCAGCTCTGGGTGTTGTGTGGAGTTGCTGCTGAGCTTGTGCTTAATTTCCTGTAGAAAACCATACTCTTAATGAGCCATAGGGGTGGCTTGTGACAAACCCTGAGCTGCAGAGCTGGTCCCTCTCACAGCCTGACACCTGGCTGCTCTGGCTTTGCCCTTTTGCCCACTGACTTTTTGGATCTAAAGGGTGATTATGACTGTGCTCATGCCAAAAATGCCTTGCTGGGGTCCAGCCTTTGTACTTGCCCCACAGAGACGTTGCCTGGGCTGTGCTGTGTCCATGACAGCCCACGCAGGTACCTGGGCATGTCAGAATCTGTGCTATTGATGATTCTGAGATTGTAGAAAGTCTCTGTCTTTCTGCCCCACTGCCAAGGAAAAAGCCACAATTCATCTGTGCTGTTTTCAAGGTTGTTTATTCTGTTTATCTCTAACATGTTCTGCTGCCCTGCCGCAGCTCTGTCCTGCAGGGCAGCGTGTGGGGCTCTGCCCTCAGTGGGATGGTACAAACATTAAATACCACAAACTACCTGTGCTGGATTTACAATAACGTGCCAATATCTGTCACCTACGTTGGACAGTGTGTCCCCAGCCTGAACCAACAGAAAAATGCCAACACCACAGTGAAACATGGAGGGCATGAAGAAGGAGAAAAAGGACAAGACACACCCAATTTCCTCCATCTTGTCCCCTTTGAACCTCTAATCTAGAATCCCAAAATTTTACTTTTGCACCCGTGCCACACTTAATTATTACTCATATCAAACACTCAGAGCTTGTAATTCATGCTGTAAGATTGAAAACTCTTTTCCATGGACAGAGATCACAGCCAGTGTCTCTGGGGGCTCTGTCCAGGGGGGTTCCTGACCCCTGCCAGGGTCCCAGGGCAGCCAGAGGGAAGCTCTGGATTCCCACATGGGCTTAGCCAGTGTGGCTGGGATACGCCGTGCAGGAGCTTTCCCTGGCTACCCCAGGGCTAGCAGGGTGCAGCCAGGCTCTCTCAAGTCTCTTCTGGTTCTTTCAGGCCTCGAAAAAGCTGGTGGCAGCCACGGGGCAGCAGTGCCTGCCCGTGTCCATCGACGTGCGGCAGCCCCAGAGCATCGCGGCGGCGGTGGATGAAGCGCTGCAGGAGTTCAAGAGGATTGACATCCTCATTAATGGTGAGGCTGCAGAGGGCAGGGGCAGCGTTTGGGCTGCCTGCTGGGCAGGGTGTTTTCCTGGCAGCACAGAGGGAGCAGAGATCTGTGTGTGGTACATGGCCATCCCTGTTTGTCTCGGTGTGGGTCATCCCTGCTCCCCTCATGCTGGCGGTGCTGCTGGGCACCCAGAGCCACCAGTTTATCCCTTAGCAGGGCTGTCTCCATGTGCTCTCCAGCATGCAGACGTTGTTCCTCGCCCTCCCTGTCACAGGAGGGCCCTGACATCTGTCCCAGCCCTGTCTTGCCTGTCCCTGTGGTTCAGGTGCTGCGGGGAACTTCCTGTGCCCAGCCAGTGCCCTCTCCTTCAACGCCTTCAAGACAGTGATAGACATCGACACCATGGGCACCTTCAACACCTCCAAAGTGCTCTTTGAGAAATATTTCCGGGTAGGTGGCATGGAGCCAGGGGACTCTGAGGAGAGGCTCTGGTAGGCAGAGGGTAGTGTCAAACCACACTGTGCTCCTGGGGAAATCAGGGGAGTGCAAGGACCCAGAGCCTCCCTGCACAGATCCACTCTGTTCCCTTCCAGGGATCCCAGCCCTGAACTGGGGATTCTTCTGTCCCTTGCCCTGGTCTTTGTGCTCTTGCAGCACCTTTCCATGCTCTGCCACCTGGAGAAGCTGTGATCTCCTGCTCCCTTTCCAGCTTTGCCACTTTCCCTTGGCCTTTCCTTCTACCCTGCATGTTCCATCTCTCCAGCAGGGCCCCACTGGCTGCCCCAGCCCTGAGATTCAGTGGGTAGAGCTGCCCCAGTGATGGCTTGGCAGTGCCTGTGGGTGACTGTCCCTCCAAGCCCAGCTCCCCTGTCCCCCAGAGCCCTTGGTGACCCTTTGTGCTGCTCCCTGCCTAACTCCACATCTCCTTCCCTTCCCCAGGACCACGGTGGGATCATCGTTAACATCACGGCGACCCTCAGCTACCGAGGGCAGGCCCTGCAGGTGCATGCTGGGGCTGCCAAGGCTGCCATAGGTACCTCAACACACCCTGCTGGGGCTCTGAGCCACTTGGGGCCAGGAAAGAAGCCAGTTCTTCCTAAATACTGGGATGGAAGATACCCTGGGGAGGGGCGAGCGTGAATTGGTGTGGTTACTGCATGGGTGGGTTTGGGATGAGGCTCTTCTCCCTTCCAGGGCCCTTTGCTCTCAGCCAGACTCTTCTGTGGGTTTCTTTCTCCCCTCAGAAGGAGCTGCTGGCATGGCTGTGCTGCCTGTTTCTCACTGCTGTTGCAATCCCTCCCCAGAGGCCATGACCCGTCACCTTGCAGTGGAGTGGGGACCCAACAAGATCCGTGTGAACAGCCTGGCCCCTGGCCCCATCTCGGGCACCGAGGGCTTCCGACGCCTGGGTGAGGCAGCCTGGGCCCCCGGCCCTGCTGGCACTGCCCTGCCAGGGCACCAGGAGGGACACCCAGTGCCACACAGCTCCTGGGGCTTGCTGCTGTGCTGTGCCTGGCACAGCTCTCTGGGAACAGCCCTTCCCTGGCACCTCCCAGGGCACTGCTTTGGCAGCAGTTTGGGCTCTCTTATGCCACGTGCTCCCCCAAAACTCAGCCCTGCCTGAGGGGTTGGCTCTTGGAGTCCATCAGCAGAGTGCTGGTGCAGCCCCAGGGGATGGGAAAGACCTGGAGCTCTTAGAGGGGTGCAGAGGCCATGGAGATGCTCCAAGGGTTAGAGCCCCTCTGCTCTGGAGCCATGGAGACCTCAGAATCCCTTCCAGGGCCTACAGGGGCTCCAGGAGTGCTGTACAGGGCTTCCCACTGCCAGAGGGCAGGGTTAGATGGGATATTAGGATGGAATTCCTGGTTGTGAGGGTGGGGAGGCCCTGGCACAGGGTGCCCAGAGCAGCTGTGGATGCCCCTGAATTCCTGCAAGTGCCCAGGCCTGGTTGGACCGGGCTTGAAGCCACCTGGGATAGTAGAAGGTGTCTCTGCCCATGGCAGGGGAGGAGAAGGGGAGATCCCTCCCAACCCCAACCATTCCATGATTCCATGAGGTCCTTGAGCTCACTGTGTCAGTACCAAATCCCCGCTGGGCTTCAGCTCCCCTCCTTTAAACCTTCCTAGATTTTTATCCCAGGGCTGTGCCAGGATCTCATCCCAGTTTCCTGGAGCGCTCAGCCAGCCCCACGGGCAGTGCTGCAGTGCCTGGCCAGCCATGGTGGTGGACAGTCCTCCCTCCTGCTCCCTTTAGGTGGGAAATTTGCCGAGCAATCCAAGCAGTTCTCGGCGATCCCGCTGCAGCGCGCGGGGAACAAGACGGAGATCGCACACAGCGCCCTGTACCTGGCCAGCCCGCTCTCCTCCTACGTCACCGGCACCACCCTGGTCGTGGATGGTGGCAGCTGGCTCACCTCCCCCAACAGCTTCTCTGCCTTGCTGGGTATTGCCTCCTCCTCCTCTGCTAAACTCTAGGTGACTGCATTTCCCCCTTGTGGGATTGGAGCAGGGCTCCTCAGGGAAACTCTGCTTGTCCCTGGGGCACAGGGCACAGGTCCTGTGAGGAGCGGCTGAGGGAGCTGGGAAGGGGCTCAGCATGGAGAAAAGGAGGCTCAGGGGGACCTTGTGGCTCTGCACAGCTCCTGACAGGAGGGGACAGCCGGGGGGGTCGGGCTCTGCTCCCAGGGAACAGGGACAGGACAAGGGAAAACAGCTTCAAGCTGTGCCAGGTGAGGTTTAGGTTGGGTATTAAGAGAAAATTCCTTCATGGAAGCGGTGGTCAGGCACTGGCACAGCTTCCCAGGGCCATGGGGGAGTCCCCATCCCTGGAGGAATTTAAAAACTGCATGGATGTGGCAGCCGGGGACATGGGTCAGTGATGGCCTTGGCAGTGCTGGGGGAACAGTTGGATTTGATGGTCTTAAAGGGCTTTTCCAACTTAAACGATGATTTTTAACCATGACTCTCCCAGGGCATGGCTGCTGTAGCAGTGGGTGCCTGTCCTCATGGACAGTCCTTGGGATGAGCTGAACCTGCTGGATTTTCCCTTTGAGCCCAGCTTGTGACATGGTGTCTTGTGGATGCTTGTCCAGACACCTCTGAGATTCCCCCAAAGCAACACCATGCCCATTTTCTGTGCCCCAGCAGCAGGATTGAGCACAGGGAATCCCAAGAGCCTCTTCCTTTCATGAATTCCTGCAGCCTGGCAGGGGAAGGGCTCCCCTGCCTTCCTCTCCTCCCTGCCTGTGTCCCAGCTGGCAGCCTCCATGAGCTGGGCAGGCCCCAGCAGGGCTCTGTCCCCACCTCCACCCTCTCTTGCAGATGTCTGGGCTGCAGGAGCAAACCAACCCCACTGATGGACAGCCTGGCACTGACTGACGGACAGATGTGACGTGGGACACCGTGTGAGGACATCTCCCAGAGTCAGTGCTGACAACCCCAGCCTCTCCTCGGCCACTGGAGGTACTGGTGACACTGCCAGTCCCGTGTCTGCCTGAGGGACACAGCTCTGGGTGCTGGGTGGGGACCAAGCCCACCCCCATCCTGTGCCATTGCTGCCTTCTGAGCTGGCCTGGCTGTGGGTGCAGAGACAGCTGGGAGGGCTGCGATGGTCTCCGGCCCTTTGTGGCTCCCTCCAAGCTGCTCTGGTGGCCTTTCCCAAGCCCCCAGCAGTGCCACCCATGGGTACCCTGTCCCCTCTCCCCTGTCTTAGCCTGAGAACTGCACAGACCCCCAGCAGCAGCTCCTTTTTGGGAGGGGGAGCAGCTCAGCCCGCCTGGGGTCATCCAGCGTGGTGGGCTCAGTCCTGCCCTGGCAACTCCTGGAGGGGAAACCCTGGCAGGGGGAGGTGGCTGTGTCCCCTGAGGGGTCCTGGGTGGGACAGTGGTCCCGGGAGGCTGCCAGGGATGCAGCTGGGATGCCCCTGCCAGGAGCAGAGGTGGTGTGAGGGCAGATCCCCCAGGTCCAGCTCTGCACTGCAGGTGTCCAGTGGTCTGTCCACACCCATCTGTCTGTCACACCAGTGTCACGCTGTCTCCTCCTCAAGCTGAGGCAAGGTGAAGGGCTAGACCTGGACTCTAGTCCTTTCCTCCTGCTGGGCTGCACGGCTGTTGCTGCTGGAGCCAGCCCAGTTCCTGGTGCTGACACTCCGGGGGACACACGCTGCTCATGTGCCCCTCCTGCTGCTGCTGGTAGTTCATTGGCTCACCCTGGATTCCATGAAGCTCGTTCTCCCACTTAATTGTATTTCCTACTTGATTGTAGACTTGCCAGATTTTACTCCTTCCTCCAGGCCACAAATAAAGAATTCTCCCCCTGAGCAGTGATGCTTCTCTCTGCTGCAGGAGCACCAGTGCCCTGCTCAGCTGACTGGTCCAAACTGGGTGCTAAGGGAGGGGGAAAGCCACTGCTCCCACTGCCAGGGCCTTGTGTGGCTCCAGTCCTTGGCTCTGTGGTGCCCCAGTGCTCCAGGCCATGGGGCTTGGGGACCTGCCAGCTCCTCAGCCCCAGGGCTCTGGGAAGGTGGTTCCAGCAGCAGAGGTGGTGGGAGGTGCTGAGGGCTTTGGTGAGAGGCTCAGCCCTTCAGGGGGATGGGGATGCAGTGCTTGGGCTGGAGTCTGGGTGGATCCTCAGCCTGGGCTCCTGGGATGTGTTTTCTCCTGGAGAAGGTTCTTGTGTGGTGTGTGTTGGCCCTTCTGCCCAGCTGCAGCCTCATCTCTGGGAGGCTCCATGGATTTCGCTGTTCCACCACGACCAGGTGACTTGGGCACTGTCAGGGCTGTCCTGGCTCCGTGGCCACCCCAGGAAGGAGCTGAGCTTCCAGCAGCAGGGGAAGGACAGAGCTCTGGGCCCAGCCTTGGCGTGGCCTGGAGCTGCAGGAGCCCACCCAGGGGTGCAGCGCTGCCCCACTGGGGTTGGGGGTCCCAGCTCATCTCCCCGAGGGATTTGGGGTTCCAGTGCACAGTTCTCACCTGAAGCAGCTGGGCAGTTCCATTGTGCAGTTCTCCCCACAGGGGTTTGGGGTCCTGGAGCGCGGTTTGGGTTTGGGGTCCTGAAGCACAGTTTGGGTTTGGGGTCCCAAAGCACAGTTTGGGTTTGGGGTCCCGAAGAACAGTTTGGGGTCCTGGAGCAGGGTTTGGGTTTGGGGTCCCGGAGCAGGGTTCGGGTTTGGGGTCCCGGAGCGCGGTTTGGGTTTGGGGTCCCGGAGCAGGGTTCGGGTTTGGGGTCCCGGAGCAGGGTTTGGGTTTGGGGTCCTGGAGCAGGGTTCGGGTTTGGGGTCCCGGAGGATGGTTCGGGTTTGGGGTCCCGGAGGATGGTTCGGGTTTGGGGTCCCGGAGCAGGGTTCGGGTTTGGGGTCCCGGTTGGAGCGCGGTTTCCCATCAGGGGATTTGGGGGTCCCCACTCACAGCCCCCCCCCCCGGTCCCACGCGCTCGCGCTCCGCTGGCCCCGCCCCTCTCCGCCGGCCCCGCCCCCGTCGCGCGCGAGCCGGGGAGGGGGCGTGGCCTCGGCACGGGCTCGCGCCGCGGAGGGGCGGGGCGAAGCGGACCGGCAGGCGAGTGACGTCACCGCCCCGGCTACTGCGGCGGCGGCCGGGCTGGAGCTGCCGCTTGTCCGCCGCGGCCCCGGAGCGGCGGCGCGGGCGGCCGGCCGGTGGGGTTGTTCCTCGGAGCCGCCGCCGCCTCCCCCAACCTCCGGTCCCGGGCAGGACCCGCAGCCCCGGCGCTCGGAGCCGCCGCTCCCCGGGCGGGGCGGGACCGGCGGGGCCGCCCCCGGTGTCGGCGGGCGGGGCCGGCGTTTCTCGCACAAAGCCGTGAGTGCCGCGGGGACCGTACCGGCACCGGCACCGCCCCGATGTGAGCGGGGCATGGCCGCGGGACATGGCCCGGGTCGGGCGGCGGTGGGCGCGCAGCGCCGGCGGTGAAGATGGAGCCGCGTCTGCCTGGGACCGAGCCCCCGCTGCCCCGGGGGCCGGGACCCGGGCCCGAGCCGGAGCTGGAACCGGAGCTGGAACCGGAGCCGGACCTGGACGTGCAGCGGGAACCGGAGCCGGAGCTGGAACCAGAGCCCGAGCTGGAACCAGAACCGGAGCTGGAGCTGGAACCGGACCTGGACGTGCAGCGGGAATCGGAGCCGGAGCTGGAACCGGAGCCGGAGCTGGAACCGGAGCCGCAGCTGGAACCAGAACCGGAGCTGGAGCTGGAACCGGAGCTGGAGCTGGAACCAGAACCGGAGCCGGAGCTGGAACCGGAGCCGGAGCTGAAACCAGAACTGGAGCTGGAACCGGAGCCGGAGCTGGAACCAGAACCGGAGCTGGAGCTGGAACCGGAGCTGGAACCAGAACCGGAGCTGGAGCTGGAGCTGGAACCGGAGCTGGACCGGGAAGAGGAGCAGGAGCCGGAGCTGGAAGAGGAGGCGGACCTGGGCCCGGAGCTGGATCTGGACCTCTGGGCACTTGAGGCCGCCGCTGCGGGCGCGGGGCCGCCGCCCTGGTGCCCGGGGGAGGCCGGGGGCAGCCCGGGGGGCCCCGCCGAGCCCCCGCCGGAGGAGGAGCCGCGACTCCGCCCGGTCTTCGACGCCCTGGACCGCGACGGCGACGGGTTCGTGCGCGTGGAGGAGTTCGTGCAGTTCGCCACGGCCTACGGCGCCGAGCAGGTGAGCACCGGGCACCGGGCACCGCACCTGCCCACCGCGGGGCCCGGCCCGGGGCACCGGCCGTGGCGGCACCGCTTGCTGCCCGGTGCCCCGCCGCCCTAGGCTGATGGTGGTGGTGGCTTCTGTCCGCCCTCGGAGAGCTCAGTGTCCCCAAGGACAGCGCTGGCATCCCGTCGCGGCGGGTGAAGGGCACGCGTGGCTCCCGGAGCTGCCGTGCTCCGGGGGAGCGGCGCCGCCGGCTGCCCGCAGCTCTTTGTTCTGCAGCGCTGCCGCCCCGGGGCTCGCTGGGCAGCGGCGCATCCCCATCCCGGCCCGGGGGCTGCTCCGTGCCCCCCGTGCTGACCCCGCGTCACCCCATAACCGGGAGTTATGGAGCATCCCTGCTTATGGCAGGGGGTTGGAACGAGGTGATCCTTCAGGGCCTTCCCAACCCACACCATTCCCTGCTTCCCTGCTGCCTCGCTTCTCCCGGCTTTGACAGCTTGAATGAGTATTTCCCCCCCATTCTGCTGCTTTGTGCCCTGGCCAGCCGGTGTTCCCCTGCAGCACATCATGGGCGATGTAATTTGAAGCTGACTAAAAATGGAGCAAGCTCCGGCAGCGCTCACCAGGGGATGGAGATGGATTTGTTGGTGTTTAGTGCATTGGCCTGGGCTGGCGTCGCTACCAGGAAAAGAAAATTTATTTTTTTAAGGAATGCAGGTATTGCTGTGAAGTTTCCCTGTGCCTGCCCAGATTTGCTCTCGTTCTCCATCCGTGGCAGCCTGCGCGGGTATTTAAGTGCCATGACAAAGCAAATCATGTGTGAAGGAGGCTTTTGATGGAGGAGGGCTTTTTATCCCCGTCCTTGTGCCAGAAACACCTCTCAGAGATAAAACAAAGGTATTTATTTTAGAAAAATAGCCCTGCAAAGTAGAGACAGGGAACTTCTTTGTGTTGCTGAGGGGGGCACTGTGTGTGCAGAGGGTCTCTAGGTGTGAGCTCAGGTACCTCGCTGCTCCTGCCTGTGCCAGCAGAGAGGATTGATTCCTAAATCCTCTCTTCTGCCCTGCCCCGGGCCAGGCTCCCTGTGCCACCGCTCCAGTGTCCCGCTGCTGTCCCCAGCAGAGGAGGCAGCAGCAGACAGCCCATGTCCTGCACACGGTGCCACCTCCCCTTTGTGTCCTTTGGCGTGGAGCAGCCCAAGGACGTGGGAAATGGGGACAGGAGGTGGCGTGTGCGTGGCAGGGGACGTGGCAGGTGGCTCTGGGGTGTGCAGCTCAGCCTGGCAGTGCCCGGTGTCGGCATGGGGATGGTGCCAGAGCTCCAGAGGGGCCTCCCTGAGCCTGGAAAACACCCTCAGACCACGGCTGGGGGGTGGCTGTGGGCTGCTGAGGTCACTCCAAAGCTCAGGGGGTGTCCCCGGAGGTTTTGTGCCGTTGGATAGTGTCTGTCCACATGGATTGGAATGGGCTCTGCAGGCTCCCTGTTCCGTCCTGCTGAGCACAGCTAATGCTGCCTGTGCTGCCATAAATGATGCTTTGAAAACCCATTTCTCTTCAGCAAGAGGCTCTGGCGTGCAGGACAGCCGGGTGCTGGCACAGCGGGTGCTGAGCCCCTTGGGGAGGTTGGTGTGGCAATACTTGAGCCAGCAGGTCCTGGGCACTCCAGGGGACTGGCAGGGGAGGAAAGGTGATGCCTGTGTGTGCAGGAGGACTTGGTATGAGTCTGCAGCTAAGAAAGGACCAGGACACACTGAGGGAGGACGAGAAGGGGTTGGTGATGGGGTCTGTGAGCTCTCAGCAGATGTATTTGTTCCTCTTTAACTGCCCTTTGTGATTACCCAGGCAGCCATCACACCCCGACCCCTCTCTCACAGCATCCCAGTTCCGATGTTGGCACAACCTTTATTTACACCTTCAGGTCCCATTTAGTGGGGAGGGTCCCACAAGAATCACTGGGTCCAGACACCCCAGCAATCCCACCCTGGGCATCCCTGAGATCATTGTCCAAACCTTCCTGGAGCTCTGGCAGCCCCGGGGCTGTGCCCATTCCCTGGGGAGCCTGGGCAGTGCCAGCACCTCTGGGGGAAGAACCTTTCCTTGATATTCAACCTGAGCCCCCTGATTCATGGAGTTTGGGGGAGTTCCTTGACCTGTCTTTCATGAGGCAGCTGGAACCTGGACTCAGAGTGGATCTTCTGGAAAACGGAGATCAGCTCAGGTGGGAGTTAAAGGGGAGGAACATCCCCGGTGGTAAAACGTGATCAGGGGATTAAATGTGACCTGAAGGTGTGAATAAAGGTTGTGCCACAACCAGGACCAGGATGCTGTGAGAGAGGCTGCCTGGATAATCACAAAGGGCAGTTAATGAGGCACGAATTCCATCCCTCTTGCTGGAGGTACCTGCTTCCTTTTTCCCTGCCCTCCTTCCTCTGCCTGCTGCCCACAGGGGTGGCTGCCTAGTGGTGGAACAAATGGCCAAATTGAAGCACGCCAAGCAGCTGATTCCCGAGGCTGGAGGGGGCTGAAGGAGGGGCTGTGTATGTGTATCCACATGGATGAGGAGCTGGAGAGCAGCAAGTGTTGTCTTTAGCGCTCAGTCAAACACCAGAGGCATTCATGGGCTGCTGAGTGAGCACTGTCAGCTCGTTTGGCTGCAACAATTATTAGCTAAATGTCAAAGGGAAGGCACCAGCTGGCGTTTATTCCATAAACACCATGGGATTGTGGCTTTCTGGTGGGATGAATTGGGTGTTTTTCTCTCCACGGGGATAAAAAATGGGATTGGGAGGGGGGCTGAGTGGGAGAGCTCTGTGGCTGTGGTGCTGGCATGGGGAGGAGATCAAGGCAAAGATAAAGGCAATTTGTTTTGATCTGCACTGATAACAGCTGATAGGGTTTGAAGCTCTTCATTTTCAGTACCAAAGGGGTGGTGAGAGGATGGTGCTGGGGGTGACACCTGAGCCAAGGGAGGCCTTGAGCAGGGAAGGGACAGCCTTGGGATGGTCCCCCCACAGCCTCTCCCAGGAGGGTGTTTGTCCAGCATGGATTGTTTTGCCACTAGGAAGGCTCCCGTGGACCCCTGATATGCTCCATGGATTTACAAACAAGATGTGGGACAGAAAGGTCTTAAGGACAACTTAACTTTCCTTGAGAATCACTTGATTTTTCATCCAAAAGCCTTGACCTGCTCCCAAACCACCTGGGAGGCAGCTGACAGTGGTGCTGTGTTTTTATTGTCCCCTTCCTCCCCCTTTTCCCTGCATTTCTCTGGGGTCTGATGCTCCTGGAGCCACTGGCTGGGACAGAAGGATGGAGTAAGATTGGCTTAAACAGGAGCAGGGATGTGGGGACACACTTGGTGTCACTTTTATGTCACCTTGTAAAGCAGGAGGGGTTGTATCTTGCACTTCTGGGGGTTGCACAGAACTCAAGGCCATTGTGCAACCACTTCTGGTTTAATTTTTTATTTCAAAATTAAATTTTCCGTGTCTTGCCCTCTGTAGCCCTGCATTGTGTCTGGCTGGCTGAGGTGACAGAGCCCAAGGCTTTTCTCCCTGGATTTATTTCCAGCAGGCTCAGAGGAGAATGGATTGCTTGTAAGGCTGAGGACAAGCATCCTGCTGGCACCTTGGGTTGTTTTCCTTTTTTGTTTTGATCTAACAGACAACTGGAGAAGGAAAAGCCTCTTGCAGCACATGATCTCAGTGCCTTGGCTCAATTAAGAGAAATCCCAGAGTTTGTCTAACTCACTTCCAAAGGCTCCTGTTCCAAGGGATCTTCAGCCTTTTTGTTTGTTTTTTTTTTCCCTCTGGATGATCAGTTTGAGCTTCATTTCAGTGTGTTTTGTTTTGCTTTCTTTAACATTTCCATCCCTCAATACCTGTCCTGCCACCACATCAGCTCATCCTCAGCTGAGCTCTCCATATTCAGCTTTTAACATTCCCTCTGGGGATGGTTTCTGAGGGGTTTTATCAGGTCTGTTGTACTTTTCCCAGCACTCTTGGAATGGGGTGCCCAGCCTGAGCTGAGCTGCAGAACAAATCCCATTTTGGGGCTGGCAGGGATCACTCCAGAGAGCGCAAAGAATCCTGGAGTTGGGTTTTATTTTTGAATAAAACAACCTGAAAACCTGGCAGTCAGTTCCTGTAATGAAGTCTGGATAGTGTCACACTGCAGCTTTTTAGAGGTTCCTCTGTGCTGATGCCAGGCTGGCTGTTCTGCTCCTCTCTGATGGATCCCTGGGGAATGGGTACCTGGATTCAGACCTTCTCCTTCCATCTGCCTTGGCCGTGCTGACCTTGAGCTGATTTGGGATGTCCTCCCTCTTCCCCTTGGTTTTCTCCCACTTCCCTGTGAAATCTAATGATCTCTGTCATGAGGAAACCCCATTTTTGGGGTTTTTTTTTGTTTTTCCTTTTTCTCCTGGTTCTTACCCAGTTTGAGCAGAGGAAATGCTGCTTTTATTAAGAGATTTCTAAAATTACCTCTCATGGTTTCACAGGCAAGTGAGGCTTAAATTGCCTCCGAATGTGCTGCTGCTGTGCCTTCCAGAGGCTTTAATTGCTGTTTCACTACATGGAATATCCTGGCCTGGAAGGACCATCAAGTCCAGCTCCTGGAATTTGGTTCCTGCTGTGGAGAGGGGCTGGGATGGCAGTGAGGGATGCTCTGGGTGTGCAGGAGGTGCCTGTGGACACCCCTGTGTGCTTTGGAACAGCAACAAACTGGAATATTTTGCTTGCTTTGACCAAGGGCCCAGTTCCCCCCCCCAAAAAAAAAAAAAAAAAATCCTGGCAGGGAATTTGTGGGGTTTGGGAGATTGGGTGGGAGCCCTTTCCTCACCTCCTCCCTCCCCTCCTCCCTCTTCACAGGGCTTCAACCACCATCAATAAATAACAGGTCTGTGTGCTCCAGGAGCTCCAAGACAGGAGTTTTTCTTTCTCCATCAGAGAGGAAAATGCTTCCAAGCCAACATATTTTGTGTAATTTTGGGCGAGGTGGTGGCTGGTTTGCAAATTCCATTTTCAGCTCACTTGATTCACTTATAAATATCCCAGAAGACTCCGAGGAAGAGATGGTTCCTGTGCTCCTGGGTTGTTTTAGCTGCTCCTGCTCGGGTTTGGCTTCCAGCTCCTGGGAGTGGTGGGGAGGGCTGGGAGCAGATCAGAGCTGGGCTGAGCTCTCTGGTGATGTGTTTGTGGCTGCAATCAGATGGATGGATGGCTTGTCCTGGAGGGATGGAGCTGGCAGGACTGTGAATGCTCAAAGGCTGGGTTTGTCTGCGTGGGCTGGGAGGAGGGTGCTGGTGGTAATTTTATCCCACCTACCAGTTTATTAAATCAACCTTTTTATTCTGCCTTGCTCCTGCAGGTTGAGAGTGCAGTGAATGTGGTGTGGGGTGTGGATTTTTGGGAGAGGGACTGGGGACAAGGGATGGAGGGACAGGACACAGGGAATGGCTCCCACTGCCAGAGGGCAGGGATGGATGGGATATTGGGCAGGAATTGTTCCCTGGCAGGGTGGGCAGCCCTGGCACAGGGTGCCCAGAGCAGCTGTGGCTGCCCCTGGATCCCTGGCAGTGCCCAAGGGGAGATTGGAGCAGCCTGGGACAGTGGAAGGTGTCCCTGCAATGGCAGGGGGTGGAACTGGATGGGATTTAGGGTCCCTTCCAACCCAAACCATGCTGTGATTTGTTTTGATCAAGGTTAGTTGTGTTCCTCTGGAATTCGAGTCCATTCCTGCAAATAAAGGAGCACTGGTTACCCAGGAGGAGGAGGAGATCAGTCCCACCTTTGCAGAGCTGGCAGGTGCTGTGCTGAGGGAGCAGACTGGGTGTCTGGGCAGGGGGTGTGGGTGCAGCACACCCCCCGTTGGTCCTGGGCACTGCCCTGGGCTGGGACAGGAGCCCCAGCAGCAGGACAGGGACCATCTGAGGGTTTGCAGTGTTGGGGTGGAAAGACCTTATGCCCACCTCATCCCATGCCATGGGCAGGGACACCTTCCACTGTCCCAGGCTGCTCCAAGCCCTGTCCAGCCTGGCCTTGGGCACTGCCAGGGATCCAGGGACAGCCACAGCTGCTCTGGGCACCCTGTGCCAGGGCCTGTCCACACTCCCAGGGAAGAATATCTCTAATATCCAATGTAAATCTCCCAGTTCAAACCCATTCCCCCTTGTCCTGCCACTGCCTGTGTAAAAGTTGTTCTCCCTCTCTTTTATAGACCCCCTTTAAATACTGAGAGAAGAGAGGTGGATGCACAAGAAGCTTCCTCTCAGGAGCAGGGTATCTGCTAAAGCTGTGATTGATTAAAATTGGATTAGGGTCATCATAATTAACAGATTGGAATATGATAGGGCACCACAACACAGGGCTCATTTTGAGCTGCTCTTGCTCCCAGAGCATCCCCAAGCTGCCGATAGCATTGTGTAACTCAGCCCAGACAATAATTGATAATCATTACAATTGCCCCCAGAATTCCTCTCCACTTTATTCGTGTTTGACTTTCATTTGCTGCTCATTGTTGGAGGAATGATCTGCTTGGAACCCAGGGGCTTTTTTTTTTTTTTAATTCCTGGGTTTGGAATTTTGCAAAACAAATTATTTCCCTTTTCCCTCAGCCTGCCTGGGCAGGGAGAGCTGCTGCTGGGCCACCCTCAGCATCCCCTGTGCCATGGCACCACCATTGTTCAGCTCTAGGAACCTGCTGGCAGTGAACCATGGCTTGCTTCTCCCTGTTCCTCATGCCTGCCTCCATCTTTCCATAATTCCTGTGTGGGTTCCTGGCCTGGCACCCCTGGAGCAGTGTGAGCCCTTCCCTCTGTGGTTGTGTAAATTCAGGCACCCGTGGAAAATGGAGCTACAAAGCTGCCAGACTGGTTCTGCTGGGCTGGGAACCAGGGAGGCTTTGAGGAGCTCTGGGATCACTGGGTCCAACTGCTCCATCATTGCCAGGGCCACCACTGAAATGTGCCCCCAGGTGCCACATCCACGTGTTTTGGGATTTGGGAACTCTTCCAAGGTTGGGGACTCCACCACTGCCCTGGGCAGCTGTGCCAGTGCCTGAAAGCCTTTCCCACAAAGCCTTTATTTGGTTTTTTTGGGTTTTTTTTTGTTTTTTGGTGTTTTTTTTGGGTTTTTTTGGGTTTTTTTGTTTGGTTTTTTTTGTTTGTTTGTTTGTTTGGTTTTTTCTGTTATGTTTTTGTTTTTGTTTTTTTTTTTTCCCTCTGGATGATCAGTTTGAGTTTCATTTCAGTGTGATTTGTTTTGCTTTCTTTAACATTTCCATCCCTCGATACCTGTCCTGCCACCACATCAGCTCATCCTCAGCTGAGCTCTCCATATTCATCTTTTAACATTCCCTCTGGGGATGGTTTCTGAGGGATTTTATCAGGTTTGTTGTACTTTTCCCAGCACTCTTGGGATGGGGTGCCCAGCCTGAGCTGAGAGCTGCAGAACAAATCCCATTTTGGGGCTTCCCTGGCACTGCCTGAGGCTGTTCCCTCTCCTCCTGTCCCTGTCCCTGGAGCAGAGCCCAACCTCCCCTGGCTGTCCCCTCCTGTCAGGAGCTGTGCAGAGCCACAAGGTCCCCCTGAACCTCCTTTTCTCCAGGCTGAGCCCCTTCCCAGCTCCCTCAGCCCCTCCAGGTGTGTTTGTCCCAGGGCCCAGGGCTGGCCTGGGGCTGGAGCTGCCCCGGCAGGGCTGATCCCAGCCTTGTCCCCAGTGTGGTCAGTGACACACGGGGTGACTCTGGCCTCGGGGATTTGTGCCATTTGTACCTGCAGTGGCTCTCCCACATGCCAGAAGCATTCCCAGCTCCTCTCAGAGTGCTGTCCATGCTCTGAGCTGCTCTCCTGTTGGGGTTTTTGGGACATCTGCAGTGCAGCTGTAGGCTGAGCCAGCCCAGGCTGCAGACATTGTGCCTCCCTCACTGTCCCACATCAGGCACAGCCCCTAAAGCTCCTCTCAGCTTTCCTTTTCCACTTTCAGCTCTTTGCACCTTTCAGTCACCTTCCCACACGTGGCATGGTGCTGGGGCTGATGCTTTAGGCTCCCCTCAGAGGCAGGACTGCAGCCACAGCGGGACAAACGTCAGGGATTTCCTCAGGCTGCTCTCAGAATCACTGGTTGTTCATATCTTCGTGTGTCTGTGCTTTGGATCTTCCAATATTTGGGTGGGAAGGGACCTTAAAGCTCATCCAGTGCCACCCCTGCCATGTCCAGGGACACCTTCAGTTATCCCAGGTTGCTCCAAGCCCCATCCAGCCTGGCCTTGGGCACTGCCAGGGATCCAGGGGCAGCCACAGCTGCTCTGGGCACCCTGTGCCAGGGCCTGCCCACCCTCACAGGGAACAATTCCTGCCCAATATCCCATCCAGCCCTGCCCTCTGGCAGTGGGAGCCATTCCCTGTGTCCTGTCCCTCCATCCCTTGTCCCCAGTGCCCCTCCAGCTCTCCTGGAGCCCCTTTAGGTCCTGGAAGGGGCTCTGAGCTGTCCCTGGAGCTTCTCCTCTCCAGGGGAGCACCCCCAGCTCTCCCAGCCTGGCTCCAGAGGGGCTCCAGCCCTTGGGGCATCTCCGTGGCCTCTGGAATGACTCCAGCTCCATGTCCTGATGTTGGAGGCCTTTGATGTGCTGGTAGCAGCAGACCACCTCCAGGCTCAAAGAGAGCTCTGTATTCACAGAGGAGTCACAGTTCATATCAGGGGTGCCTGGCAGGAACCTTGTTTTGGGATCCCAAAACTTCCAAGCCCGAGGAACAGCCCTGAAGATGCCATGGAGCAATGGCAGTGCTGGCCTGGGCCTTCTGCATGGCTCAGAGCTCTGCACAAATGGTCTCTTCTCCCCAGATTTTGGGTTCTGGTGAAGCTTCCCCTTCCCTGTGGAGCTTTTGCTGGAATTGCTGTGGGCCAGAGTAAGTTATTAATGGTCCTGTGGGTTGTGTGGGAGGGAGGAGGAGGGGACATGACCAAGGAGAGCCGTGGGGACAATTCTAGTGCCGAGCTGGAGGGATTGGTGGTGGCTCTGAGGGCAGCTGGAAGAGCCCAGATAAATCCTTGTGAGGGCTGCTGGATCCCTCCCTGGCACACAGCTCTCCTGCTTGTGGGGCTGGGCTTTTCCTGCAGGGCAGAGAGGGTGTCAGAGCCCCAGTGGGGCAGGGATGGGGCCCCAGCACTGCTGGCACGAGGGTTCCTGGTGGCTGTGGGCTTGGTCCAGGCACTTCATTCCTGATTTTGGTCAGGGTTGTTCCCCTCTCTAGGGAGAAAACTGCTCTTCAAGCAGGGAATTGTGGAGGCTGCTGGGAGGCTTCTCCCATCCAGCTCCTTCCAGTGCCACAGCAAATCCCCTTTTCCCAGTGACTGAAGTGCCTTTGCTCCCTGTTCTCATGTTCTGTGATCCTGTTGAAGCTGAAGGGACAGTGGTTTTTGCTGGGAATTTGTGTGCTGGATGAAATTTCTGTGTCCTGGTGTGTCCCAGCTCCACGTGGCATGGGCTGGTGGCAGCTGTGGGGATGTCCTGTGGGGCTGTCAGTGTCCCAGGGGGGGTTACAGCTTTGTTCCCAGGCTGGATGTCCCTGTGGTGAGCAGCCTCAGAGCACCCCCATTTATTTCTTTTTAATAACCCATTGCACTTTTCCAGAAGAGAGAGCTCCTGCTCCCCCTGTGCAGTGTCCCGTGGTGAGATGCCAGTGGTGTGACGTTGTGTTTGAGTCACTGCTGCTGCTGGAGGGGCTTTTCAGCCTGTTCCTCTTCCTCCTGCCCCCTGAGGAGGAGGAGGAGGAGGAGGAAGAAGGGCAGAGGGAGAGGAGCTGCTGTGGGAGCTGCGTCATCTGGCAAGGCCCAGCTGTGGAAAATCCATTTGCCAGAGTCCAGTGGGAAGCTGGGCTCCAGCAGAACGTGCTGAAGTCCAAGGAGCTCTAAAAACTCCAAACCAGGAGTTTTTAGAGAGAAGAAGCTGCTGGGGGCAAAGGGTGAGGCTGCTGTGGGCAATCCCACATCCCAAACCAACACAGCATAAAATCCCCAAGCAAATACAGAAACCAGGGGCTGCCTGAGGGGCTCTGCCTGCAGGAGGTGTGTCTGGACTGAAAGTCTCCTGATGGGGAAATAACATCCAGTCCCAGCTTGGCTCTGGAAGCTGCTGGGGCCACTGAGGCTGCCTTTGGCTGGGCAGGGATGAAGAGGCAGCTGTTGCCTCCCTTTTGCCTGGCCACATTCCTTGTTTTTTCCAGGGGAGTGGCTGTTCTTCACCCTGCTCACTGGGGGTGTGTGTGTGAGAGAGGAGTTTACAGCTGGGGGAAAAACAAAATTTGGATATCCTTGTGGAATTTATTCCCTGTGCTTGCTAAATGGATGCAGCAACCAGCTAATTCTCTCCTGGCTGCTTGGAACTCTGGGACTACTGTCCTGGCAGGGAGGATGCCAAGAGCAGAGGAAGATTTGTGGGACCTTCCCTGAAGGGTCCATGGGGAATTTTGGAAGCTTTGGTGAGGGTGCTGTGCCAGAACCCCGGCCTGGTTCAGGGGTTCTGTGTGGGGTAAAGTCTCTCCTCCAACCCGTGCTTCCAAAGAAAACTCTGCAGCCTCTTGTTCGGTCTCAAGGCAGTTTATTTTAAGCCATCTAAAAGATTTTCTTCTCTGGCTGCTGTGGTTTGCTCACAGCTCAGGCAGAGGCACACACACACCCTGACATCCTCTCTGTGTCTTCTTCTCCCTCTCTGCCCAGGGCTGTGCTGTCTTTTATATGGTACATTACGTGTTACATGGTTACAGTTTTTCCCCAATGCCTATTACCTATATTAAATGGTGCTTTTCTACTCTAAACCAATCCATGAGTGCCAACATCACCAAGAACATGGAGGTAAGGAAGAAGGAAGAGGAGGAACAGGACTGGCCTACATTCCTCCATCTTAAAACCTCTGACCCCCGTGTACAAAGTAAAAACCCCCTGTACAGGTGCTAAAACCCCCTTGTACAATACTAAACATTTTCCCCTCTACTTTGTAACTACCTCTACTATAATATCTAAACTTTTGTGACTTCTTCTTCCACCTTCAAAGTTGGTAACTCATTCCATGGCTCAAACCCAAAATCACAGCTGTTTCCAGCTGCCTGCCAGGGTGTCAAATGCTTCTGACCAGGGCCTGGAACCTCCAAAACTGTCTGAGGGACATTTTGAGTTCCAACAGTGCTGGAGGTGTGGGTGTGGGATAGGAGCATTCTGCAGACCTTGGTTTGGAGCAGGGAATTCTCCTGTGCTCTGAGCTGCCCCCCAGGCTGTGTGAGCATCCATCCCACAGTGGCACCGTGGGTGAGGGGGGCTGCTGGTGGCAGCCCAGGGCACAGAGGTGGGTGCCAGCCTGGCACACACCTGCAGAGCCATGGAGCAGGTTCCAGGCCTCTGGCTGCTCCCTGCTTGGGGGAGCTGCTGTGGCGTTCTTTGCTTGGGGTGGTGGTGCCTTCATGCCCAGTGCTTCCAGTCCCTGAGGTCCTGGGCTTCCCAAACTATGCACAGCATCCCATTCTTCTGCCTTGCTCCAGGAATCTACCTCTGAGCCTTTGATCCCTTCTGGGCTCTTTTCCCCCCCTCTGGCAGGTCTGCTGTGTGTCCCTCACACAAACAGCCCTTTCTGGAGCTGCCTGAAGGAGTGCCAAAAGGAGGGGGATAACCTGAAGCAGCTCTAAGAAAGAAACGAGTCTTTATGCTTTGCTGGTCTCTGGTTCAGGCGTGTTTGTGGCACAATGAGCTCAGTTTTGCCAGGGTGGCAGGCACAGCAGGGCTGGGCCAGGCAGGTTCCTTCTCTCCTGCTCAGCTGCTCGTGTTTGCAGCTTCTCCCCTGCTGCCCCAGAGGCTCCTGTGCCCCCCAGAATCCTATCCTGGCATTCCCAAGATCTCTGCCCCCAGCACAGGAAGGACCTGGAGCTGCTGGAGAGAGTCCAGGGGAGCCCAGGGAGATCCCCAAGGGCTGGAGCCCCTCTGCTCTGGGTCAGGCTGGGAGAGCTGGGGGTGCTCAGCTCAGGGATGCCTCAGAGCCCCTGCCAGGGCCTAAAGGGGCTCCAGGAGAGCTGCAGAGGGACTGGGGACAAGGGATGGAGGGACAGGACACAGGGAATGGCTCCCACTGCCAGAGGGCAGGGATGGATGGGATATTGGGAAGGAATTGTTCCCTGTGAGGGTGGGCAGGCCCTGGCACAGGGTGCCCAGAGCAGCTGTGGCTGTCCCTGGATCCCTGGCAGTGCCCAAGGCCAGGCTGAACAGGGTTTGGAGCAGCCTGGGATGGTGGAAAGTGCCCCTGCTCATGGCAGGGTGGCACTGGGTGGGTTTTAAGGTCCCTTCCCACCCAAATAAGTCAATGAGTCTATGCCTGTAATCCATGTATGAGTTACAGCCTGTACTTTGGGGAGGGTGAGTGTGCCAGGCCAGTGGGAGGATTCATTCTGGGATGTGCCATGGCTGTTTTGTGCTGCTTTCCAACCTGGAGGGGAGCACGGGGAAGCAAACATCAGAAATCCAAATTCACACACTCAAATCCTGGTTTTCTGAGCCTGGGCAGCCTCTGGAACCAAACACCCCCTCAAACAAACACCTGGGTTTGCTGCAGACCACTTTTTGCACAGAGCCACACCAGGTAAAACATTCAGCATCATAAAATGCCTCATCCTTGGTATGAGACCTACTGGTGTGTTTGATTGTGTTGGGTTTTTGTGTTCAGGTCAGCTCCAAGCCCCGGGGAGGCTCCTGTCCCTGTTCTGCACCACCCCGGGGTGGCTCTGTGGTGGCCCTGGGCTCCACCCAGGTGTGTGTTTTACCTCAGCAGTAGCCAGCCTCTAAACTTTTTATTCTTTCTTGATTTAACCCGGCCTCCTGCCCCTGAGCCGCGTTTGGAAGTGTGTGAACAGGTTTCCCTTGTCATCAGAGGAACAAAAGCTAGAAACAAAGGCTTGGAGGGTGGAGGAAGAACCCTCTTCAGGTTCATTAAACAAATAAATGTTTAGAGGAGAGCATCGTGGCTGCTGAAGCCTTTGAGCACTTAGGGAGAGACAGGAAATCTGGAACACTTGAGACAAACAATTAAATTTGGATTAAAACCATTTCAGCGTAACTTATATTCCTGTTAATGTTTCCAAACCATCCTTGAAGTTGTTTGTTTAAATACATTTTTATGCTTCAGTGGCAACAATTGAGGGATAATTTGGAAATGTCACTCTTGGCGTTTGAGAACACACTCAAATACCTCAAAGTGAGGCTCCTGAAGCCCTGCTGAGCATAGAGGTGTTCCTGCCTCCAGATACCCGTGGAGCTGGTGGGGTTAGTCCAGAAAGGTCCTGTACAGACCAGGGCAATTTCTACCAGCAGGGAAAATACCCCAAAATTCCAGATGTGAGCGCTGCAGTGGTGGAGATCCACAGTTCAGCTCCAGGCTCTGCACTGGGGCCTGGCTGGAAGTGTTTGTCCTGGTTTCTCATGGGTGGGGGCAGGAAGGATGTGGGTCCTCAGGCTTTTTTGGCTGCCAGCTCTTTAAAACATATTCTGGCTTTTTTTTCCTGCTTCCCGGTGAATTTGGAGTGTTTGAAGGAAAGTCTTGTCCTCTGCTTGTGATGTGTGGTGGGGATCTGGTCCTCAGCATCAGCTCTGGGCTGTTCTCAGCTCAAGGCTGCCTTGGAGATCCCTTCCTCCCCCTTCCAAAAGGGGAAACAGGAGTTTGGGGGGGGGTATGGAATTCTCTCCTGCCCATTCTGTATTTGCATCTCTCCACTCTGGCATTTCCTGCAGAAGGAGCCTGGGAGAGGCTTTGGGGTTTGGGGTGAGAGTTTGGGGGAGAAGCTGCCCCAAGGAGGTGATGAACAGCAAGAGCTGTGGCAGGCTGAGAAGCTTTTCTCGTGGATTCCTGAGAAAAAGGAGGATTTGTTAGGCAAGTGGGTGTATTAAATGGCAAGGATCTGGTCTTCCTGGGAAGAAGATCTGTCTTCCCCTTGGGAACTTGCTTACTTTGTTCCTTTTATCTCTTGGTTTGTGGGTGCTCTCTGTCCCATTCCTCTGCTTTTAATACTTGCAAGCCTATCCTTACCATAATTATTTCCCTCCTAAATACAGGAGGTTTATTTCCCTTCTACTTTAAATAGGTTGATTATTTCTCTGTGGCAGGAAAAGATGAGAACAAACCAGGCTGAGGCTTCCTTTGTCTCCTTCTGAGGAAGGTGTCTGGATCCTGCAGTGCTGGAGCCTGGGGAGGAAGGGATGGGAGGGATGAGCTGATCTCTGGGCAAGCTTAGGGAGGGATGTTGCAGAAAACATCTTCACCGGGGTTGTTTGTGGTGGACCTTTAAAATATAAAAGCAAAAATAGAAATAAAGCCCTGAGCAGGCTCAGTCTGCCTGCTGAGCTCTCCTGGAGCTTTGGAAAAGGCTGGGAGAGCAAAATCCTGGCAGCAGCCCTGGGTCAGCGCTGCCACTTGTGAAATAAATAATGCAGTTCTTGCACTGCTTACTCACAATTGGCCAGGGCTGCTCCCTGTAATGAGATCCTCCCTTCGGGGGTGTTTTAAAGGTTACTTAATTAGGTGTAATTGCAGCAGAATAGAAACCTGCTTTGAGGTTCTGAGTGCTTTGTGGAGTGCCAGCTCCTTCAGCAAGCTGGGGAGTCAGATCCTATAAACAGGGCTGGAGCCAGGGCTGTCTGCCTCCCCCCGGGCCTGGCTGTTTATGGTGATGAAGCCACAGAAGTGAAGTGCTGGGAGGGTGTTCCTGGCTTTGGGAATGGTGCAGCTGTGCTTCCCATCCCTGCAGCAGCGCGGGGAAGCAGTGTGTGCTCACCCTGTCAGGCTGCTGATGCTCCCTCAGCCCCCAGCACGGGGGGATGGATGTGCTCTGACCCCAGAGAAATGCTGCCTTAGCAGGGATCAGTGCATTTCAGCTGATCCCACTGCAGCCCGTGGGTTTAGTGGGATCCAAAGAGAGCTCTGTGGGGACAGCTGGGTCTTTGGCACGGCCCCTTTGGTTTGGCTGCAGGAGCCTCAACAGTTCCAGCACGCTTCCCAAAGGTGAAAAAAGGATACTCTGACTTCTGTCATCAGCATTTAAAAATATTACACATTTATCTGGGAAAGGATTGGTTTGGCTCAGAGAGGCCAGCTGGGTTTTTAGGGACAAATGAGTGCTTTGGCTCATCCCCTTGTGTTGAACACGGAGGGTGGAGGTGCTGCATCCACCTTTGTGTAACCATGAGAGGATTTATACAGCATCTTCTCACTCAGGTGAATTCCTGTGGGCCACTCCAGGCCACACACCTGGCTAAGCAGAGAGGAAAGCAGCTCCTGTGAGCCCTCCCTCCTTTTTAGTGCCAAAAATCCCTCAGTTTGGCACTTCTGCCAGTCTGGTGCTCGTCCTTCTCTCTGCTTGAGTTCAGGGATTGTCTCACAATGCTGTTCCCCCCAAAGATACAGGATGTTCAGAGCAGATCTTCTGGCAGTCAGAGGAGAGTAATTAAAGTTACATGAGAAGTATTTGGATTTTCATGTCCTGTCTCAGCCAAGCAGGACACCAGGACCTTTTCCTCTTTTCCTTTTCATTTCCCTCCACATTTGCTTGGGTATTTGGGGGTCTTTATCAGGAATCTGTCAGTATTCATTGTTCCTCTTTGTCTCCTTTAGATTTGTGCAGATTAAAGCAGCCCTGAGAGCTGATTTTATTCCAGGGCAGCACATGGAAGCACCATCCCTGTGAGACACCCCATGATTTGATGCTCTGAGCTCCACCAGCTCTTCTTGGGGGGTGCCTGGCTGCTGTGGCCACTAGAAATCTCCCACCTCCCCTTCATCCTCCAAAGAATGTCTTTTTGGGATCTGGTTGAGCCCTGAGCTCTGCCAGGATATGAGGGAAAGCTGCTGGCAGGCTCAGGGGTTGCAGGGGGTGTTGGCTGCCCAGCACAGCTCTGAATTCCCCCAGGGATCACACCTAAAACAAGCACAGTGGCTATTCTGTCCTGCTGGATCCATCTGCTGTGTGGAGGAGGCATGGAGCATCCATAAGGATAAAGAGGAGAGGCCCAGAGCTTCCTTTTCCTTTTCTAAACAGGGAATTCACAGCTGGGGAATCCTTCACCTCCGTGGGAAACTTCCAGTGCCAAGCCTTTGTGTGTGGATTGGAATGTGGAGTTGTCACTGTTGGGGTCATTTGCTGAGCTGAGTTCAGTGCATCAAAGCAAGGAAACTCTCTTTGTGCTGTGAGGGGCCCCATGGCATTGCAGGGTGGGCTCTGAGGGCTTCTGCAGCAAAATCCTTGGATTTGGGAGGTGAAGCAGCCTGGGGGGTGCAGATGATACTGATGATGGGGGAGTGGGGATGCTGCCAGGAGTCCTTGTTGTGTTGTTGAGGTGCCAGGTGACCTCCTCTCCTTGTCCCCATCTGCTCCATGTCATTTTCCAGGAGGAATCCCTTGGGCTGGGCCGTGTCCTGCCCCAGGGGTGACCAGAGCCCCCCTGGCACATGCCACCCCGAGCTGTGCTCCTGCTGTGTGTTTGTGCTCAGCTCCAGGCAGCCTGGCTGGCTTCAAGCAGTTTAAACCTCTCACTTTCCAGCAGGATTTAAGTCAGCTACTTAAACCTCCTCATCCTCTTTCCCTCTTTAATGCTCTGGGTTTCAGCTGCTCGGGCTCCAAGGAGGGTTTGTAACCAGCCACAGACACACACAGGAAGCAAAACCTTTATTTCAAGTGTTTCTTGCTGGCCAAAAGCAGGGCTGTGGCTTCTGTCTGGTGGGTTGAGCTCGGTGTTTTTGGTGGAGTGTTCCTGTTTGGTGTTGTGCCAGTAGGAGTGTGGTGGGAGCTTCAGCTGAAACCCTCAAATCTGTGAGCTCAGAACTGCTCACATTTACTGCATGGATCTAAAGCACCACAGTGCTGGTGGTGTTCACAGCTGCCCTGGTAAGGTCCTGGTAAGGTTTAGCCCAGTCATCAAAATGAAGAAATGAAGAAAACAATCCCAGGCTGCTCCAAGCCCCATCCAGCCTGGCCTTGGGCACTGCCAGGGATCCAGGGGCAGCCACAGCTGCTCTGGGCACCCTGTGCCAGGGGCTGCCCACCCTCACAGGGAACAATTCCTTCCCAATATCCCATCCATCCCTGCCCTCTGGCAGTGGGAGCCATTCCCTGTGTCCTGTCCCTCCATGCCTTGTCCCCAGTGCCTCTCCAGCTCTCCTGGAGCCCCTTTAGGCCCTGGAAGGGGCTCTGAGCTGTCCCTGGAGCTTCTCCTCTCCAGGGGAGCACCCCCAGCTCTCCCAGCCTGGCCCAGAGCAGAGGGGCTCCAGCTCCATTGCTGGTGATATTTGGTGAGGGGAGGAGTCCAGGGGCTGTGGGGACCAGGCAGGCACAGCAAATATTCTTGTTTTCTGTAGTGTTGGTTCTTTGGAGTGTCAGCAGGCACTCACCTCAGCCTGGTGGTGGAGTCTCAACTGGTAATGGTGATTTTAAGCCTGGCCAGCAAATACAGGCAGGTTTGGATCAGCACAGACTCATCCAGCTTCTTCACCGTGTGCCTTTTGTTGTTTGCATCCACAATGTCCAGGTTGGGAAGTTTTCAGAACCATCTCCCCCTGCCCACAGCCCCATTTAAATAGATTTTTATTTTTTCTCTTTTGCATCAAGCAGATACTTCCCTGTCTGTCCTGCCTGAGCTCTGGGTGGGTGAGGTGCCCTGCTGTGGCATTGGCACCAGGGTCAGAAGCCCTCCGTGATCCTGAGGAGCTGAAAACCACAGAAACTGCAATTTAGAATGTGTCATGCTAATCCCTTATAGTCTTATCAAGTCTGATTAAATGTCACTTGCCTTTCTGTTATCTCTGTGCACAGATAACAAATTAAGTGACGGTTTAATCCAGGCAGCTGCCAGATGCATTAACTGGAACCGACACATTCCTACGAGTTGTTTTTATTAGTCTAAAACACCTTTGTTTAACGTACAAGAAACCTGACTCACCCAAGATGATGAATGCCATGTGAGTTTAGGAGGTCTGTCTGCCAAAAAAAGTACTCTGGAAAACTGGAGAAGGTGTTTGTGTTGTCTTCTTCCATTCACAGAATCTCAGGTTAGCTTGGGAAGAGCTCTGAGATCATTGAGTCCATCCTGTGACTGATCCTGCCTTGCCACCAGCCCAGAGCCCTGAGTGCCACTTCCAGGCTTTCCTTGGACACCTGCAGGAATGGGGACTCCAAACCTCTCTGGGCAGCCCCTTCCAATGCCTGACCACCCTCTCTGGGAAGAAATTCCTCCTGATGTCCAGCTGGAGCTGGAGTCATCTGGCATGGCTGTGCCCTGGGGGATTTGGGTCTCCTCTCGTGGCAGTGCCACAGAGGCACAGCCTGAAATTCAGTGGCAGGACCCAGGGAAGGGCTGGAGCTGGGCTGTGGCAGGGTCAGGCTGGTTTTTGGGAAAGGTTCTTCCCTCAGAAGGTGCTGGGCACTGCCCAGGCTCCCCAGGGAATGGGCACAGCCCCGAGGCTGTCAGAGCTCCGTGAGGTTTTGGACAATGCTCTCAGGGATGCCCAGGGTGGGATTGTTGGGGGGTCTCTCCTGGAGGATCCCTGTGGGACCCTTCCCACTCAGGATATTCTGTGTTCCCAGGGTTTTATGGTCTCAGCCCTGTGGGTTCCTCCATGCCAGTGGAATTCTTGCTGCTCCTGTGGGAATGTGGGATGACCAAAGCACATGGACACATGAGTGAGCAGCTCTAAGTGTGCTGTAGATGTGATTTTCCTACAGAAACACATATATCTGGCTTTCAGAAAACCAAAAAGACCTCAAAGCAACCCCGCAGTGCTGCTGTAGGGTGAGCAGGGCAGCTCTGAGCTCCATGGGTGGGGGGCTGAGTGTCCTCTGAGACCTTTGTGAAAGGAGAGGTTTGGAGATTCACCAGCTCCTTCTGAAGAACAAACTGGAACCCCAGTGAGTCAAAAGGTTGTGCTCAGGAGAGATGCACAGATACAGCCCTGGAGACTCCCTCCTGTGCATGAGGAGGAGGAGGAGGAGGAGGAGGAGGAGGATGATGTGTGTGGCAGGTGAGGGCAGCACTGTGGGCAGCTCTAGAGTACAGGGTCACCTCTCTCACCTCACCAGCTTTCTGCTGGGGTTGTTCCTCAGCTGAAGGATGTGCTGCAAAAATAGACAAAAGTGCCTCAAAAGCTCTTCAAATGAAGGATAAATGTCTGGTTGTCTGAGCTTGAGAAGCAGCTGGTGTAAAGGATTTTTTGCTTGTGGCAGACTGGAAGGAAGGAACCAAATGCACCTTTTTGAGACACTTTGGGCCCTGTGGTTTTGCCCTTTTCTCATTGTCTTTGAAGGTCCCAGACCATCCTCAGCAGGTCTCAGAGTGCCCCTTGCTGCAGCACCCCCATCCCAACCCTGGCCAGCTGACGTGATTCCCTCCCCCTCAGGCATTGTCTAATTGGGAAAATGTTTCAATTATACGGCCTAAATTTGTAACATGGAGCAGTTCATTATCACTGAATCCCCTTAATTGGGCCCTCCTACCAGGCAGCCTATTACAGAGTTTCCCAATTAAGGCAGGACCTCTTTAAAACCCATAAAAATAAACACATCCCTGGCAAAGCAGGCCCATGTTACAGGAGACACTGCCCAAAGTGCTGCTTCAAGGCTGAGCAATAGTTTCAACACCAACCAAGTCCTAATTACCCCCTTTGTATTGATTACTTATATTCCCTTCAAGGGGAACAGACACAGTTTGGAGTCAGCTTAAGAAATTCATAGTTATTTTCTGAAGTCTTTCTGCTAAAGAGGAAAAAGTTGTTTGCAAGATGTTTCTGTGCTGGAAGCTGCTGTTTCCTGCAAGGATTCCATAGAGAACTCTGCTTTTTTTGGTTGCAGGTAAAGGACCTAACAAAATACCTGGATCCCAGTGGATTGGGAGTTATCAGCTTCGAAGATTTCCATCGGGGCATCAGAGCCATCAAAAATGGAGGTGAGTTTCCTGCTGTGCTCTGAGTGAGGATGGGAACAGGCCAAATTTAACACCACAGTTGAGCTGAGAAGATTGTTCAAAGAGCTTGGGGAAAACAATCTGGGTTTGGTTTTCTGAGAGTTCCTGCTCTGTGCTGGGTGGAGGGGAAAAAGGAGAGGTTGGGGACATTTAACAGGGGTTGAAGAAGGTGGTACAGCAGTCATGGTGGTGGTTCCATGTTTTGTTGTTTATCAGGAAAGTTCCTTCCTACAAAGAAACATCACTGGTGGTGTCTCTCACCTGTGGTTTTGGGGGTTCTTGCTCTGGAGTGGTTGCCATGCTGCTGGTGCTGCTGTCTGTGACATCTTCCAAACACCAACACTGAGCATGGAGTCTGGAATGGTTTGGGTTGGAAGGGCCTTAACACTGATCTCATACCACCCCTGCCATGGGCAGGGCACCTTCCACTGGAATGGAAATTACCACGCCTTTACCAATTTATTGATGATTTTACAATGCATTTATAACCTTCACTCCAAGTATCAACATGCTCAGATGGTTTTTAGCAAGCAGCACATGAAACCAGAACTTTGAACTCTCTGGCTGGAGTCAGGATGATTTTCCAACAGGCCAGTGCCAATCCCCATGTGGCTCCTGAGGGCTTCCTGCAAGTGCTTCCAGAGCAGTAGCTTGGTGAAATGTGAAGTATCTTTCTGGTTGCAATTTGAACCACTTTGCTGCAGAAAAGGTGTTTTTTTCAGTTGTTTTTTCAGTTTGGGATTTCTCTCAGAGTGTCAGAGGGTCATTTTGGGCCAGGCACGTTGTTATGGGCAGGGTGTGAGGAATTTGGGTATCTCCCTTCTGAGCAGCTGCAGTTCTGAATGTGCAAATGTGAATTATTATCCTTGCACAATAGTCAGCTCTGCTCAGAGATGCTTATCTGGGATTCCAGCCCTGCCCATGGAGTGTGCTGCAAGGATGGGAAAGAACCATCCTTCCCATACAAACTGTGCTGTCCCAGGAGTAAAAACCCCTCAAAGCAAAGGTTTCTCCCATCCTTCTGTCAGTTGTGCATCCCTCCTCCTTCTCCCCTGTTCCACCCCCACCTTAGGTATTTATTTACTGTAAGGGTGCTGAGGTCCTGGCACAGGTGCCCAGAGCAGCTGTGGCTGCCCATGGATCCCTGGCAGTGTCCAAGGCCAGGTTGGACAGAGCTTGGAGCAGCCTGGGACAGTGGAAGGTGTTGGAGTTGGAATGGGATCCAAAAGTTACCCAAAATGGAGTGAGTGGTGCCCAAATGCTGCAAAAATGCAGCTGCAGAAAAGGTGATTGTGGGATTGGGACTCTCCAGACCTTGGGGTCCTCTTAGAATCCTGGAAGTGCAGAATATCCTGAGCTGGCAAGGACTGAGGGGATCATCCAGTCCCACTCCTGGCCCTGCACAGACCCCCCAACAATCCCACCCTGAGCACCCCTGACAGTGCTGTCCAGACACTTGGAGCTCCCTTCCCACCCAAAGCACTCCAGGATGATTTGAGCTCAGCACTGCAGTTTCATGGCAGCTCCCGAGTTTCCTGGTGTAGCCTGACCAATTCCCAGCTGCCAGGAAACAGGAGGAAGTGCAGCACACTATTAATTTGTAATAAATTGCCATTGGAGTGGAGCGTTTGTGAAAGCCCAGGCTCATGTTTCTCCTCAATAATTCATCCCTTTGGTGTTGTGTTCTATTAATTGAATGGGAAAAGCAGACCCAGGCAAAGCTTTTAGGGGCTCTATTTATTAAATTTGAAAGAGATTGATATGTGTTTATTACAGTGGTTAGGAAGGGCTGAGCTCTCTAACAACACATGGCATTAAATGGTTGTGAAAGAAGCCCAGGGCAGGAAGCAGAGGAGGTTCTTTGAGTCTCACAGCTGAGCATTGCTCACGTTGAAGCCATCTGAAGGATTTGCTGCTGCTCTTGAGACAGTCAATATTGATCATCCCTTTGTAACCAGAGCAGAGGTTATGCTGCTGCTGGGTGTCCCTTTTAACGAGGTTTGTTAATTAGCTGGGCCTATTTTTAGTCAGGGAATGCTCTGCTGGATTTCTTGGTGCTGTGAAATTCTTGGGTCAGTCATAGAAGCGAGAGCTGGTGTCAGCTTGGACCTTTTGGTGTCTGTGTTAATGCAGGGTTTATTTCTGAGGATGTCCCACTCTTCTCTGCCTCTCCCCTCTGGAGAATCCCTTTGGGAGAGCAGCTGGGATCTGCCTGGAGCCTGGCAAAGAGAAGGTGCAGTTACAAACCCAGCCAAATTTCCTCTGTCAGCTGCATTTCTCACAACTGCTTGGTGTCCCCTTGGCCTTTCCATGCAGGATGCTGAGCTGCCTGTCCTGTCCCTGTGGCTCTCAGGGGGCTGTGGGGACAGAGGAGCTGCAGGGACAGGTTCAGCTCCCCGTGCTCTGCTGTGTTCCAGCCCTTCCTGCTCGTGGCTGCTGGGATCCCCTGCCCTTCCCTGCTAGCCTTAGATAGCCTTACAAAGAAACCTAGCCATGTAATAGGCCAAGAAACACTTACAGTGTACTTTAATTAGGAAATAGTTGGCTTCTGATTGTGATGGCATGAGTTATAACACCTGTATTGTCTCACCCTTCACATGAGACTGAAAATGGAATACAGGTTTTTAAAACACCTCTCAGTTGCCCCATCTCTGAGTCAGAAAAAGGCTTAATCTGACAGGATCCCCTTGTCCTTCCCTGCTCCACAAGGAGTGGCTTGTCTGCTTTTCAAATCTCTGTGCATGGTGCCTGAGTGACTGCACAGCAGAGGGGGAAATGTGGATCCAGCACTGGCAGCGTGTCAGGGGGGATAAATAACTCTGAGAAGTGGAATTTTACAGCCTTGGATTGTAAAACTTGAGAAACTGATAACGGAGGGAAGGCAGTAATGAAGTATGATGTTTAAAAAAGGTGGGTTTTGAGGCCTGGAGAATTCTCAGCCACAGGAAGACCTGGTGCATCTGGCTACCATTGTTAAATTAAGGTTTTTTTACTTAGAGCTGGGGTAACTGAGAGGTGTTTTAAAAACTTTTATTTTATTTTCAGTCTTATGTGGAGGGCAAGACAATACAAATGTTATACTTTATGCTGTTATAATCAGAAGCTAATTTTTTCTTAATTATAATACATTATAAGCATTCCTTGGTCTATCAGGTTTTGTTACATGATACTGTAAATGTCTTAAAGCTAATAATGTAAAATTACTCTTCATGGGTCTTACTGCAGTGTATCTTTTATAATTCTGTTTCTCTAAAGTGTCTAGTTTTATTTGTAAGGTTATTTTTTGGAACTTGTTTCTAGTTCTATTTCTCTCTTAATAATGTCTGTCTTATCCCATGGTATTTCTAAGTTAGTATTTTTTATCTCAAGGTTTGTATACAGATGCATACTATGTGAGCCTTCTGTCAGGCTTTCAGAATTCTCTACAAATTCATTTCCCTCTTTTTCTTGAATGGAAAAAATATTTCCCACAACCATCAGTGAGATCTGAGGGCAAAGAAGCAGTGAGGGAGCCAGTGTGACTGCTGCAGTCATCACAGTGAGGAGCTCCAGCTCATGGAGATCTCCTCAGGGAGAAACAGGAACCAGGGATCACATCCCAGCCCCTTGGAAAGCTCAGCCTGGCAGTGAGGAGCCTGTCTGTGTGGCAGGGGGATTCCAGGGGGCTGGAATCACAAGCTGAGGTGCCTGTGCCCACCAGCAGAGTCCTTCCCTCCTCCAGGTATTGAATGTCAGAATCTGAGGTATTGATGATTCCCAGATTGTAGAAAGTCTCTGTCTTTCTGCCCCGCTGCCAAAGAAGAAGCCATAATTGGTCTGTGCTGTTTCAAGGTTGTTTATTCTGTTTATCTCTAACATGTTCTGCTGCCCTGCCGCAGCTCTGTCCTGCAGGGCAGCGTGTGGGGCTCTGCCCTCAGTGGGATGTTACAAACATTAAATACCACAAACTACCTGTGCTGGATTTACAATAACGTGCCAATATCTGTCACCTACGTTGGACAGTGTGTCCCCAGCCTGAACCAACAGAAAAATGCCAACACCGCAGTGAAACATGGAGGGCATGAAGAAGGAGAAAAAGGACAAGACACACCCAATTTCCTCCATCTTGTCCCCTTTGAACCCCTAATCTAGAATCCTAAAATTTTACTTTTGCACCCGTGCCACAGTTAATTATTACTCATATCAAACACTCAGAGCTTGTAATTCATCCTGTAAGATTGAAAACTCTTTTCCATGGACAGAGATCACAGACAGTGTCTCTGGGGGCTCTGTCCAGGGGGGTTCCTGACCCCTGCCAGGGTCCCAGACCTGCCAGAGCAGCCAGAGGGAAGCCCTGGATTCCCACATTGAAAACCTTTAGAGCTTCAGACACCTGGTGTTTCTGCAGGGGTCTCTCAGCACTCAGCAGGACAAACTGAACATCTCCCTGCTCACACTGCAGCTCACAAGGTAAGGAACAAACTGTGTCATGCACACACGTCCTAGGAGCTAAAACATCTGTAACATCTGTCTTCCAGGGAGCAGCCTGCAGGGAAGGGGCTCTGGGGGTGCCCCTGCACACAGAGGGACTGCTGGAGGTCTCAGCCAGTTCAGGGACCTCTGTGCCAGGCAGGGAAAGGTGCATTCCTGGAGCTCCCAGCCTCATCCAGCCCTTCTGCCTTGGCTTCTGATCCCTGAACAAAGGGGCCCCTGTGCATGAGAACACACAGTGCATCCACGGAGGGATGGGTGTGCCCAGGAGCTCAGGGGAGGGCCCGAGGATGGAAATAGCCACAGCTCTTTTTTTTATTATTGTTTATTTTTTATATGCTTCAACTAAAAGCCCGTTGGATTTGGGGAGATGGAAAATCCAGCTCAAAAACCAACACCCAAACCTGGAAGCCCTAAGAGAGTTCCTGTTTGCAAGGAGGAAGACCTGGGAGACCTCTGGCAGTGCCAGCTTTGGAGGAGCTGGATCACAAATCCACTGAGCCAAGGGAAAGATGCTCCAGGGGCTGAGTGAGAGGCTTGGAGCAGGAGGAGCACCTTCAGCTCTCCAGAGGCTCTTCCAAAGGCTGGCTGGAGGGAAAAGCCTGGAGCTGGGAAGCTGGAGCAGGCAGGGCAGGATGCTGAGTGGCAAATACAGGGCTGAGGGTCAGGCTGTGGCTCTGCCCCGAGCTGGGTGGGAGCACCACACCTTTCCTCACTGGAGCTGAATGAGCTTTTGTGGGGCTGCAGCTCTTCAGTCCCCATCCCGGGAGCATCCCTGGGAGGATCTCAGGGGGCATTTCCAGGGTTTCTACTCTCCAGTCCTGGGAGCATCCCTGGGAGGATCCCAGGGGGCATTCCCAGGGTTTCTGCAACCCTGTCCAGAAAAATTGTGAGCTCCTGGCAGCTGAGTGTCAGCTGGGAATTTCCAGGGAGGAAAGCACCCATGCAGCCCTTCTCTGAATGAAGGATGTGAATGTTGCACCTTGTGGGAAAAATGGTAAGGAGAGGCAGAACCTGATCCACCAATTTTTAGGCATTTTTCAAATACCAAACAGGCAAAACTGAAAGAAAAACCCATTTTAATTAGAAGCCCTGAGCTTCTCACCTTTACTGTTTTTCCCACAGTACCTTAAAGGCTTAGAGCGAGGAGGGAGCTGCACATCAGCTCCCAAAAGCAGATCCATGGAGTTACCCCACGTGCAGGTTGTGTTCCACATTCCCTCTCCCACTGCTCGGGCTGTGCCTCGGGATCTGAGAGTGCTCAGATGCCACCTTGGAGCCCACTGTGCCCAAAAGCCACTCAGTGCCAGCCAGGGCAGCACATGGAGGCTCGGGATGGGCTGGGAGAGCCAGGCTGGCTGTCCTGGTGACCCAGATCCCTCTGGCTCCTGGGGGCATTCCAAGGTGTTGGATATCCCGTAAGGTAACCCTGTTTGCTTTGTGTGGAGGCTTTTCCCCCCTTTGTAGGATCTGCATTGCAGATGGGTTTTGCTACGCAAAAGGAAAGCTTCCCTTGCCCAGGGATAATTCCAGAAGCCAAAGCTTGCATTCCCTTGCACTCCCAATCCCGCAGTTATTTCTGTCTCTGTGCATCCTCTGCCCCACCTGGCTGCTGGAGGAGCAGTGGGTTTGCAACAGGGGGTGGCCAGGCCCAGCTGAATATTCCAGGCATTGCTTTTGAGAAGGAGAGCCTTGCCCAAGGCTCAGCAGATGGAAGCAGAGCTCGTGTGCACGTTTGACTAAACTCGGTGAGTATCTGGCACCGCTCTGAGCACTTCCTACGTTCCCCTGGGATCTGCTGATCCCTGGATTCACGCAGCACTGCTGCAGTGGAGACCTCCCCGCTGCTCCTGCCTGCTCCTAACCCTGCCTGAAGCACCATCCACAGGGACACAGCTCCTTTGATGGCTGAAGGTAGGACAGATGCCTCTTTGTGTACAGCTGGCGTGCAGGGAACGGGGGCTGCCATGAATGGGAAATCAAGATTGATTCACGAGCGAGAATAAACCCCAAATTGCTCTCATTATGTCTTCCGCTTTTTTTTTTTTTGCCTTTGCATCTTGCTGTGCTCTGGCAGATCCATATGGATGTGCAATACATACTGCTGGTGGGGATAAGGACTTAAGGAAGATGAGTGTTAATTCTGCCCCTGAAAGGAGTGGAGATTTAAATGGCTCTTTAAAATTTATATGGATGCTTGAAAAAAATATAATCCCCGTGCTGTTCTTGGGAGCTCGGGAGTCTGCTCATCTCCGTGGTGCAGGAGGATGATTGTGGCACCAGGATTGTGCCTGTCAGGTTTGGGGTCCATGTGCTTGTCTGTGCCCCCTTCTGCCAGGGACAGGAGCAGCCAAGGCTTTCTCGGAATTAATTTGGATTTTTTTTCCCTTGAAATAGTGGTGCTTAGAGGGTTGTGTTGAAAAATACAGGGCCTGTCCATAAAAATGTGTGAGGGCTTTACTGGGGTTCTTTAGCCCAGGGAAAAGGAGGCTCAGGGGCACCTTCTGGCTCTCCACAACTCCCTGACAGGAAGGTGGACACAGGTGGGGTCGGGCTCTGCTCCCAGGGAATGGCCTCAAGCTCTGCTAGGGGAGGGTCAGTTTGGACATCAGGAGGAATTCCCTCATAGAAGGGGTGGCCAGGCCTGGGAAGGGGCTGCCCAGGTGGGTGTTGTAGTCCCCATCCCTGGAGATGTCCAAGGAAAGCCTGGATGTGGCACTCAGTGCTCTGGCCTGGTGACAAGGTGGGCACCAGGCACGGATTGGACTTGATGATCTCAGAGGCCTTTCCAGACTCAATAATTCTGGGATTCTGGTGAGTCTGTAACTCCATGCTCACAGGGAATGGGGAATTAGGAGCGTGAGGGATGGAGCTGAGCTGCTTTGGGCTGCTCTGTGGTCACAAGGACCTGGGGTCTGTCTCCATCCCTCTCCTGACAGGAGGGTTGGGTGTATCCAGGGCACAGAGACCCTCTGTGAGGGGCTGATGCTCTAGAGATGCAAACAGCAGGAGAATTAAGCAGGTGTGAATCCAGCCCAACTGGAAGCTGTGCCAGGGAGGAGCAGGACACAGGTACAGCCCCAGGGTGGGGGCATTGAGCTGGATGCTCCTCTCCTCCAGCCCCAGTGTCCTGGGAGAAGAAAAGTCCCTCTTCTGCTCCCAGGAGCCCCAAAACGCTCCTGTGTGTGGGGGGAACTTTCTCTCTGGCTGTGCAGCCCCCAGGATCCAGCAGATCCTGGCTGCAGGCCCCTTCCCCATGGCAGGCTGAGCTGGGGGCCTGGATGAACAGGGGTCACTTTCTGTTCCCCTTGGAAGCTGGAGCAATTGCTGGGAGAGAGGAGCTGTGGGGCAGCTGGGAGTGGAAGCACAGACCACACCGTTCTCAAGCTCTTTTAAATCTGCTATAATACAGACAGAGAATTATTTAAGTTGGAAAAGTCCTTTAGAATACTCCAACCATTAATGGATTTATCTAATAACAATATACCAGGGCAAGGACTCGGGTGCTGATGGGAGGGGCACTTCTGGCTCAGCAGAGCAGTTTTTTCAGGTGCATTTCTCTTTTGATTTCCATAAACACTTGTTTGGAGTGAATTCATCAGCGTGGCAGCTGGGTGAAGGGTGACACAGGGGGAGAGGCTGCTGTGCTCCCAGTGCTCCGTGCCTCAGAGGGAGCTGTGCTTCCCAAAAGCAGCCTGGCAGCTGACATACTGCATTGACCTACTTTTGGGAGAGGCGCAGAAGTGTTGGGAGAGCTGTGTCTGTAGGCAGCTCCGGGATGAGAGCAGCAAGGAATGGCTCAAACACACTGCTGGAAAATGCTGGGAAGGTTCTGGGGGCCAGGGATGGGAGATTGGCATGAGAATGTCTTGGTTTGAACAGACAGGTGTCTGCTAAGGAAGGCAGGAGCCTTCCTTGAAGTGGAAAATGTAACCCAGCTCCCTTGGAATTATTATAATTTTGAAATTAAGGGGCTCTCAGACAAAGATATGGGAATAGGAATAACAGGAAAATTAAAAATACAAATGCAATTGTAAAACCACGAAAAAAACCCCACTGCCAGAGTCAGAAATGCTCTGGCCCCCTGTGTGTCAGGGAGGTGGCAGCAGCCCCATCCCAGGGTGGCTCAGCCCTCCTGCAGTGCCAGCTGTGCTTCTGCTGGAGCAGGATCCTGCACAAGGGGGGAGTTTTCCTCTGGAGCTCCAGGGCTGGGGGAGATGGGCCTGGGCTCCTCTGGGAATGCAGGGGGAAGAAAGCTGCTCCTCTGGGAATGCAGTGAGAAGAAAGCTGCTCCTCTGGGAATGCAGTGGGAAGAAAGCTGCTCCTCTGGGAATGCAGTGGGAAAAGGCTGTTCTGGTGTCCCAAAATCTCAGATTGTATCCAGGTAGGAATGCTTGGCTCCTCCCTCTGGGCAGAGCCTCTCCCCATGGATGATGGAATTTTCTCAGCCATGCAGGGACACTCACTGGCCATGGACAGAAGAGATCTCCTGCAGGGAGGATGGGTTGTGGAAGAGATAAAGAAAAACTGCCCAATGAACAGAAGAGAACTGCCCCAGCTCTGACAGATGGGAACAGAATGCACACCCCCAGCTACATCTTCCAACCTAAGACAGAATCTTTGCCCCTCTGAGAATTCCTTCTTTTGGAAGCTCACCTCTTTTATGAATTCCTGCTTTGGAGCATATGCCTGAGAAATCTGGCTGTGTCCAGTCACCATCATGGAGTGTAACAGGTCCAAAACAGACCCCCAGTTCTGAGGGAATTCTGGTTCAAAGCTGGGATTAAATCCCCAAAGAATCATTGTTTGTTCAGCATTCCTTGGGAGGGAAAAGCATTGCTGTGTAGCCAGAGCTCCTGGAAATCAAAGCTAATTCCAGAGTGGAGAGACTTCCATGTGTCCTGAAGTGAAAGAAACCTGTGGTGGCCTTCATAACCCAACCTGCTAAAGACAAATCTGATGCCCAAATGAAAACAAATTTTTCTGGGAAATGAGGATAAAACCCACTGCAGGGACTACCTGTTTTCCCAGGAAGATGAAAACAGGGAGCAATGCTTTATTGGAGCTTAGGAGCAGTTCTTAGTGTGAAAACCATGTTCACTCTCCTGTGAAAATGTAAAAAGTTTAATGAAGGACAATAGGAGCCAAGGACCATAGAGGGAAGATTGTTATGGCCAGGAACATCTGGGCACTCAGCCAAGAGCACCCTGATACCTTTGGGGACACCCCTTTAATACCTTTTCATTACATCAGCCTGTTGTATATCCATAGACCCTTATGCATAGGAAACTTTTCCCTGAACTAGTTTACATGTTCCAAGAACTGTTTAGCATGGCTGCTCCTTGGATCCACCTTTCTAGAGCATGCAGATTCCTTGGTTGTGGTTTTAGTCCATTCTTATCACATCCAGTTTTTGGGCCTTGGTCCACTCTGTCTTCAGATATTGAGTGCTGATAGTTGGTAGATCTGTACAGGTGTCCCCATCCTGTGTTCATTGGGTGTTATCCCACTCAAGCAGGCATTTTAACACAAACATACTTATATCAGCTATTTCACTACTATGTCTAAGCTTAATTAACAACAGAAATAAAACCTATATCTTTATAACAAAGTTACTTTAACATTACACATATAAAATCCACTTTAATATTTGCATAGAGCCAATATTATAATATGTATCTATAACATTAGCATGCTCTTCTCTGGAGATGATGACTAAAGAGAATAGAGAGGCAGGTTCTGTTAAATAACATTTCTCCTCTTGCATCTGCTGCCTCTGTTTCTCCATTGCAGGATTCCCTTTCTGGGCTGTGCTGTTTTCCTCCACATCTGGTGCTGGGAATGCTTTTGGGAGTCGGGCTTGGGGTTTGGGGAGTGCGTGGGAGGAGATGGGCTGGGCTGGGCTGGGCTGGGCTGGGCTGGGTGGGTGTGGGGAGTGGTTTCTGTCCTGCCTGTTCTGCTGTCTCAGGTGTGGATGTTTGTCGGAACTCAAAATGTCCCTCAGACATTTTCAGAGGTTCCAGGCCTTGGTCAAAAGCATTTTAGACCCTGGCAAGCAGCTGAAAACAGCTGTGATCTTGAGTTTGAACCATGGAATGAATTACCAACTTTGAAGGTGGAACAAGCAGTCACAGAGGGTTAGATGGTATAGTAAAAGTAGTCACAAATTAGAGGGAAAAATTTTTTAGTATTGTACAAGGGGGTTTTAGTACCTGTACAGGGGGGTTTTACTTTGTACAGGGGGGTCAGGAGTTCTAAGATGGAGGAAAGTGGGCCTGATCCTGTTCTTCCTCCTTCTTCTTCCTTACCTCCATGTTCTTGGTGATGTTGGCATTTTTCTATTGGTTTAGGCTGGGGACACACTGTTCAACGTAGGTGACAGATATTGGCACGTTATTGTAAATCCAGCACAGGTAGTTTCTGGTATATAATGTTTGTACCATCCCACTGAGGGCAGAGCCCCACACGCTGCCCTGCAGGACAGAGCTGCGGCAGGGCAGCAGAACATGTTAGAGATAAACAGAATAAACACCCTTGAAACCAGCACAGACGAATTATGGCTTCTGCTTTGGCAGTGGGGCTGACAGACAGAGACTTTCTACAATCTCAGAATCATCAATACCCACAGATTCCGACAGGTGTGGGGAGTGGTTTCTGTCCTGCCTGTTCTGCTGTCTCAGGTGTGGATGTTAGGTCAGAGTGAGGGGCTGTCAATGCTCAGAGCAGCCCGGGAAGGTGGGGAATGTGTCCTTCCTCCTGAGCAGGAGCACCTGGACAGGGCTCAGGAGATGCCTTGGCTCAGTTTGGGGAGGAAAGGAGCCCAGCGCCCTGCAGAGCTGTCAGCTCCTTTCTCCTGAGGAATCCAGTCAGTCCGGAGTTATTAACAAAGGGATAATTACTCAGCCAGGATTTCTGCTCCTCCCTGCAGCCTGGGACTGCACCTGGGTGAGCTGGCACCCCTGTGCCACCCTGACAGGTTGATGTGGCAAAAGCTTTTTTCTCCAGAGCGTTTCCTTGGACAGGAGAGGCTGCATGCGATGAGGATTTCCTGGAAATCAGGAATGACTGGGAAGCAGCTGGGTGGGTGAGCAGCGGGTGAGATGGTTCCAGTGGGCATCCACACACTGGGAAAAAACAGTTTTCCCAATTCTCCAGTGTTCTAGCTGAGCACAACTCACATTATCTCACTTCCATTCTGCCTGTCCCAGGCTGTGTCCCCTCCTGGCCTGGTCCCTGTGTCCCTCAATGTCTTTTTCTTTAATGATCCTCTTTTCCAAGCTCTTACAGTCCAAACTGCTCCTGTAAATCACTGGCAGTTTATTCCTCTTTAGAACAGGAACGACTCCTGTTAACAAGACAATAGGAATTTTTATTAATGTAGTTAATAATTGCAGAGAGCTCAGCAGAGATGATGTGACAGCTCCTAATAAAAACACCCCTGATGAGGGTGGGCAATGGCTTGTTTGGACCCTGTTTCCATGTTTGGAATTGATGATCTTGGAGGTCTTCTCCAACCTGAGCAATTCTGCTTGTCACCTCTCAGCCCCTCCATGCCTTCCTGGAGCCCTCATACTCTGAAAAGGCCCTGCAGGGGAGGGCTCAGGCACAGATAATGGCTGGAAAAAGGATTAAACCCCAATTTTACAGCACCCCCCTCTATGATTTTGTTTTATTTTGGGTGATGTTTCCTATCCAGAAGCCAGCTGGAGCACAAGCACTTGAAAGAATGCCTCTCCCCTCTCCTCCAGTGACTGGTGGCACATGGTTTGGCTCTGCTTCCACGGGATTTTCTTCTGGCAGTGTTGGAGTTAGGGGTACAAACAGGGAAGGGGATTCAAACATGCACCTTCAGGAGCATTTTCCTGTTACTCTGCATAGCTTTTAGGGGATTTTGGAGGACTGGGAAGGACTGGAGGACTCCAAACTGCTCTACTATGGCCAAGCAGCAGGAGAGCACAGGGGTTGCTCAACCCTCCCTGTAACACACAGAACATTTTTGAGCAGCACAATCATAATTTCCAAGACATGGCTCAGAACTGTGGAACACCACCTTGGGGAGAATTCTTCCTGCAGATTAGTTTAGTGCCTCTCCTCTTATGTATTTTCTGTCTCCAGTTTGCCCCGAACCCAGGCTGGGTTCTGGTCAGGACCCAGAGGGTGAATCTGAGGTCAGAGGCTTTATAAATAACTTCATAAATAATTTTCATTGGTGATTTTGCAGCTCTGTTGTTGAGGTTGGAGCCTAGGCTGGCACAGGGGGTGTCTGTAGTGCCTGCCCAGGCTCACAGCTCTCCTGTCTTTTCCAGAGGCCCATGGGTGGTTCTGATCCAAACCACTCCCCAGGGCTCAGTAACAGCTTTGGAGAGGCTTGGCATTAATTGTGGTCAGTTTTTGGCCTGAATATCCCAATATTCAATATTCATGATCCTCTTTTCCAAGCTCCATCAGCTTGGAAAGCTTCCATCATCCAAGCTGGTAGAAGTGCTGTAGGTGTTAAAAGTGTTCCCTTTAATCCTCGTGGGTCTGGAAGCTGTGCCTGGGCCCACTCAGGCATTGCTTTGAAAATGAAATTCTGCCATGCCTGTGGGTAAGAACATTGTGAGCATTTCCTGGGCCCGGGGTTGGAAGCTCTGAGCTGGGGAGGGTTGAACTGGGTTTAAGTCTTATCCTCATTTCTCCATGTGGGAGCTTTGAGCTGGAAGGCTGAAGGATGGAATGGAGGCATCCAGTCAGTCCCTGCCTGTGAGCTGCCTGGTTTCTGCTTGTGTTATTTGGGGTGTCACTACCTCTGGTCCATTTGAGCTCCTGAGTCAGGGTTATCTTTAATTTTATTTTGCTTGTGTGAGAATCTTATATAAAGATAAGATAAAGATAAAGATAAAAAGCTAAAGATAAAATCTATAACATAATATATAAAATATTTTTATCTATTTATAATATATAAATATAAAATAGAAAAAAAAAGAAAATATATAAAGATATAAAGATAAGGTATCTATAGATTGTCGGGTTCTCAAACCCTTGACAGGAGATGTGCTCCTGGAAGCTGACTTGGGATGTTCTGCTGGTTCCATGAGCTCCTTCAAGAGGTCCTGCCTCAGTCCCTTCCCAGAGCAGGGAGTGCAGGGACATGGGGTAGTGGTGACTTTGCAGGGCTGGGTTAATGGTTGGGCTCAGTCTTGGAGCTTTTCCAGCCTTCATGATTCTGTGATCTCTGTCTGAAAGTTTCCAGAAGTGTAGAGATGTGGTAGTGGGATGAGTGAAGGAGCTGGAGGACATCAGGAAGTCTCCTCAGCAGCAACAAGTGCTATTTTGGAGGGTCAGTCTCTCCATCACAAAGTGGCTCTAAGCCACTTTCTGTTGGCCCCAGGCAGCACCTCATTTCCCACACCTCCAGCAGTGAGCCTTTGTTCCTGCACAAGCCTGCAGGAATCTGAGCTGGTCCTGGTGACTGGCACACTCTGAAAAGACCACTCAGATGGCTGGGAGTTAAAAATGAGACCCTGTGTGTTAAACTCAGCACAGATTCCAGGTGTTAAACTTGACTCAGCACAAATTCTATGTGTTAAACTCAACTCAGCATGAATTCCATGTGTTAAACTCAACTCAACACAAAATCCAGGTGTTAAACTCAACTCAGCACGAATTTCAGGTGTTAAACTCAACTCAGCATGAATTTCAGGTGTTAAACTCAACTCAGCAGAAATTCCAGGTGTTAAACTTAACTCAGCACAAATTCCATGTGTTAAACTCTGCACAAATTCCAGGTGTTAAACTCAACTCAGCACAGCTTCCAGGTGTTAAACTCAGCAGAAATTCCAGGTGTTAAACTCAACTCAGCACGAATTCCATATGTTAAACTCAACTCAGCACAAATTCCAGGTGTTAAACTCAACTCAGCACAAATTTCAGGTGTTAAACTCAACTCAGCACGAATTTCAGGTGTTAAACTCAACACAGCAGAAATTCCAAGTGTTAAACTCAACTCAGCACAGATTCTATGTGTTAAACTCTGCACAGATTCCAGGTGTTAAACTCAACTCAGCACGAATTTCAGGTGTTAAACTCAACTCAGCAGAAATTCCATGTATTAAGCTCAACTCGGCACAGCTTCCAGGTGTTAAACTCAGCAGAAATTCCAAGTGTTAAACTCAACTCAGCACAAATTCCAGGTGTTAAACTCAATTCAGCACGAATTCCAGGTGTTAAACTCAACTCAGCAGAAATTCCATGTGTTAAACTCAACTCAGCACAAATTCTATGTGTTAAACTCTGCACAAATTCCACGTGTTAAACTCAACTCAGCACAGATTCCAGGTGTTAAACTCAACTCAGCACGAATTTCAGGTGTTAAACTCAGCACAGATTCCAGGTGTTAAACTCAGCAGAAATTCCAGGTGTTAAACTCAGCACAAATTCCACATGTTAAACTCAACTCAGCACGAATTCCAGGTGTTAAACTCAACTCAGCACAGCTTCCAGGTGTTAAACTCAGCACAGATTCCAGGTGTTAAAGTCAGCACAAATTCCAGGTGCCAGGGCTGCCCCTGCTCTGTCTCTGGGGCAGATGCTCCCCAGGCCTCTGGATGAAGGGAGGGCAGCTGGGTTTGTGCCTCCAAAGGACACATGTCCTGGAGGGAATTCCTTTCCATGCTGTGTCTGGAGGAGGCTGCAGGGCCTGTGCATGGGAAGGGGATCAGAGGGAATGTGTGATGAGCCCTGCTCAGTGAGGGGGATGCTCAGGAAATGAGGGACTGCTGAATAGCATTAGCCAGGCTTGTGTAAGCAACCTTCCTTCTGCACTGCCTCCCCGGGAGCCTGGGCTGCCTTTGCTCCCTCCCCTGGGGCATTTTTGGGAAATGATAGTTTGCAGTAAGTGCTCCTGCTCCTTGGCCCATCTCCAGGGGAAGCATGGAGCAGAAAGCTGCACTTTGATGGGAGCATCAGATTATAAATGTACTCCTGGGCCACGCTGGGCAAGAAAAAGGTGGGTGGGTGGGATTGGTGCTGGCTTTATCCCACAGGGATCACACCAGACCCTGAGCTGCCTCTGGAAATCAGAATCACAGAATAATGAGGTTGGAAGAGACCTCTGAGATCATCAAGTCCAACCTATGCCCTGACACCTCAACTGGACTATAGCACCAAGTGCCATGTCCAGTCTTTTTTTAAACACATCCAGAGATGGTGATTCCACCACCTCCCTGGGAAGACAATTCCAGTCTTTAAATAATAAATTCCAGAATTTATTATTATTTTGGTGAAAATTTTTTTCCTAATACCCAACCTAAACCTTCCCTGACGTAGCTGAGGCTGTGTCCTCTGGTTCTGTCAGTGCTGCCTGGTGGAACAGACCAACCCCACCTGTCTGCACCTCCCTTCAGGAGCTGTACAGAGCAATAAAGTCACCTCTGAGCCTCCTCTTCAAATGCTGGATAGTGGCTTCCCCTCTACAGCATCTTCCTGAATTCTTGCAAATTTTAAATCCTTGGCTGTGTGTCTCTTGTTTTCCAGCAGCATTCCCAGTAAGGGAGCTGGATTTATATAATTTTTTCTTCCTTAAGCCTACCAGAACTTCGTCCTGCTCCTTTCTGGGGCTGTTTTATTCTGTGCCATTCAGGGAGGTTCCAGGCCTTGCTCCCACACTGAACAGTGCAGGTCTGTGAGCTCACAGAATCCATCCTGTTGGAATCACTCGGAGTTGGGGGCTCTGTGGCTGGCAGCAGTGTGTACAGTGTGTTGGTAGATGACTGAAATGCTCCTGAAAGGCTCTTTTTCTAGGTCACTCCTATATGAAGCTGATAAAACTGTCTCTGTGTGACCCATGTGTCACTGCTGTACCCACAGCCCTTCACTCAAGGTGCCTTTTCACTGTGATCCTGCCTTCTGGAAGCAGTTTTTAGAATCTATTTCAGGAGCCTTATCCCAGAACTGCTGTTCCTGAGGGTTCCTGGGAGAGCCCAGGTGACTCTGGCAGATCTGAGAGCTCTGAAGCTCAGCAAGATGTGGGAAGAGGTCTCATCCACCCCTATGGAGAGCCCATGGAATTATTCAGGTTGGGAAAGCCCTCTGAGATGATTGAGACCAACCATTCCTCCAGGCCTGCCAAGGCCACCAGTGACCCATGTCCTCAAGTGCCACATCCACAAGGCTTTTAAATGGTGGTTTTCAGTGACAGGACAATAGGGAACGGCCTCAAATTGTGCCAGGGGAGGTTTAGGGTGGATATTGGGAAAATTCCTTCAGGCACAGGCACAGCTGCTGCCCAGGGCAGTGATGGAGTCCCCATCCCTGGGGGGATTTAAAAGCTGTGTGATGTGGCACTTGGGGACATGGGTTAGTGGTGGCCTTGGCAGTGCTGGGAGAGCAGTTGGACTTGATGACCTTAGAGGGCTTTTCCAGCCTGAATGATTCCATGATTCTGTGGTGGTTTAGCAGTAAAACTGCCTGGAAGGTCTCTCAGAGCCTGATTTTTACCTTCAGGGTTTTTGGATGTTTATAAATGTGACAGACCTGGCAGTGGGAGTGATGGATAGAGCTGAAGGTGCAGGAGAAGCTGGTCATGGACACTCAGAGGACAAAAGGCAGTCCCTGATGCCACCCCCAATCCTGGGTAAACGTTTGGGTTTGAGCAGAGTGGGGCAGAGGTGACCCCGGGTGTTGTGACCACATCAGCTCTCACTGGGGGAGGATAAAGGAAATCAGGGATGGGTGTGAGCAAGGAAAGGCTCTTTGTGCTGTGAGGGGCAGGGAGAAGGGCATGTGAAGCAGAGCAGGGGCCAGCTGGGACTTGACTTTAATGTCCAGGGTGGAGAGCAGAGGGAACATGAGAGTGTGAGCTCAGCCTGTGCCACAGGCTGGGGCTACTGAGTGCTGCTGCTGGTGGCCCACAGCCATCCCTGGCTCTGTGCCTGGTGTGGGGGGAGCAAACCCCTCCAGCTGTCACCAGTGGTTCCCTCTGCACCTGGGGACAGTGATGTCCACATGGGAAGTGCCACTCCACACGAAGGCCTCCAATTTTTTGGCTCCCAGGTATTTTTGGCTCTTTTGGGCAGGAATTTGCAAGCTTAATGCAGGCTATTGTGCTGGCAGATTTGCAGGCTCTCCATGGCAACTCTCCCTATACACAAAGCACCATATGGCTTTTTTTGGAGGGGGAGGGAATGAATCCAGCAGAAAAATCAACCTTTGTTTGTGGTGCTGTTTGTCTTTGCTCTCTGTGACGTGTGGGGAGGTGGAAACATGGAGTGCTGGCTCCTGGGCATGGCTTGTTCTGGCCATGCCACCACGAGTGTGCAGGTGACCTCTCAGGTGGCCTTTCCTGAATTTTTACACTGGAATTTGCTGTGAAAATAAACTCATGGTGCACAGAGACACCCTGTTTGGGCTGGGCTCCCTGCACACAGATGGAGCAACAAGGATCCCATTGATGCCCAGCATGTTCATTCCCTGAAGGGCTGGGAAGGCTGCAGAACCCCTGGCTTGGGCAGGAGCAGGTGATGGATGGGAGGAGCTGCCTGTGCCTGTGCTCTGCCCACGCTTCATACCCCTGATTCCAAAGGGAAGCCTTCACTTGCCTGCAAATCCTCCCTTTTCCAGCCCCTCTGGAAGGAATGAGGAGAATAAATATCCTTATCTGTGTCTGTAGAAGAGTAGGAAGTGTTTGTATGTCTACTTGGAGGGGGAGGAAAAGAAATTATGAGGGAATAAGGAGAAGGGAGCAGCCTGTGCCTTTGGGATGTGGTTCCAGGGGCTGCTGTGGGGTGCAGCAGGGTCTGTGGGGATGCCTGGAGCTGACCACTGCCTGTGTGTGCTGGTGGGCAGGAGAGGTGCTGTGACACAAGTTGCCTTCCAGGAGCACTGTTTGGTTTTAGTTTTGCCCCAGATGTGGGCAAAGGCTCCTCTTGGTGGCACCCACTGAGGTGAGCAGGTCACTGTCCCCATCCCCTCCCTGCTGCCAGCCACCAGGCTCAAATCCCAGGATAGCACCAGGGATAATTAATGGGAAAACTCCTGATTGTAGGCTCAGGTTCATGGGGGGAGCTGTGCAGGTGGGGACAGAGGGACACTGAGGAGAGGCACAATGCCATCTTCAGACTGTAGAATCATTGAGGCTGGGAAAGACCTGCAAGGTGATCGAGTCCAAGATCCTCCTGTGCTACCCCAGCAGTCAGAGCAGGAGGTGGCCCTGCCCTGAGCAGGGTGCAGGCAGCAGCAGCACTTCCAGCTGCATCCCAGGGCCCTGCTCTGGCTTTGCAGCTGGAGGAGAGCTCGGAGCAGCACCACTGCTGCTGCCACAGTGGGACAGCAGTGGGATACTGAGGGCCTAAGCTGTGGTCAAGGGCACCTTTCCCTTCCTACAGCCCTGAGCCTTTAGAGCACAGTGTTGGGTATGGCACTGGAAAAGCAATTTGGGTCATTCCTGGAGTGGATTCACAGCCTGACCCTGGGAGCCAGGCCCAGGTGAGGGCAGGGATCATTTCCTGGTGCCATGTGTTCAGCTTCTCCCACTGCAGGGAACTCCTCAGGGTGCTGGCTGCAGTATCTCCTGGTGGTGCAGCATCTCCTGGGTGCCCACCTGTGTGTGCATTTAATGGTCAGTGAGAGGCCCTGGGCATGCTGTTTAGGTGGGAGGTGTTGCTGCAGGCCTGTGCCCTAATCAGAGATTCTCACAATGCTTTGGGTTGGAAGAGACTGTAAAATTCATTTCATTCCATGGGCAGAGACACCTCCCAGTGTCCCAGGCTGCTCCAAGCCCTGCCCAGCCTGGCCTTGGGCACTGCCAGGGATCCAGGGGCAGCCACAGCTGCTCTGGGCACCTGTGCCAGGGTGTCCCCACCCTCACAGGGAACAATTCCTTCCCAACATCCCATCCATCCCTGCCCTCTAGCAGTGGGAGCCATTCCCTGTGTGCTGTCCCTCCATGCCTTGTCCCCAGTCCCTCTCCAGCTCTCCTGGAGCCCCTTTAGGCACTGGAAGGTGTCTCTGGACCCTTCTCTTCTCCAGGCTGAGCACCCCCAGTGCCTTGAGCAACCCCTAAACCCTTGACCTTTTACCAGATGTATGAAGTGACCAGAGTGTGATTCCTTAATGAAAAATGGCCTTTTTTGATACCTGGAGAAGGTCCCAGAGCGGGATCTCTGCCTGTGCCTCTGGATGAGGCTGGCACTGTCCCATCAGGGCAGCCACAGCAGGACAACCTGTGTGCCCCTTTGGGGGGCCTGGGATGGGCTCTGAGGGCACAGAAAGTGACCCCTGTCCCTCCCCACATCCCATTCCCTGGGAGCACGGCCCGGTTCCTCGGAGCAGCCAGGCCCGGTGGCGCAGCCATGGCAGCTCGGAGGCGTGTGGGCTCCAGCCTGCTCCTGCTGTTTATTTTGGGACTGCAGCAGCGCTCCCAATCCGGCTCCTCCAGCCTGGCATCTGGGATTGGGCTTTGGGGAGCACGGGGAATTCTCGCCGCCTTCCTCGCTGGAAGGGCTGGAGCAGGAATTCATTTTGAGGCTCCCTCGCTGCAAAGCTCCCGTTTCCCTGCGGATGCTCCCATGCGTGTGGCTGCAGGAGGAGCGGAGCTGCAGCCTGCCTTCCCTGCCGTTCCCATGGCGCTTGGCTGTCACACACACATCCCAGGCGCTCCCTGCCCACAGCGGGATTAAAGCCTGCTGCGAGAGGAGTTAAAGGATGCAGGGAACGGAGATGGGGAAGGGAGTGGAGGGGTAGGGGTGAATCCAGGAGCTGACCCCACTGGAGCAGCAAGGAGCCTCCCTCGGAAGGTTTGTGGAAGCCCTGCCATGCCCTCAGCCCTGCTGCAGCCCTTCCTGAGGGCTGCAAGTTCTGTCCCACCGCTGCCACGTCTCCCAAAAACCCACCCTGGGTGTGAGGGTGCAGGTTTCGCTCTGGGTGATTGCAGCTGTGTGTTTTTTTCCCCGTGCAGACCCTGACAGCCAGCTGTATGATATGGGATATACCCCCGAGGAGGAAGCCCCGGCCTGCCCCGATGAGTTTGATGACTTCGTCACGTTTGAGGCAAGTATGAGCTCTGTTCGTTCCCATAAATGTTGGCTGCACGTGGAGTGGGATTTGGGCATGGAGGCTCTACCTGGGGAGAGAGGAGTTTGCTGTGACAGGGCTCAGGGATGCTTAACATGTAAGGATAAATTCAGTCTCTGGGTGATGGGCCCAGAGAACCTGCACCAAGCATTTGGTGCTGTTTAAGTTAAAATTGGTGTTGATAAAATGGAAAGAGCAGAGCACGGTGCCCTGGGTAGAAAGGGAGCCCCTTCTGTGGTGAAACACGGTGACATGGGAAGGGGACCTGGTGCTCTTGGGTTTGTGTTCCTGCTGGAGTTTCTGAGCCTGGAAAACCTGAGCTTGGTTTTGAGATGTACCAGCCAGGAGCCTACCTGAGAGGCACAGCAGAGCAGTGGGACGTTGACATTTGGTGCTGTTTGACCAATAAAAGGCAGAGCAGAGGACAAAAATTGACATTTTCTCTCTATTCTTAGGCTTGATGAAGGCTGTTTCTCTGTTTTGGGTTGTTTTCCTCTAGTTAAAGCCTCCATGGCTTGGTTTCCTCCTGCATTCCTTACCACAGGGGCACATTGCAGCAGTGATCCTGCTGTTCCCAGCTGGAAAGGACAGACCTCTTGTCTGTGCCTGGGGGTTTTGGGCTTGGCTTGGAAGTCTTTACCCATTCCTGCTCTGTGCCTTCCAGCCTGGAGCAGGAGGTGCTGCAGGAGCCTTGGGAGTAAAGGGATGGCTGGGTCCCACGTGGGGACTGAATCACTCCCCTGTGCTTTTTCTTTTCCAAACTTACACTTCAGGGGTGTGACACCTGTGTCGTGGTAGCCTGGATATTTTTGGAGTTGTGGTGTGCAGGACCAGGGTTGGGTTCTGATCCTTGAGGATCCCTTTCCACTCAGGATATTTTGATTCTTTGTGATTTTTATCACATTACTTGTTTCTGGCAATGAGACTCTCGACCTGCTTTGTATCTGCATACAAATTTATTTATTTATATTTGTATGTAGTTTTGCTTGGTATAGTCTGTAGTAATTTTGGACTTGTGATTATAGTCCATAATTTTGGACTTGTAATTTCTTGATGAAAGGTTAATGATAGCCTGGGTGTTAGGCAGCTGGTCCTAAAATAATGGAATGATTTGGATTGAAGGGACCTTTAAACTCACCCAGTGCCACCCCCTGCCATGGGCAGGGACACCTTCCACTCTGCCACATCACTCCAAGCCCCATCCAGCCTGGCCTCGGGCACTTCCAGGGATCCAGGGGCAGCCACAGCTTCTCCAGGCAAGAGAATATTGGTTTATTTTTTCTTTTTGAAAGGTAGTTCAAAGCCCCAGGAACAGCTGAGGAGAAGTGGGACAGGAGAGCAGGGAGGGAGATGGATTTCCATGTTTTTTAGGTGATGCAGGGTCACAAGTGTACATTTTAACAGTGGTCTGAGCAGTGTGGAGACTGTGACAGGAAAAGGCTTTCACTTTGTGCTCCTCAGACCTGTGTCAAGGGACCATCTTGCCTGAGATTCCAAGCAGGGATGTTTTCCAAGGGCTGATTTAACATAGATGAGCCCTGTCAGTGCTGGGAGCTATTCTGAGCAGCAATACCAACAAGGCAGGTGTGTGCCCCACTGGGATGAAATACTTCTGCTGCTGGGCCAGCCTTTCCTTGTAAAGACAAGGTGACCCAAAGGAAAAAGGTGATGAGTCCTGAAATCTCCTTTTCCAAAAGATCTGAGTGGATTTTTATACTGAATTCAGTGTAGTCATCTAAGGGACAGCTCTACGTTTAACATGCTGGGGAAGAATTATCCTTGTTGTCTTGGATACATGATTCGAAATAATTTCCAGCCTGCCAGGATTTCATAGAGGTTCAGCAAATGAGAACATGCTCGAGAAATACCACTCAGCCTTGGGAGTGTAAAAATAAACTGGAGTCTTGGGGCGAGGGGGGTTTTGTTCTCTTCTGGCTGAGCCGTGAGCTCCCAACGTGCCTTTTATCCCACATGTCCTGGAGTGCTGTGCCTTGGAAAGCTGGAGCTGGCCCAGGGAGGGAGAAGCCGTGGTACAAAACATCCTGCTGGGAGCAGCAAAGGTGTGTTCCTCACAGGAGCATTGGGGAAAGGCCTGGAGAGGCCTCCAGCAGACCCACCTTCCTTAGGGTATCAGCAAGGCAGAGAACAGAATAAACAGCTGTTCCCAACACCTATAGTCCATCTTGCTCGGATTCTCCAGAAGAGATTAGGGGGGGAGAAAAATCACCTTTAAAAGTGAAACCATCACCTTTCCTCAGAGTAAACTTCTCACTGCACCAAGCAGCAGTTTGGGCTCTGGGGTATCCAGATGATCTGGGATGATGCTGCACCAGGACACACAGCTAAACACACCCCAAAACACAGCTGGGACACCTCAGGCACTGTGTGAGCCCCTCTGGCTGTGGCAGGGCCACGGGGGGAAGTGGCACAGCTGGGATTTCTCCTCCCCTGTCACATCAGAGCTGAAGGAGTTGCTGCATTTTGCAGAAGTCCTGGGAGCAGTTGTGGTTATTGAGTGGAGCACTGGCTGTGGTCCCCAAAACAGCCCAAAATCCCAGTGGCTGGAATGCTCAGCTCTTCCTAGTGCTGGGCTCTGACAGGAGCTTTTCTCCTCAGTGTTTGTTCAAACAAGTATGAACAAGTGCTTTGAGCAGTCTCCAGGAAAATGTCTTCTCTTTGTTCATAAGGTTGCTCTGCTTGATGACTCATGGTCCTCTTCTGGTGGCTGTCACCAGGAGAGCTCAGCATCCATGGAAAACCCTGAGAGCCCAAAGCTGGGGACTTCTCCCCAGCATTTGCCCTCCAGAGAGAACCACCAACACCTGCTTCTTCCAGGAGAAGGCTTTTGAAGGGGACAAGGTGTGAACTCAGGAATTTGTAATGTTGGATACTGCCCCAGTTCAGCCATTGGTGGGCTCTGGATGTGCCATGGAGCTCCTGGCTCCTGTTGCACCATTCCAGGAGTGTCCAGCAGACAGGGCTGTCTGTAAAGGTGCTTCCAAAGAGGATTTCTGCTCCTGTGGCTCCACTGAGACAGCAGCTCCTTCAGCCACCTGGCTTCTCATGCCTCCAGCTGGGCTTGCAGGGGGCTCATCCCAATTTCTGCAGCTCTTCTGGGACACATTCAAGAGGAACCTCATCCCTGGGCACCCAGCTGGGAGCAGGGAGAGCATCACCTGGCTAGGATCACCTCAGGTGGAAGCGTGGTGGTTGCTGGGTGAGAAACCACCAAAAACTAATGGCAGCCTTCCTGCTTTGTCAAAGTCACGTTGAAGGGAGCTTGGAGTTCTTCCATCTGGACACCTGAGTCCTGTTTTCCCCCAGGCTGGGCTGGCAAAGCTTGGCTGCTGACTGCCTGGAAGGTGGGAGTTCTCCTTGCCTCCCTTGAGAGCTCCTGTGGTGCTCGTGACTCAGTGCTGAGGCACAGGACTCGTTTGGAATGCTCTGGGGAACATGGAGGGGAATTAGGAGTTAGTTTTGTTGGGATCATGGGAACATTAAGGCTGGAAAAGACCCTCAAGCTCAACCATCAGCCCAGCACCACAGCCTGGCACCCTCTGTGCCCTGCCCTAGGGTGAGGGCTCTGTCCCTCTGCTCTGCTCCTGGGGCAGTGCAGAGTGGGAAGGATGACTCTAGAAAAAGGAAAATGAAGCATGAAAATACTGAGATTGGGCTGGGATGGGCATGGAGGTGTATAACTTTAGGTGGGCTGGATGAGAGGCGCAGCCAGTGCTCTGTAAATGCTGCCTGGGAGCACCATAAGTACCCCAAACAGGGATTTTTGGCCCTGGGAACTCGTGTTTTGGGCCAGCAGGGTCAGAGGAAGGCTCTGCCTGAGCTCTGCAGGACAGGGCAGCCGTAATTCCTGCGGATGCAGTGCAGGACTGTTGCCATCTGCTGGGCAGCTGCCGTGGCTCCTGCTGGAAGCAGCCAGAAAATCACATTCGGCACAGCCACAAGAGGGGAATTTGGCTTTCCCTGGAAGCCTCCACTGGCCCAGGCATGTCCTCTCTGCTATTTGTCTAGAAGGGAGTTGTACAGCATGAAAGGAGTGGATTTGGGATGGAAAATGGGACTTGGGCAGGTCCCAAGTTTTGTGTATTTTGGGAGTAGGAGCTGCTCCTGGCTCTCCCAGCCTGCTTGCCTACAGGTGCAGCTGGGAGAACTCCAGCTCAGAATATTCTGTGACATTCTGTGCAACACTGAGCAGCAGCTTTAAGGCCAGCACATCAACTCTGTGAAATTTTAACTCTGTTAAAGCCAGGATTTTTTTCCATGTTGAGCAATTGTATTTAAGGCTTCTTTGAGGGCAAAAATCCACATTGTTGGGTTTCTCCAGCTGCTCAGAGCTTCTGCAGAGGGGACCAGGGACTTGCAGGGCCCCAGCTGTGTGTTGAAACACAGAAGCTGCTGTGGGAGCAAGCAGGGACATGCTCACATAGGCGTCACTGTCATTCCTGGTGCCTTGTGTTTTGCAGGGAGCCCATGTGGGGTGGCTGCTGAAGGTTCCTTGTGTCCCCTCCTAGTAGCCCTGTGGACTTTCTGAGGTGTCCTTTCCTAGTGCAGAATTAATTCCCAGGAAAATACTTTCCTTCCCGAAGGCAGAGCTGGGCCTGGTGAGCACAGAGTGTTTGGGAGGGCCCTGCTTTGCAATCTGTGGCCTTTTAGGTGAGGTTTTTTTTCCTCCTCTTCCTCTCCACACCACTGTTACCACAGGGTGCGTGTATGGCAGGGGCCAGACAGGCTGAAAAGATGGGGTTGAGCTTTGTAACCTCCTCTGAGCTGTCCAAGGGGCTCAGAGCACCAGGACAGACCTAGGTTCAGCTGTTCCCTGGCTGTCCCATCACAAGTGTGAAGATCTGCTGGTTGGAATGGGGACATGGAGGTGAGAGCTGAGGTTTTCTGTACCAGTGCCATTCCCACCTTCTGGAATGGCCTCAGTAGGCCTCTGCTCACAGGGCTGACTCGAAAGCACCATGAATGAAATGCTCACAAACCCCTCTCCAGGGGCTGCCTGCTGGAATTGCTGATCATTTTGTCCTGAACAACTGGTGGACTTGAAGTCTTGCAGGTGGCTGGAACTGCAGGGCTGTGGAATGTCACAGATTTAGTTCAGTGCCTGTTCACCTGTCCTTGGGGAAGCACATGGAGCCCTGAGCAATGTCCCCATTGTCCCCAAGACCTTTCTGCAGTGAGAGATGAAGGGCCGTGAGTCCTGTGGACAGCAAATGAAAGTCCCATATTATCCTTGTATTCACAGAATCCTGGAATGGTTTGTGTTGGAAAGAACCTTAAGGCCCATCCAGTGCCACCCCTGCCATGGCAGAGACACCTTCCACTGTCCCAGGCTGCTCCAAGCTCCATCCAGCCTGGCCTTGGGCACTGCCAGGGATCCAGGGGCAGCCACAGCTGCTCTGGGCACCCTGTGCCAGGGCCTGCCCACCCTCACAGGGAACAATTCCTTCCCAATATCCCATCCATCCCTGCCCTCTGGCAGTGGGAGCCATTCCCTGTGTCCTGTCCCTCCATCCCTTGTCCCCAGTCCCTCTCCAGCTCTCCTGGAGCCCCTTTATGCCCTGGCAGGGGCTCTGAGCTCTCCCTGGAGCTTCTCCTCTCCAGGTGAGCACCCCCAGCTCTCCCAGCCTGGCCCCAGAGCAGAGGGGCTCCATCTCTCCCAAATCAGTCCATGGTGATAATTTGATATCTTAAAGCCTGAAAATACCAAGGAAATTAATTTATTGTGTAGACTCCGAACTGTGTAAAGGGAAAGGTGAGAGTGTAAATGCGACAGGGATGTCCCTGAAGGTGGGACCCAAGTGCAGGGCTATGGTGAGAAATTTCTCTGCTGGTCAGAAACCATCGAAGCTGAAGTGTTTGCCCTGTAGGAAATAGGCTGGAAGGAGTTTGGAAAACAAAGTCCTTGGAGCCTTATCTTGAGCCACAAGCAGATTGTGTGTGATTGGGAACGTGGGAACTGGACGGGAGGGCCGAGAGCTGAGGGGGCAGCAGTGCAAGCAGAGGTGTCTCAGGAAGAGTTGGAGAAGTAAAACGGGCAGGGATTGGGATTTCCTAATTTGTTTCGGTGTCTGATTTTGGGCTCTCATGGGAGATCAGATGTTCTCCGAGGTCTTGAGGCACAAGCAGAGGAGCACAGGGGCTGTGGCCTGCTCTGTGGAGGAGCAGAGGGGCTGTGACCTTCTCTGTGGAAGAGCAGAGGAGCAGAAGGGCCCGTGACCTGCTCTGTGGAGGAGCAGAGGAGCACAGGGGCTGTGACCTGCTCTGTGGAGGAGCAGAGGAGCACAGGGGGCTGTGACCTGCTCTGTGGAGGAGCACAAGGGCTGTGACCTGCTCTGTGGAGGAGCAGAGGGCCCATGACCTGCTCTGTGGAGGAGCAGAGGAGCACAAGGGCCCATAAGGGCCCATGACCTGCTCTGTGGAGGAGCAGAGGAGCACAGGGGCTGTGACCTGCTCTGTGGAGGAGCACAGGGCCCATGACCTGCTCTGTGGAGGAGCAGAGGAGCACAGGGGCTGTGACCTGCTCTGTGGAGGAGCAGAGGAGCACAGGGGCTGTGACCTGCTCTGTGGAGGAGCAGAGGAGCACAAGGGCCCATGACCTGCTCTGTGGAGGAGCAGAGGGGCTGTGACCTGCTCTGTGGAGGAGCAGAGGAGCACAGGGGCCCATGACCTGCTCTGTGGAGGAACAGAGGAGCACAGGGGCCCATGACCTGCTCTGTGGAGGAACAGAGGAGCACAGGGCCCATGACCTGCTCTGTGGAGGAGCAGAGGAGCACAGGGGCCCATGACCTGCTCTGTGGAGGAGCAGAGGGGCTGTGACCTGCTCTGTGGAGGAGCAGAGGAGCGCAGGGCCCATGACCTGCTCTGTGGAGGTACAAGCAGAGGAGCACAAGGGCTGTGACCTGCTCTGTGGAGGAGCACAAGGGCCCATGACCTGCTCTGTGGAGGAGCAGAGGAGCTGTGACCTGCTCTGTGGAGGAGCAGAGGAGCACAAGGGCCCATAGTTGCTCTGTGGAGGAGCAGAGGAGCACAGGAGCTGTGACCTGCTCTGTGGAGGAGCAGAGGAGCACAGGAGCTGTGACCTGCTCTGTGGAGGAGCAGAGGAGCTGTGACCTGCTCTGTGGAGGAGCAGAGGAGCACAGGGGCTGTGACCTGCTCTGTGGAGGAGCAGGTCCAGGCAGGGCTCGGGTTAAAGCATAACTCCTTCCTGCCGTGCTCGGAGCAGCAATCTGGGCTGGCCTGGGCTCGGCTCGGCCGGTCAGCTGCTTCCCAGGGCAGGGGACACTCGGGGCAGCGCCGCCGAGCAGTGCCCTCTGCTCCGAGCTCTGCACAGCGAGGACAGCCCGGAGAAAAGCGGAGAGCGTGCTTTGGGAAGGTAATGGAAGGAAATCTGTGTGTTTGTGCTGGGTGGGCAGCGCTGAGGAAGCTTGATGTACGTGTGGTTTCTGCGGAGAGGAAACAGAAAACGTGAGGAGACCCTCAGAACTTGTGGGTGCGAGCGGTGCTGAGCCCTCCGTGTGCCGTGGGAAGGGGAAAATCCCATGGATCAGCTGTCCCACAGGGCTGGGCTCCTGTCGGCTGAGAGCAGGGTGGCATTGGGGTGTTTGTAAACATCCTTTGGGGTCAGTGTTGTCACTGCCTGTCAGAGACCACCCTCCCAGTCACCAAAAGTGCGTCTGACCTGCCAGCAATCCAAGCTTGATTCATCCCTCTATTTGTGGCTATAAGGAAGGCATTTGTCATTTAACGCTTAATTATTCACCAGGAACACCAGGAAGGCCGAGATAAACCTGGACAGGTCGCCTTCAGCCTTTTTCTCTGGGGATGGATTCGTGGGAAGTGTGAGCTCCCAAAAGGAGCTTTTATTTTGGAATCCGGGGGAGCGGGAGGAGGCTGCAGGGAAGTGTGCCCGAGCTCCTGCTCCTTATCGGGGTCGGGAACAAAAGGCGCTCTGTTGGGACTCCAGCTCGCTCCTTAAGCCTCCCGGCTCCCCTGGACTTTGCTTCCCTCCTGCCTCGCAGAAGCAGCTCCCGGAGCTGGCTCTGGCTCTGGCTCTGGCCAGGATGTCTCCACAGGTGGGTTTTTGCGAGCTGACACAAAGTGAGGAGGGATTGGATTTCCAGAGGTGCCGGGAAGGGGCAGGCTGGGAATGCACCTGACTTGTTATATGGGCAGATCCACCTGATTTTTTTTTTCATGGGAATGGTTTAGATTAAAAGAGGAGAGATTTAGATGGGATTTAAGAAGGAATTGTTTCCTGGGAGGGTGGTGAGCCCTGGCACAGGGTGCCCAGAGCAGCTGTGGCTGCCCCTGGATCCCTGGCAGTGTCCAAAGCCAGGCTGGATGGAGCTTGGAGCAGCCTGGGACAGTGGAACATGTCCCTGTCCATGGCAGAGGTGGGACTGGGTAGAACTTTAATGCCCCTTCTAACCCAAACCATTGCACAGTTCTGTGATTCCATGGGCAGTGGTGTAACCTCACACTCCTCTCTGCCTGGCTCTCCCTGGGGGAGCTGGACCAGCAGGGACAGTGCCTGCTGGTTTTTGGGGTGCTGGGGACAGCCTGCCAGGTGTGCTGTTTTGTGAGTTGGTTTGGGGTTTGTTTCTGGGCTGGGTGAGTGTTTTCAATTTGCCCCAACAGCTGCAGCACGTTTCTCTTGCCCAGCCTTGATGGAGTGTAACAACCCAAACTCCAGGGGCTGAGCTGTGCAAGCTGCCTTCACCCAGGGCTGAGCAGAGGCTCCCTGGTTTCCCTGAAAAGCTGGCATTGCCCGGGTGTGTGGGAAAAGGGCAATATTCGGACCCAAAGGTGGCAGGCCCCAAAGTGTCATTTCAGAGGCTGAGCTGCCCTGGGCTGTTCCAGGGCTTTGGAGCCAGCTGCATTAATATGGGATATAAGCATAACTGTGTCCCTTCTCCCTGGCTGCCAGCCTGGCACTGTCATTGCTGTCTGGGCCACAGGGTGTCCTTGGAGGGGGATTGTTGTAACTGATCTATCTCCTCTGCATCCTGTGCGCAGTCAGGGCTGGATTCTTCAGAACAGGCTCACACTGCTGGGAAAACAGAGTTGTTTTTCCTTTTCCTTGTCACTCACCTCCCCTCCCAACCTTCCGAGTGTTTGTGTTCAAGGACAGCCGAGCTTTGGGATGCCAGGACAGCTCCAGGGACAGCCCTGCCTGGAAGGAACCTCCCTGGGAGCCAGACTTTGCCCTCCTTTCCAAGGCAACGCCTTGGCAGAGCTTGTGCTGAACCTTCTGTCCCTGCTTGGACCTTGTAGAATTCCCAAGAATCCCTCTCCTCACACTGCAGCAGCTTTTTTTTTAATCCATATGTTTTTATAGCACTTTACAACATCTAATTAGGTAATCTTTATTCCCATATGTCATGAGATGCCTGGGATGGATGAGCTGCTGCTGGAGAAGACTCCTAAAGGCACCTCACCTGTCTCATCAGGACACATTACATCATCTCAGTGCTGATTACACAATTTATTTCCTTTTAGAAGCAGGAGTGCTCACCTGGGCTCTCAGATCCGTGGAGTTTCCCTGAGCAGGCAGAGATACCTCTCTGTCCTGTCAGCCAGGTGTGGCTCAGGGGAAATACCTGCTGGAGGAGCTGGGTTTGGGATTGGGAGCCTCTGTCAAACCCTGATCCTGTTCCAGCTCGGAACTCTGCGTGTGCCTGAGTCCTAGTTTTAATGTCTGAGGTTTGCCTGAAGCACTTCAGGGTGTGTTTTATTCGATAAAAAAATCAAAATGCACTGATATTGGTGACACCAGCCCCTCTCTGAACGTGGCACCAATGTTCCTGGCAAGTCTTCTGGGGTGGGTGTAGCCCAGCCTGGCTGTCCTGAGCCCATGGACGTTTTTTAAGTGTGCATTTGGCTTTTTTTAACCCGGAAAAAAATGTTTACTTTCTGCTCACAGGAAGGCAAAGCTGGCTGAAGGGGAGCTGTGGCAGGGGGATTTGAAGGGTCAGTGCACAAAACAGCTGCTCATGAGGCCATAAATAAGAACCTTCTGTACCCACACACTTGCCCAGGGACAGAGATTTGGCTCTGTCAGGCATTTGGCAATACCTGAACCTCCTCAGTTTGCCTATCTCCTCCTGGCATCTCTTCTTGAGGTTTAGTTACTGATTCTGCGGTGGAATCTGCAGCAAAGTTCTCCACGCTCGTGCTCAGGAGAAGGACTTTGTTTACAGTTTCAGCTGCTTCTTAACTCATTGTCCACCCAGGTTTAATTTTAATAGGGCTTTCTTGCTTTTGAAACCTCACCTAGGCTGGTATCACAAAGGAGAAATACAATTTTCAGGTAATAAATCAATGCATATCTTCGGTGTGGCTGAAGGACAATGCTTGATGTGCTGTGCTGGTGGCTTCTCGTACTCCAAAAGTGTTGCTCCCAAATTCAGCCTGTCCATGTGTGTATGTCCCACCAATGAGGAGTTTTAGAACAATTTAATACAGAAATCATAGAATCATGGAATGGTTTGAGTTAGAAGGGACCTTGAAGGTCCTCTTGTTCCAACATCTGATTAAGGGCACTGTTCAGCTCCTGGTTTGCTTCATGTTGAGAGGGTCAGCAGTAACCACAGCAGGGTTTCTAATCAAATTACTTGTGAATTGGAGTGTTTGGAGGTTTTTTGGCTTCTTTCAATAGTTGTCTTTACTCTGTACTCATTATAGTACTTCAAATTGCTCATTATAATACTTCAACCTATGCTTAAATTTAAGCTTTTTCAGTGAGAAGGAGGGGGGCGGGGTTGGTATTTAAAAAGCAACCTTTATTTTGTAGTGTGCAAGTAAAATTCTTTCCAATTTGGCATGAAATCTTTTTCAAATAGGCAAGAGGGAATGTGCAGCTGGGGGTGGCTGCTGTCACCTCTTGGGCTTTCTCTGTCTGTGACCAAGCCAAGGCAGGTCAAGCCTCTGCGTCCCCTTGTCCCTCCTGCTGGAGCATTAATGGTGTTTCTAGAAAGTGCAGCATAAATCCAGTAAAGCACTTAAGCAAGTCCCAGCTTTAGATGTGTATGTGGTTTTGGTGGATTTAGAGGCTTTTGTTTCTCTCTGCAAGACAGGCACAGGCTCTGCCCTGGTGGAGTTCATTGGAACTTCTGACTGGTGAAGTTCACTGACTTCAGACTCCAGCTCTGGGCAGGTTTGTGTTGTGTTTAACTTCAGGGAGGTGTCCTGGAGGTGCTGGTGTCCACAAGGCAGGTGGAAGCTGAGCCAGGTTTCCAAGAGGAGCTCCTGGCTGTGTCCATCCTCCTGAGTGTGGTGGGCACAGAGGCTGGGAGAGCAAAGCAGGGCTGGACTGAGTCACTTGGCTGCTCCCAGTGGCCACATGGAGTGGGAATTGCTGTTGTCAGCTCTCTCTCCATCCCTTCGAGGGTTTCTATCCCTTTTTGCCCCTGGAAGTGTCCAAGGCCAGTTTGGGTGGGGCTTGGAGCAGCCTGGGGTAGTGGAATAGGCAGGGAGTGGAATGAGATGGGTTTTAAAGTCTTTTCCAATCAGAACCACTCCATGATTTTATGAATACAGTGCTTTGAGAAACATCATTTTCTCAAAAATCTTTGGAAAAAGCCCTGAAAGCTGTTCTGTACACCCTGGCAGAGGAAAAGGGTTTTGCTTCAGTCATGCCTGCATTCACACTGCTGCTGCTTTGCTCTGCTGCTGTGCTGGAGGGGCCACCAGGTGAACTTCAGGTGGAGCAGATGCTTTCCATGAGCAGCTCTTCACCTTCAGGTGGGGCAGGAGGGCTCCCATCCCTCTGCCTGACCCCTCCGGTGACAGGGGATCAGCTGGAGCTCGCCACCAGCACTGGCAATCCCAAAATTCCTTGATTTGCTCCCAGGCGTGCTGGGGAAATCCCCAAATCTTAGGAGAGGGGCTGGCACTGTGAGGGGTAACAAGAGCTTTTGGGGGGTTCTCCTGCTGCTCCCGTGGTTCTCCAGAGATCAGGATCAGGAGGGATTGTCCCTGCCCATGTGTGGGAGCAAACAGGCAGCCCTGAAGCTGATCACTTGCCTGGGGTGCAGAGCTGGAAAACGCAGCTCTCCTTGCTTGTATCACAGTCTCTTAAAACACAAACCCTGCTGCTTTCCCAGAGCCTGCTCAGTGATGGATTTGAGATGCTGCTCCAGCTGATGTGTGGAGATTTGAGTCCCTGCAAATCAGAAGCTGTAATGAAGATTTAGAAACAGTTATGTGCTGTTGAGGGATGGAAGGTTTTACTAGACAGGACCAAAAAAAAAGGTGCTCCAAGGGCTAATTGGGAGTTTTGAATGGTGGTTTTTGCATGGAATTCAGATTAATAATGACATGTCCTCTTGGAATGGGGTGGGAGAAAGCAGCAGTGATGGGAATGGCTGAGTCAGCGGTGGGTAATCCCTCCTGCCCTGGCCAAATCCATCCTGGCTCACAACAAAACCTCCCTCCACCTCTTGTTTAGTCCCTCTGTGTGTGATCTGCTTCCCAAGCCCTGCAAAGGCTGAGGTGCACCCCATGGTACCCACAGAGAGCACCTGTGCCTGGGGCGATTCCAGAGGTTGGATTCCTGCTCTCAGAAACGCAACACAATGAAAATCCCCTCATCCACGTTCTGTCTGCTCTGCCACGAACCCACACAGCTGTAGGATCTTATCATTTTGCTTCTTGTGTGTTGTTTTTTTAACCAGGCAAATGAGGTGACTGACAGTGCCTACATGGGCTCGGAGAGCACCTACAGCGAGTGCGAGACCTTCACGGATGAGGACACCAGCACCCTGGTGCAGCACGAGATGCACGACGAGGTGGAGACCGACAGCGCCATCGACTCCACCGTGCACTCGGAATTCACGGATCCCATCGAGGAGCCGGAGCATGGGTGAGGAGCAAACCCCCACACGGGGCCTGGGGAGACACAGCCCGAGGGTTTCACACCCAGCGGGCCGAGTTTGTCCTGCTGGAACTTGGGTTGTTCTTCTGGCGCCTTGGGAAGGCTGACCTGGAACAGAGACCAGACAGAGCTGAAGAATAAAGGAGGGATTTATTAGGAGGCCTCAGTGGATCCACCTTGGGAAGCACAAGAGCCCAGCCAGGGCTACACCTCAGGTGAATCAAAATGGTCACAAAATGCACAACTGGTCACAAGGTCTCATATTTTTGTAAGTTCTGGTCCATTTGCGTATTGAAGTTAATTGTCCAGTTATAGCTCCAGCCCATGAAGTCCCATCCTCCTTGTTTTTCTCTCTTCAGTTCATGTTGTTTCTGCTCTTGGGCCTGAGATTTGGCTCATTTGTCCTTGGTGCCCAGCTAGAGCAAGAATTGTTTTGTCTCCCTACTCTGTGCAGAGAGCTCACCATCCCCTAATATGAAGCCCAGACCCACACACTAAAGCAGCACAGAATCTGAAAAATATAAAAGCTAAAACCTGAGGCATCACTTTGTGTTTGTAACGATGTGCAAGACTAAAATAGCTCTTCTGGAGGAATAACGAGAATAATTAGGCTGGTTTGTGTAGGCTGGTTTGGAGCCCGGCCTGGCAATCTCTTTGAGTTAATCGTTGCTTGCCTTGGGAGATCTTCTGTACCCTCATTAGCATCTTTAACCTCTAAAATAACTTCTCAGGTGATCCAAACACCTGAAAGACTTGCAGTTTTTAATCTATCACTTAAGCCAGAAACACAACATATAATTTTCCAGTCAGGAGGGGAACTCGTTCTATTTTTGTTTTCCCTAAAAACATGCGTGTGCCCTTTGATGTGCAACCACCTCCTGTAATAACTGGTTTGAAATCTCTGCCTGGAGCACAGAAACGTGAGCCAAGATCTCCTTCCCTGGGTCTGAACCGCTGCTGGCGAAACTGCTCGTGGGCCCACCTCATTTTTGGAGGAAAAGTGGGGTTTGGGGTGAAACTGGGATGCTGGCAGGCAGCAAGGCAGGGAAGAAGTCCTTTAGGATCAGAATCAGAGAATGGTTTGTGTTGAAAGGGACGTTAAAGCTCATCTCATGCCACTCTCTGCCATGGGCAGGGACACCTTCCACTAGACCAGGCTTCTCCAAGTCCCATCCTGGACACATCCAGAAATGGGGCAGTCACAGCTTCCCTGGGAAATCTGTGCCAGTGCCAGATTAGTGCCCCAAGAACACAAATCTACACCAAAACCTCTGGAATCATCTTTGTTTAAGGTCTGTAGCACACAGGATGATGTTTGTCCCTAAACACAAGGCCCAGGGTTGGTGCTCCAGGGACTGCTTACAGCCCCAATGCTTTTTGTGAGCTCCGAGCTTCCCTCCACCCCACAATCCCATCTGGGGATGTTGGAGAGGCATCGAGCAGCGCCGTGCCCCGGGGCTGAAAGGGTGCTGTGGATTAGAGCAGAAATGGGATTATCCAGCTGGGCTCTTCTCGCCACAGCGGGCTCAGTGACAGTTAAATTGGGAGATAATCAGTGTGAGCTCCCTGCCAGCAGCACGGGTCCCTGCAGGGTCATGGCAGCCTGTGTGCGCTCCTGCCCGCTGGGGAAGGCAGCCTGCCTCCGACTCACCTGCCTGTAGGTACAGAACTGCCTGGGGAACGGGGTCTGGGAGATCAGCTTCTTCCTTCCCCGTGCTTGCCAGCTGTGGGGTCAGCAGCACAGGAGGGATGGGCTTGTTGGAGAGAGTCCAGAGGAAACCACGGAGGTGCTCCAAGGGCTGGAGCCCGGCTGGGAGAGCTGGAGGTGCTCACCTGGAGAGGAGAAGCTCCAGGGAGAGCTCAGAGCTTCTGCCAGCGACTAAAGGGGCTCCAGGGACTGGGAACAAGGGATGGAGGGACAGGACACAGGGAATGGCTCCCACTGCCAGAGGGCAGGGATGGATGGGATATTGGGAAGGAATTGTTCCCTGTGAGGGTGGGCAGCCCTGGCACAGGGTGCCCAGAGCAGCTGTGGCTGCCCCTGGATCCCTGGCAGTGCCCAAGGCCAGGCTGGATGGGGCTTGGAGCAGCCTGGGACAGTGGGAGGTGTCCCTGCCCATGGCAGAGGGTGGAATGTGTTGAGCTTTAAGGTCCTTCCAGCCCAAACCATTCTGTGATTCCCTGTTACCCTAGCTATGGCCTTGGGAAGGTCAGATGTCCTTTGGGTGCTCTGTCCAAGCACAGTGGGGCCTGTTCCCAGATTGTTAAATGTGTGCAAATTCCAGGGAGCCAAAGACTTAGTTTGATTTATAGATTTGAAAGATCTGAAATGGGAACCTGTGGGAGTGCTGAGGGTTAGTTTTGGTACCATCAGACCCCACACAGGAGGACACCTCTGTGCCCAGGGACAGCCAGGGAGTGCAGTTCCCCCCAGTGCAGCTGCTGGGCTGAATCAGAGCTTCAGCATCACTTTTCAGGAGCTCTCATACCTGAAATGGTTTGAGCTTAAAGCTTGTTTAGGCTGTGTGTAGTGAAAATTAGTTGGACTCTGGATCCTGAAACTGCCTGAGTCTCAAGGTGGGAATAGGAAATAAAATTTACTGCCCAAAGCACCCAGGTTGAGGGTTTCCAGGTTCCTGATCAGATCTGCATCTGTACAGTGCTTATCAAACCACAACCCCGAATTTAGAGTTCTGGGCTTGGGTTTTGCTTCTGAATTAACAACTCCACCCCCTGGCTTCTATTCCTGGAGAGATTTCCACTGCTTTTGGTGAGGGTCTGACTCACCACAGGGATGGATGGGTTCCAGTGGATCCCACTGTGGAATACTGGTGCTTCTCAAGGGCAGGAGGAGTATGTGCAGATGCCCACAAACTGGGCTGGATTTATTTGTGGTTAAATAGAGATCTGGAGGGTTGACATGTTTTTATTAGCAGGATGATGGCAAATCCTTCAGATGGAGCAGGTTTTTGGTCATAAATGGCTTATGTGTAATCTTTTTTTCTTTCTGGTTTAGTCCAGCAATCTGCTCATACCCATTTCCCTCTCCTAGCCAGTGCATGGAGATAAGGGCAGAGCCAATACCAATTTCTATAATAAGGCAATATTATGATGATTTTCAGTGTAGAATTCTGGAGAGCAAAGTGTTGTTAAACCCCTCAAAACACAGAGCTGTGACTCACAGCCCTGTGGCCACCTTCACAGCCCAGTTGTTGCAAATCCCTCCTGCCTTTTCTCCATCTTAATTTGAAAACTTCCATAGTGCTGGGCAGGAAAGGGGGCTTGGCATGGTGGGCAGGCCCTGGCACGGGGTGCCCAGAGCAACTGTGGCTGCCCCTGGATCCCTGGCAGTGCCCAAGGTCAGGCTGGATGGGGCTTGGAGCAGCCTGGGACAGTGGAAGGTGTCTCTGCTATGGCAGGGGGTGGAATGAAATGGGCTTGAAAGTCCTTCCAACCCAAACCATTCCAGGCATTTGTGTCTCCATGCAATGGAAAGACTCTTCCAGGGACAATGACTCTGCTGAGCTGTGTCCCCTCAGGAGCAAGGGACATCCCAGGAGCTGTGCTGGGTGTGTTCAAGGTTTGCTTCGAGGCTTAGCATGCTGCAGCCTTCTGGCTCTGGTGTTAAAAACACACGGAGCAGCATTCCCCACTCCAGGATTGTCACACAGTGCTTTCCCAGATGGAGCAGGGAAGGGGCTCCTTTGTCTTGCTGGGGGTCTGTCCCAGCTGCCTGAACCCTCCCTTCCCCAACACCAACCCCAGGAGTTATAGGGTTAAAGCCTTGAGAGGATTAGGCAGCAACAAGCAAGTGTGAGCCTGGCACAGGCTGCTGTGGAACTCACAGCATTTCGGATGGGGCTGGGACATGCCCAGCTCTTTCTCTGCCATGTCAATCACAAAAACTGGTATTTTAGTCAAGCAGGGGCTTGTCACCAACCCTGGGCACTGTCCAGCAAGTCGGAGTGTCCCCAAATCCTGTGTTGCAGCTCCAGTGGAAAAACTTGGTTTATTGGGGAAAAAGTCACCATAAACTTCCCACTGGTGCCTGGGTTTTTTCTGTCCTGTCCTGCTCTGCCAGAATGGGACACATCACTCGCCTGGTGGGGTGGGTTGACCCTGGCTGGACACCAGGCACCCACCAAAGCTGCTCCATCCCTGCCCTCCAAAGATGGACAGGAAAAGAAAATATAACAGAGGGTTCATCAGTTGAGATAAGGACAGGAAGAAATCACTCATCAAATACCATCACGGGCAAAACAGACTCGAATTGGGGATATAGATTTAATTTATTACTGACAAAATCAGAGCATCCTGAGTCCATCCCATGGGTTCTCCAGGAGCTGCTGCCCCGTGGGTCGCTCTGCTGTGGGGTCACTCCTTCAGGCACAGCCTGGGTCCCCCACAGGGTCACAGATCCGACCAGGACCCTGCTCCAGCGTGGGCTCTGTGGATCCCTGCCAGGACCCTGTCCCAGCACAGCTTCCCACGGGCTCACAGCCCCTCTCAGGCACCCCCTGCTCCAGGCCTGGGCTCCATGGGCTGCTGGGACACAGCTGCCTCCCCATGGGAATCTCAGGGCAATCTCAGCTCTGGTGCCCAGAGCAGCTCTTGACCCTCTCCTGCCCTGCCCCGCAGAGCTGTTCCTCTCCAGTGGTCTCACCCCACTCTTCTCTGCACTCAGTTCACTGCCCCATCCCTTTTTTGTGTTTTCCCTCTCAAATCTGTTATCCCAGAGGTGCCACCGCCATTCCTGGTGGGCCTAACTTCAGCCAGCAGCGGGTCCACCTTGGAGCCACCTTGGAGGGATGGATGTGGGGGACGCTTCCAGGGATGGGCTCTGCTGGATGTGGGGGAAGTTTCCAGGGATGGGCTCTGCTGGATGTGGGGGACGCTTCCAGGGATGGCCTCTGCTGGATGTGGGGGAAGTTTCCAGGGATGGGCTCTGCTGGATGTGGGGGAAGTTTCCAGGGATGAGCTCTGCTGGATGTGGGGGATGCTTCCAGGGATGGGCTCTGCTGGATGTGGGGGAAGTTTCCAGGGATGGGCTCTGCTGGATGTGGGGGAAGCTTCCAGCAGCTTTTCACAGAATCCACCACTCTGGTACCAAGTGCTGTCCACACAAAGCCAATACTCTGCAAAGAGGATGTCCTGGATGCAGTGGAAAGGCTGCTGTGCCTCCTCTAACATCTGCCTGTCTGCTCCCACAGGTCCCATCCCCACGAGCTGGCCCTGGGCTCCGAGCTCAGCCACTCCATCGTCACCGTCATCAGCGGGGAGGAGCACTTCGAGGATTACGGGGAGGGCAACGAGGCCGACCTGTTCCCCGAGCCTTTGTGCAATGGGGAGAGCAGCTTTGGCAGCTCCTCCTTCCTCTCTCCCAGGTAATGCCCTCACTCTGTTCTGTGGGACAGGGCTTTCCTCGGGATTTGCCAGCCAGGGGGCCTGGCAGAGTCTGGATCCAACGGGATAATGGGCTTGGAAGTGGAAGAGGAATTCCCCCCCTCAGTGTTTCCTTTCCCTGGTCAGTGCCCATCCTGTGACACCCAGCAGGACGTGGAAGAGCTGAAGAGCTGTCTGCATTTCCAGTGTCACATTCCCACTCCTGTTAGAGATGTGGCTCCTCACTGAACCTTCCAGGAGAGAAAACCACCTGCAGCTTTACCCCTGATCCTGCAGGATGCCTCTAATGGTTTTTTTTTCTTTTTTATTATTTTGGTCTTTGATGCAATGTTTGGTTGGATTTGCACGAGCTGCAGCAGCATTCCTTCTCTGGGGATATCTAGAGCAGAAAGCAGGCTATAGCATTTCCTCCTTGCTTTAGGGTCTGAAACCAGGAAAAGTCAATTTTCCAGCCTCAGCAGGGTGGGCTGAGGAGCTGGTATGGTGGTACACACCCCATCAATACTTTCTTTCTAAAGAAAATTAGTAAAAGCTGGAATCTCATCCAGTCCTGCAGACCACAAAGTGTCGGGGATGACCCGTAACACTGGGAATATGTTCCCCCATTGAAAGCACATCTCTGCACAGGGCAGAAATGTTCCCTGCCAGCCACTGCTGAAGACAAAAATATACTTCTTTCTCTTTGGAATGACACATTTGTGCCTTTCTGCAGCCGTGTAAACTTCTGAGAACTTCTTTTTTTTCCTGTCTTCCCGTTTTCTCCCAGCTTCCCAAACCCCTTCATGGAGTTTGGACAATTCTGGTTGCACAGGGCTGGTAGGGAAGAGCAGGTCAGGGCTCATTTCTTTTTGGCTGGTGCAGCAGCAATGTTAGAGGTGTTAATGGCAAATAGGAGAGTTGCTGTAAAGAATTCCTAAGCTTTTCCTTTAGGAAACCAGTGCTCCAGCACTGGGATACCCTGCACAGTCTCTGATCCGTGCTTGTCCTTGGCTTGCTCCGTGCAGGAATGTAGGACTGGCTGTGCTGGTGCTGTGGCACAGGAAGAACTCTGATTAAAACCCAGCCTTGGTGTTCATTTTCCCTTGAGGATGAACTACCAGCCTCATCCAGAAGGCTCCTGGCAAGAAAATACCCAGCTAAAGGAGCTTTTCAATCACTTGAACTTTTTCTTTAGCATCAGGCCAGAGCCCCCAGTTTGCCCATGCTCCCAGTGTTCCAATCTTGCTCTGCCAGGGCACCATCTCTGCTCTGCTCTGTCTCTGGATCTGATCCACACCTTATCCCATCTTCCCTCTGCTGGGAGGGACTCGCTGGGCACGCAGCCACACGGGTTGTGGTGCTTTGTGCTGGGGACTCTCTGCTGGGGCTTGCTGGGGAGGGAGGCTGGAGATAAACCCTGCAAAACCTCTGGAGTCAGGAATGTGGGGCTGTTAGAGTCCAAGGATTTCCTCATGCCTCTCAGGTCTAGCCTCCCCTTGGATTATTGCTGGGTTTGTGAAGCCCTTCCCTAAACATTCCCTGAGTCTGTGCAGATCTTCTGACTTCGGATAGGAAGGGATAAGACACAGGGAATGGCTTCCCCCTGCCAGAGAGCAGGGAGGGACGGGATATTGGGAAAGAATTGTTCCGTGGGAGGGTGGGAGGCCCTGGCACAGGGTGCCCAGAGCAGCTGTGGCTGCCCCTGGATCCCTGGAAGTATCAAAGGCCAGGCTGGATGGGGCTTGGAGCAACCTGGGATAATGGGAGCTACCCCTGCCATGGCAGGGGGTGGGGTGGGATGAGCTCTAATGTCCTTTCCCACCCAAATCATTCCATGCCTGAGCAGCCCCAGTGTGTTTAAGGGGACACAGGCTGTCCCTGGTTCAGGCTGAATGGGTTTTTTGGTTGTATTTTGGCTGTATTTTGTATACGAGGAACAGCAGCATTTTTAAAGGGCCACACACCCTTTCTATGTTACAGGAGTCTCTAAATGGGAATAATTTCTAGAAATTCTCCTGCCACAACTCCAGAAGATAAGCACAAACCCCAAGAGCCTTCAGGGAGCACTGTGGGGTGCAGTGCTTCCCTGCCCAGTGCTTGTTTCCTTGTTTGTGATCTCTTCTCTTGAGTCTTCCCTTGCATATCCATCCAGTAGGAAAAGCCTCTTTGCAGCTCTCAGTGGGAAATAAAGGGAAAAGCTCCTTGTCTCCATCCCAGCCTCCAGGAAGCACCAAGGACCTGTGGAAGACAAATGTTGCTCCAGGAGATGGAGGGAGGCCCAGGGAGGCTCTGTATTGCAGAACCACAGGATCTGCTGAGCCGGAGGGGACCCATCAGGATCCTGGAGTGGGTGGGGACAGCCCAGGGCTGTGCTCTCACCCACTGCACGGGCAGGGAGCCAGGGCAGCCCGAGGCCAGGAGGATCTGCACACACCCCAGGAGCTGCCAGCCTGGCCTGGGGCTCCTCCTCCACACTTCTCATTTTGATTAATGCTGGTTACATTTGGGTTCCCACCTGGCCCAGGCTGCACCACCTGGGAAGGGAATGCACCCAAGAGCACCCAGAAAAGGGACATCCCTTCCCCCAGGTGCCACATGGCTGCTGTCACCTCTTCCCTGTGCAAACCCTGAGCCACCAACCCGTCTGCTGCTGGGAGAAGGTCAGACCTGCCTGGGGCCAGACCTGCCCTGGCATAGGGGGAATGGTTTTCAATTAAATTTTTTTTTTCCAGGAGTGGGAAGAGATGATAATTTGGCATTAGCTGTTGTCCAGCCTGTCTGAGGGGGCTGGGAAATACTGTACAGACAGCACAGACTCCTGGGCTGGGGGTGAGCCAGGGCACCCTTGGGATGCCCTGGGCCAGGAGTTTCTGGTGTGTTTGTGTGTCCCAGGATTCACTGCCCCTTCCTGATGCCTGTTAGGTTTATCTTGCTTGTGTTTGCTCACACCTTTACCTGTCTCTTATCAAACTGCTTGGGTTTTTCACTATTTAACCTTTCTGTGATTCACATCCGTGGCTTCCAGAAGCAGATTTTCTTACAGGAAGGATTTGTGGAGTCTGGCCCCAAATGAACACAAACCATTTGCTGTTGAGAATCCCTCCTGTCCTGCCCAAATCATGAGGAAGTGTCTCCCATCTTCCCAAGCTGTGAAAGTCCTACAGACCCCCATGGCCCTTCCCAAATGGCATTTCCTACAGGAACACAGCACTGCTGCTTGGCTCTTCTGGGCTGTGCTTTGGAGGAGAGAGGGCTTGAACTGCACCTGTCCATTTAATCTTGGCTTAAAATCTGTTTGCAGTGAAAATCTGACTCTGTGCTTTACTAAGGTGGGTCTGCAGCAGCACAGCTGCTCTACTTTTAAAGCATCCCACTGGAAAACGGGACTCTGACCAAAGGATTATGAATCCCACAATATCCTGAGTGGGAATAGACCCACCAGGATCATCCAGTCCAGCTCCTGGCCCTGCACAGACACCCCAACAGTCCCACCCTGGGCATCCCTGGCAGCGCTGTCCAAGCACTCCTGCAGCTCTGGCAGCTTCGGGGTTTTGCTCATTCCCTGGGGAGCCTGGGCAGTGCCAGCACCTCTGGGGGAAGAACCTTTCCCTAAAATCCAGCCTAAACCCCCCTTAGATTCAGCCCTGGCTGACAGCACCCAGTCCTGCAGTGTGCAAGTTCATTCTTCACTTACTGAGACAAACCAGGAGCCTCCTGAGACAGATTGCCTGGAAAATCCTGTTGGAAAATAAACTTTGCAATGGTGCAGGTTTGTGGGAAGCACTCACCTCACCTGCCCTGGGCTCTTGGGGATTGAAATTGGCTCAGGGGTTTGGAAATGTGGGCCAAGCTCAGCTGCTGGGAGTCTCTGGGAGGAGAGTGATGGAAGTGTTCCTAATTATCAACTATATAAATTCTATTGAGCAATTACAAATTATCAATTAGCTACATATTGTTATAAACTATTCTAAATTAGGAATTATCTAGATATTATTATAAGCAACCCCACATTGGCTTTAATTTGACTTTGAAAATCATAGTGGGAGGCAACCCAACCATCCCTGAGTTTTTAATTCAAGTTTCATACCTCCCACCAAAAGTTCCCCCTACCTTGAGGTACCCTGAGCTTGTGGAAGCCACGGCTGCAGCTGCTGCCTGAGCGTTCTGTGCTGCTGACATGACCCTTGTGCTCTCTCTAGCACCAATCCGCTCGCTGTCAAACTGCACAGCATTCTCACAGATGAAGCTTTTGAGTTTTACTGTAGCCAGTGCCACAAACAAATCAACCGCCTCGAGGATCTTTCTGCTCGCCTGAATGATCTTGAAATGAATAGGTAACGGGGCTCGTGTGCGTGGCCATCCCAGCCTGGGAGGGCTGTTCTGGCTGGGAAGGCTCTCCTTGTCTGGCACAGCTTTTCCCTCGCTCCGTGCTGCTGGGGAGGGGGTGAGTTTCACCCAGCCACGGAGCCTCTGCAGGTGCTCATGGTGGTGGGGAGCTCGTGGAGGGTGAGCAGGAGGTGCCTTTAATGCAGGCAGGGGGCTGGCAGACAAGGAGATCATTCCCTGCCCTTTGCATGCCTGTGCATGGTGGGTTCCGTGGGAGCCACGAGCTGGCTGTGTACAGTATTTCTGTCACCGAGGAGAGACTGGGAGTGGTGTGGAAGGGCAGCCTGGAAGGGCAGAGACAGCCCATCCTTCTGCTGCAGGAACAACATGAAGGCATCAGCCTGCTCCACAGGAATCGGGGGCAGTAAAATCCTGTCTCACCCAGCTTCACCCCCAGCCTGCCCACCCCGGGGTCACCATGGGCTGGGGAGATGTGACAGACACCAGGAACATTAGGAGGTTTTGAATGGCATTTTGGGGGTCTCCCAGGCAGCAGCTGGATGTGTTTTCTGAAGAGTGGAGATGGATTTCTGCCTGTTGATTTGTTCATTCAGAACTGGTTGCAGCCCTCTGGGTAGAAGGAGGTGACATTGGTGATAAATCTTTCTTCTCTTGGCTATTGTGGCCATTCAAACCTGGTTTTTGTCCTGTTCTTGGTCTCTGTGTGTCCTTTGCAGGGACAATGTGATCTGGGAGCTCTCCTGGTCTATGGGAGGAGAACTGGAAAACAAATAGGAGCTTGAATTTCATTCTTTTTAATGAAAAAAAATCTCTCCCTTTATTTTTCTTGGCTAAATAGTTGTGTTTGCTGTTGGAGGCCTTGAGGGTCAGTGATGGGTCTCAGGTTATGCAGGTATTAAGGAGAATACTGGTTTTACCTGGAAGCCCCACTCCATTTCAGGTTTTCTCCACGACATCTACTTGCAAAGATGAACTAACACCTCAGAGCCTCCTGTGATGGGTGAGATTCCCTGTGGAGCTTCTCTGTCCCGTGCTCATGGTGGGAATTCCATAGGCTTTGATTTGCCCTGTGAGTAGGTGCAATTCCTTCATGTGTTCAGGGTTTCCCAAGTACAAATTTACTGGGAATATGTTCCAAGGGCCTTTCTGGAAGGGGCAGTGCCCCCACTTTGTGTGCTGTGGATGGGAGGTGTCTCCTGCAGCAGCGTGTGGGACATGCAGGACCTGCTGCTCCTCCCTGTATCACCGCAGAGATGAGGCCCTCAGAGCAGGGGAGAAGTCCTGGAGCAGCAGGAACTGGACCAAAATCTGGGACAAGCCTGAAGACACCTCCTCCAGGGGATTCTGGCAGCTGGGATGAAGCCCAGAGCACCCCAGAACAGCCTCACTCATTAAAACTGCAGGCACATAGACAGTGTTTTTATCCTTGGAATAAACTGGGGAGCTTGCTCCCAGCATTGGGGTGCTGCTTCCCGAGCCCACAGCATGGGAGAGCAGGGAAGACTCCTCCAGGAGCTTGGAATGAAGTGGTTTGTGCCTCTGTTTTGTTCCAGTGCCCTTGCTGGTGTCTCAGCTTTTGGACACTGCAGGTGCCGTCACTTCCCCAGGAGCTTTTTCCAGAGGAAAATATTTTCCCCCCAGTGCTGGGGCCATTCCTTACAATTCCTGGCAAACACCAGGGCCTGACCTCCTCCCCTTGGGTGCCGAGCAGCCTTGAAGCCCAGCCAGCAGCAGCTCTTGTGCTCTCTGGAAATCTGGGATTTGAGGATGCTCTTTGACCCGAGGGCTGGTCACCCTGACAACAGCCCCCAGTCAGGATTGGGGGTTGCTTTACAAAGCAAATTGTCCTAAGCTATTTTTAATCCCTCCTTCGAAGAACTCATGTTGCAGCTCCAGGCGGGAGTGGACTTCCAGATGATTTTGTTTGTTATTTTTTCCTAAAACTGAGCTAAGCACCAGGGAATGCAGTTGCTGCTTCTTGGATTGGTGCTGTTCCTGCTGCCATGGCTGAGTGAGGATTTGGTGTGGCCCAGTGGCACCTTGTGACACCAGCATGGGTGGAAGCTGAGGAGTGAGATCCGAGCCCTGTCCACTTCCCCAGCAGCAGTCAGGACTGGAAGACTGGAAGGAGCATCTCAGCAAGGAGCTGGTTCTGGAAAAGGCTGGTTTTTCTCCGCAGGGGAGAGCATGCAGCCTGTCCCCTGCAGGTGGGACACGGTGACACAGCCCTTGGCTGCTGATCCTGTGGTGACACCGATCCCTGACCGCTGTGGTATGGTGGCAGCTGGCTCGGACATGGATGCAAGGAGTGATCCCCATCAGTTATCTGTGAGAAGGAGAGAGAGCTCATCCCCCTCCACTGCAACAGTGCCCTGCTCAAAATCCACACAGGGACACCACCAGCAGCTCCTGAAGCCTCTGAGCCAGGAGCAGGCAGCACTTCCCAGTGATCCAGAGCCCAGGAGTGGGATGGTGGCTGTGGAAGGGCAGAAGGATGGATTGGTCCAGTAGGATCATGGCTGGATCGTTTGGGATCATGATCCAGTGGGATCATGGCAGAAGGATGGATGTGCCATTGGTCCCCAGTCCAGGGGAGCTCTGGGGGTGGCAGGGGAGGTTTGGGGTGCCCTGGGGTGCAGGACATGTGGCTCAGTCTGCCATCAGCACCGGGCTGGAGCCCCCCCAGCTCCCTGCTATTCTTAGCTCTTTGCTTGGGGATCGGTTTTCAGGCAGGGATCAGCGGGAGAGCAGAGCGTGGCAGGGGGCAGCGAGCTCTTCTCCAGCATTATTCCATGTGCTTTGTTATTCCTTGTTGTTCAGCACGGGAGTGGCCCCTCTCCTGCCCTTTCCAGGGGTTTGGGGGTGCATGCCAAGGGCTCCCTGCCAGAGCAGAGGATGTGCCCCGGAGTCCATGCAGTTTCCTGTTTGCCTGGCCCTCCACTGTCAGCTTTTCTAACTCTTTCCTGTTTTTTCTTCATTTTGCAGCCCAAATAAAAGACTTTCCAGCAAGAAGGTGGCAAGGTAAGCTCATACTCCTGTTGTTGTTTGCTTGATCCGTGCGAGCTGCCGGCTCCACGGAAGGAGAACTCAAAATAAGCTTGGGGAGTTGTAATTCTGGACATGTTCCATAGTGCTGGGGAAAAGCAGGTTTAATTCTGGTATCTTTTTTTCTGGAATGGGGGTTTCTCACTCATGCACACGGCTGGAGGCTGCTGGCAACCTGATTTTTTCCAGGAAAAAATGGGGGGGGCTTTTCCTCACGCTCTGTCCTGCCAGTGCCGTAGCAGGGGGCACATGGAGGAGGGAAGGAGTCTCTAGAAGGACATATCCCTCTGGGATATGCCCCAATCTGGGATCCCTCCCAGTATCACCATGTTTGTAGAGTTCTGCAGGACCAGACCAGTCAGTACCCCCACCTGGAGGGATTCTCCAGCACCCCAAAAATTCCAGCTGCCTCAGACAGCTCTTGGTCCTGTTGTACTTAACTCCATGTCACCCTCAACACTTGCCTTTGTGGGAGCAGCTCACCCTGCTCAGGGGTCAGGGGCTCTGGGGCACTGGGTGGGCTGCAGGTAACTCTGGTTTAATGGTTTAACCCTGGTTTAGCCCTGGTTTAAGCCCAGGTTTAATGCTGTGCTGCTTCTGTTCTGCACGACCACCTCGTGTGGTGTCAGTCACCTTTTCTGGGTGGGCATTGTGACCCCTGACTGCACAGGGATATTGGATATATTGGATATATCCAGGCAGTTTGCTGTGATCTCTGGAGCAGAGGGTCCTTCCCTCCCCTCTCAGTGTCACCTGGTGCTCACCTTTCCTCTCCCAGCTCCCCCATCCCTCCTGTTCCCGTGCCATCATGATTTTAAGGATAAACTAACTCTTACCTCACTGTTCTGCCTCTGCCACGCTCAGGAGGGAGATTTCCCTCTGCACTTGTTGGATTTCTCCTTGCTGGATTCCCAGCAGGACAGGGACACTGTGGAGGAGCAGGCAGCTCAGTTTGGGAATGTTCCTGTTCCTGAGACTCACTCTGCTCCCTGTGCTGACCCTGCACCTCTTCCTCCCGCTGTGCTCTCACACCTTTCCCTTCTCCATTTTTCCTGCACTCAGCAATCTCCCCTGGCACGGTTCCCCCCCTGGAAAGGAAGCAGATCCTTGATATTACATTTCCTACTTCCACTCATCTTACTTTCTCGAGCTTTGTTAAAAACACCGGCAGGAAGGAGGGCTGAGGGGAGCAGCCTGTCCCCAGGTTTCCTGTTTTAGGACTCGTTTTTGTCCCGTGCCTGGCACAGATAATTTTGTCAGGATTTGAGTTAAACTTTTGGGAATGAGCTACCCTGTGTTATGGGGGATTGAGCCCTCCTGGCCCTTTGCTTTTCTGAGGCAGGGATGTGTGGGCTTGCATAAATATTAGTTAATTCAAGAGCAGTCAGGTTTGGTTTGTGATAAGGAGGGAGATAACAGTGTTTTGCTGAGCCAGATCCTTAAGCTCAGCCCAAAGCAAATCCTTTATTGCAGATACTGTAATTAGTGAATAATCCCAAAACATTTGCTTTTAGAAAATTGATTTTATTTTGGTAAGGGCTCTTTCCTCACTTTTCTTATCCGGGTTCTGCTCGTGCCAAGAAATCTCAGATGCTTAAGCCCTGTTGTTCTTGGCACAATTTAAATGACAAATGTGCCTGAGACTTTAAAATCTAAATTTAAACTGAGGGTGAGGGTGCAAAATCAGGCTGTGGTCTCTTGGTAAATGCCAGTTGTGCTTAGTGAGTCCTGGCATGAACAAGCTGTAGTGGGTGGAATTCAAGAGCCAATGGTACAAATTCCTGGGAAAAAACTGAGGTTTAAAGAGACCTCTGTGGTTTTGTCATCTGTCCTCTGCTCAAAGCAGAGAGCAGAGTGTTCTCCTCCTGCCTGGGGTTCCAGGGCTGGAGCACACCATGCCGAGGGTGCAGCCCCGAGGAGCCCCGCTCCAGGGTGTCCTTTAGCTTGTCACAGAGCTGGGGACACCTCTGTCATGAGGCCTCATTAATGATTAACTGGGCTGGGGGGGCACAGCAGCCTCAGGGGGGTTTGCCCCTCTCCCTCCCCTTACACCCTCACTTCTTCCCAGCCTTATCAGCACTGGGAGTACTCTGGCCTTTGCTGGATAATCCACAGCCTTGGGACTGGGCTGCAGAAAGAAAGTGGGAAGAGGGAGCCCTTATCTCTTCCCATTCCAAAGAGCAAGGATCCCGGTGTGAAGTCCTGGGAGCGTGTCCACGTTGGATTTCCCGGGGAGCTCCGTGGTGAGGGGACACGCAGCACTCCCAGGAGCAGGGCTGCCACATCCCTGGGGCACAGGCTGAGGAGGGCGGGGGTGGCCAGGGGCTGTCACCTGGTGTCACCATGGTGCTGGGGCTGATGCTGGTGCTGCTGTGGGTGGGGGTGGTCTGTCTCTGTTCCAGGCAGCTGCACCAGACCAGCTCGCTGGCCGTGGGGGTGATGGAGGAGTCCTACCGGGACAACCTGGAGTGCAGCGACGAGGACATCACGGACAAGGTGAGGCCTCCCTCCCTTCTGCCCTGCCCTCAGCCAGCAGGATCCCGCTGCTCTTGCGCTGCTGCCGCTGAGCTTTTCTGGGGTGTGGAGAGGAAAGGGTTCAGGGGGTGAGTGAGGTCTGTGTTACCCTGCAGGATTCAGTGCCTTGCAGTGCTCCAGTGCTCCCAGGTAGGATCAGGCTGAAGCTCCTCTCTGTGCAGATGGGGCATGGGGGGATGGAGGAGGAGAGGAGCACTCCAGGAGCTGTGCAGGGCCAGGAGGTGACACTGGATCTCCTCCAGAGGCAGTGGATTCCCCCAGAGTGCTGGGAGGAGGAATGGGCTGTTCACAGGCAGCATTTTCACTTCTCCTTCACACAAGAAGATGTTCTCAGGTTCTGCTTTTCTGAGGCAACCCACCCAGTGTGAAACAGGAGCTTCCTCTTCTTAGCACACTCCGCTCGTGCTGTCAGGGTAGAGTTGGTTTTGTGCTGGTGCTGATGACTTTTCGTGGGGTATTACAAGAAAAGAGTTGTAGGATAAGATGGGAGCACAGAAGAGATTTTGTTTGAGTATCCCTAGTTAAAAAACAGGGGGAGGAGGCTATGGGAAAGAAGCTGAGATTGTGTAGATATGTACTGAAGTCCTGAAACTCCTTGGAAGTGGCTTTTTATCTCTGGAATAGGAATGTCCTGAGGAGCTGTGCGTGAAAGAGAAATGTGTATGTGTGGCTACACTTGGAAATAATTATAATGCAGGGAAGACCTTTAAAAAATCAATAAAAATCAACATTTTTCCAAGGCTGGAAGTTGAATAAAATAGTTGGGTTCCTAAAGGCATTTGACTTGGGAAACCTTTGATGGAAAGGGCACTGCTGGAAAAGGCTTTGTGTGTCTGCACAGCCTCTTTACTACTCCCATGTCTCCTGCCCTTCTCCCAGAGCCATGGTTTGGCTTTTCCAGACATGCTCCTCATTTCTTCTCTTGCAGGATTGTTTTCTATGGAATTTGAATGAATTAAATGCAAATATAGCTGGAATAAACCCTGTACAGGTACAGGGAGAAAATCCTCACCTCTGGTCCTTCCCCACCAGCTGGCATTGACCCCTCCATCTGTAAATTCAGGGTTTCCATCCTGTTCCAGGCAGTGGGGAGTTATCCAACCTCAGGGCTGCACGTGGGGGTCTGGAGATCCACCAGGATCTGTCCCTCTAGACTCCTTTGAGGATGTCATCAGGAAGGGATTGAAGAAAGGAAAGAGTGAAGTGTTTGACCCCAGACTGGTACACGGGAGCCATCAAAACCTGGGAAACGGGCTAGAAACAGATGTTTTAAAGGGATGCTTTAATCAAAGCATGACTGCCCAGTTCCAGTGGGAACGCTGCTTGTTTAGGGATGCTGTGGGGGCTGCTCTGGGTTTGAGGCTGCCCAGAGGCTGATGTGTGTCCCTGCTGCAGGTGGTGTTCCTGGAGAAGCGGGTGACGGAGCTGGAGAAGGACACGGCTGCCAACGGGGAGCAGCACAGCCGCCTCCGCCAGGAGAACCTGCAGCTGGTGCACAGGTGAGGGCCTCACCTGGGGGGCCTTTCCCCCTCCTCGTGCTTCAGCTCCCTTCCCAAACCCAAACCACAGCCCTTAGCACGGATAGTGACTCCATCCCAGCTGAGAACAGCACTCAGTGACGTGGAGATTTTATATTTTATGGGATTAAGTTCTCTGGAGCTCCAGGACTTGCTTTTGGTGATTTTTGCACATGGCTTTTAACTGCTGGAGCTGTGTCAGGCAGGTCAGGGTGGAGATCAGGAAAGGTTCTTCCCCCAGAGGTGCTGGCACAGCCCCGAGGCTGCCAGAGCTCTGGGAGGGTTTGGACAATGATCTCAGGGATGCCCAGGGTGGGATTATTGAAGTGTCTGTGCAGGGCTGGCAGTTGGAATCCATGATCCTTGTGGCTCCCTCCAACTCAGGATGAGTTTTTGTTGTTATTGTTGTTGTTCATCTTTTGGTTTGGTTTGGGGTTTTCTTTATGCGCTTCCCTGCTCCTTGCATCCCTCTCAAAAGGTCTCTGGAATGCTGGGTCTTGGCTTTAAAAACATATTTATATTTATATTTATAGTTATAGTTATATTTATAGTTATATTTATAGTTATAGTTATAGTTATAGTTATAGTTATAGTTATAGTTATAGTTATTACAGTTATAGTTATATTATTTATATTTATATTATTACAGTTATAGTTATAGTTTTGTATTTATATTTATATTTATATTTATATTTATATTTATATTTATATTTATATTTATATTTATATTTATATTTGTATTTGTATTTGTATTTATATTTATTACAGTTATAGTTATATTATTTATATTTATATTATTACAGTTATAGTTATAGTTATGGTGTTTATATTTATATTTATATTTACTATCTTTTCCTGCCCCACATGCCCTTTCCAAATGGTCTCTGGAGCTCCAGGGCTTGCCTCCTGCTGGCTCCTAGCCAGGGTGCAGCCCTTTGGATCCCACATGGTGTAATCCCTGTGTGTGCTGATGTGCCGGGCTCCTCTCTCCCAGCAGAGCTTTACCCTGGGCAGATAAGCCCAGCACAGTTTATCTATAGGGCTGTAATTCTGTTAAGTAACAGTTGTGTCAGGGAACTGAGCCACTCAAACAAAGGTTTCCCTAAGCCCTGATAAACGTGGGAGTGAGGGAAATGTTTTCACTTCAGCAGCTTGGCCTGGAAGTGTCAGCTGGCTCTGGGTGAGCTCGGTGCTGGGGAGGAGTGGGAAAAGCCTTTCCTGGGCAAAGCCACTGCAGAAATTCCAGCTCCATCCCTGCAAGTGCTCATGGCCACGTCAGACAGGGCTTGGAGCAACCTGGGATAGTGGAGCCAGGCTGGGAGAGCTGGGGGTGCTCAGCTGGAGAGGAGAAGCTCCAGGGACACCTCAGAGCCCCTGCCAGGGCCCAAAGGGGCTCCAGGAGAGCTGCAGAGGGACTGGGGACAAGGGATGGAGGGACAGGACACAGGGAATGGCTCCCACTGCCAGAGGGCAGGGATGGATGGGATATTGGGCAGGAATTGTTCCCTGGCAGGGTGGGCAGCCCTGGCACAGGTGCCCAGAGCAGCTGTGGCTGCCCCTGGATCCCTGGCAGTGCCCAAGGCCAGGCTGGACAGGGCTTGGAGCAGCCTGGGATAATTGAAGGTGTCCCTGCCCATGGCAGGGGTGGGACTGGATGAGCTTTAAGATTCCTCCCAGCCCAAACCCTTCTGGGATTCTGTGACCTGCAGTTCTGCTGGCACACAGGGAAGGGTGACCTGCAGATCCCTTGGTTTTTGTTGGGATCACAGAGAGTGAAAAGAAGAAGGATTGAGGCTGTTGCCTTTTCTCTGAGCCATGAGACCACTTCCTGCTAGAAACAGCTGAAGGAGGATTTCTCTGCCATGGCTACTGCAGGTGGAACCACAGCCCTGGGATTCATGTTTGGATTAGATGCTCTTAAAGGTCTTTTCCAGCCTCAGTGATTCTGAGATTCCCATTAAGAGATATGTATGTGTGTGTCTGCTCTTGGAAATAATTCTAATGCATAGAAGACATTTAAAAATAATTAAAGATTAAATTCTTTCCCAGGCTGGAAATTGAATAACATGTTTGTGTTCCTTAAGGCATCTGACTTGGGAAACTTGTGATGGAAAAGGTGCTGCTTCTCCTGCATCTGCTGGGATGCAGTGAAACTCTTTGAGATGGTGATTAGTGTATTTTCCCTGGAAGCTTGTTCTGTTTTACCATCTGCTTCTCCCAGCTCACCTGAGGGGTGGGAAAGGGGCTGGGAGGAGAGTCTGGTCCCTGCCTTGGCATGGCAGCCTGCTCCTAAGGACAGTTTAATCCCCTTTTTGTCCTCTCTGCAGAGCAAACGCCCTCGAGGAGCAGCTGAAGGAGCAGGAGCTGAGGGCTGACCAGACCCTGCTGGAGGAGATCAAGAAGCAGAGGGAGCTGCTCAGCAAAATGGAGAGGGAGAAGAGCATTGAGATCGAGAACCTGCAGGCCAGGTGGGGCTGGAGGGGGCAGTTCTCCTGGAGCCACCCCAGAATCTGTGCCCAGGCAGCCCTGGGGGGACACAGGGAGGCAGGCAGGGAGTTCAGTGGGTTTGAGGTGGGACTAAAGTCACCACAAACCCTGAGTTTTGGTTATTTCCATCTTTGGCCCACAGACCTAATCTTAGATTCGTTGTTTGAGTTGCTCTGATGCATTTTAAGTTTAGCTCCCACCCTTTATCCATGTGCCTGCCCTGCAGCGTGGGGATGAAGAGGGGATTTGTTAATGCTGCTTCCCATAACCAACTCCTTGGAGTACTTTTGATGCCCAGATGTTTTCCACTTTGATGGAAACAGGCAAATATCTGGAAAAGAAGAATCCTCCAAAGAGGCAGAGTGTCCCAGCCAGGGTGGGTGCTTCATGCTGCCTGGTGGATTCCAAAGGAAGAAGTGGGGTGGGAGAGGTGTCAGTTATTTGACAGGGTTTTTCCAGGTTTCCCAGAATGTTTTGCTGTTGTTCATCCCTTGCAGTGCATGGAAGGTGAAGACAGTGAGGTTTTACCTGGGAATGCAAACCCAAAGCCCTCTCTGACCCCCTGTTCTGATGTCTCTGCTGCTGAGGCTTGTGCAGGGACTGAAAAAGGAGCAGCCCTGGAGCTGATGGATGTCAGCATTGTGTGGATGCCCCTCTCTTTCCCCTGGCAGCAGAAATCTCAGGGTTTGCCTTGAACAGATGAATCCCTGCTGGCTTCCCTTTGGTTTAGTATTCCTGGGGATGTTTTCTTCCCCTCTTTGGATGCTGGGATGATCCTCACACCCGTTCCCTTTGCAGGCTGCAGCAGCTGGATGATGAGAACAGTGAGCTGAGGTCCTGTGTCCCCTGCCTGAGAGCCAACATCGAGAGGCTTGAGGAGGTGAGGCCAGAGGGTTTTGGGATGAAATTCTGGCTTTGGGATGAATTTTCATGAACATGAGATCCATTTAATGTTACACACCAGTTGCTTCCATTTTCCAGTCGCTGCAGACCCGACTTTGGACAGCACTATCCCACACAGTTATCCATGTAGTTTCCCACTGTTCAGCCTGGAAGCTGGGAATAAACCCCTGACAGATCTCTCTGTGGCAGTGCCTGCTCAGGAGGGGACTCGTGCCCTCTTGTGGAAGCTTGTCCCCATCCCTGTCCCCATCCCTGTGGCCAGTCCAGTGCAGGGGAGGAGGAGGAGCAGGGATGTTCCATCTCCATGTCCTGGGATTTGTGAGTTGAGTTTCCAAAGGTCCATGTCACCTCCCAGCCCCTCTCACTGTCACCCTGCTCAGGATCCAAGGCCCTACAGGGCTGGGGCATCCCAAGGCTCCTTGGGATGGGAAAAAGCCTCACCTTTAGGGATAGTGTGGGTTACAGGTGGGACACCTGCAACAGGGGCTGCATTTTGTCTCTGCCAAGCTTGGGGCAGAATTTAGGTTAAAATTGACCTGAGATCAAACCTCCTCTCCCAGCTGAAGGGCCTGAGGCATTTTATCCATGTTTAATCCCACGGGAGAGTGCTGCAGCTCCATCCCTCCTGATGTGCTCTTCATCTGCCAGGACCTTGTGAGCACAGCTGAGCCTGGGGGAAAACCCCAATGGCTCTGAGGATAAATTCCTGCCATGGTGTGTTTCAGCCATGGGAAGTTGGTTTTGATCCATGCAGAGCAGAGCCATTCTCCCTTTCTCCCCAGTGAATGGGATGAAGGAGTCATCTGCCCCTCTCTGCCCAGGAGAAGCCTGGCTGGTGAGCTCCTCTCCTGCCCAGTGCCCAAAAATCAGGATTTTGTTGTCAGCATTGCCTTTCCTGCTGGTGTGGTGCCTTTGGTGCTGCTCCATGGAGCAGGACACCCCCGAGCTGTGGAGTCTTTGCTTCTTTTCTGCCAGGGTCAGGCTTAAATCACGAGATGGAATTTCTTGTTGGGACTCAGATGTTTATTAGTTCTTATCTATGTCACAGTCTCACAAACCCTGAGTTCTACAGCCCTTCACTCTAACAGACTGAAAATGGAGCCCCATCTCTCTCTCTCTATAAGGCCTTTTAAGGATAAACTGTCCAATTAAGAAATGACACCTAAATTATTTTTACTTTTAACCCAATAACCAACCACTCGTGCCTGCAATGTGGACTTTTTTATCCAATTGCACAAAACCACCCAAACCCATGGAGAAGAAGGTGAAGAAGCCTCCACCCTAAAACCTCCACCTTGCTTTATATATATTAGTGTATTCTAAAACCTTAAACTCTAAGTTTTCCACCATGTAAGGGCAACAATGGTAAAACTTGTGGGTTGAGGGAAAAGACAGTTTATTAAGTAAAGCAAAAGCTGCCCACAGAAGCAGAGCAAACCAAGGAGTTGATTCACTGCTTCCCAAGGCAGACAGGTGTTCAGGCATCTCCTGGAAGGCAGAGCTCCATCATCAAGCAGGGAGCCTAACGGTGACTTGGGAAGACAAACACCCCCTTTTTCTCATTCTTCCCCTAGCTTATATTGATGAACATCTTGTCATATCGTATTAAAAATCCATTTTGGCTTTTGGGATCAGCTGTCCCAGCTGTGTGCCCTCCCAGCTCCTCGTGCACCTCCAGAATCACTGATGGTGGGGTGGAGTGAGAAGCAGAAAAAGCTGGTCACAGGCAGAAGGTGCTGCTCTAGGGGCTGTTGGCATCTTCACCTGCATCCCAAACATTCTGCCAAGGCTTTGGGGAGGAGAGGGGAACAGAGCTGGGCTGTGTGTTTTACATCCTGGCTTCAGCTGGTCTATTCCTTCTTGGATCAGCCCTCAATTAAAACCATTCATATGTGAAACCAAGAGGGAGGTAAAGATCTCCGATTCAGGACTTTTCTGAAATCCAGACATAAGGAGCCTTATGATTTAATGTCTCTCCTTGGCCTGGAGCCCCGTGCTGGCCCCAGCCCATCCCACACCAGCATCGTGCTTCCCAGAAAACAGCACAAGAGTGGATATTCATGTGGAGTCACTCTGGAGCCATCCCTGGCTGCCTCCCTCGGTGCTGCCAAAGCCCCAGGCTCTGAGCAGATGAGATCCCAGCAGGCAGAGCCTCCTGGTGCCTCAGAGAGGAGCATTCCCTGCGGAGCCAGCGCCCAGCCGGGCCCCAGGGCCTCTCACTGGGCTGCTCGTGTCCTTGCAGGAGAAGCAGAAGCTGCTGGATGAGATTGAGGACCTCACTGTCCAGCTCACAGAGGAGCAGGAGAAAAAGAGGAAGATGGGGGACAAGCTGAGCCAGGAGAGGCACCAGTTTCAGAAGGAGAAGGAGTCGACGCAGGAGGTGAGTGGAGCCTGGGCTGGCCACAGCCCTGTCCCCAAAATGTGGGAATCTGGCCTTGGCAGCCTCTCCAGAAATGGGTGCCTGGGGCAGTGAGGGCTGCCTGGGCAGAGGAGAGGGGTTCAGCAGCAGCACCTCAGTTGCTTCTGCTGCTCTGGAATTCATCCAGCATTGTCCCTGCAGGGGCTGTGCTACCCTGGCCCCTTCCCTTCCTGCCTGGAAGGACAGTGGCAGAGGCACATGGAGCCAGCAGGCAGAGCAGAGGGGTGGGAGCTGAGTGCTTGGGCGCTGGATCAACCCTCAGTGCTCCCATCACCTCTGCCTAGTGATTCCAGCTGGAGGCCCCAGCAGGCTGCTGGTGGTGGCAGGACAGGACTCTGCCCCAAAGTGGAATTTGTTGTCACCGTGGTGCCACTGAGGGCTCTGGGGTGAGCTGGGGACCCAACCCTGCAGCAGGAGGGAGCTGGCTGGGGAGGGACCCGCATTGCTGGGGGGTCTGTGCTGCTGCAGACCCACACCCAGCATCTTCAGCCCTCCAACAAGGTCCTTGCAGGGCTATGCTCATGTATGTCAGTAGCTCTCCATCTCCTGCTTGCTGGAGGTGTGAGGGAGGAAGAGGAAGCCAAATGCCCCCCAGAAAGGAACTCAGTCATGGAATGGGTTTGAGAAGGACCTCACAAGTTCATCTTGTTCCACCCCCTGCCATGGGCAAGGACAGCTTCCATTGTCCCAGGCTGCTCCAAGCTCCATCCAGCCTGGCCTTGGGCACTGCCAGGGATCCAGGGGCAGCCACTGCTGTGGCCAAGAACCCTGCTGGCTCCCACAGCAGCCACATCAGAGGGTGCTGCTGGGTCTGCCAGGCCTGTGGCACTCAGCTGTCCCCTTGCCTTGCTCTGCAGCTCATCGAGGACCTCAGGAAGCAGCTGGAGCACCTGCAGCTCTTCAAGCTGGAGGCGGAGCAGCGCAGGGGCCGGAGCAGCAGCATGGGGCTGCAGGAATACAACAGCAGGACACGGGAGACAGAGCTGGAGCAGGAGATCAAGCAGCTCAAGCAGGTAAGGAGGGCTGGGCTGGCAGGGAAACGATTCCCTAATGCCAGGGGAGGACCAGCAGGGTCTGGGGGCTCTCTCATCCCAGGGGATGGAGTGGATGCTGGAGCACAGTGCTGTCTTGCTTTCCTGTCCTGGGAGAGGGGGGTTGGTGCTTTCTCAGGGACAGCAGGAGCCATTCTCTCTCTTCTGTGTCCCCTGGATCTTCCCAGTGTGTCTCATGCTTCCCAAGGTTCTCCAGGCCCTGCAGAGACGGAGGCAGCAGCCCATGTGCTGTTCCCAGCACCGTGTGAGCTGTGCTGGGAGGAAAGCCCCTGTGTGCCTTTGCTGGGCTGGACCAGCTCTGAGCACCAGGTGCTGCAGCAGCGTGTGGTTTGTGTGTGTGAGCAGGATAACAGGAACCTGAAGGAGCAGAACGATGAGCTGAACGGGCAGATCATCAACCTGAGCATCCAGGGAGCCAAGAACCTGTTCTCAGCCTCCTTCTCCGAGTCCCTGGCAGCAGAGATCAGCTCTGTCTCCAGAGATGAGGTAGGTGCAATGACGAGCTGCTGGCTCAGACTCACCTTCCTGGGTGCCCCCAGCTGGCATGGCCTGGCAGGAGTGGATGTGCCCTGTCTGCAGCTCAGCCCGTGCCCAAAATTCCCCTGAAAGCTGTCAAGAGCAGAGAAATCCCCACACTGTAGAGCTCTCACCCTGCCAGCCCTCCCTCCTGGGGACAGGGAAGCTGCTCCCTGCCCATTTGCTGATTCTGGCAGCTCTGCTTTGCCTGCCCTGGGACAGCTTTCCCCTTCCAGGACAGAGCAGCCACCACGGGCTGTGTCCATCAGTCTGGAGCTGTCTTTAAACCCCTGGGAGCCAGGACATTCCCCCTGGAGATCCCAGCAACTCTCTGAACACCAACCAGAGGTGCCTGAGCCTGCACAAGCACTGGAATTAAACCTTTAACACCTCGGGAAGTGGGGAAACACACCTGGATATTTTGGGGATCCAATGGAGATGTGATGCTCCCTGCTCTCTCCAGGGCTGAGAGCTCAAGGAAGGACAGGAGTGAGCAGAACCAGTTTTTCCCTGGCCATTTAAACAAGGTCAGGAATATCCCAGTCCAGAGCGAAGAGCCAGGGAGTCAGCCATGGGTGCACAGAGCCACGGGAAGCCCTGAGCAGTGTCAGGCAGTGACCTCTCCCTCCCTGTCCCCTCTGCTGCAGCTGATGGAAGCAATCCAGAAGCAAGAGGAGATCAACTTCCGCCTGCAGGATTACATCGACAGGATCATCGTGGCCATCATGGAGACCAACCCCTCCATCCTGGAAGTCAAGTAATGCAGCCGGGAGGATTTGGTGCTCTGAGAGGATGAAGAGGGACTCCAAACGTCTTTGCACTTGATGAAGGCACAGGGAAGCCTCAGGTCGGGGAGTGACTGAGCCACGGACCAGGGAAAAGGAGAACCAGCAGCCAGGCTTTGCTGTCTGACTCCGTTATTTTGAAGCCCTCCCGGCTGTGGAGGCGTGAAAGGGAACCTGGAGAAGCAGCTCAGGAAAGGGACACTGCGGGAAGTGCCTGTGGCGCTGGGGACTGTCCCGACGGGCACCGCCCCTCCGGGGGATGCGGGATGGAGGTGGCAGCGACAGCGCTGGCACTGCCCTGCTGCCCTGCCCGGCCGAGCATCGCTGTGCCAAAGTGTCCCTGACACACCCACCGGGCAGAGCTGGGAACCGGGGAAGCGCCTCCCGGACTCGCACAGGGCTGCGCTTTGGTTGTGGTTTGGGTTTGTTGTTTTTTTTTTTAATTAACTTAATGCAAATGGCCTCATCCAGCTGGCTCAGCCCATCCTACCCCGTGCTCCTGCTGGGTCGCAGAGCCTCGGTGGCCGCAGGGGCAGCCCGGGGCTGCTGGGGACAGGTCAGCTCACTTGGTCACCTGCCTCCTTATTTATTTTTGCTGTCTGTGGCTCGGTACTGGCGGCACGTCTCGGCATCCCGGCTCCGCTCCGTCCTGTCCTGCCGGGCTGTGCCGCTGCGGTGGCTCGGGGGGACTGTCCCTCGTCCCCAGCTGGGGACAGACACGCGGGGCGAGGCTGCAGCTCCTCACCCCGCGCTGGGGTCGCCTCTGCTGTCCTGGGGAGCTTGGGGAGCTCCGCAGCTCAGCTCCCTCAGCCCTGGGGACATGGGGACAGCGGCTTGTGGCGTTCCCAGGCGGAGCAGGGCTCTGCTGGTGACAGCGGCAGTCCTGGAGGAAGAGCCCGCTCCGGCCACCCTTCCCCTCCGCTCCTGGGCTGGAGCTCATTCCTCATCCCTGGCGCTCCGGGCTGGAATCTCTGTGCCCATGGAGAGCACCAGCAGCTCCCCGGGAAACAAAAGCCATGTTTACAGCAGACAGCTCCGGGCTGCTGGCACAGGGTGGCCCCGGGAGTGGCCGATGTCCCCCTGCCCCTCCGGGCTCCCGGCAGGAGCCAGCGGAATCCCAGGGATCGGCTGGTTTTGGGAATGCCAGAACGGGCTGGAAGCAGCAGCCGCAGCAATCCCGGGGGTGCTGCTCCCCCCAGGCCCCCTCCAGCCCTCGGGGTGACCCTGGGCAGGGGGACGTGGCTGCTGCCACCGCCCCATCGCAGGGGACAGCGGCCAAGCCAGGCCAGGTCACCTCTGGGGCTGATCCCCAGAGTCCCTGTGGGGTCAGGGCAAACCCCAAACCCCGGGGCAGCTCCTGCACCCATCCCTCCCTGCCCCGAGGCCGCGGGAAGAAGCCACGTAATGTACATTTCCAGAGAAGCTTTGGGTGTAAATCAGTGTATACTTGGAGAGGGAAAATTTTTCTATCTTGTAGAGTAGGTATTTTTATAGAATGAAGGTTGATCCATTTTTTTAATACTTTAAAAGAAGAGAGAAATGTATCTGTGTATACACAAAAGCATATATATATATATATATGTATAAATATATAAATATTGGAGATCTGCCTTTCTCGACTTGGGATCCCGGATCCCCAGGTCTCAAACAATCGTTTGTTTTTTCCTGTCGCTCTCACAGAGGTACTGTAACTGTAAATAAGCACCGGGAAAAAAGAGTTTTAAGCAAACAAAAAGCACTGACTTGCACATTCACCATGCTTTAAAGTCCCTATGGAGAGAGAAAAACAAAACAAAAACTGTACATCCTGAAAATGTTCCTCTTTCCCGACCAGTATGTGAAGGAAGTCCCCCAAAAAAGAGGCAACAACGGTATTGTCTTAACTGATGTATCAATTCTTGTCGGATTAAAAGCTGTTACTATTCCTGCCCGGAGACTTTTTTTCCACAGAGGTGGATTGGAGCATCCTGAGGGTGTGAGTGCTGGATTGGAGCATCCCAAATATCCAAGGGCTGGATCTGCAGTGGGGTGCATCGAGTGGAAATGTTCCTGCACCAAGGAGTGCCCTGATTTTGGGAGGATGAGGATGAGGATGAGGATGAGGATGAGGGAGGCTGAGCATGGCTGGAATGCCCTAATTTTAGGAGGATGAGGATGAGGATGAGGATGAGGATGAGGATGAGGATGAGGATGAGGATGAGGATGAGGATGAGGATGAGGATGAGGATGAGGGAGGCTGGACGTGGCTGGAATGCTCTGATTTTGGGAGGATGATGAGGATGAGGATGAGGATGAGGATGAGGATTGAGGGAGGCTGGACATGGCTGGAATGCCCTAATTTTGGGAGGATGAGGATGAGGATGAGGATGAGGATGAGGATGAGGATGAGGATGAGGATGATGATGATGATGATGAGGATGAGGATGAGGGTGAGGATGAGGGTGAGGATGAGGGAGGCTGGACATGGCTGGAATGCCATGATTTTGAGAGGATGAGGATGAGGAGGATGATGAGGATGAGGATGAGGATGAGGATGAGGATGAGGATGAGGATGAGGATGAGGGAGGCTGGACGTGGCTGGAATGCTCTGATTTTGGGAGGATGAGGGTGAGGGAGGCTGGACCCCACTGATTCCATCCAGAGGAATCAAGGTCGGAGGGAACCAAAATCTCCCCAGCCAGCCAAGCTGTGTGGGTGGGAATGGGGGAATTCCCCCTTCCCCTTCCTGGAGGATCCAGGTGGGACCCTCAGAGCTGATCCCGCTGCCCAGGGACGGGGGACAGGCTGGGGCAGGGACTCGTGGGGCTGCTCCAGGCAGGAACACGGAGCTTCCCCTTCCCTCCACCCCGGGAGAACCCCCCTGGGAGCACTGGGCTGTTCTGAACTGCTCCAGAAATCCCTTAAACGCCCTCACCTCCCTGCTAAGCTGCTCCCCACCCCTCTAAGCCTCCTCCACCCCTCCCCACCCCTTTAAGCCGCCCTAAAGGGCCTGAACGTGCAAAATCCCCTCCCAGCTCCTGCCGTGCCTGGGGATGGCTCCAGATTGTTCCTCTGAACTGCTCCGGGCGGCTCTGGAGCTGCAGCAGAGCTGGGAAAGGCTCTGCCACACCCTGAGAGCTCTGAAACCCCCCCCAGATTGCTTCAGACTGCTCCACACTGCTCAGAGCAGCACTGAGGCTCCAAAACGTCCCCAGAGCTGCTCCAAAACATCCTTGATATGGTCCAAAATATCCCTGAGCTGCATAAAACATCCCAGAGCTGCCCAAAAACACCCCTGACACGCTCTAAAATATCTCTGAGCTGCATAAAACATCCCAGAGCTGCCCAAAAACATCCCAGAGCTGCCCAAAAACATCCCAGAGCTGCCCAAAAACATCCCTGACACGCTCTAAAATATCCCTGAGCTGCATAAAACATCCCAAAAACATCCCAGAGCTCCTCCAAAATATTCCTGCTGTGCTCTGAACTGTCCATGAGCTGCTCTAAACCTTCCCTGAGCTGTCCTAAGCATCCCTGAGCACCTCAGAAACATCCTGGAGCTGCCCTAAACCACCCCTGGTCTGCCTAATCTGCCTAAAACATCCCTGAGCTGCTCTAAACCATCCCTGAGCTGGACCTACAACATCTCTGAGCACCTCCAAAGCATCTCTGAGCATCTGTGAATCACCTCTGTAGCATTCCCAACTGCTCTACACCCTCCAAGCAGCTCTGGAGTGCACCAAAGATTTCCCTAAACACCCTAAAACTTCCTTTTTAAAAATTCCTCTGAAATTTCAACCTCCACCATGTCGAAGCTGCTCTAGAAATGGGGTAAATAAATAGTTGTGGGGGGATTAATGTGGTGCTGGGTTGCTTCAAGGAGCTGTAAATCTCCTTGGAGCAGCTCAGGCTCTGGAAGGACGGAGCTCTGGCCATTGCTGAAGCACTTGAACTGCTCAAACAGCTCTCGTGCTCCTCCAGCCAGCCCCGAAAGGCACCAAGATGCTCAAATTGCCTCAAAGTAGCACTTGAAACCCTCTAAACGCTTCTAAAACTCCTCGAAATAGCTCAAAATGGATCATAGAAAAGGTCTCCTGGCAGCTCTGAAGCTCTCCAAGCCTCCTCTGTGCAGCTGTGAAACTCCTCGAGTGCCCCAAGAGCCTCCAAAAGGCCCTTGAAACCCCTCTGGACCCCTCTGAACCCCCTCTCTGGACCTTCTTCATGTGCCTCTCAAAAGAGTTAAAATTTTTAATAACATCTCTAAACTCAAACAGTTCACAATTACCCTAAACCCCCTCTGAACGACACCAAAGGGGCACAGGCAACCCTAAAACAGCTCCAAAGTGTCTCAAAAACTCATAAAAAAATAATCAGAGCTGCTCCACACCATTCTAGCTCTGCTGCACCTCCTCTGAAAAGGGCTCTGAATGGCTTAAAACCTCTCCAACCTTTTCAAAACTGCTCCAGAAAAGACCTAAAGCTCTGAAGGCCTCTGCATCCTTCAGAACAGCTCCAGAGCTGCTCCCAGCCCAGCCCAGCTCTGACCCAACTCGGGGGGCTGAGCATGGGACAAAGCTCTGGGCCACCCGTGACAGGAGGGACACGGAGGGGCTGGAGCGTGTTCAGGGAAGGGAACAGAGCTGGGAACTGTCAGGAGCACCAGGAGGGGCTGAGGGAGCTGGGAAGGGGCTCAGCCTGGAGAAAAGGAGGCTCAGGGGGACCTTGTGGCTCTGCACAACTCCTGACAGGAGGGGACAGCCAGGGGGGTCTGGCTCTGCTCCCAGGCAACAGGGACAGGACAAGGGGAAATGTCCCCAACAGTGCCAGGGGTGATTTACACTGGATATTGGGAATATTCCTTCATGGAAAGGGTGGTCAGGCACTGGCACAGCTGCCCGGGTCACTGAGGGAGTCCCACCCTTGGAGGGGTTTAAAGACATGGATGTGGCACTTGGGGACCTGGCTCAGTGGTGGCCTCGGCAGTGCTGGGGGACACTCGGACTTGATGATCTCAGGACTTTTCCAGCCACAACAATCTTGTGGTTCTATGGGCCAGTGGCACTTCTGAAAGTCTGGCCACAAGCAAGGCCACCACCGCCGTGTGCCACATGCCCTGGTCCCTGTGCTGTGTCTCCAGAGGCTCCATGGCCGTGTCCCTGTCCCCAGTGGTGGCAGGAATGTGCTGCCTCGGGAGGAGAAGGGATTGCTCTGTGTGCAGAAGGGATTTCCAGCTCCTTCCCCTTAACCCTTGGCAGCCGGGCTGGGGGGGCAGGAGGGCCCAGCCCTGGGTTAGGGGGGCAGCCCCAGTGCAACCCCGAGCCCGGGGTGCTGCCAGTGCCACCCTGGGACTCGCCGTGGGCACAGCACCGGGATGCCCGCGGGGAGCCCAGTCCCCAGGGATGCTCCAGGCGCCCCAGCATGGGACCCGGCCCCTGGCAGGGACACACCGAGGGTGGTGACACCCCAGCAAAGACCCCACAGCCAGCCGGGAGAAGCGACGGCAGCCCTGCCTCTTCCAGGGCATTTTCCTCCTCCTGCTCCAAGGAGGGTGATGCAGAAGCTGGGGAGGAGAGGCCGCTTGGAATCCCCTCCCGCTGGAGCCCGGCAGGACCCCCCAACCTGCCTGGGACCCCCAGCCCGGCCAGGAACTCCCCCCGACTCTCTCAGGGACCCTCAACCTGCCTGGGACCCCCAGCCCGGCCAGGAACTCCCCCCGACTCTCTCAGGGACCCTCAACCTGCCTGGGACCCCCAGCCCGGCCAGGAACTCCCCCCGACTCTCTCGGGGACCCCCAGCCTACCCGGGACCCCCAGCCTGGCCAGGAACTCCCCCGGACTCTCTCGGGGCCCCCAACCTGCCTGGGACCCCCAGCCCGGCCAGGAACTCCCCCCGACTCTCCCGGGGACCCCCAACCTGCCGGGGACCCCCAGCCGGGGGCTGCAGCATCCATCCCCATCCGGGATGGGGCGGGCCCGGGGAGGAGGGGGGGTCTCGGGCCGGGGCGGGGGCGCAGGCGGGACCTCCCCCTCCCCTCCCTTTCTCCTCCCCTCCCCCGGCCGGTCCCCTCCTCCTTCCCCTCCCGCCGTGGGCAGCCGGCGCCGGCCCGTCCCGTCGCGGGGCTCGGTGGGCTCGGTGGGCTCGGTGGGCTCGCATGCGGGGGTCGCGGGTGGGCGGCAGCCCCGGCCCCCCCCGGCCCGCCATGGCCCGGCTCTCGGTCAAGGAGCACCTGGACGGGATCCTCTCCGACTTCGAAGGTGCGGCCGGGGCCCCTCGGGGCGGGGAGCCCCGGGAGGAACGGGGGATGTCCTGGGGGAGCGCTGCTGCCTGGGCGACCTGGGGGTGGGGGTGCCCCCCAAGGGCTGAGCATCGTGGGGGGCTGCGCTCCCCCCGCCCGGAGGCTGATTTTGGGGGCGGTGCAGCTGGCTGGGCTTTTTGTGGGGGCTGGGGTGTCCCCAAGGGGGGAGCACCGGGCACTGGGTTTCGGTCCGGGGGTTTTGCGGCTGCTGGGCCGGGGATCTTGGGGTGGGCTGAGCTCCCCACGGGGGACTGCGATTGGAGGGGGGGGATGCTGGGGTGGGCATCTTGGGGGGGCTGGGGGCTCCCCGAGGTCGTAAGGGGTTGCGATGCCCTCCGGGGGTGGGTATTGGGGACGGGGGGGTGATGCCCCCGGGGCTGCACATCGTGGGGGCTGCACATCGTGGGGGCTGCACATCGTGGGGGCTGCACATCGTGGGGACGGGGGTGATCCCCGGGACTGGGCACCGTGGGGGCTGCTCTCCCCCAGGGCTGTGGGGTGGGCACGGGGGGTGACCGGGGCTGGAGGGAGCGGGGGAAGGTGTGGGAGCCCCCCGAGGCCGCGGTGTCGCCGTGCGCGCTCCCCGCGTGTGCGCGCTCTGCCCGCGGGCCGGGGGCTGCGGGGAGGGGCCGGGGCCGGGCCGGGGGCGGGCGGCGAAACCCGACCCCGGGGCTGCTGCTGCCCTCGCCGGGGAGGAATGTGTGCACCTACCCCGGGCACCTTAACCCCGCCGCTGCCGGCTGACACCCCTCAATCCCCGCCAAACCCCCACATGCCCCCGCCATCCCCCCCAAAGCCCCGCTGAACCTCCTGCCACCACTCCTTTACCTCCCACCAACCCCCGAGCGCCCTGCCCCCCTCTCAACCTCCTGCCACCCCATCTGAACGTCTCCCCTTCAATCCTGCCACTCCCCCTTCGCCCTCTGCCAGCCCCACCTTGCCCCGCATCCCCTCGGTGCTCCCCCCTGCCCATCGCTCCGGGCACCTGGATGAGGCTGGGTCAGGGGCCAGAGGCAGGTTTGGGGCAAAAAGAGGCATTTGGGGCGGTAACAAAGCAGAGCCATGGATGTGGGCAGGGGGTCCCCATCCCCCGTGGCCCCCGTGGCCCCCGGCAGCCCGGCCGGTGGGGCAGGGCTGGAGCGGCCGCAGAATTCCTGCCCCGGGCAGAGCTGGGCCCGGCTCTGACCCCTGCCCTGCCCCGGCCAGGGGCACCGGGGGAGGGACAGGACGGACCCTCCCACCCCGCTGTCCCAGAGGAGGGTGAGGGCGGGCCGGTGCCAGCGGGTGGGTGCCGGGACAGGCTGGCACAGGCGGGGAGGATGCAGGGGCGCAGCGTGGGCCGCCCCCACGGAGCCCCCGGGGGGAAGCAGCAGCTCGGTGCTCGGCAGCGAGGGTGAGGGAGCGCCGGCAGCAGCTCCCGGGGAGGCTCCTGCGGGGCTGGGAGGAAGGAGGGGGCGGCTGCACCGTGGGGGCTTCACCAGGGCCACCCCCGTGGGGTCGGTGCCACATCCAGTGCCAGGTGCCCGGAGGGGCGGCCAGCAGGAGCTCTGCACCGGGCTCGGCGCTCGCTGCGGCACCCGGGGGAGCCAAGGGGCCCGTGGGGGGCACGTTGGCACCCAGGGCTGTGCCGTGAAGCCGCGTGGGAGGCGCAGCAGCAGCCACCAGAACGGGATGTGACATCCCCGAGCGTGGCGGTGGCGCTGCCCCCCTGCCATCAGCGGGTCCAGGGTTAAGGCCCGGGGAAGGGCAGGAATCCTTCCCGGCTGCCCGGATGGATGCAGGGGGAGAGGGTCAGGCGGGGATCCGGTTACTCGGCCGGATCCCTTTCAGGGGGAATAAAGCGGGCAGTGTGCTGCGAGAGGGGAGCCGGCGGCACCGGCCAGATCAACCGGGGAACAATGATAAAACCCTCGGGGACAGCGCCGCGGGGCTGGGCAGGAGCTGGCGCCGGGCCGGGGTCCTCGCTGGGACGGGCTCATAAATCAGGGGCACCTCTGGGTGATGGGGGGACATACATGGGGCTGGGGAGGGGACGAGTGCCATCGGGGACCACTCTGGTGCCATCTCTCTCTCTGTCCCCAGCGCTCAAGAAGTCATTTGAGGCAGAAGATGGGGACGAGGCACCCGGCTCCTTGCTGTCCCCAGGCACCGGCGACAGCCCCCAGCCACTGCAGCCGGGCCACCCGCCCCGCCTGGGCAGCGGCCCCAGCCCGGCGCCCAGCCCCGTGCTGCGGACACGGCTCGGTACCGGCCCGGCCACCGGCCGAGCCAACGGCACCGGCAGCACTGGCATCGCCCGCGCCGCCTCCTTCCAGAGCCGCCAGGCCTCGGCCACGGGGCCGGGCAGCGACGGGGAGAGCCAGCGCAGCTCGTCCTCCAGCCTGGAGAGCCCCGCGCCCACCGGGCCCCCCCAGCCACCGGGCGGCTCCCCGGCCGCCAGCCCCGGCTTGAAGAAGGTCCCGTCCCACGGCAGCGTCTTCCCGGTGGAGCTGGACCATCCCCTCCGCGGGGCCGCCGCCAGCCGCGGCTCTCTGCCAGCGCTGGACCTGCACATCGCCGAGGAGCCGGGCCTGGGGACGCCGTGGGGCACGCAGAGCTCTGCAGCCCAGCCTCGCAGCCCCCAGCCTTCCTCCTCATCCTCCTCCTCCTCCTGCCTGCCGCCATGCGCTGGCACAGAGACAGCCCCGGGGCGGTGGGACACGGCTCACGGCGCGGCGCTCCGGTCACAGCGGAGGGTGACGCTCAGCGCCAGCCCCGTCCCGTCCCGCCGGGCCCCGGCTCAGCCCCGGGCACAGGCAGAGGCAGCCCCGGCTGGGGGCAGGCCCGAGGGGCTGCCACCGCTGCCAGCCCCCCAGGCCGCCACTTTCAGGCTGGTGTCGCAGCCGCAGACGGTACAAGTGAGCTCCCAGCCCGCCTTCCTCGGGGGGCTGGTGCTGGTGCCGGCCCTGGGGAAGATGGCACCGCGGGGACACTGCGTGGTGGCCGCGGCTCCCGGCGAGGCAGCGCTGACGCCAGAGCACGGTAGGACTTATTCTTGTCCCCTCTCTCCGCCGGGCTGCCAAAACCCCGCACCGGCTGATGCCCGGAGCGACGGTGATTTTGGGGACAGACACCCCCCAGCTCTCGCCGCTCCCCGTGCCGGGGCCCGCACCGGCTGTGGGGGGCCGAAGGCGCGGAGCTGGCGGCGCTCCCGGCCCGCCCGTGCCCGCGGTGCCTGGCGAGCCGCCCGCAGCCCCGGCGCTGAGGCGCTCCCGGCGCTCCCGGTTCCCAGACAGGTCGGGACTCATGTGCCCATCGCGCCGGCCCCGCGCGTGCCGCGTATCGCTGCGATCTTGTCCCGCGTCCAGCGCTTTCTTCCCCTCTCATCCCTCCCGCCTTGGCACGGGGCTGGATCCTGTTCCTCCCTCCCCGGGAGGCGCGGGAGGTGGCGGCGGGCCAAGTGCACCGGGGCGTGCTCGGCGTGCGCCCAGCGCCGCGGGCAGCGCTGCCCGGCTCCCGGTGCCACGGTGGGCGCTGCCAAGCCCCCCTGCCCGTCCCCATCAAGGGGAGGGGGCAGCCGAGTGTCCCTCTTCCCAGCGGCCGCTCCGGGAGGGTCGGGGGTGGCCGGAGATGACCGCCACCGCCGCTGCTCCCCGGTTGGGCGCTTGGGGCTCTTTGCCCGTCTCGCTGGGCTGTCGCCGGGCCCTAAGTACAGACGCGGGGAAGGCATCCATCCATCCATCCATCCGCCCCGGGCCGCGGTGAATCATCCCCCAGCAATGCCCCCGGCCGTGCTGCCCAGCCAGCCCGGCTGCCCGCGGCTCCCCGGGCCGGGGATGGGGCCGGGCACCGCCGGGGTCATGGGGACACGCGGGGAGCAGAGCCCGAGGCTGAGCCAAGTGATGGGGACACTGAGGGACAGCGCTCAGGGCTGGGACAGGTGATGGCGACAAGGATGTGGTGTTCAGGGCTGAGTCAGGAGTGATGGGGACACAAAGGGACAGCAGCTGGGGCGGCGCCAAGGTGACGGGGACATGGGGACACGGTACCTGTGGCCAACCCCGGGAAGACAAGGGACAGTGCTCAGGGCTGTGACAGCGACACGGTGCCCAAGAGCAAGCTGGGGTGGCAGGGAAATGGGGACACGGAGCTCGGGATGGAGCCGGGGTGATGAGGGGACAGTGCTCAGGGCTGTGACAGGGACACGGTGCTCAAGAGCAAGCTGGGGTGGCAGGGAAACGGGGACACGGAGCTCGGGATGGAGCCGGGGTGATGAGGGGACAGTGCTCAGGGCTGTGACAGGGACACGGTGCCCAAGAGCAAGGTGGGGTGGCAGGGAAATGGGGACACGGAGCTCGGGATGGAGCCGGGGTGATGAGGGGACAGTGCTCAGGACAGAGCCACCTTGGTGGCCGCAGCCGAGCGCGGTGTGCCCAGGCTGGGGTGGGGCAGGAGCCAGCGGGCAGCGGGTGGCACCGGCTGCCCTGCAGATGGCCCGGGCTGGCAGGGGCTGGCAGACACTGCTCGGGCACAGCGGTTTCTCTGGCAGGAAGAGGTGGGAACGTGCTGTTCCCCCTGCCGGGAGGCCACCCCGGCCCCCAGCCGCTGCCACCCGTGGATGGCCTCGGGGTGCCGTGGCGCGGTGGGTCCCACACCCCGCAGGAGGAAGCTCCGAGCGAGCCGCCGGCCGCAGCATTTCACTTCCACGCCGGGTCGCCCACGCAGGGCCCGGGGCAAGGAGGAGGAGGAGCGGAGGAGGAGCCGTGGGCAGCAGCCGCCCTCTGCCTTGCACCCCAGGAGCCATTCGGCCCCGGTGACCGGCTCTCGGCGGCAGCAGCCCCGGCTCCGGCCGGCTCGCCCAGGTAGGGATGGCGCGGTGGCAGCGGGCAGGGCGGCGTGCGGGCACAGGGTGCTGCCACCGGGGCTGGGTGACTTGTCCCCTGTCCCCAGCAGCGCTGCAGTCACAGGGTTTCGCTCGATGGTTCACTTCTGCTTCTGCTCAGCGACGGTCCCCAGCCACCCCGAGCCCCGGCCCGTGGCTCCCACGGCCAGACGGACGGGCTGGCTCCGAGCCTGCCTGCAGCTGGGGACTGTCACCGCTGGCCCTTAGGTCGTGTTTGGCACTGGGAGAGGCGCTGGTGTTTCTGGGTCAGATCAGCTGGGAAGGCAGAGCCGTGGTGTGACCGTGGTGTGACCGGGGCAGTGGGGGCATCCCCAAAACTTCCATCCCTGTGCCAGAGGGGTCAGCTCCCTTGTGCTGGAGCCAGAGCCAGGCTGTCCCAGCAGTGGTGAGCAGCCGGGCAGGGAGCTCCTGTCCCAGCTCATGCTCTCCCAGCACCCTCCACCCTTGAAGCTTTATTACAGGCTTCCCAGGGAACTGGCCAATTAACCCTGCATCGGTAATTAAATCCACGGAGGAGACCACGGACCCGGGATTACTTGTCCCTGTCTGGAAAATAAGAGCATCCGTGATTAGTCCTGGAACAGGTCTGGCTGCAGGAGCCATTTGCCCCGGAGCTCCGTGGGGATGCCAGGGAGCTTCCAGTGGCCATTACCAGCGGGGCTTTTGGCAGTGAGGGCAGGGACACGGGGGGTCTGGACCCGTGTGGGAGGCAGCAGTGGGTGCAGCACCCAGTGTCACCCCAGCCATGCCCTCTGGCTGTGGGTGTCTCCTTGGTGTTGCCTCTGGCAGGGCACAGGGCAGTGGCTGAGCCCCTCTGTGGAAGCTGCACCTTGGGGACCACCCCAGGGAGCTGAGGGGTGCAGCACCAAATCCCACCTACCCCCTGCCTGCAGTGCCCACCACCCTGCATATCCCACCTGCTCCATACCTGCAGTGCCCACCACCCTGCATGTCCCACCTGCCCCCTGTGCCCACCACCCTGCATATCCCACCTGCTCCATACCTGCAGTGCCCACCACCCTGCATGTCCCACCTGCCTGCAGTGCCCACCACCCTGCATATCCCACCTGCCTGCAGTGCCCACCACCCTGGGTATCCCACCTGCCTGCAGTGCCCACCACCCTGCATATCCCACCTGCTCTGTGCCTGCAGTGCCCACCACCCTGGGTATCCCACCTGCTCCATGCCTGCAGTGCCCACCACCCTGCATATCCCACCTGCTCCGTGCCTGCAGTGCCCACCACCCTGCATATCCCACCTGCCTGCAGTGCCCACCACCCTGGATGGCTCCATCGGCTGCACCACTTGGTTCTGGATCTGTCCTGGCAACTGCCAGACTGGCAGGGACTGGGAAGGGGTGCCAGGCTGGGGGCACGGGGAGCTGATGGGGACCTCCCTCCCTCCCCACGTCGCTGCCAGCCTGTGGAAGCCCCGTTGGCAAGGCCGGTGCCGGGTGGGTGGATCCCCGCCGGAGTGAGCACCCTGCCCTCCCCCAGCCCCCCAGCCGGGTGTCACCGCTGTCACCAGGAAATCCGCGGCTGTTTCACCACTTCCGAGGAACATCCCGACCCAGGGGGCGCAGGGCAGCTGGGACATGCGACACTGCTGTCCCCAAGCCTGCCATCCCTCCGGCACCCAGCGGGCACAGGGGGCTGGGTGGCTGCCACGCCGGGATGCCGTTGCCATGGCAATGGAGGTGTTCGGCTCCATCATCCCCTGGCTGGCCCAGGCCACCCCCTTGCCCGCATGTCCCTTGTCCCCCGGCTGCGTGGCACACGGGCACGGTCTCAGCAGGTCCCTCGCAGCCTGGGCCATCGCAAGCTGCCGCTCCAGCCCCGCCGGTGCCAAGCGCCGGCTGGCACACACGGGGGAGGCTGCGGCGTGGGGGACGCAAGCGCCGTGGGGCACTGCGGCAGTGGGGCGGCTGGCACGGCCACCAGCCCTTCTCCCACCCCACCGCGCCGGGCTGGGCACAGCTGCTGCTGGGGAGGGTGGGGGGCACGGAGCAGGGTGGTCCCCGCTGCCCGTGGGCGCCAGTGGGCATCGTGCCCACGGCCGAACACTCCTACCGCCATTCAGTGCCACGCAGCCACTCACGGGGGTGATGCGGGACAAAGTGAGGGGTGGGGGTGTCCTGTGCCATGCGAGGGGTCCCCATCCGTGCTGGCCCGGCTGGGAGGCCGAGCAGTGCCATGTGCCGGGTGGGCACAGCCGGGTTGGCACAGCCGGGTTGGCACAGCCCTCCCCACCCACCAGTCCATCACACACCGGGCGCAGGGGCCTGGCTGTGTGGGGAGGGGGCTGCGGGGGGCGGGTATTGCCATGCTGGTCATGCGTGGGAGCCGCAGCCTCGGCGGAGCCGGGTTGGTGCCAGGCGGAGGGAAGGGGCCGGGCTGCGGCGGGGATGGGGGTGCGGAAGGCGCCCCGGGGACCCCCCCGGCCGTAACGGGGCGCCGAGCGAGGGCACCGCGGGCCGAGGTAGGACCCGAACAATGGCCGTGCTGGGAAGCAGCAGGAGGAGGAGGAGGAGGAGGAAGAAAGGGATTTGGGGCTGCCGCACAAAGGGCTGGGGCGGGCACGGGGCTCCGGTGGCCTCCGGTGTGGGGCACGCTTCGGGCACCATCCCCCGGGCAAACCCCCGGTGTCCCTGGGGGCTCGGGGTTGTGCCGGGCACTGCCCCGGGACCGGAGCCCCCCGCTCCGCTGTGCCGGGCCCGGAGCGGTGCCGCTGCTGACCGCCCGGGCCGGGCACACGGTGGCACCGTGGGGTCCGGTGGCACGACCGCCGCCAAGATGCCCCCGGCACCCCCTCGGACCCCTCGGTAACGGGGGGTGGCGTGCCCCGTTGCCATGGCGAGCCTCGCCGGCTCCCGGGAATGTGCCGGGGCTGCGTGCCCGCCGGCTGCTGGGGCAACGCCGCCGCCGCAGGGGTGGGCACCGAGGGGCGGGCACCAGGGGTGGGCACCCAGGGGTCCGGGCTCACCGCCTTTGCCCACCCCGCGCTGCAGGGAGCAGCCTGGAGCCCGAGGAGCGCAGCATGGAGCCGCCGGCCGTGCCGGAGGAGGAGGAGGAGGAGGAGAAGGAGGGGGCGGTGCCCCTCTCCATGGCGCCCGGCCCCGTGGGCTGCCAGCTCTTCGGCTACGTGGGGATCGAAGCTGTGCTCGACCAGATGAAAATCAAAACCATGAAGACAGGCTTTGAGTTCAACATCATGGTTGTGGGTGAGCGCTGGGCGTGGGGTTGGCTCCTGGGTGGGGTGGGAATGCTGGTTCTGATACCACCATGCCAGGGAAAACATGATTTTAAGGGATTTTCAGGAAATTTAAGTTGTTTTAACCGATTTAAGTAGCAAACAGTTGAGAAGTAGTAATATCCCGTGCCACATAGCATCTAATCTGATAGGTGAACTCATCCCAGCCTCTGAGATGCTCCCAAATGGATGTTGAGGGGCTGTCACCTCGGGGAATAAATTCGTTTGGAAGATAAACCAGACTAGCCCAACCTGGGTTGCTCCCAGATGTGTACCAGGGGTTATGACCTTGGGGAACAAATTTGTTCCTGGGATAAAATGGACTATCCCAACCTCTGGGATGCTCCCAAGTGGATTCTGAGGGGTTATTGCCTCGGGGAAGAAATTTATCTGGGGATAAACCAGCGTTGTCCCAAACTCTGGGGTGCTCCCAAGTGGATATGGAGATGTTACTGCCCTGGGGGACAAACCAGAGCTGCCCGTGTCCCCTCAGGGCAGAGCGGGCTGGGGAAGTCCACCATGGTGAACACCCTCTTCAAGTCCAAGGTGAGCCGCAAATCCTCACAGCCCGGCCAGGAGGAGCGTATTCCCAAAACGGTGCAGCTCCAGTCCATCACCCACGGTAAGGTCACCACCACGGGCTCGTGTCCCACCAGCCCTTGGGACAAGCAGGGGACAGGGCTGGGGGCCTGAAGCTGCGTTCACAGCCTCAAAACATCCCCCACGCCTGGTGCCCTGCTTTTCCCCAATGTTTCTAACCCCCTGACCCACCTCTGCCCCACAGTCATCGAGGAGAAGGGGGTGAAGATGAAGCTGACGGTGACCGACACGCCAGGGTTTGGGGACCAGATCAACAATGAGAACTGGTAGGACACAACGGGGAGCAGGAGCCCAGCTCGCCGGGTGGCAGTTTGGGGCAGGGGTTGAGCTCAGGGCTGTCCCTCAACTCCTCATCCTCAGCTGGGAGCCCATCATCAAATACATCAACGAGCAGTACGAGAGGTACCTGCGGGAGGAGATCCTCATCACCCGCAAGAGGAAGATCCCGGACACCCGCGTCCATGGATGCGTCTACTTCGTCCCCCCAACAGGCCACTGGTGGGTCCCCACTCACAGCACGTGTAGGGGATGGGGTCACCACGGCGTGGGTGTGCCACCCTGGGGTGATAATGGTGGTGGGGTCACCCTGAGGAGATGGTGGTGGAATCTGGGGTGATAATGGTGGAGTCACTCTGAGGTGATGGGGGTGGAATCTGGGGTGATAATGGTGGAGTCACCCTGAGGTGATGGTGGTGCAGACTCCTCAGGGTAGTGGTATTGTCACCCCATGGTGACAGTGGCGGGGCGGTCACTGTGGGGTGGTTGTGTCACCCTGGGGTGATAATGGTGGGGTCACCCTGAGGTGATGGTGGTGGAATCTGGGGTGATAATGGTGGGGTCACCCTGAGGTGATGGTGGTGGAATCTGGGGTGATAATGGTGGGGTCACCCTGAGGTGGTGGTGGTGGAATCTGGGGTGATAATGGTGGGGTCACCCTGAGGAGATGGTGGTGGAATCTGGGGTGATAATGGGGGGGTCACCCTGAGGTGATAGTGGTGCAGACTCCTCAGGGTGACTCTGGAGCGGTAGTGGTATTGTCACCCCATGGTGACGGTGGCGGGGTGGTCACTGTGGGGTGGTTGTGTCACCCTGGGATGATGGTGGTGGGGTCACCTCAGGGTGACAGAGATAGGGTATGAACCTGGGGTGGTAGTGGTGGGTAGTCCCTCAGGGTGATGGTGCTGGGGTCACCTCAGAGGGACCCTGGGGTGGTAGTGGTGGGGTCACCCCCCAGAGGCAGAGGTGGGGACACCCTGGAGTGACGGTGGCTCTTGTCAGGCTGCGCCCGCTGGACCTGGAGTTCATGCGGCGGCTCAGCAGGATCGTCAACGTGGTGCCGGTGATCGCCAAAGCCGACACGCTCACCCTGGAGGAACGGGCAGAATTCAAGCAGCGGGTGAGGACGGGTCCCCGAGGGGCTCCCGGGCTGCCCCATGTCCCCACAGCCCCGGCTCAAGCCCCGTGTCCCGCAGATCCAGGAGGACCTGAAGACCCACACCATCAGCGTGTACCCGCAGGAGGATTTCGACCAGGACCCCGAAGACAGGGCACTGAACGACAGGATTCGTGTGAGTGCCGGGATGCTGGGATGGGGGGACAGCCCCTGGGGCGCAGGGTGGGGGACAGGGACCCTGGGGAGCCCAGGGGAGCAGCACCCGGGGCGAGCACAGCCTCTGCTGGCAGGAGAAGATTCCCTTCGCCGTGGTGGGGGCAGACCAGGAGCACCAGGTGAACGGCAAGCGGGTGCTGGGCCGCAAGACCAAGTGGGGCATCATTGAAGGTGAGCAGAGCCCCTGACACCCCCAGCCCCCAGAGGTGCAGGGAGCAGCACCCCGGGGTGTGTCCTTGCCTCGGTGGGTGCCGAGCTGCAGGTGGCACGGAGCTGTGCTGTGCTCCGGTGGCACCCAGAGCGTGCCAGGATGTGCTGCCCGGGCACCCCAGAGCCCTCCTGCCAGCCCTGCCCTCTGCCTTGCCTTGCAGTGGAGAACCCAGCACACTGCGAGTTCCCCCTCCTGCGGGACCTGCTGATCCGGTGAGTGGGGACAGGGTGGGGAGTGCTGGAACCCCACGGGGTGACAGCAGGGTGGGGGGGACAGCGACATGATGCCCTTCCTCCCCCTGCCACCCCGGGCAGGTCACACCTGCAGGACCTGAAGGACATCACCCACAACGTCCACTACGAGAGTTACCGCGTGCGGCGGCTGAACGAGAGCAACCGGCCGGGGCTGAGCCCCCTCAACGGGCTGCCTGGCAAGGGCGAGGCCAGCAGCCACCTCTGAGCCACCCTGTGCCCCCCCAGATCACCACCGGACCCCATGGCAGTGCCCACCCCTGCCCACCATGGCTGTGCCAGGAGCCTGCCTGGGGTGAACCCCCCAAGAGTGCCCGGCTGCCCTGACATGGGTCCCTCATCCCCAAGCTCTGCCACGGGCACAGACCCCCGGACCCTGTGTGACATTAAAGGTTAATCCAGAGCCTTCAGCCTTCACCCTCCTGCTGGACTCCCAACTTTTGATGTGCCACCCTCCTCCTGTGCCGCCTGTGGGGTGTGACCAGGGTGCAGGTGCCCTCCCCATGGCCGCCTCACCCTCCCTGCCCAGTGAGGCAGCTGGCACAGCTGGACTTTAAACTGCTTATCGGGTGCTGGAGGTGCCGGGAGGGGAGCGGAGGTGCCGGAGGGGTGTGGAAGTGTTGCCTGCAAGGGTGTGAAAGAGCTACACCCAGCTGTGGCACCCTCCTGCCAGGGGCACCGCACTGGGTGCAGCCCCTAAAGCCCTCAGGGGGACCCAGTGGGTGCTGCCCTGCTGTACTAAGCCCTGTCAGAGTGTCGGGGTGCCCCCCGGTACTCTGGGGGTGCTGAAAGGCCCTTTTGTCCCTCCTGCGGTGGGCAGGGCTGGGCCTTGCTGCCAGCTGGCACATGGTGGCTCCGTGCCCGCCCTCCCTGCAGGGCTCGGTGTCACCGCCCTTTGCCCAGCCCCGCGTTAATGATCCACCCGCCGTGGTGGCAGCGTGGTGGCAGCGGCAGCAGGGCCGGGGGTCCTTGGCACGGGAGGCTGGGGAGGGGCTGGTGGCTCCCTGCCCCGTTCCCCAGCGGGCAGATAAGAGCGGCTGCGGGCAGCACGCCCTGCCCAGCGCGGCGTGGGCACAGAGCATGGCCACGGTGAACCTCCGCGCCCTGAGCTCCTGGGTGGGCATCGCCCGGCTCCTCGCCGTCCTGCTCTCCTGCCTCACCTTCAGCTTGGTGGCCTCCACCGGCCACTTTGGGGGTCCCTACGGGACGTGGTGCATGTTCACCTGGTGCTTCTGCTTCGCCGTGACGCTGCTGGTGCTGCTGCTGGAGCTGCTGGAGCTCTACCCTCTGCTGCCGCTCTCCTGGGATGACTTCACCTCGGCTTTCTCCATGCTGGCAGCTCTGATGGTCTTCACCTCCTCGGTGGTGTTCCCTTCCACCTTGATCCCCAGCCCCTGCAGCGGCAGCCGCTGTGCCCGGCAGGCCGTGGCCACCGCCGCCTCCTGCCTCTGCTTCCTCGCCTACGCCGTGGAGGTGTCGCTGACCCGCGCCAAGCCCGGGGACATCAGCAGCTTCCTCTCCACCGTGCCTGGCCTCCTCAAGGTCTTTGAAGCCTATGTGGCCTGCCTGATCTTCTCCTTGCTGGACAAATACAGTGGGGAACCTGGCCTGATGTGGTGCGTGGCTGTCTACTCCATCTGCTTCATCTTCACCCTCCTCATCATCATCTTCACCATCGGCCGCTGCCTCGCCTACATTCCCTGCCCACTGGAGAAGGTGCTGGTGGGCTACAACTTGCTGGCCCTGCTGATGTACCTCACTGCCACCATCCTGTGGCCTCTCTACAGCTTCCGGGGACAGAGCCGCCCCAACCCCTGCGACCCGGAGTGCTGGTGGAACAAGCACCTGGGGGTCACCTTCCTCACCATCTTCAACCTCATCGCCTACTTGGTGGACCTGGTTTACTCCACCAGGATGGTTTTTTTCAGGGCACCTCCCTAAGGGCTCGGGGGGGGCTCGGGGTGGTGGCAGTGGCAGTGCCGGTGGCGGTGGCGGTGCCGGTGGAGCTGAGGAAGAGGCCGGGTGCCTCGGAGAGCTCCTTGTCCCCACACTGCACAGAGAGCCGGGAGTGCTCCCAGGGCTGCACAGACAGGGGGCTGGAGGGGCCACCACGGGCTCCTGAAACTCTGGAGCTTGAGGGGGCTTTGGGATTAAATTGGGTCATTTTTCACCTGTTTCTGCTTCCTCTTTCTTCCCCTTCCCAACCCTCTGCAGGATCCCTGCTGGGGGGTAAGAAATTGGTGGGCACCATTGGCACTGGCAGCTGTGGGTGACTTTGGGGGGCACCAGCTGCACTGTGGGGGCACCAGGCTCCAGAAAATCCTTCCCACTCCTTGTTCACTCCGCACTGGAGTGAAGCAGGGCATGACCAGGGAAAGCCCAACCCAGATGCCTTTTTCTTGGTACTTGGACAGAGCCCCGCCAAACAGGTTCAGGAGGAATGCAGCTGTTGGGGGGGCTGAGAGCCCGCCAGGTACTTGTCACCAGCATGGCCAGGTCCTTGTCACCACCACAGTCACCCCAGTGGGAGCCCTGCGGGGTGTGGTTCCAGCCACATGGGCTGGAGTCCTCCTTTGGGGGCTGCTGTGTGTCCCCTCCCTGTGGGAAATGGGGAGGGGGGGTGGCTGCCACGCAGTGCCAGCAGAGCTGGGGGCACTGCACACACCACGGGGGGACAGTGACACCAAAGGCTGGTATGTGGGAAGAAGGCAGCGGCGCAGGGCAGGCAGGGAAGGTGTGCCTGCGGGCAGAGCTCCTGGCACCGCGCTCCCGGATGTGGGATGGGTGCCCGTGGGGCACCCTGGCAGGTTTTGGGGCCACTGTCCCCATGCTGCTCCTTCTGCCACTGCTTGTCCTGGCCACAGCCTGGGGCCATCCCTGCTGCCTTGGGGTTGCCAGGGCCGCGTCAGGGCCATCACACTGCCCCGGGGCTCACAGGGTGGCACAAAGTGGGGCTCCCACCACCAGCAGGTGGCACAGACTGGCAATCACGGTACCCCACAGGTACCCCAGTGCCTGGGCAGGTGGCACTTCTATGGGCAGTGCCAGTGCCACTGCAGGGCTGGGTCCCAGCAGTGCCAGTGATGTCAACACCACAGGATGCCCTGGGGGACATTCCCTTTGCCCGATCCCTGTCCCCACAGTGGCCACCACGCTGGCACTGATGGCAGAGTTTTAGGAGGAATAACAGGAAAATGACAGTGGCGAGGCACAGTCCAGCCCAGCAATGCCCAGGATGGTGGAAAGTGGCAGAGGAAGGAGGACGGGAGGCGCAGGGAGTGACAGCGGTGACACTGGTGATGAGGCGTGCTGGTAACGCGTGGCTGTGGGTGGCACATGGGCAGTGCCAGCACGTGGGGTGTGCTGAGGCTGGGGGCACAGGCTGGCAGCGGGGTGCAGGTGAGTGGCTGGAGGAGCTTTGGGGTTCCCAGGGGGTGCATCCCAGGAGCTCGGGGTGGATGCCCATCCCATCGGGGCATCTCCCAGCCGGGGCACAGGGCGGTGCCGGGGGTCGCTGGGAGGACCTGAGACCTGGTGGGTGCGGGAAGCCCTGGCACCGGTCTGTGCCGTGCCAGGGGTGCCCCGGTGCCGGTCTGTGCCGTGCCAGGGGTGCCCCGGTGCCGGTCTGTGCCGTGCCAGGGGTGCCCCGGTGCCAGTCTGTGCCGTGCCAGGGGTGCCCTGGTGCCGGTCTGTGCCGTGCCAGGGGTGCCCCGGTGCCGGTCTGTGCCGTGCCAGAGGAGCCCTGATGCTGGAGGGTCTCTGGGTGCCAGTCCAGGCGCGGTGCGGTGCCGGTGCCGGTGCCAGTCCAGGCGCCGGTGCCGGTGCCGGTGCCGGTGCCGGTCCAGGCGCGGTGCGGTGCCGGTGCGGTGCCGGTGTCGGTGCGGTGCCGGTGCCGGTGCGGTGCCGGTGCCGGTGCGGTGCCGGTGCTGATGCCGGTGCCGGTGCGGCGCCGGTGCCGGTGCGGAGCCGGTGCATTCCTCCCCCTAGGGGTCGGTGTGCCGCGGCGCGGGAGGCGGTGCGGGGGGCGGCTCGCTCCTGCGCACGGCCCGGGACGGCCGGGGCACGGCGGCGGCGGCGGCGGCGGCGGTGGGAGCGGGCACCGGCGCGGGCCGGTGAGTGCGGGCAGCGGGGGCGGCGGGATCCGGCCCGGGGGGGATGCGGCGGTGGGGAAGGGGCGGCTGAGCCCGGCCGGGGGGCTCCTCCTTCCCCACCGGGCGGGGGCCGTTCCGAGCTGCCGGGATGGGGAGGGGAGTGCCGTGCCCTGCAGCGCTCCGGTGAGTCCCCGGCGTGTCCCCTCCCGTTTGCCGGGGCTGCCTCTGACCCGGTGTTGGGGTTCCTGCGTCTGGCACCAGCACCCAGCCCTCTGCCCTGTCAGCGGGGTGTCCCTGTGTCCCCCAGGGATGCCCCTGTAGCCTCAGATGGCTCTGTGGCCCCAGGGACACTCCTGTGTCCCCCGGTGCCCCCAAAGACGCCTTTGTGTCCTGCTGTGACCCTGTACCCCCAAGGATGTTCCTGTGTCCCCAGCTGGACAAGTTGCCTCAGACAAAATCCCATGTGAGCCCCCATCTGCCCTTCCAAGGCCTAACCCTCATCTGGGGTGACTTTCAGGAGGGTCCACGTCCCCTCTCTTCTCTGTGGGGCTGGGGGGGCCCATCCAGGAGCCCCCTGAGCTGTGCCGATACTCACTCGGAGCATCCCCAGCCCTGGCAGTGTGACAGCCTGGCAGTGCCATGGGTGTGGTGGGTGCTGGGGGCAGCCCCGGGGTGGGTGCTGGCTGGGAGAGGTGCTGAGGGAAGCCTGGGGGAAGGGATCCAACTCCTGCCCGGGCAGGGATGTCCTCCAGCAGGGACACGATCCTCTGCTGCCGGGGAGCAGCCCTGGGGACAGGACAGTGTGGGTGCCCAGGGGTGGGTCCTCAGGGGCATCGGGCAGGTCTGACCGCATCCTCATGTCCCTGCAACCCTCTTGCCACCACAGCTGGGTGGGGATGTGGCACCCCGAAGGGACAGCACCCTATTTTGGGGGGACAGGCGTGCTCCGAGCCAGCTGGGTAGGGACGCGTTTGTCGGCCTGGCGGGGAAGGGATTAAGGCCGGGAGGGTTTTGGGGTGCCGGGGTGTCCCCAGCTGGGTCCAGCCGTGCTGCTCCTCGCACGGGTGACCTCACGCCACTGCCATGGCAACGGCTCGTGAAGTCACGGCGAGCGGCTGCCGGGACCGGAGCGTGGGAGGCGGCGGCGCGTCCGCCCCGCTCCGCTGTCCCCAGCATGAGCCGCGTCCCCGGCAGCGCCGACGCCTCCGCCTGACCCCGTCCTGCCCACCCTGCCCGTGCCACCCTGCCCCAAGTGTCACCATGCTCGTCAAGGAGTACCGCATCTGCATGCCGCTCACCACCGAGGAGGTGAGCTCAGGGGCCGCGGGGACGGACGCGCCGATGGAGGGTGGGGTGAGGGTCTCACAGCCAGAGCAGCCCCAGGGGGTCGGTTCCTGCCCTGGGAGGGACACGGTGACCCCTTTGCTGTGGCACGGCTTGTGGCAGGGATGGGGATGGTCATAGGATGTTCCGTGCCAGGGCCGAGCTGTACCGTGGGGTGCGGGTGGGGCGGACATCCCGACCCTGGGCACGGCGACCTCGGGGCACAGCAGGACCAAGGGATGCACCAGCAGGCGAAGGGCACCTGGGGTTTGGATGCCCGTGGCACGACAGGGACCATAAACTCCATCCCTGCCCCGGCAGGGAGCTTGAACAGCATCGGCAAACGGCGCTGACAGCGGCAGCACCCCTGGGCAAAGTCTCTCGTGGTGCCGACGTTTTGGCACCCCCAGTGCCATCCCTCCTTGGAGGCACCTGGGGAAGGTTTTAGTTTGGGCAGAGCGGGATGGTAAAATCCTGCTGGTGATTGCGGTGGTGAATGGGATCTTCAGCAGAACAGTCAAACCCTAATTGCACAGCTGCATCACCAAATGCACAGCTACACCCTTACGGTTATATACGGACACAGACATATCCATATAGATACATTTTCCCCTGGCTCCCGGGTAGTTTGCCGAGTAGAAAACCTCCAAGCATTCCTCAAGGAGAGCCCAGGGAGAGCAGCATCCAGCCCTTGCCTGGGAGCTGGGGCAGCCTGGGGACACGGGAGCTCACATGGGGTACCCCAGGAACCTGCCAAGGGGTCTGCCACCCCTTGCTCCGTGCCTCAGTTTCCCCTCTGGGCAGCGTGGCACTGAGGGCGGGCTCTGCCCTTGCAGTACCGCGTGGGGCAGCTCTACACCATCAGCAAGCACAGCCACCAGGAGAGTGAGAAGGGCGAGGGCGTGGAGGTGGTGAAGAACGAGCCCCACGAGGACCCCGTGCACGGCCCCGGCCAGTTCACGGAGAAGCGTGTCCACCTCTCCAGGTGAGCCTGTGGGGGGGCACGGCGTGGGGGGCATGGCAGGCAGCGGGGTGGCCCCAGCTCTTCCTCCAGAATTCCTGGGGAACCTCCTGCCTGGGTCTGGGCACGCTGCAGAGGGGCTGATTCCCAGGGTCACCCCGTTATTTCCTCAGCTCCCTCCATCATCTCCCAGGGGTGCCCCCATCTCCTGGGGTGCGCTGATCTTGGGGGGCTGCACCCATCTCCCAGGCACCCACCCATCTCCGAGGGCTGCATGTTTGTGTCTCCCAGTGGGGTTCCCATCTTTGGGCTGTGCATTCAATTTTGGGAGCTGCCTTTATCTCTCAGGGTGTATCCATCTCCTGGGGTGCTCCATCTTGGGGGGCTGCACCCATCTCCTGGGTTGCACTTGTCTTCGGGGGCTGCAGCCACCCTTGGGAGCTGTCCCAGGGTGTTCACCTGGGGTTCCATCCATCCTAGGGGTTCACCCCCTCTCTGGGGGGCTGCCCTCTTCTCATGGGGTGCACCCACCCCAGGACATGCACCCACCTTGCAGGGGTGCACCCACCTCTCTCTGGTGGGCACCCACCTCTGGGTGCTGCTGGGTGCCCGATCGGGGGCTTGGCAATGCCCTGGCCCTGGGGTGTCACCGTGGGGCGGTGGCTGCCCCCCAGCACCACTGTCCCTGTGTCCCCTCCCCTGCCTGCAGACACGGGCTGCTCCCCACCAGGGGCTGCTGGTGTGAGACAGGTTATTTTTAGCTGCAGCGCTCACGATTCCCTCTCGCCTGAAATTTATTTATAACACCTGAAAATTAATCAAAACCCACCTCCCGACTCCCCAGGGGGGCCCGATCCTGCCGGGGTGCTGGGAGGGGACAGGAGCACCCGGGGGTTCGGCCCTGGGGAGGGGGAGGGGTCCTGGGGAAGGGGTGAGGGTCCAGGATGGAGGGTGGGTGTTCCCTGGGGAGGGGGTCAGGGTGTCTGGGGAGGAGGTGGGGAACCTGAGCAGAGGATGGGGGCACTGGGGCGGAGATGAGGAGCTGGCACAGATCCCTGGGGGGTGCTGGTGTGCAGATGAAGGTGCTGGGGAGGTGGCAGAGGTCTTGGTGGGGCAATGCTGGGACACTGGGGAGGCGACAGGAGTCCCTGAGGGTGTTGTAAGGTGCAGGTGATGATCCAGGGCTGTAAATGAGGCTCCTGGGGAGGTAACAGGGCTCCTTGGGGATGTTCTGAGGTGCAGATGAGGGTCCCTGGAGGCATCTTGGAGTGGAGGTGAGGGGGAGTGGTGAGGAGTGGGGCAGGGTGAGGGTCCTGGGGAGGTGACAGGGGTCCCTGGGGGGGCACATGACAGTGTTGGAATACAGATGCAGATGCTGGGGAGGTTGCAGTGGCTCCTGGGAGAGGTGCTGGGATGCAGATGAGGGTCCTGAGGTGCAGGTGAGGGTCTCTGGGGGTATCCTGGGGTGGAGGTGAAGGTGCCAGGTAGCAGGTGGGGTTCCTGGGGTGGGCATGAGGGTCCCAGAGCCAGGCTGTGTTTGGCAGTGCAGGGCTGGTGGCACCTGTCCTGAGGGGGTCCCCTGACACGGTGCCCACAGCAAACTGCCGAGCTGGGCACGGGCAGTGACCCCCCGCATCTTCTACATCACCGAGAAGGCCTGGAACTACTACCCCTACACCATCACGGGTGAGCCCTGGGCAGGGCGTGGGACGGGCACCCCTGGGCACCCTGTGCCTGCCCAGCGGTGGGGGGCTGCAGGAGCTGCCCCCCGTCTCACTGCTCACTCTCTCCCCCGTGACATGACCCGGTGATGCCACCCTGTGATGCCACTGTGCCATGGTGTCCCTGCAGAGTACACGGTAAGGAGGTGGCATGGGATGACCTGTCCCCTCCCCCAGCAGGTGGCTGGGATGGCGGTGCTGGGGGGGCATTTTTGGGGGTGGGTGTCCCTCAGGGTGGGTGTCCCTTGGGGCTCAGATTTCCTTGGGGATGGGATTCCCCTGGAGAGGGTGTCCTTGTGGCTGGGTGCTCCTTGAGGATGATCATCCTTGGAGGTGGATGTCCCTCAAGGCTGGGTGTTCTTTGGATGGGAGTCCCTCAGGATCAGTGTCCCTGGACTGCACATCTTTTGGGGATGGGCATTGTTGGGGCTGGAGTGTCCCTCGGGGCGGGGTGTCCCTCAGGTGGGCATCCCTGGGAACGGGCAGCTGACAGCCACTCCCTGCAGTGCTCCTTCCTGCCCAAGTTCTCCATCTACATCGAGACCAAGTACGAGGACAACTGCGGGGACAGCGAGAACGTGAGTGCGCACTGCAGCTGAGAACTGGCAAACTTGTCACCTGTGCTCTGTGTCACTCACCCTCCCTCCCTCCCCTCCCCAGATCTTCCACAGTGACAAAATCCTGGGCGACCACGAGGTCTCTTTCCTGGACATCGCCTTCGATGAGATCCCCGAGCGCTACTACCGCAGCCTGGAGGTGCCAGGGCTGGGGATGAGGGAGTCCCCTGGGGCCACCCCTCGTCTCCTGTCCCAAGGGGGGACTCTGACCCTGATGTTCCCCATCCCCCCAGGACCCCCGTTTCTTCAGCTCGGCCAAGACGGGCCGGGGGCCGCTGCGGGAGGGCTGGCGCCAGCACACCCAGCCCATCATGTGCTCCTACAAACTGGTGAGCGTCAAGTTCGAGGTGTGGGGGCTGCAGACGCGGGTGGAGCAGTTCGTGCACAAGGTGAGGGGGGCCCAAGGGGGGGCTGGGGGGCACTGGGAGGACAGTGACAGGGTGCTGACCCGCATGGTGCTGCAGGTGATCCGGGACATCCTGCTGATCGGACACCGTCAGGCTTTCGCCTGGGTGGATGAGTGGTGTGGTGAGTCCGTGGGGTCACCGCAGCACAGTGGGGAGGGGGCACACGGTGCCCAGGGAGGGAGGGGCTGCAGGTCAGACTGCTGATGCCACTGACCCCGCCACAGCTTCTGCTCGTCCTCTGCCTGTGCCTGCTCTGCCTGCAGTCCCTGCCTGCCTGTGCTGCCTGCCCTGTCTGCGCTTCCAGCCCACCCCTGCCTGCACCCCTGCACCCCTCGGGGAGGATGGCAGAGGAGTCTCAGCACCCGCCTGTGCTGCCTGCACCCCCGTTCTGGCAGGGACACGCCACAGGGACGGGAGCCCCGGGTTTGGTGACAGTGGCGGTGGGTGCCAGGCCAACCCGGCGAGCGGCTCTCTGCCTTCCAGACATGTCCCTGGAAGAAGTCCGGGCCTTCGAGACTCAGATGCAAGTGGCCACAAATCAAAAGCTGGGGAGCCAGCACCCCTAAGCCCTTCTGCCTGCCAGGGACGGACACTCTGGACCCCGCCTTGCTGCCAGGGGGTGGGTGCAGGCAGGGGGGCTTGTGCCCCCCCTGCACCCCGCGGCGGAGTGTCCCCCCTTCCAGCTGCCCTCCCTGCGTGTCCCCTGCCTGCGCTGCCTGCGCTGCCTGTCCATCCCTTCCCCTCTGCTGGAGTTGGGGAGCTGGCTGGGAAGCCCAGCATCCCCTTCCCTGCCCGTCCCGCTGTCCCCAGTCCCTGTCCCATCTCGGTGGGGATCGGGGCGCGGGCTGCCCGGGATGAGGGGGTGCCGGACGCGGCCGTGCCGAGCAGCCCCAAGCCCGGCTGTGCTCGGCAGGGATGACGATGGAGGAGGTGCGGCGCTACGAGCAGGAGACGCAGGAGGCCACCAACGAGCTCATCGGCCTGGTGGCACCGGCCATCTCGGTCAGCGAGGTGGGGCAGCCCGCGGCCACGCACTCGGCCCCTGCCAGCGCCCCCTCCACCCCCCTCAGCGACGAGGCCCCCGAGTTCCTGGCTCCCCCCAAGAGTCGCCCGCGGAAGAAGTCGGCGCCGGAGACGCTGACGCTGCCCGCGCTGCGGGAACGCGCTGGGGCCGAGTGAGGCCTGCGGGCCGCTCCGTGCCGGACTGTGCCCGCTCTGCCGCCCGCTCTGCCAACGCCCCGGCGGAGCCCAGCCACGCACCCGGCCCCGCTGGCAGGGCGCTGGCAGCCCTGGGGTGCTGCTGAGCCGCCGTGGGTGCCCGCACGGCTCGGTGCACCGCTGTACCGGGAGAGACCGGCGCGGGCACCGGCAGCACCGGGCAAGGCCGCAGGAGCCGCTTCCCTCCGCTCCGCCCGCCCCGGCGCTTCGCAAGGGCCACCGAGGCTGGCGAGCAGTGGGGAGGTGTCAGCTGGTGCCCACTTGCCGGAGCCGGGCTGGTGGCTGGGGCCAGGCTGGAGCAGTGCCCTGCAGGGTAGGCACCAGCGTGGGGGCACAGTGAGGGTGACGGTGACAGCCAAGCGCTGGGCTGGGGCTCCCCACCGGACCCCAAGGCACTGCAGAGCCCCGTGCACGGCTGGTCCCGCAGTCAGGGTCCCCTTCGCTGTCCCTCCAGAGGCCGTGGCTGCTCGAGGGGGGCTGGGGTGGGCTCAGCCCCTCGTTTTCTTTGGGAAAACAAAGGCCTTTTTGGAAATAAAGCTCGAGACACGGCAGCTGGTTGCTGATAATGATTTATTTGATGCTGTGAAAGGGTGCCATGCCTGTGCTGGGGTGCTGCAGCCCCCAGGCCTCCATGTGTGCAGTGAGGCATTTCTGGATCGCTGATCCCAGGATGGGGTCCTGGATGGGCAGCGAGGCTCTGGGGGTCGCAGGGTTAGGGCAGGCAGGAATCAGCCCAGCCCTGGGGCAGTGCCCCCAGCCACAGCAGCAGCACTGGGCTCTCCTCCCTGCCAGCCATCATCATCCTCCAGCTCCTCAGCCCCTGGCACAGCCTCTGCTCCCAGCAGGGCGATGTAGTGGGAGCTGCAGTAGACGGGCGGCTTGTTGGGGCTGGAGTAGACCTGCTCGGGCCGCAGTGAGGCAAAGGGGTTGCTGGCATAACCCACAATGTGCGTCTCGAGCTCCACAAGGATCTGCAGGGAGGCCTTCAGCTCCTGCTCGCTGCCAGAGGAGAGGACAGGCGTGGTGACTGGGTGTCTGTGCCAGCTCACGGGGGCAGTGGGGCTGTGCTCACCTGTACACGGTGAAGAGCACGGGCAGGCGATAGTCCCGCAGCAGCAGCAGGGTGGGCAGCCAGCCCGCCAGCAGGTCTGGGCAGGCATGGAAACCTGTGGGGACACAGCCATGAGGATTTCACCTCTTTCCCATCCCATCCTGGCCCCGGGGAAAGCCGGCTCTAACTGCATCCACTCTGTGCTGGACACTCCAATTATGCAGTGAGTTTGGCAGCCCTCAGCAAGGTGGGGTCTGGCTCTCCACCAGTATGTGGGGCACCCCAAACTCTGGGACCTGGGCTAAGCCACAGCACCAAGACCTGAAGGGAAGGATGCATTTCACCTGCAGATGGGTGACACAGGCAGGACAGAGTGCCTGCTGGGGAGACAAGGCAGCTGTGTCCCAGGGGCTCCCCCCAGCTGCCCAATGTGCCTTGGTGCAAAGCCCTGAGTATGTCCCAGGCCACCTTCAGGCCCAGCCACAGGTGCTGCCAGGGTGCTCAGGGTGGTCCCTGAGCCCATGTGCCCTGCGATTGTCCCTATTCCAGCAGCGGGGTGTGAGCGTCCGACCCCTCCATGGCGCAGGCACTTACCTGGGTGAAAGCCCACCACCAGGTCAGGAGGGGCGGCCAGCTTGGTCTCCACTTGGCTTTCCCAGAAATCATGGTAGAGCCCCTTGTAGCTGCTGAGATAGACTTTTCCCCGGGGCGCCAGCGTGGTCAGGGGTGGCCTCATGATGGGTCCGTCCACCACGTCCACCCCCACCATCACCATCTCCACGCCCTGGTGCCCCGGGAACATCCGTGTTAGCTCGTCGTAGTCCGTCAGCCGCGTGTTGAGGGTCTCCACGTGGGAAGCCCCCACCACGTGCACGGTGAGGGGCCTGGTGAGGGGGTCGATGCCAAAAAGCCGCAGTGCCAGGCCGATGGTGAGCGGCCGCGAGTGGAAGTCGGTGACCAGGCGCCGGATGGATTCCCGCAGCTCCGCGTCCTCCGGCCGCGGCTTCCCGGCGTTGGCCCACAGCAGGGTCATGTACCGCCCGGCCACGATGGCACCCAGCTTCTCCTCCAGCTGCTCCTGCATGGAGAACCAGTCCTCCCAGCCCTTCACGTCCCGGGCAGGTTTTGTCCAGGTGTCCGTGGGAAATGGGATGTCTCCTGGGGCGTCAGGAGGAGGTTGGAGGGTACAGTGGTGGTGCCACAGCCCAGGCTGCCTGTCCCACCCGTGCTGTGGGAGTGGGGCTGGAGAAAGGACACTACATCCCACCACAGGACCTGTGCAGCCGGGGATGGGGTCAGGCAGGTCCAGGGGGACACATCCCTCACCTGTGAAGACAAGCCACTCTACCAGCCGGTCCAGGGCCACCAGCTTCAGCTTCTTGCAGAACTTCTTGTGCAGCGGCCAGTTGGCACGCTGGCACGCCACGCCGCAGTAGTACACATTTTGGCACCTGGGCAGACAGGCAGCATGCCTAGCCATGGGGAGGAGGGGCACAATCCAGCCCACCAAGCCTGGCTCTATGCCACACCCCCTCAGGGCTGTGTCACTGTTCTGGGGGTGCCCTGTGGCTGGAGGTGGGCACTGGGGTCAGAGACCCCTCACTTCACCCCAGCCACCAGGCTGGAAGTGAGGGATGCACCCATCCCTGTGCCATCAGACCATCTCCCCACCATACCTCTTACAACGCCGGAGGCTTTTGGGGTCCGGGAGGGCATTAGGGAGCTTCTTGCACTCAACACAAAACTTGAAGGTGTCCTCCATCTTCTGGAACATGTCAAAATACGTCCGGATACCGAAATCGCTGCCTCTCTTCCTCCCATCCATGGCAGACCTGCAGATGTCAGAAGGTGAGCAGAATCCAGCCCTGTGCCACAACGGTGGGGCAGATGTCCTCTGAGGCTGCCAAGCTTTTTAGCTCCACTCAGGAGCATCCTGGCCTGGGTGGGGAGAGGGAGCCAGGCACTCTGGAGGGGTCCACCCAAGAGCCCGTCAGAGCTCCCTGTGGGCTGAGCCGGGAGGGTGGGATGAGCCATGGGAGCTGGGGACACACGGGATGCTCTTCCCGGGGGAAGGGGTGGGGAATAGGCACCCATGGGTGCTGACTCACTTGTAGTCCTCATAGCTCTTCATGTTGAGCTTCTGCAGGATGACGTGGGACAGCCCCGGCACGTTGCGATCCATGGCCTGAAAGCCCAGCGAGTCCACGTCTGGAGCTCTCACCGCTGACTCCAGCGGGGCCTTCTTGGAGCGGCCGGTTTTGGGGGCAGCGGCTGCGTGTGGCTGGGCCGTGGTGGCTGCAGCAGAGGGAGGTGCGGGCGGGCGTGGGGAGGCCGGTGCGGGGGTCCCCGGGTGCTGCCGGGCTCCCCCGCGCCGCCCGCCGCCCGCCCGGCGCCTCCCGCCCGCCATCCCGGAGTGCCAGGGGAGCCCGGGCAGTCCCGTCCCGTCCCGTCCTGTCCCGTCCCGCGGCTGGGCTCAAATGTCAGCCCCGGGAGCCGGCGGAGCAGACGGCCGCGGCCCCTCGGAATCAGATAGCGGAGCTATTCTGGGCATCCCCTCCCCGGGAACGGGCCAACCCGCTCCGGGGGTCCGGCTCCCGCCCCAAAAGCCGCGCTGCTGGCAGTGGGGTGCCCTAAAACTCTGTACTCCCCACACTGCAAACCTGCGGGGAGCTCGGGGGACTGCCCAAGCCCTCTGTGACCGCAGGGACACAAAGTCATTGTCCCCGGCACAGGGACGCCACCGCAGCCCGGCCCGCGGGCACACCGCTCCCACCGCCCCAGGGCCCCCGGCGGGTGTGAGGGAGTGCCTGGGCGGCCCGTGCCAGCCCGGGAGGCCAGCAGTGGGCTCTGGCAGCAGCGGGGCACACCAGGCTGCAAAGGGGACATGGTGGCCGTGCAGCACCGCCAGCTCCCACGGGACGGGACGGGACGGGACGGGACGGGACGGGACGGGACGGGACGGGACGGGACGGGACGGGACGGACGGGGAGACCCCCGCCCCACCGGGGCCGGTCAGGGCTGCCCACACCCATCATGGCGGCGGCGGCCTCACGGGCACGCCCCCAGCACGCGGGGCCGGGCCGGGGTCCCGCGAGGCTTCGGGGGCCTGCGGGAGCGGCCGCGTCGCTGTGGTGACGGGACGCGAGCCCTCCGCCGAGCCGGTGAGCCGCAGGTTCGAGCCCCGGCGCCGCACGGTGCCCCGGCGAGCTCCCGGTGAGGGCCTCCAGAACTGTCGGTGAGGGGCTTCAGGACCGTTCTGGGGCAGGAGAGCTTCCAGGCCTGTGGGTGAGGAGCCCTCGGGTCAGCAGAGCGCCTCGGCCCGTGCTCGGGGGCTGTAGTGCGCCCGAGGTCGGGAAGACCCCCGGGACCGTCGGTGAGGGGCTTTAGGTTCTCCCCCCATTTTGGGGCAGGAGAGGCGCCAGGCCCGTGGGTGAGGGGCTGCTGGAGACCCCCGGGCTGTCGGTGAGGGGCTGCAGGACCACAGCAGGGTGAGAGGAGCCCGAGCCCATCGGTGCTGCCCTGAGGGCGCTGCCAGGCCCTGGGGGTGTGAGGCGAGGGGGCCGTGGGGTCCCTGCGGAGCCCTGAGGGAATCCTGAGGGATTCACGAACCTGAGGTGTCGGAATCTGTGCTATTGATGATTCCGAGATTGTAGAAAGTCTCTGTCTGTCAGCCCCGCTGCCAAAGCAGAAGTCATAATTCGTCTGTGCTGTTTTCAAGGTTGTTTATTCTGTTTATCTCTAACATGTTCTGCTGCCCTGCCGCAGCTCTGTCCTGCAGGGCAGCGTGTGGGGCTCTGCCCTCAGTGGGATGTTACAAACATTAAATACCACAAACTCCCTGTGCTGGATTTACAATAACGTGCCAATATCTGTCACCTACGTTGGACAGTGTGTCCCCAGCCTGAACCAACAGAAAAATGCCAACACTGCAGTGAAACATGGAGGGCATGAAGAAGGAGAAAAAGGACAAGACACACCCAATTTCCTCCATCTTGTCCCCTTTGGACCCCTAATCTAGAATCCTAAAATTTTACTTTTGCACCCGTGCCACACTTAATTATTACTCATATCAAACACTCAGAGCTGGTAATTAATCCTGTAAGATTGAAAACTCTTTTCCATGGACAGAGATCACAGCCAGTGTCTCTGGGGGCTCTGTCCAGGGGGGTTTTGACCCCTGCCAGGGTCCCAGACCTGCCAGGGCAGCCAGAGGGAAGCTCTGGATTCCCACACTGAGGAGTGGAAGGAGCCTGGTGCCCACGGCATTTAGGAGCCGTGAAGGGACGGGCTGGGCCGCTGGCCTTTGTCCCATGGGGTCACCATTAACTTAAAAAAGGGAGTAAAAGAGAGCCAGGGATGTACTGGGAGCCAAGAGCAGCCTGGCACAACAAATCTTTCCTGGGAGCTGCAGCTGGGTGAAGCTTACAGAGATGGATAATTTTCACATTACATTTTTCCCAGTCCTCCCCCTGCCCCTCGTGAGAGATTCGTCACTGCCAAAGCCCTGTGCTTTCAATGGTGTTTTGACAGCCAAGCCCTGAATAGCGCTTGCAGCCTGCAATGCTGTGTCCTGCAGAGGTATCTGGGAGAGGAATGGAGCAGTTTCATGTTTCTTTCCTCATTCTTTCTCCTGCAGAGCCGTGGAGGTCCCTGCGGGGCTGACTGGTAGGAAGGAGCCTGCTGCTGCAGCTCTTCCCAGTATGTCACAGCCAATACCAGTACAGATCACAGTCGTGAGTGCGCAGAACCTGGTAAAGTTCTGAAAATATCTCTACTAATTTAATAAACAAGGCCAGAGCAATTCTGTGTGCACAGGGATCCCCTGTGAGAGCAGGCAGGGGGTGATAAGGCTAAAGGAAGGAGTGGTGGGAGTATCAGAGGTTCAGCAATGCCACACTGGCTTCCTCCTCCCTGCTGAGGAGTTCACACAGAGGAGAAATCTTGTGAGGCACATAAATTGGGGAAAACACACCTCCCTAGCAGCAGGCCAGAGATACTGGGCTGAAATGTATCTCTCTGCCTCCTCTAACAGTATAGAAATTGTAGGTTGTTTAAGCAGAACACAGCAAAAATGTGATCAGTGAGACAAAAACCTGTGAACGGACCTCTCCTTGTGTGCAAAGCCAGATTTTCATCCCAGCTCCAGCTGTTTACATCATATTGAAAGCAATAGGGTGGCTCTGGTTTTAAAAAGGCAGTGGATCCAGTTCAAGGCTATGAGCTGGTGCCAATCAAACCACCAGTGCTGTGATTTCCATGTGATGCACCCAGCTGTCCTTAAAAGTCTTCCAGAGGAACTGACATTTGGGAAGGAATGTGGAGGAGAAGCTCAGCTCCTGCTGCAAGCAGAAAACATGCAAATCTCTGCTTCTGCTCCTGCAGCAGACAGAAAAAGCAATCCAAAAGCACCTGCTTGAGGCTTTCACATTGTAGTATTGAAGTACCTCTTACACTGATGGATTCAGCAAACAGCAGCTTAGGTGAGGTATGAGGTGAGAGGAGGATAAACAATGCTGGGAAGAAAAGACTGCTGGATTGATTGCATCTGGAATGTTGCTTTGTGGTTCTGATTGCTCCACCGTGAGAAAGGGCTGTACAAAAGGGAGGGGGGGTTACAAAAGGGTAATAATCACAGCAACAGTATGAAAAAAAATCCGGCTGTAAGAATGTGGAATCCACTTCTAGCTATAAGTGTGGAATCTGCTTAATTAGAGGCAACGTAGAGAAGGATGAGAGAGGAGTCTTGGATAATTAATGGTACAGGGAAAGGTTAATTGGATTCTTGTGTTTAGCCATTCACAGCGTGTATGCTCAAGGAGACAGTGAGAAGGGCTGAAAATTAAAACCAAGTGAAAGAGATCTCTTTTTGTGTAAGGACCAGCATGGAACTAATTACCCCAGTGACAGGGAGAGAGGGAGCTGAGGGCGGGGCAGGCATCCCTGTGGCTCAGCACTAAGGAAAAGCTGGGTTAGGGTACAGTGATCCTTGTGTTCAACCACTTCTCTGTGGATTGAGAGCTAAACTGTGTTTCTGCTGCCCAGCACTTCCTCTGCTGCGGGGGTGCTCGATGCTGCCCGTGTGGGTCCCCACTGCCATGTGCTGTGCCCTCACTGTCCCTCTCCAGCCCTGTTTAAGCCCCTCTGTTTAGACATTTGAAATTCAAAGTAAAATCTGAATTTACTCATCTCTGAATAAAGCAAGTGGTATGAAGGGAGTGTAACAACAAATTTCAGAGCTCCCTAAGAGCTTGCTGGAGCCCTTCCTTTGATTTCACAGAATCATGGAATCATTTAGGTTGGAAAAGGCTTCTGAGACCATCAAGTCCAACCTTTAACCCAGCACTGCCAAGGACACACTAAAGCATATTCCCAAGTGCCACATACACGTGTCTTTTGAACACTTGCGGGGATGGGAACTCCCCCACTTCCCTGAGGAACCTGTGCCAGTGCCTGACTGCCCTTACAGTGAAAAGATTTTACCTAATACCCAACCTGAACCTCCCCTGGTACAACTTGAGGCTGCTTTCTCTTGTCCGTTTCAGGACATCCACAGGTGTCCTGTGAGCTCATCCCTGTAGTTCAGGAGCTGTTTTCTTAGGAGACAGCAAAGGTCTCAAGCTTCCTGGAAGCACAGAAATATCCGTGGAGTATTTTGGGATTTGTTTTAGATGTGTCTTTCCTGAGGTGAAGCCTGAACCTCTCTATCTCCCTTGCCACAGCTCCTGACAGTCTTTGGGGCATCACAGCATGGTGTAACAGGAAATTTCCCTCCTAAAGACAGGGAATGGTGAGGTCTCAGTGTAGCCAAGCTCTGCTCCTCTTCCTCATTCCTGTGGTAGAACAGACAAGTGAGCCCAGTCCTGGTCACTGACCTGAGCTGCTGCCAGAGGAACTCTGATGCTGGGATGCTGCTGCAGAGCCAGCTGCTCTCTGAGCTCTTTTTTTGACAGAAAACTCTCAAAAGCAATGTGCTGGTTACGTTGGTGAGTGTGGAGTACAACGGAGCAGTCCTGGGAGACTCCTCCAAGACTGATGTGCTGCCAGATGGCACAGCAGAATACGACTTCAGCACCAGCTTTGAGTGCAGCCCCGATGGGCCCAACTCCTTGGATGTCCTTGTGCAGAAACCACTGCTCTGTAAGTAGCTGGTTCCAGATTTCCCACCTCGGAGCTGGGTGCTGTTGCTGCAGGAGTCACTGGTTCAGGAATAGCACGTCAGCAGCAGTGGGGGGAGGCTCTCAGCACTTCTTGTCCATCTCTGCCAGCTGGAAGAATCCCCTTTCATGTTGGCCCATGCTCCTTTGGCTTTGCTGTGCTTGTCAGCCTTGGGAGGTGAAGAGGAGCTTGTGCCAGAGCTCACACAGACACTCCCTGGTGCCTGACCTGCTGGTCCAAGGAATTCTGCCAGCTCCTCTCTTTTTATCTCCCTAGTGACAGTGCTAGAAGTGATGCCAAAGGAGAAGAAAAAACCAGAGAAAATCACTCCTCTTGGCCAAGCTGTGGTGGACCTTCTACCTCTGCTGCAAGGTACAACACTGAGCTTCACAGCCTCCATGCCCACTCCCTGCTCCCTGGCACTTTGTAATCTCTGCTTATGGACCCCTGACTACATTTTGTCTCCTTTGGATAAAGTAACCTTCATACCTCTGCAAAATTTGACTCAGGGGGAGAGAGGGTAGCTCAGCATTCAGAATTAGACCATGATTTTGCCTCATGTAAGGTGTCCCTTCCCATGGCGAGGAGCTGGAACAAGAAGATCTTTAAGGTCTCTTCCAACCCAGTCACATTCCATGACTGATTCTTTGCAGAGGGTCTCACTTCAGGCTGTTCTCATTCCTGTTTTTTTCCCAGGAGTGCTTTCACTGAAGGTCTTTGCTCCTTTGTATGCAGTGCCTGACTCCCCATCAGCGAGCCTTCACCCCGAGGCCACGGTATGTGGAATTTGGAACTGTTCCTTCCCTCATTCAGCTCTCTGCTGCTTTTTAATGGGAGGGAGAACATGACTCAGCTGCCTGGCTCATCACGGATGTGGTACAGCCCTATATGTTACAGGCTTGGAGGCCTTTCCCTGCTCCCTCTGACGTCTGTCCCTGCTTCCCTCTGATAGGTGAGGTCGTGCTGGGAAATGTTAATGTGTGCAGCTACCCAATTGCTCTGCAAAAAATTACAAAGTTGGAAAGCACAGTGCTGAAAACTCCCCAAAGGCAGTGGCAGGGTCACCTGCCCAGCTTTATTAGCCTTCCTTTCTGCAGATAAAATGTCTGAGTCCATTATTGTACAAACTCTGCCTTTCCTGCAAGGTCCTTATTCATTCAGCAGGTTGCAAAGTACTCAGTGACTGAAACAGGGAATGAAGTATGAGGCTGGGAAAATGTGTCCAATTTTGCTGCTGAGCCTGCCTGCAGTGAGCACCGGGAGCAAACTGGAGGGGTGGATATCCCATTAGCAGCTCTGTGTTTAAGAGGAATTCACAGTGAGCAAGGTGGGGGGCACTCATTAGGGAGGACAGGTAATAAATGCTGACCAGCTGGTTTTCCCTCACACACCATCCATCCAGGGCTGGGACAGGTAATTAAAGGCTTCACACAGAGCATGGAGATAGGGCAGAGGCAAAGCTGTGACTCTCTGAATCACCAGGGGAAAAGCATGATTTTCCACCCTTGATGTTCTTTCTCTGGGGCTCCTTTCATGAGACCTTGCCTCTTTCTCCACAGCTCATTTTATGAGACCCTTGGGGCATGTGCCATACCTCAGCCAGGCTGTGATTTAAACAAACAAATACCACAAATGAGCCAAATTGGTCCTGAGATTCCTTTCCTGTGCTGGGCTGTTTTCTTTTACATTGAAGATGAGGCACAAGATAACATTATATGTTCTGGCATTGGGTTTCTCCCTAAGATCAGGCAAGTTATAATTGCTGTTTACTGGCTTGATTTTATCTTTGTCTCACAGGCTGGCCTTGAAGTGACAGTGAGCACCAAAGAGCTCCTGCTCTCTGCCACCCAGTTCTCAAGTGGGAACCTCCTGAGCATCACGCTGGAGGCAGCTTATTCTGTCCCTGAAGCCTTTACCCCTGATGCCCAGGAAAACTGCATGGCTTGCTTGCAAATACCAGCAGCTGGTGAGGTGAGAATGGTCCAGGCACAGTGACAGGGGGTTTGGCTGGCTTTGGGTTGTTCTTCCACCCCATGGAACAAGTGTCCAGGCATGTGGAGTGTACAGCTTCCGTGCTCGTGCACCAGCAGCCTTCAGTGGGAGATCTCAGAGTCTCTGTGGTGTGATGTGTTTCTTTAACACAAACAAAGGTCTGTTTGGAAAGATTTGGATTCAAACTGGCAGGGTTTTTTCCACGTGGCTCTTTATTTTTATTCCATTGTTTGTATGTGTGTGGTGGAGTGCATTTTCCAAGCCAGGCACCCTGTACTGTTGCTTTGCTTTGTTATCCCAGCTTGGAGCAGCTGGCTCTTGCTCCCGCTCCTGTTAAAAATGCAAATCCTTTGTTTCTCTTGTCTCTCTAGAAAGAATTGCTATTGCTCTTCAAGAATGGCATCCTGAAGGCTGATGGTGAAAAAGAACCATTGCCCCGGCCCAAAACCTGGCCCTTAGACCCCATCCTGGCCCCTGGTGCTCTGAATATACCTGACTCTTTCATTGTTGGTGGGCCCTATGAGGATGAGGATGGAGAGCTCACCAAAAGCGAGGTGAGGAAGGACTGGCAAGTTTGGAAGAGAACAAGGAGGGATGGAGGGACTTGATATGAGAGGGAGGTGGGTGGTCACTGTGCAGTGTCCAGCACAGAGGTGGTTCCCCTGGGGCAGCAGACATGCTGACTCACTGCTGGAGACATCCCAAGGGAGAATGTGGCAGGTCTGGTCCCAGAAAACACCCATACTGAGCTGCTGGGCTGGGAGCTGTGTTATCTCCCATGAGCCAGGCACTTAACGCTGATGGTGTCTGCAGGAAAGGGTGTCGGCCTCTGCGGGGCTGGCCTGGCTATGGGCACTTGGACACCTCTGTCTGACTCACATTCTCTCCCAGAGACACTTCTGAGGATGATGCAGGCTGTGGAGTCTGCTGTCCTGGCTTTGACTGCACGCTGTTTCTCACAGGACATGGAATTCAGGATCCAGGCAGAGAGCATGAAGAGAATCGTGTGGGACACGGAAATTCGCTGTTTCCTGGACGCTGCTGCAGTGGCCGTGTAAGGGACCTGGGCAACCCTGCCCAGAACATGCTCACAATGACCTGAGGCAAGGAGCTGCAAATACAGGGGCTCTCAGACCCCTTAGGGGTCAAACTGTGGCTCTGCCTCACCTCCCATGGCTGCTGTGGCTGTCTCTTGGCCACAAGCATTCACCTGAGCAAGGGCACAGCTCTTGAAGTGCCTCGAACTGCTGGCAGCAGCTTTGTTCTGCTGTGCTGGGAAGAGATGAATTGTCTGGAGCTGCTGTCTCCGTGCCACAAATGCTCTCTCCTGCTGTCAGCAGCTGGGGCTGGGGGCTGGTCCCTGCATAGCTTGAAGGAAGGGGCAGCAGTTATGGTGAGCAGACATGGACTAGAGTGGCATCCACAGTTCTCCTCTGAGCTGCTAATTAAGATTTTACTGAATCCCAAATACGTTCAAACCTTTCACTCCATGTGGGCACTCTTCATTTGCTTTTTTATTGGATAAGTGTTGCCTTTAGCAGCTCCAGATATGCTCAAGATCAGGATGAGTGTTCCATTTATCTTTGAATCCTGCTATTTTCTGGCCTCAGCTGCATCATGGCTGTGCATTTCACAGGCAAATTACTCCTTGTGTGGAAATACTCACTTCTATCTCATTTGATTATTTAAATTCTTTTTCCTTCACATTTATCCACCTGCCTGCTGGTGTCAGAGTCACCAGACGCATCGAATGCAAGCTCAGGATCCACTTGCTCTGTATAATTCAGGTTTTATACCAAAGTTAATCACATTCCTTTTTACTTATTTCTGAAGTAACTGGGGGAGAGAGAAAACCCAGTGTGTTGCTCTCACAGTTGTTTTAAAGCTGGCTGTGCCATAAATGCACACAGCAATGGGCAGAGCAGAAAATGTATCCAGACTGCCCCAAATCAGTATTCCCATGGCCTGAGGGTGTTTGCTGAGGGAATAGGGAGAAGCAAAGCCCAGAGGAGCTGCTGGGGCACAGAGGAGGGTGGTGGAGCTCTCCAGCTGGGTTGCTGCATCTCTCAGTGCATCCTGCATCTGCTTTGTGCCCAGCCTGCGGACGCGCATCGCCGAGTGCCGCTACTGGCCCGTGGAGCTCTGCAGGTTGTCCACGGCCTCAGGTGGCAAAGGGAAAGCCAGCAAACTTGACAAGGTAAAAGTGGGATCTGGCTTGTGGAGTAGCATTTCATTATCAGCCATTTTCCTCTTGAGGCCTTTGTGATACCAAAATCAGCCTTGAAGCTGCCAAAGTGAGTCGGAGAACAGGAGGCTTTGTGAAAAATCAGCTTTATAGGGCTGTTGAATAGATACAAGATCATATTTTTTCCTTATAGCTCTCACTGATGGTCTATGGTAGTTCACTGGAAAGGGGACAGGGAGAGGGTGGCTTTTAAAATTACAGAATAGTTTGGGTTGGAAGGGACCCCAGAATCCATCTCCTTCCAACACCCTGCCATGGGCAGGGACACTTTCCACTATACCAGATGTCTCAGAGGCTTGTCCAGTCTGGCTTTGAAGAGAATTAAAAGTAATTCACTGAGCTGATCTTTGGCCAGTGAGGTTTTGAAACAGCTTGAGGAAGTTCTTGCATTCTTTCTCAGGCTGTAGATAAGCTATGCTTTTGCATCTAAACCAGGGTGATTTAACAAACAGCCCCTTAGATGAAGGTTCTGCTCATAGTAGATGGCTGTGTCAGAGCTCCTAATCTATCCCAGGGCAAAGGAGTATAAGTTGGTGTAAATCCCTTTCAGCACTCACAGTGCCAGGATTTTACAGCTCTGATGATGATCATTCTAACCAGGCCTCCCACACCTCCTAAGCCACTTGGTGTCTGTCCAACCTGAGATGCACAACTCTGGTAGGGTCACCTGGATTTCTAACCACACAGCTGATAATCTTCTAGCTGTATCTCAACAAGACCGTCCTGAGGAACAACAGAATGCAGGAATTAGAGAGAAAAGCTGCCCCACAGGGATTGGCATAAAATTAATATTCTACATATGGAATGACTCCAGTGTATTCATCCAGGTTGTCTCGGCTGTGTGCCAGTGACAGAACCATGGGCTCATCAGGTGCATCAGTTTGCTGTGTGGCCTTCTCTTAATGAGATTGGTGACCTTGTTCCCTTAAGGAGAATAACAGCCTGTTCAGGATCTCAGTCCCTTGCTCTGTGTTTCCAGAGAGATGAGGACAAGCAGATTGCCTTCCATGGTGTGGCATATGTCAACATGATGCATTTGCTGTGCCCTGGGGTGAAGCAGATCCGAGGGGCCTTCCGTGTCTTTAACTACCAGGACAGCGAGGTGTTTGAGAAGGTGAGAGCAGCAGGCTCTGCTCCAGCTCTGCAGCTGGGTTTGCACTGAGAGCTTGGCAGCAGGGACAGTGGGCAGGGGGGTGTTTGGGAGCAGGAACAGCGGGCAGGGGGGTGTTTGGGAGCAGGCAGGGTGGGCAGGGGGTATTTGGGAGCAGGCAGGGTGGACAGTGTGCTAGTTGGAGCTGGATCTGAACCTTGAGTGCCCTTCTGGTGATGGAGAAAAGTAATGATACAAGCTTTTAGGTGCAGGTTTCTCCAAGGCAGGGGGTTTCTGCGGGGGGAAGTTGAGCAAGTCTGGGGGCTGAGAGAGGCTTTGAATCTCACTCCACTGCCTCCTATGCCAGCAAGATCCACTCTCCCCAGCCTGGAGCATGAGCAAGGGAGCGGTGTTGCTGGGAAGAGCAAACAGTGGCTTTAAAAGGATTGCGTTACCCCCGGCAACCACCAAAAAAGCTGTCACTGGAGCTCTTTCAGCTCTAGCTCACCGAGGTTTATTTGTCTTTTAGTTTTCCCCTCTCCGTTACTAGGAGTGACAGTTACATCTCCATTTTCCCACAGTCTCTCCCTCCTGGAACAGACCTGAGCTTGTTTCAGGAGGGCAGATGTACAGCCTGGTTTTACCCCCCATGTTCCCTGTGGGGCTGTGGTCCAGGTGCAGGGGCTGGGTGAATTCCAGCCCTTCTCCTGCCTCCCTGCTCCCACCGGCTGCTGCAGAGCTGGGCTGGGCACAAGTGTGTCTGCTGGGTTCTGCTTCCCTGCCATTAATAATGACCCCTTGGCTGCACGGTGCTGCTTGTCCTGTGCCATTTATCTGTCATAAGTGAAGTCCTTCTTGCTTCCCAGGTGCTTTTGGTTGCCTCTTGGTCTACGGTGTTTCCCTACAGCCACTCTATCCTCTCCCCAGGATCCCCATAATTCTTGTTAGCCCAATTCCTGTAACCAGGATGTGTGGGAGGGAACAGCCTGTCTAGGTGGTCAAACATTGTGTAAACACACAGTCTGACAAACCCATTCCTTGCAATTCCCTGATGTGTGTCAGGGAAGCTGCTCCACACCAGAAAATGTGCTGGGAGCCAAGAGATGCTGTCAGGCAGGTGGGGACCCCCAAAAATGTGTGGAGCAGGCCTGGTGAGAGTAGTCAGATTCATCCAGCAGCCCTCATCACCAGGCAAATCCATAGCTGTGAGGCAGGTCTAGGATCCCACCAGGAATTCAGGATCATGGATCTGGGTTCAAACATGTTCACCACGTATCTCAGGCAAGGATCAAGGGCCAGTCCTCAGTGAAAACATAGCTCTTTGAGGGAGGATGGAGAGACCCCTACTGAGCCTCATCACCTGAGGCTTCACAGCTACACAGGATCAGAGCTGGCCTGGAGCACCAGCAGCTGAACTCTAGAAGGAGAGAATGAGGTTACAAAACTTCTTAAGGCATTTAAGACCCTGACAGTGTGTTTTGTGATGAGAGAAGTTAAGGCAAATGAGTGAGGAAGCCTGCTTTGTCCCTTGATTCTCTCTGTTGCCTCTATTTTTCAGACCAAATTTCAGTACAGTATTTTCCGGGATCGCAGGTCACAGCTCAGTCTGGCCAAGGAAGCGTTGGTCAACTCTCCTGCTACCAAAACTGCTTCCAGTAAGGCTCAGAAGGAAGGGAAAGATTCCAGTGCAACGGTAAGGTCTAGGGAGGCACATGGCACCGTGGTTGCTCTGTTTCTGATGGAAGTTGGGACATGCAGGAACCAGGGATGGATGTTGTCTCAGTTGCCTCAGCCAACTGAGAGGTACTCATTGTCTTAGACCCATAGAATCTTCTCAACATGAAGGGATCCACAAGGATCAAGAGTCCAACTCCTGGCCTTGCACAGACACCCCAGCAATCCCACCCTGTGCCTGACAGTTGTCCGAGCACTCCTGGAGCTCTGGTAGCCTTGGGATTGTGACAGTGCCCAACCACACTCTGAGGGAAGAATCTTTCCCTGACATCCAGCCTAATCCACCTGTGGCACAGATCCAGCCATTCCCTCAGGTCCTGTCACTGGTCACAGAGAGCAGAGATTGGAGCTGCTTCTTGTAAGGAAGCTGCAGCTTTCCCTTATCTGAAATCCTAGGACATGCTGCCTGAACTTACAAAGATTTGAGATTTATTGAGTCTGAAACAAGAGACATATTTTCTTTTTCCTAGTAGTTTCTCAGCCCATCCAAAATCCAGTTGTCAGATGGCACTGGAGAATCTCAAAATGTCACAAATCTCAGCCTTGAAGGACAGGTAATTATGTCTCTCCAAAGAGAAGGAGAGACTGTAGAGCATCACTGTGCTGGTGTCTCACACCTTTCACACAATTAAATTCCTCAAGAGTAAGTTGGACAAGGGATGTTTTACGTAGAAGTTGTCCCAGAGTTCTTCCAGTGACGTCCACCCGGAGAGCAGGCTGGGACTGGGCTAGAAGGTCTCTGTAAATTGTCAGGCATTTATTGAAATTATCCCTTCATATTTTGTCTTCTTCTTCTGGAATGCACATTCATTATGCAGGCAGATTGATTATCTGGGCTCTCTCCTTTTCCCTAGCCTGGTTTCTCAAGCTGGATTATGCTGCTGTAACTCATTCCGCGGGTGGGTTATAAAACAAGCTGGATCTCTGCAGTTTGGAGATGTGTGGCTGTGTGCTCAGTATTTCACTGTGCCAGCACTGGCTGCAGACAGCACGACAAAGGGAGCAATGTTTATCTCCACAGCAGTACAGCGAGGCAGGAACATTCCTGGTGATGGAGATAAAGCTGGACAGGCCCTTGGTCCCAAAGCGGCTGCGGGAGGAGCTGCTCCAGCGGTAAGGATGGGCTGTGGGGCTGACAGCTCCTCTCTGCAGGCTGGAGAGAGGCTTGTACAGCAAATCCCCCTTGGAATCCTCCATAAAGAGGGCCTGAGACAAAGCCCACAGGAATCAGGGGGAGGATTTGGCCAGACTGCTTTATACATGGCATCTGGTGTGTTGGGAAAACACTTGTTCATCCCAGCTGGCATCTCCCTCCTATTCCTCTCAAAACAAGAGACACCAGAGCAGCACAGCAGTGTCTGTGTTCCTGTCTGGGCTTTGTTTCCCTCTAATCCCCATGTGCTTGCCTCTTGCATGTGATGTTCAGTGGCTTGGTCAGTCTTGGCCACCAGCATGGACTGCCCTGGGTAGTGGTGCTATTGCTTCACCCTACCATTCTCTGATTTTTAGCTTTCCAGAAGTTTTCTCACAGTGTTTTACCCATTCAGCTTTTATGTTAGTTTTCATGTTGTTCTGCTGCAGAGCTGCTCTTTCATCTCTGCAGCTTCAGTTCTTGTCCAGTGGCAGCCCTGCTGTGTTATGGGTAAGAAAGGCATAAAACATCTTATTTATGGAATAAAAAAAAAGAAAATGCAGCAGATGAATAAGGTATAAGAGGTGCAGGATTGTATTTCTCAAACAGAAATGTCATCCATTCATTGAAGGTATATGTTTTGTCCTCACTGGTCCCTGCTGTCTTCCAGCAGGAGCAGGCTGAGGAAGGTGAATGCCTCTTAGAACAGACCTTTTCCTGGCCTATTTTATACATTTCTGCTCTTCTGAAATGTGTCTGGATTCAGTGTCACTCCTCCTTGCTTGTGTGCACCTGAACAAGGCCTGTGGCACCTTGGCCTGGTGGGATGGATCATGTTCTGAGGACTGAGGGTGTTCTGGAGTCCAGCATGCAGCAAATGTTGAAAAAATTTTTAATTAATTAAGGCTGGTTTGGCACCAGGGATTTTGATTCCAAAATCCCAAAATGACTCAGTTTGCAAGGGACCCCTGAAGGTCACCTAGACCAACGTTCATGTTCAAATGGGGTTCCCCAGAGCACATTACTCTGCGTCCAGATGGTTTTTGGGTATATGCAGGGAAGGAGACTCCACAGAAAATCCTGCTCCAGTGCTCAGCCACCCTTACCTTAATAAAATCTTAGTTAAAAGTATGCTAATCCTAATGGAAAGTGATTGTAACTCCACAGAGGCCCAGGCAGGGCTGGGTGGTGTCCGGGGTCTGGGGTCGATGTGTGGCCGAGGGTGCCACAGCCAAAGTGGGCGACGTTGGAACTGATGGATTGGGTGGTCTGGGTGTTTAGTGACCAAATTCTGCAGAGCTTTCCTCAGGCTGGTTCCTTCCTTACACCTGTTCTGCAGAACCAGGAGCTCCAAGATGCAGCTCTGCTGCTCCAGGAGAGCAGTTTGGGTTAGCAGTAAATGTTAACCCTGTCATGACAAGCCACAACCATCAGTTGTAGGAACCTGTTCACTCTTGGACTGAAACTACAGGTTTCCTCCCAGGTGCCTGTGAGCTGTCTCAGGGACATGATGGCAGGGTGGAGCCCTCACACTCCACAAGCCAACATCCCTGGCAGTGGATCTGCTGATTTCTCCTCTGCTCTCGCTGACAGGGTCAAGGAGCTGATTCCTCCCCGCCCTGCACTGCCCACCCAGACAGAAGGAGCCAAGAAGGTACGTGTGAGAGCCTGTGACCTGCCACCCCACCCTGCCCTCAGAGTCTTCATTCTCAGCCCACAGCAACGTGGGATGAGGTTTGAAGAGCTCAAGGGTGCAGGGCCACAAAGGTGGTGAAGACTCATAGGGTAATATGAGGAGTGGTGAGGTCACTTGGAATGTTCAGACTGGAGAAGAGAGACTGAGAGTAGAGATTATTGGGGTCTGCAGCTTCCTCCCAAGGGGCAGCTTTAATTTCTGCTGCCTGTGACCAGTGACAGGACCCGAGGGAGCAGCTGGAGCTGTGTCAGGGGAGGTTTTGATGGATTTTAGGAAAGGAGTGGCTGGGCACTGACCAGGCTTCCCCGGGAATGGTCGCTGCCCTGAGGCTGCCAGGAGCATTTGGACAATACTCCCAGGGATGCCCAGGGTGGGATTGTTTGGGTGTTTGTGCAGGGCCAGGATCTGGACTTGATCCTTGTGGATCCCTTCCAATTCAACATATTCTATGAAATACACAGAAAAGGAAACTTCTGTGTGGGTTATCTCCAAAGCAGTGTGCCTTGGGAATCCATTCATCACTTGTGTTCACATCCCATTCAAAGGGAAGCCATGAAGAGATGGAGCAAAGGGAGGGAAGGCAGTCATGGGGGGGATGTTTGGAAGGAAACAGGATGCTGGGAGAAGAGGCTACCAGAACCTTACATTTATATCCTGGGCAGTCCCAACAGTTTCTTGTCTAAGACAAGAGACAAGTGTGCTTGTCCCTGTGCTTCATCAGACTCAGACAGACCTGAACAGAATAGGCCCTGACCTTTCTCAGGTCACCAAGAATTTTTGAGGATCAAGATGATGGAGACTACAGGTTCTGCTGAAGAGGGCTGGCCATGGGTTTCAAGGCTCCCAGTAAATGAGATATATTTTACTCACAGCCAATTATATTGCTATAGGAGAGATAGCAGTGCCTGGAATACTGGGTTGTGGTGGAAAATCCTGGCAGGAAGGAGCTCTTTTATGTTTACCTGCAGATATTTTCTCAGCCCTCAGGCGTGGACAGGAAAGGATGTGTGACAGACTAATTGAGATTTGAGTCAGGTGGAGTTAATGGGAGGCGTGGGCTGTGGCAAATCAAATACATACCAAAGTTGATTGCATAAGTGGCTTGTGAAATTTATTTATTTCTTTTCTAGGTGGTGGAAGATTATCAGAAATGTGTCACCAGTGTTGCTGTTGCTATCCTGAGGGAGTACCATGAGCTTTTTGGGAAGCAGCTGCCTGACCAGGGAGTGATGGACTATGAAACCATGGAGGAACAAAAGCGTCAGCTCAACTACGAGCTCAATACCTCTGGAAAATATTTTGCTTTTAAGGAACAGCTTAAGGTGAAGAGTCCTTAGTGCTTTTTGCTTCCCTATTTGTTTTGTCCAGACACTTTCTCAGTGAGGATCTGCTGCTCTGTGGTGCTCCAGAATCCTTTTCTGCCACCTGGAGCTATTGAAGTGAGCAGTGAGGGGACAGGATTCCCTTCTAATGCTTTTTTTTGCTTTTATCACTGGTGGGCTGGATTTATTTCTCAGAACTAAGCTGGAACTTCAGGTTCTGTCTCTGTCTGATTACAGAGCTGGTGGGGGCATGGGAGTGAACCTGCCTTGTGCAATGTCCCTTTTCTCCACAGTATTCTGTGGTGAAGATTGTGAGGGAGAAATACCTGAAGACCACAGCATTTGAGACCAAGGAGCAGCTCCAGGCATTCCTTAGTGAGCTCTATGTGTACCTTGTGGACCACATGCACATTGCCCTGAACAAGGTAGGGGGAAATTGGGGTGACTGGGGCCATGGCTTCACTGTGGGTCTGGGGCAGGTAAAGGACTTTTGTCTTCGAGGCAGAAGCAGGCTCATGCTTTCATCTGCTGGAGTTGTCACATGTAGACCATGAGCCATACTCCAGGCAGGGATCCAGTGCCTTTTTATCCCACTGTTCAAAATCCTGGGATAGGTGTGAGATGCCACTGGTAAAGCTGCTGTAGCTGGCACATGTTGAGGCTGTCTGGGCAGAGCAGAAGCTGGGGTCACCAGTGAGTGGTCCCACTGAAGTTTGTCATCACCTTGATTTGGGAATGCTGTGAATAATCATAGGGTCAGAGACAGGTTTGGGTTGGAAGATACCTTAAAGCTCATCTCGTCCTACCCCTGCCATGGTCAGGGACACCTTCCACTATCCCAGGCTGCTCCAAACCCCATTCAGCTTGGCTTTGGACACTGCCAGGGATCCAGAGGCAGCCATAGCTGCTCTGGGCACCCTGTGCCAGGGCCTCCCCATCCTCACCGGAGAGAATTCCTTTCCAATATCTAACCCTGCCCTCTGGCAGTGGGAAGCCCTTCTCTGTTGTCCTGTCCCTCCATGTCCTTGTAAAAATTGATATTGCTTTGTGCCTGTGTGGCACAAGTGTGTCCCACCACAGAGCAGCTTGCCCCTCCCAGTGCCAGCCCCAGCCATGCTGGTCTGTAGTGTGTGCAGTGCTGGTGTGGGACCTGCTGCCATACTGGAATCCCACAAACCACTCTTCCCTTCCCCAGGGCTAACACTGTCTCCTTTCCTACCAGCTCCTGTCTGAGGAAGATGTTTCTCCTGCCCCTCCACCCAACACAACCATGAAGCAGCTCTTGCTCTTTGCTCGTGAGGCTGAAGCCAACAAGGACTTGAAACTGGCCTCTCTCTTCCACAGGCAGGTGAGGGAGCCCCAGATCTTTCCTGCCATCCCCTGTGTGGACTGACACAGCCCAACATCACAGTGGGGCCACTGCTCACAGCTCAGCCAGCCCCCACTGTGGTGGAGGGAGGGAGGAAGGAGCTGAGCGTCACCAGGATACTCAGGCTGAAGCAGGATTTGGGAGGGATTTCCCAGGGAGATGCTGCTCTCTGCAGGATGTGAGATTGTCCCTGGGCAGGTCACTGAGGACTCCAGCCTCGAGGCCAGGGAAAATGGGATGTGCTGGATCAGTTCTGGGGACACTGGGCCCTAGGAGGTGTCAGCTGGAGCTGGAGGACACGTGTTAGGTGGAGAAGGCTCAGGCAAAATGGGCTTTCAGCATTTAGGGGACACCCTTGCATGTGATAGACAAAGGCTTGATTCCTGCTCAGCTGGGCTGGGGTGGCCAGGGAAGCCGTGGTCACTCCAGAATTGTCTGCCCAGTGCATGGCATGTGCTGAGCCTGGCTGCAGTGATGATCTCTGTTGTGCAGAGGATAGCTCGGGACCAGCGCCACATCCAGTCCTGGCTGGACTATGGAGCCTTCTGCCTCCTGCACGAGGACGCCACCAAAGCCCTGGAATGCTTCCAGCAGGCCCTTTGTCTGGACCCTCAGCACACCCAAAGGTGCTGGGTGCTCCTGGTGGGAGGTGGGGAGGGTGTGGAGTGTATCTCCCACACACTGCTGGGGCTGCAAGGCTGACTGCTCTGCCCCTGCCCCAGCTTGCTGCTCTGTGGGATTGTGGCTGTCAAGCTGCAGCGCTTTGAAGAGGCAGAGATTTTCTTTGAGGATGCCTGCTGCTTGGAGCCATCCAGCATCATAGCCTGGACCCTCTCAGGTACAAAACCAAGCCAGTCTGATGCTCAAGGTATTTCTGTAGAGCCAAGCATTGTGTTCCTGCCCCCAGTCCTCTTCTCCCTGCTCCAAGCTGAGGGCTAAAGGAAGGATTTTGCTTCCTTTGGGTGTTGGCTGATGCTGCTCTGTCTCTCCCACAGGTTTGTTTTATGAGATGCAGAATAGTTACATTCAGGCAGAAAGGAACTTCCGTGAGGCTAAGAAGCTCCTGCGAGCACAGCTTGAGGAGGAGAGGAGAATCCTTGAGGCTGCTGAGGGAGAAGAGAAAAAGCCCAGTTCTCCCAGCACAGACCCAGGTAACAGGCAAACCCAGGAGGTGCCCTGACAGCAGCAAGGAGGGCTGGATCCGTGTGGTCAACAGTGGAAGGAGAGGAGAGCTTTTAAGAGGTGAAGTACAAACGGGAAAGGTAGAAGATGCAGACTGTGAGCTAGAACAGAATTCCATGGAAGCTGTCACTGTGAGTTCCCAACACAGCAATCCAAAGGGCAAACCAGCTGCTTGGCAGTGACCCTGAGGCCAAGGCTTCCTTTGGAGCCCCTCTGAGTTCAGCCTGAGCTGAGACTGTCTGTCCTGAGTCCCAAATACTTGGCCAGGCTGCAGGAAATGCTGACTGGCTTTATTTTTAACATTATCACCACTCATGCACAGTGCCTCAGGCAGGCAGGCTCATGACACATGCAGGTTTTTGTCCCTTCTGATTATGAGGAAAGGGATATTCATAGAATCATGGCATGACTAAGGCTGGAAAGGACCTCCAAGATCGAGTCCAACTGTTAACCCAGCACTGCTGTGTTCATCACAGCCCATATCCCCAGCTGTCACATCCACATGGCTTTTGAGCTCTTCCAGGGGTGGGAACTCCACCACTGTCCTGGGCAGCCTGTTTCACAGAAAGCCTGACCACACTTTCTGTGAATAAATTTTTTGCTATCATTTAACGTAGAGCTCCTTGGTGCAACTTGAGGCTGTTTCCTCTCATCCTGCCTCATTTACACCTGGATCTGGATTCACATGGTAATCTTGTGCTAAAAACCTCAGCCCCAGGTATTGCCTTCTCAAAAAAAAAATTCTTCCCAGGTTTGAAAACCTGATAAATTTTTAATATTTTCTCTTTTTAAATTTTTTTTTGTGGAATCATGTTTTACCCTGGGAAGTTTATGGCTTTCCACCAAATGGTTGTTGGGGGTTTCATTCCAGAGAAGATTCCAGATGACTCAGCTGACAAACCACCAGAAGTCATGGAGCGTGTGACATCCAAGGAAGAGGCTGCAGCAGTGCAGGAAGCCCTGAAAGGTTTGGGAATGGGGACATGGAGAGCTGGGAGATGGTCCTGTGAGAATGGTGGGGAGTAATGTGGGAGCAATGAGCCATGGCCTCTGTGCTGCCAAAGCCTGTTGCCTCTCCTGAGCCAGGGAAATCTGCAGGCAAAGCAGGTTCACTCTGATTTTCAGAGCAGCACATCTCAGGATGGACAGCCAGCAGGTGAATGCAGCTCTCTCCCTCACGTCACTGCACCCTGCACCTTCCTTTTCTTCCTCCTGAGATGCCAACTCTTAAAGTGTCCCTAAGGATCCCCACTGGTTGTGTGGTGTGGGATCTGCCTCCTCCACAGCCCCGGTGGTGCTGGAAATGGCAGTGCTGGGTGCCTCAGGGTCCCCTGGTTGGTTTGGGGAGGCAGGAGCCTCACTGTAGTTGTCTCTGACAACAATCATTCATAAATTTCCACCTTTTTTCATCTAGGTTTGGACTGGAAAATTAGTGGATGAAGAGTGTAATTTCTTTTCAGATCTCCTACAAAACTTAAGCCTTTCAGAAAGAAATGCTGGGTTAATCTCTGCTTCATCCTCCCCTGCCACTTCCTGAGTTTTGCTCCATGTAGGGATTTTTCTGTCCCCACTGGGTTGTCAGGACCTGCTTTGGCTCCAGAAATAAAAACCCCACTTTGGGGCTGACAGAGACACATTTTCTTGCAGCTCCAGCACCTCAGCCACCTCCCTGCACAATCTTCATGAAGACAGTGGAATTCCTGATGAAAGTCAATGCTGTCCAGGTCAGTTTAGCAGGAGGAGTGGGAGGGAGGCTGGTTTATTCCCAAAGAGCTCCAGCCAGCCCCTTTCTGGGCCTCAGGGAACGAGCCATGGCTACTCCAGAGGCTGAGCACAAGAGGGAGCAAAGCCACCACTGCCCAGAGATGCAAAAGTGTGGCCAGGCAGGGTATGGAGCCCACAATGCTGGCTGTGGACACACAGCCCAGCACTGCCTGCTGCAGAGGAACAGCCAGCTCAGAAATGGCACAGGGTGCATTCAGAGATGGGACCCATTATTGTAGTGCTTCCAAGAAGCCTGAACTCCTTCAGTTCAGACACTTGTGTATGTTGGAGTGATTTTTGTATCAACTGTGGAATGTGCCTGTCCTACCAAATCATCTTTGGGACCTCTCTGGTTGCCACATTGTGCTGCCTGCCCAAATTTGACATGGCAGAAAGAGTTGCTTAAAGCAACTAAATGTAATCCTGGAATGGTTTGGTTTGGAAGGGACCTTGAAGTTCATTTAATTTCAACCCCCTGCTATGGACAGAGACATTTTTCACTAGATCAGAGATACCTTCCACTAGACCAACACTCAAAAGAGGGGAAAAAGAAATTTCCTTTGTCTTTTCTGTTTGTGGAAGTCAGAGAGGTGTCAGCCAGCTCTCCTGCCCTGTCCTGCTGGGGTGTCCATGGTGTCCCTGCTCTCCTAACCACCACCCGTGCTGTTCCTCCCCAGTTTGTTCACAAGGCACTGGCCCACGAGCTGCTGAGCCTTCAGGGAGGCCTCAGCTGTGCCTACTACCTGGCCCTGGCCTGGACCTACGTGCTGCGGGAAGAGCTGCCCAGATGTGCGGAATGTCTGTGCGAGGCCGTTCGCATCGACCCCCTGGTGTGTGAGAGCCCAGAGCCCTGCTGCATTCCCACTCTGCCATTCCAGTGGGAGGCAGTCACTCCAGGCTGTGGCTGCAGCACTGCTCTCTTTGTTTTCCCGTTGTCACAGCCTCCTGTCACTCCCTGCACAGGCAGGCAGCATCTCAGAGCCTGTCTTTGTCTTTGTCTTTCCCTCTGCAGCGTCTGCCTTTCTTTTCTCTCTCAATAGGTATATCCTGATCCTCTGTCCCTGGGTGGGGGAGCTGGGTTCTGTTTCATGACAAACAAGGTTGCTATTGAGCTCTCTGCGAGGAGGGTGGCTTTGGGGAGGCAGACTGAAAGGAAGGCAGGGGGAAGAGGACACCTGGGAATGCTGTGTGCAGGCAGGACACTGGGCAGGGAGCTGAAGGGGGATCCTATTACTGGTGTCCTGCAGGCAGCCCACTGACCTTGACTCTCTCCATAAATCCTGCCCTGATATCATAGAATCATGGAATTTTTTAGGTTGGAAAAACCCTCTGAGATTATCAAAACCAACCATTCCCCAGCACCACCATGTTCACAATTAAACAATGTCCCCAAGTGCCACATCCACACAGCTTTTAAATCGCTGCAGGGATGGTGACTCCACCACTGCCCTGGGCAGCTGTGCCTGTGCCTGACCACCCTTCCCGAGAAGAAATTCTCCCAATATCCAATCTCAACCTGTCTTGGCATAACTTGAGGCTGTTTCCTCTCATCCTGTCCCTGTCTCTGGGAGCAGAACCCGGCCCCCCTGGCTGTCCCCTCCTGTCAGGAGTTGTGCAGAGCCACAAGGTCCCCCCTGAGCCTCCTTTTCTCCGGGCTGAGCCCCCCCCAGCTCCCTCAGCCCCTCCTGGTGCTCCAGCCCCTTCCCAGCTCTGTTCCCTTCCCTGCACCCTCTCCAGCCCCTCTGAGTCTTTCCTGTCATGAGGGGCCCCGGACTGGACACAGCACTGGAGCTGTGGCCTCCCCAGTGCCCAGCACAGGGCCACAAGCCCTGCCCTGCTCCTGCCAGCCTTGCCATGGCTGACACAGGCCAGGGGCCATTGTCCTGCATGCCACCTGGGCACACCTGGCTCAGGTTCAGCTGCTGCCAACCAGCACCCCCAGGTCCTTCCTTTGCCACCAGGGAGTTTCCAGCCACGCCATCCCCAGCCTAGAGCACTGCACAGGGAGTTGTGATAATACAATGAAACACTGCTCCGCTTCTCCTTTCTGCTGCTTGCAGTGTCCCAGCCCCCCTCTCAGGTGTTTTTCCCGTCTGTGTCTCACTCCTGGTTTTTGGTGCACAGAATCCAAATGTCTGGGCTCAGAAAGGGCACCTGTGCTACCTGCAGAAGGACTTTGACAATGCAAAGGAGTGCTACGAGCGAGTCATCAGCTTTGTGGAGGATGCTGTGGATATGCACTTTGTCTACCTGCGCCTGGGCTCCATCTACCTGGAAGAGAAAGAGGTGAGGAGCCAGCAGGGCTGTGGAGGGGAAGCTACCACAAAACAAATCACTCCTGCAGCAGCAGTGGGGCCGGTGGGTGTCTGAGCCCCATGGAAGAGGGTGTTTGGCAAACCCCTGTCTGTGGGTGTGTCTGTCTCTCTCCTGGCAGTATGGCCGGGCCAGGCACATCTACCTGCTCGCCTGTGACAACTCTGCCTCCTGTCTCACCTGGCTGGGCGTGGGCATCGCTTGCTACAGGGTGAGTGCAGCTGCCTTCATGTCCTCTGGGCTTCACTTGGTGCCATGGGACACAGGGCTTGGCTTTTGCAGGATCCCCTTGTTTAAAGCAACTCCTGGCTGCCTGTGAGCCAGTGCTCCCAAAGGCCATCGTGTCCTGTGTGCTGTGACAGCCCCAGTGTGGCACCCAGCTGGTGTCACCTTCAGCCCCTGCTCTGGGAACAGCCATCCTTTCCCCTCGTCCCAGCTCCTGCCAGCAGCTCCTTCCCCAGGGTGTCATGGCAAACAGTCTGGGCTCTGCTCCGAGTTCCTGCCTGCACACGACCTGCATGTCACCAAGGCACTGAGTGGGATGTCAGCAGGCAGGAATCTCGGTGTTTTCCCTGTCCAAGGGAATCCAGCACTTCTGAAGGGCTGCCAAGCCACCAGCAGTGCAGTATCTCCCCAAGGGACACCTTGCCAGGTACCTCCAAAGGATTGTGGCTGAGGAAGCAATCAGGGAAGGAATTTGAACTTCTGTTTCCCACTTGGCCAAATGTTTACCTCCTGGGAGGCTGTGGAATCGGGTTAGGAAGGTGAGTGGTGGCCTGGGCACCAGCTACCCCTGCATGCCCAGAGCTGCTGCATGGCAGGAATAGGGAGCAGGAGCACAGCCATGTTTCCTCATGGAGCTGGATCACTCAGTTCCCAGAGGTGAAGGGGTTTGTGTTGCTTTCCTTACAGCTGCAGGCTATTTTAGAAATAGTGTGTGATCCCATGGGGGTCAGCAGTGGGAAGCTCCTGCTCCAGACTGGAGATCTGGATGCTCTGGCACTGAGGATAACTCCTTGTCTGTTCCCTAAATCCTTTCCCCCATGTTTCTCTCAGGGAAGCCCTCCTAGGAGCTTCTGTGGCACTGATTTCTTCTGCTGTTAGAGCAATGCCTGTTCAGTTGGGAAGCCCTTTCTGCCTGCTCTTTGTCATTTGTCCATGCCTCTCCTTCTCTCCTCAAGCTGGAAGAGATGCTGGAAGCAGAAGATGCTCTCTCTGAAGCCAATGCCCTAGATAACACCAACGCTGAAGTGTGGGGCTATCTCGCCCTCATCTGCCTGCAGGTGAGTGCCCAGCCCCTGCCAGCCTGATGGAATGGGGGTTTATGGGGGGTTTGTTGGGCTGGTGGGTGGGTTGGCATCTGCTCATGAACCTGAAGAGCCGGTGTAGAGCTCTGTGATAAAAAGTTTGGGGGCTGTTCTCAGGGCAAGCATGGCAAAAGCAGCACCCTCAGGCACCAGCTGCCTCAGGGCATGTCCTCCCTGCTGAGCTTCTTACAAATGTCATTTCACAGAGATCCCATGTCTTTCCTGGGGTGCTGGCCACTGCTGAGGCACCCTAAAGCCTGGGATCCTTTTGGGCCCCTTCATGACAGGACAGACATTGAGGGGCTGGAGCAGGTCCAGGGAAGGGAACAGAGCTGGGAAGGGGCTGGAGCATCAGGAGGGGCTGAGGGAGCTGGGAAGGGGCTCAGCCTGGAGAAAAGGAGGCTCAGGGGGGACCTTGTGGCTCTGCACAAGTCCCTGATAGAAGGGGACAGCCAGGGGGGTCGGGCTCTGCTCCCAGGGAACAGGGACAGGACAAGGGGAAAGGACCCCAACTGTGCCAGGAGAGGTTTAGGTTGGGTATTGTGAAAATTTCTTCACGGAAAGCGTGTCAGGTACTGACAGAGTCCCCATCCCTGGGGGGATTTAAAAGCCGTGTGGATGTGGCACCTGGGGACACGGTTCAGTGGTGGCCTTGGCAGTGCTGGTGGAATGGGTGGATTTGCTGGTCTCAGGGGTCTTTTCCTGCCTGACCCACGCCAGGATTTGCTCCCCGGTGCTGTGTTGCAGGGCGGGCGGCAGCTGGAGGCAGAGCAGTGTTACAAATACACCGTCAAGGTGCGTGTCCGGCCCCGCGGGGCTGCGGGCAGCACAGCCGGTTCCTTCCCCGCGTGTCCCGGGCACTGCCCGCAGCCCGGCCCTGACCCCGCTCCCCTTGCCCGCAGCTCGGCCTGCACAACGACGCGCTGCTGCGGGAGATCCGCGCCGCCCAGCAGCGCTCCGGTTTCGGCGACCCTTCGCTCTGAGCCTCATAAAGGCACATAAAGGCACCCGGTCCCGTCCGTGCCCGGCTCTGTCGCCATAGTGTCACCGCCGCGGGGAGGGGGCGTGGCCAGCGCCGGGGGGCGGGGCGGGGGCGGGGCGTGGGCGCGTGACAGGCGGGAGCGCGTCGCTGATTGGCTGCGGCCGCGCGGGACGGTTGATCCGGCGGCGCGCGCCATGGCGGCAGGTGGGGGGGCGACAACGGGGACCGGGGGGGGGACACGGGGTAACGGGGCCAGGACCGGGGGCACATGGGGTAACGGGGTCGGGGGCACATGGGGACATGGGGTAACGGGGCCGGGACCGGGGGGGGGACACGGGGTAACGGGGCCGGGGGCACATGGGGACACGGGGTAACGGGGCCGGGACCGGGGGGGGGACACGGGGTAACGGGGCCGGGACCGGGACCGGGGGCACAGGGGGACATGGGGTAACGGGGCCGGGGGCACATGGGGACATGGGGTAACGGGGCCGGGACCGGGGGCACATGGGGACACGGGGTAACGGGGCCGGGACCGGGGGCACATGGGGACACGGGGTAACGGGGCCTGGGGAGGGACACGGGGTAACGGGGCCGGGACCGGGGGCACATGGGGACACGGGGTAACGGGGCCGGGACCGGGGAACACGGGGTAACGGGGCCGGGGGGGGACACATGGGGACATGGGGTAACGGGGTCGGGGGCACATGGGGACACGGGGTAACGGGGCCGGGACCGGGGGGGGGACACGGGGTAACGGGGCCGGGGGCACATGGGGACACGGGGTAACGGGGCCGGGACCGGGGGGGGGACACGGGGTAACGGGGCCGGGACCGGGACCGGGGGCACAGGGGGACATGGGGTAACGGGGCCGGGGGCACATGGGGACATGGGGTAACGGGGCCGGGACCGGGGGCACATGGGGACACGGGGTAACGGGGCCGGGACCGGGGGCACATGGGGACACGGGGTAACGGGGCCGGGACCGGGGGCACATGGGGACACGGGGTAACGGGGCCGGGACCGGGGAACACGGGGTAACGGGGCCGGGGGGGGACACATGGGGACATGGGGTAACGGGGCCGGGGGCACATGGGGACATGGGGTGAGGGTTCGGTGCCGGCCGTGTCACCGCGATGGGGCAGCTCCGGCGGGGCTGGGAGCGCAGCGGTAACGCGGGGAGGGCACCGGGGATGGGGAAGCTCTGGAGCACGGCGGTGCCGGGGGTGAGCGGCTTGGAGGGAGCGGTAGCACGGATGTCCGTCGTGCTGGGGTTGCTCGGATTCGGGCTCAGGGCCGTCCCTGCGGCGGTGGGCTCGGGGTGTTGTCACCGGGTGTGGGGTACCGGGGGTGTCACCGTGCTCGGGGCACAGAGGCAGCACCGGCGCTGCAGGGTCAGGGGGTGGTGGGAATGTCATTGGGACTGGAGGAGCTCAGGGCTTGGAGGTTCCAGGGGCATTCCCGGGGCTGCAGGGGCCTGCAGGACGGGAGTAATGGGACTCTCAGCAGGACTCTGGGCCTTGGGGGTGCCACAGGGCTGGGGGGAACTGGGGTAAGGAGATAACAGGGGCATCACCAGGCTTGCACCATGAGGTTCACACTGGGGCTGGGGACACTCAGGACATGCAGACAGTGAGGTGGGTGCTGATGGGACAGGGGACCTCGGGGCATACAGGGGCAATGGGGGGGTGTCCAGGCTGGGGTTCCATCCCCTCGATGATCCTGGTGCTGGCAGCCTGGCAGCGCCCCTACCTGAACATCTTCAAGCACTTCCGTGTGGAGGAGTGGAAACGCTCTGCCAAGGAGGGGGACGTGGCCGCCCTCACGGTAACAGGGCCACCATGGGGTGGGGGGCACTGGCTAAGGGTGGGCAGTGCTCACCCACCCCCCATCTTTCCCTGGTTTCCAAAGGACACGAGGATGAAGGGAACAATATACCGGATCCGAGGTTCCAACCCAGCCAGCAGCTACCTGCAGCTGCCACGGGCAGGGACGCAGTCCCTGGGGCTGACAGGGCGCTACCTCTACCTGCTCTTCAGGCCCCTGCCCCACAAGCACTTCCTCGTGCACCTGGATGTCGCCACCGAGGTCCGTGACACGGGGTGGCCTCTTAAACTGCCATCGTGGCTGATTGAAGGGCTGGGGATGGCACTGGTGGGCTTGGGGCCTGCAGGGTGTGGCTGCTCTTCGCTGCTGGTGGGTCACTCCGGACTGGAGATGAGTTCCATCCTGATGGCATCTCCGCTGGAGCCAGGGGATGTGGAGGGGACAGGAGACAGGGCCACATGCCTTCTCCTCTGCAGCACTTCCCTGCCAAAGCCACCAGGGTGACTAAAGCTCCGTGTCTGTGTCTCTTCCCAGGAAAACCAGGTGGTTCGCATCTCCTTCTCCAACCTCTTCAAGGAATTCAAGTCCACAGCCACCTGGCTCCAGTTCCCCTTCGTCTGCGGGGCAGCCAGCGAGGGCACAGCCCGGCGGGGTGAGGAGATGGGGCTGGACTGGCACACCACCACCAAAACTTAATTGTTAGAGAGTAAATTGTGTTCTCAAGTTGGCTCGATGTATTTGAAGAGTTGTGGCTGCCTCATCCCTGGGATTGTCCAAGGCCAGGTTAGATGGGATGTGGAGCAACCTGAGCTAGTGGAAGGTGTCCCTGCCCATGGTAGGGGCATGGAATGAGATGGGTTTAGAGGTTGTTTCTCCCAACCCAAACCATTTCAGGATTTTATGATAACAGTGGTGAGCCTGAGCAGGAGCCCCTCTGCAGCCAGGTCAGAGCTGTGGCTCCTGGTTAGGCTGTCCCCTATCCCTGTTCTCCCAAACAGTGGGATGCAGTGTCAGGCCAGGCACGGAGGTGGTGGGATGCCTGTCTGTCCTTCCCCACCCCTGCGCCTACAAGACATGTTTTCCCATCTCCCACTTGGCACAGGCCTGATGGGACTCTTGCCTGGCAAATACTTCATCCTGAGCCCTGTGACCCTTGTGTCTCCTGTGCAGCAAGGTCCATGTCTGTAGCCTCTTTCCCACCATCCCTTTTCCCACCTGTGCTCCCCAGGTGTCCCCGGAGCAGCCCCGGCTGACGTGCGCTGGACGTGCCTGGTGCTGGACCTGCCCTCCATCCTGGCCCTGTACCTGAGCCGCAGGCACAGCCACCTCAGGGGGGTCAAACTCTGCTGCAACCTGCTCGTCAAAAACCTCTGCACCAGCGACCTGCTCTTCGAGCCAGGTGAGGAGCCCAGGGCTCGGGGGGCTCTGCTTCCTCCTGAGACTCCAGCCCAGCCTGAGGGCAGCCCATGGGGGTTCAAAGCTGAGTTTGCAGCCCTGGCAGAACGCTGGGCTGCTGGTGCTCTGTGATGGGAACAGAAAGGATAAAATACTTGGAACAATGTTAGGTTTCCATACAGGCAGGGACACTTTCCACCATCCCAGGCTGCTCCAAGCCCCATCCAGCCTCGCCTTGAACACTGCCAGGGATCCAGGGGCAGCCACAGCTGCTCTGGGCACCCTGTGCCAGGGCCTGCCCACCCTCCCAGGGAACAATTCCTTCCCAATATCCCATCTAACCCTGTCATCTGGTAGCTTGAAGCCATTTTCCCTTGTCCTGTCCCTCCATCCCTTGTCCAAAGTCCCTCTCCAGCTCTCTTGGAGCCCCTTTAGGCACTGGAAGGAAATCTGGAATGAAATACAGCTTTCCAAACTCTGGAGGAAAGCATCCTCTCATTTTCTAGCTGTAAAAGTGAATGAAAAGAGCAAAGTTAAATATCTCTCTAAGGTTAGAAACTTTTTCAGGAGTAAAAATGAAAGGTGTCATCAAGCCTCACTTCTGCAAGACTTGTGCTTTCATCTGGTAGAAGAGTCTGTGCTTTTTTTGTGTCAAAAATCTTCCAACCTGCTTTTTTTATCCACCTGCTCAGTGTGGCAGAGGTACTTTGGTCAAATCCTTTGTTTTCGCTCTTTCCTTTTTCGTGCTGGAATTCTGTCTGAACTGCCTGGCCTGCTGGGAAGCATCAGTGAGGAAGAAGTTATAGGGGCTGCTTTGAAATTCCTGAAATGTATTGTATCTTTCTTGAAACCTTTTCTGTTTCACTTTCCTAAATTAAAAAATTCATGGAGGAAATAAGAAAATGGGCAATGAGCCTTAAGAGAAGTCTTGTGAAACTGCTGAATCAGTGAACAGACATGACATGAATCTTGAGCCTGGGGGTTTATAACTGAAATCCAAGGGTTTATGCTCTGGGCTCTTCTTGGAGGTTGAGAGTTACAGGAATACAGCTGTGCGAGGTGTGTTTGTGCCAAACCTCAGTTTTGTGCTCTTTGTTTCTCTGGTGGGAAGTGTTGTGTGTTCCCGTGTCCCTCAGGGAGTGGGATTTCAGGCAGCTCCCTGGGCTTGGAGAGCTCACTGTGTGTGTGTCCCTGTCCTGCCAGGTGTGACATTCACCAAGGCCCGCCTGGGGGACCTGTCCTGCCGTGGGGTGGCTCCCATGCCCCGGGAACTGGCCTTTCCTGTGCCCAGGGGGAAGAAGTGGCACGACCTCTATGACTACATCAGGTACAGCTGCTCCGGTCCCACTGCAGCTCCCGGGCCTTGCTGCACCCCTGGGAGGGGCAGGATGGGCAGTGCCACTTAAGGAATGCAGATCCAGGTGATCCTGGGGCTCACCTGGGTTTTGGTTGCCCCACCTCCAGCATTTAGGTGTTGGTAACCAAGACACCCTTGTGTCATTGCCTTTGGTACCCCTGTGTTTGGAGCACCATGAGGCACAAGGGAAGGGATCTTACAGGAGACAGCAAAGAGTGCCAGGCTGAGGTGCCAGTGCAATATCCCAGTGACACGGTGCCTTCCTCTGGTTCTGCTCAGGTTCCCATCTGAGGGGGCTAAGCTGCTGCACAACTCCATCCAGAAGAGCTTCCCACATCCTGTGGCAGGTGGGAATGCTGGGGACGGCAGCCAAGGCTGTGCCACCCCAGATGGGTGCCCTGGGTTTCCAAAAGAGCTCGACCTGCTCCTTGTGTTGCCCAGGTGACCAAGTGCTAGAGGAGCCTGGCCACCCGCCGACCCAGACAGTGACACTCTCCAGAGCAGTCTGTGATCTGTCCCTCATCCAGCACACAAGCAGTCCCAAAGCTGTAAGTGCACTGTGGAGAGGCTGCAGCTCCTTCCTTCCTGCTTCCCATGGAGCATTTCCCTGCATCTGTGTCTTAAATTAAGATGTAGAAGCTGCTTGTTGTCACTGGCAGCTGTTCCAGGCATGGTCTGGTGACCACAGCCCTGCAGTCACTGCCTAGGGGTTCAGTGTGGTGCAGCACAGAGACAGGAGATGTGCCAAGTACCTTGGAATCTCCAGACATCCATCTTCCCTGTCTCTGTGGGGCAGCAGATCGGTGTGTCTTCAAATTATAGATAAGGCAGTGAGGTCTGGAGAGGAAGGAATGTGAGCAGTGTCCTCTGGAGCAGAGCAGTGTGTGGAGCTGGCGTTGCTGGGGCTGCAGGCAGCTGCCTTCAGCTTGGTTTCCCCTTCCCCCCGATGTCCAGACTGGCTTACCAGTGTGGTGGTGGGTGTTGGGAGAGGGGCTGGGGGAAGCCATTCTCACGCTGTGGAGAGGGAGAGCTGAGCAGCACAGCCTCTCTTATTAGAGTGTCCAAAGGATGGCTGTGGGGTGGTGAAGGGTCTAGAGGGGAAGAGTAAGAGATGCAGCAGTCACTTGCTTTGATCAGATCAGGAGAAAAAGAGACTGAGGTCAGCTCTTGTCGGGGGCTGCAGCTCCTCCCAAGGGACAGCTCTGATCTCTGCTCTTTGTGACAGGGACGGGACCCAGGGAATGGCTGGAGCTGTGTCAGGGCAGGTTTTAATGGATATTAGATAAAAGTTCTTCCCCCAGAGGGTGGTTGGGCACTGACCAGTCTCCCCAGGGCAGTGGTCCAAACCTGCCAGAGCTCCATTTGGACAAGGCTCTGGTTTGCTGTCAGGAGGAGATGAACTGTGCACAGACAATGCTGGGGGTTTAAGGAGAGGGCTGGTTAACAACCTGGCCAAGCCAGGTAACCACAGGGCTGCTCTGCCTCCACATTTTTTCCTCTTTGTTTGTGTTGCTATGCAGAGCCCTCGGGACACAGTGGGTGTCTCCCTGTCTGTGCCCCGGGGCACAGGGAGGGCACAGGGAGGAGAACTGAGCTCTGTCTGAGGCTTTCCTCATTCTCAGGTGCCACATCGGTGTCCTGCAATCACAAAGAGCATCCCTGAGGTTCACCTGGCAGTCCCAGGGCCTCTGGGAGCTGTTCCTGCTGGAGACCCCGTGCTGGAGGAGAAGCAGAGGCTGCACAGTGTAGGGGACACCGGGCAGCCACAGCCACTCGGTGATGGTGGCATCCATGTCTATGCTCATCGGAGGAGGGGACAGACAACCCGAGCTGTCCCTGGCTTGGAGGAGGTGTGTGAAGTTCTGGAGGGTCACAGGGTGGCTTTGGGGTATTTCTTTGGAGTATTTCCCTTTATTTCTGATGAAGGGAGAGAGGGAACACAAGGTTCACGCTGGAGTTTCAGTTAAACTCACAGTCCAAGAGATGCAGAGGAGCAGTTCTTCCCACTAGCACTCTGCTTGCTTTGACAGAGGTCTACTTGCTTTGTGTTCAGATGTGCTGACCTTGAGCCACAGGTTTGCCAGGTGTGTACAGGAAGGGCTCTGGCCCTTATGCCATCCCACAGGTGAGCCCCAGCCTGCAGGACAGCCCTGGCAGTGTCCAAGGCCAGGCTGGACAGGGCTTGGAGCAACCTTGGCTAGTGGAAGGTGTCCCTGTCTGTGGCCAGGGGGTGGAGGTGGATGGACTTTAAGGTCCCTTCCAACCCCAACCAGTCTGGGATTCTCACAGTGGCCCCAGGGCATCACTGGGGCTGGATGGGACAGCTGCTTAACTCAGAAACCCCAGCTCCTCCTGCTGCCAGCTTTGACTCTGCCAGGTTAAATGCTTTCAAGTTATCCCCTCTGACAGGAGAAACCCAAAGCTGCCTCTGTGCTTCAGAGAGCCAGGCCCTGGGGCTGGGGTGCCCCATGGAGGGTGGACCCCAGCCTGGCTCTAAGCGTGATGGTTCTGTCTGGTTTTCTTTTCCAGGGGCTTGTACCGGATCCCATCCTGAAGCTGAGAACAATTATTGGCTTTGGAGGCTGCAGCACCAAATGGGTCAGTGGCTTGGGTGATCTGGGGAGTTGATCTGTCTTTGTGTGGCCAGGATATGGATGTTTTGGAGGTGTGAAATGCAGCTGAATGTGGCACTGCCTGCTGTGGAAAATGATCCCAAAGTGGGTGGGCCTGAGCATCTGTGACAACTGCTCTGCTGTTAGGATGGTGAATTAAAAATTATGGGGCCCATTAAGCAGAATCATAGGATGGAAAAGCCCTCTAAGAACATCCATGCCAACTGGTTTTCCCAGGAATCCCAGGCCTTCTCTTGACCCATGTCCTCAGGTGCCACATCCACATGTCTTTTAAATCCGTGCAGGGATGGTGGCTCCACCACTGCCCTGGGCAGCTGTGCCAGTGCCTGACCACCCTTTCTGTGAAGAAGTTTTCCCAATATCCAATCTAAACCTCCCCTGGCAAAACTTGAGGCCATTTCCTCCCTTCTTCCCTGGGAGCAGAGCCTGACCCTCACCTGGCTGTTCCCTCCTGTCAGGGAACTGTGGAGACCCAGAAGGTCCAGGCTGAGATCCCCCAGCTGCTTCTCCTGAGACTTGTGCTCCAGACCCTTCACTAAATTTCCCTTCTTTTTAACACATTAAAACTGGTGCTGCTTTGTTGGATGCTGGAAAGGAAGGGGGCTGTGTTTTGGGTTGTTTCTGTGGCACACTGGGCCTTGCTTGTGGTCTGTGTTAGGGTAAAGGAAGGGTTGGTTTGGTTCAGTCAGTTCAAGGCTCTGCCAGTGTCGCTGTCGAGGCAGGACAGGAATGGATAGACTTGACTCAGAAGGCTGTGAAAGTAAAACTCCCATTTATTCAAAATACACTGCTCTTTTATACAGAGCTTCGTAAGGACCAAATCCATTGGTTCTGAAGTGAAAACAATCCACAGCATTGGTGCAAAGTGCTTGACGCACAGTGATAGAACTTAACTATAAACAATGTGAACAACAAGAGAGATAAAGAATTACTTACATTCTCTCCAGCTCTTTCCCAGGTGTCTGCCTGGCTAGAAACTCTCAGTTTCTTTCTTTGACTGAATCTGAGTCCCACATGCCAGCAATGTCATTTTCCTTGTATCTGCTGTTCAGTAGTAGGGAAGGGACCTTAATGCCCATCCCATTCCATCCCCAGGGAAACCTCCCACTAGCCCAGGCTGTTCCACAGCCCATCCAACCCGGCCTTGGACACTTGCAGGGCTGAGAAGAGCTCTGTGCTGGGCTGTGGGGCAGTTCTGGAGCCGTGTCCCCCCTCCCTTGGTGCTGCAGGCTCTGTGGACGCAGGACAGCAGGGCCGTGGTGTACCCCTGCCACGCTGTCATCGTCGCCCTGCTCCTCGAGACTGGCGAGCAGAGGTTCTTCCTTGGCCACACGGACAAGGTGAGTAGCCCCTGCAGGCCCCAATGGCAGTGCTGTCCTGCAGCCTGGGGCTCTCCTGGCTCCTGGCTGGCCGTGTCCCCGCAGGTGGCGGCGCTGGCGCTGGGTGGCACCGGCACCGTGCTGGCCTCGGCGCAGGCCGGGCCCCGCAGCCTGGGCCGCCTCTGGGACTTCCCCACGGGAGCCTGCCTCTGCCTCTTCAAAACCGACCTGCAGTCCCTGCTGTGCCTCAGGTGGGTGGCAGTGCGTGCAGGGTGTGCTCAGCACTGCAGCACAGCAGCTTTTCCCCGCTGCTCCTGCCTGACACACCAGGCACGGGGTACAGCTGCCTGTGTTTGGCACCGAACCCGCTGCCAGCTCTGTGCTGAGCTGATCCCTCAGGTCTTGCTGTCTCCCCATCCCCACTACTTGTCCCCTTTTATGCCCTGGGAGGATGAACCCAGGGTACAAGGAGCTGTTTTTCACCAGGTCTCTCTTCTTGCAGCTTTTCCCACAGTGGAGCTGTTCTGTGTGGTGTCGGGAGGGACGTGCACAGCAAAATGGTGAGAGCTGATACTGGGGCAGGGAGATTTCCTTGAGAGAGCTATTCTTCCAGGTTCTGTAGTTATTTTCCAGGCAAACTTCTGCTCTCAGCTTTCCTAGACATGTTCTTGGGGGGCATCCCTTTCTCCTTAGCTGCCTAGAGAATATTTTCCCTCTTCCTGATGCTTGTGGATGTTCCTCAGCTGCAAGTGAACAAATCCTTTTGGAAGCAGCTGGAGAGACCTATTGGGGTTGTGCTATGGGGCTGTTCTGTCCCTGGAGTGGTCCCAGCCAGGACCCAGGCAGGGTGATGGGATTATATCTTTATTTTAATAGCATTTAGGGCAAGATATGAGGTGAAATCTTCCAGCTCCAGGCATCACTGTGGGAAGGGATGCCTGGCACTGGAGCTGCCGCCCAGCTTTGTAGCTGGGGATGACGCAGATCCCACGTGTAGCAGTCAAAAATAAACTTGTTCCATGGGACTGGGGGTTTTGTTTTGTCAGTGGAACTGTTTTTTATCCTTTAGTGACGACCATCAGCAATTAGCTGTGCCATCACTAAGTGAAGGAAAAACCACACAGTGCTCTGTGTTTTTCCCAGCACGTGGCACTGTTCTGTGATCCGTGTGGGAGCTGGGGAGGTGGGATCAGTGGGTGGAAGCAGGGTGGGAGAATGGGGTGCTGGGGGGAGTACCTCTCCCAGGGTGATGCCTCAGCCCATCCCAGCCTCTGAAGTGATGCTGGGTTTGCTTTTAATGCTGTTCTGGAATGCAGAGCATCCTCCTGCATTTCTGCAGGCATCTGCCCCTTTGCTTTGTGCAGAGGGTTTGACTCTTGCCCCTGGTGATGGGCACTGAGGGCACACAGACCTGTACTGAGCAGTGGACACGTGCTGCCTCCTGCTCCCTCAGCCCTGGGACAGCTCCTATATCCCAGCAGGCAGAGTTCCCACTGCTCTGTGGATTTTTTTTTCCAAGTCTGAGCCCTGTTGCCAGGCAGCCCTGGGATTTAGAACCTCTAATTATGGATTGCAGGCAAGGATATTGCCATGAAGCTTTGCAAAGCTGTTGGACTGTCCTAAACCCTCTGTGCAATGGGTTTTATTTCCCTGCTCCAGCTCTGTTATCAATACTTTGTGCCCAGCTCTGGAGCAGCTGTGGGATGAAAAGCTCTTCTGCTGCCAAGGTTTTGAGCAGCTCTCCCATCGTATTTTCTTGCTTCAGATGGTGGTGGTGTGGAACACTGCTCAGGTGACCTGTGGTGGAGTTGTGACTGTGCTGGCCAAAGCACACACAGATGCGGATATCCAGGCCATGAAGATTGCTTTCTTTGATGACACCAGGTAGTGTGCCAGGAAAAGAAACTGATAGTATTGATTCTTATATATTGGGAAGGAATTGTTCCCTGGGAGGGTGGGGGGTCCTGGCACAGGGTGCCCAGAGCAGCTGTAGCTGCCCCTGTATCCCTGGAAGTGCCCAAGGCCGGGCTGGACAGGGCTTGGAACAGCCTGGGACAGTGGAAGGTGTTGCTGTCCATGGCAGGGGGTGGAATGAGATGAGCTTTAAGATCTCTTCACCCCAAACTAAGATAAATATTTTGTTTGATAACTCTGGCATGGCTGGGGGGGGATTGTGGTGGTTGCCATTGCTGCTCTCAGTCTGTGCTGTCAGTGGCCCTTGGGACGCTGCCCTTCCCCAGGGCCCTGGGGAGCCTGCCCTGCCCTGCCCTGCCCTGCCCTGGTGCTCAGGCCGTGTCTCCCGGGACAGGCTGGTGTCGTGTGGCCGGGACAACATCAGGCTGTGGCGAGTGCGGAGCGGAGCCCTGCGCTCGTGTCCCGTCAGCCTGGGCGAGTACCACTCCCTGGAGTTCACCGACCTGGCCTTCGAGGCGGGGCCCGCGCCGGAGCCGGAGGACCGAGCGCTGTAAGGGCTGTCACTGTCACCTGTCCCTCTGAGCATTCACCTTCCCCCTCTGCCACGGTGCTTTGCTGGGGCTCTCCCTCAAAATTCAGCTGCCTTCTGGAGCTGGGAGAGGCTCTCCCCACTCAGCACGTGTCACCTCCCAGAAGGGGTTTGGCTGCTCGCAGAACAGCCTCTTTGCTCTTGCCATGCTGCTGTTGTGCCATATTTAGTGACTCTCTTCCCACCTGAAGCTCTCTGTTGGATTCCTGGGTCAGCAGGAGGAGCCTGGTACACATCCTCTTGCATACAGACACACACTTTGTTGTTTATTTTAATCATCAAAGCCAGACCTTTGTTGCCACCCTGTGTTGTCCCACAAAGGCAGAGCTGTCAGCTCAGCCAGCCTGTGGCAGAGGGAGGCTTCTTTCTGGAGTTTATAGCAAGCTTTTAGCTCTTTTACTAATTTCTATTCCAAAAGCTCAGGAAACTAAATAGGAAGCTCTGACTTCTTTGGAGGTGTGCTGAACACTTGAACACCTTGTTGACCTCTTATATTACTTGTGAGCCAGGATTGCTTTACACAAACAAGGTAAACGAAAGTGTTTTTTTACTAAAAGCAAGTCTCTCCTGGGTTTTTTTTCCAGCTTTGTGTGCAGCAGGAGTGGCCACGTGCTGGAGGTGGACTACAAGAACATCTGTGTGCGGAGTGCACGGCGCCTGCTGCCTGCACAGCCCCAGGGGGACGGGCAGGAGCAGGCGGGGAGCAGCTCAGGTGGGAGCAGGAGAGGCAGGGAGAGGGTAAAAACAGCCAGTGACCACCTCCACCACCACCGGGGTCAGAAATCTGCTCAGGCCAACCAGCTCTTTACCTACTGCTGAAGGATTATTTTGGGGTTGATTAGATCATTGCTATTTGCCTCTTAAGGACTGCAAATAATCTTCCTTAGTACAGCAAAGTATCGTTTTAAGAAAGATTTTAGCATTTTAAATGCTGATTGCACTTTCAGAGAAACACTACTTTTAGAAACATGAGACAAGGTCTTCATTTGCTGATGGGAGGCTTAATGGAGAGATGGAAAAAGAACTAAGATTAACAAAAAAGATGAATTTGGGGATTTTTTTCATTATTCAGCTGGTGTAGAGTGTTTGGGGAATCTTTGTTGCTCTACATTAAGTAGACCAAGTTTCAGCTCTTCCATTAACTCGAACAGCAGGAACAATTCACTTTCAAGTGTGATTGCTCTGATATCCGAAAACTTAGTGCATAGTTTGATAGTTTGCTTTGGCAAATTGAGCTAATTAATCTATAATGTGGCCTTTGAGAGGCATGTAACTGCAGTTCTCACTTCATGGGCAAGAAGGGACCCGAGAGGAGATGAAGCAAAGTCCTTGGTGCCTCCTGGTGTCAGTGCTGACTCTGACTTATGGCCTTTATACCTGAATTTAGGTTGGATATTGGAGAAAATTTCTTGACCGAAAGTGTGATAAGGCATTGGAACAAGCTGCCCATTCTATCCCTGGAAATGTTCAAAAAGCCTGTGGATGGGCACCTGGGGACATGGGCTGGTGAGGGGATAATTGTTGGACTCAATGAGTTTTTTCAACCTTAATGATTGTACGAATCAAAATCTCCCAGTTTGTGGGTCTGTATCTCCCTTCCGCAGAGAGGCTTTGGGACAGGGCAGTGAAATGGTTTGTACCTCAGGCAGTTATCTGGGATATCCTTTGCTACAGGATGCTGTTTGAGGCAAAAATATGGCAGGGATAGGAATCTTCTGTGCCTGGGAAGAGTTTCACAATGCTGAAGAGGAGTTTGGAGCCCTGAGAAGGGCTGGCTGAGACCCTTCAGCCTGTTCTGCCGGTCACTGTGGGGTTCCTGCATCCTCCTCAGGCTCCAGCTGGCTGTGGGGGGACTACCAGACTCAGCTCTTGGGTGGGCCCCCTCTCAGGTTGAGTTTTCTTGTTTCACCTGTATAAGGAGGTGTTTTGGGTTTCCAGGCCCTGGGATTGCTATAAACAGTATCAGCATGTCCTTGACCTTCTGTGCCACGGGATCAGAGGATGGCTACGTGAGGCTGTGGCCACTGGACTTCTCAGCTGCTGTCCTAGAGGCAGGTGAGTAGAGGTGGGAGTGGTGCTTCTGAGCTCCACATCTCCTGCTGCAGATCCAGAGCTCCAGTGCCACAGCTCCCACAGCAATCCTCATGAGTCAGGGCTGTGTTACGTGTGCTGCCTCCAGGGCTGACTGCCTTGGAAGTCTTCAGTGGCAATTATTCATGTTTATTCTTGTAACTCATAGGAAAAAGGCAGGATCTCCTGGGAGAGAACAGACTTTCCATCTTGATTTTTGTCCCCTTCTTGCCACAGCTCATCTGTCCATGAAAAATTAGGGGAGAAGTCGAGCAGTTCTTGACTGTTTTTGAAACACACTCACCATTACAGCAGAGCCCAGGGACATTAGGAAGGGCAGAGACTAATCTCTCTAATCTGTCACAACTCACACCTGCAAATGTTCAGTCTTCAGGTCGTGGGCTGCTCATTCCCGTGGGCATTGCTTTCCTAAATGTGGGTCTGTAGCTGTGTTCCAGCTGCACTTCCCCAGTGGATTTGTTGACTCCTGTGTCTTTCCCAGAGCATGAGGCTTCCGTGAGTTCTGTCTGCATCAGCCCAGACAGCCAAAAAGTCCTGTCCACGACAGCTGCTGGGGCTCTGGGCTACCTGGATGTGCAGGCCCGGGACTACAGCACGCTGATGCGCTCCCACGAGGGCTCCGTGCTGGGCTTCTCAGTGGAGGGCAAGGGGAAGCAGATAGCAACAGTGTCCCAGGACAGCACCATCCGAGTGTGGGACCTCGCCTCCAGGCAGCAGGTGGGTGACACAAGAGGCAGGTGGTGTCTCATGGTTATTGAGAGTCTCCCTGGTCTGTTTGCTCCATCTGTCAAAGCCCCTCAGTTCAGATCTCCCTGAAGTCTGAGGGGTACCGTGGGCAAGAGACCCTTTGGAAGTACAGAGTTCTGAAGTATTGTTAGGCAAAACAATTTCCTTTTCGTCCATCTTTTGAAGATTGCTTTTTAGCACAAGCCATAACACCCAAGGGCTTTATCTGAGTGCCCAAAGACCCAGGACTCCAGTGGGCTTTAGGTCCATCCAGGCAGGAGCAGGGACATGCTCATGGTGGAGATGTGAGGCTGATCACTTGTTGGGTCCAGCTGCAGCTCCAGTCTTCTCCAGTTTCATGCCTGTGGTGTCTCTTCCCTGCAGCTGTATGACTTTTCAGCTGCAGAGGAAACTCCTTGTACTGTGGCCTTCCACCCCTTCTGGGAGATGCTGGCCTGTGGCTTCGACAGCGGGGTGGTGAGGACCTTCAGCCTGGCTGCCTCTGACCTCCTGCTGGAGCACAAGTGAGTGGAGTGAGAGCTACACGGGGTCTAACCAGGTGTGCTGGCGATGAGACAGAGCCACAGTGACACTCCTGGAGCTCCACAAGCCTCAGGTCCCAGCTGGGTGGGTCTGGGACAGATCCCACTGCGAGGCTCTGGGTGGTGAAAGCCATGAGGGCTTGCATTGTCACTTCCCAGTGGACAGCAGTAGGAAGGAGCTTGTCCTAGAGAGCAGCTGGGCAGGGAGCCCCTGTGAGCCTCTGTGGGGTTTGGAGGATGCTCAAAGGGAGGAGGAGCAGGTTCCATCCAGGCTGGAGCCTGCGCTTGCTGCTCGGTTTCCCGACAAGTCGGAGTGTTGGGTGTCCTGGGCTGCTACAGGGTGAGCACAGCAGGGTCCTGCTCTGTTCCTGGTTGATTTATCTTCTTGGGTTCTTCGCTGTGTTACACTCAACATCACCACTGTTGCCTCTGTCTGTGATTCCTTCCCTTTTTCCACGTTTTCTGCCCTCTTTCAGGCAGCACCGCACCGCGGTCACCGGGCTGACCTTCTCTCCAGATGGCAATTTCATGTTCAGCTCCTGCTTGCAGGGAACTCTGGCTCTGTACAGACTTGCTGCACGGAAAATCCAGGTTCTGAGAGTCGTGGGTAAGACTCTGGGGTTGGGGTTGCCTTTCTTCTTTTTCTGTATTAGTAGAGACATCTTGACCCCAGAGCCAACCCAAAATCAGCCTGATTGGAGTGATATTTCCCAGTGAACCTTCTGAGCTTTGTCATTTCCCCCTGCACTGGGCATTGCTGAGGCACCTCTAGTCCTGGGGTCAGTTCTGGGCCCCTCACAAGACAAAGAGGGGCTGGAGTGTGTCCAGAGAGGGGAACAGAGCTGGGGAAGGGCTGGAGCACCAGGAGGGGCTGAGGGAGCTGGGAAAAGGCTCAGCCTGGAGAAATGGAGGCTCAGGGGGGACCTTGTGGCTCTGCACAACTCCTGACAGGAGGGGACAGCCAGGGGGGTCGGGCTCTGCTCCCAGGGAACAGGGACGGGACAAAGGGAAATGGCCTCAAGCTGTGCCAGGGGAGATTTAGATTGGATATTGGGAAAATTTCTTCATTGGAAGGGTGGTCAGGCACTGGCACTGGAAGGATTTAAAAGACATGTGGATGTGGCACCTGGAGACATGGTTCAGTGGGCTTGATAATCTTAGAGTGCTTTCCCAACCTTAATGATTCTGTGATTGCTGTTTGTAGCTTCTGTGTGAGCAAACCCCAGTGACTGCCAGCACTTCCCTGCCTGTCCTGGTTCAAACCCTCTCATCCTGCTGGTGTGATGATTTCACCAATGTGCTGGGGTCACAGAGATTTATCCATGCCCAAGCCCTGATGCTTTCCATTCTGTACTTGTGCATTTTAATTTGTTTGAAGTGGATTGTTGCTCTAATCCTGCCTGAAGCAGAGCTGCTCTGTGCTGGTGAAAGGAGCTGGTGGAGAGCTGGAGGCAGGGCAGGGGCAAGGCAGTTTGGAAAAATTAGTGTCACATTTAATGTATACTTTGGAAATGAATTGTGACAGCACAAGCTTGGGCAGGGAAAGGGAACTCCTATTTTCAAACTGTGCAATATTGCACAAAGAGGAGGAACCTGCCCCAGAAAGTGTGCAGGAGAAGGAACAGGGGTTGGAGGAATCAGGGAATTCATCCAAAATAACCCAGATTTGGTGTCAGTGCTGCAGCTGGACTCTGGTGACTCTGCTCTGAAACTGTGTTTGCTGCCTGGTCACGTTCCAGGGACAGAACAGTGGAATTATGGTCATGGAATAAATACAGAGAATTGCTGTAATTTCTGTGATTTTCAGACCTCTGGGTCTCTCTGCCCTCTGGACTGACATCAGTGTGGGGTGTTCAGCACTGACCTCATTCTGCTCTGGGTTCAGACACCCAGGCTGCAGCTGAGATTTCAGAGCTCTTCATCACAGCCTCTTGTAGCACTAAAAAATTAGCCCTAAAATCAATTTTATTCCTTTGGCTTTGTTCTGCTCTCCTTGAAAATGCTGTGTGTTCACTCAGGCAACAAGCTGTGCATCTCAACCTTGTTTTTGAGGTGGTTCACTGCACACTCTGGGAGTGTAAATAAAATTTGTAGCATCTCCTACAGTACAGGTTGCTTTTTTTCTCAGGCTGCAGGAGAAGCTGCTGCAGCAGCACCATCAGAGTGGGTTTTGCTGCTCCTCACTCTCTTGCTGTGTCCCCCAGGCAATGTGGTGGCCCGGGATGCTGGGAGTGGCGTGGACACTCTGGTGGTCAGTGGGGACAGTCGCCTGCTGGCCTTCGTGGGGCCCTCCAAGTACGTGGTGACAGTGATGGAGGCCTGCTCACTCGATGAGGTACCCAGCAGAGTCCCCTCACCCCTGGGGACAGGGCTGTCCCCTGGAAACTCCATAGGTGAGGTGGATCAGGGCGTGGGGCTGACACTGAGCTCCCTGCTTTCCCTTCTGTGAGACAGAAATAACACATTTGAGGTTTCTTCTCCTCTGCCTTCATTCCCCTCTAGAAAGATAATTTGGAGAACTGCTGTGGAGGCTGTGAGCTCTCACCTCTCTCTTGACCTGCTCTCCTGGGCATTGCCTGGACCTGCAGCCCCTCATTAAGTGGGAAGGGGAGGGTCCAGGGGGCTCCATAGCCTCATGTTAGGAGCACAGGAGCAATCCCGAGGCTCCTGCAGTGGCTGTTCAGTGGCTCTTTGTCCCACAGCTGCTGAGGGTGGATGTCAGCATCCTGGACCTGCACAGCACCATCCTGGACTCTGCAGTGAAGGTCTGCTTTGGTCCTGTGCCTCAGGGCGAGCTCCTGGTATCCACTTCTTCCAATAAAATCCTTGTGCTTGATGCAAAAACCGGACGGCTGGTGCGAGAGGTAGGACACTGAAATTCATCTGCAAGGTCTCCTGTGGGGGCTGGGCACTTCCTGTCTTATTGGGAGGTTAAATGAGAGAAAAACTCCCCCTGGAGCTCGCAGGCTTCAAAGAAACACAAGTGGGAAGCCTGCAGCTGCCCCAGCGTTCTCGTGCTCAGGGTGAGCCGAGCTTGTCCTTGTTTTCCACACTGTCACACTACTTTTCTCATGCTGAAATGTAAATCAGGGTATGAACCAGCTCAGCTAAGGCTGCTGGTGCCATTTCTTGTCCTCAGGTGTCCCCTGTGCACAAGCTGAGCTGTTCCTCCTTGGCACTGAGCAAGGATGGCCAGTACCTGCTCACTGCTGGTGACAAGGTCATCAAAGTGTGGGACTATCGGATGCGCTTCAACATCAACTTCCAGGTACTGCCCACCTGTTGGAACTCAAAATGTCCCTCAGACATTTTCAGAGGTTCCAGGCCTTGGTCAGAAGCATTTTAGACCCTGGCAAGCAGCTGGAAACAGCTGTGATTTTGAGTTTGAGCCATAGAATGAGTTACTTTGAAGGTAGAACAAGCAGTCACAGAGGGTTAGATGGTATAGTAGAAATAATTACAAATTAGAGGGGAAAATTTTTTAATATTGTACAGGGGGGTTTTAACACCTATACAGGGGGGTTGTACTTTGTACAGGGGGTCAGGAGTTCTAAGATAGAAGAAAGTGGGCCTAATCCTGTTCTTCCTCCTTCTTCTTCCTTACCTCCATGTTCTTGGTGATGTTGGCACTCATAAATTGGTTTAGAGTAAAAAAGCACATTGTAACATAGATAATAAGTATTGGAGAAAATCTGTAAATATATAATACGTAATATATCATATAAAAAATAGCAGCAACCCTGGGTGGGGAGAAAGAAGACAAAGACACCGGACAGTGAGAGTGTCAAGAGTGTGTGTGTCTCTGCCTGAGCTGCTGACCAAAGCAGCCACAGCGGGCAAAAACAATCTTTAAATAACTAGCAATAAACTGCCTTAAGACCAAACAACAAAAAGCTGCAAAGTTTTTCTTTAGAAGCACAAGTTAAAGGAGAGACTTTACCACCACACAAGACCCCTAAATCAATCCCGGGGTTCTCACACCCACCCAGGAGGGAAGGGGTGGTGCTGCATTGCTGAATCTCCAGAGAAGAGGGCAGCAAATGGACTCTGTATGAACCTGGCCCAGTGTCCTCAGTCCCAGTTTGCCTAGCAGAGAAATGCAGCTCCAATCCCACACTGTAACAGTGCCTGGCAGTGGGCACAAGCTGGGGCTGCCAGAGCACCCCAGTGAGACCCTCTGCAAAGGACAGAGATAGGTGATAGCTCTGTGTTAGGGACAAAGAAAATGGAGAGGAAAGTGGTTCACCTAAGGCTTCAGAGGCAAGATAAGACTTTGGACTCTTCAGCTTTTGCTTCCTTCCCCAAATGAGTGTGTTGGAGGTTGGCCCCATGTTGATCAGCCCACCGGTATGAGAACTGTAGGTGTGATAGATCCTCTTCTGGACCTTCTGCTGAGGCCTGTAGACCCTGGCTGGGCAGGACAGGGAGTGGAGTAACCCCATCCAGACAAGACAAATGGTGATGGGGATTCAAGACGTGCTCTCTCCCAGGTGTTCATCGGCCACTCAGAGCCCGTGCACAAGGTCGCCTTCACCCCAAACCAAGAGCACGTCATCAGCGTTGGGGATGCCATCTTCCTCTGGGATTTCCTAGCTCCACCTCCAGTCAAGTCATCCCCAGCCAGGTAATGGTGCTGGCAGTGCCTGTCTGTGTCCCCTTTCCCTGCCCCATCCCTGTGTGACTCCAGTCTCCTCACCTTCCCAGGGCTTGTTCCCCCGTGTCCACCCTGGTGCTGAGGTCAGGTGAGTTTGCCTCTTCCCATGAGTTGTGCTGGCAGCTTTCCCAGAGGGTAGGGGCTTGGGGGGATGGTTCCTTCCCTGAGGGAGTCATGTAGTGGGGGACAAACCAACTAATTAGCCTCGAAGGACAATCTCAAATTAACTGGCAGCACCTCTCAGTCTGCCTAGGTGTGGATGTTCTGAGCAGAGCCATTCTGGGCTTTCTGGTAGATTTTCACCTTTCACCTTCTGTCTTTCTCTGCCTCCATCTGCTCTGTCTTCTTTCTCCCTCATTGTCCCTCTCTCTCTGTCCTTCTCTTTCTTAAAACACAGAGAAGTGGTTTCTATGGAAGCTGGAAAGCTGAGCTTGGAGGTGTCACTATCCAGAAGGAGGAGAGGAGCATGGGGTGAAGGAAGTGACACCAAGCCTTTTCCTTTCCCAGACAGCAGCTCTGAGACGCCCAAGGATGTCTCTGAGACCCCTCGGCAGACAGTGCCTCTTCCACTGCTGTCCTCCCCACCGTGCCTGGATATCAGCTCTGTCCACCCAGCAGGATTTCAAAGTAAGAGGAACTGCTTGCAGGAAAGGGGAAAATGAACCTCATTTTAGGAAAAACTTGCCTAGTTCAGCAGCATCCCTGGAGCCATCCCTACCTGGGATCCCTTCTGGCAGACTTGACAGACCAATCTGCATTTCCTTCCCCTAAGCTGGGCTTAGCTGGGGTTCAGCACCCCTTTATCCTCTGCCCTCCTCCATGTACTGAGCTGCTGGCACAGCCTCACTGACTGTGCTAAACACCTTGTTGGTCATTCCTAATAGGAATTGTCTTCTTTACCCTCCACCATAACAGCTGAGCTGTTCCACAGAGCAGGGGAATGACACTGCCAGAAGTCAAGGGGTCAGGCACACATGAAGTGGTCCTGAAGGACGTGGATGGCTCCATCTTCCCACTGATTTTTCTCCCCAGGTATTTCCTCTGAGTCGGACAGGGAGGAGGAAGCAGATGTACCAGACAGCAGCAGGAAGGTGGCAAATGAGCACAAAGATGCCTCAGTCATTGTGGTGGAATCAGAGGGGAATGAGGAGCCTGTTGTGAGGCCCAAAGTGAGGCAGGAGAGCTCGAGGTCACCTGAAAAGACAGCAAACGGTAAATCAGGGGTATTGCCAGTTTGTACAGAGCTGCAGGCCTGCATGGCAGCTTGGTCTATCCCCAAAAACAATGACAGACCATTATTATTACAGGGCAGAGAGACCCAGACGCGTGCTCTGAGCTGTGAGGTGAAAGGCTGCACTGTGTTCCTTAGGAGTTTTCCCTTGGGCATGGCCTTCCAAGGGAATTCAGGATTGAGGGAAGCTCACACTGATCCCTAAAACTGCTCGTTTTTCTGGCTTTCCCTGTTGCTGCTTCTGGGCACACCAGAAGCCTGTCTTCAGCCTGAAGCCAGTATCATCTCTGAGTGGCAGTCCCATTAAATCCAGCTGCAATTAAAGCTCCCAATGGCTCTATTAATAGCTGCACAGCCTGGGAGCTGCAGTGGTGTGTGGCGACCTGCCAGGAGCAGGCAGCTGCCAGTGCTCAGCCTCAGCAGGACTTATTGGAAAACCTCAGGATAAAAGTGCCCTCAATGCTCCTGTTGCAGGCCTGGAGCTGTGGGGCTCGTGGTTTCACAGGGATGCCCAGAGGACGAGGCATGGTTGTCCTTAAGCTGTTTGCAGTGTGATGTGACTGAGTCAGTGTGGGAAATTTAGGATTCTTGACTAACTAATTAACATGATTAAGTATAATCTGTTTATTGTTTACATTAAGTACTTATTTATCTATTATAACTCTTCTGTATAAGCTGATTATGTATTTTTATTGGTGTTTTTGTTTGTCTATGTGTTTTGTATGTACTTTTCAGAATACGTGATTGGTTATAGTTTAGGTGGTTTACAGTTCTTTGTTGCCTTTTTTTTTGTGGTCTTGGAATTTGGTTTTTTAGCTTCTTCTTTCTTATTTTAGTACAGTTTATGTCTTAGTAACTTTGATGAATTCTAGAGAGTTTTGAGCAAGTTCTGGTAAGAGCAGTTACAAGTGAAATGGCTGGTGCATGCTGCAGTCCAAGTTGTTCAGATACATTAATTCAAGTGGGAAAGGAACTGATCCAGGGAATGGCTGGAGCTGTGTCAGGGAGGGTCAGGCTGGATTTCAGGAAAAGGTTCTTCCCCCAGAGGGTGCTGGGCATTGATTGAGCAGGCTCCTCAGGGAATGGGCACAGCTGCCAGAGCTCCAGGAACACTTGGATGGTGCTCTGAGGTGCAGGGTAGGATTGTTGAGGTGTCTGTGCAGGGGCAGGGATTGGACTCGTGATCCTTGACTCCTTCCCACCTGGGATATGCCACATGTGACCCTGCAGTTTGCTTTTTGCCTCGTGTGTGTTCACACGTGCACAACACCTGAACATAAGCAAGGCACAGCCTGGGTGCTGCTCCCAAACCCTTCCCAGGAGCAGCAACCCATGGGTACCATCTTCTTCTTTGTGTGGCAGAGCCCAGGAAGGCGACCAAAACTCCCAAGTCCCAGTGTTCCATCCGCCCAGATTCCTACCGGCATTTCACTCCTCGCTTCAAGGCATCAGTGCTCCCCCAGGTGAGAGCTGTGCTGGTTACCAGGTGGAGAACAGGCATTTTGGGGCTGGGGTAGGTGAGTTTTCCAAATTGTTTCCATTTTCTTCTCTGTTGGAAAGCAATTTGGGAAATACACCCCTGGGCTGATGCTCAGTGAGAAATCCTAGCGTTAATTCCCTGTTCTCCTCTACATGTAGCTCTTCCCAGACTAGTAAAAACTGAGTTGTGCTCAACTCTTTTTGTGTTGCCCAAATCTGCATACATTTTTATTCAAAAGGAGTGGAAATGGCATGTGCTATTGAGAGTGAAAGACGAGTGAGCAATGGAGTGATTCATTGTGCTCCCATATTTGCGAGCAGCTGCATTGGCAGAGCAGGCTGGGGAAGGCAAATCCATGGAGCGTAGTGAGGAGAGACACGGCACAGCTCCTGCTCTGTTAACAAACACAGCAGGGATAAAACAGAAACTTAACTCAGCCCTTCCCTAAGCTCTGCTGCTAGTGCTGGAGAACAGCTACATCCAGATTTCACCCCCAATCCTCTCTCTGTCTAGCTACATCCAGATTTCACCCCCAATCCTCTCTCTGTCCCTCCACCTGGCAGCATTTTTCTCCCAATTCTCTTCCTGTTGAAATATCTGCATTCCAAGTCAGTGGAACTCTTTCCCAGCAGGATTAGCAGCTGCTCCTCGGCTGGGCATTTGCTGCCAGCCTATTTTGTGCCATATCTGAAAGCATCTGTGCCTGGCTGTGCTGGGGCAGTGTCTCTTTTGTTATGGAATGTTATTTGTCTCTTCTGTTAGGAATTGTGTGAGTTTTGGCATGGATCTGTGTGGGATGTGTTTTTGAGGACGCTCGCTTCTTCCTGTGTGGGTGTTGATGCACCTGACCAGACCATTCTTCCAGAGATTATTTTAAGCCACTGTCTGTTTTTCTTGTAGAGTTTCTCATCTCCTCCAGCGGGCAGTGAGGTGCTGAAGCTGAAAGCAGTGATCGGCTACAATGGGAATGGCAGAGGGAATATGGTGTGGAACCCGGATACAGGTACACTGGGAAGGCTCTGGAGTGGTGGGATGTGTTGCCAGAGAAGCTGTGGCTGCCTCTGGATCCCTGGAAGTGCCCAGTGCTAGGCTGGACAGGACTTGGAGCAGCCTGGAATAGTGGAAGGTGTCCCTGCCCATGGCAGGGCGTGGAACGAGATGAGCTTTAAGGTCCCTTCCAGCCCAACTCACGTGTGATTCTATTCTGTGATTCTAGGGATGTGCACTGAGTGAAATTATGATCTCACTGTTGGATTGGCATCTTTGCTTGAACACAGAGGTTCTTTGTGTTGGTAAAATCCAGTAGCTCTTTGCTGTTGGCAGACTTCAGTTGGTGGAGCAGACTCAGGCTCCAGTTGTTGAGCGGACAGAGCAGGAGGGAAGCTCACAAAGCCCATCCTGCCTCATTTCTCCAGCTGGAATGATGCCCAGCAGCTCTGCTTTACTCAGGGTAGGGAAAGTGAGATTTCACCCTGCTCCCAACCTGCTGCTGCTGAGCTGCATCAAAGAGTCAGCTTTTACGTATTAATGAATCATAGAATTTTCCACGTGGGTTGTGGTGGGGGCTGTATGTGCAGCCTTTCCATGAAAACATCCCCTCTCCTCCCCCTCCTCTGCCAGGCTTCTTCGCCTACTCCTGTGGCTGCGTCATCGTGGTTGAAGACCTGCACTCGGGGTCCCAGAACCACTGGCTGGGCCACGCCGAGGAGATCTCCACACTCGCCCTCAGCCACCATGCCCAGGTGGGAGAGGCTGCTCTGCCCCAGGCCAGGGCTTGTCCCTGTCACTTTGCAATCCCAGAACCTAAAATCCCATTTCTCTCTTCCTCCTTCTGCCTGGAGGCTATGGAGATTATTTTAGAGTCAGCTATCTGTTGTGCTGGCTCAGTGTGGGCTGGAGAATGTCCAGAAAAGGGAACAGAGCTGGGAAGGGGCTGGAGCACAAGTCTGATGAGGAGCTCGGCCTGGAGAAAGGAGGCTCAGGTGGGACCTTCTGGATCTCCACAACTCCCTGACAGGAGGGGGCAGCTGACAGGGGTCAGGCTCTGCTCCCAGAGAGCAGGGACATGATGAGAGGGAATAGCCTCGAGCTGTGCCAGGGGAGGTTCAGGCTGGACATCAGGAAGAATTTCTCCATGGAAAGGGTGGCTAGGCATTGGAAGGGACTGCCTGGGAGTGGTAAAGTTCCCATCCCTGGAAGGTGGATGTGACACTCCATGTCCTGGGCTGGGTGACAAGGTGGGGATGTCACAGCTTGAACTTGATGATCTTGGAGATCTTTCCCAACCTCAATGACTCTGTGACTCTGAAAAGGCTGTTCTCTTCCTCTGGGTGATGCTGCCTTTCCCTCCTGCCATCAGCTGAATGGTTGTTTCTCACTGAATTCTCCATTTGCCAGCTACATCCCTTTAATGTGGGATAACTGAAAAAACCATTAAGACTAATGAGCATTCTCTAATTACTTACACATTGTTCTGTTAGGTTCTTGCTTCTGCCTCAGGGCAGAAGGATGGAGACTCCCACTGTCAGATCTGCATCTGGAGCACCCAGGATGGGGCCTGCACAGCAGAGCTGTTCCACCATGAGACACAAGTGCAAGCCATGGCATTCTCCTGTGATGACAGATTCCTCGTCACCATAGGTGAGCGCTCCTGCCACAGCAGCTGGGGGTGTGGGGGTGCACTCCAGAGCAGACAGCTCATGGCAGGAGGGTGCTGTGAGCACCAAACACCTGCCAGATGTGCAGCAGCCTGTGGGGAGGAAGCTGCTCCATGGTATCCCTGGGACAGCAGGGAGTGCAGCAATTACAGCTTTCTTCTCCTGACTCACTGGTGCTTCTTAAACCCCCTGTACATGGTTTGTGGTTGCTATTTATAGTGTGCAGAGGGAAAAGCCTTCTTCTGGACTTGTTATTGCTGCCTAGACGGACTTGGACAGAAGTAGCCAGGCTCCCAACTGTGAGCCTCCTGCCAGGCAGCCATGCCAGCACAGGATGGATGCTCAAGCTGTCTGCTTTGTTCAGGCAGGGGACATTTAAAGGACAACATGCAATTAGGAAGCTCTTGTTTTGTATGAGAGGGGACCTGTGGAGCAGGCAATACGCTCGCTCCAGGCTGGTGAGGCTGCCTTTGGAAAGGAAAGCAGGCTTTGCTGGGGAGAAGGGAGCTTTGTGTGGGAGAGGAGCTCTCCTCCTCCAGCGCTGGTCAGGGCTGCAGGGGAGGGAAAAGCTGAAAGTCTCCACAGAGCTTGTGGAGCCTGGGAAAGGCAGCAGGAGAGCAGTGTCCTCCTGAGCTCTCTGGAAGCTCGGGAATTTTGCCATCACTGAGGCCAATGCCTTCTGCTCCCACCCAGCTGTGGTGGCTTCCATGGAGGTCAGCTCCCACCTCAGCTGGGACCTTGGCAAAGGTGACATCTGTTCTTTGTAGCCCTGAGTGCCCAGTGTCACTGGAGAGTTTGTGTGGGGCATTCCCCAAGGTGTGCAGCAACTCCCAAGGATGGAGAAACAGCAGGGAACCTGCTCTGCCTGCTCAGTCCCAACCCTGGCTGCTCCAAGTGACTCCACTGCCAGGACAGCTTTGCTGCAATCTCCAGTGTGAAGTGCTGGGCCAGTCCTGTCTGTCCTTAACTTGGGCAAGCATCTGTTGTGCTGTGCACAGAAGGAATTGTGTCCATGCCTGGTACGGTGTTTGGGACAGCTGTCTCCCAACAGCTGGATGAGGGGCTGATGCTGTTGATGTGTGTGTGCTGTGTGGACGCTTGTGAGCATCCTGAGGCAGCAGAGTTCTTCCTGCTGTCTTTCCCGTTCTCCTTAGGGGACTACCGTGACCAGACCATGGCTCTGTGGAGCACCCACACCTATGAGCTCATGCTGTCCACTCGTATCTCAGAGCCTCTCCATGATGTGGCTTTTAGCCCTTTCTCTCACCAAGACCTCGCCTGTGTGGGGAGGGGAGCTGTGACATTCTGGGTGTTGGAGCAGCAGGGAGCTGCTGTCAGATTCAAGGTAAACCTTCCTTTTACCTTTAAAGATTTATTTTCAGCATCTCTGACTTATTTTCTAAGCCCCTGGTGAGGGCTCTGTGAGAGCTTATGATTTCTCTCAGTGATGTGATATTAACTGTGTACAAACAGCTGTTGGTTGTATTTGAGGCCTTAACTGCAGGAATTGAGGGGAGGAGGATGTTTTTTCTCCTGATGTGCATCTAAGCATGTTCATTCTCTTTGACATTGCTGGTTTTTGTGCTCTGGCAGGTTCAGCGTGCCCCTGCCCCGGACGTGCTGGGGCTGGTGGAGCTGACATCTCTCTGTTACGGTGCTGACGCTCTCCTCTACAGTGGGACCAACTCAGGCCAGATCTGTGTGTGGGACACAGAGACCAATTCCTGCTTCATGACGTGGGAGGCTGATGAGGGCGAGATCGGTGGGTGCAGTGCCAGGGCTGTAACAGGGAATGTGTTGGAAAGAAGCTCTGGGCTCACAGACTTCACATCAGCTGTGCTTGCAAAACCAGTTTGCTGTGTTGGATGCAAGATGTGTGGGGTGGCAATGGATCTCTGACCTGGGTTTCCTGGGGGCTTCATAGAATCATTTATGTTGGAAAAGGTCTCTATGATCATCAGGTCCAACCACCAGCGCCAGGTCCAGCGTTAAGCCATGTCCCTGAGCACCACATCCACAAGCTGTTTGAATCTTGCAGGGATGGTGACTCCACCACTGCTCTGGGCAGCCTGTGCCAAAGCACCTGCACTCCTCTAGTCTGTAAAAGAGTGCTGGGCTGTAGAGTCCTCCCACTTTGCTGCCCAAGTGGCTGTCAGGAGCACCCTTAGAATGATGACAGGTATCACTGTCACCACTTGTAATAACGGGATGGGACCATCGTCGGGCTAGAACGATTTATTGCTCAGGTAAACATCAGAGGGAGTTGGCCATAGCACAAAGTAGTCACAAGTTCTTTGTTACAAGGCAATATAGAACTTTCTAATCCAATAGACAGTTGCCACAGGGTTTATTTTGCTTTTCTAACCTATCACCTTTACTTCTGCTGCACCGTGGATGCTTTTGTCCAATGGCTTCAATCTCACTTGCACACGTATGCTTCTGTTATAACTTCTAAACTCCAACCTACTCTATACTATTACATTACTACACTATAAACCCTTCACCATCTTACCCATCTTACAGTTTATTACTTACTTAAGGCATATTCTTACTTACAACTATAGAAACATAAGATTTTTCTACTTAATATCTATATATTGTATTTTTTCATCAATCCTAGCTTCTCCCAAGGCTGCAAACCAAACCCTTCAGTGTCTGTGGAAGTTTCTGTTTTTCTGATTCCCACAGCAGGGAGCAATGGGCACTGACAGGTCCCCTTCCTCCCCAGGTGTGCTGCTGTGTCGGCACCAGCGGCTGCTCAGCGGCAGCAACACGAAGCGCATCCGCCTGTGGTCCGTGGCCACCGTGCAGGAACTGAGGCTGAAAGGGCCCAATGCCAGGTAGGAGCTCGTGGCCCCTCACCTGGCAGCCCCCAGGACCTGTCTGAGAGGTGGCTTTTCGCAGGCAGACACCATGTGCAGCCACACTGCTCCTGCTGCTCTTCATCCCTAGCTGCTTCTCTCCATCCCGTGACTGCTGATTCTTTCTGTCTGGATCTTGTGACTGAATGTTTGCCACAGGTAGCTGAACCCTCTTAATAGTGGAAGGGGGTGTTTATTGTGCCTGAAGTTTGTGTCAGTGGTTTGTAGGAATTCCTTTAGGAGAACTAGAAAAAATGCATTGCCTTTGTTTATTCTCTCATGCTATTGCATGCCCTATTTTTTTTTTCCTTTCCTGTAAAAAAGTAGTTGAAGCACAAATCATAGAATCCTAGAATGGTTTAGGTGGGAAGGAACCTTCAAGACCATCCCATTCCAACCCTCCCTGCCATGGGAGGGTTTTTGCTATCCCAGGCTGCTCCAAGCTCTGTCCAGCCTGGTTTTGGACACTTCCAGGGATCCAGGGGCAGCCACAGCTTCTCTGGGCACCCTGTGCCAGGGCCTGCCACTCTAATAGAAAGAATTCCTTCCCTATATCCCATCTAACCCTGCCCACTGGCAGTGGGAAGCCTCTTTCCCTTGTCCTGTCACTCCAGGCTCTTGTCCAAAGTCCTTCACCAGCTCTCTTGGAGTTCCTTTGGGCAGTGGAGGGGGCTCTGGGGGCTCCCAGGATGAACAACCCCAGCTCTCCCAGTCACTGTTCCATGGACAGGAGCCCCTCATTGAACTGGCTCACTAGAAAGTTGGATTTAAAGCAGGCAGAGTGGCTGTTCCAACATCTGAGCCAGTGCTTCTCCCACCCTGCCTTCCTCCAGGTCTGGCTCAGTCCTGCTGGAGCACGAGATCACCCTGGATGGGACCATTGTGAGCGCAGCCTTTGACGACTCCCTGGAAATGGGAATTGTGGGCACCACGGCAGGGACCCTGTGGTACATCAACTGGGTGGAGAGCACCAGCATCCGACTCATCAGTGGCCACAAGAGCAAGGTCAGAGGGGCTGGGCCTGCTTTGAGTTTTGCTGTTGCTTCAGGATGTCTCTCTGCTACAGAAAAAAAAGGGTTCAAATGGTGGGAGAGAAGGTATTTTATGACAACTTGCAATGCACCTTGCCTGGTCTTACCTTTGGGGTTAGGTTTACTGTGCATAGTGCCTGGTCCTGCCTTTGGGGCTGAGTTTACTCTTTCCCATGATTGATAACGTTGGAAAAGACCTTTAAGATCATCAAGTCCAAGCACCAACCCAGCACCACCACAACATTCGCCATTAAACCATGTCCCCAGGTGCCACATCCACACATTTTTTGGACACTCTTGGGTATGGTGACTCCACCACTGCCCTGGGTAGCCTGTGCCAGTGCTTTTACAACGCCTTCTGTGAAGAAATTCTTCCTAATATCCAATCTAAGTCTTTCCTGGTGCAAATTGAGGAGATTTCCTCTTGTCCTGTTAGGCCAAAAGCAAAGCTCTGCCCATCCTTTATGTTCCCTCTCCTCTGGTGTGTCCCGTGAGCAGGATGACAGGGCAGGGCAGGTGGTGTGCTCTGGGCTGTGGCACCCCCAGAGCCCTGTTGGCTGCCTTTTCCCTGGAGCAGGTGACCGAGGTGTGCTTTAGTCCCGACGAGAGTCACTGTGCCACGTGCGGGGAGGACGGCAGCGTGCGCATCTGGGCTCTGGGCAGCACCGAGCTGGTGCTGCAGTTCCAGGTGCTCAACCAGGTAAGGCTTCGTGGCACATCAGTCCCTTCCCTCAGGGAAGTGGCCCCTGTGTCACCAGCTCTCTGCCGATTTCCCTGCAGAGCTGCCAGTGCCTGGCCTGGAAGCCTCGTCCCGTCGGGGTGTGGCCTTTTCCTGGCGAGAGCCAGCACGTGGTGGCAGGGTACAGCGATGGCACTGTGCGTGTGTTCAGTGTTTCCAGGACAGAGATGGAGCTGAAGATGCACCCCCACGCTGCTGCACTGACAGCAGTCACCTACTCCACTGATGGTGAGGCTGCCTGAGGTGACAGTGGGGACGTGTGACCTCGGGGAACGTGGCTTGGTGCTGCCTGGGTTTACCCTGACCTCCAGGTGTTCTGTGTCCTGGCCACCTGCCCAAAACCCCAGGGCCAGGGAGAGCCACAGAACTTGTGTCAGTGAGCTCTGGTGACTCTGCCAGCTGGCACATGGTGGTTTGGACACGGGAGGTGCTTTGGCTCTGGGGTAGCCAAGGGGTTTGAGTACAACAAACACCTTTGTTTTATGATTTACTGTCTCTCTTCGTCAGTGTGGAGGTTTAATGGGTGTCTCTGAGACATCTCATCATACCCAGCCCTTGACTGGGATGTTCCCAGCCTTTCACAGTGTTTCAGGACACTGGTATCCCATAGTCTTGGACCTTTCTCCTCTGACCTTTTTTCCTCCTACAAGAAGAGTCCCATTCTTTCCTCTCCTCTGCCATCAGGGGAAATGATCTTATCAGGGGGCAAGGATGGGATAGTGGCTGTCAGCAGCCCTCGCACTGGAATGACCATCCATGTCCTGGCTGACCACAAAGGCTCCCCCATCACCGTTCTCCAGTGCACCAGGAAGCAGGTGAGACCTCAGGAGTGAGTCCAGCCCCCATCTGTCACTGCACAGCTCTGGGAAGCAGCATGGTCAGCAAGTTTAATTTGGTGTCCCTTACTTTTCCTCTTTGGAAATCTTTCTCCATCCCCTCCAGCAACTTCTGAGCAGTTTTTCCAGGGATATATTCAGTGGAATAAATCTCCATGTGTTGCCAGTGCAGCCTGAGTGAGGTTGTGCCTGCAGGGGGACCTTTGGTTAACACCCTGCATGCAGGTGTGACATGAACCTGTGCCACAGCTTCTTGGAGAGCAGCACCCCTCAGGAGCAGCCCAGGCTATGAGTCTGCAGCCCCTGTGCCCCCCAAAAATGGTCTTTGGTAGCCTGTGCCGTTCCTCTGTGGAGCTGGGACGACTTGGCTGTGCAGCCGTGGGATGGTTTGAGTACCTCCTTTGTCCTCCTCTTTGTGGAGAGTTTTTTCTCTTTGCACAGCAGAAATGGGAATAGTTTTCCCTAAGCTCTCAGGCTTTAAGATCACCTACATTGCAAGGCTGTGTTTCCTGGCAATCTGAGACTGAGGAAATCCTCCTTGATTTGAGGTGAAGGACATGTTAAGGGACACATGGTATTGGAAATAACTCCCCTAGGAGATGTGCAGATCCAGAGGGTGTCCCAAGGAAGAGAACTGTGTCGTTCAGACCAGGATTTGGGTTAGAAAGGACTTTAAAAATCATCCATTTCCAGCCCCCTGCCACGGGCATGGACCCCCCTCACTAGACCAGGTTGCTCCAAGCCTGGTCCAGCCTGGCTTTGGACACTTCCAGGGATGGAGCAGCCCCAGACAAAGGTTAATCCTGGCTTTCATCCCCTAAACACAAGCCCCATGTTCCCATGAGTTCCTGTCCCCCCCTTCAAAGCCTCTGTGCCTGCAGAAGGACAGGGCTGTGTTTCTGCTCACAGTACCATGACCTCGGGGTGGAAGGAGGAGAGCTCTGGCTGGCCACCAGCTCCGACCGCCGGGTCAGCGTCTGGGCCTCCGACTGGCTCCAGGACAAGTGTGAGCTCCTTGACTGGCTCAGCTTCCCAGCCCCTGCTGGCCCTGAGGTGAGTGTGGCACCTGCCAGGCCCTGCCTGCTCCTGGTATGAGGCTGGACACCAGCAGAGAGGGAGGAGGGAGGCACAGGGCTCTCAGAGACTGAGTGTGAGCTTAGGAAAGACATCTCTGTTAGTCCAGTTCACAGAGTATCTTGCCAATGCACCTTCTTGGGTGTGGAAAGGGTGTAGCAGTGCCAGGCTGCCCTGGAACACTGACTTTTAAGCATAAGAAACCCTGAACTGCACCTGCAAAGAGCTGACAGCCCTGTGCCAGCAAAGCAGAGCCCAGGCAGCAGTGAGCACGGTGTGCAGGAGGGAGAGCTAATTTTGAGCGTACTGCTAATTGTGACACTCCTGAGGAGTGCGAGTACTCTGAGCCAGGAGCGTGGTGATGGCTTCCCAGAGCCAAGTACTCAGCCCTGTGTGTCCCTGCTGCTTGGCAGAAGCCACTGGCTCCAGCCCAGGGGTAGGGTTTGGGCAGCAGGACACATGCTAGAAAAGCAGGAGGATCTGTGTTTGGAGAGGATGGAGATGGTCCCTGGTGCAGGTGACATTGGCAGACAGAAGGGAGCTGGGTGTTTTTGGGCAACAAGAGACAGTGCCTCAGCCTGGGTCCATACAGCAGCTGGGTTCTGTCAATAATTCTTCTGTTCATTTCCAAAAAGATGGATTTCCTCTGGAAAGAAGCTCACTCAAGCTCTCCCTACAGCGTGAAGGTTTGATCTTGCATGCCCTGCTCAAGATCTGCCTCCTGGGCCCTGTTTTCTTATGTTAAGCTGCTCCATAACCAAATCCCAGCTTCAAACCCATGTAGCAGTAATATTTCAGTGGGAATTCAACCTGTTGGACCCTCATGGGACCTGCTCCTACAACACTAAACGATTTGCTTCAGGTTTCCATGGCAGAGTGTAGTTGTTCCTTGCTTTCCCTGACCCAGAGATGGGAATGCAGGAGGGAGGGAGCAGCTTCCACCATACTCATGTGCCACTGCTCAAACACTCACTGCCCTGGGGTCCCTCGGTGCTCTCCTTTTATCTCTCACTGATCCAAACAAGAGAACCCAGCCTCAGTTTTGTTGTCTTTGGTTTCCCTCACCAGGGTCTTGACAGCCTCCCTCCCAGCCTGGCTGCGTTCTGCCCTTGGGAACACGGTGTGCTGGTCTACGTGGGCTTTGGGCTGCAGAAGGAGGCTTTGTTCTACAGCCTGAGGAAGAAACAGGTACTTGTCCCCTGCCATGGACAGTGAGAGCTGGCAGGCACAGCTGCCCTGTGTGTCACCTTCAGTCACAGGGCTGGGGTGGGCTCAGGCAGCTGCTCAGGGAACAGATTTTCATCTTGGAAAGTCCCAGGTGAGCAGCAGAGCCCTGCCCCTGCCTCAGGCTGCATCCAGGCAGGCAGCCAGTCCCTGATCCCAGGGAGGGGAAGGCATCTGCTTCCAGAGCACAAACACTCTCTCCGTTGTCTCCTGGATGCCTGGGGCACCCTCAGCCTCCCCATCACCCTGCACAGCTGTGGGCACTGCCTTCCCCCTTTGAGCTGCTCGTGTTTCTCTTGCTGGGCTGCAGGTGTTCAGGAAGATCTCCCTGCCAGCCTTTGCCACATCTCTCAGCCTGTCCCCTGCTGCACCTTTCATGGCCCTCGGCTCCAATGGTGAGTGCTGGGTGTGCCTGGGCCCCTCCTTCTTCTGCCAGAGGGGAAACAAGTGTCCTTATTCCTCCAAACAAGAGATACGTCCTCAAACCCGGGAGCTATGGTCCAGGGCAAGGAGAAACCTCCAGGAGACTCCTGGATCACAAAGGAGATGCATGAGATCAATCCTGCTTGTCCACGGGCTGGCACTGGAATGAATTCCCAGGGTTCTGGGCTGTCTCCATTTCTGCAGCCTGTGAGGCAGCAGGGACCTTCCCAGAGCATGAGGATGGGCAGGACCCGGCTCCTGGGGCAGGGTGGGTCCATTTGTGCTGTGTCACTCAGCTCAGCAGCAGGGAGAGAGCCTGGGCAGTGACTGGGAACGGTGCTTCTGGCGGGAAAAAGACGTAGAGAGGGGCTGGGGGTGACTGGGAACAGGGCTTCTGGCTGGGAGAGGGTCTGGGGCTGAAGGGGAATGGTGCTTCTGGCTAGAACAAAGCATGGAAAGGGGCTGGGAGGTGACCACAAATGGTGCTTCTGGCAGGGACTAGAGATGGAGAAAGTGTGCGAGTGCCAGGGCAGGGTGGTGGTGTCACGGACAAGCCCCGGGGAGCGGGTCTGGAGGGTGATCGGGGCCGGTGGGAGCCTCCTGGCCCAGCCCTGAGCCGCTCCTCTCCGCAGACCGGCTGCTGCGGCTGCTGCGGCTGCAGCCGTGCCCCGCCGGGGCCCCGCAGGACTATCCCGGCCACGACGACACCGTGCAGCTCTGCCGCTTCGCGCCGTCCGGCCGCCGCCTGCTCACGGCGTCCCACAGCGCCGTGCTCGTCTGGGAGCTCACCTGAGCCGGCCGGCCCCGCACTGCCCCGCTCCTCCAGCCCGGGACATGCCCCGGCTCCGGCCGCGACCCGCCCGAACCGCCGCCCCAGCGCTGCAGGACGGCCCGGGGCACGTTCCGCGGCGCCGTTTGGTGCCGTTCGGTGCCGTTCGGTGCCGTTCGGTGCCGCTTGCTGAGCGTTGTGGTGTTTTCATTAATAAACCACCAAAATTCCAGTGCTGCAGGGCGGCCCCGGGCGCGTTCCGCGGCGCCACTCGGTGCCGTTCGGTGCCGTTTGGCGCCGTTCGGAGCCATTTGGTGCCGTTCGGTGCCGCTCGGTGCCGTTCGGTGCCGTTCCGCGCCGCTCGGAGCCTTTCGGTGCCGCTCGCTGAGCGTTGTTGTGTTTTCGTTAATAAACAACCAAAATTCCAGCGCTGCAGGGCGGCCCGGGCGCGTTCCGCGACGCCGTTCGGTGCCGCTCGGTGCCGCTCGGTGCCGTTCGCCGCCGCTCGCTGAGCGTTGTGTTTTCGTTAATAAACCACCGAAGTTCCAGCGCTGCAGGGCGGCCCCGGGCGCGTTCTGCGGCGCCGTTCGGAGCCGCTCGGTGCCGTTCGGTGCCGTTAGTGCTGTTCGGTGCCGTTCCGCGCCGTTCGGTGCCGGTCGCTGAGCGTTGTGTTTTCGTTAATAAACCACCGAAATTCCAGCGCTGCAGGGCGGCCCCGGGCGCGTTCCGCGGCGCCGTTCGGTGCCGTTCGGCGCCGTTCGGTGCCGCTCAGTGCCGTTCGGTGCCGTTCGGCGCCGTTCGGTGCCGCTCAGTGCCGTTCGGTGCCGTTCGGTGCTGTTCGGTGCCGCTCGGTGCCGTTCAGTGCCGTTCGGTGCCGCTCGCTGAGCGTTGTGTTTTCGTTAATAAACCACCGAAATTCCAGTGCTGCAGGGTGTTCCACGGCGCTGTTCGGTGCCGTTCGCTGAGCGTTGTTGTGTTTTCGTTAATAAACCACCGAAGTTCCAGCGCTGGAGGTCCGGCTGTGCAGGCGCCGCCAGGGGGCGCCGCGCCGCCCGCGCCGCTGTGCGCCGCCGCTGGGCGGGGCGGCCGGAAGGGACCGGGGGCCCGGGCGCCGCCATGAAGCGGGACGTGCGGATCCTGCTGCTCGGGGAGGGTGAGGGCCGCGGGGCTCCTCCTGCACCGCATCCCCGGGGACAGGGCGGGCGGGGGGCCCGGGTGCAGCCCCCGTCACTGGCAGGACCGGGGGAGAGTCCGGGCCCGGCGTTGTCAGCAGCCGATCCGCGGTGTCACGGCTCCCATGGTGGCTCCCACCTGCCCTGTCCCCCTCAGGCTCTGCCGTGCCGGGGCCAATGTCAACGTGCTCCCTTTATTTCCTAGCCCAGGTGGGGAAGACGTCCCTGATCATGGCTCTGGTGGGAGAGGAGTTTCCTGAAGAGGTGAGTGGGGAGGGGGCCCCTCGCTGAGGGACAGCTCCGTGCCCGGTGTCCCCCCGGGGATGGCGGTGTCTGCCCGCCCGCCGCTGCAGCTCCGGGCTGTGACAGCCGCGGGGCTGCCTCGGGTCAGGGCCGATCCTGGCTGGCAGCTCTCTCTGCCCTGAGGAGGGTGTTGGTGCTTGCTGCTGCTGGGGGTCTCTGTCACCAGCACAGCAGGGCTGGCACCACCGCAGAGCCCTTGGAAGGGTCAGCCTCATTCCCTGCGCGCTGCACCCTCTGGAGATGGGTGAGCCAGGCCAGCTGTGAGCAGCAGCATCCAGCCAGCTGTGCCCCTCGACAGCTTGCTGTCCCAGCACAGTTTGGCTAGGGAAATGGGATCAGTCTGTCCAGGCACATTTTCCCTGAGCCTCACATGGTTTCTCCCACTGCCCATGGGTGCTCTCCATGGTGTTGTGCTGGGAAACGTCAGCTCAGGGGTTTGGGGGGACCAGCCCTTCACCCCTTCCCTGCTCCCAGCACAACCCACAGAATCAGCTCAGCGCTGCTCCCAGGGGAGCCCAGGGCTTATCTCCACCAGCTTCAGGAGCTCCATGTGAGGGAGGCAGGTGGAAGTTACACCTCGAGGACACTGCCTGTACAAGAGCTGGAGTGCAGGGGGCTGCTGCAGCCCATGGGCCAAGAGCGATCTGTGATCCACAGCTCATCCTGCCCTGGCAGTGGCCAAGGCTCTGAAGTCCCTTGTCACCTGTCCTGCTTGGCTAGACGGGCTGTGCTGCCTTTGCAGGTGCCCCCCCGGGCAGAGGAGATCACGATCCCGGCCGATGTCACCCCTGAGAAGGTCCCCACGCACATAGTGGACTACTCAGGTAGGGCCTTGTCCTGCCTGGCTTCTCCCGTTCCCTGCCTGGCTGAGGGGATTGGGGTGGGGTGGCCCTGCCTGGGCAGGTGGTGATGGCTTCATTCCCCTTCCAGAGTCAGAGCAGACGGAGGAGGAGCTGCAGGAGGAGATCGCCAAGGTGAGCAGGGCTGGCCGGGATGGGGACAGGAGACTGTGGTCCCCAGGGGACGCATAGCTGCTCCCCTCCCTCCCTGTTAGCCACCTAGACAGGCACAGGCAGTTGATTATCCACGGATTAATGCTCCTGGTTTGTTTAGAGGCTTGTTTAATCCTGCTCTGTCTTGTAAGCTGCTGTGTGTGGCTTGTCCAAGCCCTCCAGGGAGCCTCCAGAAGGCGAGCGGCAGGGGCAGCTCGCTGCCCAGGGCAGGAGGAGGAGGCAGGAGCAGACATTGTGCTCTCAGCCTCGGGATATTCCCCACGGACACAGAAGAGGAAGAAGCAGTTGCTGGGTTTGGGCAAGACCCCTGCTCCCTGCATTAGATCCCTGTGGCTGCCCGATGAAGCGGTAGCACAGAGGAGTTAATTTGGGAGCTGGAGCCCTGAGCACTGGGCAGGGAGGGATGAGGGAGCCCTCAGAGCAGCCATGGAGGAATAATTAAGTTGTCTGGCTGGGTCGGACCCAGCTGCTCTTTGCCCTGGGATTAACTTTGACTCTGCAGACATGAAGCCCTTTTAATTATGGATAATAAAACCATCTCTCACGTGAGCAAAGCTATTTAATCTCCCAGCCCTGGTGGCTAACGGCCGAGGAGGTGAGCACGAGGGTCCTGCTCCCTCCACCCATACAGCAGGAGTACACAGAAGCTTTAAATGGCTTCAGGAAATCCTGCCTAAACCCTTGTGTGTCCTCGGATTAGCATTAAACTCTCTGCTGAAAGGACCAGTGATCCCTCTGGTCTGCAGGGGGTCAGGAGGGGAGGAGGGCCGGGACAGGGGTGGTGTGGGAGGGGGATCTGGGCCAGCAGGCATGGGAGCAGCAGCTCCCGAGGCACAGGAGCTGCTCCCAGCAGCTCGTGGGCTCGTGCTGAGGGTGTGGGGGCTGTGTACGTGTCCACGCTCACGTGCGCTCGGCCGCTGCTCTTCCCTGCTGCCCTGGCATTCCCTGCTGCCCTGGCATTCCTTGCTGCCTTGGCATTCCCTGCTGCCACGAGTGTGGCAGGGACCCCTTTTCCACCCTCTCCTGCTTCTCTTGCAGGCCAACGTGGTCTGCATGGTGTACGATGTCACCAAGGAGGCCACCATTGACAAGGTAATGCATCCCCACCACGGCCCCGCTCCAACAGCAGGGCCAGAGGAGGTTCCCAGGGGTGTCCATGCTGCCCTGGGGTGTGGGCACATACTGATGGCCTCTGGCTCTGTGGGATTTTGGGTCAGAGACTCCTGCAAGCCAAAGCTGAGCCCCACCCAAGGTTGCTCCATCACAGCAGGACAACAGGGTTGTTGCATCCTGGTGCTGGCATCCAGCATCCCCGGGGCTGCTCTGCCTGCTGGTGTGAGGGAATGCTGGGGAGCAGATGGCTGCAGGGCCCTGTTCTGCCTGCCTGGGAGCTGCCTCTCTCCCCAGGCTGTGCTGACAGCCCTTTCCCTCTTCTCACCTTCCAGATTCGCACCAAGTGGATCCCCATGGTGAACGGGGGACTTGAAAAGGGATCCAGGTACCGTGTGGGGTGTGATCTGTGGATGCAGAATTTGGTCATTCTGGGAGCTGTGGGGTGCCCACCATCCTCACCTCCTTCTGAGGGTACTGAGAGCAAACCAGCTTTGTGGTTTGCCCAGGTTGAATGGGGCTTGAACCACGGTCCCTGCCCGTGGCAGGGGGTGGGATGAGATAAACTTTAAGGTCCCTCCCTACCAAAACCATTCCAGGACTGTGGTTTGTGTCAGACCACTTAGAGCAGAAGCACACGGGCACTCTCCTCCACCAGAGATCCATTTGAGGCAGGGGGTCACTGAGGAAGAATCCTTCCCCCCTTTGATCTCTTCTCAGCCAGGCAGGGAGAGGAGGCTGCCAGGGGGAACTGGAAACACAGAAGCTTTAGTCTGCATGTGGATCTCTTGGGCAGAAGGCTGTTGTGCTGGATTAAAGGCTCCTGAGCATATTGTTGCTGGGTGAAAGCATAAGCAGGATCAGGCAGTCTGTTTCTCCAGATGGATGCTCCCGGCTGTGGGAGGCAGAAAAGCTGCTCTGGACCTTGCAGAGGAGAGTTGGGGCTTCCCTAACCTGCCCATGGGAGCAGCAATGGCTGGGACAGTGCTGGGACCAGGAGAGGGGTGGCCTCACTTGTGCTCTGTGTGTTTCCTAGAATCCCCATTATTTTAGTGGGAAACAAGTCTGACCTGCAGGTGGGCAGCTCCATGGAGGTCATCCTGCCCATCATGAACCAGTTCTCGGAGATTGAGACCTGCGTGGAGGTGAGGAGTTGGGGGGTGTGCAGAGCCTCCCTGAGGGGTTGGAATGCTGCTTTGGTGGCAGTCAGGGATTCTCTGTGCTCCTGGAGAGCTGCCCTGATGCTGCTCTACACAAGTCCAGGGGCTGAGAGCCTGCCCTTTGGGCTTTCTGTCCTTTACCCCTTGCCAAGGAGCAGCTTTCAGTGTCTACCCTCTGTGGCTCTCTAGTTGGAGTTCCACACAGCCCTGTTGGTTCTGGGGCTGTGGAATGGGCACGACAAAGCCAGAGCAAAACCCAGGAGATTGTCCCTTTGGATTTTTCCTCACGGTGGACAAACGTTGCTCTGGGCTTTGAGGCACAGCTGGTCTGGCTGGGGGAGGTTGTGTCATTCTCCTCCAGCCCTTTTCATCAGGGCTGTCTCGTCTGAATCCCCAGTGCTCTGCCAAGAACCTCAAGAACATCTCTGAGCTCTTCTACTACGCCCAGAAAGCCGTGCTGCACCCCACTGCCCCGCTCTACGACCCAGAGGAGAAGCAGGTGGGTTCCTGGAGGAGTCTCCTTCCCATCACACTACTCTGGGCTGGAGGTTTTGGGATGCAAGTGGAGGGTTTGGGCTGGCACAGACAGGCCAAGGGAACAGTGCCCATCTCCTGTGCTCAGTACAGCCAGCTGGGCAGTCAGACACCTGCAAGGACTTGGGTGTGCTGGGGCAGAAGCCCTCACGCTCCAGGCTGTGTCTTGGTTGTGGAGGGAAGGGTCTGGAAGAAGAATTCCCCATGGATTGTCCTCTCTGACTTTAGATGGGATATTAGGAAAAATTTCTTCATGGTAAGGGTGGTCAGGCACTGGCACAGGTAGAGGGGAGTCAGCATTCCTGGAAGGATTTAAAAGCTCTGTGCATGTGGCACTTGGGGACATGGGCTAGTGGTGGCCTTGGCAGTGCTGGGGGACTGTTCTCGGAGGGGTTTTCCAACCTTGATGAGTCCATGATTCCCACCTCCAAGGAGGCTGTGGTACTGGCCTAGAGGTGCAGGAAGGAGCCCTCTGTGTGTTGGGCTGCAGGAGGCAGGGCCAGGCTGTGGCTGCTGCCCTGTCATTGTCACCGTGGTGGGTCCTTGCAGCTCAAACCCGCCTGTGCTCGAGCACTGACCCGGATCTTCAACCTCTCGGACCAGGACAACAACCAGATCCTCAGTGATGATGAGCTCAACTACTTCCAGGTAGGGTGGCTGCAGAGCTGAGGAGTTCCCAGGGCCTGGGATTCTCTTTCCAGCAGGGAATCTGCCCCTCCTAGCACAGCTGTCCCGTTCCTCTGTGGTGTTTCTGTGGCACAGCTGAAGCACTGCAGGGTGCATCTCTGAGCATGTGGGCTTCCATCTTCCTAAACTTGGGCTGATTTGCTCTGCTATGGGAGGGCCAGGAAGCTGTGGAGATGCTGAGAGTCCTCAATTACTGGGATGTTGAAGAACAGGGGTTTGGTCAAGGCCTGAGGCAGAAATCCATGAGCTGGGTGGATTTTCCCTCCGTGAAACCCCATTTCTTGCTGGGGCGAGGGAACCTGGTGAGACAGGATTGTGCTCTCTGGGTGCTTTGCTGACAATGGCCTTCATTCTCTTGGGAGGCAGAAATCTTGTTTTGGAAACCCCCTGGCTCCCCAGGCCCTGGAGGATGTGAAGATGGTTGTGTGGAAGAACACGACAGACGGGGTGCAGGACAACGGCCTCACCTTGAACGGTAACAGCCCGAGGGCTCCCTGCTCCTTCCCAGGGGATGGGGGGACCCACCTCCTTCAGCACATCCCTGGGGGCTCTGCCCTTGGCCTGAGCCTCCTGGCTCTCATTCCAGGCCTAATTAGTCCCTCTTGTTAAAACAAGCCTGCTGTGGCTGCTAGGTGTCTCTGTCCCAGCAGTCTGGAGGAGTGCACCCCTGAGCCTGAACTGACTCCACTGTGGCTGAGCCCCCTGATCTCTCCTGCAGGCTTCCTCTTCCTCAACACCCTCTTCATCCAGAGGGGCCGGCACGAGACCACCTGGACCATCCTGCGCCGCTTCGGCTACGACGACGAGCTGGAGCTGACAGATGACTACCTGTACCCACAGTGCGTGTCCAGGGCTGGCAGGGGGTCACAGCCCGTGGGGCATGGCAGCCCCAGCACCGTGGCTGCATCCCTCCTGCACCCCAGGAGCTGCTGTGGGCCCTTAGCTCAGGGTCAGGTTCGCAGTCCTTGCCTTCCCCTGGGGCAGGAGCTGACACGTGGGGTCAGGGGCTGCTGATTTGGGCAGACAGGATGGTGGGGAATGAAATCCAGACTTGCCTTGACATCAGCAAGGGGTTCTTGGAGGCTGCTGTGTCCCTGGCTGAGCGAGGCAGAGCAGCTCTGTCGGGAGCAGTGAGCTGTCAGCACGGTTATGGTGCGGCTGCTGTCTCCTCTCTGCTCCCTGCCACTCTGGAGATGGGGAGCTGGCAGGAATGGAAGGGTTTGGCTTGGGAGCTGCCTCCTCCTCTTCCCAGAGAGCAGGCTGCAGGGAGGTGACAGGGACACGCTGGTGGATGGCACCTCGGGGCACTGCTGTGCCCTGCTGAAGCCCTGGGCATGAGGCAAAGCGAGGGCACAGCATCTCCTGGGCTGCTTGGGAGTGCCAAGGAAAGGCCACTGTGCATCCTCAGGGGATCCTCCCCAAAATCAAGGGGCTGTGTCAATGAATAGCCAGGCCTGGAGGCAACAGCTGACCTTGAGCAGGGAGGGAGTGGGGAGCTGTGTCCTCTGGGTGAGATGTGCTCACGCACTGCCCTTCATTCAGGGCTTGAGGAGGTTCATTTGGGTGTCTGAACTGGAGAATAAGGTATGAAAGATAAAAGGGAGGTTTAGGTTGGGTAGTAGGAAAAAATTCTTTGCTGAAAAGGGTGGTCAGGTACTGGCACAGCTGCTCAGGGCAGCTGGAGGGATTTAAAGCCATGTCGATGTGGCACTTGAGGATGTGGGTCAGTGGTAGCCTTGACAGTGTCGGAACAGTTGGACTAAATCAGGGAGAACTTTTCCAACCTAAATAATTCCATGATTTTCCCAACAGGTTCCGTGTGCCCCCGGGCTGCTCCACGGAGCTCAACCACTTGGGATACCAGTTCCTGCAGAGGCTCTTTGAGAAGCACGACAAGGTGGGCAGCAGGGCAGGGGCTGCAGGGGAGGGGATGCTCTGCTGGGGCTGCACACCTGCCCCCTAACCACCCCTCTGTGCCAGGGAGCCCACAGAGCACCAGGGAAGGGCTTTCCTCTGCCCCAGCATTCCCTCCTTGGAGGCTTTGGGAGCAGGAAGTGGCACAGCAAGGTGTAGGTAGTCTGATGGCCTGTCAGGGATGTGGGGTTGTGGTCACTACTCTTGGCCAAAGGGCTGTTTGGATTTTGAGGGACTGGGTCTGAGTTGGCATCGAGCTGGCGTGGCCCTTGTAGTGCCCTGGCTGCAGCAGGCAGGGAATTGGGCAGGGAGGCAGGCTGGGAAGTGGGCACAGCTGCTGGCCAGCAGCCATGGACCGAACACCAGCATCTGCCAGCCTGGTGGAGGGCTGCCAGGCTGGAGAAAAAGCAACACGTTTGTGCCAAACTCAGGCTCTTGGGGCGTGGGAGAAGGGGATGTATTGGATCTCATGCACCTGCTCGGACTGGCTATTCAGATATTGGTGTGCATCTGGGGTATGGCAGCTCTGTGGCAACGGGGAGTGGCTCAGGAACGGCAGCAGAGGGTGGACACACATCCCTGTGTGTCCAGGTCAGCTCTGTAGCCATGGGGAATGGCAGAACTGAGTGGATGCACATCCCTGGGTGCCCAGGCATCAGCAGGTCCCCTTCAGGCACAGCAGCCCGAGTGCCGAGCTGGCCTGTGGAAGGCCAGGCTGGCCTGATGCAGGCTGCTGTGGGACAGCTGCCTCCAGGACTGCCAGGAGCAGCAGCTCAGGCTGTGGGGTGGGCGTGGACAAGTCCTGCCTGGTTGCAGCTGCAATCCCACAGCTTGTTTGCTGTTGTGCAGCGCTGGCAGTCCCTGAGGCACGGGCTCTGAGCTCGCCCAGCTCCGGCCTCGCTGCGGTCGATCGATCTCTGCCATCGATGGGATCCCTGTGACGGGGCACAGCGGGGAGGTGGCCGGTGGGGCAGGGCCCCCTCTGGGCACAGGCTGGCTCCTGCCTCCCCTGGTGACTCCCTGTGTTTTGGCAGGACCAGGATGGAGCCCTGTCGCACACAGAGCTGCAGAACTTCTTCAGCGTGTTCCCCTGCGTGCCCTGGGGCCCCGAGCTCTACAACACGGTATGCACCACTGATAAAGGCCTGCTTTCCCTGCATGGATTCCTCTGCCAGTGGACGTAAGCTCAGTCCCTCTCCCTGGCCCTCGGTCACGTCACTCAGCCCTTGCTGACCCTCCTGGCGTGCCCTGTCTCTCCAGGCTCGTGGCTTACCTGGACGTACGGCGCTGCCTGGAGTGCCTGGGCTACTTGGGCTACCCCATCCTCTCGGAGCAGGACTCCCAGACCCAAGCCCTCACAGGTACAGCCATGCCCTCCCCTTCTGTCACAGCTCGAGTCCCTCCTGGCTCTCACCACCCTCTCTCCTGCCAGTGACCCGGGAGAAGAGGATTGACCTGGAGAAAGGACAGACCCAGAGGAATGTCTTCCTGTGCAAGGTGCTGGGAGCGCGGGGCGCAGGCAAGTCCGCCTTCCTGCAGGCCTTCCTCGGCAGGAGCCTGGCGGTGAGTGGCTGCTCCCTGCCTGGCCACGCTCCCAGGGTGGAGCAGGAGGCACAGCCGGGGGACCTGGAGCGATCTGTCCCATGGTGGCACCTCCCTGCCCCTGGCCAGACCCCTGTGTGATGCCCTCCCTGCCTGTGCGTCACACCCTCTCCATGCTGGTGGCTTTGGTGTCCTTATTGTGGCTAAAGCAGTGGGTCTGCTCCCTCTGCTTGTCCCCAGGGGCTGTGCCTTTCCCTGCTCTGGCCACAGTGGTGCTGACTTTCCCTGCCTGTTAGCAGCAGCCCCGTGTCTCACCACAGGCCCTGGCTGCCCTTCAGGGGCTGTTGGTTCAGCCTGGGGGCTCAGGGCAGTGTGAAACAGTTCTCACCCAGCGCTGCTCCTGTCCCCACTGCCTGAGACGGTGTTTTCCTTGTGACAGGCCCAGAGGGAGAGCCCAGGACAGCCATCCCTCTACACCATCAACACAGTGCAGGTCAATGGCCAGGAGAAGTACCTCATAGTAAGTCTGGGGGAGCAGGGAATGGTGCCTGGCTCTTAGCAGGGCTGGGCTGTGTCCCTGTATCCTGGCACAGGGGGCTGGGCCGTGCCTGTGGCTCTGCTGGCACGGTCCATGTGCCGGTGTGAGGAGGGACACTGCAGTGCCACACCCCTGTCCCCTCTCTCTGCCCCAGCTGTACGAGGTCAGTGCTGACACCACCTTCTCAAAGCCGTCGGACACAGCCTGCGACGTCGCCTGCTTCATCTACAGCCTGAGCGACCCCAAATCCTTCAGCTACTGTGCCAGCATCTATAAGGTAGGGACCCTGTGCCAGGGACCCTGGGGGGCTTCACAGTAGTCCTGGGCAACCACAGGGGTCCTGTTTGACTTCACCAGGGGCCTGGGGGACATCAGCCTTCGTGGCAGTCCCGTCTCTGCCAGGGGTTGGTCCTCAGCCCCTGACTGGGGTTTCTCTCTCTGCAGCAGCACTACGTGGACAGCCAGATCCCCTGTGTCTTCGTGGCCTCCAAGACAGACCTGCCAGAAGCCAGCCAGCAGCCAGGGCTCTTGCCAGCTGAGTTCTGCTACAAGCACTGCCTCCCTCCACCCTTCCCCTTCTCCTGCCACAGCCAGGGACCGCCCAGCACCGCTGTCTACACCAAACTGGCCACTGCTGCCACCTTCCCGTTAGTATCCTTCCCATGGGGGGGCTCTGGTGGGAGCACAGCCTGGGGAGGGGGCTGTATCCCAGCCTTGCCTCTGCCATATTGCTTTTGTTTTGGTTTCTCTGCAGCTTTTGGTGTCATCTAGGGCATGCAGTGACAGGACAAGAGGGGATGGCCTTAAGCTGAAGGATTAGATGGGATATTGGGAAGGAATTGTTCCCTGGGAGGGTCGGGGGGGCCCTGGCACAGGGTGCCCAGAGCAGCTGTGGCTGCCCCTGGATCCCTGGCAGTGCCCAAGGCCAGGCTGGATGGGGCTTGGAGCAGCCTGGGACACTGGGAGGTGTCCCTGCCCATGGCAGGGGTGGAATGAGATGAGATTTAAGGTTCCTTTCCAGTCAAACCATTGCAGGGTTCTGTGATCCTGTCATGTGCTTATACAAATAGTTGAAACAGAAAAGCCACTTGTTCCTCTAATTGCAGAGGGGGGAGGTTTTCTTCTGCCTGTGTGTACGTCTCTGGCAGATTTAGTAGATAGATCCTGCCACAGGAGTGTTTATTTTTGAAGCCTAAGATAAAAAATGCTGAAGAGGAGTAGCCAGCTTAGTTTGCCAAGGCCCACGGGGGGGTGGGGGGGGTGGCAGCTATTTTCTCCCGATGAGAAGGATCAGACTGAAAAAGAGGTCAGTGAAGCAAGACCTCTGTCACACAGCCTGTCTCTGGGAGGAGCTGCACCCCAGAGGGGCTGGGAATGGGGTAGGACAGCGCCAGGCAGGTCAGAGGAGGTGAGGGGGCTGTGGGATGGGAGGAGGATCCTTGTGAGTGGAATCACTCTGCTCTGGGGCTGGGAAGGGCGAGCCCAGCTCCAGGGCTGAGCCCTGGCGGGGAGAGCATGTGGGAGCGTTGGAAGGCAGGATGGGATTACTAGTGAGTAGTTTTCCCTCCAGCTTCTTTTCAATAAACAACTTTATTTTTAGAGCTGACGCCGTTTTTTTTCCTCCCCTCTGCAGTATTAAAATTTAAATATTCTTAATATATCTTAGGGTATGTGGTATAAATAAATAACAGCGTAATGGAGGGCCGGGGATTGGCTGTGCTCCCCCGATGTAGTGGGGAATGAATTATGGATGGAGAGAGAGGAGAGCAGCACGTTAGTGCAGGACAGCACGTGTTTGGGAAGGGAATGTGTACACTGGGGCAGCACCGGGCCCTGTCCCTCGCTGCCCTTTGGTCCCTGTCACCAGTGTCCCCGTGGTGGCATCCCGGCTCTCCGTGCACTGGGAGTTGGAAAGGCAGCTTGACCTAGAAAGGCAGATACCTGTATAATTATTGAGGTGCTGGAGAGCTGTTCCAGGGCAGGGGAGGGGACAGCCACATCCGCCCCACAGCCCTCCCGTGGCTGGATGGTGATGCCCGGTGACGAGAGCTCCGCTTGCAGGGACGGGGAATCGCTCCGATTCTCACTGGGCTGTTCCCCCTGTGCTGGGCTCACCCCTGGCACCCCCAGCCTCGCTGCTGGGGTGGGAGCAGCGGCACAGCCACGCTCAGCAGCCTCTCCTGTGTTTGCTTGCAGCCACCTGAACGCCGTGGAGTTGGGAGTCGCGTCCTTCTGGCTGCGGCTGGCGCTGGGGGCGGCGGTGACGGCGCTGGTGGGCTTCACCCTGTACCGCCTGCTGGCCAAGAACAAGTGAGAGCCACTCCCCGCTCGTCCCTGTGACACCAGCTCCCATCCCCAGCGACGCCCAGAGGGGCCCCGCCTCAGGCTGGGCCCTGGTAGGAAATCCTCCCTTGCCCCAGCCTGGATTGCAGAGCAGTGCAGCCAAACCTCTCAGCACCAGCAGCATCCACCCCTGGCACCGGCCAGCCTCACCCCGTGGCCTCCTGGCCCCTGTGGCCACAGGGCAAGCAGCTCTGCCAGGAGAGCTCTGCCTCGCCAGCAGCTGGAGGATCACCCTCATCTTCTATTCTGTTCCATTTTTTTAACGCTTGTTTTTAAGCTCAAACATGAGTGTTTCAGTGTCTGTTGGACTGGGCACATCCCCTCCGCTGAGGGCTGTTCTGGTGCCCTCAATTCTGGAGGGCACAACGCTCCCGGGGCCTGTGGGAGCTCCAGCAGCAGCTGAGCTGTCAGATGAGCTCATGGCTGCGGCTCCCTGGGGCACAGCTCCATCTCCTGCCCCGCTTTCCCTCAGCCAGCGCTGGCAAAGGCAGCCGGGGAGGGGGGCCGGGCACCGACACCCCCAGCCCCAGCGTGTGGTCAGGCCTGGCCCCTCCTGCCGGGACCAGGGGGGACAGTGGCAGCCAGGGTTTGTCCTCAGCTCCTTCCTGTTGTTCCTACACAAGAATCCTGTGAGGTGCACCAGGCTCCGGGTCCATCCGCCCTCCTTTCCTGCCTCCTGTTTGGCCTGGCCCCTCCCTTCATGGCCACCAGGATTTGCAGGGCTCTGGGAGGGCGTTGGATGCCCACTGTGTGCCCAATCTTCCCCTGGCAGTGCCATCACTGAGCTGGTGCCACACTGTGCCCTAGGCAGGCCCTGTGACCTGCTGTCCCCTCTGTGGGGCTCTGGGCATTGCCTCTCCTGCCACCACTGGAAGCTCCTTCTGTCCTGTCTCCTGTGCCCTGCCCACACCTGAGCTGGTTTCAGCTGCTGGGGCTGAGCTCAGCACCCACTGGGGCAACGTCCCTGTCTGCAAGTCCCAAAGAGCAAGGCCAGCCCCCATCCCTGCATTCCTGTCCCCCCAGGGGAGCCTGGATCAGCCCTGGCCCTGCCACCAGCCTGGCCCTGCCACCAGCCTGGCCCTGCCACCAGCCTGGCCTTCCCCAGCACGCTCAGGGTTGCACCCAGAGCTGCTTTTTCTGTGTTTTGTCTATTTAAATGTTTTATCGTGGCCTGGAGCCAGCGAGGGGATGGAGAAATCACAGGGTAGCACCCAGGGACACCCCCAGGGTGGTGTCCCCATCCTGCTGTCCCCAGCCGGGTGTCCCTGCCTGTGCTGGAGCTGCTCTGCCCATCGGGCACCGCCAGGGCCACGTCCCTCGTGTTCAATGTCCTTCTCTGTGCCCACCGTGCGTGGCTCTGCCAGCCGGGCCCGTGCCTGGTGTCTCCGTGCTCCACATCTGCTGGGGCTGGAATGTTTGGAGTTTGTTCTCTACAGCAAAATAAATTTTTACACACCTTGCGCTTGCACACCGTGTCCTGTGTCACCTGGGGAGCAGGACCCTGCCCGGGCTGCCCCGTTTGGGGGCAGTTTCTGCCATTTAGGGCCTGGTGTGGTGGGACAAGGCTTGGGGCTGGCCAGGTGCTTGGGGACACGGATCCTTGTACAAGTACCAGCCAGGGTGGAGAGATGGGAAGGAGGTGATGGATCCATCCCGTGGTTCTCTGCCCAGGGGCTTCCTGGGCTCTGTGGATCTCTGTGCCCATCCCCATGTGGGGTTTGGGGCTCCCCACTTCTGCAGACACTTTCCCCCTTCACCTGCATCTCCCAGGGCTGTTCCACCTTCCCTCCCTGCTCCTGTTTTGCCATGGCAGCTTTTCCCTCAGCTATTTCTGTCTCTGCAGCCTCAGCCACGGGCTCTGGGCACAGGGAATGTGGGCGCAGCCGGAGAAAAGGATTTTCCAGAGCCTCTGCACTGGCCCTGGATGGGGTCGGACCGCTCCCCCATGAGGGGTTGTGGGGTGGGAGAGGAGACCCTTCCCACACAGCCAGCCAGGGGACAGGGATGGGGGACAGCCCCGTGCTGCCGTGCCAGCAGAGGAGGTGATCCCGAGGGGGACGGACACGCGCTGCTCCCGGGTGACTCCAAATCAGGCTGGATCCCACGGGAGCTGCGGGCACACGTGCCCTGCTGGGTATGAACAACGCTGGTGTGGGGCACAGACACGGCTGTGGGGCAGGGCACACGCGTGGCAGGGCCGTGGGACCCCAGCCCGTCCCCAGGGAAAGGCCTGGAGGGCTGGGGAGCCCAGAGCTCCCTGGGCACCTCCGTGGGGCTGAGCCGTGGCTCTGGGAAGTGGGGACAGTACCAGGGGTGGCTCCTGGGGACATGCCTGCCCTGTCTGGGGATCCAGGGGAGCCCGGCCTGGGTGACGCTGGGCACATCCTGTAGAGGTGCCAGTTGCAGGGGCGCAGTGCCAGGCTGTCCCCTGAGCACGGTGCTGGGCAGGGGACAGCAGGGGAGGCTCTGTGGCCCCTGTGCCATGCGGGATGTACCTGGGCTGGGCTGGCCTGTGGGTGCAGGGTCAGCATGAGGGGATGTTTGAATCTGGCACAGGTGACTGCAAATGGATTCCTCTAGCAAGGTGCAGCTGCAAAACCACATACCGAGATGTGGACACAGGAATACATGGACCTGGGTGGGATGCAGCACTGGAAATGGAACACAGGTTCCCATTCCAGGATGCAGACCCTGTCCAGGGACACAGAGATCACAGCAGGACCCAGGTCCCATAGCAGGTGTGGGTATCAGTGCTGGGACATGGGGAGCGGGATGCAGGAATCCACAGAGCTGTTCTGGGAGGCAGGAACTGGGCTGGGATGTGGGTACCAGTACTGGGATGTAGATACCACACTGGGATGCAGGTGTCATGCCAGGATGTAGTTATCATATTGGGATGTGGGTACCGGTACTGGCATGTGGGTACCGGTACCGGGATGTGGGTACCTGTACCGGGATGCAGGTTCCCATACTGGAATGCAGGTTCCCATACCGGGATGTGGGTACCTGTACCGGGATGCAGGCTCCTGTACCGGGATGCAGGTTCCCATACCGGGATGCAGGTTCCCATACCGGGATGTGGGTACCGGTACCGGGATGTCCGCAGCCGTACCGGGCTGCCGGCACCATCCCGCGCTGCGAGTGCCGGGTGTGGGCTCTCCGCCCGTGCCGTGGGCCGTGTCCCGGCGCTGCCGGCGGGGCGGTGCGGGGCGGGTCCCGGTTCCCCGCGCGGCGGCGGCGGCGGCGGGAGGGGGTGCGGGGAGGGGGGGGCGCTGCGCCGCGCGCTGCGGCGGGGGCGGCTCCGCTCGGCTCCGCTCCCGCCCCCGCCGCCGCCGTCGCCCCGCTGCCATCGGCGGCTCCCGGCGCCGCCGCTCGCCGCTCGCTCCCGGGCCCGCCGCAACGCGGGGCTGGCGGGGAGAGCCGCCCCCGCCGCCGCCGCCGCCGCCCGCGCCGCTCCCCTGCCCGGCTCGCCGGCCCCGGGCGCGGGGGAGCGGCGGAGCCCTCAGCCCGCCGGGTGCATGGACAGGAGCTCCCTGCTGCAGCTGATCCAGGAGCAGGTGAGCCTCCCGGGGGGCACCGGGCACCGGGCTGCGCTCGGGGGGGGGCCCACCGGACACCGGCCGTCGCTACCGGGGCGGGGATGCTCGCACGCACCGGGCACGGCTGGCGCGCAGCGGGCATCTCTGCCCGCTCAGGGCGGCCACCGCGGCCGTGCCACCCCCGCCAGCGCCCCTCGGTGCCCCTCCTCGCCGCCCCGGGGCATCCCCCGCCTTGTGCCGCTGAGAACGCGCGGCTCATCTCACTTGTGGCCTCTCCCTCCGCCCGGTGCGCCCTCAAGGACGAGGGGTGTTGGGCACGGGGGTTTGGGTGCCGGGTGGAGCCCCGGGGGTGCCGTGGGCTCGGTCCCGCCGGCGGGGCGGGGGTCTGCACCCACCCCCGTGACCTGATTGCGGGATGAGGCCGTGGAGCATCAGCGCTGCGCGGCGTGGGGCTCTGCTCGCGGCACCGCGGGGCCTCCGGGGGTTTCCACCCGCGGTCCCCCGGCCCCCACCGGCCCCCCTTGAGCTCCATCGCCTCGTCCCTCCATCCCCACCCTGCCCTGGCCCAGCTGGCAGCTCTTCCCTGGGCACGGGGCTGGAATTTCCCGCGGGTCAGGAAAATGAACTGATCCCCCACTCGCCCCCCGCTGTTTCCGTGACCTTGGCTGAGTCCCCCGGCCCGGGAGCCGCGGTGCTGTCCCCCATGTCACCCACCCTCGGGCACAGGGACCCCGTGTGAGCCCGAGCTCGTCGGGAATGAGCAGCATCTTCCCCGGGAATGAGCAGTGCTGGGGGCTGGGGGCTGGGGATTGGGCCCTCCCGGGGGGTCGCAGGGTGCCAGTGAGGTTGGGGTGGGGGGACATGCACCCCAAAAGCAGAAAGGGGTTCCCTGGGTGCTGACAGGGCTCTTGGCGCTCTTGGGGCCGGTGGCTCAGCGTGTGCCAGCATGGGGACAGCGTGTGCCAGGTCCCGGCGTGACACACACACGTGGAGCCTGTGGGGTGACGGGTGTGGGGCAGGGGGACGGGTGACACCAGGGTGCTCCCGCCCCCCATGGCTGGGGCTGCTCCCATGGGCTGGTGGCTGCTGAGAGGTTGCAGGTGCTGCCTGCACCCCTCGTCCCACCCTGCACCCCCATCCCACCCTACACCCCTCATCCCACCCTGCACCCCCATCCCACCCTGCACCCCCATCCCACCCTGCACCCCTCATCCCACCCTGCACCCCCATCCCTCCCTGCACCCCTCATCCCATCCTGCACCCCCATCCCATCCTGCACCCTCATCCCACCCTGCACCCCTCATCCCATCCTGCACCCCTCATCCCCCCCTGCACCCCTCATCCCACCCTGCACCCCTCATCGCATCCTGCACCCCCATCCCTCCCTGCACCCCCATCCCTCCCTGCACCCCTCATCCCACCCTGCACCCTCCATCCCTCCCTGCACCCCCATCCCTCCCTGCACCCCCATCCCTCCCTGCACCCCCATCCCACCCTGCACCCTCATCCCACCCTGCACCCCTCATCCCACCCTGCACCCTCATCCCACCCTGCACCCTCATCCCACCCTGCACCCCTCTCCGGGCAGCCAAACCCCCTTGGGAAGAGGCTGTGGCTGTTTCCTGCCGGGGGAACAGGGAGGGACAGGGTGCCCACCCGGTGGGGAGAGGATCCCATGTCCCAAGCACTCCTTTCCTGCCCACCCCACGAGGGTGAGGCTCCTGTCCCGCACTCCCCTCCCTGCAGAAACAAGGAGCAAACCCCACAGCACCTCAGGGTGATTGCAGGGGCTGTGCTCTGCCCGTGGGTGCCTCTCCCCAGCTCCGCTCTCCCGTGCCATCCCGGGCACTCTGTGCCCATGAGCGGTCCGTGTCGGGCACCCCGGGGCGCTGGGTGCCCGTGGGGCGCTGTCCGTGGAGGTTCGGGGTGCCCCGAGGGTGGCGCGGGGTGCGGCCGGCGGCAAGGGCGGCGGGAGGAGCGGGAGGAGGAGGAGGAGGAGGAGGAGGAGGAGGAGGCTGGTGCCAGGGCTGCGCGTGTGTTTAGCTTGGTGACTTCCCGGCTGGCAGGCTGCTGGCGGCGAGAAATAACTGAGTGGGAGAGTGTCGGCTGCGCCTCGGGGAGCCGGGGACAGCGGCACGGCACCGGGCACCTCACGGGGCACAGGCGGGGATGGGTGTCACGGAGCCGGGGACAGCGGCACGGCACCGGGCACCTCACGGGGCACAGGCGGGGATGGGTGTCACGGAGCCGGGGACAGCGGCACGGCACCGGGCACCTCACGGGGCACAGGCGGGGATGGGTGTCACGGAGCCGGGCGTGAGGCACCGGGGGCGGCGGGAGGTGTCCCCAGCCGGGCAGGGAACCGCAGCCGCGGCCCCGCCGTGATGCTCCGTGCCGTGCCCCGCAGCTCGACCCCGAAAACACCGGCTTCATCGGCGTGGAGACCTTCGCCAGCCTGGTGCACAGCCATGAGCTGCCCCTGGACCCCGCCAAGCTCGACATGCTGGTGGCCCTGGCACAGGGCAACGACGAGGGGCAGGTCTGCTACCAGGAGCTGGTAGACCTGGTCAGTGCCCGGCAGCGCGGGTGCCAGCCCGGGGAGGGCGGTGGGCACCTCCCGGTGTCCCCGGGGAGGGGGCAGACACCGGCGGGCCCCAGGGTGTGCCCTGGGGGGGTGGCGGGGCCGTGCCGAGCTGTCTCTCCCCTCAGATCAGCAGCAAACGCTCCAGCAGCTTCAAACGCGCCATCGCCAACGGGCAGCGGGCACTGCCCCGCGATGTCCTGCTGGATGAGACTGGCCTGGGCATCTACAAACGCTTCGTCCGCTACGTGGCCTACGAGATCCTGCCCTGCGAGATGGACCGACGCTGGTACTTCTACCAGCACCGCACCTGCCCGCCCCCCGTCTTCATGGCAGCCGTCACCCTCACCCAGGTACGGCACCGGGGTGCCCGGCTGGCCCCGCGGGAGGGTCCCGGACCTTGGGAGCTGCTGGGGCACGCTGAGCTGGCATGAAGGGATGGGTGACCCTGGACGCAACATCTTTGTGCCCATGTGGGTGCCCCACGTGGGGCAGTGGGGCTGTGATGTTCTGGTGCTCACAGAGGGGCTCAGATATGGGGTGAAGGTTTGGGTGGCCCTCGCTGTGATGTCCTGGTGTCCGTGGTGGTGCTGAGACCCCAGACAGAGGTGGATGGGTGACCCCAGTGGTGATGTTCTTGTGCCCATGGATGGGACCCACGGAGGGGCTCAGATCCAGGGTAGAAGGAACGGTGACCCCAGCTGTGATGTCCTGGTGCCCTTGGGGGACTCACATCTGGAGTGAAGGGAGTGAGGACCCCGTCTGTGATGTCCTTGTGCCCACGTGTGGGACTCAGATCCAGGGCAGTGGGGATGGGTGACCGCAGCTGTGACATCCTGGTGCCCTTGTGGGGTGAAGGGGGGTGACAGCCACGGGCTTTGTCACAGATCATCGTGTTCCTGTGCTACGGGGCCCGGCTGAACAAGTGGGTGCTGCAGACCTACCACCCCGAGTACATGAAGAGCCCCCTGGTCTATCACCCCGGGCACCGGGCGCGCGCCTGGCGCTTCCTCACCTACATGTTCATGCACGTGGGGTAGGTCCTGCCAGGGGGGGACACTGGGGACACCCCGGGGGCGGTGCAGGCTGAGCCTGTCCCCTCCTGTGCCCGGGCAGGCTGGAGCAGCTGGGGTTCAACGCCCTCCTGCAGCTGATGATCGGGGTGCCCCTGGAGATGGTGCACGGCATCCTGCGCATCAGCTTCCTCTACCTGGCCGGGGTCCTGGCAGGTGCGTGCTGCCCAAAGGGGGGGACTGTCCCCATCACCTCCTCCCGGTCCCTGTCACCAGCCCGGGGGGGCACGGGGAGGTCACACCGAGTTTGGTGGGGATGCTGGGCTCTGCTGGCTGCCACCCTGCAGTGCCAGCATCACTTGGCCAGGGGCTGGGGGGCAATGCAGGCCGTAATTAATTAATGTAGACAGCAATTAATTAATGCTGTGGGGGTGAGACCCCGTGCTGAGCCCTGTCTGTGCCCCCAGGCTCCCTCACCGTCTCCATCACGGACATGAGGGCCCCCCTGGTCGGGGGCTCCGGGGGGGTCTACGCCCTCTGCTCTGCTCACCTCGCCAACGTCGTCATGGTCAGCAGGGGACGAGGGGACACAGAGGGGGGACAGGGGTGGATGACTCTGTAGGGTGGGCAGCATGGTGGGGGATGCCATGGGGTGACAATGGGGACGGGAGCTGTCTGCAGGTTGGGCACGGTGGTGGGACATCATGGGGGGATGCCATGGGGTGGCTGGCACTGTGGGTGGGTGGCATTGGTGGGGGATGCTGTGGGGTGGCATTAGGGGTGGCACTGTCACAGAGGGACCACCTTGGGTGGCATCATGGGGTGGGTGTGGGTGGGGAGGAGCAGGGACCTGAGGGGGCTCCACGGGGCACTCCAGGGGCTCTGGCAGCAGTCCCCACCTCTGTGCTGGAGCTTTGTTTGTGCCAGCCCATCATCCATCCATCCATCCATCCCTCATCCATCCATCCATCCATCATCCATCCATCCATCATCCATCCATCATCCATCCATCCATCCATCCCTCATCCATCCATCCATCCATCCATCATCCATCCATCATCCATCCATCCATCCATCCATCTATCCATCCATCCATCATCCATCCCTCATCCATCCATCATCCATCCATCCATCCATCCATCCATCCATCCATCCATCCATCCATCCCTCATCCATCCATCCATCCATCCATCCATCATCCATCCATCCATCCATCCATCCATCCATCCATCCATCCATCCATCCATCATCCATCCACCCATCCATCCCTCATCCATCCCTCATCCATCCATCCATCCATCCATCCATCCATCCATCCATCCATCCATCCATCATCCATCCATCCATCCATCATCCATCCATCCATCCATCATCCATCCATCCATCCATCCATCCATCCATCCATCCATCCATCCATCCATCCATCCCTCATCCATCCATCCATCCCCGCTCCGTTCCCGCAGAACTGGGCCGGGATGCGCTGTCCCTACAAGCTGCTGCGGATGGTGCTGGCGCTGGTGTGCAGTGAGTACCGTCCCCATCCCTCGGTCCCGTCCCTCTGCCCGGTCCCGCAGCCCCGGGCGGGCTCAGCACCTCCCGCCCGTCCCGCAGTGAGCTCCGAGGTGGGTCGCGCCGTGTGGCTCCGCTTCTCCCCGCCGCTGCCGGCCTCGGGACCCCAGCCCAGCTTCATGGCGCACCTGGCGGGGGCCATCGTGGGCATCAGCATGGGGCTGACCATCCTGCGCAGCTACGAGGAGAGCCTGCAGGACCAGTGCGGCTGGTGGGTGCTGCTGCTCTCCTACGGCACCTTCCTGCTCTTCGCCGTCTTCTGGAACATCTTCGCCTACGACCTGCTGGGGGCACAGATCCCCCCGCCGCCCTAGCCCGACCCTGCGGTTCGTTTGGTTCCCGAGCCCGGCGGAGGGGCTGGGGGGGTCCCCGCGCGTGACATGGGGACAGGCCACCCCCGCCCGCCTGTCCCCTCGGTGCTACGAGCGCGCCGCCCCCGCCCCGGTTCCCCCCGCCGCCCCCGTCCCCAAAGGCCGCTCCGGCCCTGCCCCGGTACCGCCCCCCGGGAAGGAACCGGGCCGGGACAGCCCCCGGGACCCCCGGGACCCTTCCCGGGACCTGCACTTTCACACGGAGGACTGGTGCCAAAAGAGGAGCGATTTATTTTTCTATGCCAAAATAAATATAAATAAAAGAAAGAGGAATAATAAAAAAAGATAAAAAAAAAGAAGGATGTGGGGAGAGCCCGGCAGGAATCGGCTGAGACCGGCACAACTCATTTTTTGGCAGTGCCCTCGGGGCACAGCCCCCCCTCCCCGCGCCCCGACCCCGCCTTGCTGCCTCGGGATGGGGGCGCGGGGGGTCCCCGCTCTGACCCCCCCCAGACCTTTTTGAAGTATAAATAAATATTTTGCACACTGCGGGGGCTCGTGTCTCTATGGGGGCGAGGGTTTTGGGGTGCCCCCACCCCCGATGGGGGGCAGGGCGGGTGCCGGGGCTGCCCGGCCCGGGGGGGCTCAGCGGGGTCGGGAGTTACTGGAGCAGAAAGCTCCGGGATAAGTGGAGCGGCACCCGCCGGGCCCCGCGGGGTTGGGGCACGGGGTGAGGGGGGTCTGCAGACCACCCGCCCCATGCACTCCCAGCCCCCTACTCACACCCACCCCACAGCGAGTCCCCCGTCCCCAACCCCCCCATCAGCTCCATGCCGCCTCCCCCATCCCCCTTTTCACACCCCCAACACCCCTTTTAACCCCCGTCCCCTCCAGCCAGGCCCCTCATCCATCCTCCTGCGCCCCTCTGTACGCCCCCCTCCCATCAAACCCCATCAAACCCCATAAACACCATCAACACCATCAACCCCATCAAACCCCATCAAACCCCATAAACCCCACAAACCCCATAAACCCCACCAAACCCCATAAACCCCATAAACCCCATCAAACCCCATAAACCCCACAAACCCCATCAAGCCCCATAAAACCCCATAAACCCCAAAAACCCCAAATACCCCATCAAACCCCATAAACCCATAAACACCATCAATCCCATCAAACCCCATAAACACCATCAACCCCATCAAACCCCACAAACCCCACAAACCCCATTAAACCCCACAAACCCACAAACCACACCCCAATCCCCTCATCCATCATTCCCAATTCAATTCCATAACCCACACTCAGGCCACGCCCACCGCCACTGACCACGCCCCTCGCCAGGCTCGCCTTAGCCCCGCCCCCCAAGGGAGCCACGCCCATCCCGGCTGACGGGACACGCCCCTAATATACATAACCACGCCCCTTAACCATCAGCACCGCCCACCAATCAGCACCCCGCTCCCGCCGTATGCCCCGCCCCCCAAGCCCCGCCCCCGCCCCGCCCCGGAAGCGGCGCTGTCGCAGTGCGCGGCCGGAGCGGCGGAGCGGAGCCGCCGGAGCCGCCGGAGCCCCGGGGCCGCCGAGCCAGCGGAGCCGCGGCCCCAGCGCCGGCCCGGGCCGCGCCATGAAGGGCAAGGAGGAGCGCGAGGGCGGCGCGGCGGGGCCCGGCGCGGCGGGACCGGGCGCGGGGGGCGCGGGCGGCGGCAGCCCCGAGAAGAGCCACAGCGCGCAGGAGCACAAGGAGCAGGGGAACCGGCTCTTCGGCGGCCGCAAGTACCCCGAGGCCGCCGCCTGCTACGGCCGCGCCATCGTGAGTCCCGCCGGCGCCCCCGGCCCGAGCGGGACCGGCCCCGGGGAGGGGACGCCCCGGCCTGGGTACCCCCGGGACGGGACACACCAACCTCCCCCCTGGCCTCGATGGCCCCGGGCTGGAACCTCCCCCCTGGCCTGGACACCCGCCCGGACCTGGCCTGACCAGCCCTGTCCCAGGGATGGGACACCCCCCCCACACACCGAGCCTTGACTCCCGCAAGATGGGACATCCATCTTGCCTCCCCCCTGCCTGGACATCTCCCGAGCCCTGGCCTGGACATCAGCAGGATGGAACCTCCTCGGCTGGGCACTGTTCTTCCTCAGGCCTGGCCAAGATACTCCTGACATGGGACCTTTTAATCTGGACACTGTTCCCTCCCTGAGCCTGGCTCCTCCTGGGGAGGGCTGGACACAGCTCTGGGCCTGCTTCCCCCCATCCTGGGCCTGGACTAGGCACCCCCTGACCCCAGCCCACTCTCTGGACTTGGACACCCCCAGCCCATCCTCTCCCCACCCCACTCCAAGCTGGCCTGCCCTGCCCCCCTGAGCCTGTTTCCCTAAGCCCCGCACTGTCCCTGGGCTGTGCTGGGTAGGGCAGACCCAGCCTGGGACAGCCGAGGTGCCAGGGGGACAGTCCCCTTTGGGGGCAGGGACATGGGCTGCCCTATGGGGACCAGCCCCAGCCTGTCCCCAATCCATGGCAGCACCTCCCCACGGGGTGCACGCCCCGGCTGGCACTGCTGGCTGTCCCTGCCCAGGGTGACAGCGCCGTGCCGCTGGCTCACCGAGTCACCAGGCTGTCCCCGAGCGCCAGCACCGACATGGGCCTGTCCCTGCAGAACCGGAACCCCTTGGTGGCCGTGTACTACACCAACCGGGCCCTGTGCTACCTGAAGATGCAGCAGCACGACAAGGCGCTGGCCGACTGCAAGCGGGCGCTGGAGCTGGACGGGCAGTCCGTCAAGGCTCACTTCTTCCTGGGCCAGTGCCAGATGGAGATGGAAAACTACGACGAGGCCATCGCCAACCTGCAGAGAGGTGAGCGGGCACGCTGCCACCGTCCCCTGCTCCTGTCTGCTGGGAAAGGGCCAGGGAGGGCGGCAGGGACGCTGGCACTGAGGTGCCCTTTCTCTCCCCAGCCTACAACCTCGCCAAGGAGCAGCGGCTGAATTTCGGGGATGACATCCCCAGTGCGCTGCGCATCGCCAAGAAGAAGCGCTGGAACAGCATCGAGGAGAAGCGCATCAACCAGGAGAACGAGCTGCACTCCCACCTGACCAAGCTGATCGTGGCCGAGAAGGAGAGGTAACGGGGCACCTGGAGAAGCTTTTTGAGTGCCACCAGGCTCTCACAGCTCTGTGTGAGGTGTCTCTGCAGAGCCCTACAGCAGGGAAGGGGGTGACAGTGTTCCCCCATCCTCCTGATCTCCACTCTGTCCCAGGGAGCTGGCGGAGTGCCGAAAGACTCAGCAGGAGGAAAACACAGACGAGAGCCGGAGCCGTGTTCAGCTGGCCAGCATCGAGGCCAAACACGTGAGTGGGGGGCTGGGGGTTTCCCCGTCCACATCCTCGTCCTCATGCTCTGCTGCAGCCAGGGGAGCGGCAGGGCTGCAGCTGTGAGGTGAAAGCTGGGAGACCTTGGGACGCAGCACAGTAGCCTTCATTCTGCAGCTCGAGCCACCACTGCAGGGCTGTTGTGTCCCCCCATGATGGCTTCCCCGGCTCTGTCACCTCTTGTCCCAGCCTGGCAGCGGTGACGCCTGCTGTGCCTGTTGTTCCCTGAGGAAACACAAGTGGCTCTCAGCCACATGTGGGTCTGGGTGCTGGGGACTAATCCCAGATAAAAATAGGCCCACAAAGGAAGGTTATTTGTAAGCTGGATTGCTCCTGCCAGCTTCAGGCAGGAGCTGCACAGGCAGAGGGGGCACCAAGGACCGGCCACAGCACCCATGATGGGAGGTTTGGGGCTCTCCCTGGGGTCCTGTAGCCCCCGCACACCAGGGACCCCTTTTCCTCAAGAGCTTCTCTTTCAGGACAAATACCTGGCAGACATGGACGAGCTCTTCTCCCAAGTGGACGAGAAGAGGAAGGTGAGTGTGGCCCAGCCTGTGCTCCTGTAAACCTTCTGTGTACCCTGCTCCCCTTTCCTGACCCAGCTGTGCCTCTCTCGAGACAGAAGCGGGACATCCCTGACTACCTGTGTGGGAAGATCAGTTTTGAGCTGATGAGAGAGCCCTGCATCACGCCCAGCGGGATCACCTACGACAGGAAGGACATTGAGGAGCATCTCCAGGTACTGCAGGGGGCTTTCTCAGGACCTTGCCTGGGTGGGAAAGGATCTTTTCGCTCAACTCTGGGCTCCACAGGCTCCTTGGGTTTGGTCCCGGGTACCTGCCCGGGCAGCTCCCTGTGGAGCAGGTGCTGCCAGGCCCTGCCCAAAGCGGAGGCGGCTCTTGGTGGCGGGGGTCTCACCCCTTGACCTGCCCTCATCCTGCTGGGAGGCACCTCTGAGGGGCTGTCCCCCTTGCTGCGGGCAGGTGCCGGGGTGCTGGGGCAGATGCCACGCGGCGCTGGCCTCACGCCGCCCGCGCCTCGGGGCAGAGCGCGGCACGTGGAGTAACCGGTTCCCTCACGCTCCTCCCCGCAGCGCGTGGGGCATTTCGACCCGGTGACGCGGAGCCCCCTGACCCAGGACCAGCTGATCCCCAACCTCGCCATGAAGGAGGTGATAGACGCGTTCATCTCGGAGAACGGCTGGGTGGAGGATTACTGAGGGGCCGGGGCGGCACCCTGGCACAGCTGGCTCTCCCCGGGCTGGCACCCTGCCTTACTCGCTCTCCGGCTGTTCCCCTCTGCCCCGGCTGCCCTGGCGCTGGGCGAGGGCACGTCACCACGTCCCCTTCCCGAGGAGCCGCGGCGGCTGGGCGGGCACCACGGCTCCCTGGCTGCCCTCTCCGGCTCCAGGACCTGCCCGGGGGTTGGAATGCTGGCTCCTCCATCATGTCTGTCACCCCCCAGCCAGGGCAGCCACAGTCCCCACAGAGCACGTCCCGCTCCGGGGATTGCCACAGGGGGCTTGCCGGGAGGAGCACCTGGAGCCCCGTCCTTCCCTGTGTTTAGAGTTGTTTCCTCCTCCTCCTTCCACCTCCTGCCTGGCCAGGGTTGGGTCCTCTTCCCAGTAAACAGCCACTTACTGGGATGCTGATGCACCCTCTGGCTTTTCCTGGTAAACAACTGCCCCAGGGCTGGAAGGGGCTGCTTCCCACCTCCCCTTCCCCACTGGGACTGTGGTTCCCTAAGAACAACCACCTGAGTTAAAGTTCTTCTTCCTTTTAATGAAATCCCTTAAAAACCCCACAAAAAATTAACACCAGTTTTGCATCCAACCGAGATTCCAGCGTTGTGGTCTGCCGATGGCCTGCCTGGCTTTTGAGCACCCTCTGGAAGTTTGCCAATGTCCATTAAAAGAATATATATATATATAAAAAGAATTAAAAAAAAGTTCAGCAATAAACGTGGAAAAGGACCTGGAGTGCTTCACAGCTGCCATTTTTGGGGATATCCTGGCTTGGGAATCAGTGCCATCCCAGGGGGACCAGGTTTGCCCCAGGGACGTAGCAACACACAGCGTGCTTCACTAGAACAGCTTTAATCCAAGGGCAAAGACCAGTAAAAACCAGAACTTTCCCAGGCAGTTGGTCCCAAGAGCAGTGGCCTTTCCCTGAGGGTGGCAGGAGCTGGAGCTCCTGGCCTGGCTGGGATGGTGGTGACACGTCCTAGCCCAGGAAGGTGGAGATGAAGACGCTGGTGTCCAGGTTGAGCGTGGCATGCCACCAGCGGTCAGGGAAGTACAGGACCTGCAGGGGACACCAGTGGGTCCCAGGGCTCTGGCCGGGACTCCTGGGGTGCCCTGCAGCCCTGGCTCACCTCCCCAGGGCGCAGGGTGCACTCCAGCGGGCGCTGGGCGGGCGGCAGCGTGGGGTAGGTGTGCTGGAGCCAGGCCAGCGTCGTCTCGTTGGGGTGGAAGTGCGGGGTTTGGTCCGGCGGGTACAGAAACCAGCGCTGCAAAACACCGGGGGCACATCCCCTCCCACATCCCCTCAGCCCCAGCGGGGCTTCCCCGTGCCCAGGGACACCTGGCAGGAGTTGGTTTCTCTGCCCCCTCCCCAAATCCTTCCCCTAGGGCTGAGTTCTCACCTTCCTGCCGAAAATCACCTCGGAGAAACCAGGGCCGTGCCAGTGGAAGGGAACGCCAGAGCCGGAGCCTGGTGGGAGCGGGGGTTGGTGCTGGGGAGAGCCCCCAGCCCCAGCCCGATCCCATCCCAATCCCATCGATCCCATCCCAATCCCATCGATCCCATCCCGATCCCATCGATCCCATCGATCCCATCCCAATCCCATTGATCCCATCCCGATCCCATCGATCCCATCCTGATCCCATCGATCCCATCCCAAACCTGATCCCATCCCAATCCCATCGATCCCATCCCAGTCCCATCGATCCCAGCCCGATCCCATCGATCCCATCCCAAACCCGATCCCATCCCAATCCCACCGATCCCATCCCAATCCCATCGATCCCATCCCAAACCCGATCCCATCCCAATCCCATCGATCCCATCCCAATCCCATCGATCCCATCCCAATCCCATCGATCCCATCCTAGTCCCATAGATCCCATCCCAAACCCGATCCCATACCGATCCCATCGATCCCATCCCAAACCCAATCTCATCCCAATCCCATCGATCCCATCCCTATCCCATCGATCCCATCCCAATCCCATCGATCCCATCCCGATCCCATCGATCCCAATCCAATCCCATTGATCCCATCCCAATCCCATCGATCCCATCCCAATCCCATCGATCCCATCCCGATCCCATCGATCCCATCCCGATCCCATCCCAGTCCCATCGATCCCATCCTGATCCCATCGATCCCATCCAGATCCCATCGATCCCATCCCAATCCCATCCCGATCCCATCCCGATCCCATCGCACACCCACCTGCGATCCCAAAGCTGTAGGCGGGGCTGGTGCCCGGGATGCGGAAGGGAGGGGGCACATAGTGCTGGAAGAGGGGGCCCCACTCGGTGAAGTTGTTGTCCCCGAAGAAGTAGAGGGTGTCTGGGGGGACACGGGAGCTGAGCCCGGCGAGGGGAGGCGGCTGCGGGGGTCGGGACGGCGCTACCCACCGCTGCCCAGGCGGGCCGGGTCCTGCGGCTTCAGCAGCTGCTCCACGTACTCCTGGAACGGCACATCCACTGCGGGAACGGAGAGTGAGCGGCGGAACGGGGGAACGGAGAGGGGAACGGGGGAGCGGGACCCCCGCAGCCGGGCACGGCCCCGCGCTCACCTTTGCGGTACGAGTAGGTGTTGGCCGTGCTGAGCCGCACCGGGAAGGGCCCGAAGGCGGCCAGCAGCTTCTCCCGGGTGCAGAGGGCTCGGAAGGCCTGCGGGATGGAGCGCAGGGAGCCGGGATGCTGCTCCGCATCCTCTGCCCCGTCCCACCCGGCATCCTCTGCCCCGTGCCGGTACTCACCGAATTGTCCGTGACCCCACCGAGGATCAGTGGCCGGGAGAAGGCGAACCTGGGGGCGGCATCCAGCGGGGTCCCGCACGGGCGGAGCACGGGGACCAGCACTGACCCATCCCGGGACACCGGGACCGGCCCCGACCCACCCCGGGGCATCGGCATCCCTCCCGACCACCTTCCCCCAGGTTCTCCCCCGGGACTCCCGGGTCTGCCCCGCCGGTTCCCCCCGCCCCTCCCCGTTAGCCCGCCCGGTGCACCGGGGCTGTCCCCCGGCCCCCGCCTCAGTTCGGGACCATGCCGGGTGCCCCGTACCGCTGCAGGAAGAGCGGGTAGGTGAGGGAGGCATCCGCTCGCTCCACGGTGCAGCGTGGCTCCTCCGGCACCGTGCCCGCCAGCCTGCAACGGGAGACTCCGCTCGGTACCGGCACCAGGACCGGCACAGGGACCGGTCCCGGGGCAAGCCCCCTGCCCTCACCAGCCGCCGCCCGGAGGGTCGGTGCAGGCGCCGGGCCGGACCCAGCCCAGCAGCAGCAGCAGCAGCAGCGGCAGCAGCCGCGCCGCCGCCATGGGGGCCGGCACCGGGACAGCGGGAACTACAACTCCCGGCATGCACTGCGAGACGAATGGACACGGTCATTGGCTGGGCGCGCCGCTACGGGTCCCGGTAAGGGCCATGACTTAAAAGGGCAGTGAAAGCCAGCCGCACCTCCTGGCTTCAAGTGAGGCACAAGGGGACAAGAGCATGGGGACACCGGGGACACCGGGACACCGCAGGGCCGGCACCCGGCCGGAGCGGCTCCGGGGCCCAGCCCAGGGGCCGCTGCATCCAGGAGAAGCAAAGACAGGAGTCATGGCTCGATTCAACTGCTGGTTTGATTTAATCCAGTAAAAAACGGCCGGGCAGGGGGTGCACCCCAGCCCTTATTTACACAAATAAATACAGGGAGGGCAGTGCCAGGGGTAGCGGGCAGGGCACGCTGCCTGCCCTGCTCCGCCCCTGCCCCACCCCGCTGCCAGCTCCCCGCGGGCGGGGGGCTCAGGTGTACCCTGGGGGGCTCAGGTGTACCCTGGGGGGGCTCAGGTGTACCCTGGGGGGCTCAGGTGTACCCTGGGGGGGCTCAGGTGTACCCTGGGGGGCTCAGGTGCACCCTGGGGGGCTCAGGTGCACCCTTGGGAGCTCAGGTGCACCCTGGGGGGCTCAGGTGCACCCTGGGGGGCTCAGGTGTACTCGCAGAGGTGGCCGCAGCCAGCGGGGCAGTGGGAGCTGGTCTCCAGCCACTTCATAATGTGCTGCAGGTGGCCGCCGTGGCTGCAGCCCTGGCACCAGACGAAGAGCCCCTTCACCACGTGGTGACACACGGCACACATGCTGGCACACTGCCGACACCTGCACGGGGAGATTTGGGTGGGTGTGGGCAGGGAGAGCCCTCAGGGGGGCAACAAGAGGGAACAGGGACACTCACACATGCCCCTGTCCCCAAAAGCCCCTCAGGGCCCCCTCACCTGTCGCAGATCCAGCCCCTGTTGCTCATGGGCCGCTTGCAGTTGCTGCAGTTGACGTGCAGGGTGGTGGAAGCCTGGTTGAGGCAGTTGATGGCACGGCAGGTGCTCAGCTTGATCACCTCGTTGGAGATGTTCCAGAGCTGGAAGCGCTGCAGCAGATCGATGTAGGACGTGTACCAGTGCTCCTGGGGACAGCCACAGACAGCTGAGCCTCCACATCCACCTTGAAACCCCCTCAGGACCCCAGCCCTGCATCCTGAAGGCAAAATTCCCCTGGGGGGCTCAGCCTGGAGAAAAGCAGGCTTGGGGAAGGGGACTTCTCACCCTACAAGTCCCTGACAGGAGGATGGAGGTGGTTGGGAGTCAGGCTCTGCTCCCACGGAACAGGGCAGGACAAGGGGAAATGGCCTCAAGCTGTGCCAGAGGTGGTTTAGTTTGGATATTAGGGAGAATTTCTTCATGGAAGGGGTGGTCAAGTATTGGCACAGGCTGCCCATTGCAGTGGTGGAGTGTCACCCTCCCCTGGGAGGATCTAAAAGCTGTGTGATGTGGCAGTTGGGGACATGGTTCAGTGGTGGCCTTGGCAGTGCTGGGGGGATGGTTGGACTCGATGGTGTTAGAGGGCTTTTCCAACCGAAAGCATTCCGTGGTCCCTCGATCCCTGCAGTGGGAGAACGGCTCTGCAACGCTGGGGAACAGCATCCTTCCCTGCATCAACAGGGCCAGGGCACCTCTGCAGGGCCCACCCCAAATCCCTGCCAGGACTGGTGGTGGGGAACCCTGGAGCTGCTCACCCTGGCTCAGAGCTGGCCTGCCAGGGGCTGGAGGAGAAGGGACGTGCCCCAGCCCCAGGCAGGACCCCATCCCATCGGGATGCACCCCCTGTGGGTCCCAGCAAGGCATGGGCCTGCCCGTGGGGGCTGTACCTGCGTCTGCTCATCGATCTCCTTGCGGATGCGCTCTCCCAGCACGATGAGCACGGACACGGCCGTCTGCACGTCGCCCTGCTCGGCGTAGAAGAGCAGCGTGTCCCGCACGATGGGGTTGAAGAAGTCGGAGGGCAGGCGGTTCTCGTAGAGGGAGTGGGAGATGGAGATCAGCGAGAAGGACTCCACGGGGGTCAGCGACACCGTCTCGGCCTCGTTGCCGCTGACGTGAGGGGAGTCAGCCTTGTCCTGCAGGTGGTCCAAGGCCGATGGGTTGTCCACGATTTCGTGGCGCAGCGGGAAGGCTTCCTGGGGAAGGCTGTATTCCTGCTCTTCAGCTGCCAGGAGAAGAGTAGGAATGAGCAGGAGAAAAGCCAGCTGGGACAGACAGCACCTCCCGCTGTGCGCTCACCGTGTGGGTTCTCGTGGTCCATCATGTACAGGTCATCCTCATCTGCCTCCACATCGCCCAGCAGATAATCCGCAGGGACGTCGCTGCCCTCCGTCTCCTCGTTGTCTGCACGGCCCAGGGAAAGAGAAATCAGCTCATCACACCACTGGATCCACCTCCCAGTGTCCTGCCCAGCCTGCCAGGCTGTGCCCAAGCCACACAGCTCAGTTCCCCACCACTGTCACTGTCACCCGGGTCATGGGGAAAGCTGTCCTTCTGCAGGGCCCTGGGGCTCGGTGTCCTTCACCGTGGGGCTGCAGCACGTTCAGCCACCCCAGGTCACAGGATAAACGGCCCTGTTTATGCCCTGTCTATGCCCGAGGAGGGAGGAGCTGTGGGACTGGACTGTGCCCACCCAGGAGCGTTACCCTCGTTGTTGATCAGGGTGGAGGAGGAATCCATGAGGATGTTTTCCGTACGGCTTTCTCCTTTGCTGCGGTCCAGTCGGGACTCGCTGCCCAGCCCAGCAGGGATATCTTTCAGGTTAAAGCTGGGGAAAAAAGACGAATTTAACAGTCAGAGGAGTATAAAGTTCCCATTTCAGCCAGCAAATAGCCTGGATACAGGTGTCCAGTTGCAATTTGAATGGAGAAACATGAGATACAGCGAGCAGAAGTCACCAGTTCCCACTGTATGACTTAAAAATAAAGACACATTGTGACTGCGGTCACAGCCCTTCCTCCAAGCCTGGTGGCACTGCACATGCACTTCAAAGGTCTCTCTGAAGAATTCCAGAGCTGAGCAGGCTCTTGGCTCCATCTCCTTCCCCTCAGAGGCAGGTGAACGGGAGCTGCCTCACTCCAAGGTGCCTGGCTGTTAGTTATGCATCACCATGCTTGGCCTTCACCGAGATGGAAAAGGGAGGGGATGGGGCTGGAGCAGAGCCCAGCTCTCCAGGCTGCTGCCTGCCGTGTCTCAGACAGCGGCACAGCCACTCCTGGAGGCACAGCTTGGTCAAGGACAGTGCTTGTTTCCTTTGGTGTTATTTGAGGATCTGTCACTCACTGTGGGAACCCGGTCCTGTGAGGTCTGACAGCTCATTCGTAGTCCTCACCCCACACGTTTATGTCATTGAGAAGAGGAAAAACAAGTTTTCCTGCTTCATCAGCCCACAACGGGCTCTCCACACCAGTGAGCTGCTGGCAGAGCTGGGCTGTGCTCTCCCCTGGAAAGGCTCCAGAAGAAAACCTCTGCACACCGGCAGTTCCAGCTCCAGCCATGAGACACCCTCTCCATCCCCAGCCCTTGGTCACCATCACTGTCCTGGCACTGCTGAGGCCTCACCTCACATCCCGGATCACTTCTGGGACCCTCATGACAGGAAAGACACTGAGGGGCTGGAGCGTGTCCAGGGAAGGGAACAGAGCTGGGGAAGGGGCTGGAGCACCAGGAGGGGCTGAGGGAGCTGGGAGAGCTCAGGCTGGAGAAAAGGAGGCTCAGGGGGGACCATCTCAGCTCCACAACTCCCTGACAGGAGTGGGGAACTAGGGGAGTCAGGCTCCCAGGGAACAGGAGAAGAGGAAATGAGGAAATAGCCCCAGATTGTGACAGAGGAGGTTTAGATTTGATCTTGGGAAAATTTCTTTATGGAAAGGGTGGTGGAGTCTCTACCCACCCCTGGAGATGTTCAACATCACATAGTGGCCTTGGCAGTGCTGCTGGGGGAATTATCTCGGAGGACTTTTCCAACATTAGAGATTCTGTGATTAATTAATTCAATAACTGCAAAGCTGATCCCGGCCCCTGCCCCACCACAGGGCAAACTTTGGTTGAAGGAGAGGAGGGAGCAGTGTGTGAGGCTGCAGAGCTCAAGGCCAGGCTGGGCACTCACTTCCCACACCAACATGGGAAATGGCTGCATTCAAACAATGCCAACATGCAAACCAGCACAGCCTGAGGGAGAGCTGTCCCTGCTCGCACCCTGTGTCTGGGGCAGGTTAGTTATTATGCAGAAATTGTTCCCTGGAGGGTGGTGAAGCCCTGGCACAGGGTGCCCAGAGAAGCTGTGGCTCCCCCTGGATCCCTGGAAGTGTCCAAGGGCAGTTGGACGGGGCTTGGAGCAGCCAGGACAGTGGAAAGTGTCCCTGCCCATGGCAAGGTGTTGGAACGAGATGAGCTTTAAGGCCCCTTCCAACCCAAACCATTCTGGGATTTCATTACGTGATTCTATAACCCCATCCCAGCCAGGGAGCCATTCCCACTCCCCCCGCTATGGAGCTATCCCAGTCATCTCATCCCTCCCTGCAGCTCCCTTCCCCCGTACCTGTTCATGAGTGGGAGGGCAGCGCTGCCTTTCCCCATGCTGTGGTTGAGGTTTGTGGACGACACGGTGCCGAGGCTGGAGTAGATAATCCTCAGCATCGTCCACGTCTGAGCCACCTGCATCGAGCACAGTCCCTGTCAGCCCGTCCCAGGCTGGCACCCCTCTGCAGCCCCAGCTGACCCGCAGCTCACCTGGTTGCGGTCCAGCCCCTTGGCCACCTTGGCGTTGTGGTCGCAGAGCTCGGCCAGCGGCCGGCCGGCCAGCGCGTACTGCTTGGCCGTGTGCACGAACCAGTCCATGCTGCCGCTCTCCACGTCCGTCTCGAACACGCTGAGGGCGCTGGAGGACGAGATGTACTCGAACTGCTCCGTGGGGTCCAGCTTGCGCTTGAAGAAGATGGGGTGGCGCCGGTCGCCGATGTAGGGCTTGCGGTTGGAGTCGGAGGAGATGAGGCTCTCCTTGGCGGCGAAGGCCAGGTCTCCGTAGAGGCTGTAGCACAGCCCCTCGGGGTTGGCCCGGTCGATGGGCTGGCTGGCGTCCTTGAAGATGTGCTGGTAAAGAGTGCTGTCTTTGGAGCCCGAGAGGAGGAAATAGGGGTCGTGGAGGTGCCGCCACACGATGCCCGTGGTGACGTCCTTGTGCTCCTCGAACATGGCGGAGGGGATGAAGGGGCGGCGCACGTCCCACACGTAGATGTTGTGGTCCACCATCATGGAGCAGGTGGCGATGTGGTGCTTGCACTCGGGGCGCCACTTCACCCGCGCCACCGAGGCGATGGTCTGCACGCAGTAGATCTCCTTGGCCCGCGTCGTGTTCATGTCCCACACCTTCACCATCTTGTCGCGGCCGCCTGTGGCCAGCCAGCCCCTGGGACAGGGACGGAGCAGTGTTCATCTCTCTGTCCCCACCGTGGCACAGAAATGCTCACAGCACAGGTGTGACCTGTGCACACTGCAGGAGGGTGCTGGGCTGCAATGCCATCCTCCCGTGAGCTCCCTTGACACCTCTGCTCTGCAGCAACCAGGCAGGCAGCACTCTCCTTCCCGCTCCCAGTTACGGCCCTGCACCTCTAGAGCCACATCCCAGTCAGACCAGTTCCCTCTGCTCTGCTTTCCACTGGCCAGGCACAGCAGAGAGGAAGAGACCATCCTGAACATATTTCAGTGCCTCTCCAAGATCACGAGCAGTGGCAGCACTGCCTGGCAGGGAGTGAGGAGGGACATGCACACTGTAACATCTCCTTCCAGATCCTTCCCAGCAATCTCCCAGGAAAGGCAAAGAGAAACACGACTGAAAACAAGCGAGCTGTGTCCCAGAGCAGCCAAGTTGTGCCTTCCTCAACCTGAACCTCAACTGGAGCGAGAGGCCACTGTGACACTGCTCTACACAAGCATAAGACACCCAGTGCCTCTAAACCCCCTAAACTATCAAAAAACAAACCTCAAACACCCTTACACCACCCCAAATGCTCAAAGTAACAATCACTCCTATCTCCCAGCAACATCCCAGCTCCTGACACAAGGGGACAGGGTATCACAGACCGTGCTTTCCCCCACAAAATCCCAATCCTGTTTTTAGGGTCTCTAAAGTCCCTAAAAATCCCTGCAAGTCCGGGTGGCTGGCAGGGATAGCCCCACACTGACCTGTCCTCTGGGTGCCAGTCGCAGCAGAAGACGGGCCCGTTGTGGGCTGTGAACATCCTCTCGTAGCGGTCGGGCCGGCGGATGTCCCACAGCTGCACGTTGCCGTTCTCGAAGGTGGCGGCGAAGGTGAAATAGTCCCGGATGCTGAACTGGACATCACGCACGCTCTCCGACTGCCCTGGGAGGGGACACAAGTTAAGAGCTCCAGCAAAGCTAAAAATTCCACTAGGAGAGTTGTGGCGCAGAGAGAAGGTAGCAGGGAGTGCTGTGACTGTCTTCCATCTCCCACACAGACCCAGCTAGTGCTGAGAGGCAAGGAAAGGCACCAAAATGCCTCTCAGCTCCTTCTTTCCCTGCCCTGGGCATCACCCCCTGAGCAAACCCTCCTCCTGGGCAAGGGGAAGGACAAAGCCCCTCACCCCTGCCTCTCCTAAGGGTGAAGGGACAAGCAATGAAAGGACAAAGCTCCCAAACTGTGCTTCCCCACAGGGAAACAGGACAAGAGCCACGTTAGTACCAGAGAAGGTGCTGACGGAGTCCTTCTTGCGCAGGTCGAAGCACTTCATGTAGCCGTCCTGGGAGCCACTGAGCAGCATGTACACCTCGGTGGGGTGGAAGCACACCTTGTTGACAGTGCGCTTGTGCTCCGTGAACAGCTGGTCCTGCTTGTTGCGGGACGGCTTGCCCAGGTTCCAGGTGACCACCACGCCGTTGGTGGCGGCGGTGGCCAGCAGGTTCTCGTCCATCTGGTGCCACACCACGTCGGCACAGCTGAAGTTCAGGGAGGGTTTGCGGCCCACGCGGAGGTTCAGCTTCTCCACAAACTGCTCCTCCTCGATGGAGTAGATCTTGAAGATGTTGCGGCCGGCCACCACCACCTGGGCGGCGTCCCGGCACACGCTGATGGCGTTGGCAGGGGCGTCCAGGTGGCAGAACATGGTGCGGCCGGTCAGCGCGTTGCCCCCCAGGGCAGTGGTGACCCTGGCCATCTTCTCCATGGCTGTCCTCGGGGTGCTGTCCCCTCTCCAGCAGGCTGCCTGCACACCCACACGGCCAGCCTGCTCCAGCTCAGCCAGAGCTGGGCAGGGACAGGCTGGGCTCCTGCTGGGCCCCGGTGGCTCCAACCGCGGCTTTGTGCGGCTGCATCAATGGGGTGTGGAGGTGAGAGGCCACAGAGCTGCCTGTGGGAGGGAGATACGGCCCTGCTCCGGGTTCTCCTCCTGCCGCCCTCTGTGGCTCTCAGAGAGTTCCTGAAAACCTTCTCTGGGTTCCTTCTTCTCTCCTCGGCCACACCCTGAGAAGTTTCACTGTTGCTGACAATACAGGCCAAGTACAGCACTGTGGCTGAAGTGAGAAGCGTCCGCAGCACGAGGTGGGGTGAAGTGAGGCCACGGTCACCTCCGTGGGGCACTCGGAGCCCCAGAGCCTGCAAGAACCAAGGGATGACCGTCCTTCCCTAGCAGAGTGGGGGCAGCAGTTACTCCAGGCTTCCCACGGGCTGTGTCCTCCAGAGGCAGGCCGAGCTCCTGCCACAGCACTGCCCTCCCTTGCAGGTCCCACAGACCCCTCACACCTCACATTCCCACTCCCTCAGGGCCCCTTCCCACCTTCAGCGCACCCTTAGGGTCCCGTCCTACTCCTGAGCCACCCCAGCCCCTCATATCCCACACTCCCACCCCATCAGGGCTCTCCTGACCCACAGGACCCCTCAGACCCCACACTTCCCCCTCTGCAGGGCCCGCTCCTGACCCAGAGCCCCTCCAGGGCCCCCTCCAGCCCTTCAGAGCCCGCTCAGGGCTCCCTCAGAGCCTCTCCCGCCCTCTGTTCTCCTCAGGGCCCCTTCCCGCCCCTCAGAGCCGCCGGGGCCTCTTCACAACCTCCTCCCGCCACACAGAGTGCCCTGCCGCTGCCCCCGCCGTGCGCGGCCCCGGTGCCGCTCCCGAGGCCGTACCCGGTGCCGGTTCCCCGCCGGCCGCTCGGGCCGAGCAGGCCCCGCCGCCGCCGCCGCCGCCGCCGCCCTCACGCCAGGCCCCGCCCCCTTCCGCCATGGCCCCGCCCCGCCGCCAGGCCACGCCCATTTCCACCGCCAGACCACGCCCCTTTCCGAGTGCGGAGCCCGCCCCTGCCACACGCCACGCCCCCGCTGCCAGGCCCCGCCCCCTGCTCCTGACCACGCCCCCTCCGCCACTCTTGCCGTTTCGCCCCGCCCCTCTGAGGCAAGACCACGCCTCCTCCCGTAGGCCACGCCCCCGTTCTTAGACCACGCCTTTTGTACCGGACCGCCCCCCGCCTCAGGCCACGCCCCCTGCATACACTGAGCTCCATCAGGCCCCGCCCACCCCGAGCCGCTCAAGAGGCCCCGCCCCCCTGCGTATGAGGCCACGCCCAGAACCGAGGCCACGCCCCTTGTGTGCGGCGCGGGGCGGGGCCAGAGCAGGGGGCGGGCCCAGGGCGGGCGGGGGGCGGGCCCAGGGCGGGCGGGGGGCGGGGCCAAGGCGGGCACCGGGCCCGGGGATCGAGCCCGGGGATCGGGGGACAGGGCGGGCACGGAGCCCGGGGATCGGGGGGACAGGGCAGGCACCGAGCCCGGGGATCGGGGGGACAGGGCAGGCACCGAGCCCGGGGATCGGAGGGACAGGGCGGCACCGAGCCCGGGGATCGGGGGCACAGGGCGGCACCGAGCCCGGGGATCGGGGGCACAGGGCGGGTACCGAGCCCGGGGATCGAGCCCGGGGATCGGGGGGACAGGGCGGGCACGGAGCCCGGGGATCGGGGGCACAGGGCGGGTACCGAGCCCGGGGATCGAGCCCGGGGATCGGGGGGACAGGGCGGGCACGGAGCCCAGGGATCGAGCCCGGGGATCGGGGGCACAGGGCGGGCACGGAGCCCGGGGATCGGGGGCACAGGGCGGGCACCGAGCCCGGGGATCGGGGGGCACAGGGCGGGCACCGAGCCCAGGGATCGGGGGCACAGGGCGGGCACCGAGCCCGGGGATCGAGCCCGGGGATCGGGGGCACAGGGCGGGCACGGAGCCCGGGGATCGGGGGCACAGGGCGGGCACGGAGCCCGGGGGTCGGGGTTACAAGGCGGGCACCGAGCCCGGGGATTGGGGGCACAGGGCGGGCACGGAGCCCGGGGATCGGGGCAGCGCGGGGGCCGGGGTGCAGGGGGTCCCCGTGGGGGTCACTGGGAGTGGGGGTTCGCTGGGATGGAGTGGGAGGGGTGGGAGTTGTACTGGGACTGGGGGGGCAGGAGGAGAGAGTACCGGGGGGTTCCCGGGTGTTACCAGGGGTGGGAATGTCCGGGAGATGTGGGATCCGGGGGGAACGGGGATGCCAGAGCTGCACCCCAGAGGGACAGGGAGTGCAGGAGAAAATGGGGTTTAGGGGGATGTGGCGTGTATTATGGATCAGGGTGGGAAATGGGGGTGCCGAGGGGTTATGAGGTGCATTGAGGGTGTAGGCGTGAGCTGGAGTGTTACAGGGGTGCACAGGGGTTTGTGGGTGCGCTGGGGGGCTCGGGGCACACTGCTGTGGGGGTGTGCATTGGGGGGTGCCGGGGAGATGTGGGGTCCAGGGTATTCGGGGTGCATGGGGGATGGGGAAGCAAGGGGATAACTGGGGGTCAGGGGTCTGTGGGAGCCTTGTGGGTCAGGCTGCAGGGGGGGAAATGGGGGTGCCGAGAGGATGTGGGGTGCATTGGTGGTGTACAGATGCACTGGAGGGATATAGGGGTGCAGGGGGTATGGGGGCCACTGCCATGGGGGGTGCAGAGGAGGGTATGGGTGCCCTCAGTGTAACCGGAACTGGGGGCTTGTGCAGGGCTATGGCACCCCAAAACTGCTGCTGTCAGCTGCAGGGGTGAGGGGACCCTCTGTGTGCCGCTGTCCTGCCTGGCCCCGGCGCCCAGGGACACCGCTGGCTTTGGGGGTGCAGGCAGCCCTGCGCCCCCGTGCCAGGGTGCTCCAGGCCCCAGCAGTGCCACCTTGTCCCGCAGCCCCGGGGACCCCCAAAACCCCTTCCAGGGCCTCTTTGTGCCATGTTGGGGTCAGAAAGGGCCGTTTCGGACAAAGCAGGGAGCGGAGGCGGCAGTTGGTGCAGCAGTTCCTTCCCGGCCGGTACAAAGGCAAAACAAACCGAAAGCGTGTCCGTGTCCGTGTCCGTGTCCGTGTCCGTGCCCATCCCGTGTCCGTGTCCATATCCATGCCCACGCTCCTCCCACGGCTGCCGTGGCAGCGGGCAATGCCGCGGGGTGGCACCGAGCCCCTCCGCGCTGGGTCCCCGTGGGCACCCCAGCCCCACGCCGGCTCGGTCCCGTCTCGGCGCAGCCCAGGGGTCCCCCCGGTGCCCCGCTTGCCGCTGGCATCGAGGCGATGGCTTTTCAGCTGGAAGAGCGGTGGCGGTGGCAGCGTGTCCTAAGTGCCACCTCCTGTGGTCTCTCTGCGCTGCCGCGGTGGCTCCGAGCCGGCCCCGGTGCCCCGGGATGTCCCATCCCAGACGGATGGGTGGCTCCTCGGTGCTGGCATCACCCCCAGAGCCCCGCGGGGTGCAGTGGAGACTCCCTCGCCAGGGGAGCCCGACCTCCGGGGCAGGATCCGGCCGGGGCGAAGCCGCGTGGAGGGGCTCAGTGGGGCTGTCACTTGTCACCGTCCCCCCGGGTACCCCGAAACCTGCCGTAGCACGAGACTGAAGCAAGCGAGCATGCGAGGGCGGCGGGCGGGCGGAGAGGGGCATCCTATTCACCGGGATGGGACTGGAGGGGACACGCAGCACGGGGAGGTGGGGGGTGGGCTCGGTGACCCGCTCCAGGGGCGTGAGGGGACCCATCCAGCCTCCGCCGCCCCCCAGAAATCAGCATCCTCCTCTGGCCCATCCCTGGGAGCATCCTTGGTGCCCAGAGCATCCTTGGCGGCGGGGCCGTGTGCCCGCTCGGCACCGGGGCGGGGGGAGCAGGATGCGGCTGGGGGGTCCCACTTTGGGCTGCCGTGATGTCCGTTCGTCTGTCCGGGAGGGATTGGCAGGACACCGGGAGGAGCACGGGCGATGGCGGCGGCGGCGGGGGGAATGTACATGGCAGCCGGGGGGACGCCTGCCCCATCTCCCCCCGGAGCCCCGCGCCCCTCGGGGGGGATGGCCGGGCTTGGTTGGAAGCGGGGGCGTCTCTGGAAGCCCCCAGCAGCCAAAGGGAGATGGGGTGGGCGATGCGGCCGGGGTGGGCCGGGTCCGGCGCTACTCGATCACCATGCAGCACGGGAGGTGCTGCGAGAAGTACTTGAAGAGCTCCGGGGTGGCCCCGGGGCAGTTGGTGAGTTCCAGCTCCTCCAGCTCCTGCAGCTGCACCAGCCCCGACAGCCCCGTGGTGGTCAGCAAGGGGCAGCCTGCAAGGGGACAGGGTGCACTGTCAGGGCTGAACAAGAGTGCCCTCAAAAAATAGCAACCCAAAAAATAGCAACCCAAAAAATAGCAACCCAAAAAATAGCATCTCAAAGGCACCAACATCCCAAAACACCAAAATCCCCCCCCAAAGGACCTAAGGATCAAGACCTCAAAATCCCAGCACTTCAAAACTCAACACACCCAAAAGACAGAACCCAAAAAAATCAGCGTGCTAAAAAAAAGTACCCCAAAACCCCTAACAATACAAAAAAATCACTCAAAATATCAGCAAGCAAAGAATCCAGCACTCAAAAATGCACACAAAAATGCACACAAAAACCAGTACCTTAAAGCACCAGCACCCCAAAATACCAAGACCATCAAAATTAGCACAAAAAAAACCCAGAAAACCAGCATGCTAAAGAATATTGCTCCGAAACACCTGTACCCCAAGGTCAGCCTAAAAACCCAACATCTCAAAGAACCGGTATTCAAAAAAAAAAAGAAAAATAAAGCATCCCAAAAAGCAGTGTCCCCTAGCTCCCCAAAAACCAACACCCCAGAAAACTTGAATTGCAAATCCATAGCTCCTGAAACACCACCACCCCAAAAACCAGCGCACCCCAAGAGCCCAGCCGTGCATCTCTCCCCACAGGCTGGGCTGGGTGCAGGTGCCTGCTGGCTTGGGGCATGCTGGCTGTCCCCAGGCTGTCCCCAGGGCTCTCACTGTCCCCATGCCCTGTGCCTCCCCAGCCCTGGGGCATCTCTGGTCCCTGGCAGAGGGTCAGGGTCTCACCAGCCAGCGAGAGGAGGCGCAGGCTGCCCATGCCCAGGAGGTGCTTCAGGCCAAAATCCTGCACCTGGAAAAGAAGATGGGATGGGGATGAGCAGGGGACAGTGGGGACAAGCACAGCACCAGGGCTCAGCATCGCCAGGCTGGGGAGGGAGCTGGGGGCAGGGCTGGGTGCTGGGCACTGTGCTGGCCCTGCGATGGGACAGGCTGCAGGGAGCTGGGTGCTGGGGAGGGGAGCCTGAGCGGGGTGTGGGATGCTGCAGCAGGATGCTGGGCAGGATTTTGGGGTGCTGGGTCTGGGCTGTGCGCCAGGGAGGGGAGCCACGGCAGGGAGCCCGCAGCAGGTCTGGGGATTCTGGTGCTGGGGCAAGGATGCAGGGTCAGGGTGCCAGGGCTGAGTCCTGCTGAGCTCACAGGAGCTCTCTGCTTCCTGGCACCGAGTCTTGGGGTCTTCAGCCAGCCCCAGGAACCCGCCCTGAGCTCATGGCTGTCCCCAGGGAGGTGCCACCATGCCCTCTCTGCCGTGCTGAGCCAGGACGGGCACAGCCGTGTTCCACACCTACCTGGCAGCACCAGCGCAGGTAGAGGCTCCGCAGGGATGACATGGTGGACAGGTAGCTGAGGCCGGTGTCGGTGATCCGCACGCACCTGCCGGGACACAGGGTGTCAGGGCCAGCTGGTCACCCATGGGTGTCCCCAAACCATGGCCCCCATGCTGCACCCTCTGCTTCCAGCGTGGCTCAGCATGGCACGGCTTGGCATGGCATGGTTTGTCATAGGTGACATGGCACAGCACAGCTTGGCATGGCATGGCATGGCACGGCATGCATGGCATGGCATGGCTCAGCATGGTATGGCACGACTTGGCATGGCTTGGCGTAGCTTAGCATGGCATGGCATGGCCCAGCATGGCTCAACATGACATGGCATGGCCTGGCACGGCTCAACATGGCATGGCATGGCCTGGCACGGCTCAACATGGCATGGCATGGCCTGGCACGGCTCAGCATGGCATGGCATGACCCGGCACAGCTCAACATGGCATGGCATGGCATGGCCCGGCACGGCTCAACATGGCATGGCACGGCTCAACATGGCCCGGCACAGCTCAGCACAGCCCCTTACCTGTCGAGCACCAGCTCCTCCAGCTTGTGCAGGTCGCAGGCGATGTACTCCAGGGCCATGTCGGTGATGCGGGGGCACCAGGACAGGTCGAGGCTGCGCAGCTTCCGCAGGTTCTCGGCCACCAGCTCCACACCATCATCCGTCACCTTGGAGCAGCCCGAGAGGCTGAGGACGCTCAGGTTGGGCAGGCTGTGGACCATGTTGACCACGCCGTGGTTGGTGATCTCCCAGCAGGAGTTGAGGCGCAGGGTGTGGGTGGTGTAGCCCTGCTTGGCGGTGAAGTAGGCGAGCGCCGTGTCCGTCACGTGGTAGGCTTGCAGGTTGAGCTCGGTGAGGTTGGGCAGGAGCTGCGAGATGGCGGCGATGGCGTCGTCGGCCACGTTGATGCAGTCGCTGACGCTCAGCGCCGTGATGCGGGCGTTGAGGCTGGACCACAGCCCGGCCTCCGTGAAGTCGTTGCAGCCCGACAGCTCCAGCCGCACCACGCCCTGCATCTGCTCCAGCATCACCTGCCGGGGGGCAGGGGGTCAGGCCGTGCTGGGCACTGCCACCCACCCCTGTGCATCCCTGTGCCCCCATCCCAGCTCCCTCTGGGTGGCTCTTCCCACCACTCCCAGACTTGCCTGGGTCCGGTTTTCTCCCTGGGACCTCCCTGGCATGGTTCAATGCCTGCCTTAGGACACACCAGCACCAGTGGGGAATGGGAGGGGACAGACAGGGACTCCTGTCCTGGGTGCTGGGTGCTGGGTGCTCCTGGGTGCAGCCCCAGCACTGCCCCGGGTGCTGCTGGCAGGGCTGGGATTGATACCCGCTCCCAGCACAGGACCTCACATCGGGTGAGATGTGCCCACGGAGCAGCTGGTGCTGTGTTTGGCCATGGCACAGGGCAAGGACCTCAGTGGGGACCCTGAATTGCCCCATCTCTGACCCTCAGCCCCTTGCTTAGGTGACCCCCTGGCTGGGGAGCAGCCAGCCAAGCAGGAATGTCCTGTTCCCAGGGCTTGTCACCCACTGCCACACCACCACCCAGCAGCACGGCCACCTCACCTGGCCCTGCCTTCCTGGCAGCACCCACATGAAGCCCCAACATCGCCCTGACCCTGCACGGGCTGCACCCACCCCACTGCCCAGGCCACAAGCAGAGCGTCCCCGTGCTGCCAGCCCCTGTGGGGTGGCCATGCCACCTGCCTGCTCCTTCACTGAACCACTGAAAGCTCTGCCCATGTGCGTGTCCCCAAGGCCACCAGGACCAGCACATCTCAGCCACCCCGGTCACTTCAGCAGGGTCACCTACCTCCAACCCTGCATCTGTGATGGTCGACCTCTTAAGGCTCATGGACTTGACCCCCTTCTTGGAGAGGGGGTAGTTGTCAATGAACTCACAAATGTCCAGGTCAGAGACGCCCACGAGGCAGAAGCCGTCGAAGCCGCGGACGGCGAAGCCCTGCAGGCTGACGAACTCCTTCTCTCCACCGGGCAGGATGTTGTAGAGCTCTTTGGTGTGCAGGACGGGCGTCAAGCCCACCCAGAACTTGGGCTGGTAGAGCACCCGCCGCCATGCCTTGCACACCTGCGCCAGCACGCACTTCTCGCACGCCGAAAAGTACCAGAACAAGCGGTTGAGGATCTTCTCGTCCACGGCCAGCTGCCTTTCCGAGGGAGAGCCTGGCAGCCGCTCCGGAGAGGGCTGCTCCGAGCCTTCGCTCGCGTTCAGTCCCACCAAGGAAGCGCCGGGAGGGGAGGAGACGCTGGCCAGGGTGGCCAAGGAGAGCGGGGAGGCCAGGCTGGGGATGGGCAGGTCGCTGCGGTGGGCTAAGGCCGGGCTGAGGATGGCAGGCACGGAGGAAGGCTGGCACAGGCGGTTTTTCACGGCGGGGGTGCCTTTGGTGATGCTGGCGGAGCCGAGGCCGTTGGGTTGCGTGGGGATCTTCACCAGTCCATTGCGGGGCAAACATGGGGGCTTGGTGTCGCCGTTTCTCGGGTTCGACATCTTCCACAGGTCTCTCTGTAACACAGGGGTGTGGGGTGAGGGGCTCTGGGTCTGGTAGGGAGGTGGCCATGGCTGGGGGACGTGGTGGCACCAGTGAGGGGGGAGATCCTGGGGGCCCTGAGCAGGGTGGCACATGGCACCAGGGCTGCAGGACACAGCCACAGAGGGGACATGTCTGGGACACAGAGCAGGGTTCTCCCAGAAGCTGCCCTGGCGTCCCCCTGTGATGAGGGACAGATGGGGATTTGTCCCTGGTCATTCACATGCCTCTCTGAGCCTAGAATCCAGCATGGCCGATGGCAGACGGAGAAGGATCCACAGACTGGTTTGCATTGGAAGGGACCTTAAAGCTCATCTCATTCCACCCCCATGCCATGGGCAGGGACACCTTCCTTTAGACCAGGTTATTCCAACATGACCTTGGGCACTGCCAGGGATCCAGGGGCAGCCACAGCTGCTCTGGGCACCCTGTGCCAGGGCCTGCCCACCCTGCCAGGGAACAATTCCTTCCCAATATCCCATCCATCCCTGCCCTCTGGCAGTGGGAGCCATTCCCTGTGTCCTGTCCCTCCATCCCTTGTCCCCAGTCCCTCTGTAGCTCTCCTGGAGCCCCTTTATGCCCTGGAAGGGGCTCTGAGCTGTCCCTGGAGCTTCTCCTCTCCAGGTGAGCACCCCCAGCTCTCCCAGCCTAGCCCCAGAGCAGAGGGGCTCCAGCCTTTGGTGCATTTTTGCAGAGGGGAGTGGGCAGAGGCAGAGGAGCAGAGCTGCCCGTGCCCACCATGCCAGCCAAGCACTCAGCAGTGAGCCCGTGCCAGCCGTAGTGCCCCGATCTCTGCGGAGCCCCGAGGCAGCCGGGCAGCACCCGGCCAGTAAATGTTGCTGTGGCATCAAGGCTGGCTTCCCTACGGCCCTGCCACGCCTGCCATCCATTATTCAACGCATTTCCCTCTATAAATATGGAGGTGAATTATTGATGGGGGCTCAGCCCCCTCTCCCTGCCCTGCCCAGGCCTGGCACAGGGCCCTGCCCGACTGCTGCCTGCCCTGCCCGCGGCCTGTGTGCCAATGCCACGCCAAACCCTGCCAAAAACCTGATCCTGGCTACCCCTGGGGGCACAAGGAGCTAAACACATGGAGCTTGCAGGGCACGGAGCAGGGGACAGGGAGCTGGCCCTGAAGCCCCAAGGGGTGGTTGGACATCCATCCGTCAATGACAGGAGCTGAGGACCTTCTTGGCTGCCAGATCTTCCCAGACCCGAGATAAAAGCAAGGGAATTATTATAGCTGCTTGATTTGGGATGGAGAAAGTCAAACCCTGATGGAGGGGCACTGAGAGAAGAGCATCCTGCTGATGGCCAAGCTCCGTGGTGCCCGAGCCTGGAAGCAGGATGGAACCCAGACCCCCTGTGCCCATCCCCTTCACTCTCATCCAGCTCTCCCAGAGCAGCCAGGGAGGGAGCAGCCACCCAAAAAAGAGCTCGGGAGCGCAGTCAGGTGCTGGTGGCACATCTGGAGGACCCGCGGGATGCTCGGGTCCCGAGGAGCCCACTCCCGGCACAGCGGGACGGGGCTGGCGGGAGCTGCCGCCACCGGGATGCAGCCCCAGGGCCGAGCCCAGCCCTGTGCAGACAGCCCGGGGCTCGGACATGTATTAAACCCGCCTGAAAGCAGGAGAAGGGCAGGGGAGAGAAGAGAGCAACTTGAAACCAGCGGCTCAGCGCTTGGCAGCAATTAGGGAAGCGAACAGAACGTGCACCGGGGTGTCTCACAGCCACAGAGCTCCAATCCAAACAGATCATTACCAGGTGGCACCGAGCCCGCAGCCAGAGCCGCTGGGCACGCTGGCTGGCCCCGGGGACAGGGCAGGTGGTGGCACAGGGGCAGCCTTGAGCCTCGGGAGCCCAAGGGGACAGTCACAGGAGGAGACAGATGCTGACAAGCCGCCGGACTCACATGCAGCCAGCAGGAGATTTTGGCACCACATCCAAGCAGCTCGGAGCTCGGCTGGTCCCTGAGGCTGAGCTCAGGGGGCTCAGGGGGCTCAGGGGGCTCAGGGGGGCTCAGGGGCTTCAGGGGCTTCAGCAGCTTTCCTTGGGAAGCTGAGCCAGGCCCGCAGCCCAGGGAGCCCAGGCTGCCTGAACAGAGCACAGAAATCCCGAAGCTTGAGTGAGCTGGAAGTCACTTCCAATAGAAAGATGAACAGAGAATCGAGCCTCTGGGCACAGGAGGATCTGGGCAGCGGTGGGGGGAAGCCAGGCAGGAATTTCTGAGGAGATGAGCTGAGAAGAATTTGGGTGCTCCTACCACCCTCAGGCATGGAACTGTGTTTGGGGAAAGACCCCAGTGTGGAGAAGGTGGGCACGGGCTGGGAGGGGAGCGGGGTCCAATAGCTGCAGTCTGTGGCAGCAAGGGGCAGTGCTGGCATCTGCCCTCCTGTGCCCCAGGAAGGACCCGGCCTGCAGGCAGGCAGCCCCGCAGTTCCTGCAGCCCAGGGCTGAGGCCACATTGCTCTGATGTCCAGCGTGCAGCTCCCACAACCCCTGGAGGGCAGAGCTGCTGAGTGCAGGGGCACCCAGAGCCCACCCTGCGCCTCCCCAGGCACTCCCAGCCCAGAGACAGCGGATGGACAGACAAACCTGAAGCTGTCTGCCTTGGAGGTGCCAATACAGCCCCTCCCAGATGTTCCAGCAATTCCATGAACACCTCCATATGCTTTTTGGGCACTGCAAAGCAGCAGGAGAGCAGAGATTTGTCCCTTTCCCTTCCCCCTGTCATCTCACTGTTTGCAGATCGCATGAGTGGGCCAAGCACACCATCATCATCAGGATTGTTCAGCGCTTGGTGAACCATCCTTGCTCTGGGCTCCCACAGGATGGGCCCAGATTTGCAGCCCCCCTCTGTCTCAGCCCCCCTTTTCTCTCTCATGGGGAAGTGTTTCCCAGCAGTGGAGTGCCAGATCCCAGCCCAGTGAGAGAAAACCTGCCAAAAGCAAAGGTCAAAGCCCTTCAGCCTCCTGGATCCACTGCAGGGTGCACATTTCACAGGGTACGTCACAGGCAGAGAGGTTTGGAGGGGTTTGTCACCCACGGTGAGTGATGATGCAGCGGTGGGGGGTGGATTTGACGCAGGGAGAGAGAAGAAAGCTGGGGCCTGAGAGCCTGTCACCACAAACATTGCAGACAATGAGGATGCTGGCATGAATGGGATGGAAATGCCAGGGAGACAGAGCTTGCTCAACCTGTTGGGGAGTTTACTATCTCCACGTGGTAGCGAGGAGGGATAAGGCCTTAAAACCCGGACAGGGCCATCAGCCACCCTGTTCGTGCATTGCCTGGCGATCCCGGGCTCCTGGATCAGACAATTATCCTGCTGCAGTGGGGCTGAGCTCTGCGACAGCCCACCCGAGGCCAAGGGACATCCCGGGCTGGCCGGCGTGGGAGCCCCCGGGATCCCGGCCCTGCCGGGCAGCACCGGGGACAGCGGGATGTGCCCGGTAGCACCGAGGACAGCGGGATGTGCCCGGTAGCACCGAGGACAGCGGTCCCGGGCAGCACCGGGGACAGCGGGATGTGCCCGGCAGCACCGAGGGCAGCGGCCCCGGGCAGCACCGGGGACAGCGGCCCGGGCAGCACCGAGGACAGCGGGATGTGCCCCGGGCAGCACCGGGGACAGCGGGATGTGCCCGGCAGCACCGGGGACAGCGGCCCCGGGCAGCACCGAGGACAGCGGCCCCGGGCAGCACCGGGGACAGCGGCCCCGGGCAGCACCGGGGACAGCGGCCCCGGGCAGCACCGGGGACAGCGGCGCCCCGCAAGGACACGGCGCCCGTGTCCCTGCCAGCATCCGGCCCTGTGGCGCCGGGCCTGGGAGGATCCGCTCCTGCCGCAGCAGATCCTTAGAATGGAGCCCTCATCACCCCTCTGGGGCTCTGTGGAGGTCCAGTATTGCTCCAACAGATCCTCGGAAGGGATCTTACCACATCCCAGCAGGCAGATCCGCTACCGGCCCGGCAGACCCCGAGAGAATCCGTGACTGCCCCACAAGGTCCCCGTGAGGCCCCTCTGCTGTCACCCCCGGGTCCTGCAGCCCCCGCTGCTGCCCCCGGCCCGCCCCGGAGCCCTGGGATGGCCCTGCCAGGACCCAGAGCTGCTGCCGGAGGGTTTCGGGTGGCGGAGCCGTGCGGAGCCGCCGCTGCCGCTCACACTCCAACTCACACACACTCACACACTCACACTCACACTCCCACAGCCACGGGGATGGAGACACGCACACGCGGGGCCGCACAGCCCGCGGGGAGCGGGGGGGCTGGCACAAGCCACGGCTCACACTCACACTCCAACTCACACTTTCACACACTCACACACTTACACACTCACACACTCACACTCAGACACTCACATTCACTCACACACTCACACACACTCAGACTCAGACTCACACACTCGCACTCACACACTCACATTCACTCATTAACACACACACTCACACACTCACACACTCACACACACACTTACATTCACTCACACACTCACACAGACTCAGATTCACACACTCACACACACTTAGAATCACACTCACACTTACATACACACTCACACACTCACACATTCACACCCACACTCACTCACACATACACTCAAAATCACACTCAGAGTCACACGCACTCTCACAATCTGACACACATATTTACACTCACACTCACACTCACAGACACACTCAGAATCACACTCACACTCACACACTCAGACACTCACACACATATTCACAGTCACTCACACACACACACTCAAAATCACACTCACACACTCAGACATTCACACACACTCACACACACACTCACACTCACACTCACACACACACTCACACACACACACTCACACACTCACTCACACACTCACACTCACTCACACACACACTCCCACTCCCACTCCCACTCCCACTCACACTCCCACTCACACACACTCCCACTCGCACTCACACTCACACACACACTCACACACACTCACACACACTCACACACACACTCACACACACTCAGATATTCACACTCACACAGTCACAGACACACACTCACACACACTCACACTCACACTCACACTCACACACACACTCACACACTCACACTCGCACTCACACTCACACTCACACACTCAGACACTCACACTCACACTCACGCTCACGCTCACACTCACACTCACACTCACTCACGCTGGCGCAGCCGCAGCCGGAGCCGCCGTGCCCGCGCTGCCGGGGTTGCATCAGCTGAATTCATTACCGTCTATTTTTACTAATGCAGCAAATCAAGGCTCTCTCCAGGCGGAGCGGCCCGCCCGCCCTACCGGGGCGCGCTTACAGCCTTTGTCCGCCGCTCCCGGGGACGCGCGGCCCGCGGCTCCCCGGCCCTGCCCGGTGGCCCCGGAGGGCTCTGCCGGTGCCGCTGGGTCGGAGCATCGCCCGTGCTCCGACCCTCTGCAGAGGGCTCGGGTCGCCCCAGCGGTGCAGAGGGGCCGCTGAGCACTCTGGAGGCTCCCCGGAGATGGAGGGGTTGTGTTTGGGGAGGGAGATGCTGTACCTGGCTCTGTGTGTGTGTGCACAGGTGGATTCGTGCTCCAGCCTCGGCGCTCGCACAGGTGAGCTGGGACAGAGCTCGGAGCACAGCTCTGAACTCAGTGCTGCTTTTCCTTGCTGTACAATCCAGGAATTCAGGCTAGGGAAGGGCCTCGCCTCTCCGCCTGGCCCTGGAGACCGGCTGTGTGTGTGATGGGAGCTGGGAAACCCTCCTGGAGCTGCTCTGAGAGCTCCTGGGGAGATCTAAGGGCTGAGCGCAGCTTTCCCGCTGCCCTGCTGGCTCCCAGCGGTGCCAGGGAGCTCATTCCACCTGGCAGTGGATAAAGATGCTCAGGAGGGGCTGGGAAATGACTGGTTTGGGTCCCATTGCCCGGGGCTGGGTCTTGCAGCTCTGGCCAAGCAGAGGAGCTGTCACGATAGGAACCCCCGGCACTGCAATCTCTCAGGTCCCACAGAGGTCAGGCTCAGGCTTGGCAGGGTCAGCCCCATCCCCAGGGAGCTGGGAAAAGCTGGCTGAGGTGCCAGCAGCAAGCTCTGCTCAGGTCCCCACTGCTTTGGGCTTTGCTGAGAGAACCAGGAGCACTGGGAGCACTGGGAGATGCAGCTCCTGTCCCCCAGCCCTCAGCCCTCCAGCCCCAAGCCTGGTCAAGCGAAATTTCCTCCCAGCAGGGTTCCCTCTGACCACAGGCCCCTCCTGCAGCAGCTTTCACTTCTCTGCTAAACCCCCTTCTCCCCGAGACAACAAATTCTGACCTGTCCCCTTGTTCCAGGCAGCCCCTGTCCCCTCGGGAGGAATGCCCCACTCTAAAGGAGTGCAGGAGGGACAGGTCCAGGGCAGAGCTGGAGCCCTGCTCCCTTCCCCTCAGCCTCCTCTGGGCATCTTCCCTCTCCCACCATGGGAGGATGCTCGTGCTTGAGCCAAGCTGGTCCCTGCTCCCCACTGCCCGAGGCAAGGAGAGGAGAGAGCAGCTCCTCATGCTCCTCATGCTCTGGGTCCTTCCCAGCCCAGCCAGAGCCCAGTGACAGCTCCCAGTGCGTCCCAAGCCCTTCCCTCTGCCCCTCCTGGCCCGGGAAGGGGTGAAATGCAGGATCCCCCGAGGAGGCAGCAGAGCTGTCTCCAAGCACAGGGTGTGGATGTGCCCCTCAGGTGCTGCTGGGACTTGTGCCTCCCCAAACCCTTCATCCCTCCAGACATGGCAACAGCCACACAGGCACTGCTGCCCCTTTCCCCCTGGGCTCAGGGATCCGATGGGAGCTGGGGTTGGGTAAAGCAGGGGCCCTTGGCATGGGGCTGGTGGGACACCAGGTCAGGCAGTGTCCAGCCATGGCACTCCTTGACTTGGTGTGCTGTGGGTGCTAAATGTCAGCACGGGCTCCAAAAAGCATCAGGCACCATTCTGATCCTGCTCCCAGCACAAGCCCCCGGCCTCCCGCTTCCCTTTCCAAGAGCTGGGCAGGGATCACTCCTCCAGCAGGGAGAAACCCTGGAAAAACAGCTTCTGCTGGCCTGTGCCCTCCCCAAACACTCTCCTCTTCAGCCCCGAGCTCCCCTGTGAGCCGCCAGCCCTGGAGCACCCAGCACACGTGGCTGGTCCCCGTGGCAGGTGGGCAGAGGTTGGCAGGGGGTGGGATGCTGCCAAGGAGCTCTGCTCGCCTGCACACCCAATCCTGCTCCCTCCCACACCAGCAGCACCCACTCGCCTCCCAAATTCCCTCTCCCCTCTCCGGGTGCGGCTCCTCCTGCACAGGCACTGCTGGGGAGCAGCAGGAGATGGGGATGGGGACACAGCTGCGGGCAGGACGATGGGGCTTTGCCATGGAGCTGCCAGATGCTGAGCCAGGCACGGCTGAAATCTGCAGAGTGGAGGGGCAGGATCCAACCTCCAAACTCCAAGTGCTCCACTCCGGCTGTCCTTCTGTCTGGCCACCTCCCCACAGGATGGTCAACACGGCTGGGACCCCACGGGAGGGGACAATCCTTTCCCCACTCTCACCTCACCCTGGCCCAAGTGAGGGTCACTCCTTCCCCAGGAATTTGGGGGGCAGGAGGGTCCCACTGCCAGGGGTGCTTGTCCTGCTGATCCCCTCTGCCATGGAGCTGCTGGCACGGGGAGGGGGGCAGGCAAAGGGATCGATGTGGGGGAAGCCAGCTCGGGGAAAAATAGATATCTAGCTCATTAAAAATGGATGCTTGAGCGAGTCCTCCCCACTCCAAAGCCACCTCCCTCCCTCTTCCTGGTAGCCGGAGTGAAATCAGCACCCAGCTTCCAGAGGAGGGGAGATGCCAGCATGGCACAGCGCTCGCTCTGTGCCCGCTGCTCCCAGGCTGCTGTGTGCTGAGCCCCTCGGGGTGCTGTGCAGGGGCCCTGAGACCCCCCAGACCCCGGGCAGAGGGTGGGCATGGAGAGGGTCTGCCAGGAGAATCCTTGCTGCAGGGACTCCATGCTCCAGCCTTCCCTGCCCAGGCACTGCCACGTCCCACCGACACCAGCAGGTACCCAAGAGGCAGAGCTACCTCAGCCCAGTGCCCCATGGCACCCCTGGACCCCCACATGGCCCAGATCTTGGGGAGATCTAGCTGGTTGCTGTCAGAACCCCGTGCCTCAGTTTCCCCCAGCCGTGCTCAGCCCCAGCCATTCTGTGGGGTCGAGTGTGCCTGGTCCCCAACCCCATGCACTGATCCCTCTGCCCATCCCCATCAAAACAAACCCCGGGCTCCCATCGGGGTCTGATGGGGATCCACGGCCCCGAGCTGTGGAGCTCAGCCCCATCCCGGCCAGGGCCTTCCCCTTCCTCCACCCCTGGGCTCTGGGAATGGGGCAGGCTGCCCCTGTCCCCCCATCCCCTGGCTGGTGTCACCCCGCTTCCACAGAAAGGTTTTGGGGCGTTCGGGTGTTTGAATGCAGCATCGGGGATGCCAGTGGTGCCAGCAGGGAGGACAAGAAGAATTTTAGAGGCTGGCGGCAGAGGTGGAAGGGGGCAAGCATCAACCCCACACTGAGGCCACCGTGTCCTTCCAGCGCTGTCCCCTCACACCTCCATCCCAGAGCCGCCCGTGGGACCCACCGGATCCCCTTCCCTGCTGGGGCGGGGGGGACACGCAGCGCATCAGACCCCCAAATCCCCCTCCCCAAACCGAGGGGGCGGAGGGGGCAGCATCACTGGGGCGGGGGAGGGTCACACCGACCACCGTCCTCTGCTGAGCCACCGGGAGGCGGGGGCGGAGGGGGGGCACCGGACCGGAGCCCCGGGGCCGGGCCGGCTCCGCTGCCGTTATATAACGCGGCTCCATGATGCGGGATGCGGCTGGGGGTGGTGGCGGTGCCGGTGCCGGTGCCGGTATCGGTACCGGTAGAACAGGCACCGGCACCGACCCCGGCATCGGCATCGACCCCGGCACCGGCTTTGTGTCGTGAAGGGTTTTCCCGAGCGGCTCTTACCTCCAGCCCCGTCTCCCGAAGCTCATGCCATGCCTTGCGCCCGTCTTCTTTCGGTCGCAGCAAAAAATCCCACCGGGAAGAAAACGGCGAATAATCCCCCCAAAAATCCCCGTTGGCAAAGGGGCCGGATCCCGCCCGGCCCCCGCCCCAACCCCGCGAAACAACAGGAAAAATAAGCGGGGAGTGGAGGGGGGGAATGGGGCCGGATCCGGATCCGGGGGGATGGAGAAGGGGGGCCCTGCTGCCAGCCAGCCCAGGGAGATGGGAGCACACGCACACGCGCGTTTGCACACACGCACACGCGTGTCACCAGCCGAGCCTGTTAAAGGGACACGGCCACCGGCAGCGCTAATGGAGCGCGCCGGGAAAGCACCGGGAGAGCACCGGGAGAGCACCGGGAGAGCACCGGGAGAGGCGAGGTGAGGTGCGGGACACCGGGAACGGTGCGGGGGGAGCGGGCAGGGCTGGGCTGGGCTGGGCTGGGCTGGCAGCGGGGCTGCAGGCACTGGGGTGGTGGGTGGGTAATGCAGGGGTGGAAGGATGGGGGATGGAAGGATGCAGGGGGGATGGAGAGGTGGCAGGATGGAAGGAGGGATGGAAAAATGGAGGGAAGGATGGGGAGATGCAGGGAGAAATGGAGGGGTGGAAGGATGAATGGAGGGTGGAGGGATGGAGGGGTTGGAGAGGATGGAGGAATGAAGAAATAGAGGGAAGAATGGTGAGAGGAAGGGATGAGAGGTGGAAGAAGAAATGGAGGCATGGATGGAGGGATGGAGGGATGGGGTGGATGGAGAAATGAAGGGAGGGAGGGTTGGAAGGCCGAATGGAGGGATGGATGGGCGGCTGGAAGGACAGACAGATGCTTGCTCTGGCTCTCTCCCCAGCAGGGCACGGCAGGATGGAGATCCTGGTGCGGATCCTGCTGCAGACCCCACTCACCCCGGCAGCCACCTCAGGCTTTGCTGACAGCCCCTGGGGCACAGCGGTGACACCGGACACCCCCAGGGACAGCAGGCACACCCAGGCCAGGCAGCTGTGCCCACATCTGGGGGAGAATCACCTGCCCAAGCCACGTCTGGCACTGCTGGGGTTGTCCCACTGCTGTCCCACATGTCCCAGCACCCCCAGCTCAGCACCCAGCTTGGGCCCAGCTTCACCAGCAGCCACATTTAACCCCATCCTCTCTGCCTTCCCCTCTCACGGCCCCATGTGAGCAGCAGCTCCGGCCCTGGGGAGGCTGAGGGAGCTGCCTGCAGCCGGCCCTGCCTCCTGCTTCCATTATTGATAAGGCAGGTTGGGTTTCACACGGGCAGCTGGCAGGGGGGTTGGGGGAGGAGGCTGTGCACACACTCACACTCACACACTCACACTCACACTCACACCCTCAGCACACCCTGCCCACTGGGGGACAAATGCTGGAGGGGACAGTGGCTGCAGGGCTGTGTGGCCTCATCCAGGTGCCACGTGTGTCCTGAGGAACTGCAGGTCTTTCCCCACAGTCCCTTGTCCCCCCAGCAGTGTCTTGCCCCCAAGGAGGTGTCCCAGGGGACTTGACCAGCAGCAGCCTGGGAGCAAAGGCTGAGGTGTGGCCCTTGGGGACACACTCTGCACCCAGAGCAGGCCAAGTGCCACTGGGAGACAGCGGGACCTGCGTGGTCCCTGATGTCCCCTCGGTGCTGACATAGGCTTGTTGTCACTAATCCCTGCCACCTCCAGGACTCAGAGGGGACAAGCTCCTGTGGCCCCATGTCCTGGAGGCATTTTCACGCCAAGAAAGCTGAAAACTCCTTCAAGAGGACTCATCACTGGCGAAGAGGAGACTCCACGTGTGTCTGTGTCCCTGAGGAAGGGGACACAGCAGGGGTGCCACCAGTCCAGGGGGTGGTGCTGATGTGGGGTGCTGCTCACCCCACCTCACCCCGCAGCCAGAGGTCACCACCACGACCCTCCTGACCCCCTTGCCCCACAAAGCCTGTCCCTCCTGAGCGCCGGGAGGGCGGTGACCAATGTCCCCACTCTGAGGCGGGCCAGCAGCCGGGAGCCAAGTGCCACTGCTCCCTCTGCTCCTGTGCCACCGCAGGCGCCGGGAGGCCGTGCCGAGCGCTCCCGGTGCGGCGGGAGCATCGCGGGGCCGCGCTGGACCGCAGTGCGCCGGGGCCGTCGCCGCAGCAACCGCCGTCGCCTAGCGCCGCTGTCTCCCGGTAACCGGTCGCCTAGCAATGGGGGATTTTTCACAGCTCGGGATGAAGAGTTGAAAGTTATTTTTAGCCCGGGCTGCGAATCAATAAGCGGCTCCATTCGCTGCCCCGCAGGATGCACGGACGGGCCCGGCGGTGGGGGGAGCAGGGGGGTCTGTCCAGCCCTGGGCTCGGCCCCTCGGTGCTGACCCCGCGGGGCTCAGAGCTCCTCCCTGCCGAGGAGCTGATTCCCCTTCGGGTTCCCCCCATCCGGGCTTCTGTGGGGGTCCTCACGGGGAGCTGGGGATGGCCACGCTGCTGCGGGACCCCCTTCTCACTCTGGGGAACCTCATCTTATTGTGGGGACTCTCAACCAGCCATGAGGACTCTCCTCCAGCTGCTGGGAGCCTCATCCTTTCCTGGGAACCTTCTCCCACTAGTGTGGACCCCCATCTTGCCATGGGTCCCCCAACTTGCGATGGACACCCCCAGCTTGCCATGGTGACCCCCACCTTGCCATGGTGACCCCACCTTTCCACGGGACACCCTCCTTGCCATGTGGACCCCTACCTTGCCATGGTGATCCCATATTGCCATGGTCACCCCCACCTTGCAATGGGACCCCCACCTTGTCATGGTCACCCCCACATTGCCATGGTGACCCCCACCTTGCCATGGGACCCCCACCTTGCCATGGTGACTCCACCTTGCCATGTGGACCCCTGCTTTGCTTTGAGGATCCCCACCTTGCCATGGTGACCCCCATCTTGCCATAGGACCCCCATCTTGCCATGGTGACCCCCACCTTGCCATGGTGACCCCCACCTTGCCATGGTGACCCCACCTTGCCATGGGACCCCCACCTTGCCATGGTGACCCCACCTTGCCATGGTGACCCCCACCTTGCCATGGTGACCCCCACCTTGCCATGGGACTCCCACCTTGCCATGGTGACTCCATCTTGCTATGGTCACCCGCATCTTGCCATGGTGACCCCCACCTTGCCATGGGTCCCCCACCTTGCCATGATCACCCCCACCTTGCCATGGTGACCCCAACTTGCCATGGGACCCCCACCTTGCCATGGGACCCCCACCTTGCCATGGTGACCCCACCTTGCCATGGTGACCCCCACCTTGCCATGGTGACCCCACCTTGCCATGGGATGCCCACCCTGTCAAGGTGACCCCATCTTGCCATGGTGACTCCCACCTTGCCATGGGACCCCCATCTTGCCATGGTGACCCCCACCTTGCCATGGTGACCCCCACCTTGCCATGGTGACCACATCTTGCCATGGTGACTCCATCTTGTCATGGTCACCCCCACCTTGCCATGGTGACACCCATCTTGCCATGGTGACCCCCACCATGCTATGGTGACTCCATCTTGCCATGGGACCCCCACCTTGCCATGGTGACCCCACCTTTCCATGGGACCCCCAGCTTGCCATGGCGACCTCATCTTGCCATGGGACCCCCACCTTGCCATGGTGACCCCACCTTGCCATGGTGACCCCACCTTGCCATGGTCACCCTCATCTTGCCATGGTGACCCCCACCTTGCCATGGTGACCCCACCTTGCCATGGGACCCCCACCTTGCCATGGTGACCCCCACCTTGCCATGGGACTCCCATTTTGCCATGGTGACCCCACCTTGCCATGGTGACCCCCACATTGCCATGGTGACCCCACCTTTCCATGGTGACCCTCACCTTGCCATGGTGACCCCATCTTGCCATGGTGACTCCATCTTGCCATGGTGACCCTCACCTTGCCATGGTGACCCCTGCTTTGACATGTGGACCCCATCTTTGCTTTGGGGATCCCCACTTTGCCACTGGGGACCCTTGCCCTGCCTTGAGGACCCTCCCCCGTGTGTCCCCTCCTGGCAGACCCCCTAAGCTCCACATTGCCACTCTCGGGGACACCAGCCTGGGGGTCTGGGTGAGAGGGGACACTGAGAGGGGACAGAGCCAGGGGGTTCCATGGGGAGGAGCTCCTGCGGGTCCCCAGGCACGGGCTGGGAGCTGAGCCGAGCCTCCTGAGCTATTTTTTAAAGACAAGGTGGGTGCCTCCCACAGCCGCAGCTCCTTCGGGTGCTCGGCGGGGCGGGAGCTCCCCACGCAGCCCGGGGGGATGGGAAGCTGCGTGGGGACAGGCTGGGGACCCCCGGCCCCTGCGCAGCCCTCCAGGAGGGTTTTAGCCTGGAGCATTCCTGCCCGTGCCCCACAAGGACATTTTGTGGGCAGCGTGGATGTCCCAGGGACCTGCCAGAAACTCCAGGAGCGGTGAGGGGAGCTGCCCAGGATAGAAAAACTTTGGGGTGACCCAAAGGAAGAGATGGGATCACCAAAATCCAAAGGAAGCTCCTGCACGGAGCACGGAGTGCTCCACGAGTGGCAGATGGGTCTGGGACAGAGCAATCCTGGATGAGTCCCAGCGGGTCCGGGGGGGACATGGAAATGCTCAGGGGGCTGGAGAATCTGCCTGGTGGGGAAAGGCTGGGAGAGCCACGCAGCCTGGGGGAAACCTTCCAGGACCCTGGTGACACCTGAGGGATCTTGGAAGGGTGACAGAGAGAGGCTCTCGCCAGGGACTCCAGAGACAGAAGAAGGGGAAGCAGTTTTCAGCTGGAAGAGCGTTTAGGTGGGATAAAAGGAGGAAAGGCGTTGTGGGGGTGGCGGTGAGAAGCTGGAGGAGCTGTGGGAGCCCCACGGGGCGCGGTGTGGGGTATCCCCGCCCAGGGCAGGGCTGTCCCCGGGCGCTCTTCGGCGGTGCTGCTGGACGAGCCGAAGCTCTGCCCCGCTGCGGGACGTGTTTTTCCGCAGCCCACCCGAGTCCCCTGGGCCGGGGGCGGCGGTCACCAGAGGGCACTGCGAGCCCGAGCATCCCGGAGCGGCCCCGGGGCCCGGAGCCGGCGGACACGCGGCAGGGACGGGGGGCAGCTCCGGACCCCCCACTCCGCCCCGGTCCCACGGGGACAGCACCCTGCGCCGGCCGGGGACAAGGAGCGGTGGCCAGGGGACACGGTGGCGCTGGGGACACAGGCAGGGGACGGCCAGCAGACATCTCCGGGCACGGCGGGTGCCCGGCGGTGCTGAGCCCCAGGGGCAGCTCCGGGGGTCTGAGGCGATTGCGGGGTGCTGCCCGGTCCCCCCTCAAACCCAGCTGCGGTGGCTGCTCCGAGGGGCTCCGGGACCCCCCGATGGCCGTGCCCCGACTGCCGGGGTGCCCCACAGCGCGTGGAGCGAGGGAAGACAGGGCTGGTGGTGCAGCTGGTGCCGGCGTTTCTCCAGTAACACCCAGTTAAGGTGGGTCGGGGGCTGTGGAGGGGGCGCTGGCATTAGGGCAGACACTGCCATGTGCCCGCGGGGATGGTGGCACCGTGCCCCAGCTCCCTGCATCCCGGCGTGTCCCAAGGGAACATCCCGCAGGGTACTGAGCGCGCCGCTGGGGATCAGTCTGGGTGGGGACACCAGAGCCTGGTGTCACCCTGCCTCTGGTGCCACGCCTCCTCTGGTGCCACCTCGCCCCTGGCACTTGGCCAAAGCCATTGGAGGGGTCCTTGGTTGGTTTCCTGCCTGCCCAGCTGCGAGCCCAGCCGGTTCCACTTCCTCCCTGTGTCACCGGCTCGGCCCTGGGACCGTGTCCCCGCCACGCCGGGGTCGCTGTGACCCTCCGGGCACAGCCAGACCCTCGGCCCAGCCACCCTCTGGCAAACCCCACATGGCAGCTCAGCACGAGGGCAGCGGGCAGAGACCCCCAGCCGACCCCCAGCCAGCCCCCCGACACCCCGACATCCCCACCCGCTCCACCTTAACCCACTGCCCCTCCGGCCCCTCATTTTCCACGGATTCCAGCAGCATGACTTCTTTCAGCATCATTTCATGGCCGGAGGGCTGTGAATCCTCTTCTCCCCGCCTGCCTCCCCCCTCCCCTTCCCCTCTTTCTTCCCACCATCCCAATTTACAATCCCTCATTTCCATTCCGCTCCACCCTCTGCCCGGGGACTTTGTTCCCGGCCTGTATCATCCCATCCCAATTGTTCCGTGTTTATTTCAAACATTTTGGCGGGCTGTCACTGGATGGAAACTTAATTAATGGTGGGGTCTGGAGTGGTGGCACAATAGCGGCTGGAAGGGAGGGGATGGAGAGAAATCCCCAGGTTTGGAAGGGGGAATTCGGGGTTCAGATGTGCTTGACCCCCGTGTCAGCCCCGGCGCCACGGGCCTGGGCTCCCCCTGGTTCGAAAAGTCTCCGTGGGGAGGGGGACGCTGCTGGGGATGGGGGAGGTTATAAGGAGTTTGGGGGGTGTAACTTTTGGGGTACGCAGTTCTGGGGGGTGTAAGCCAGGGGGCTGTAGCGTGGGGTGTGCATAGCCTGGTCTGCCTGTAGCCTGGGGTGTGCAAGGGTTGGGTTGTGCGGGGTTGGGGGTGCATGAGTTAGGGTGTGCAGAGCCTGGGGTGCAGAACTCGGGGTGCAGGGAAGCTGTGGGGTGTGGATCTCAGGGCTGGGGTGTGTGTCACTCTTGGGGTACACAGTTCTGGGGGGGGGTTGTACGTAAACCAGGGGGGCTGTAGTGTGGGGTGTGCAGAGCTTGGGGTGTAGCCAGCTTGGGGTGCCTGTAGCCCCACATGTGCACGTCTTGGGGTGCAGAGTTCTGGGGGATGCATGAACCAGAGAGCTGCAGCCTGGGGTGTCCAAATTTGGGGTGTGAGCTTTGCACAGCTGGGGTGTCATAGACAGGGCTGGCTGCAGCCTGGGCTGTGCAAATTTGGGGTGCACTTGGCCTGGGGTGTCTATAGACAAGGGTGTACAAGTTTGGGGTGTGCACAGTTTGGGGTGTGCACAGTTTGGGGTGTGCACAGTTTGTGATGTGTACAGTTTGGGGTGCGCACAGTTTGGGGTGTGAACAGTTTGGGGTCTGTACAGTTTGGGGTGCACATAGTTTGGGGTGTGCACAGTTTGGGGTGTGCACAGTTTGGGGTGCACACAGTTTGGGGTGTGCACAGTTTGGGGTGTGCACAGTTTGGGGTGTGCACAGTTTGGGGTGCGCACAGTTTGGGTTGTGCACAGTTGGGGTAAGCACAGTTTGGGGTGTACAAATTTGGGGTGAGCACAGTTTGGGGTGTGCACAGTTTGAGTTGTGCACAGTTTGGATGTGCACAGTTTGGGGTGTGTACAGTTTGGATGTGCACAGTTTGGATGTGCACAGTTTGGGATGTGCACAGTTGGGGTGTGCACAGTTTGGGGTCTGTACAGTTTGGGATGTGCACAGTTTGGGGTGTGCACAGTTTGGGGTGTGCATAGTTGGGGTGTGTACAGTTTGGGGTGCACACAGTTTGGGGTGAGCACAGTTTGGGGTGTGCAAAGTTTGGAGTGTGCACAGTTGGGGTGTGCACAGTTTGGATGTGCACAGTTGGGGTGTGCACAATTTGGGGTGCACACAGTTTGGGGTGCGCACAGTTTGGGGTGTGCACAGTTGGAGTGTGCACAGTTTGGGGTGTGCACACTTTGGGGTGTGCACAGTTTGGGGTACGCACAATGGGGTGTTCCTAGCCCGGGGTGACAGCTTCAGCTATCACAGCCTCGGGCCTACAGAATTCAGGGTGCACCCCTGGGGGTCGGATCTGTAACTTGGGGTACCCCAGCCCTGCTCCGGGTCCTGTCCCCCGCCTCAGCCGTGTCCCCGCCCGGTGTCCCCGGTGCCGCGGGGTGCGGAGAAGCCCCGGGGGGCTCCGGGGATGCCACTGCGGTGGCTGCCGGTGCCCCCGGCGGTGGGGAGGGGGTCTCGGGGGCGGCTCCCGCGCCCGCCCCTCCGCAGCCATTGGCGGAAAGTTCGGGGCGCGACGCGGGGTGGCGGCCGCGCTGCCCCGTCCCCGCCAGCCCGGCCCCGGTGCGGGAGCGGTGCGGGCAGGGCCGGGCCGGGCCGGGCCGCCCGGGGCCGCCGCGGGCTCGGCCATGTGGGCGCTGCGGGCGCTGTGCCTGGCCGGGCTGGGGGCGGCCATCGGCGGCGGTGCGGCGGATCCGTGCAGCTGGAGGGGCAGGTAGGTACCGGGAGCACCGGCACCGGGAGCACCGGCACCGGGAACGCCGCACCGGGAAAACCGGCAGCGAGAACAGCGGCCCCGGGGCGCGCCCTCGGGCGGGGGTGGCACAGGCGGGTCCCCGGATCAGGCAGGTTCATGGGGGAGGGGGATTCTGCTCTCCCCGCCCCCCCTCCTCCATCCTAGGGATGAACCCCTCCCGCCTCCGTGGGGAGGGTACGGGTGGGATGCTGCGAACCTGTGCCTGCCTCAGTTTCCTCACCCCCGGGTGCCGCTCCCCCCCCGCTTTTAGGCTCCCTGCGGGGCTCCCCCGCCTCTCCGGGACCCCTTCCCTGAGCCCCCCGCCCGTGGAACCCACCCCCGTGGCCAGCGGGACCCCTGGCCCCCGGCAGGGCCCTAAGCATCGCCCGAAGGCGCCGGACTCCGAACAAAGAGCCGGGGCCCGCCAGGAGGGGCTGCCCCACGCGAGGGGCGTGGGGGACACGGGGGCCACGCAGCCACCAGCGTCCTGTCAGAGACAAAGCAGCCCCCCGATGTCCCTGCTCCCCCCGGGCTGACATCAGGCGTGTTCCCCCAACAATGCCGTGCGAAAGAAGCGGCTCCAGGCATCCTCTGCGAGAGTGGGACCCCAGCATCCCCTGGGGATCCCCAAAGTGGGGACAGGTGACCCCAAGGTTGTGGGGTGGTTTGGGAGCCCACACTGGGTGTGAAGGGGACTGTGCTGCTGCATCCCCCAGCCCCTTAGCTCCTTCCAAGCACAAGCACCTCAGAATGATGTGGTTGAAGCCCAAGTCGAAGCCATCGAAGGTTTGGTGCCGTTCCTGCCCGTGGCCATCCCTGTGGCACGCTGCTGCGGAGGGGCTGCCCGGGAGTGCCGGGGGGACACGGCTGCGGGGTCCCTGTCACCGGGCACCCCGTCTGACGAGTGCTGTGCCCCACAGCGGGCTGTCACAGGAGGCTGGCAGCGTGGAGCAGCTGTCCCTGCACTGCGCCGAGGGCTCGCTGGAATGGCTGTACCCCACGGGGGCCCTCCGCCTCCGCCTGGCCCCCCGCCTGCCCCCCACCAGCGCCGCCCTCAAGGGCAGGAGCCCCCCGCACGTCACCGCCTGCATCAAACCCACCGGCACCTTCCGGGGGGCTCAGCTCTACCTGGAGAGGGAGGGGGTGCTGGAGCTGCTGCTGCCAGAAGCCCCCCGGCCCCACGCCCGCTGTTTCAGCTGGCTGCCCCAGGAGAAGGTGGCTCTGTTCCTGCAGGCCACGCCGCACCCCGACATCAGCCGCCGCATCGCCGCCTTCCGCTACGAGCTGCGGGGGGACTGGCTGGCCCGGCCCGCGCTGCCCACCGCCAGCCTGGGCGCCCAAGGTGAGCGCCTCGCCCTGCCTCAGTTTCCCCTTGCCCCACGGGGTGCCCACAGGGGTGAGGAGGGCTGGACTGGGGTGTTGTACCCCGGGGAGTGACAGGCTGTGCTTGGCTCACAGGTGCGTGCCGGCCGTGCAATGACACCGAGATCCTGATGGCCATTTGCACTAGTGACTTTGGTGAGTGCAGCCCGCGGGTAGGGGACGGGGATGGCCCCAAAAGTGGCACTGGGACAGCTGGTCTGGGCTGGCCTGGGCTGGCCTGGGCTGGTCTGGGCTGGCCTGGCTGGCCTGGGCTGCACAGAGCGCTGCTAGGGATGGGCATGGGAATGGGGATGGGAGTGGGGATGGGAGTGGGGATGGGGTTGGGGATGGGGATGGGGATGGGAATAGGGATGGGAATAGGAATAGGGTTGGAGATCAGGATGGAAATGGAGTTGGAGATGAAGATGGGGACTGGGATGGAGATGGAGATGGGGATAGGGATGGGGATGGGGATGGGGATGGGAGTGGGGAGGGGATTGGGGGTAGGAAATGGGAATGGGGATGGGGATGGGAATGGGAATAGGGTTGGAGATCAGGATGGAAATGGAGTTGGAGATGAAGATGGGGACTGGGATGGGATGGGGATGGGGATGGGGATGGGGATGGGGATGGGGATGGGGATGAGAATAGGGATGGGGATGGGGATGGGGATGAGAATGGGGATGGGGATGAGAATAGGGATGGGGATGGGGACTGGGATGGGATGGGGATGGGGATAGGGATAGGGATGGGGATGGGGATGGGAATAGGGATAGGGATGGGCATGGGGATAGGGATTGGGATGGGGATGGGAATAGGGATGAGAATGGGAATAGGGTTGGAGATCAGGATGGAAATGGAGTTGGAGATGAAGATGGGGACTGGGATGGAGATGGAGATGGGGATGGGAACAGGAGTGGGAGTGGGAACGAGACAAGAATGGACATGGGGATAGGGATGGGAATGAGAATGCAGGTGGGGACAGGGACTGGGATGAGGATGGGTGTGTGCATGGGGACAGTGATGGAGATGCAGATGGAGACAGGGATGGGGACGAGAATGGGGATGTGGGTGGCAGTGGGGACAGGGACAAGGCCATGCTGACACCCCTCCCCTATTCCCCCTGCAGTCATCCACGGCAGCATCCGGAGCGTCTCCAACGACGCAGAGCTGCAGGAATCCATCATCGGGGTGAGCGCCACCCGCATCCACCGCCAGAAATTCCCTCTGTTCCAGGCGGCCGGGCGGCCGGGGCGGCCGGTGGGCAGCATCCGCACCCCGCTGCGCTGCGGGGTGAAGCCGGGCCCCGGCACCTTCCTGTTCACGGGCTGGCTGCACTTTGGGGAGGCCTGGCTGAGCTGCGCGCCCCGTTACCGGGACTTCCAGCGCATCTACCGGGGGGCCCAGCGCACCCGCCAGAACCCCTGCGAGTTCCCCGTGGACTGAGCGGCTCCGGGAGCGCCGGGGGACCACGGTCCTGCCCTCACCGGGAGCATCCCCGGAGGAATGGGGCACACAGGCCTCGCCACGTAGCCGGGCTGTGGCAGCGCCTGCCGGCGGGCTGGGGGGTTCTGGGGAAACCCTGCTGGATGGGAAGGGATTTTCCCAGGGTGGGCTTGTCCAGGGTGCCCAGGGAGCTGCCTGGGTGAGGGGTGCAGCGCATGGAGTCGGGGCTCCCAGGGGACCGGGGTGCTGCATGCTCAGGGGGTGTTGTGGGACACGGTGGGTCTGGCAGCGGGGGGCAGCCGGACCCCCAGACCCTGGCAGGGCTCGGGGGCGGGTGGCCGTGGTGGCCGGGCCAGGGACACGGTAGGCACAGAAGGGAGTGGAAGAGGCAGGAGATGGATCTGTAAGGTTGGGGGTGGAAGGGGGAGCAGGCAGCAGCGAGCCTGGCCCTGGCATGGGCAGGAGCTGCGGGGCGGGTGCTGAGGAAGAGGAGAGAAGCTGAAGGGAGCGAGGGGAGCGGTGAGGTGGGAGGAAGGCTGGTGTGGGGAGCAGAGGTGTCCCTGGCACGGCCAGGGCAGGACCAAAACGCTGACACAGAAGGTGCCATGAGCAGGGAGAGGTGACCGTGCCAGCCGTCCCTGCCAGCCCTCGGGTGAGCGGGGCAGGCCGTGCCAGCCGCAGGGAATTCTTCACCGTGGGGTTAGGGGGGAATTGTATGTGCACTAAAGTTATAACGATACCAAATTTGTGACTTCTTTTTTATAAACTAAGCTGTATTTGTAGCGTGTGGCTCCTGTTTTTAGCAAGCTGAGCGGGACATTCGCTGACAGTGTGTGCCACCTGCTCCCCTCTGTGCCAGCTCCAGCTGTGACCCTGCCTCCCACGGGGCTGGAAACAGCCCTAATTCTTGGATATCTCTCCCTATGGAGAGATTTATTGCTATTTGTACATTCTGCACCCCAGCGATCCCCAGCATGGGTCACTTTGGGGTCCCTCTCCCTCGGTATCCCTGGCTGTGGGGACCAGGGGCGGGTGGCCCTGTGCTGGGTGGGTGACCCTGCTGGTGGAGCCCTGTCAGGACTGATTCTCGTCAGAGCCAGCGGCCACAAGGCCTCATTGTGCCCGATTGTGCCGCGCCAGCAGCCCAGCCCAGCCCTGCCCGCCCCTGGCTCTGCTTCCCTGGGAACGCCGAGGGGACGGCACCTCTGCCAGGGCTGGGACACTGGGACACGGGAATGCTGCGTGGGGACGGGCAGCAGAGCCCAGCCAGGGACGGGACACGGGAACCTCAGCTGAGGATGGCACACAGGAGCCTCCCAGACAGGGATGGGACATGGGGCACCCAGTTGGAACCGGGGCACTGGACCCCCCCAGACATGGGGATGGGGCACAGCACCCCCAGCTGGGAACCTTTTCACCCCACCAGTGATGCCACAGGGCTCAGCACAGGAAATCTCATTCCCTGAGCACCCCCCAAACCCCTTGAGCCCCCCAAGCCGCTCAAGCAAAGCTCCTGCCACATGTCTGCTTGTACTTTACACCTTCCTGATTTTGTTTCAATAACACCTTTTCAAATATCACCAGCCAGGATGAACTGCTGAGTATTTTGTGCCTCTGCTGACCACAATGTGCTTTTCCTTGCCAAAAGAAAAGTTTCCAAAGAATGCTGTGGGCTTTGGAGCATAATTAAATATAAACATCTATATGTGTGTGTGTATAGAATGATCTGGCTGTGATAAGATCCTGCTGGGTTTGATATACAACACATGTTTTCCCTCGAGAAGAGTTTGCTGCTTACTTTATGCTTCACTGCCAATTTTATACTTGGATATTTTGATTTTATCCTTTTTACTGCCCCATTTTGGGGCCAAGCTGGGCTCTGAGGGCTGGGTCTGGCCCTGGGGAGGCTGAAGCTCCACGCCCGGCACTGGAGGATGCCAGCATCCCCCTGGATCTTGGCAGCAAGCAGGAGCCAAGTCAGGCAGGGGGAAGGGGGAAGGAGTGGGAAACCCAGCGGAGGAGGAAAAATGAAGCTGGAAAAGCAATAAATGAGGTGCAGAGGGAATTGTGCTGCCCACGGCATCCTCTGTATGCACGGGGGTAAATGACGGCTGCTCCGACCCCGAATGTCGGCGTTTAACGCGTGAGGCATCCGGCACTTCTCTGCCCAGCGGCAAAACCTCTTGTTTTTCTTCCCATCTGTTTGTTTGGCCAAAGCAGCTCGCTGTGCTGCTGTGGAAGGGGCTGTTACCCCGCTCAGTTTCTGGCACGGAGGGTTTTGGGCTGTTTTTGGTGCCCTCTGCCCCCTGTCAGGTTGGGTCACCCGCCCTCGCTTCCCCCGGCTGTCACTGCTGGGCCCCGGCCAGGGCACTGACGCTTCCACCCCGTGCCTCAGTTTCCCCACTGAGAGATGGGGCTAACAGCCCTTCCCTGCGGCTCAGGGGAAGCAGATGGAATCCCACAGCTCTGGGATCTCCATCATTCCAGGACTGGTCATACCAGCCTTTCCCCGAAAGCAGAGTCCGGCCCTGGCCCAGCCAAACTCCTGCCCGGCCCCTTGGCACAGAGCAAGGCCACGAAGGTGAAAACACAATGAGACAAACTCCATCCTGAAGGTGAAAACACAATGAGACAAACTCCACCCCGAAGGTGAAAACACAATGAGACAAACTCCATCCCGAAGGTGAAAACACAACGAGACAAACTCCATCCCGAAGGAGAAAACACAATGAGACAAACTCCATCCCGAAGGTGAAAACACAATGAGACAAACTCCACCCCGAAGGTGAAAACACAATGACACAAACTCCATCCCGAAGGAGAAAACACAATGAGACAAACTCCATGCCGGGGAATGTTTCCGTGTTGTGTGCAGCAGGGTGAGGGGAGCAGGGTGGGGACGCAGAGAGGAGCTGGGGGTGTCAGGAGGGGCTCAGGGACGGTGAGCACGGTGAGGGGCTGTGGCAGCACCCTGGCAGGACAGGGAAGGGTGGCCCTGCCTGTGGGTGCCATGTGCCCACCCAGCAGAGCCCCCTGCCCCATCCACAGGGACGATCCAGCCAGACCCGCTCCAAAAGCCCCCCCACTCATCAGCCTGCCCCACACAGGGTGGGTTTTGGGGATGCCCCTGAGAGCAGAGCCCCAGAACATCTCCCTCGGTGCAGATGTGCCAGGGACGTGCCTGGGGCTCCTCATTCCGCGGGATCAGCCCCACTGTGGAGCCGGTGGGCACACACACACCCCAGATCAGGGGGTGTGGAGCTCTCCGGCCACGCTGTGGGTGGGCGTCCGCATCGGGGGGGCAAAACACGGGGCGGTGGCAGTGCCCGGTCCCTGTCCCCATCCCTGTCACACAAAGGGAGTCTCCGTTTCCCGCCATTTCCCCTCCAGCCCCTCTCCCCCCTCTCCTGCTCCTTCGCCCTCCTCCCTCCCGGCTGCCGGATAAAAGCCCGAACTGTGAATCGCGGGGCACAAAGGGGAGGCACAAAGGCGGCCGGGCCGCTCAGCCCTCCCTGCGGCCCCCGGCACCGAGTGGGGACCCCCAGGGACCCCCGGGCAGCCTGCCCACCCTGCCGGCAGCACCCCAGAGCTCAGGGGTGGCCCTGAGATCCGGGGAGCCCCAGCAGGGTCGGGATGATGTCCCTGGGGTTCAGGGATACCCTATAGGGTCAGGAGGAGGTCCTGGGCTTTGAGGATGCCCCATAGGGTTGGATGATGTCCCTGGGACCTGGGGAAGCCCCATAAACTCAGGATAAAACCCCTGGGGCTCAGGGGTACCCCATAGGGTCAGGATGATGCCTCTGGAGTTTAAAACTCAGGATGAAACCCCTGGGGTACAGGATGCCCCCAGAGGGTCAGGATGAGCTCCTTGGGGGCCAGAGGCAAGAGGAGAAGCAAAAACCTGATAACTCTGAGGACACCCCCCAACGCTGCCCCCCTTGGGGAGCCGCACCCCAAATCCTGGCATCAGGTCTGCTTCCAACCCCCATCCTCCGACCGGGACAAAGCCGAGGCAGCCCCATCCCAGCGCGGGGAGGGATGCGGGGCTGGAGCAGGAGCCGGCCCGCAGCGGGGCCCCCTCGGCCCCTCACCCCCATCCCCCGAGTCCGGCTGCCGACAGCTGCTGGGACGCGCTTTCCCAGCACATAGCGACAAATTCCTGGCGCTCAGAGCTGCTTTGCAGCCGCCGCGGCCCCGCCGGGGGAAGCTGCCCTGGGAAGAGGAGGATTAAAAAGCTCTTTGGCTCCAATGACACATCGCGACCGGTCCCCTCGCACGGCCACCTGCTGGTCCTGGCGCTCCGAGATGCTGCGGGCAGCCCGGGGCAGGGGCAGGAGGGGACCGGCCACCACCCCCTGCTCAGCCCAGCCTGGCTATTGCCTCCGGGATGAATTGGCTCCGCAGGGCGCTCGGGCGGCTCCAGGGAGCGGCTCATCCCCACTGCCCATCCTCCTCCTCCTCCTCCTCCTCCTCCTCTGCAGCCCCCGGGCTCCCCCAGCTCCGATTTCCCTGGATTTTCTGCTTTAACCAGCTCCACCTGCCAGCAAGCAAGAGCAGAAAGCGGAAAATGGGGGTGATCCCCGTGAGCCCCGATTTGGCCACGCGGGTTCTTTGGGGTGGTGGGGAGGGAGCAGCCCTGGGATGTGTTTTGGGGCGGTTTCAGCTCCCGTTGGAGCCCCACTGCTGCTCTTGGGAACGCGATTTATGGGGTGTGGTTGTAGTTCAGCGCCCTGAGCTGTGTGTTTGGGGGTAGAACACGGGTGTGGGTGCGTGTGCATCCTCATCCCACTCGGTTCCCACAGATCAGGGGAGGTGGGAGCAGGAACACTCCCGGCTCCCCCCAAAGAGGGGCTCTGGGGGGCTGGGGGTGGGAATCCCAGTCCCCAGTTCTGCTTCCCTGCACCCCAAAGCCATTCCCAGGGTGGGGCTGGCGTCTCTTCTCCACTGGGAATGGCCCCACAGACACTGAGGTGTGTGATGAGCTTGGTGGTCCTGTGGCAAGGACACGGGGACCACCAGACCCCTCGAGCTGTCAGGGGACACCCCGATATGGTGCTGGAGGGGAACCCCCAGCAAACCCCACAAATCCTGACCAACAGCCTTACACGTGTGCACCCATGCACCCACATGGGTGTGCACAGCCCCAAGAGCCCCACACGGGTGTGCAAAACCCCCAACAGCCCCACACGGGTGTGCACAGCCCTCAATGGGTGTGCACAGCCCCAACAGCCCCACACAGGTGTGCACAACCCCACTCGGGTGTGCAAAACCCCCAACAACACCACACCGGTGTGCAAAACCCCCAACAGCCCCACACGGATGTGCAAAACCCCCAACAGCCCCACTCGGGTGTGCAAAACCCCCAACAGCCCCACACGAGTGTGCAAAAGCCCCAACAGCCCCACTTGGGTGTGCAAAACCCCCAACAGCCCCACACGGGTGTGCACAGCCCTCAATGGGTGTGCACAGCCCCAACAGCCCCACACGTGTGTGCACAACCCCCAACAGGTGTCACTGACAGCCTAACACAACTGATCTGTGCAAACTGTGCACAGCACACACAGCTGCAGTCACTGACAGCCTCACACAACTGATCTGTGCAAACTGTGCACAGCACACAGCAGCACCTCCCTGCCCAGGACAGCCGTGCACAGCCTGAACAAACACACACACAGCAGGGCACAGCCATTCACCGCTCACAGCTCCACAGAAACTGTGCACAACAACCGGGCAGAACTGCCCCGGAGCAAAACCAGCTCTGCACACACACAGACACACACAGACACACACACAGACACACACAGAGACACACACAGAGACACACACAGACACACACAGACACACACAGAGACACACACAGAGATACACACAGAGACACACACACACAGACACACACAGACACACACACACACAGACACACACACAGACACACACAGACACACACACACAGACACACACAGACACACACACACACAGACACACACACAGACACACACAGACACACACACAGACACACACAGAGACACACACAGAGACACACACAGACACAGACACAGACACACACAGACACACACACAGACACACACACAGAGACACACACAGACACACACACAGAGCTGTCATCAGACACACACACACACACAGAGCTGTTATCACACACACACACACACACACACACACACACAGAGCTGCTATCACACACACAGCCATTATCACACTCATACACTCACACAAACACACACACAGCTGTTATCACACACACACAGAGCCATTATCACACACACACAGAGAGCTGTTGTCACACTCACACTTACACACACGCAGCTGTTATCACACAGACAGAGCTGTTATCACACTCACACACACACCCACAGACACACAGAGCTGTTGTCACACTCACACTCACACACACAGAGCTGTTATCACACTCACACACACACACAGAGCTGTTCTCACAGTCACACACACAGAGCTGTTCTCATACACACACAGCTCTTATCACACACACACACACAGAGCTGTTTTCACACTCACACACACTCACACAGAGCTGTTCTCACAGTCACACACACACACACACACACAGCTGTTCTCACACTCACACACACACACAGAGCTGTTCTCACACTCACACACACACACAGAGCTGTTCTCACACTCACACACACACACACACAGAGCTGCTATCACACACACAGAGCTGTTATCTCACACTCACACACACACAGCTGTTCTCACACTTACACTCACACACACAGAGCTGTTATCTCACACTCACACACACACAGCTGTTATCTCACACTCACACACACACAGAGCTGTTCTCACACACACCCCTGTGCACACCGCACACACCCACGCACGGCTCTGCCCCTCCCGCAGCCCCGGGGGCAGCGGGTTCCGGGGGCCGCGTCCGTCCTGTGCCGGGACCGCGTCCCTCCGCCCCCCCCCGTGTCCCGGAGCCGTGTCCCGGTGTCCCGGGGCCGCTCCCGGCGGAAGGGGCCCGGCCGTGCCGCCCTGCCCTTCCGGCGGCCATGGACCGGGCCATGGAGCCGGGCTGGGAGCCGGGCGAGCCGGGGGAGCCGGGCTGGGCTCGGCCCGGGGGCGCGCTGGGCGCCCGGGGGCTGCTGGCACTGGCCGTGGCTAGCGGGGCGGCCGTGTGGGCAACCTGGGCCGTGCTGCTGATGCCCGGCTTCCGCCGCGTCCCGCTGCGCCTGCAGGTACCGGGCACCCCCGGGCTCCTCCGGGCACCCCCGGCCCCTCACGGCACCCCCGGGCCCCTCACGGCACCCCCGGGCCCCTCCCGGTATCCCCGAGCCCCTCACGGCACCCCCGGGCCCTCCCCGGCACCCCCGGGCTCTCCGGGCACCCCCGACCTTCTCACGGTACCCCCGGGCCCCTCACGGCACCCCCGGGCCCCTCCTGGCACCCCCGGGCCCTCCCCAGCACCCCCGGGCCCCTCACGGCACCCCCGGCCCCTCCCCGGCACCCCCGTGCCCCTCACGGCACCCCCGGGCCCCTCACGGCACCCCCGGCCCTTCCGGGCACCCCCGGGCCCCTCACAGCACCCCCGGGCCCTCCGGGCACCCCCGGGCTCTCCTTGGCACCCCCGGGCCCTCCCGGCACCCCCAGGCCCCTCACGGCACCCCCGGGCCCCTCACAGCACCCCCAGGCCCCTCACAGCACCCCCAGGCCCCTCACGGCACCCCCGGCCCCTCACGGCACCCCCGGGCCCCTCACGGCACCCCTGTGCTCTCCGGGCACCCCCGGGCCCCTCACGGCACCCCCGGGCCCCTCCGGGCACCTCCAGACCCCTCACGGCACCCCTGGGCCCCTCACGACACCCCCGGGCTTTCCCCGGCACCCCCGGGCTTTCCCCGGCACCCCCGGGCCCCTCATGGCACCCCCGGGCCCCTCATGGCACCCACAGGCCCCTCACGGCACCCCCGGGCCCCTGACCCGCTGTGCCCACAGGTGCCCTTCCAGCCCTCCAGCCCCCGGCAGGTTGCCAACAGCCTGGCCCTGCTGCGGGGCCGCGCCGGCAAGACGGTGGATCTGGGCTCCGGAGATGGACGGCTCGTAAGGCTCCCGGGGGCGTTGGGGTGGGCGAGGGGCAGGAGCGGGGCTGCACGCACCGGCGGTGGGAAGGGCAGACCCCCACCCGGCTGCTGGCTGTGCTGCTGGGTGCCCTCCTTGCATCGGTCCATCCCAGGTGGTCCCAGAGGGTCCTCGATGGTCTTAGACAGCTCTAGGTGGTTCTAGGTTGTGATGGGTGTCCCTGGGTGTTCCTAACGACTGTCCTGGGTGGTCCTAGGTGGCTCTAAACAGCCCTGGGTGGTTCTAGGCAGTCCTAGGTGGTCCAGGCCAGCTCTAGATGGCCCTAGGTGGTCTTTGGCAGCCCTAAAAGACTCATGCAGGGAGCAGGGTGGCAGTGAGGGCTCTGGGTGGTGCTGAGCTCCGAGGTCACCCTGCCTGTGAGCCGCAGGATGGGGTGAGTGGAGCTGGGCAGCAGCCCCTGCCCACCCAAATTCTGCCCCAAAGCATGGAGGTGCTCTGGCTTTCAGCCCTCCCTCTCTCCCTCTCCAGGTGCTCGAGGCTTACAAGCAGGGGCTGAGGCCAGCCCTGGGCTATGAGCTGAACCCCTGGCTGCTCTGCCTGGCCAACTACCGTGCCTGGAAGGCTGGGTACCACGGGAAGGTCTCCTTCCTGAAGAAGGATCTGTGGAAGGTAACAGCATCCCGAGGGTCTGGATGTGCTCAGGGCGGGGCCAGAGCTCTGTTTGCATCTCCAGGATGGATTTGCTGATGACTGCTTGCTCCTTGCCCATCCCACACTTCTCCTGGGTGGTGGAAATCCATCCTCCTGGCTGGGGAATGCCAGCTGGGAGGTGGAAATCCACCGTCCTTTCCAGGGAATGCCAGCTGGGGCAGCCCATGGCCAGTTCTGCTGCTTGGAGCAGCTCTGAGAAGAGGTGTGGGTGCTGCTGACAGGCTCACCTGCAGACATGAGCTTCTCAGGCTGACATGAGGTAGTTGCAGCCTGACCAGAGAGAATCCATCAGGGAATGTGGGTCTGGGATGGTGCAGATGTTTCCCAAGACGTGCTGCTTTCACACCCACACTTCCCCATCCCACATCTTTTGTGGCATCTTTGCTTCCTCCAGGGTTCCAAAGATCACCCACAAGGTTTGGACACTCAAACAGCTGTTCCTGCTCTGCCTGTTGCTCGTTATTCCCCTTTTCCTTCTGTTTTAAGGTGAATCTCTCAGACTGCCACAATGTGATCGTGTTCCTGGCCCCCAGCGTGGTGAGTCAGCCCCTCACATCCTGAGTTGTTCTGGGCCAGCTCGAGGGGGCTTCCCTTGGGAAAGAGAGGGGATCTGGGATGGGATAAGGCCAAGTGAGCATCGCTGTGGCTGAGTGGTTTGGTGCTACACAGCATTTGGATTTACAGAATCATGGAGGTTGGAAAATCCCTCTGGGATGGAGTCTTGCACTCCATTCCCCCAGCACTGCCAGGGCCACACTGAGCCACGTCCCCAAGTGCCACATCCATGTCTGTTAAAGCCCTGCAGGGATGGTGACCCCACCACTGCCCTGGGCAGCTGTGCCAGTGCCTTTCACCTTTCAGGGAAGAAATTTTCCAACCTGAACCTCTCCTGGTGCAACTTGAGGCAATTCCTCTTGTGCCATTGCTCATGGCTTGCTCCAAGTCCCAGCCTTACCCAGCACCAGCCCTATGCTCCGAAGGGTTGGTGTCCCAGCAGCTGCCCCACGCTCCCTGGTGGCACTGCCACTGTGTCACCGTGTCCTAAGGCTGTCTGTCCTGGCTGTGTCTCTCTCCCCAGAAACCTCCCTTGGCCAGCAAGCTCCTGGCAGAGCTGCCGGACGATGCCCGGGTGGTGGCCGGGCGCTACCCCTTCCCCTGCTGGACCCCCAGCAGCACCCTGGGCCAGGGGCTGGACCAGGTCTGGGCCTATGACATCAAGGAGGTGCGGCGAGAGGTGCAGGGCAGCGCCCAGCAAAGCCAGCTCTGACCCCAGCCTGGCTAAGCCTGGCTTAACAGCAGCCTCCTGCAGCCTGGCACTGAGGGGCAGAGCCACTCCAGCCCTTGGCTCGGCTCAGGGCAGAGTGCTCGGCCAGCATTTGTCCTGGGGACTTGCAGGGTGGCAGATTTTCATTTTGCCAGAGTGTGAGCAAAGCAAGGGAGGAGAAAATCAGACCTGGAAATCCTGGGGTTAACGCAGGATTTAAGGGATGAAGCTCCGGTGCTTCTTTTTGGATGATTGCTGCTTTATTTCAATTTAAGTGCTAAAAATAAAGTTTTGGTTGGTTGTTTCTCTGAGGTTTTTGCTTTGTCTTTGAGCTGCTGGATGATCTTGGAGTTGGAGCAGCAGCTGCTCCTGGCTTTGCTCTGCCATCCTTTCCAGCTCTGCTCTGTGCAGGATCAGTTTTGCCCTGCTCAAATATACAATACTCCATTTTCCACTCAAACACAGAGGAAAATGGGGTTTTCCCACCACAGAGTCACCGAATCATGGAATGGGTTGGGTTGGGTTGGAAAGGACCTTGAAGCTCCTCTTGTTCCACCCCCCTGTCATGGGCAGGGACACCTCCCACTGTCCCAGGCTGCTCAAAGCCCTGTCCAGCCTGGCCTTGGGCACTGCCAGGGATCCAGGGGCAGCCACAGCTGCTCTGGGCAGCCTTTCACCACCCTTACAGTAAAAGAGCAGCTCATCCCTTTGTCCAAGCCCAGAACAAATCCTGGTCTGAGCCAGCCTTGGTTCTGTCCCACAGGGGAGGGGAGTGAGGCAGGAGCAGCCCTTGGTCCAGGTCCAGGTCTCATCCAGGAGCAATGTTGCAGCAGGAGCAGGAGCCTGTCCCTGCAGCCCAGCAGGGAAGAGCTGCCTGGGATGCAAGGGGTGCTCAGGGAGGAGCAGAATTCCTGCAGCCTGGCGGGCACAGATGAGCTGCAGTTGTCTTGTCTCATTTTAGCCCTGTGAATTTAGGAGCAGAAACACCCACCTGGTTCCTCTCGCTGTTCCCACCTCCCAGCCCGAGAAGGATCCTTGCCTGGCAGCCCATGGAGCACAGACCTCCCTTGGGGTGGGCTGTTCCCAAAGCTGGGGCTGCTCTGGCTCGTGGCTGGCACTCCTGGCACCGGGCACTGGGGGCACCTCGCTGGTGTTCCTCAGCCGCAGCAGCTCCTGCTTGTACCTGCGTGGAAGTGCCACTGTCACTGACAGCAGCAGTGTGGAAGTGCCACTGTCACTGACAGCAGTGTGCAAGTGCCACTGTCACTGACAGTGAGCAGTGTGGAAGTGCCACTGTCACTGACAGCAGTGTGGAAGTGCCACTGTCACTGACAGCAGTGTGCAAGTGCCACTGTCACTGACAGTGAGAAGTGTGGAAGTGCCACTGCACTGACAGTGAGCAGTGTGGAAGTGCCACTGTCACTGACAGCAGTGTGGAAGTGCCACTGTCACTGACAGTGAGCAGTGTGGAAGTGCCACTGTCACTGACAGTGAGCAGTGTGGAAGTGCCACTGTCACTGACAGTGAGCAGTGTGGAAGTGCCACTGTCACTGACAGCAGTGTGGAAGTGCCACTGTCACTGACAGTGAGCAGTGTGGAAGTGCCACTGTCACTCACAGTGAGCAGTGTGGAAGTGCCACTGTCACTCACAGTGAGCACTGTGGAAGTGCCACTGTCACAGTGAGCAGTGTGGAAGTGCCACTGTCACTAACAGCAGTGTGGAAGTGCCACTGTCACTCACAGTGAGCAGTGTGGAAGTGCCACTGTCAGTAACAGCAGTGTGGAAGTGCCACTGTCACTAACAGCAGTGTGGAAGTGCCACTGTCACTGACATTGAGCAGTGTGGAACTGCCACTGTCACTCACAGTGAGCAGTGTGGAAGTGCCACTGTCACCACTCATGGTCCCCAGGCAATGAGCCGTGCCAGGAGCTGAGCCTGGCATGCAGATCCCGCTGCTTTTCCCGGAGGAAAGGCATTCCTGGGCTGTGCCAGGGCAGGGCAGAGCCTGACCCGAGCCCACGGCTGGGGTGGCACGGCAGGAGCAGGGGCATCATGCCCTGACAGCCCTGCCCTGCTTGTCCTCTCCCTTGCCTGCTGTTCTTCCTGCTCCAGGGCAGGATGAGCCCTGGGGAGGGGAACACAGATCAGGGCTGCTGGGAGCACTGGGGTTGGAACCTGTGAAAACAGGAACTCTGAAGGTTTCAGGCTTTAGGTTAGGCTTTAGATTTTGAGTTCCTGTGAAGGTTGCAGGGAAACCTTAGAGCCCCTTCCAGTGCTTAGAGAGACTCAAAGAGAGTGGGAGAGGGACTTTGGACAATGGCATAAAGTGACAGGACACAGGGAATGGCTTCCCACTGCCAGAGGGCAGGGATGGATGGGATATTGGGAAGGAATTGTTCCCTGGGAGGGTGGGGAGGCCCTGGCACAGGGTGCCCAGAGCAGCTGTGGCTGCCCCTGGATCCCTGGCAGTGCCCAAGGCCAGGTTGGACAGAGCTTGGAGCAGCCTGGGACAGTGGAAGGTGTCCCTGCCCATGGCAGGGGAGCTGGATGAACGTTTGTGTCACTCCCAACCCATTCCATGATCCTGATTCCTCCCAAGTATGGGTGAGCACACAGGGAAGGACACGAGTGGTGTGTGGGGTGTGTCTGTCCTGCTGCCCTGTGGCACAAGAGGTGGTGGCAGCTGCCTGCACAGCTGGAGGAGCAGTGGGACATGGGCCGTGCTGGCAGTGGGCACGGGGATGGAGCTGGCACCAGGCCTGGAGAGGGATCCCCATCTCACCTGGCCAGGTGCTGATCGATGTACCCCTGCAGCTCCGACACCTGCTCTTCTGCAGCCACAGCCCGAGTCAGCAGCTGGCTTCTCTGCTGCTCCAGGTCCTCCTGCAGGGCCGAGAAAACATGGAGAAAACATGGAAAAAAAGAGATCTGTGCCATGGGAGTGAGGTGCTCAGCCCCTCTGTGCTGTGTGAGTCCGACCTTCTGACCACTTCCCCACCACTCCAACCCCTCTGCCATGACATCTCCCTTCTTCTGACCACAGAGATAGGCCCCACGCAGGTGTGGAGCTTTACATCCCCGGGGAATGGGCTTTACATCCCCAGGGAATGGGCTTTACATCCCCGGGGAATGGGCTTTACATCCCCAGGGAATGGGCTTTACATCCCCAGGGAATGGGCTCTACATCCCCGGGGAATGGTGGAGCACTCCCTCAGGTTGCTGTGACAGGGGAAGGCAGGACATGGGAGGGAATATCCCTGCAGCCAGCAGGAACCAAACTGGAAAGCTGATTCAGATTCAGCCTAGAGTGAACCAGGCTGAATAGAATCAAAGAATTGTGGAATTCTGTAGGTTGGAAAAGGCCACTAGAATCCAGGTGTTAACCTGGCACTGCTGAGGCCACCACTAACCCATGTCCCCAAGTGCCACATCCACATGTCTTATAAATCCCTTTGGGGTGGTGACCCCATCACTACCCTGGGCAGCTGTGCCAGTGCCTGACCACCCTTTCCATGAAGGAATTTTCCCAATATCCAGTGTAAACCTCCCGTGGCACACCTTGAGGCTGTTCCCTCTCCTCCTGTCCCTGGGAGCAGAGCCTGACTCGCCCCAGCTGTCCCCTCCTGTCAGGAGCTGTGCAGAGCCACAAGGTCCCCCCTGAACCTCCTTTTCTCCAGGCTGAGCCCCTTCCCAGCTCCTTCAGCCCCTCCTGGTGCTCCAGCCCCTTCCCAGCTCTGTTCCCTTCTCTGGACCCCCTCCAGCCCCTCAATGTCTTTCCTGTCATGGGTGGCCCACAACTGCCCCCAGGACTGGAGATGTCCCAGCAGTGCCAGCACAGGCAGCAATCAGCCCCAGTTTATTACAGAGATGCCAAAAGGTTGTTCTGAAATGAGGAGTGACAAGGGGCTGCTGTCCCTGCTTTAGCAGCGGGGACAGTAAAGCCTGGAGACACCTCCAGCTGGGACCTGCCAGCATTGCCTGGAGGGCTGAGGCCAAAGCCACAGCAAGGCTCCATGGAGAGTGATCCCCAGGGAATGGGCACAGCCCCGAGGCTGCCAGAGCTGCAGGAGTGTTTGGACAATGATCTCAGGGATGCACAGGGTGGGATTGCTGGGGTGTCTGTGCAGGGCCAGGAGCTGGGCTGGATGATCCCTGCAGGTCCCTTCTCACTCAGGACACTGTGTGGGAATAACTCCATGGAAGTTTCCCCCTCCAGCCTGGAGCAGCCCCAGGGCAGGAGCTGAGGCAGCACATCTCTGCCTGTGGGTGGGAGATAAGCTTGGCCTCCAATGGGCTGTTCCAGAGCTTTACCTGGGTGTTGAGTGTGAATTCCCGGAGCTTCTTCCTGACCTCCGCCCAGCCCTCCTCCTCCAGCTGCCTGTGGCAGAAAAGCTCATTGGGATCATTCCCAGACACCAACCCCAGCCCCTGCACAGATCACACAGCTCCACACAGCCAGTGCCCACCCCACCCTCGTCCCCAGAACGGGAACCTTTCCTCTCCCAGTGCCCAGCTTTCCTCAGGGGTGTGGCACAGCCCTACCCACAGCCTGGGACTCCCCAGTTACTGCTATTTGTAAGGAAAAGAAGAAGGTTTATTTTTTGATTCTAATTATTATGTATTTTTTAAAGGTGATAGTGGATTGGAGAGTGAATGTGTTATTTTTTTTAAGACATTGGATAAACTACTAGTATATTAAGCTTCTTTACCTTTATGAAGGAATGTAAAATAATATGTTGTTTATGGAAAATTGTGTGAGAAAGTTTTCTAACAGAATGTAAACTTTGAAGGCTTTAGAAAATCTTAAGAATCGGGGTGACAGAAGAGCCCTGACGGTGCTGGCTCAGGGAGCCCTGGGTGCCAAGGGCTGGCACTCGCCCTCGGGAGCACCGGGGCTCCTGTCTCAGCTGCAGGAGCAAGGGAATAGCAGGGATTAACCCAGCAGAATTTGGAGTGTGTGGGTCTCACAGCAGCTAAAAAAACCCCCAAATGCTGAGATGCATCACTGAAATTCAGGTTCTAGACTTTCCATGCCCTGCTCATGTGGTGTCTGCCCAAATTGCTGCATTTCCTCACGGAGCACTGCTATTTTCAGTGTGGAACACATGGCAGAGGCTGGTTGAGGCTCAGGCTTGTGCCTGAGACACCCCTGCAGAAGCCAGGGGCTCTGGCACTCACCCACTCCTCAGTGCTGGCATCCAGCTAATGGAATATTTGACATGTTTTCTAGGTGACCATGTCTTTTAAAGGGCTGAAAAAACCCAGCTCAGGTTTCTCCTGCGCTTTGTTCCACCCCTCCACAGCTATAGCTGGTTGAGTTTTAGCAGGGTAACGGAGCAGGAGGAAGAGACCCATCAAAATTTAGCAATTTCAGGGTTTGTTGGGAAGCCAGGGAGGTGTCAGCACAGTGGCACCAAAGGATTTCAGCCAAACTCCTGTGCTGGGAAGGAGGAAAACCAGGACCATCCCAAACTGGTGGTATCTCACGGGCCTTTGTCATGTTATCCACCAAAGCACTTGGGCATATGCTTAACTTCGGTTTTAAAGAGGTCAATGGGGCTAAAAACATGATTAAATCAAATATGTGCTTAAGAGCTTTCTTGGATGGAGGCCCAGTGACCTTGTCTGCAGGAAGAGGGGACAGCTGCCTCTTCTCCCCAGAGCAGGCCCAGCAGCTCTCTTTCCCTGCTTATTGCTGCCTCCAGCCAGGCAAAAAAGATCTTCAATCCACACACCCATGAGAATTTGGAATGGCAGATATCCCAGGAAAGAAACAGCACTTACTGCTCTGGAGGCGCTGGAAAGGCAGAGGCTCCCTTCAGGCTTTTCTGGAGGCAAAGGAAGAACAGAATTCCTGTAAACACGAGCCCATTGCAATCCCAGATCCTGCCACCCTCAGGAATCCTGCCATGGAATGGGAGGGGGTGGGATGGGATCATCCTTAAAGCCTCTTCCAGCCTAACTAACTAACTTCCAGCAGCCACAGCTGCTCTGGGCACCCTGTGCCAGGGCCTGCCCACCCTCCGAGGGAGGAATTCCTTCCTTACATCCAACCTAAATATCTCCTCTTTTAGTTTAAATCCATTCCCTTTGTCCTGTCACTGTCTGCACATGTAAAAAGACATTATCCCTCTTTTCTGTGCCCTTGGAAGTGGCACAAGGTATCCCAGCACTCCCACAGCCACCAGTGCCACAGCAAGGAAACCATGGGTTGTACAGTCTGAAGGTTTCAGGTCTCCTGTCTGAATTTCTAAATAAATGCATCTTGTGCAAATCAAGACCCACATTTGCCCAGTGGGAGGACATTTCCACATCCCTGGAAGTGTCCAGGGCCAGGTTGGAGGGGGCTTGGAGCCACCTGGGACAGTGGAAGGTGTCCCTGCCATGGCAGGGGTGGAACAAGATGGGATTTAAGGCCCCTTCCAACCCAAACCATTCCAGTATTCCATGATTCTGTCACATGGAGATGACTGTTGTGCTCCCTGCCTGTGCCACAGGCACAGCAAACCCTCAGGGAGAGCATGGAGGTGGCACTTGGGGACACGGCTCTGTGGTGGCCTTGGCAGTGCTGGGGGCATGGTTGGAGTTGCTGATCTGAGAGAACTTTTCCAACTAACCACTCCTACAAACGCCTTAAGGAAGGGGCTGCTGGAACCCTCCCCACCAAGCCCCAGCTCCCTCCCCACCTGCTGCAGCTCCTGGAGCTGCATCTCCAGCTTTGCCTTTTGCTGCCGCAGGCGGTTCAGCTCCCGGGAGCTGTTGGTGAGCAGCTCTGGGTCTGTGATGGCCAGGTGGAGCTCGGCAGGGCCGCAGTCCATGGCACTGCTGCCCAGGGCGCGGATCTGCTCCCGCTGCAGCCTGCAAGCAGCACAGCCTCAGTCCCTGCCCCGCCTGGGACACCACCGAGCGCTCCTCCTGCTGCTGCCCCTGCTGCTTCTGGCCCCTGCAAAGGAGAAGTGGGAGAGTTTCTGAAGGGAGCTTGTCCTACAGCTATTTGTGGCTTTTCTACCACAAGTATTTCTGCTGCTTCCCACAGCCCAAGCTGCCGAGAGAGCTGAGAGCGCTGCAGGGACGGGCTGGGAGGTGGAGCTATTTGTGGTACCTCTGCATTTCCACACCATCCACCGTGGGATCCATCTCTCACCCTGCATTTTAAGTGGGAGGAACATATGTGCAAAGCAGCTCCATGGGGTCCAGAGCACCCTGATGTGCAGCTGGAGGCAGCTTGAGCCCGGATTGCCAGGAGCAGGGGGACAAATGTGCGTTCCAGACCCTCTGCTCCACCCAGAGGCTGTGTTTGCCCCTCCTGGGGCAGGGGCTGGGTGCTCTGGGGCTTTCCCACGTTCCTGAGGAGCAGAGGCTGAGCTTTACCCGTAGGCAATGAGCAGGTTCTCGTGCTTCTTGGCCAAGTCCTTCATGCGTTTCTTGTAGCCCCGGGCTGCCCGAGCCAGCTGCTCCTCCCGGGACCTGTAGGAAGCCCGGATGTCCCCAAGCATGGTGTCCACAAAGTCCTTCATGGCAGCGTGGCCAGCTGGGGCTCTGCTGTGGCCTGTCACACTGCTGGGTTTGCTGTCCATGTAGTTCTGGAAATGCACAGAGAGGGAAATCCACGGGGAATGGCTTCCCCCTGCCAGAGGGCAGGGATGGATGGGATATTGGGATATTGGGAAGGAATTGTTCCCTGGCACAGGGTGCCCAGAGCAGCTGTGGCTGCCCCTGGATCCCTGGCAGTGCCCAAGGCCAGGCTGGACAGGGCTTGGAGTCACCTGCTCTAGTGGGAGGTGTCCCTGCCATGGCAGGGGGTGACACTGGATGAGCTTTAAAGTCCCTTCCGACCCATTCCATGATTCTGTGGCAGCCCCCCCACACACCCAGATTTCCTGTAGGGCCACGCAAAATTATTGGTGAGCTTCTGCTGGGACTTTTCTTGGTCAGATTACAGGGATTAAAAAAACCCTTTCTTTATGTATTTACTCTTATTTATTGGCAGCAGCCTACAAGAGGAGGGTGCCAGTATGGAGACAGCTGAGGGAACAGCTGGAGCTGTGCCAGGGCAGGGTCAGGCTGGAAAGGTTCTTCCCCCAGAGGTGCTGGCACTGCCCAGGCTCCCCAGGGAATGGGCACAGCCCCGAGGCTGCCAGAGCTGCAGGAGGGTTTGGACAGTGATCTCAGGGATGCTCAGGGTAGGATTTGGGGTGTCTGTGCAGGGCCAGGGGCTGGATCCATGACCTTTGTGGAACCCTTCCAGCTCAGGATACCCCATGAATCTGTGGCACCTCCCAGGCCAGGAGAGCCCCGGGCTGGGCACCCACCGCCAGGTCCCTGATGTACTGCACCAGCCGGGAGCGATACTCCTCGTTCAGCTCCTTCAGCTGCAGCTGCAGCCGGGAGTTCTCCGCCTCCACCTCCTGGAGCCGGCCCTGGGACGTGAGCAGCACCTGCCACAGCAAACAAAAATCCTGCTGGCCTGCTCCTCCAGCCGAGGAGTGGGAGCTGAGACACTTCTTAAGAGCTGAGGGTCTTCATTTCCAGATATTTGGCTTCACTAGATCTGAGAAGGTCCTGGATTTTCAGAGGAACCTACTGGAAATGTTTATAATCCCTATTCCCCTGCTACCTTCTGTCATCTGCCACCCCCAACCCCGGTGATTCCACCAACTCTTTCTGAAAACCAGTGAGCAAAATTCCTCCCACCAGCTCTGCAGGCAGCACTTCCACCACGTGCAGGAGGAAACGGCACGGGGGAGAACCTCGGTGGGACAAAATGCCTGGAGAGGGAGAGCTGCTGGAGCACCTGGATTGACGGCAGCCCAGGCCTGGCAGCTCAGGAGGAGCAGAGGGGTGCAGGCAGCCCGTGCTCACCGCCGATTGCTGCGCCAGCCTGTGCTGGCTGTCCCCAACCGCTCCCTTGGCCTCCTGCAGCTCCTTCCCCAGCGCCAGCCTGCACACACAGGGGGAAACCGGGTTTATTTCAACTGCCCAAACTCCTTCTCCATCCCTGCAAGTGTCCAAGGGCAGCCTGGACAGGGCTTGGAACAAGCTGGGATAGTGGAAGGTGTCTGTGCCCATGGCAAGGGGTGGAATGAGATGGGCTTTAGGGTCCCCTCCAACCCAACCCATTCTGGGATTCTCCATAGGTCCAACACAACCAGCTTGGGGAAGAAAAGCACTTTGGAATGACAGAAATATCCCAGCAGCAGCTGCCAGCATCTAAATATGTGCAAAGCAGTGCCACAAAATCTCTCCCCAGTGAGGATGAACACACAGTGCTCAGAGGGGTGAGCCCTGTAGCATTCCTGCTGGGGCAGCCTTTCCTGGGACACTAACCCCATTCCCAGGTGATGGAAAACCCCCTGTGTGGGTAAGGGCTGGATTCATCTCTGGGATGTCACTCGTTTGCTGTGTGTCACAGAGAGTGGATTTTCAAGGTGTCCCTGAACACCACCAACTTCCATTTGACAGCTCTGAAGAGCCTTGAAAACATCAGGTTTTCCTTCCAGGCCTCATTCCTTCCCTGTACCCCCCAAAGGCAGAGTGCCCCTCTCCTGCTCCCATGGGTCAAATCCAGCTGCAACAAGTCCCACAAACACCAGGCCAAGCAGAGGGACACTCACACTCGCTCCTCCAGCTTCTGCTGCTGCTCACTGTGCGTTTTCTTCAGTTTTTCCAGCTCCACTTTTATGTGATCCTGGTTTCCAAGCAACTGAGGGACAAACGAAGAGGAAGATGAGGCAGAAGGCTGAGTGAAGAGAGGACAAAGTGAGGAGAACCTCGAGCTGAGCACTTGTCCAGCTGAGCAGTGCCATGCTGGGGGAAGGCCTGGTGCCCTGCAGCAGGCAGGGATGGGGTCTGGTGCACAGCCAGGGCACGTGGAGGTGCACATGTGTCGCTCTCCCGAGGGAAACGCTCACGTTGAGAGTCAGATTCCCAGCAGGAGCTGGTGGCGGAGCCCAGGCTGGTTCTGCAAGGGCTGCAGATGGGGAGGAGGCAGGAACCATCTCTGTGCTCTCAGTTCTGGGTGCTTCATCACCCCCAGATTTCTCAAGTGTGAGAAAGAAGGAAAAAAGTGTCCTCTGCACTTGTTGGCGTCTAAGCTCCTGTCTGTGTTCCCCCTGCCAGGGCATGGACCCAGGGAATCACCTCTGCCCTCCTCAGCTCTGCCTGCACATCTGGAGTTATTCCTGTCTTGTTTTGCAATTGCAGGGTTTAAAAAAAGGATTTCAAATGAATCAAGGCATCAGCTGATCCACAAAACTCGAGTTAGCAGCAGGAGGTGCCAGCCGCAGTTGGAACCAATCCCCTCTGCTTCCCAAGGATCCTGCAGCAGACCCCCGCTCACTCACGTTTCTTTCCAGCTCCTGCTGCTCGTGTTCAGGGGCAGCTGCATCCTCGGGCTGGTTTGGGGAGAGAGGAGGAGAGGAGAAGGGAGCTGGGAGATCTCTGTTCTCCCAGGGGCTGGTGCAGGGGCAGAGAGTCCCTTACCTTCCCCCTCCGAGCAGAGCGGGGGTGTCCCACTGCTCTCCCTCCTCCCAGCCCTGGGGAGGATTGATGGGCCAAGCCAGGGGGGTGGCTGCTCTCTTTGGCCAGGCTGAGCAGCTCCTGGGTCAGCTCCTCGTTTCTCAGCACCTGCAAGGTCAAACAACAGGAAAGAACTTCTGAAATCCCCCTCTGGTCAGCACATGCCTGCTGCTCCTGCTGTGTGCTCCAGGCAGGCACTCCCTCCCCAAATCAAATTTTCATTTTTGTTCTGTCTCCTATATCCAAAGATATGATGATGATCACCAGGTGATTTTCTGGTTCTCATGGAATGCACAGCCAGCAGCAGGGTTATTCCCATGGAATGTCATCCCTCTGCACATCCCACACTCAAATCCAGACCCCAGTGCCTGCCCTGGGCACAGCTCTGCCACCACCTCTGCAGGCCTCCAGCTCCCTCCTCGCCCCCACCCTGCACCCTCCGTTCAGCTTCTCCCTTCAGGAATGTCCTTCCCCATGGGACAGCTTAGAGCAGTGCTGGGCCCCACAGTGCAAGGGCCAGGTCTCCATCCATCCATCCATCCATCCATCCATCCATCCATCCATCCATCCATCCATCCATCCATCCATCCATCCATCCATCATCCATCCCTCATCCATCCATCCATCCCTCATCCATCCATCCATCCATCCATCATCCATCCATCCATCCATCCATCATCCATCCATCATCCATCCATCCATCCATCCATCCATCCATCCATCCATCATCCATCCATCCATCCATCCATCATCCATCCATCCATCCATCCATCCATCCATCCATCATCCATCCATCCATCCATCCATCCATCCATCCATCCATCCATCATCCATCATCCATCCATCCATCTGTGGGTATTCTCAGAGAGAAATGGAAAGTTTCTAGATAAATTTGCCACTGTGTGTCATTCACTGCACACCAATGGGGTGAGATGTTTTCACTTCAGGACCAATGGAGTTGGTCTGCACGAAGCTCGTATAAAAGAGTGATGCATTTTGAAATAAATCAGAATTATACTCTCTCGCCTTCTGAAGTGGAGTCACTTCATTCCCGTCCTGCCTCAACAGCATCATCCATCCATCATCCATTCATCCCTCATCCATCCATCATCCATCCATCCCTCATCCATCCATCCATCCATCATCCATCCACGTATCCATCATCCATCCATCATCCATCTATCATCCATCCATGCATCCTCCATCCATGTAGCCATCATCCATCCCTCCATCCATCCATCATCCATCCATCCATTCATCCATCCATCCATCTATCTCTCATCCATCCATCCATCATCCATCCATCCATCATCCATCCATCCATCCATCCATCCATCCATCATCCATCCATCCATCCATCCATCCATCCATCCATCCATCCCTCCGGATGACATTCCCGGTGTGGCTGGAACGCCTCCCCCAGCAGCAGCCAGCCCACAGCCCTGTGTAGGCAGCTGTGCTGGTGCCAAGTGACACATTTCCAAAAGATAAAGAGGATCTGAATGAGAAAAGCTGGTTACAGGTGATCTGGAGGGAACACTGGGGGAATTCATGTCTCCCAGGAGGGTTTCTGTGTAGATAACAAAGCTCTGAAGGGGTTTATGACTGGGGACAAGCTTGAGTAATTGTTACCATGGCAGTGAATCGGGAGGATGGGAGGCAGAGGTCATCTGAGTCATCCGTGGAGAGAATAGCTTATCAAAAGATAGCACGGGGTGGGCTGGGGGAGAGCGGGGAGGAAGGAGGCTGACAAAGAGGTGAGGTGTACAGCTGTGAAACCTGACAGCTCTCAGAGACAGCTCCGCTTGTTCCCGGCCACAGCATCCATCTGCAGCTGTCAGCCCTGACAATTTGATCCCAGGGGTCACAAGGACCGGTTTAGCCAAAAAAAAAAAACAACACAAGGGGCAGTCCCCGGGTTGAGTTGGGCTTTGCTGCCTTTTCCTGAGCTCCTGAGCTCCAGGGAAAACCCCAGCGTGGAACCCCGAGCGGGTTTGGGTCCCCTCAGGGGCAGCCGGAGCGAGCCTGGGGGACAAAGGGAGAAGGAAACGGAGAGTGAGGAAAGGTCAGAGCTTTGAAAAGGAAGAATTTCCAGTGAGTCAGAAAACAGCCCTGAGTGCCTGCCTGACATCTCCTGCCAGGCGCTTCCCAAGGGCCGATCCTGCAGCCGGGGCGGACAAAGGAGCCGCCGCCATCCGGAGGCTCCGGCTGCTCCCGGCCCAGGGGCCGTGAATGAGCTCCCCGAGCTGCTCCTGCGCCGAGCAGCCATGACAACATATTGGCAAGGTCACAAGTAGCACTTGTAATTGGGAATGTGTAAAAGGTTCATTGTCTCCCCCAGAGGAGCGCGGGGAAGGGGAGGGGGCAGAACCGCAGGCTGCTTTTCCCCTTTCCTTTGGGAAAGTCCGTGCTGGGAAAATAATGAGCAAGAGGCCCATGTCGCGACAAGTGCCGGGCTGCCAAGTCAGAGCCTCTCTGGCTTCAGGCAGGGATTTTTGGGAGTCGGAGCCAAGGAACTGGGGTAAACTCCTCGGCATATGGAGGACATCCAAGGAATTCACCTCTGGCTTCTGGCCCTGCTTCAGCACTTCTTGGAGCAGCTTGGTCTGGGGGAAGGTGTCCCGTGGCAGGGGCTGGAATGAGATGGGCTTTAAAGTCCCTTCCACCCCAAAACATTCCTTGACTCCATCGTTCTTCAGGATGCTATCTGGCACAGACCTGAATCCATGTGCTTTCACCCTCTGAACCATCCCAGCATCCATGTGAAAACTGTGTTATTACCTCTAACCCGCTAAACCCATCATTTAGAGATGTCAGCTGCCTGAAAATCCAGGTTTTGTCAAACACATTGCACCCCCTTGGGGACGAGAAGCAGCAGGGAGTGCTGATGGCTGAGTGATTCCTCCTGAGCCCGGCATAACCGGGAGCTCTGCCTCCTGCTCCAGCGGGGTCGCAGGGTGGATCACCCCCTGCAAGAGCCGAGTTCTCCTCCTCGTGAGAAATTCCCATTTCTCAGCTTCTGGGAGACAAAGGAGCTCTCCACAAGGGTCACTAATTCACGGTGATCATTATCCTGCTCTGCCAGAGCCCATCCACACTGGACCAGAGCAGCATTCCTGCTGCACATCTTCCCGGCCTGGAAAACCAGGTCACCGAGCTGAGGCAGCCACACTCTGCTGGGGGAGGGAGGGAGCAGGAGCGTGTCAGTCACTCCATCATTCAAACAGAACGAGAAGCAGGAGGGGGAGAGGGAGGGGACACAGGAAGGACTATTGAAGTAGCCAAAGAAATCCCCAAATCTGGGTCCAAAAGCCTCTGCTTAATCTTTGCTGAGCTAGCAGTCAGCGGGAAGGCGTCTGTCCCTTAAGGACCCGTCAGAAAGTTGCTTGAATTGGGTGTTTTTATAAATTTGTCGCTGGGAATGAGAGCGGCTCCAGCCCGTTCCCGTGCGGGCTGCGCAAGCCAAGCAGAAAAAAGGGAAACAAAGCGGCGGCAGCGCGGGGGGAGCGGCCCGGGAGCCCCCCGAGACCCCGCACCAGCGTGGGGCTGTGTCCGTGGGGCTGTGCCCGTGGGGCTGTGCCCGTGACCCCGGCACCGCCGTGGGGCTGTGCCCGTGGGGCTGTGCCCGTGGGGCTGTGCCCGTGGGGGCTGTGCCCGTGGGGCTGTGCCCGTGGGGCTGTGCCCGCGGGGCTGTACCCGTGACCCCGGTACCGCCGTGGGGCTGTGCCCGTGGGGCTGTGTCCGTGGGGTGCTGGGGCCAGCGGGTCAGCACAGCCCTGTCCTCAGCCCTGTCCCCAGCCTGTCCCCAGCTCTGCCCCTGCCCTGTCCCCAGTCCTGTCCCCAACCTGTCCTCAGCCCAGTCCCCAGCTCTGTCCCCAGCCTGTCCCCATCCCTGTCCCAAACCTGTCCCAGCCTGTCCCCAGCCCTGTCCCCAACCTGTCCCCAGCCCTGTGCCCAGCCTGTACCCAGTTCTGTCCCCAGCCCTGTCCCCAGCCCTGTCCCCAACCTATCCCCAGATCTGTCCCCATCCCCGTCCCCATCCCTGTCCCCAGCCCTGTCCCCAGCAGTGTCCCCAGCCCTGTCCCCAGTTCTATCCCCAACCTGTCCCAGCCTGTCCCCATCCTGTCCCCATCCCCGTCCCCATCCCTGTCCCCACCCTGTCCTCAGCAGTGTCCCCAGCTCTGTCCCAGCCCTGTCCCCAACCTGTCCCAGCCTGTACCCAGTTCTGTCCCCAGCCCTGTCCCCAGCTCTGTCCCCATCCCTTTCTCCATCCCTGTCCCCATCCCTGTCCCCAGCCCTGTCCCCAGCCCTGTCCCCAACCTGTCCCCAGCCTGTCCCCAGCCTGTCCCCGCTGTGAGGGCAGGTCTGCAGGCCGTGTGAGAAGAGCTGTGTTACACCAAATCCCTGGAGACACCCTCACGGCCGGGCTGTGCCGTGTCACAGCTCAGAGGCTGGACATGTCCTGACCATGTGTGCTGGGACCCTGAACCCCCCTGGGCTGGGCTGAGCCCTGGTAGGGGCAGCAGGGGGGATTCTGCCCCTCTGCCCCCTCAGGTGAGACCCCACCTGCAGAGCTGCTCCAGCCCTGAGGCCAACAGCAGCAGGACCTGGAGCTGCTGGAGAGAGTCCAGGGGAGCCCAGGGAGATCCCCAAGGGCTGGAGCCCCTCTGCTCTGGGTCAGGCTGGGAGAGCTGGGGGTGCTCAGCTCAGGGATGCCTCAGAGCCCCTGCCAGGGCCTAAAGGGGCTCCAGGAGAGCTGCAGAGGGACTGGGGACAAGGGATGGAGGGACAGGACACAGGGAATGGCTCCCACTGCCAGAGGGCAGGGATGGATGGGATATTGGGAAGGAATTGTTCCCTGTGAGGGTGGGCAGGCCCTGGCACAGGGTGCCCAGAGCAGCTGTGGCTGCCCCTGGATCCCTGGCAGTGCCCAAGGCCAGGTTGGACAGGGTTTGGAGCAGCCTGGGACAGTGGGAGGTGTCCCTGCCCATGGCAGGGGTGGCACTGGATGGGCTTTGTGGGCTTGGTGGCCTTTAAGAGGTCTCTCAAGAAGAACCTTTGTACAATTTGTGCTCCCTGGCCCTGAGCTGCGAGGGGGGGGTACAAATGAAAGCCAAGCCAGGCTTGGCACAGCAGAGACGTGAGTGGAGTGGAGCTGTGGGATGAGCCCCACAGCCTCTCTCACCTCCTTGTCCAGCTCCCTGCCCAGGGCCAGGTAATTGCTCTTGAGGATGATGAACTCCTGGCCCAGCTCCTGCCGGCTGCTCTCCAGGGCCCGCAGCCGCTCCCGCAGGGAATCCCGCTCCTGCCCCAGCCCGGCCCTGCCCCGCTCCAGCTCCTGCAGCCGCCCCTCCAGGGCCTGCATCTGCTCGGGGTGACAGCAAAAGGCTTTGAAAGTCATGGCGATTTAGGGTTAAAAGGAAAAATAAGCTTAGCAGGCCCTGGAAAAATAACCACCCTAAGCACATGGAGAAGTTGTACTTGCTAGAATGCACCTGTATGTGATAAGTGATATAATTGTTAGATGTGATGGTTGTTTAGTAATTAAATGTAATTACTGTTTAATCATAAGAATAATCATGAGAAACTGTGGTCAGGGACCTAAGAAAGATCACGAGTAACTCATGTCAGTGTATCCAATAGAACAATATACATTTAATAATTAATACCTAAGTTATATAAGGATAGAATATAAAATACGTTCGGCTCAAAAGCCGTGTCGGAGTCAGATTTGGGGCTGTACCCCTGATTCCCAGAGCTCTCAATTAAAGCATCCCATGGAATCATATCCTGAGATTCTGTGTGCTCCTGAACGCTGACAGGGGGACAGCAGGGGCAGAGCAGCACAGGCTCAAACAGGGATTGCAGGGGAGCTCCTGGCATGGGGCTGCTGGGGGAATTCAGCCCTGCAAAGCCAGGAGGACACGGCAGGCAGAGCAAAGGGGTGTGGTAGGAGCTGCAGAGCTGGGGAAGGCTCTGGCAGGCTGAATTTGGCTGCTCCCAAAGGTGGGTACCTGGGTTTTCAGCTGGAAGTTCTCAGTCTCGTAACGCTCCTTCATTTTGTTTGTCTCTATCTGGAGATCCACGAGGTCTCTGGAAATCTGGGAGAGACAAAGGCAGTGACGTCCATGGATGGATTCTGAGGCCAGTGTGATGTTTGAGCACAACACAGCCCCCCCCCCGCCTCCAAAGGAGGAATTTATCTCCCACTGTGGACCCACTGGCCTCACACAGCATCACAGCTCAGTTCCCTCCAACTCCCAAACTTTTACCTTCAGTTTTTCCTCTTCACTGAGGACCATCCTGGCTGGGAAGTCTGTCCTGGAGCCAGGCAGCTTGTCCATCTCCTCCTGTGGGTCTCCAGGCTGCTGCATCTCCTGCTTGGTGTCCTCCAGCTGCACCTGGAGGCACAGAGCAGCTCCAGCTGGGCTCTCCTATCCCCTGCCTCTCCCCCACCAGCGCTGCTGGGAGAGCTCAGCACCTCCAACTTCCCAGGAGCTGAACAAACCCCAGCCACTGCTGCCCTGTGGTTGGCATTTCCCTGGCAGGGTGCTGTTCCATGGGCTGGGAAGGGGCTGCAGCCCTTCACAGCTGGATTTTCAGGCAGCAGAGTGCTCTGGCAGAATACTCACCTCCTCATTCTCTGCAGGATCCATGTGCTCAGGGGCCAGGGGCTCTCACAGGGCTGGGCAGGGCGACTGAGAAGCAAAGGAAGGAGCTCTAAGGAGCCTCTCCCAGGAGCTCCAGCGCTGTTGCTACCAACTCTGGTTACCAGAGGCCTCCACCTGGATTTTAAGGTGGCTCCAAACCTTTCAGCCACCCTGGGAGCTGCTGGAGGCAAAGCAATGGTGCTTCCCAGGGGGATTCTGTATTCCCAGCTCAGCCCACGGCAGACACTGGAACAAGGAGCTGAGGAACATCCCCAGGGCAGCCAGGGAGGGGGAACCAGCCCCTGTGAGGGACCACTGCCACAGCTGCTGCAGGGATGGCCTCCAGCTCCAGTGCAGGGACATTCCAGTGCTCTGGGGGCTGGCAGGAGAGAGGGAGAGAGACTTTTAACAAGGACCAGGAGTGATAGGACAAGGGGAAAGATTTTTAAAGTAATAGAGGAGAAACTTAGAATGAATAAAGAGCCGGGATGGATGGGATATTGGAAGGGATTGTTCCCTGGCAGGGTGGGCAGGCCCTGGCACAGGGTGCCCAGAGCAGCTGTGGCTGCCCCTGGATCCCTGGCAGTGCCCAAGGCCAGGTTGGACAGAGCTTGGAGCAGCCTGGGACAGTGGAAGGTGTCCCTGCCCATGGCAGGGGTGGCACTGGACGGATTTTAAGGTCCCTTCCCACCCAAAGCATTCCATGATTCCAAGGGCTGATTAGCCCAATAATTAACCCACTAAACCAATCACCTGCTCCGAGCCCATCCCATTGTATCTGATTTTCTTCCAGGAAATTTCCTCTTGATCCCGACAGTCCTTGAGCCTCCCATGCCAAGGAGCTGCTCCAGTGCTGCCAGGATCTCTGAGTTCTGGCTGCAGGAAAGGCCTTTCCCGATTCATCCCCTCCCATCAGAGCTGCTGTGTGCAAAAAGATGTTTTAAAGCACTGAAACAAGCCTGGATTAGCCCTGGCAGTGCTAGAAATGGCTTGTGCTGCTCTGGGTGCTGCTGCTGGCTCCAAAGTGGGACCTGCCAGGCTGGAATGGGACAAATCCCACAGCCAAAAGTGTTTTGAGAATCTCCAGAGTCAGAGTGAGGGTAACAGGGAATGCAGGGCAGGGTGGATAACACTGGAAAACCTTCAACAGGGGGAAAATCAGATGTACTGGGAGACCTTTGGAGGGCCCTTCCAACTCAAACTCTTCCACGATTCTAGAATGAATTCCAGCTCTAATCTCCTCATTTCAGGCTTATTATTGCTGCTATTTCTGGAGAGTGGGTGAGTTTAGGTAAGGATCTGTCTCCCACAGAAAAAAAGCTTTGACAATATAATGTTCAAAAAAGCCCAAAGCTCTGAATAACTCCTCAGAATCTGTCAGAGCTCAGCAGATGAGAGGGAGAGGGGCCACCCTGACAGGGCTCCATGAGAAGCAGAGCTCCTCAGCCCTTCCAGGCTGCTGAGGGGTCCCAGAGCCCCCAGTGAAGGTGCACAGAGGCCAGAGCAGGGCTGAGCATTCCGGGGGGGTCAGGGGAAGGAGAAACCAGCAAACCGTGCAATTACGGCTTGTTTTTCTGCAAAAGAACTTAACAGACCTGAAGTAATTTTATTAAGGTAATGGAAGTGTTGATGAGAATTCACAGTCACTTCACACCCGGTGGGAGCTGAATTCACACCCTGCCCACGGCGGGAGCTGCAGCTCCGCTCCCCGGGCGGCTCCCAGGGCTCCCAGCCCCACAGGACACCCCAAGGATGGGCACCCCCATCCCACAGGACCCCGAGACCCGATTTGGGGGGGAACAGCCCCTGAGCCGCAGCGAGCCCCTTCCAATTAACGGGCAATTAACATCTGCAAAGGCGGCGTTGTTTATGCAATAAATAACCTGTGTGCCAGGTGCCCTCCCGGCACCAGGAGCGACAGTGACCACTTTTCCCCGGGGCTGGGAACACGAAGCCAATTTTGTGCCGGGCAACACCAGAAAAAGCAGATTCTGGCTGAGAAACGAAGTTTTGGGGTGTCACTGAACCCCAGCAGACCCAGATGCCAGCTGTGCCCTGGGGGATTTTCACTCTCCTTGTCCAAAAGCAGCCCCGGGAGCGTGGATTTAGGGGATGGAGCCGCCCCGAGCCCGCGGGAGCTGCGGGGAAGTTTTGGGGCGCTCAGTGCCGCACCCAGCCCGCTGCTGGCTGTCACCTGTCCCCCAGCCCTGCCAGCCCTGCCAGCCCTGGCAGGGTCACACGCGGCCCTGTGCCACCCAGGGACCCCCGAGGGGAGCGGGGGAGCAGCCCCAGCTCCGGCAGAGCCTCAGCGCAGCCAGTGGCTCCATCTGGCTTCCAGCGCCAGCAAAGGGAGCTGGAGCCGCTCCTGGATCTGCCGGATTCCCCCCGGGATGCCAGGGGAGCCCTCTGCCAGCCGGGATCCCTGGGCACCCCGCTCCCACCGACCCCCCCACCACATTCTCTGCTTGTATCCAACCCAATCAGTTTAAAATCACCGCCGATTCTCCCGGCTTGAGGAAAAGCTTTTCTCGGTCACTTTTCCGAGCCCTCAGGCTGCCACAATGTGAGAATCCAGGGCTTCCCTCTGGCTGCCCTGGCAGGTCTGGGACCCTGGCAGGGGTCAGGAACCCCCCTGGACAGAGCCCCCAGAGACACTGGCTGTGATCTCTGTCCATAGAAATGAGTTTTCAATCTTACAAGATAAATTACAAGCTTTGAGTGTTTTATAAAAGTAATAATTAAGTGTGACACGAGTGCAGAAGTAAAATTTTAGGTTTCTAGATTAGGGGTTCAGAGGGGACAAGATGGAGGAAATTGGGTGTGCCTTGTCCTTTTCCTCCTTCTTCATGCCCTCCATGTTTCACTGTGGTGTTGGCATTTTTTTATTAGTTTAAGCTGAGAACACACTGTTCAACGTAAATGATAGGTATTGGCACATTATTGTAAATCCAGCACAGGTAGTTTGTGGTATTTAATGTTTGTAACATCCCACTGAGGGCAGAGCCCCACACGCTGCCCTGCAGGACAGAGCTGCGGCAGGGCAGCAGAACATGTTATAAATAAGCAAAAATAAACAACCTTAAAAACAGCACAAACGAATTATGGCTTCTTCTTTGGCAACGGAGCAGAAAGACAGAGACTTTCTACAATCTCAAAATCACCAATACCCACAGATTCCGACACCACAAGGAATTGTCCAGGCTGGACAGCCCCAGCTCTGCCAGCCTGGAGGAGGGACAGGAGGAGGGGGCTGCAGAGCCTCGCTCAGCTCCCCCAGGGAGAACAGCAAAGGTTCTTCCAGCCCCTGGTCACCTCCAGGGTCCCCTCTGGGTCTGCCCTGTCCTGTCCTGGGGTGCCAGGGCTGGGTGCTGCAGCCCTGGGGTGCTGAGGGCAGAACCATCTCCCTGCTGCAGCCCTGGGGTGCTGGGCTTGCGGCGTGCCCTGGGAAATGGATTTGCAGAGTTTGTATGGTTTGCTAGAAGGTTTATTTGTATGTAAACTTTGAGATAAGAAACGTCTCTCAGTTGCCCCACCACTGGCTCCGACAGGTTGCCAGCACCCACTGCCACCCCACGTCCCATTTGTGCCCCCCTGGCACCTCCAGGGCTGGGAGGAGAGCTGGGGTGGGGTGGGGCTGGGATGTGGGGCAGGAGGAAAGCTCTGCTCGCCCTGCCACGCTGCCAGCCCGTCCCTCCACCCTGGCACCCCGAGGACCGGCTGCTCCCTCCGTGCCCAGCGCTGGAGAGCTGAGGTGGCACATGGAGAACATCTCCTGCCCTCCCTGGCACATGGAGAACACCTCTCCCCACCCTGGCACACGGAGAACACCTCTCCCCTCCCTGGCACATGGAGAACACCTCTCCCCACCCTGGCACACACAGAACACCTCTCCCCACCCTGGCACATGGAGAACACCTCTCCCCACCCTGAGTCACGTCTTGGGGACGTCCTCACCTCTCCCAGTCCAACCAGTCTGGTGCTGGTGACGTGGTGGCCACGAGGGCCACCAGGGCAGGATTGGCATCCCTGGAGCTGCCAGGACATGGGGCACCTTTCCCAAGCCCCACATGAGGCTCTGCAGCCGTAGCAGGGCAGCAGGTGGCACCCAGAGATGCCCATGGGGACCTTTACCAGCAGCTGCCACCACTGCCCTGTCCCCATCTCCAGCACAGGGACCAGGATGACCAGAAATGTGGGTGAGCATCAGGCAAAGCGCCACTCCTGGGGCCAGGAGAGTGGCACAAGCCCCGTGGTGCTGGTGTCACCCCTCCCCTCACTGTGGGACACGTTTTTGGTCCTCGATGAGGAGCAGGAGCGCTGGTTACCCTGGCAACGTGAGATGATGCTCTCCTCCAGACAGGGACAATATTTGGCAAGATTTGCTAAAAATACTCCCTAACTCAGACGTGCCAGTGCCACACGTGTCACCTCCCCGCTCCCCTGGGCTTGCTGGTGGTGCTGTCCCTGCTGCTGTCCCGAGTGTCCCTGGTCACTCTCTGATGGGTGGGGATGCACCGGGGACCTGCCAGGGTCCCACAGCAGATGTGGCCCAGCCCTGTCCCCTCCCCAGCCCAGGGACACAGCAGGGACACCAGGGACTGGTGGCATGTCCCACTGGTGGCATGTCCCACCCCAAGGGACTGGGAAGCTCCCTGGGGAGGGAGCTGCAGGCCCAGGAGCTGCTGGGGAAGGTAAATGATTCCTTAGAGTTTAAATAGGTTTAAAAAGTACTTTTTAATGATTTTGCTGCTTTTCCTAATACCATTACAGCCTTCTCCATGGCAACCAGGGGAGGGGCTCAGACTTTGGTCCGGGCTGGGAGTTTATCTGCTGGAGCTGAAGGGGTGGGGGGATCACACGGGGGGTCCACAGTGGCCAGGGGAAGGGGACACGTGTGGTGGGGACCCACAGCAGGTCCCCACAGTGGCTGGGGGTGCAGGGACCAACAGCTGCGGGGTCCCAGCATCTCCTGCCACAGGAGCCACCTGGAGATGAGGCTGCCAGGGAGGTTTGGGGGTGCAGACAGGCCTGGAGGAGATGCCTCAAGGATCTCTAAAGGTGGAGATGGGTTCAGCTCCTCCCTGCACTGCAACCACTTTGGGAAGGGATTTCCTTATTTACCTCCTCATTTTCCCATTGCACCTCATTCGATATTTCCCGGGGAGGGCTGCTGGAGGCAGGGATAAAGCTGCTCCCAGCTGAAGGCAGGGCTTGTTTAAACTTCCCAACGAGGTTTTGTGGGTTTTGGCTGGCTGACCTGTGCTGGTTCAGCTCTTTTTAGCTTCCAGATTGATTACACCTTGTGTCAATATGTGCTCAGTGCCTATTAGGGGGTGCACGTATCCCTATCTCTCATTTCTCCCTCCTGATCTATAAATTCCCAGCAGAAAGGATTAAAATAGAGGGGAGAGGAGAATTCCACTGGGGCCAAAAGGGAAGAGAGAGACAGAGCCTGTGGGAAAGTTGGGTGGCAAGGCTGGAGCCTGGATGTCCCGTGGGCATGGCCATGCCTGGGGGGAGCTGAGATGTGCCCCGTGAGCTGGGCAAGTGCCAGGCTCCCAGGGGAAGGGCCAGGCTGGGGTACCCGTGGTGTGGGAATGCTGGGGGAGAGAATCCCTGCTCCTCCCAGAGCAGCCTGGGGGAACCAGGGCTGGGAAGAGCAGCTGCAGGGCAGGGATTGCTGTTCTGGAGCTGTGGGTGTGAGTGGTGCCAGCCCGCTGCAGCTCCAGGGAGGAGGGCACAGGGAAGGTTCAGCCATGGATTTTCCAGCTGGCCACCCTGGCTCCTCTTGCTGGGGCTTTTTCTTTCTATTTCTTTCCTGGAAACTGTTAAAGATTCCACAGAGCCTGTGCTGGAGCCTGGTGGGGAAATCAGCTGGGACACAGGATGAGGTCAGTGGCCTCCCAGGGGTGGTTTTGATGGGCTGCCAGGGGCAGAGTGTGATCTGCCAGCCCTGGAGCATCACCTGCTCTCAGTGCCACTGGATGGGGGCTGGCAGAGGAGCAGGGGACTCCCAGAGCCACCAACCTCAGCAGGGGGACCCTGCCTTTGCTCTCAGCCTCCCCTTTGGCACAGAAGGGCAGAGCAGGGAGCTCCCAGCACCATCCCCACCCACAAGCCAGGAGGGAAAACGGGAAAATGCCCACGAGGGGCTGAGGGCTCTGCCCCCGAGGTTTTTAGTGCCACCCAGGGAACAGTTTTTCCCTTTTCCTAACTCATTTCCCATTGCATCACCATAAATCCTCAGGTGTTTCAACCCACCCCGAACTAAGGCTGACCCCCAAACCTTTAAGCCCTGTGTCCTACAGATGCTCCAAGCTCCAGCGTGGGCTTTTCGTGTCCTGATGGAAAGTGAGGACCCACTGGCAGGGCTCATCCCAGGGCATCCCCGGCAGGGCAGGGTCAGCTCAGAACCCTCCAGGAGCTCAGGGCACACCGGTGGGACACCCTCTGAGGTTGTCCCATTCCTCCCCTCCCACTCCAAGCCCACACAGACCCCATCTCTGGCAGGAGCACCCTCTGCAGGACCCCCATCAGGTTCCTTTGTGCCCTTGTCCCGAGGTGCCCTCCGGGCGGTCCCGAGGAGCCGGGGACTGTCCCCGGGGCTCAGCCCAGCAGCAGTGGGGTTAAGGCCGGCCGGGCGGGTGGCTGGACAGGCGTCAAGGTGGTTGCTCCATCCATCCGTGCGCAGTCCGAGGGGCCGGAGAGCGCAGCGGGAGCCCGGCCCTGCCCGCAGCCATGAGCGCAGGCAAAGGTGAGGCTGGAACTGCCCTCGGCCGGGCCGGGGGGACAGGCAGGGACCGGGGGGACACGCTCAGACCCTGCCCGGGCTCCAGGCACCCTGTACTCTGCTCATAGGACATTTGGGGGGTCCCGAGGGGCCGGGGGGCTGCAGGGCAGAGCCCAAACGGGGATGGGGAGAGCAGGGACGGGCACGGACAGCGGTACTGGGACCCCTCAGCGCTGAGGGACTCACGGGGGGCGGCGGGGAGGAAGGGGCAGAGGGGTCTGGGGGCTTTCCCCACGGAAGGGAGAAGCTGCCGCTGCAATGTGAAGTTCGGGGGGTCCCCTCAGCCGAGGAGTCAGAGCTGGGAGCGTTTCCCAAAGGATCCAGGCTCTGAAAAACCCCGCGGGTGCAGCGGGCTGGGAGCGAGCCCTGCATCCCCCCGAGCCCCGGCGGTGCGGCACCCGGCCGGGGGTCCCCAGGGTGTCCCGGGGGTGTCCCGGGGGTGTCCCTGGGGTGTTCCGGGGGTGTCCCGGGGGTGTCCCCAGGGTGTCCCCGGGGGGTGTCCGCAGGGTGTCCCGAGGGTGTCCCGGGGGTGTCCCCGGGGGTGTCCCGGGGGTGTCCCGGGGGTGTCCCCAGGGTGTCCCGAGGGTGTCCCGAGGGTATCCCCAGTGTGTCCCGGGGGTGTCCCCGGGGGTGTCCCCGGGGGTGTCCCCAGGCTGTCCCAAGGGTGTCCCCGGGGTGTCCCCTAGAGCAGCCCCAGCCCCGCACTGACGCTGTCCCCTTCCCCCCGCCCCAGCAGGCATCCCCCTGCTGCTGCCCCTGGCCCTGCTGCTGGCTGCCGCCTGCCAGCCCCCCGGAGGGGACCCCCCGAAGGAATCGGGGGACAGGGCCGGGCTGCGCTGCCCCATCCCCTGCGCCTGCAGCCTGGACGATTACAGCGAGGAGCTGAACGTCTTCTGCAGCGGCCGCAACCTGAGCCGCCTGCCCCAGGACGTGCCCGCCAGCGCCAAAGCCCTGTGGCTGGACGGCAACAACTTCACTCTGCTGCCGGCCGCAGCCTTCAGGAATTTGTCAGCCCTGGATTTCCTGGACCTGCAGAGCAGCCAGCTGGGCTCGGTGGAGCAGCACGCCTTCCACGGGCTGCGCAGCCTCTACCACCTGCACCTGGAGCGCAACCGCCTCAAGCACCTGGCCCCGCACACCTTCCTGCACACCCAGAACCTCGTGTCCCTCAGCCTCAACAACAACCACTTCAGCAGGGTGGAGGAAGGGCTGTTCGCCGGCCTCTCCAACCTCTGGTACCTGAACCTGGGCTGGAACTCGCTGGTGGTGCTGCCTGACAAGGTGTTCCACGACCTGCCCAACCTGAGGGAGCTGATCCTGGCCGGCAACAAGCTGCCCTACCTCCAGCACCAGCTCTTCTGCAGCCTCACCGAGCTGAAGGAGCTGGACCTGAGCGGGAACGCGCTCAAGGGCATCAAGATCAACATCTTCGTCAAGCTGCAGAAGCTGCAGAAGCTGTACCTGAACCACAACCAGATCAACGCCATCGCCCCCCGCGCCTTCATGGGCATGAAGTCCCTGCGCTGGCTGGACCTGTCCCACAACCGCCTGGTCTCGCTCTACGAGGACACCTTCCTGGGCCTCCTGAGCCTGCACGTGCTGCGCTTGTCCACCAACTCCATCACCAGCCTGAGGCCCAGGACCTTCAAGGACCTCCAGTTCCTGGAGGAGCTGCAGCTGGGGCACAACCGGATCCGGGGCCTGGCGGAAAGGACCTTCGAGGGGCTGGGCCAGCTGGAGGTGCTCAGCCTCAACAACAACCAGCTGCAGGACATCAGGGCCGGGGCCTTCCTGGGGCTGCACAACGTGGCCGTGATGCACTTGTCTGCCAACTGCATCAAGGTGCTGCCCGACTTTGTCTTCAAGGGGGTCTCCAAGCTGCACAGCCTGCACCTGGAGCACAGCTGTGTGGGCAGGATCCGGGCCAGCACCTTCTCCGGGCTCTCCAGCCTGCGGCGGCTCTTCCTGCAGCACAACGGCATCTCCGCCATCGAGGACCAGAGCTTCAGCGAACTGCACGAGCTCCTGGAGCTCGACCTGAAGCACAACAGGCTGAGCCACCTCTCGCCCCGGCTCTTCACGGGGCTCAGCAACCTGGAGTACCTCTTCCTCTCCTCCAACCAGCTCCTGGAGATCTCCCAGGACGCCTTCAGCCCGCTCCAGAGACTCTTCTGGCTCGACCTCTCCCACAACCAGCTGGAGACACTGGACAACAGCGTCATCTCCCCCCTGGCCAACCTGCGGTACCTCAGCCTGAGGAACAACTCCCTGGAGACCTTCTCGGTGGCGTTCCTGTGCCCGCCCTTCGCCCTGGAGCAGCTGTGGCTGGGGGGCAACAACTGGCACTGCAACTGCTCGCTGAAGGGGCTGCGGGACTTCTCCCGGCAGCACCCGGCCGTGGTGCCGCGCTTCGTGCAGTCCGTGGTGGCCGAGGGGGACGACGCCCACGTCCCCATCTACACCTACAACAACCTCACCTGCCTGCACCCGCCGGGCCTGGCGGGGCTGGACCTGCGCGACGCTGCCGAGGAGAGCTTTGCTCACTGCTGAGCGGGGCTGGCCCTCCCAGGGACCCTCACCCCGGCCCGGGCTCTGTGGCCATCCCAGCCAGAGCACAGATTTCAGCAGATGCTGGATGGGCACCAGCCCCCTGGGCTTCAAACTGAGCATTACAGTGCTTTAATATTTAAATATCAGCCCCCAGGGCAGGGCATGGTTGCTCCCAGCTCCCAGCAGGAGAATCCCTGGATGGGGGAATGCTGCACCCCCAGCCCCGCAGCCACAGCAAGGGGCAGCCCTGCCCAGGCCAGGACTTTTATGAGATAAAACAAAGTATTTTCCTGCCATGAAGCATTGGAGAAATCCTAAAAGCCCCCCCCCCTCCCCAAGTGTAGGGAAGAGGGCAGAGGACTTGCTGTACTGATTCCTTGCAGCAGCAGGTGTAGGCAGGGCACAGCAAGCCCTCGTTACTCACCTGATAAATGGCAGCAAACAAATAAACCTTTGGAGCTATTGCAACCCACCTCGTAAGTTATGTTTTTTCCGAGGCTCGTGCTGCCCACAGCCAGGATTTCTCCCCAGAGCCCCTCAGGGTGAGGATTCAGGCTCCCAGGGGGCTCCCAGCACGTCCTGCAAGCCCTGGGTGGGTGGCACGTTCCCAGGGAGGGAGCAAGAAATGCCCAACTATCCCACAGAAGCCAACAGTCCTGACAGATTCCAGTGCTACTGCCCAGCTCTCCAAACCCAGATAAGTGTCCAAAGGTCAGACAAAATTTTCCTGGAAAATTGCATGAAGGGAAACCTGCTCGGGTGTGGGTCCTTGCGCAGCGGGAGCAGGGCTGGATGCTACTCCTGCTCCTGCCTGCTGGAATCCAGTCTCCTGAGTGGAAATGCAGGATTTCCCTCCCTTCCCAAAGCCTCACCGTGAGGGTGAGTCCCAAAGGCAGAGAGGGTGGCAGGCAGGAGGGGCTCAGAGGCCAGGAGGGAGGGAGATGAGATGCAAGGCCACCACCTTCATTGCTTCCCCAGCTTAACTCAAGCCTGCAAGAGGAGGGCAGGTCTCATGGGAAGAAGTGCAGGGAACAGGAGGTGGGGAAGTGAAAGAAGCAGGAACCACCAGGGGACACGGAGGAGCCCCAGGCTGGGGCTGGAGAACAGCTCCATGAAGGGCTGCCAGGGCTGGCTCACAGCAAGACAAGGGACAGGCTGGATCCTGATGCTGTTACAGGAGAGATTTAGCTGAATTCCAGCGAGGAAACCAGGGAAAAGCAGGAAGCACCTTGATGTACATGAAGGGCCAACACTCAGAGATACAGCGAGGCCTGAAGCCATGGAGGAACAGAAGTTTTGCAGACTTGCATTTTAAGAAAAGGTTTTACTGCCTGGAACCTTGAAAAATATTCCTGAGTCACAGAAGCCCAGCAGGCCCGAGGGCTCCTTCCCAGCATGATGGGATGCAGCTTCCAGACAGCTCCTGAAGGTGTTTCCTCAGCCCAGCCCACGCTTTGCTGTGCCCTCACGGCCCATCAGGAACCAGCCAGCCGAGAATGCTGAGCTCAGGACCTGGCCTGGCTCCACAGGGGAGCACCCAGCACGGCCCAGCCACTGCAGCAAGCCCGGTGTGATCCATCAGGCAGGGACAGCAGGAGAAGGCAGCAGCACATGGAGCCATGATCCAGGTGATCAGAGCCATGTGGGAATGCTCAGGGAAGAACAGCAGTGGACACTGCAGCTCCAGAGTCTCTTTGAGTCTGAGGGGATGTGGCTTCTTCCCTCTGGGACTGCCAGCAGCAGCAGGAATCTGTGCTCCCCACCTCACACCCCAGCTCGAGTTGAACAGCTCCTGCATCCCTTTCCCCTCCTCAGGAGCTCCTCTGAGATGTATCCAAGATCTGCTGGGCAATGTGAGTCAAGGCAGGGAAGGCAGAGCTCTTAGGAAACTCTTGGATGAAGTCTTTGCCTTCTTCCAAGCTCTGGCTGAGCTGGGGGTCCAGGGGGACGCAGCCTGTGGGACAGGGGAGGGAGAGTGAGAGCTTGCTCCCTGCAGGGCCCAGGTCTGCAGCCAGGGATAGAAAACACACTGCCAACAGTCAACTCCAGGGAAAGGGGTAGGGGAGAGCCACCACTGCCCTCTCTGGGCTGCCCAGGAGAAAATTCTCACCTGAAACCACTTCCTCTGGCTCCAAGACCCCACCCCACCCTGGTGCTTCATGACAGGGGCTCTCCCACCTGATCCCAGCCCTGTCAGGGACAGGGTTCAGCCCTCAGCCCCCATTTCTCAAGAAGGCTCCAGACATTCCAACATGGTTCTCATGGAGCTCCAGGCCTGTTGACACTGTCACCATGATGTCAGCAGTCAGAGCAGGCTGCTGGCATCACCATCTCTGCCCCAGCAGGGCCAGGGGCCCACTGTGAAGAGTTTGGATGGCAGAGGAGCAAAGCAGAAGCCTCAGCTCTGCCCAGGTGCCTGGGGCTCCCAGCCCAGCCCATCTGCTCCTGTGATGCTCCTTCCCTGTGCTCAGCCCCCCCAGAGCAGCAGGAGGCCAGCCCTGAGCAGAGCTCTGCTCCAGAGGCCACTCACCCAGGAAGGGCACCCCGGCGTGCTTGGCCAGCTCCTCGCCTCCCCCTTTGGAGAAGATGTTTGTGCATTCCTGAAGGAGAAGAGCAGTGAGTCAGGAAGGCCAGAGCCCTGTGTGACAGGGCAGGAGCTGCCAGGCCCTGAGCAGGGCCAGCTCCTCTCCACCCCGCAGCCCCAGGCATTCCCTGTGCCCCACCCTCTCCCAGCGCTCCTCAGGACAGCAGAGCCCAACGCTGGGCTGGCAGCGCCTCCTCTCCCTGGCTCACAGCACCACCCTCATGGCACTTCCCAATTCTCCACCCCACCACCACAAGGAGGACCCACAATAAGGTGAGGAGAGCTCACAAAGCAGTGGGGGCACACGAAGCCGCTCATGTTCTCCACGATGCCGAGGATCTGCAGTCCTGCCTTCCTACAGAAGGTCAGCTCCCGCCTCACGTCCCCCACGGACACAGCCTGGGGGAACAGCAGCAGCTGGGACCCCTCTGGCCACGCTGATGTGGCTCCAGAGAACATGTGCAGTGTCGCTATAGGACACGAGAATGCACAACGCGAGCCACTTGCCACTTTGCAAGGTAAAAGAGAGAGTTTATTTTCTGACTCCAACTTTTATACTATTCTAAAGGTGATAGTGGATTGGAGAGTGAATGGGCCACCTCTCCAAAGACATTGGACAAAGCACTAGTACATCAAGTCTCTCCACCCCCATGAAGGAATGCGAAACAACACGTTATTTACAGAAACTGTGTGGGAAAGTTTCCCAATAGAATGTAAACTCAGAAGGCTTTAGAAAACTCAAGAATCAGGGCGACAGTGCAGAACATGGAGAGCCCTGTGCAAACCTGGGGTGCATTTCCCCCCTCCTGCCAGGAACTGCAGCCCCGTGTCCCACCTGAGGTGTTGTGACCAGGACTGCCCCGAGCAGCTGGTAGGGCCTCAGGGCCTCCACGGTGGAGATGTGCTCGTCAGACGTGCCCGGCGGCGTGTCCACGATGAGGAAGTCCAGCTCCCCCCAGGCCACGTCGGTGACAAACTGTTTGATCAAAGCTACGGAGATAAAAGGGGCAGATAAAACAACCCAAACCACAACGGGCTTCAGCAGGTGGCTGAGCCGTGGGACAGGGAGAGGGGACAAGGCTGTTGTCAGCACAACACGTGCTGCACTCTCCCCATCTGAGCGATTTCAGCCCACCCTGGTGGAACAGGAGCCTGGTTCCCCAAGGAACAGCCTCTCCAGGAGGGCCCACAGGAGCTCCTCCAGCAGCAGCCCCCGGTGTTACCGTTCTTCTTGGGGCCCCTCCACACCACGGCGTCGTCCGGCCGCTCCAGCAGGAAGCCGATGGACATGAGGGCGATGTCCTGGCCCACGAAGACGGGGACCCAGCCGCTGTCACACTGGTGCACGGCGCTGTCCTGCGCCCGCAGCATGCGCGGGATGCTGGGCCCGCACAGGTCCACGTCCAGGATCCCCACCTGGGACAGCCACAGCCCTTCAGACACGCCCAGGGCGGGCTCAGGAGCCCCAACTGCCCAAATTTGGGCTGCCCACAGCACTCACTCCCACAACAGCCACGTTTGGAGCACAAATGCTCTGAATTTCATGTCCCTCCTGACCTCCTGCTCCCCAGGGAGCATCCCCTGGGTCTTTCTGAGTGTTTCATGCCAGAACCCAAGTGGCATGGGCTGCACAGAGCCTTTAAAAAGATCCTCAGGGAATTCAGTCTGTCTCCTGCCCACACATCTCCTTTTTATCCCCATTTTAAGAGTCCTTGAGCTGACCTACTTCACCCCAGAGAGGGAGTGAGGGTGGCACCACAAAGCAGCAAAGTCATGTCCCAGTGCCAATTTCAACAATAAATATTGGGTGATGTAATAAAATAGATAAAAGAGAAACGAACTGCAGGACCTGAACTGGATCACAAATTGCATTTTCACAGAGAATGCACACGCTGCCCACCAAGGACACCCACAGGGAAAGGATGGGCAAACTCCAGCCCAGCTGCAGGCAGGGAGGGACAAGGCAGAGCTCAGCAGCCCAAAGCCTCACTCACCCTCTTGCCGGCGTGCCGCAGCGCCAGGGCCAGCTCGGTGCAGAGCGTGCTCTTCCCAACGCCGCCCTTCCCCGACAGCACCAGCAGGATGTGCCGCACCCCGGCCAGGTTGGCTCTCTCTGCAAGTGTACCACACAACCAGGGAACAGCCTGAGCGGGAAGGGAGCCACAGGGATCATCCAGGGCAGCTCCAGGCCCTGCACAGACCCCCCAACAATCCCACCCAGGGCATCCCTGAGATCACTGTCCAAGCGCTCCTGGAGCTCTGGCAGCCTCGGGGCCGTGCCAATTCCCTGGGCAGCCTGGGCAGTGCCAGCACCTGTGGGGGAAGAACCTTTCCTTGATATTCAACCTAAACCTGCCCTGGCACAGCTCCAGCCATTCCTGTCCCTGTCACAGAGCAGAGATTGGAGCTGTCCCTCGGGAGGAGCTGCAGCCCCGGTGAGCTCTGCCCTCAGTGTAAGGCAATGGGAAAGAAGCAGTGGACATGCCACAGGCTTTTTGTCATCAGAACAGGGACAACGAGAGCAATGGCAATAAACACCGTGTGTGGGGAGCAAAGGCTGGTCCCGATGACCTCAGTGGAAATTGGGCAGCAGAGCAATAAACACGCACGGGGCTCGTGAGGCTCAGCCCGGCCATGGCCCGAGGCTGATGGTGAGCTCAGGCCCTTGGCGTTTCCTTCCTCCAGTCGCTTCCTGCCAGCGCCACGCTCCTCTCCAGCCTCCCTGCACTCCCGGCTCTGCTCTGGGCTCAGCTCCCCGGAGCAGCGAGCGCTCGGTACCGGAGTCCCCAGCCCGGGGCACACAGCCGGGGCCGCGCTCCGGGCGCCCGACACGACGGGCACGGACTGAAGGGCCCGGCAGCACAGCGGCACCGGCGGCATGGAGCCCGCACGCACCATGGCAGAGCTCATCCGCACCTCCGCCGACGGTAAAGGCCACGGGCCCCACAATGGGGAGGGGGGAGCAGGGCCCGGGGAGGGGCGGACGGGGATACCGCCCGGTTACTCGGCGCTGTGTGCCGCGGGAGCCGGGCGGGGCCTCTGGTAAGGCTCAGCGGCACCTCCCGACAAGCGGTGCCCGCCGCCTGTGGGAGCCCGGCCCGGCCCGGAGCGCTCCTCACCAGGAGTCGGGCCCAACACCGCGACAGCGGCTCGGCTCGAGCACCTCGGAACTCCGCGGAACCGGATGCTGACCGCCCGCCAGGCTCGGCCATCCCGGTTCGGACGCTCCCTGTGAGGCCGAGACCCGCATCACCGTTCCCCGCGAGGCCGAGACCCGCATCACCGTTCCCCCAGGCCGCGGCCGCCCCGCCGCTCACCCCCGGCCGTCTCCTCCATGTTGCCTCCCCGCTTCACCCACTTCCGCCTTCCGCCGGCCCACGGCCCGCCCCCTCAGACTGACAGGCGCTGTGTCCAATCGCAAGCGGCATCTTCACCGGAGAACCCGCCCTCCAGGCTTCGCAGCCAATCCACTTCTCGCACTCCCTTCGCATCAGCCAATGGACTTAGTGCTTCCCCTTCGGGAGCGGCCGCCCAATGGCGCCGCTCTCTGGCGATTGGCACACGGGGCAGCCAATAGTGCCGGGCTCTCTCAGGCCCCGCCCCCTTTGTCCCCCTCCGCCTGTGAGTGACAGAGCGCTCAGCCAACGGCGAAGGGGCGCGGCGCGGCCGCAGCCAATGGGCGCCAGGGGGCGGAGCCGGAGCCGATTGTTTATGTCCCGGGAGAGGAAAGTAGGTCAGGGCGCCGCGGGCCGGGCCGGGGCAGCGCCGGACCGGGCCAGACCGGACCGGACCGGACCGGACCGGACCGGACCGCGCCGGGCAGGGCAGGTGGGCCGGGACCCGGGGGAAGGGCCGGAGCTCGGAGCGGGGGTTGGACATCGGCTGAGGGCGGGCCGGGGCTGTGCGGCCCAAGCGCCGCGGCCTGGCCTGGCCTGGCCCGGCCCTGTCCGGCGCGCCTCAGCTGCCGGGGCTCCGGTGCCCGCCCTCGGGCCCTGGGAGGGTCTCAGCGGGCCCAGGGCCGCTCAGGGGTAAGCGGCTGCTGCGGCAGCAGGAGCGGAACGGGGCCGTCCCCTCTGCCCGCACCGCTCCCGTCCCACGGGCAGTTCTGCTCAAGGAGGACATTGAGGGGCTGGAGCGTGTCCCGGGCAGGCAACGGAGCTGAGGAAGGGGCTGGGAAGGGGCTCAGCCCGGAGAAAAGGAGGCTCGGGGGGGACCTTGTGGCTCTGCACAACTCCTGACAGGAGGGGACAGCCGGCAGGGTCGGGCTCTGCTCACAGGGACAGGGACAGCACAAGGGGAAATGTCCCCAACAGTGCCACAGGTGATTTACACTGGGTATTGGGAATATTCCTTCATGGAAAGGGTGGTCAGGCACTGGCACAGCTGCCCAGGGTAGTGATGGGGTCACCACCCCTGAAGGGATTTATAAGACATGTGGATGTGGCACCAGGGGACATGGGTTAGTGGTGGCTCGGCAGTGCTGGGGGAATGGACTTGTTGATCCAAGAGGTCTTTTCCAGCCATACTGATTCCGTGACTGACTCTGCCATCGGTGCTGGGATCTCTGTGCTGGCTCTAAAGCCCAGCCTTAGCGAGGGCCTGGGGGAGCAGGGCAGCTCTGCTGGGCTGCCGTGGGTACTCAGCAAAGCTGGAGTTTTCTGACGTGGTTTTAGGTGCTGTGCAATCCCTGTGGTTTCAGCAGGTGGGATTTCCAGAGCCCTTCAGAGCATCCATGGGCAGCTGCACAGCTGGCTGTGGCTTGGCCTGTCCTGCTTTTCCAGGAGCTGCTCTGCCCCTGGGGACGGGGGCACAGGCAGAACAGGGCCTGGTGCTTTATGGCAGGCTCTGCCTCAGGGCTGAGCTGAGGGAGAGAGTTCAAGGGTTACAACCCTGATGGTGCCTCTTGGTGGGGAGTTGAATCCTGCAGAGATAAACCTCAGGTAGATGAGATTGGAAGCTGAGGTTTCCCTGTCACATCCAGTGCAGTGCTCCTGTGTGGGAGCTGTGCCCAGGGAAGGAGCCTTGGGAAATCTCTCTGAACAATATCCCTGCTGGCCTGGAAGACAGGCAGCTGCTGGTGGTGCCCTGGGAAGGCTGGATCAGAGACTAGACAGAGCTAAAGAATAAAGGAGGGATTTATTAAAAGGCCTCTATGGATCCACCTCGGACAGCACAAGAGCCCCTTGGGCTCTTGGCCACCCAAGATAAGCCAAAATGGTCACAAAATGCATGGCCTGTCACTTTTACAGGTTTTATAAGGGTCTCTCACTTTTATAAGTTGTGGTCCATTTGCAGATTGGAGTTAATTGTCCAATTACAGCTTTAGCTTATGAAGTCTCATTCTCCTTGTTTTTCTCTCTTCAGTCCATGTTGTTTATGCTCTTGAGCCTGAGATTTGGCTCATTTGTCCTTGGTCCCCAGCTAGAGCAGGAATTGTTTTGTCTCTCTGCTCTGTGAGGAGAGCTCACCACCCCTAACAGGAAGCCCAGACCCACACACTAAAGCAGCAGAGAATCTGAAAAATATAAAAGCTAAAACCTGAGGCATCACTTCCCTTCTGCTTGTTGTCCTTGAGGCAAGTTGGGACAGGTTTCCTTCCAGTGAGCAGGAAAGTGGTTTCTCTTCCTCTCCACGCACTGAGAGCAAAGTTTTCCATCAGGGAGCAGTTGCAGGTAGACAGCGTTCCCTGGAGACAAGGCCAGGGCAGCGCAGGTGGCCAGAGCCAGGCCAGCTGCTGGGGGTCACTGGGCACCAGCGAGGCTGTGTCTTGGAGCAGCCTGGTCTCGTGGAAGGGGATGGATCAAGAGGAGCTTGAAGGTCCTTCCAGCCCAAAGGACTCTGTGATTCTGACAGCCCTGAAGCTCCCCAGGCCAGGTCAGAGGTGGCTGCTGGACCCAGTTCCTGCAGAGGAGCCACTGCTGCCACCAGAGCTGGATATTGGGAGCGTTCCTCGTGCCAGCTGCACAGCTGCCTCAGGGGGAAGGTGACACTGGGTGGGGAAAGAGGTTGAAGTGTGCAGAGGCTCTTCATGCATGTGCTGATCCCCCTGTGTCGGAGTCTGTGGTATTGGTGATTCTGAGATTGTAGAAAGTCTCTGTCTGTCAGCCCCGCTGCCAAAGCAGAAGCCATAATTGGTCTGTGCTGTTTCAAGGTTGTTTATTCTGTTTATCTCTAACATGTTCTGCTGCCCTGCCGCAGCTCTGTCCTGCAGGGCAGCGTGTGGGGCTCTGCCCTCAGTGGGATGGTACAAACATTAAATACCACAAACTACCTGTGCTGGATTTACAATAACGTGCCAATATCTGTCACCTACGTTGGACAGTGTGTCCCCAGCCTGAACCAACAGAAAAATGCCAACACCACAGTGAAACATGGAGGGCATGAAGAAGGAGGAAAAGGACAAGGCACACCCAATTTCCTCCATCTTGTCCCCTCTGAACCCCTAATCTAGAAATCTAAAATTTTACTTTTGCACCCGTGCCACACTTGATTATTACTGATATCAAACACTCAGAGGTTGTAATTCATCCTGTAAGATTGAAAACTCCTCTCCATGGACAGAGATCACAGACAGTGTCTCTGGGGGCTCTGTCCAGGGGGGTTTCTGACCCTTGCCAGGGCAGCCAGAGGGAAGCCCTGGGCTCCCAAACCCCTGGGGTGTTTGGTGAGTCGGGGAGTGGCCAGGGGAGGTGGCAGGAGTGTAACAAAAGTGTAATTTGGTGTTCCTTCCCCAGCCTACCTGCGTGGGGGCAGCATGGCGCGGCGCCCGCGCAGCAGCCGGGCCTGGCGCTTCGTCCTGAGCGGGGTCCGGCGCGAGGCCGACGGCTGGGCCGGCGCGCGGGGCTGGGGCTACGACTCCGACGGCCAGGTAGGCTGGGCTCAGGGGCTGTGGGTGCCACAGGGGGGCTTTCCTGTCCCTCATACCACGTCTGAGCTGGCCAAAAGCAGGAAGGATTTAGTAATGGTCAATATTGATACTAAACAAAATGCTTTTGCAAGTATAGAATGGGTGTGTCATACGTAAAGTACATACAGTGTTTTTATAATTTTTTTTCTAAGTAGAGCTCTAGATAAGTGTTTGAAGTGGATCAATTCCCTAATCTGCCTGGCTGTGCTCCCTCCTGGGCTGTGAGGGGCTTGGAGATGGTGGTAAAGATTGCAGGGCAGTGTTTTTAGACTGAAATATCCTGACATTTCCTGCTCTGCGATGTGAACCTCACTTCTGAACCTGGTCCAGGTGTGCTGGAGATGGGAACACAGCAGGGGAGAGCAGGAGTAAAACAGTGCAAGGAATGACTGATTTGCCTCTGCCATACTTTCCTATTTCCCCAGTTCCTGAGTGTGTGTATTGAGGTCCCTGTGCAGTGATGGGGGCACAAGGAGCTGCTCCAGGAGCTTCAGAGCCACGCTGAAGCCAGGAGGCTCTGCCAGAGCACAGTGTCCAAACCCAGGCACTGTGCTCCCAGAAAATGAGCAGTTTTCTGTCCCTGCAGTCAGGGGAATGACAGGATTTCTAAGTGGCAGTACTTGGGAAAGTCAGAAGTTAGGGAAGACAGAGCCCAAGCTCTTGGGTCAGCAGGCCAGAGAAGGAGTCCTGGGCAGTACATATGTAAGCCCAAGTGGTTTTAATTCCCTGTCTTACACAGCTGCAAGAACATGAGTTTAAAGGATTTTTGTCATTAAATAGCCCTGACCATGGTGGTGAATAACAAGCAGGTACAGCTGAGCAGCACGTAAACCTAGAGTAACTCTGCAACCGGTGATAAAAGAATCCCTTAGGCAACACCATAACGCCGGAGTGAAACTGGGCTGTGACTCTCACCATGTCCAGTCCAGGATCGCTTTGGTCTCTTGGCACTGGGGAACAGTAAATCAGGTTTTAGTGTTCATGAAAGTAAACAAAAGCCCTTTAATCCTGCTCTGGGTTCCCTGTGGGCCTGTCTGCAGTGCTGGCCTGAGGAGCTGCAGCCGTGCTGCTCAACTGTCCCTTTGTTCTGCCTCCTCTCCTTTTTTCTCCTGTGCCTCTCAGCCTCTTCACGGCCTCTCCAGAGCAGTGCTTGGCTCTGCTGATGGCTGGAACCTGCCTGGTGAAAGCCAAAGCTTTAGCACAGAATTTCCTTCAGAATGTGTGTGTTCCAGACTTGGGCTGTCACCCTGCTGTGACAGCTTCGTGTCCCAGGCAGGCACACAGATCATACCTGCACTGCAGAGTGCTGAGAGGTCCCTGCAGCTCAGCAGGCCCTGTCCATGTCCCAGAGCAGGGCAATTCCATGGGCACAGCCTCCCTGTGTGGCAGGAGCCTGGGGATGGCCCAGCAGAGCCCCCCAAAGCTCTGCCAGCCCAGCAGTGAGCGTTGCTGTTCTCCCCAGCAGCACAGCGACTCGGATTCGGAGCCGGAGTTCTCCTCCCTGTCTCCCTCCATCCCAAGTGCCATCCCTGTGACTGGAGAGTCCTACTGCAACTGTGAGAACCAGAGTGAAGCTCCCTACTGCTCCAGCCTGCACGCCCTGCACCGTGTCCGTGACTGCCGCTGCGGCGAGGAGGACGAGTGTAAGGGGCTCTTGGCGTGGGGGGAGCCCTGCAGTGTCCTGCTGTGTCCCGGCATTCCTGTGTTTACATCCCGGGGCTGTAGGAGGATTACCAGCCCGTGCCTGCTGTCGTGTTTCCAGGCTCAGGGCTGATGCTGTTACGGCGTCAGCGCTCACCCCTGGGACCTGCTTCCCGATCCAGCTTAGGCCCCAGTGAGGCAGAGCTGGTGCTTAGGGCCCTCCTGATCCCTGCAGGGGCTGGCAGGGTGCCTGGCTCAGAGCACAGGGTGGGCTTGGGTGGGGGGAGAGCCTGTGGCATGGCAGAGCCACCCCTTGATCCTGTGAGGAGTGTGGGGAGAAGGGAGGCTCTGCCAAAATTTGGCCTGGTGAATGCTGACAGCTTTGGAGCACTGGTCCATCCCTGGTGGGACACTGCAGAGTAGTTCAGGCCTCAAGCAGTTCTCTGATGTGCACAGCTTAAGATTTATCCTCTTAAACAATAAGAGAAATAGAAACAAACCCACTGACAGGCCTTCAGAACAAACATCTGCATGTGCTTTGGCTTGGGGCTTGTTCCCTGAGGGTCTTTGCCCATCCTTGTCACCTCTGTGTCCTCACCAGATTTTGACTGGGTGTGGGATGACCTGAACAAGTCAACGGCCACGCTGCTGACGTGTGACAACCGCAAGGTGAACTTCCACATGGAGTACAGCTGTGGCACGGCCGCCATCCGCGGCAACAAGGAGCTGGCAGAGGGACAGCACTTCTGGGAGATCAAGATGACCTCCCCGGTGTATGGCACTGACATGGTACGTGTGGGGCACACAGAAATGCCCAGCATTGTGGACAGGGGTGGCAGGATGAGGTTCCACCATGGCAGATGAGGTTTGAGGCTGTCTGGAAGTGCACAAAGCCATGGGAAGCTGATGAGATGTATCCCTGGGATCTGAGGGAACTGGTGGATGAAGTGCCTCAGCCACTATCCATCATATTGGAGAAGCTGTGCAGTCTGGTGAAGTTCCCAGTGACTGGAAAAGAGGAAACATAAGCTCCATTTTTAGAAAGGGAATTAAGGAACATCTGGGGAAGTACAGGCTGACCAATCTCACCTCTGGACCTGGAACAGATCCTTTTGGAAACTATGCAGAGGCTCACGGAAAAAGTGGCTGTGATAGATGACATCCATCATGGCTTCACTAAGGGATTTGGTGGCCTTCTGTGACGGGGTTGCAGTGCTGGTGGAGGAGGGAAGAGCAGCTGATCTCAGCTACCTGAACTTGTGCAAAGCATTTGTTGCTGCCTTGCATGGCATCCTTGTCTCTAACCTGGAGAGACATGGATTTGACAGAGGCACCTCTTGGTGGATATGGAATTGTCTGGATGATCACATGCAAAGAGTTGGGAGTCAGCAGAGATCAGTGACAAGTGACATTGCTCAGGGGCTGGCACTGGGACCAGTATTGTTTCAGATCTCTGCTGGGGACATGGGCAGTGGGATCAGGGCATCTTAGCAAGACTGGAGCTGACACCCAGCTGTGTGGGGAGTTGACACCCTGGAGGGGTGGGATGGGGCATCCAGAGAGACCTGGACAGGCTGGAGAGGTGGGGCCATGGGAAAAATGTTGAACAAGGCCCAAGTACTGGTGCTGTGCCTGTGTCAGGGCAATCCCAAGCAACAATCCAGGCTGGGCAGAGATTGGAGCGAGAGCAGCCCTGGGAGAAGGACATGGAGTGTTGGAGGATAAGAACTGGACATGCCCTGGCTGTGAACACCCAGAACCCCTCCTGTGCTGGGCTGAGCCCTCAGCATGGGCAGCAGGGGGGGATTCTGCCCCTCTGCCCCCTCAGGTGAGACCCCACCTGCAGAGCTGCTCCAGCCCTGGGGCCAACAGCAGCAGGACCTGGAGCTGCTGGAGAGAGTCCAGGGGAGCCCAGGGAGATCCCCAAGGGCTGGAGCCCCTCTGCTCTGGGTCAGGCTGGGAGAGCTGGGGCTGCTCAGCTCAGGGATGCCTCAGAGTCCCTGCCAGGGCCTAAAGGGGCTCCAGGAGAGCTGGAGAGGGACTGGGAACAAGGATCTGGAGAAGGGAGAATGGCTTCCCACAGGCAGAGGGCATGAATAGACAGGATATTGGGAAGGAATTGTTCCCTGTGAGGGTGGGCAGGCCCTGGCACAGGGTGCCCAGAGCAGCTGTGGCTGCCCCTGGATCCCTGGCAGTGCCCAAGGCCAGGCTGGATGGGGCTTGGAGTCACCTGGGCTAGTGGAAGGTGTCCCTGTCCATGGCAGAGATGGGATGAGATGAGCTTTACAGTCCCTTCCAACTGAAACCATTCTGTGACTGTGAACAGGACAGTGACCTCCAGTGTTTTAGCTGTGCCTCCTCACTTAGGAAAGGAAATCAAAGCTTGGAGCCTTCAGCTCCACCCTGAAACCTCCGACTTGGCTTCACCAACCCCTCTGGGTGTTTTGGGCTGAGCCAAGAAGAGGAGGGAAGAACTGAAGGTGGAATCTTGGTTGTGTATTGTTGCTTGAAAAGGCACTGAGCTCGTGTTCTTCCTCCCTGCTTTGCCTCCCAGATGGTGGGGATTGGGACGTCGGATGTGAACCTGGACAAGTACCGCCACACCTTCTGCAGCCTGCTGGGCAAGGACGAGGACAGCTGGGGGCTCTCTTACACAGGTAACACGGCCAGGGTGGCTGGGTGGGCAGCACTGGCATTGGAGGTGCCACCAGGCCTTTCTTAAGAATCCTTTGTTAAGACACCAGAGCAGCTGCTGGCAGCTCACAGCCCTTGGGGCATCTCTCCTGGCCTACATTTTGCAGAGCCCTTAGATCTGGTGTGGGACCCTGCCAGGGCACCAGGGTACTACTGTCACATCAGCACTTTGGGGTTTCAGTGCTGCTCCCTGTGCTCTGGAGTTGTACAACCTCACTTCAGCCTTTTCACCAGCCACTCTGGGATGGAAGGGCAGGGGTCAGAAATGCAGGGATGTTTTGGGCACTGAGCAAGGCTGTACCAGCAGCATGGGAGTTGGGATGAATTTCTGGAGTGAAAGTTTTCCACAAAATGCCATTTTTGAGTGTATTTTCAGGACTGCTGCATCACAAGGGGGACAAAACAAACTTCTCCTCGAGGTTTGGCCAAGGCTCCATTATTGGGGTGCATTTGGACACGTGGCATGGGACACTCACGTTCTTCAAGAACCGCAAGTGCATAGGTGAGAGCCAGGGATGGGGTGGGAGGAACTCGGGTCTGGCTGCAGCAGAACACACTGGGAAAGCAGAAGAGTGAAGTGAGTGGGAGGAAGGTCACGTTTGTTGTTATATAGATCGGGATTTTGGAAAGCTTTTCCCAACAGCTTTGCAGTTAACGGGTTTGGGGTAGGTGGGAGGGGGGAGATCCCTCTGTCTAAACTAACGTGCCCTCCCTGTGCTGTGCCCTGGCAGGGGTGGCAGCCACAAAGCTGCAGAACAAGAAGTTTTACCCCATGGTGTGCTCGACGGCGGCCAAGAGCAGCATGAAGGTGATCCGGTCCTGCGCCAGCCGCACGTCCCTGCAGTACCTGTGCTGCTTCCGCCTGCGCCAGCTCCTGCCCGACTACGTGGACACGCTGGAGGTGCTGCCCCTGCCCCCGGGACTCAAGCAGGTGCTGCACAACAAACTGGGCTGGGTCCTGAGCATGAACTATAGCACGTCGAAGCCTTCCTCCTCCTCGTCCTCGGGGAGCGACTCGGACAGCTCGTGCGGCTCGGATGCGGAGGCCTGCCAGAGGAAGAGGTGCAGGAGGACATAATGGCTCTGCACAGCACGTGGGTGGGGGTTCACTGTGTTGTTGCAAGGGCAGTCAAGCGTGATGCACCTCTTCCTTCTGGGGACATCCATCTGTTGGCAAAGATTTCTCCAGTGCTGTGGAAATCTTTGGCCCTGACATCCATCACAGGCAGTTAGAAGAGCTGCTGGCTCTAAGAGGTGCCAGTTCTGACGCAAGAAATTTGTGGTGGCATATCTGAGCTTCGTCTCCTGACTTGCTATGGAAGCCAGCACCTCTTCCCAAAGGATCTCTCTTCTTCCTGCTGGCACAGACAATGTTTAAGAAATTGGACTTGATGACAGGAGTTGATCATCTTCATGGCTCCCTTCCAGCTCAGGATGTTCAGGCAGTCTCCTGGTTGGAATGTACTGAACTCCAGTCAGATAACAGACCTGACTCATGGAGGCACAGTCCCAGGCCAGTCCTCTCCTCTCTGTGTGTGTAGGTTTGCTGTCTGCCATGACCCCATCCCACTCTGGGGCAGCAGCTGCAGGGAAAGGGCCCCCAGAGACACTGCTGGGAGCAGGTACAGCAGTGGGGGTCTTCCTCCAGCCCCTGGGGACTTTTAATTGCTTTGCATGTTGTTTTCTGCTGCCTCTCCTCTGTCCAAGCCTGTGTTAAACTGTAATAATAAATGTAGAAGCTGTCTGTTGTTCCTCTTGGGGCCCTTGAAGGCAGGAGGCTGCAGGTGCTGGTCAGAAATAGCCTGGGCAGCAGCGTGGAGGGGAGGTTTGGGGTGCAGCAGTTGTGTGTCAGAGCTGGGGGAGGTGAAGGCAGCAGAGATGCCCTTGTCTCTGCCCTGTGCAGGGCTCTTGTGCTTCCCACTGAAGCAGAAACCTGGCTGGGGTGATGTTCAGTGGAGCCAGGCTGATGCCTGTGGCTGTGCACTGGGAGGGAGGCTGTAGGGTTTATAGTGCCTGTCCTCTGGCAGGTCATGCAGATAAAAGGAGTGACCAGCACCAGCCACGGTCCCTCTGTGGGGACTAGGACAGAACCAGAACAGGGCTGGGCTTAGAGATGTGCCCCAACACAGTGGGCTTTACCACTGATATCTCATGTCACTGGGATGCCCAGAGGGTGTCACTTGTCACCTTCTGTGCTGCATTCTCCATAGGCCTTTGAGCACAGAAGAGGAGGGAACAGTTAGCACAGATGCTCTGGAAGATCCCAGTCTTCCCTGCAGGACTCAGTCCCATTGTTACAGTGAGAATCCATGACTGAGCCTTCATCCAAACATATCAGGATGGGGAAGATGAAGCTTAGAACAAACAAGTATCTATCACTTGGAAACAGAATTTGCACACACTCGGTTGTGTGCTATCTGTTCAGAGAGAGCAGTAAGGGCACTTCATAAAATCCTAGAATGGTTTGGGTTGGAAAGGACCTTAAAGTGCCTCTCATCCTACCCCTGCCATGGGCAGGGACAGCTCCCACTATCCCAGGTTACTCCCAACCCCATCCATCCTGGCCTTGGGCACTGCCAGGGATCCAGGGGCAGCCAGAGCTTCTCTGAGCTCCCTGCCAGGGCCTCCCCACCCTCCCAGGGAACAATTCCTTCCCAATAGCCCATCCATCCCTGCCCTCTGCCAGTGGGAAAAAACTCATCTTCCAGAGAGGCTGTGCTGGGGCCAGAGACCAAGGCTCCAGGGCAAGGAAAAGGATGGGAGAGTATTTGACTACATGAGATTATATAAAAAAAGGTTCTGACAGAGTTCCTCATCCAGTAGTTTTATATGATTAATGTTCACAAAAACAAGCACGTGCTGATAAAAATGTGCCTTCATCCATTGGCTGAGCTGCTGTCAGAAGGTTCAGAGCATCCCAGTCCAATCCTGCTCCTGCCATTCTCAGTCAGGAACAGCAGAAAGCTCAGGGATGGGCGGGGAGGGAGAACTTGGTGAGCTCAAACAGCTCCCTGAAGGATCAGAGAGCAGAAGAGCAAGGAAGGTGTGGGGCACACCATGAGGAGAGCTTGGTGTCCTGTGGAAAGCCCCCACAGCTCTGGAGTGACCCGTTTTCTGCCTGAGGGGCTGTAAGACTGCAGCAGCAGCCACTGGGACATCAAACCCAGAGCTGAGGGACAGAGCATGGGGGACAGTGGCTGCCCCAACAACCACTGAGCTGCCCTGGCTGGGTGGGCAGCCAAAGGTATCATCCAAGGTGATGTGAGCAGGTCCTGGGAACGGAGACCACAGCAGGGAGAGGCCTGGGAGGGCCAACAGGAGGGTGAGCAAATACTGCTGGAACAAGGCTCTGGCTTAATCACACACCCAGAGACAAGGCTTGCTTCCCTGGGGAACTGGTGGCACAGGCAGGGCTTGGTTGCTCCATCAACACAGAGCTTTTAGTGAAGATTCCCATGACAGCCCTCCCTGCCCTTGTCCTCCAAGCTTTAACAGGCCACAGAGGGCTTTGAGGGCTCACCTGTAGCAGGGAGGGGTTGTTTCTACTGTAGCTGCTGCTGCTGCAGGGCTGACTGTTCTACTGCTGGAATTGTCACTTCCACACCTGCCAGAGTCCTGGGTTGTTGTTCTCCTCTTGCAAGCCCTGACCCTAGAAGGCAGGAAGGGAACTCCTGCAGCTCCAGCTGTCTTCTGCAGAAAGAGCTGGGAGCAAGGCCTGGGGCTGCTGTGTGCCCAGACCCCAGAGTGTGCAGCCCTCCCCTCGATGTCTTGTGAAGGCTGACCTGGATCAGAGACCAGACAGAGCTAAAGAATAAAGTAGGGATTTATTAAAAGGCCTCAATGGATCCACCTTGGGCAGCACAAGAACCCAGCCAGGGCTACACCCAAGATGAACCCAAAATGGTCACAAAATGCCCCACCAGTCACAGGGTCGCTCACTTTTATAAGTCCTGCTTCATTTGCATATTGGAGTTAATTGTCCAATTCCAGCTTTAGCCCAGGCAGTCCCATCCTTCTTGTTTGGCTCTCTTCAGTCCATGTTGTTTCTGCTCTTGGGCCTGAGATTTGGATCATTTGTCCTTGGTCCCCAGCTAGAGCAGGAATTGTTTTGTCTCCCTGCACTGTGAAGAGAGCTTACTACCTGCTAACAGGAAGCTCAGACCCACACACTAAAGCAGCAGAGAATCTGAAAAATATAAAAGCTAAAACCTGAAGCATCACCCTGGCATTAAACTCTGGGCTTCTTCTAAAGCCTCTTTCTGCCAAGGGCTAATATTTTTTCCCCACTCAATCTTCTTTCCTTTCCTGGACATCTCCAGAGCACAGAGGTGAAAAGATTTTCCTAAGGTCATCTTCCCTCCTTCCCTAGTGCTGAGTCACCACTGCATTCACCATGAGAACAGATTTTCATCTGCAGAGACTCAAAAGGATCTTGAGACACACAAATAATCTGGGCCCTTCCACTGACAGCCTCAAGGACAGGCTGGCAGCCACAGACAAACATTCCTGTAACTTTCACTGAGGTTTCCCAGAGCTCTGGGCTTGGGATGTGAGGGAAATAACTCACTTGTCCAGGTGTTTTGTTGTTGCCCTTGTCAGAGAGGTGCTGGCCAAATTGCTGCTACACACAGCACTGTGGTGTTACCCCATGGCTGCAGCACCCAGAGAAGCGAGAGGTGAAACATCGACCAAGGTTCGGGTGGGCCAGGATGGCCTGAGGGTCTCACTCTCTTCAGCCCTGGGAGTGGCCAAAAAAACAGTGGTTTTACTTCCTGATATGGCTTAGCGGGCACAGTGCTGTTTGGTCAAAGGTTGCACTTGATCTTGGAGGTCTTTTCCAACCTTAATGATTCCCTGAAAACACATGGGATGGACACTTCCCTGGGCGAGATGAGCCCGGGCTGGCCCGGCAGGGCAGGGAGCGGGATGGGAGAGGAGGGAGCGGGGTGGGAGAGGAGGGAGCGGGATGGGAGGGCAGGGAGCGGGATGGGAGAGGAGGGAGCCCAGGATGGGAGAGGAGGGAGCGGGATGGGAGAGGAGGGAGCCGGGATGGCGGGACAGGGAGCTGGGATGGCGGGGCAGGGAGCTACGCTGCCCAGAGCTCTTTACCCACCTGCTGCAAAGCTGCTCATCTTTCTTAGCTTCCCGTAAACCATGACTCCTAACCCTCTGGGGCACATTCAGGCAGGGCAGGAATTTAGTTCAAGGGATATCAAGCCAGGGTTTAGATGGTGTTTGACCTACTTTGTGACTGCTGTGGCATGACAAGGAGCACTGCTGGGGGACACAGGCTCTGCAAGGCAGGGAACTGAGGGAGAACCAACAGCCCCTCTCACAGCTGAGTGAGGTGGTGCTGGATTTGGAGAGGGGAGGCTGTGTTCAGGCCCCTCTGAACGAGAGGCTCCAAATACTGCCTCAAAGTTTGCAGCTCCTCCTCAATCCCACTGCCAGCCAGGGTGAAGGTGTAAGCAAGTGGATGCAACCTGATCTAAGGCAACCACCACCTCCCTGGCAAAGCATTCCTTCACGGAACTCACACATGTGGGATTTTGCCATCAGCACAACCCAAGTGGCAGAAAGCTTCAAGGACTCTGTTTTACCTCCAGTATCTCCTTGTGAGGCAGAGGAAGCTGCTTGGGAGCTGGGGCTCTGCATTGCCAGGCTCAGGGGCTGCTGAGCCCTGCCCTGGGCACGGGGCTCATGCAGGAGCCCCAAACACACTCACATTTGCTGTCTGCAAAGAGGGAACGGCCAGGCTTAGTCCCACATCTGCCACCTCTGATCTGACCTGCAGCTGGAAATAAAGGTGTGGCAGCAGCTCCCCTGTGAGTGAGAGACCACCAAACCATGGTGAGACCCACTGGCTGCCTCTGCTGGCGGAACTCCATAGGCCACAGCTGGGTTTTTATACAAAAACATTTATCCTCACAGGTTTAGGTGAGGAGCTGAGGAGGTGGTGAGACAGGAGCTGTCCCTGAGAAATCATCTCTGATGCTCCAAGGGCTGGAGCCCCTCTGCTCTGGGGCCAGGCTAGGAGAGCTGGGGGTGCTCACCTGGAGAGGAGAAGCTCCAGGGAAAGCTCAGAGCCCCTTCCAGGGCCTAAAGGGGCTCCAGGAGAGCTGGAGAGGGACTGGGGACAAGGGATGGAGGGGCAGGACACAGGGAATGGCTCCCACTGCCAAAGGACCAAGATAGGTGGGATGTTGGGAAGGAATTGTTTCCTGGGGAAGCCCTGGCACAGGGTGCCCAGAGCAGCTGTGGCTGCCCCTGGATCCCTGGCAGTGCCCAAGGCCAGGCTGGATGCAGCTTGGAGCAGCCTGGGACAGAGGGAGCTGCCCCTGTCCATGGCAGGGGGTAGAATGAGATGGGCTTTGAGGTCTCTTCCAACTCAAACCACCCTGGAATTCTATGAAATACTCCAGACAGAACAGGACAGACCAAGCTACTGCAGCTGCATCTGTGCAGGAGTTTTGGATGTGATCTCAGCATCAGCACAGAGGAGACTCCTCTGCTGTGCACCTACAGGACAGGAAGGATTGGGAGCAGCCCACCAGTGACACACTCAGAGCCCACGAGAAGGGCTCCATGCCGTGGACATCTCCCAGGGCACTGAACAGCAGCCAGTGTCCTGCTGCCCTCCTGGCTCACCTCCAGGGCATCAGCACCCAGCTCCTCACTGGCACTGCCTATTCCAGCCTGTCCTTCTCTGACCTTGGATGGGACTGGATGGACTGGAATTTCTCAGAGAAGAAGCCCAGGCTGGCCAGACAGGTACAAATAAAATGCTGTAGCATTGCACTGAAGTGAGAACTAACATAAACCTCTGCTTCAAAGTGCAAGTGTTTCCCTGGGCTGTGGACCCTGAGTGTTTCTTTCCAGGAAATCTTTCATAGACTCGATGAGAATGGAAAAGCCAAATGCAAGGAAAGGCAAGGTTTGAGCTGCTCCCTCTGAGGAAACATCACCTGTCCTGGGGTTAGAGATATATCCCTGGAAACCTTCTGTTATGCTCAGCTACTCCCAGTTTTCAGAGCACCCCTCTCTTTGTTCCAGGGTGGAGCAATGGCACTTTGGAATGGATCCTCATCTGTTCCATGTTCCCTTGCTGTGGAGCCCTTTGTGTAGCTCTGGTTCTTTTTGCTGTGTCCAGCAAAAGGTGCTTCAGGAAATCTTCTGGCTCTACCAACCCCTCTTTATCCTGAAAGGTGAAATATTTCCAGCAGGATCAGTAGCCCAGGATGAAAGTAGACAGGTCTGCACCTGTGCAGAGCCCACACTGTGAGAGGCACCAACACTCCAGGCTGTGCCAGTGGTATGCTGGTGAAAAACCACAGCTGAACTGAAATGTGAAAATCCTCCCCAAACAAGCAAAAAGGTGCAAAAAGAGCCTGAGAAGGAAGGCAGTGCCAACTGCAGAAGTTGCTGAGTGTGATGAAAGGAGACAAAAAGCCTTTGTCTGCACTGCACAGTGTTGGATGGCCACCTTATCTGCACCTACATGCTCTGGAGTCTCTTACATAACCACAGGATCTGCAATGTTCTATCCAGCAGGAGCAAAAATAGAGTTCTGCCTCCGCCTGAAATTCCTGCAGTGGGGGCGAGCAGGGGAACAGCCCCTCCCAGCCTCCCCTGCCACTCTGGGATCCTCCACACTGAACCTTCCCACTGAAATTAGAATGTGTCTGGTGCCAGAAGGTACCTGGCCTTTCAGGCTCCCAGTGAGGGGTTCAAAAAGTGATCACTGGGCTTTCCAAACAAGGCAGCAAATTTGTTCAGCCCTTCCAGATGTGCAGCTGCTGCCTGTGGCACCATTCCATGCACACATCTGGGATGGGAATGCTGAGCACCCATGTGAAAGCTCTGCAGGAAGGATCTGTAGTCTCAATCTTGCTTACTGCAGCTTCCTGTGCTCACCCTAGATACACACCTGCCTAAAACTGCCTAAAAAACTGGCTCAGGAAGAATCTGCCCAGGAATCAGGCCCAGCTCCATTTCCTAAGCCACCTGGAAATCAGTAATCCACATTTCTGGGAATCCCAGAGAGGGAAGTCAAAGACTTCTCCCCACAGCACAGCATTGTCAGAGAAGATGAGAAGGACTCACCCAAGCAGAGAGTGTTTGACATGTTTCTCCTCCAAGTTCTGCTGCAGGGAAGTGCCTGAGACTCCAAAGAACATTTACAGTCCAAGGAAATGAAAACCTTCACCCAAGTGCCTGCACCAGGATCTTTGAGGAGACCTGTGGAGAATGACAGAACAACACTGGTATGAGCAAATGAGGCGTTTCATCAGCATTGAGAAACAACAGAAATAAAACAAGTGTGAAATGAGGGATGCTGCCTGTGTGGAAGTCTGGCTGCCTGCAGCACACATGAGTGCTGGCTGGGCTGGGGACTGAGCTGCTGACTTCATCACTGACACCTCTGCAGGAACATTGAAAAGGGTCCTAGAATAAATCTTTTTAAATTGACAGAAACATCACTATTTTTGAATTAGCCTTCTATGAAGGAAGACTGAGATCAGCCATCTGGCTGGAGTTAGGAAGCTGGGTTCCACCACCACACTCCTGTGTGAAAGAGGTTTTACAGTAACTTCTGTGAGCCAGAGAGAAGTTTGATCAGAGGATCCATGTTTACCTCTGAAAGAATTTCCTACCAAGGTCATTGACACAGAAACCAAGAAAGAAAGGATAAATAAGAGAAATCTGCAACTGCCTATTCCAATTAGCACTTTGTTTGTCTTTCCTGACCAATGCGTAAAGTGTAAACTTTTGAGTCTTGTAAGGATGTATAAAAATCATGCATACTAAAATAAAAGCAGGGTTTGAAGCCTTCTGAAAGTTGAGTGTTGCTTTGTATTGTCTCAATTACGATGGTCCTGCACATCAGGACACACACAGCTGTCACCGGCAGCACATGGAGAATGAGCTCTTCATTAGTGGCTCTGTGAGCAGCTAAACGAGAACTGACACCATCTATTAGGCACCTTCCTCAGAGTCCTCTGCAACCTTTCCCAACCTGTGAGGGCTGTTTTCCTGCACTTGATAACCCAGATGGGATTTGTTTGAGATGTTCCAACAAAATAGCCCGGCTGTCCCTAAGAATACGAGGGAGGGCTGACAACTCTGCTTGTGCACCTGAAAATTCCAGCCTTGTTTCGGGGCTGCCGAGGGCTGGGAGCTGCTCCGCGCTGCCCGCGCTCCCTCTGCCGGCACCGGGGCTCCGGGAGCAGCCCCGGGAACATCCCCAGCACCGCCCTCGCCTCCCGAGCAGTGCCCAGGGCTCCACAGCGGGCAGAGTTTATCCCACAAAGGCTTTTCCACGACCGCAGAAACAACCAGCGCAGCGCGGCTGTGTGGAGCGAACGGGGTCAGCTTTCCTGTGGACCTCCAGGCTACAGCCACTAATTGTTTATTAGTACAAACGCAGGAATAATTTACTCAAAACGATGTTGGATAAAGCAGCTGGATCCCTGCTGTTTGGAGCGGACCCCCGCGTGTCCCAGCCAAGAGCTGAACCGAGGAGAAGGAGCAGAACAGCGTCTCTGAACACGAGGAGCAGGATGGAAGCGGACCCAGCACTGCGTGAGGCACCCCAGCAGCTCTGGCAGCAAAGCCAGCCCTCCACAGGGCAGCTGGCACAGGTATTTCACGGGCTGGTGTTTCCAGGGGCTGCTTTTGGAGGGAGCTGAACTAAGAGGTCCTGAGAGCAGAGAATAGAGCCCTGGAGCGCAGTCCATGCCCTTCCTGAGCCCCTGAGGCTGAGGTGGCGTTAAGAGCCGGCCTTAGGGCCCAGAAGGAAGGCAGCAGCAGCATGTGCTCCGCACGGAGCAGCTCCCCAGCCCGGCGGGGCTGCAGCTCTGCCCGGGGCAGCTCAGAGCTCCCCTTCCTGAGCTCCCTGCCCAGCTGGAGCTCGGTACCGCAGCAGCTGCCCCATAACCGGACTGCTGCAACCACGATCAGTGTGCAGTGACAGAGCAGGGAAAACAGTCTGATAACCACCCGGGACGCTGCGGCCGGGCCGGCGGCGCAGGGCAGCTCCGAGGGCGGCACACCCCGGCCCGGCGCGGCCCGGCACACCCCGGCCCGGTGGAGCCCGGCACACCCCGGCCCGGCGCGGCCCGGCACACCCCGGCCCGGTGCGGCCCGGCACACCCCGGCCCGGCGCGGCCCGGCACACCCCGGCCCGGTGCGGCCCGGCCCGCCGTGGCCATGGGAACGCCGCCCGGTGTCCCCGTGTCGCGATGCTCCGCGGGGGCGGTGACAGCGCGGGGCAGCACGGCCCCTCACAGAGCCGCCATGATCTGCCTGGTGCTGGGGCTCTTCGCCGGCCTCTTCCACAGCGGTACGGGGCGGGACGGGACCCCCGGCCGGCTCTGAGGGATCCCCACTGCCCTTGTGGCCCTTGTGCCTGCGGGCCAGGACCTCCCTCCCTTCCCCGGAGAGACCCCGCGGCCGAAGGGCTGAAGGGCTGAAGGCCCGGGCCGGGCCCCCGCGCCCTCCGCGGCCGGCCCGCCCTGCGCTGCCTGCGGGAGCCCGGGCACGCCCTGCTCCCCCGCCTGAGGGCCCGCGACCCCCTGCGACCCCCCGTGCCCGCTCGCCTGAAGGCCCGCGGCCGTCCCCTTCCCCCCTCAGAGCTCTGCCCTGTCCCCGCAGCCTTCGGCGGGGTCCATGAACGAACCTTCGTGGCCATCAAACCGGACGGGGTCCAGCGGCGCCTGGTCGGGGAGATCATCCGGCGCTTCGAGAGGAAGGGGCTGCAGCTGGTGGGGATGAAGCTGCTGCAGGTGAGCGGCTGGGCCCACCCAGGCTGGGGGGCCCTGCAGTTGGGGAGCCCCTGCAGCCCCCCAAGCCTCGGCTGCGCTGGTAATTGCTGGGGGTTCTGCCTGTCATCCGGCCCCTACAACCTGCTGCTGTCATTCCAGCAGCAAATCCCCGCAGCTCAGAGGAGAGTTGGCACTGGGAGGGGCGATTCCAGCTGTGGGGAGCATGTCTGCCCTTGCTGTGCTGTACTCCAGGGCTGTCACTGTAAGCTGGCAGCTGGAAACTCCTCTCTGTGTCAGGCTCCTGCTGTTTCACTCCTGGAACTGAGCATCTGTGCAAGAGCTTAATTCTCTCAGTTTCCCGCATCCCTGAGGTGCAGCCCTTGCCCAGATGCCCCGTGTGGGAGCAGACTAAGCTCTGTGCTCTGTGCAGGCCTCGGAGGAGCTGCTGAAGGAACACTACATCGCCCTGCGGGACCGTCCCTTCTACAGCCGCCTGGTGAAGTACATGAGCTCCGGGCCCATCGTGGCCATGGTGAGTGCTGGCCGGGGCCCTGGGCCAGGAACAGGGACAAAGTGCGAGGTGTGAGCAGCAGTGCCTGGTGGCACAGTGGAAGTAAGGTGATACCTCCCCTCAGAGGGTCTCTTGAAACTGTACTGAACTGCAGGGATGTTTTCTGTTGTAAATTAAATCACAGAACAGTTTGGGTTGGAAGGGACCTTAAAGGTCTCGTTCCACCCCTGCCATGGCAAGGGCACCTTCCACTAGACCAAGGTTGCTCTAAGCCCCATCCAGCCTGGCCTTGAGCGCTTCCAGGGATGGGGAGAAATCCACAGACAATTTGGATTATTTTCCAAAATCAACTTTGGAAGACTAATTTGGAGAGCCCCTTTGCTGTCAGCCGCGTGGATCTGGTGGGGAATTCAGAGGGCAGATGTGACCTGCTGGGGCAGCCGTGGAAGTTGATCCTGGTTTTGCTCTCCTGTAGGTCTGGCAGGGCCTGGATGTGGTGAAGACAGTTCGCACCATGATCGGGGAGACCAATCCAGCTGAATCCAGGCCTGGCACCATCCGAGGAGACTTCTGTGTTGAAGTCAGCAAGTGAGAGCTTTGACTTCTTCCTCAGTGTTTCAGGGCATCCTGTCCAAGCATTCCTGTACCAGGCCTTCCTGAGCCACATGAATCTGCATTCCCAGAGCAGAAGTTCTCCCTTTTGTGCTCAGACCAGAGCTGAGCTCTGCTTCCCAGGGTTGGCTTTAATAGGAAGAAAAGCCTATGTTGTGTCTTTCCTTCCTCCTGAGTCCCCTGTTGAAAGCAGGAGGGCTTTGCCTGTTTTCCTCTGGTAATTGGGACTGTCAGGCTGTGAAGGGGAAGGGGAGCTCCCACTCAGTCCTTTCATGGGAGCAGGTGAATATCCATGGGTGGTGACCTTGGGTGGCCCCAGCTTGGCTTGTGGTAGACACAGCTCTTACTGAACCATCCTGGTCTGGATCTGTTTCCTGGTGCCTGATGCTTTGATGGAAGGGGGAAAATCTGAAGGCACAGATGGAATCACTGACATTAAAAATGTACATCCCAGAGCTGCAGCCACTTGCAGCTCCTCCTGTAGCAAACAAAAGGTTCCTCAGCATAGGAGGGCGAGTGCTGGGAACTGGCACTGCTGGAAGGATGAATGGTGTGGGATAGGAGGGGATGTTGTGGGACAGGACTGGCTCCATCGCTTTAATGAAGTTGGTCAAGGGGGAATTTTGCAGGCTGCAGCATCCCTCTCCCACCTTTCTCCCTCTCTCCTTGCCACAGGAACGTGATCCATGGCAGTGACTCGGTGGACAGTGCCCGGCAGGAGATCTCGCTCTGGTTCCGCCCCGAGGAGCTGCCGTGCTGGGAGGACACGGCTGCACACTGGATCTACGAGTGAGCAGCAATCCCAAGGGAAGTTATCTCCCTGCTGGGACACAGCACACTTCCATCCATTTCATGGCAGCTGCTGGGGCTGGCTGCAGATCCTCTGTGGGATTTCTCTTGTGTCTGTGGGATCCTGGCAGCTGGGCTGTGTGTGGAACTCTGGTTCAGCTCCTGCCAAGGGGAGCTTTCCTTTTTTTCTCTCTTTGCTCTAGTAATTAGTTGGTATTGTTGCTCTGTTTGCTGCAGCATCTTAAATCCCAAGTAGTTCAAGCTGATTAATTGTAGCAAAACGTGGGCTCTTGGCCCATTCCTGGGTGTTCTCATCCCTGCCTGGAGCAGGAGAATGTGTTTTCCTTGCTGCTGGGAGAGGTGCTGGTCACAAGGTGATGGGCTTGACAATTTACCTGCATTTCTAGAAGGCTTTTCACCAAAGGCTCTTAAAGAATTGGGCTGCTGTAGGAGAAGGGAGCAAATTCTCATTTTGGAGTTTATTCCAAGACAAGGAATGCAGGATGGGACAATTCTCTCTCCCTTGGTGGGAGTTCTGTGTGCTGGGACTGGCAGAAGCTCACCCAGTTTCAGATGTGCCGAGCGAGTCCGTGGAAGGAAGATTCTCCAAATGCTGCTAAATGCACAATTCCTCAGGCTCTGCTTCCTGGGCTGGATTCCAGTAGCTGCTGGGAGTGGGAAGCAGCTCCTTCAGGCCTGCTCTGGTTCTCTGGGGCTGCATGGCCCTGACCCAGCCTGACACCAGACTGTCCCTCCATGGGCACTGATGTGAGGCAGCAGCACTGGGGCAGCCCAGGAATGGAAGGCAGAGAGGGAGGCTGGGAAGGATTTGTGGATCTGGGGCTCAGGAAGGACTGTTTAGGGGCGTATTTACTTCTCTCTTGTGCACAGCAGAGGCTGTGGAGTCCTAGCACTGAGCTCTGGCAGGTCTTGAGATCTTCCTTGTCCCCCTGAGAGCTTGCAGAGGAGCTTTTCTGCTGGGAGGGTATCTGGAAACCAGTTTGTACCAGGCTGGACACCCCCTGTGAGCTGTCCCTTGGCCACCCAGCTCCTCAGAGTTGTGCTGTGTCTGAGCTCCCTGTGCAGCCTCACCAGAGCAAAAGGACAGGGACAGTGACATGGAGTCCTGCCATGGAACAGGGACACGGATGAACTGAGGGAACAAGATCCCCAGGACTTTCCTTGTGCAGGATGAGTTTGACCTGTGCCCTAAAAGCCTGTCCCCGTGGGTCCTCAGCTTTGTAGGTACTGGGGAATGAGGGCAGCTCTTAGGGAGCAGAGTGAAGTCAGCACCCCCTCCTGCTCTGTGCTGGTCCCAGGGTGGTGGGGCTGAGCAGGGCAGGGTTGGGAGGTCTCCCTCCAGTGAGTGGGGCTGTCCAGCTGCCTCAGCCAAGGCTCCTCCTGCCTTGGGGCCTTCTCCAAGCACCTGTGTCCAGCTCTAACTACCTGACAGGTCCAGTTTGTCCCTGGAACTTGTCCACTTGGCTGAACTTGGAGTCTGGCTGCAGCAGGGCTGCAGGAGAAGGCGCTGTTGAAGACTGAGGTGTGAAGCCAGTGGGAGGAAGGCCATGTTTGTTGTTTAACTGATGCATTGGGAAGAGCTGTTGGCACCAAGAACTGCCAGCTCTGACACAGGAAAACTCTGCCCAAATAGCTGAGCTTCATCTCCTGCCGTTGCCTCTTCCTGAAGGATCCCTGTCCTCCCTGTCTACACAGATTTAAGATGCCTCCCAGATTGAAAGTGCACTGAACTCGTCAGATAACAGACCTGACTCATGGAGGCACAGTCCCAGGCCAGTCCTCTCCTCTCTGTGTGTGTAGGTTTGGTGTCTGCCATGACCCCGTCCCACTCTGGAGCAGCAGCTGCAGGGAAAGGGCCCCCAGAGACACTGCTGGGAGCAGGTACAGCAGCTGAGCTGTGGGGGTCTTCCTCCAGCCCCTGGGGACTTTTAATTGTTTTGCATGTTGTTTTCTGCTGCCTCTCCTCTGTCCAAGCCTGTGTTAAACTGTAATAATAAATGTAGAAGCTGTCTGTTGTTCCTCTTGGGGCCCTTGAAGGCAGGAGGCTGCAGGTGCTTGTCAGAAATAGCCTGGGCAGCAGCGTGGAGGGGAGGTTTGGGGTGCAGCAGTTGTGTGTCAGAGCTGGGGGAGGTGAAGGCAGCAGAGATGCCCTTGTCTCTGCCCTGTGCAGGGCTCTTGTGCTCCCCACTGAAGCAGAAACCTGGCTGGGGTGATGTTCAGGGGAGCCAGGCTGATGCTGCAGCACCACACGCTCATAGCAGCAGGAACAGCAGGGTCTGTGCTCCTGCAGGACTCACAAAATTCAGAATAGTTGGGGTTGGAAAGGACCTCTGGAGATCATTCAGTTCCCTGTCAGAGCAGAGTCTAAGTGGAGCAGCCATCACAGGAATGTGTCCAGGTGGGTTTGGAATGTCTCCATGCCCTCCCTGGGCACCTGCTCCCGTGTTTTGGCACCCTCAGTGTAAAGAAATTGTTCCTCATGTTGAGGGGGGACTTCCTGTGTTTTAGTTTCTGGCTGTTGTTCTTTCTCCTGTTGCTAAAAACATTGAAGAGCACCATCACCAGCCCTCGAACAGAGCCCTGTGTATACAGCCCCACTGGTGACTGTCCTTTTTCCCCGCCCTGGAAAATCTAGTTCCATGGGATTAATGGGATTTTCTCCCCCTTTTCCCTGATTTGGAGCGGTCTCCTTTCATTCCAGCCTCATCCCAGACTTGGCTGCCGTATCCAGCCACCCAAATCAGGGGATTTTTGGATTTTCCTGCACATCTGGATGTCCCAGCCCCTTCCCCAGCACCCCTGGAAATTCCAGGAAAACCGGGCTGGATACAGGGAAAGCCACTTGGGGCCATTCCTGATGTGACCCCGTTTACTGCAATCCTTTGAGCTTGGCCTGGCACTGCCTGCTCACCCGTGTAAAGGGACAGTTTATCCAAGAGAGTGTTAGAGATGGTAACAAAAGCTTTGCTAAAACCCCAAACCCACCACATCTACCATCTTCCCTTGGTCAGCACAGAGATGACTGACACAGCTGGGAGGAGGGGCTGAGACCTCAGAGGGTTGTGTGGCCCTTCAGAGGGACCTCGACAATGGCAGGGGGCAGAGAGGAACCTTCTGGAATCCAGCACAGGCCAGAGCAGGGTCCTGCATCTGGGGAGGAACAGCCCCAGGCACCAGGCTGAGGAAGAGGGTGACACCGACTTGTTCTGGCCAGCCCAGGGGCCAAGGGGGGTTCCTGGGGGGTGTGAGGGAGGGGAGGGGATCCTGCTCCTCTGCCCAGCCTGTGAGGCACACCTGGAATGCTGTGTCATGACAGGAGGGACATGGAGCTCCTGGAGCTGCTCTGGTGGAGGCTGTGAGGATGCTGAAGGGTCTGGAGCATCTCCCTGTGAGGAAAGGCTGAGGGAGCTGGGGCTGCTCAGCTGGAGAGGAGCCCCCAGCCCTGGGTGTCCCTGTGTGTCCCTGTCTGTCCCTTCTGTCCCTGTGTGCAGGGAGGGGCAGGGCAGAGCCAGGCTCTGCTCCAGGGCCCAGCAATGGCACCAGAGCCACGGGCAGTGACTGAGCCCAAGAAGTCACAAATGAACATGACAAAAAACTTCCTTGTACGTTGGAACAGGCTGCCCAGAGAGGGAGTGGAGTGTCTGTTGCTGGAGATACTTCAGCACTGTCTGGACACAGCCCTGTGCCCTGGGCTGACCCTGCCTGAGCAGGCAGGTGGGATCAGATGAGCCACTGTGGGTCCTTCCAGCCTGAACCACTCTGTGACTCTGGGGAGTCAGTGCCTGAGCTTCTCCCAACTGGAATTAAGCAGATGAAGCAGGACCTTCCCCCTGTGAGCCCACACTGGCTGTGACTGCTGCCTGCCTTGTCTCTCAAGGGGTGTTCAGCAACTCCCTAAATAACCTCCAGGATTTCAGCAGACACTGAAGTGGGATTGACGGGCTTGTAGGATGTAGGGTCTTCTTCCTTAACTCTGCTTGAGAACTGGGACATTTAGCACCTTCCACTCAACAGAGACCTGTCCAGAGTCCCCAAACCCAAAAATAACGGAGAGGTCCCAGGATGACATAGGTCAGCTCTGTCAGTGCCTGGGATGGATCCATCCTGTCCCGTCCAGGCCTGAACAGGTCCAGGGTCTGCTGGGAGTTTGTCATCTCCAGCCAAGGTCTTTCAGCACAGGCCTGCAGCCTTACCCACACGAGCCACTGTTTAGATACATTAGATTACTCTGTTGCCCGTTACACACATTCCCTACGTTGCATTTCATTCTATGGAAGAAACCTGAGCTTGTTTAATGACATGAGAGGCAGGACGGAGGCAGCTTCCTGGAGGCTTCGCGCCACTGCTTCCTCTGCGGCTCCACCAGACGCCGCTGGGCGAGTGAAGCGGCCTCGGGCAGGCTCCGCGGGCGCTCCCGGGGCGCTCCCGGCCGCACCTCCGCCGCTCCCTCAGGGGCCGCCGCCATCTTGCCGCCATCTTGCCGCCGCGCGCGGGCCGCCGGGACGGGGCGGTGCCGGCGGCGCTGATTGGCCCGCCGTGATCACGTGGCGAGGGGAAGCCGTCCGCGAGCCTTTCCCGCGAGGTGTGGCCGCGGCGGCGGCCGCTGATTGGTGGCGGTGCGAGGCGTGGTCGCCGGAGCCGTCGCTGATTGGCTGCGGCGCGCGCGGCCCGGCGCGAGGGCAGCACCGCTCACGTGACGCGGGCGCGGGCCCGGAGCGGCGGCGGCGGCGGCTCCGTCCCGCCGGCGGTGAGTGAGGGCGGGCGGTGAGTGAGGGCGGCGGGGCGGGCCCGGCGCTCCCCTCCGCCCCCCTCCGCCCCGCGGCCGCGCTCCTGCGCCCGAGCTGCCTTCCCGGGCCCCTCTCGGCCACCGAGCCCCGCTCGGCCCAGGGATACCGCCGAGCGGGCCTCCGTGCAGCGGAGATCAGGCGGCCCGAGCGCAGCCCCGGCCCCGGGAGGGGCAGCACAGCCCGGTGTTTGTGCCCCGGGCTCCTGGGCCGCGTCAGAGCGAGTGTGGCGGGCTCGTTCTGTTTCCCCGGTGCTGCATTTCCTTCAGCCCTTACAAGCGGAGCGCTGTGGCGTGAGGAGAGAGAGCTGCAGCGGAACTGGAGGGATAGCGAGGAACTCCCAGTGCTGGAGCAAGACTGGTACAAGGATTGACTTTTTCTTTCTTCCTTTCTTTCCTTTTTCTCTCTAACGATTGCAGCAGGCGCTCGCAGCACGGCCCTTTGTCACTTCCCGGGCAAGCTCCAAAAGCAAAGCACTTGTTGTGCTGTCCGCATCCCGAGTGATCCGCGGTGAAACCCCTCGGTGCGCCCGCCAGACCTTTCCTGCTGCGATGGGAACGATGCCGTGAGGGCTGGCAGGGCCGGGCCATAGCCATGACAGAGCCCCACCGGGTGTCGTTCACCACTCTGCACGGGCCCCTGAGCAGCAGCTTCCTCAAGAGGTCTCGCAAGGACGAGGCAGAGCAGCCCCCGGAGCCGGAGCCGGCGGCCACGGCCGTGCGCATCACTCTGACCCTCTTCGAGCCCGACCACAAACGCTGTCCCGAGTTCTTCTACCCAGATCTCCTCAAGAGCTGCCGGGGGAAAGTAAAAGGGGGTTCTTCAGGTGATAAGGTAAGTGTCCCTGGGGGGCTTGGGGAGCCTGGGTTGTAGCTGAAGGTCTCAGGGGTTCTGAGAGTTGGGTGTGTGTTTGCTGTGAGGTGGGAGGAGGAGAACTGACCCCAGGCCGGGGTTCTTGTTGTCAGGACGCACTGTGTCACTCCTTTGCCCTGGCTGGAGGTTGGTGTTGGGAGGGTGTTGTGCTGGTGGCAGGTGTGGGATGTGATGCTCCTTCAGGTTGGAGTGGCTGGATCTAAAGTGAGTTTTGGTACCTGGGTGGCTGGCAGGGACAAAGAGCTGTTTTCCAAAGAGCACCAAAGGAGACATGAATGAAAACTCCTGTAGCATCTAAAGTTTGAGTTAGGAGTGTTTGTCTATGAAAAGAAACTTACTGGATTCTGTTCCTTTTATTGTTCACCTTGAGGACTGTTAGCAGTCAGTTGATGTTTTATGCCACTTAATTTTGGTGTTTTTTTTTTTTTTTGAGGGTTGGGAGGAGCAGAATAGGTAGAAAAGCAGAGCTAGGAGAGTACCCAAACCACAGGGACACTCTCAGAATCCCAGCAGAGTTTGACTTGCAAAGGGCCGTAAAGCTCATCCCATTTCAGCTCCTGCCATGGGCAGGGACACCTTCCACTGTCCCAGGTTGCTCCAAGCCCCATCCAGCCTGGCCTTGGGCACTGCCAGGGATCCAGGGACAGCCACAGCTGCTCTGGGCACCCTGTGCCAGGGCCTGCCCACCCTCCCAGGGAACAATTCCTTCCCAATATCCCATCCATCCCTGCCCTCTGGCAGGGGGAAACCATTCCCTTTGTCCTGTCCCTCCATCCCTTGTCCCCAGTCCCTCTGCAGCTCTCCTGGAGCCCCTTTAGGCCCTGGAAGGGGCTCTGAGCTCTCCCTGGAGCTTCTCCTCTCCAGATGAGCACCCCCAGCTCTCCCAGCCTGACCCAGAGCAGAGGGGCTCCAGCCCTTGGGGATCTCCCTGGGCTCCCCTGGACTCTCTCCAGCAGCTCCAGGTCCTGCTGCTGTTGGCCCCAGGGCTGGAGCAGCTCTGCAGGTGGGGTCTCACCTGAGGGGGCAGAGGGGCAGAATCCCCCCCTGCTGCCCCTACCAGGGCTCAGCCCAGCCCAGGGGGGTTTCTGGGTGCTCATGGCTGGGACAAGTCCAGCTGTCACCCACCAACAGCCCAAATCCTTCTTCCAGGGCTGCTCTAAATCTGTTCATCTCTCAGCCTGGACTGATCCTGCGGGTTCCAGGGCAGCACCAGCGTTTGGCTTGGTTGGACCTCGTTAGGTTCCCATGGTCCCAGCTCTCCAGCCTGCCCAGGTCCCTCTCTATGCTCTCCCATCCCTCAGGTGTGTCAACCACACCACACAGCTGGGTGGCACCTCCAGACATGCTGAGGGTGCCCTGATCCCACTGTCCATGTCACTGATGAAGATGTTGATCAGCACTGTCCTAAAGGATTTATCTGAGCTTCTGCCCAGCTGCTCCAGTCAGGATGGGTTTAATTCCTGTGGTTTTGGTGGCAGTGTGTCAGGATTGGCTGTCATTGTTTTACCCCTTTTGTTTCTGCAGAAGAAAGACCCAGCTGATCCCTTCAATGATGAGGAGAAGGAAAGGCATAAAGTGGAGGCTCTTGCTAGGAAGTTCGAAGAAAAATATGTAAGTGTTTCTTCTTTAAGTTATGTTATTCTTTGGGCTGGGCAGTGCTGTTCAGGTCTCAGGCAGTGCTTTTAATGCTCACTGGCTCTCGAGTTCTTGTTCTCCCCCAGTCCTTTATCCTGGCTGCCATGTGCTGGTTTTTATGTTCTTTTTCTGTCTCAGGGCTGCAAAAATAGTTCAGATTCATTTATAAATCAGATGAGTCTGATTGAAGCGAATTACACGAACTAAAGTGAGCAGCAAATCACTTACTGTGATTGATAAAATTAAGTTTTCCTTAAGCAAAAATGAATTCCTACGCCTTGTTGCTGTGGCAGGATGGAATGTTCCGGGTCTCTGAGCACGGGGCTGTGATGAGTGCACTGCCCTCAGGACAGTGCTGCATGGGTCTGTCTTACCCCTGCCTTTTGTTCTTCCTTTTGCATTAGTTCTGTGGTTGGCACTAAAACCACACTGTGGATTTTATACCCTTTGGCACTTTGGGGTAGCAAGTTGTGTGTTGTTTTGTGACACAGATTTGGCCCGTGGGTCACCCTGACACACTCTGTGTGTGTTTGATGTCTGTACCTGCTGGAGCACCTAGAGAAGAGCAAGCCCTGTGGAAGAGAGCCCTGGCAGGAATGTTGGAGGGATGCAGACCCAGTTCAGTGTGGGGTCTGGCAGGCAGTTTTTCATTTGGCTGCACTGTTTTGTTTCTGTATGGCAAGGCTTCAAACTGGATTTACCAGACCCTGGGAGTGATGGGAGCCAGCCCTGGTTTGGTTCTGCTGTAGCTTTTCTGTCCTGGAGCCAGTGCTGCTGTCCTGTGTCAGGGTATCTCCGTGGTACTGGGAAAGAAAAGTGATCACAGTGTCCATGTTTCCTTGTTCAGGGTGCCAAGAGGCGCAGGAAGGACCGGATTCAGGATCTGATTGATATGGGGTATGGCTATGATGAGTCCGACTCCTTCATCGACAACTCGGAAGCTGTGAGTGCTGGGCGTGTGAGAGTGGCTGGAGGTGCTGCCTGGGAGGCTGAACCTGCTCTGGGAGCGAGCCACCAGGCTGCCAGGGCCAGGGAAGGAGAGCTCTGGGGCAGCTGATGGCAGGAGATGCTGTGGCATTCCAGCCTGCTCCTGGGGGAGCACAACCTCCTCAGTCTCCTGACCAGGGACAGCTCTTGAGGAGATGGCTGGAGCTGAGTCAGGGAGCTTTGGGTGGGGTATCAGGAAAAGGCTCTTCCCCAGGGCATGGTCAGGCACTGGAACAGCTTTCTCAGGGTTGTAGCAACAGCACCAAGCCTGTGTGAGCTCCAGAGCATTTGGACAACGCTCTCAGGGATGCACAGTTGGGATTGTTGGGGTGTCTGTGCAGGGCCAGGAGTTGGACTCAGTCCTGAGGGATCCCTTCCAACTCAGCATGTTTTGTGATTCCATGAATCCCACTGCAACTTCCAAGCAGCTGAGCTGTGGAATGAAGTAAGCAAGGCCCCAATGCCAATAAAGTGTCCTCTGTTATTTCCAGTACGATGAGCTGGTTCCTGCCTCTCTCACTACCAAGTACGGAGGGTTTTACATCAACTCGGGAACGCTGCAGTTCCGGCAGGCCTCTGAGTCTGAGGATGACTACGTCAAAGAGAAGAAGAAGAAGTGTCCCAAGGTCAGGAAGGCAGTTTTCTGCATTATTCCCTCTGTCACAGCTCAGAGCTTGCTGCATGAAAGTGTGTTAACATCCAGAGTGGGAGAGATTCCTGACTTGGTGTGGACAGAATAGGGATAGGCACTTGAAATCTCATTGTATCCTAAAATTTCTTAGTAAAATGAAGCATGTCTGGCATGGATAAGACTCTGGTGGGGTTACCTGGCTACCTGGTTCCCAGAGGGAGGTGACAGCAGCTCCCTGTCACCCTGGAAGTCACAGCATTATGGGGATGCTGTCAAATGCTGGAGGCAACATGTGCCAGAACCGTGGTGGGGGATGTAGGGGCATTGAGTTAATGATCCTGTGTTTTCACATTCCTGGGAGAGGTCCCAAAGTGGCTCTGGGAGTGCTGGTAATGTTGTGGGAAACTCTTTGATTGTGACTTGTTTTTAACCCTCTGCAGAAGCGGAAGTTGAAAGATGGGGGTGAAAAAATAAAGAAGAAGAAGAAAGATGATTCTTATGACAAGGAAAAGAAATCGAAGAAATCCAAGTTTCCAAAGGCTGGGTAAGGAGGGGAGGAGGGAATTCTTGCTGCTCAGCTCCTTGTTTCAGGTTTCCAGGTGGCTGCAGTAGGAGCCTGTTGCAGTGTGGGGTGGCTCGAATGCTTTGCAAACACCAGCACATTTTCCAAACCCCTGTTGTTTCCCAGGTGGGAAAGAAAGGCAGGGGATGATCAGGAAAGGAGCACAGCTCCACAGCAGCAGTGTGTGAGCAAAGAGGGGCACAGCTGGCTGCAGGAGTGGTGTTTTTGGTGCTCTGTTTAGGCACTGGCAGTGGGAACAGATATGGAGAGGAGAGAGCAAGATAACAACTGTTGGGATGAGGCTGTGGGAGGAAAGGCAGGTGGGAAGGGCTCGGGATGTAGAGTGTGGGGCTGGCAGGGAGGCAGAGGTTACAAGGCAGGCTGTGTTACTGCTCTCTCTGGGCAGTCCTTTGTACTCCTGCCCAAAGTATTTCTTGGATGAGTGCTCAGCTCTTTTGTAGCTTGTGGGCTGTAAAATGGAGTGGTTTTTCTTTTTGTTCTGAGTCATCTCGTGCTGTAGCTCTGTCCATGCTTTGGTCTGCCTGGCCTGTCTCTTTCAGTATCTATATCTGTTGCTTTTGCATTCATTTCCTGTATTTTCTTCCAAAGTTTTTTTCCTTCTTCCTTTAGCTATTGTTTATAATTTATTTTTTCCTGCATGGATCTGCTTTTGGGCAGCAGCAGCCCGTGTGTCTGATGTGGTGTCATCAGTGTGTGATTCCTTCAAAATGAGCAAGGAAAGGAATTTGCTCTCCTGGTTTTAACACAGCAGAAACTTCACACTAGCTCTGTCCTGCCTCAGTTCCTCTGTACTAATTGTGCATTTCCCAACCTTCCTTGCTGGAATAACAATAATATCATGTAGCTGAATGAAAGCAGAGCTCTGTGGAGGTGGTTTAAGCCCCAGCACCTCTCTGCAGTGAGTCAGCTCTGAGCTGAGATGAACAGCCAGAACCTTAAGACTTTTAGAAGCTGTAAAATACTTTTTCTGGAATACTTTTTCAGGGAATTGTGCCTGAAGTGAACTGGGGGAGAGGGGACCCTCTCTGCTCCTTGATCTTGTATTCAGTTCCCTTTCCCCCTTTATACTTTGTTTGCAGCTTCACAGCATTAAATGCAAGTAAGGAGAAGAAGAAGAAGAAATACTCTGGAGCTCTCAGTGTCAAGGAGATGCTGAAGAAGTTCCAGAAGGAGAAGGATGCTCAGAAGAAAAAAGATGAGGAGCAGAAAGCGGTGACTCCTTCCCCAGCAGACCCTGCAGCCCCAAGGGAGGCAGAGGCCATGGCTGACCCTCTGCTGTCCCTCTTTGGCCACGCCAGTGACAGTGACCTGCTCCAGGCAGCCACAGCCATGGACTCCCTGAGCGAGCTGGACCTGGAGCGGCTCCTCAGCGAGTCCCCGGAGGGCAGCCCCTTCCCTGAGGTGGAGGATGGCAGCGACCCTGGCTTGGAGCAGGAGTTCAAGCAGCCACCATCCCTCCCAGAAGGGCTGCCAGCCCCCCTGGAGAAAAGGATCAAGGAACTGGCTCAGGTACAGAGGGGCAGAGGGGCTGGTAGGGGCTCCAGCTGTGCTGTGTGTGTGTGACTGGAGGGTCCAGCTGTGCTGTGTGTGTGTGACTGGAGGGTCCAGCTGTGCTGTGTGTGTGTGACTGGAGGATCCAGATGTGCTGGGAGTGTGTGTGTGACTGGAGGGTCCAGCTGTGCTGTGTGTGTGTGTGACTGGTGGCTCCAGCTGTGCTGGGAGTGTGTGACTGGAGGTTCCAGCTGTGTGTGTGTGTGTGACTGGAGGATCCAGCTGTGCTCTGTGTGTGTGACTGGAGGATCCAGCTGTGCTGTGTGTGTGTGACAGAGGGTCCAGCTGTGCTCTATGTGTGTGTGTGACTGGAGGCTCCAGCTGTGCTCTGTGTGTGTGTGATGGAGGATCCAGCTGTGCTGTGTGTGTGACAGAGGGTCCAGCTGTGCTGTGTGTGTGACTGGAGGATCCAGCTGTGCTGTGTGTGTGTGACTGGAGGCTCCAGCTGTGCTCTGTGTGTGTGTGACTGGAGGGTCCAGCTGTGCTGTGTGTGTGTGACTGGAGGATCCAGATGTGCTGGGAGTGTGTGTGTGACTGGAGGGTCCAGCTGTGCTCTGTGTGTGTGACTGGAGGATCCAGCTGTGCTGTGTGTGTGACTGGAGGTTCCAGCTGTGCTGTGTGTGTGACTGGAGGTTCCAGCTGTGCTGTGTGTGTGACTGGAGGCTCCAGCTGTGCTCTGTGTGTGTGTGACTGGAGGCTCCAGCTGTGCTCTGTGTGTGTGTGACTGGAGGATCCAGCTGTGCTCTGTGTGTGTGTGACTGGAGGCTCCAGCTGTGCTGTGTGTGTGTGTGACTGGAGGCTCCAGCTGTGCTGTGTGTGTGTGTGACTGGAGGCTCCAGCTGTGCTCTGTGTGTGTGTGTGACTGGAGGTTCCAGCTGTGCTGTGTGTGTGACTGGAGGTTCCAGCTGTGCTGTGTGTGTGACTGGAGGCTCCAGCTGTGCTCTGTGTGTGTGTGACTGGAGGATCCAGCTGTGCTGGGAGTGTGTGACTGGAGGTTCCAGCTGTGCTCTGTGTGTGTGTGACTGGAGGATCCAGCTGTGCTGTGTGTGTGACTGGAGGATCCAGCTGTGCTCTGTGTGTGTGTGACTGGAGGTTCCAGCTGTGCTCTGTGTGTGTGTGACTGGAGGATCCAGCTGTGCTGGGAGTGTGTGACTGGAGGCTCCAGCTGTGCTGGGTGTGTGTGACTGGAGGATCCAGCTGTGCTCTGTGTGTGTGTGACTGGAGGATCCAGCTGTGCTCTGTGTGTGTGTGATGGAGGGTCCAGCTGTGCTCTGTGTGTGTGTGACTGGAGGGTCCAGCTGTGCTCTGTGTGTGTGACTGGAGGTTCCAGCTGTGCTGTGTGTGTGTGTGACTGGAGGGTCCAGCTGTGCTCTGTGTGTGTGTGACTGGAGGCTCCAGCTGTGCTGGGAGTGTGTGGCAGCACCCAGGGACAGAGCACATTCCAGTGGGGAGCTTCTCAGATCCCCTGGGATCACACCTTTGTGTCACTCAGTTTCCTCTGAGTGATTTTATTGAAGGCCCAGATGTCAAGTGATGTCCAAGTGCTGGACCTTGTTAGCCACTGAAAGTAACTCTTGAGATCACACCTGATCAGGATTCCTTCTTTACCCCTCTCACAAAAGTGTGGACCTGATGCAAGAAGTAATTTGCAAAGTCAGTTTGACACGAATGAGACGTGAATTACTGAGGCTGGAGGGCTGCTTTGGGCTGGGATAGAGGAAGTTTTCTCCACAGTGGCAGTTTTGGGGCTGTTTTGAATTGTGCTGTAAAAAGAGCTGATAACCCAGGGATGTTTTTGTTCCTGTTGAGCAGGGAGTGCTCAGGCAGTGCCAAGAGCTTTGCTGCTCCTCACCCCACCCTGCCAGGAGGGGCCTGGGGGGCAGGAGGAGCAGGGAGGGGACACAGCCAGGAGAGCTGATCCCAACAGGGATGTCCCAGGGCAGGGGGGTCATGCTCAGCATATAAAACTGGTGGAAAAAGGAGGAAGAGGGGCATGTTTGGAGTGATGGCAGCTGTTTTCCCACATGATACATGTGCTGGAGCCCTGCTGTCCTGGGGATGGCTGAACACCTGCCTGTCCATGGGAAGTGGGGAATGAATTCCTTGTTTTGCTGTGCTTGCATGGCTCTTGCTTTCCCTGTTACACTGCCTTGTCTCAGCCCATGGGTTTTCTCACTTTTACCCTTGTGATTTCTTGCCCCATCCCACCTGGGGGAGGGAGCAGCAACTGTGTGGGGCTGAGTTGCAGGCTGGGGTTAAACCATGACAAGGACAAATCCCACCATAATATTTTTAATGTGCTGTGCTGGTGAGGACACTGAAGGGGTGCCCAGTGTTGTGTGTGTAAAATGAGAGGGTGCAGCTGGAAAGCGTTGCCACAGTTCTGCACTGGGAGAAGGCCTGGAAAGCCCTGTAGATGGGGCTGAGGATTTACTAGAACCATTTCCATGTCACAGGCAGATCCTTTGCTGAAGCTTGGGTACCACTGGAGCGGCACCAATTTGGCAATTTGAGTCCTTCAGCCATTTTTAACATCTGGTTGTTGGGGTACCAACAGGCTGTAACAGATTTTTCGCTTCTTTTCTGTCAAGGTTGGGATTAAATAATGAGATGGTATTTCTTGTTCAGACTCAGGTGTTTATTAGTTCTTATCTATGTCACAGTCTCACAAATCCTGAATTCTACAGTATTTTGCTCTAACAAGGTAGAAAATTGCCATGTATCTCTCTCTACAAGATGTTTTAAGGATAAACTGTCCAATTAAAAAATGATACGTAATTAATTTTACTTTTAACCCAATAACCAACCACCCATGCCTGCAATGTGTCTTTTTTATCCAATTACACAAAACCACCCAAACCCGTGGAGAAGAAGGACTAGCCTCTGCCCTAAAACCTCCATCCTGCTTACTGTATTCTATAGCCCTAAACTCTGAGTTTCCCACCATGTAATATTACACACTTCTATTCAGACTCCACACCCACAATCCCAGTGCCATCATTCCATTTTGGAAGCTTCTCCACGGCCTCAGGTCAATGCAGAGTTCTCCTGGGGGTCAGTGCCTGGCAGCACAGAAAGGCTGAAATTCTCAGCAGCCAGGGTTCCAACAAGGGAGTGGAGTATATTAATGTCTAGAAGGATGATTTTATGTCTTTTCACCAGTAACTCCTCCTACACCTGGGCTCCTGGGCTCACCCATCTTCTCCATAATGTGCTTTGGGAAGCTGCAGTCTGTTTTGGAGAAGGAAAATATTGTGTGCTAGATCTGGGATCCCTTCCTGGCATGTCAAAGTGTGCTTGAGCTTTGTGGTGTGAGGGATGTCACCTTCAGCCTGTCAACAAATGCTGGGAAGTTTTGTTCCTGCTGCTGATGTGGTTTTAAACATTGATTTTAAGTCATAAACATGCCCTTGGAGCTCTGTGGTGGCTCTGCCTCCTGGGGCACTTCAGTTTAAAGCACCTCTTACTTAAGTGAGAGATGCTGAGTAACTCCTGTTACTGTAGATAAGCTGCTCTTAGAGAACTGTTCTGCTGAGTTGTGCAGTGGGGGTGATGAGGTGGGAGGAGAGGAGGAACTGAAACAACTATTGCCACAGCTGATAAAAATAATGGGCTCTTGGTGGATGTTTCTGTTTCAGAAAGCACCAAAATAGCTGTTTGTAACTGTGAGTTAAAGGAGAGCATTTTGGAAGTTCCATGGAAGATATCAGGTTAATGGTTATGGTGTTGTGAAACAGTTTAATAGCACAGTCCCCACTGATTTTCCTGCTTAGATTTTCTTGCTGCTGTGTCTCTTGTTGCTGGGTTGTGGGTGTTAAGAAAAGAGACAAACTGAAACCTCTGGGTCGGTTAGGACAGTGGGCCAAGAGCTCAGGTGGCAAGGAAGAGGTGCTGTACCTCTGCCTGAGAGGCAAGTCTCTTCATCCCAGAGGTGGGAGCATCTCCTGAGTTAAATGGAGCCTCCAGGCATTTCCTCTTCTACTTGAACTGCTTTGACTTTAACCCTCTCCTTCCTAAGTAATTTTCCTGTCGAGGATTCTCCTTAGCACTGAGTCTTCTCCTTTGAGAAGAGAAGACTCCTCACCTGCTGCTGGCAGGGAGGAATGTTCACCCTCTGGGCATAAATTACTTCTGAGTGATAAATCATGGGATTTCAAAATCCTCTCCTGGTCTGCTTTCCCATGCAAGGAATCACTAACTCATGGTGGTGCCTTGTGCCAAATCCCAGTTTTGTTTATATCCCCACTCAGAAAAAAACTGAAAGCTTTTGGCAATTTGCTACTACCTCATTAATCTCTTGGAATTATTTTTCTGCTGGACATATTTTTCATGGGTGTGATGTTTTTGGGCAGCACTTTGTGAGCTGCAGTCATGGCTCAGGAAGCTTCCTGAACAGGACTTTTTTTTGTTTCCATGGTGTTGACTGGGAGTAACACATCCCCTGTGGCTGTGACTCTTCTCTGTTGGTGTCTTGGCTTTGTTTCCAGACTGATTTAGAAAACCTGGTGATAATTCTCCTCAACCTTGCTTAGTTGTGATTAGGATGAGCTTTCCTGGTCCAGGGACAAGCTCTGTGCTCATATTCCACCATCTACTGAGAAGCTAAAACCATGTCCTGAAGCTGTTGTTGTCCCCATGGCAAGTTTGCCAAAGAAGTCACCAAGCCACCTCCTTTGTCCCAGGAAATAGAGGACTCTTCACTCCAGAGTGGTAAGTCCAGTTCATCTGGAGAGGAGAATCCAGACTGGGAAGGTCACCAGATGTGCAGGATGTGGTGTTCCCAGGTCAGGCAGGGCTGGACCTGAGCTGGGGAGGTTCACACTTCTGCTGTGACAGAGTTTATTTAATAAAATTGTGCCTTGTTTTGCAGTAGTTTCGTAGACACCTGGTTGCTTGTGCCAGCTGTGAAGTGCTGATGATTTGTGTTATTTCCTGACTTCCAGGCTGCCAGAGCTGCTGAGGGAGAAGGCAAGCAGAGATTCTTCACTCAGGACATCAACAACATCATACTGGAGTAAGTGCTACCAGCAGAGAGGTATGGGAAAGGAGAGCATTAGGCAGAGCATTTCTGGTAAATTCAGGAGCAGGTTCAGCAGGAATTGTGGGGCTGTCCTTGCACAGGTCTTCCAGGTAAAACACGCCCAGAATAAGATGAAAGTCTCCTATAAATGGCTTTCAGTTGAAATATGATGAGTTAGGAGAATGTTGGAGGGAATGTATCCAGGCCTCTTATTCTCAAGATGCTGCCTGATATTTCTGTGCCTAAATTTGGTCACTTGACCTGTGAGTTTAGCTTGATGCAAGACCAGTAAATCTCTTCCTGTGAGAGATATCAGGTGTGGTTTTGCTACTTAACTTACATGCTATGTAGAATTATTTATAACTGGGATAAGGCTGCTGTGTTCAACTGGTTCTCTGGGAAAACTGGAGGAATTCCATTCCTGCTCTGCGTTTTGAGGCCCCAAATTACAGAGTGCCAGTGTTGCTCAGGCAGCTGCAGATAATGGCTTCATTCTTCTGCCAGAGCCTGGAGAGCGCTGATGAATGCACAGGGTTTTTTGATCAGTGCTATAATACTGACAGCCAGACTTTAATTTCATTAAGGTTTATCCAGGCACTTGCAGGGAACTGCCAAGGGGAGTTTGGGACTCTGTTTCCCTCTCATTTCCAGGGCTCATTACCACCTTCCAACATTCCAGTGCTGGCTGCACAAATAGTCCTTCTCTGATGTCAAACTGATCACTGTAGCCCAAAAAGTCACCCAATTTCCTCCATCTTGTCCCCTTTGGACCCCTAATCTAGAATCCTAAAATTTCACTTTTGCACCCGTGCCACACTTAATTATTACTCATATCAAACACTCAGAGCTGGTAATTCATCCTGTAAGATTGAAAACTCTTTTCCATGGACAGAGATCACAGCCAGTGTCTCTGGGGGCTCTGTCCAGGGGGGTTCCTGACCCCTGCCAGGGTCCCAGACCTGCTAGGGCAGCCAGAGGGAAGCTCTGGATTCCCTACTGAACCAGGCCGGGGATCCGACACTCTGTCCCTGCCTGGCAGTCCCCTCGGGGTGGCACTGCTGGCTCAGGGTCCCTTGCACCCTGCTGACTCTGTGTTTGTCCCGCAGCATCGAGCTGCAGACGCGGGAGCTCAGCAGCCAGGTCCGCTCGGGGGTCTACGCCCACCTGGCTGCCTTCTTCCCCTGCAGCAAGGACACGCTGCTGAAGCGGGCACGCAGGCTCTACCTCTACGAGCAGGTGAGGGGAGCGGCCAGCACGGGCTGGGCGGGGGGTGGCCCTGCTGGGCACCCCCAAACCGCCGTGTCCTCCAAGGGGCACTGTCCCGGCACGGGGGGTGGGCTGGGGGCTGGAGCTGGCTGGATTTTGGTGTCCCAGCCATGGGAACACTTCAGGGTGTTCTGTGTGGCAGCAGCTCTCTGGCCACAGAGAGAAACAGACAATTTCCCCAGGCATCGCTCTGGGGTAAGTCTGTGAGAAGAGCAGAGAAAAGAATAAGAAATAATTCTTATCTTAACTTGCTGCACCTGGTATTGTGAACATGTGGAATGTGTTACAGAGATTTATTTACCAAAGGGTGGTTTCTTAATTAACTACTGATGACGATGTTTTAATTAAAAAATGAATGAACTCCACCTGAATTGAACTAACATCTGAAAGTATAGGTTTCTTAGTAAAGATTATTGATCAGCCTTCTGTAAATACATGGATTCTGTGTGAGTTACTGCCCAGTCCTGGCCCGTTGTGCTGACAGCTCTGTGCTCCTGCAGGGTGGCCGACTGAAGGAGCCTCTGCAGAAGCTGAGGGAAGCCATTGGAAGGGCCATGCCAGAGCAGGTGGCCAAGTACCAGGAGGAATGCCAAGCCCATACTCAGGCCAAGTTTGCCAAGTAAGCTCCTCATTTGCTCATTCCCCATCTGTAGCTTTTCCCAGCAGGCTCCCTGTGGCCTGGAGGCTGCTCCCCTGAAGTTTGCCATCTCTTTTTGTTCTGTAGGTTAAATTTCCTGACGGGCATTGATTGGCCTAATTAAGCTGTGTGTGTTCTTTGTGCTGTCTGTGGCCATGCCAGCTACAGCAGCACTGATGGGACCAGAGCTTGGCTGCAGGGTTTTGCCTGTGCAGGCATGTTCTTAGGAACATGGCAGCCTGGGAACAGTCAGGCTGGATTAGTCCCATCATCTCTATTACAAAATATTGGGAGATTTCCTAACCTTCAGCCCATAGCTCAGTTTGTACACAAAGCCAGAGATTGCTGATACTGAGCCCTCTGTCCAGTGCTGTTCAGAGATACTTAATCCTCCCCTTGAACCTGCAGGATGATCACTTCCACCTTTTCTGTCTCCATTTTAGGATGCTGGAAGAGGAAAAAGACAAAGAACAGCGAGTTTGTTCTGATGATGATGAGGATGAAGAAAAGGGAGGGAAGCGTGTCGCGGGCCCACGGAAGAAATTCCAGTGGAATGATGAAATCAGGTTTGAATAACTCAGATATTAAGCAAACTCATGACCTGTCTTACTCTTTGCAGTTGGTAGGGAAGCATTTTGGTGTCTGTGTTCTGTTTACAAGGCAGTGCTGATCACCTGTAGGAACAGTCAGCTTGGAGGTTGGTGGCACATGGTGTTGTTCGTGGAAGCCATTACTGCATTTGTTGCATCTCACCCTGAGAGAAGTGCTGAGAAGCCTCTGTGCAGAGTCCAAAAGAGTCAGATCTTTGGGAACAGAAGGGATTCAGCTGAATTGCTGACATCCTACAGCCCAGACTCTTGACATGCCCAGGTTCTGGCTGTGGAAGCAGTTGAAGCTGTTGGGTTTTGCTCCCCCTGGCACTCGGGGGACTGACAGGGATGGGAGTGCTGAGAACAGGGGAGAGTGACAAAGAGTAAAAGGAAAATCAGTCCTGCTGTCTTTTTCTTCTTATTCTGGAGCAAATCAATTTGTGCTGCTGATCCCTGTAGGACATAGCCAGCTGTGCTTCCTGCCTTCTCCTTGCTGAGAGGTTCAGTTCTGTGGTTGTTACTGGTGCCTGTGGCTCTGGCACTGCTTTACTGCCTCAGCTGTTTCAGGAGGTCACACTGGGAAGGGGTAACAAGACTTTTCTCCCTGGTGCATCCATGTGTGTGCACACACAGAGCAAGAAATGTGCTTTTCCCTTCTCCTTTCCTGAGGAGGCAGTGCAGGGTTGTCTTAGCAAGGTGTGTCTTGGTGTATTTATCCAGCCAGGATAAAGAGAATGATCTCCAAGTGGGAAAGGTCAATCTGCATAACTGTATGTGAAATCTTCCTGTTCCTCAGGGAGCTGCTTTGCCACTTGGTGAAGATTAAATTGGATGGTTATGACCTTGACAAGAATAAGGCTCAGTCTCTAGAGGATTATGTGAAGACCTTCCTAGAAGGAGAGGTGAAGCCCCTTTGGCCAAAAGGCTGGATGCAGGCCAGGTGAGCAAGAATCAAGGGATTCCTTGTCCCAAGGGACCTGGGAAGGTCATTAGTCCTGCCCTTGCTCAGGGAATGGCTGGCTTCAGAGTTAGATCAGAGTGCTCAGGGCTTTCATATGTGGAATTTTGGAAATTCCCAAGGATGGAGATTACCACAGCATTGCTGGGCTCCTGTTCTGGTACTTGATCACTCTTCAGGAAATCTTTTCTCCTTATTTCCTATAAGAATTCCCCTTGCTGCACTGAACTGAATATTCCCAGCTTTTGTTTTTTACTGTGCACCTTTGAGAAAGGTCTGGTTCCATCTTGTTCCTGTCCCCACCACTCTTTAGGTAGTGGAAAACTGCCATTAGACTCCTCCTGGGGCTTCTCTTTTTCCAGGCTGAGCAAACCCAGTTTCCTCCACCTCTCCTTGGCTGTCATGTGTGCCTGTTTCTTGGGATGTTTCCAGTTTGCTGGCATCTCTCTTGGATTGTGGGGACCCTGAAACTGGATCTGTGTCCAGATGTGTCCTCCCAGGTGCTGAGCAGGGCATGGTTTGCTCTCAGCAGGACACCTCTGCAGCAGTGGCTTCCCTTCCCTTGCCCCCCAGGTCCTTTCCTGCAGGGTTGCTGCCCAGGGTTGTTCCATTCCAGCTGCAGGACTTAGTGCTGGATTTACTGAGCTTCACAAGGTTTCTGTTGGTCCCTTTCTCCTGCCTGGGGAGGGCCCTGTGAATGGCAGCACTGCCCTCCAGCATATTCTCCCTCCTCCCTCTGTCCCTTTTCACCTCACCTTGATCTCGGCCTGAGTGCAGCCAGGACTGTAAATGGCAGTGCTGAGTAGCCCTGGTGCTGTGTTGATGTCAGGCAGGTGCCACTGGCAGGTGGAACTGGCACTGAGGTCAGGTCCAGGGCCGGTCTGTGCTTTCTCAGCTCTGTAGTACAAAAGATCCTTTATAATCACAAGGGATACATTTTTCAGACACTTTGGGAAGTCTTCCCTGGACTATTCTCAAAAGAAGACAAAGTAGTAAAGTTTTAGGGGCTTATTAGAGTGAGTAGAATTTGTTGTGGTTTCTGTACCCTCACTGCTGTTTCCTGCTCTTTCCCACTCTCCATCATGCCTGCCCTCAGCTGGCAGTGGCAGAGAGCCACACAAATGGCAGAGTCCCTCTGCTGGGACTGTCATCACCTTCTGGCCTGCTTTGTTTTGCTCTGTACTTTTAAAGAAAGAACCACTTTGCAGTCTTACTTGTGGAATCTTTAAGGTTCCTTCCAGCCCAAGCTGTTCCATGATCTGTCTCTTTGCATTTCACCAGCTGGGCAGTGCTGTCTTCTCTGCTGAATTTGCTTTCTGGGTGTTGGGAGATAAAGGAAGATGTGGGTAGCAGTTCCTAAGAGCAGGAAGTATGAGTGGCACATCAGAAATCCATTTGGAGGTGTCCATGGCTGTTTGTTGCAGTTGAATGTGCACAGGAAGCTCAGTGCTGAGCGTGGTTGTAGTGTGGTGGTGCAGGAGCTGAAAGATGGCAGTAGGAGGTGGGGGAAGTTAGTGCTTAGTTAATGAAGATTTACCCAGCCTGAGGGTCTCAGCTTGCCAGGTTTTAAAAACTTTTCTTTGAATAAATGGAAATTAAAATCTTCAACTCCAAGTTTGATGTTGTTGGGCATTCAGGTGTTCACCCAAGACTCAGTGTAGGAGGCACTTCCAGTGGTACAGTAAGTAATGCCTCAGTAAAAGTGGATTTCCTGTGGCTTTCCAGTGGCTCAAGGACAATGGTTTCTCCTGCTGGGACTTGAAGTTGGACTTGATCTTTCTGGGTCCCATCCAACTCAAGATATTCTCTGACTTGGTGGTTTAAAGACAGAGGGTAGAGTGACAGCCATAGGGAGGGATTGGTAGCTCTAGAAAAACAGTAACAATTTAATGGATAAGTCAGCTTGATTCACTGTCATCATGGTCTCAGAAGTTCATCTGTAAGAAGAACTTGAAGGTGGACAGAGCAGCAATTTCATGGATGGGTTAGAGAGACCCTTCCATGAGTCTCTTTCCTCCTTTTGAACTAAGAGATGATTAACAGAATGTTAGGTTCACATAAGCTTGCTTTTTAAGAGAAAAATGATGACAAAAGTCTGTTAATACCAGCCAGGAATCACATTCCATGTGCCAGTACTGGAGGAATGTCTCTAACTCCTCCCTGACATGTAAGAGGGCAGCTGAGGGGCAGCTGCTTTGGGTCAGAGAGGGATTGGAGGAGGCTCTGGTTCACCCTCAGTAGTGCAGGGCTTTGGGAGAAGCTCAGTCTGTTGGCTGTGCTCAGTCAGTCCTTCCAGAAGGGGTTGTGATGTACAGAGTCACCTCAGCTCCAGGCTGGGGCACAAAGGCAGCCCAGACCCTTCTCCATTGCTGGCTGAGAGGCACAGGACGGGAACTTTCTCCCTGGAGAGCTCTTGGATGATCTCGGGCAGCAGGAGGGCCCTGAGTGATGATGATCTTGCCTCTCCAGTTGGCTTTATAAGCTTTTATAAGCTGGCAGAGCTTTTTCCTTAGGCTTTGTCCAACCACTGCCTTAATGGCCTTTCCAGTGCCCACAAGCATTGCTCCCCAGAGAGAGAACTGTGTGGGGCAGCTCGGGATGATCTTCCTGGCAAAGGGCTGAATATTTGTTTGCTCTCTGTGGTTTCAATTTCACCAAGTCCCCTGCTGTACTCTGCAGCTCTGTCTCCAGTGATCCCAGCTGCTCTACTGGGTCTTGCTGGATATCACTTCTCATTGCTCTCTTCCCTTCTTAGGACACTGTTTAAGGAGAGCAGGCGTGTACATGGACACCTCACATCAGTCCTGTGAGTATCACAGCATTCCTTTGGAGTGAAAACTGGTGATCTCCATTCCCTGGGGCCTGGGGGGATCCTGCAGGAGCACCTGAGCTTGCTTGGCTCCCCCCACACACATCAGCACTGCTCCCTTTGGGGAGCTCTAGGGAGAGCAGCTGTTTGTGTGTGACGTCTCCCAACACTTTCCTCAGGTGCTTTAGCCTTCAATAAGGTCAAAAATAACAACTTTAAAGCCAGGTTGCCTCTAGTTCAACAGCCTGGAGTCAGGCCTCTGTGCTGGGCCTGGGAGGCTCAGGGAGGTAAGGTGGAGTGTGATCACTGCAGCCTGTTCAGTCGGTCCTTGCTGGATTCTGGATTCCCTCTGTCTTGTTGCTGGTTCGAGGAGGGGTCACCATGAGCTCAGACTGGTGAAGGTGGGTGCAGCAGGCTGGTGGGTGGCACACCAAGAGCCATCAGAATCCAGCTGGGCAGGGGCTTGAATCCAGAGGGTCTCACGGATCTTGCTGGTGGTTGATAATAGATGAGGATGTGTGGATTTAGGCTGGTGTCAGCTTGGCAGACAGTCCTTTTCTTGGCATGGGTGAGTGAGGGGAAGTGGAATAGGGTGTAGAGTCATCCTTCCCTCAGCCACACCACCCAGCAGCTCAGGGATGTCTTGTACCAGAGATTGCATCTGACCAGATCTATTCTCTGGGAGTTTGGCAGATGCTTTTGCACCCTTGGCTTCTTCTGGGAACCCAAAAGAGGGGTGTAACTTCTGCAGAACAGTCTCTGTGCCAGTTTCTCTCTCAGCGCTGCTGTAGGAGGGCAGCAGTGGGGTCCTGCAGCTGCTGCAGGACGTGTGTGTGGGTGTTTCACTGCTCTGCTGCCCTTCCAAGACTGCTCCACTCCCTGATCCGCTCCCTGGGTGGGAGCTGAGGCTTCCAAGAGCAGCAACCAAATGTCATGTGGTTTTGAATCCTAGCAACCTGAGATGCTGCCTCTGTTCCCTGCAGAGACTCAGTGGATCATCACTAGCAGGGCCCAGGTGTGCTCCCAGCTGGCTCCTTCCCTGGGGGCAGTCACTGAGCCCTGTTTCTCTTGTCTTCCTCCAAACAGGACAAAGAAGAAAGTTATAGCTCCTACCAAGGTGAAAGTGAAGGTGAGTTCTATTTTCTGATTCTCATGGCTGGTATGTGCCAAAAGTCAAGTGACTGCCACCCTGAGCCCTGTGTTTGAGCTTTGTATCAGCTACTGTGAAATGGCTCTGCTCAGTATTTGGATTGGAAAAAACAAGTGGAACAGCAGCTGAAATTGATGGCAGTGGCAGTTGGGAGGGAAGTGGAGGCACATGGGCAGAGAATATGTGTATCCTGCCTTTTATCCCCAAATTGTGAACCTTCCCATCCCTTTTCAGCAGTAAACCCTGTCTCTCTTCTGACTGTGCCTTCTCCTGTGATGCTGTTCCAGGACTCTTCCTGCAAGCCAGAGAAGAAGCTGTCGGTGTCTGTCCCCTCCCTGCACTCGAGCAGCACCTTGGCCATGTCCTCAGAGCCCCAGGGAGGAGCCTTGGGCATCAGTGCCCAGACCAGGGAACTCCTGCCCCTTGGGACAGCCCAAGCTGCCAGCAGCACGGCCACTCCTGCCACCTTCAAGGATGACTCCTTGGATGAGGACTTGATTCACAACCCCACCTCCTCCCTGGAGGCCGTGTCCAAGGAACTGGCTGTGCTGAACAGCAGGGCAGCAGGGAGCCCTGACTTTACTCTTCCTGCAGCTCCAAAAGCTCCACCAGAGAAGATCCCAACTCTTGCATCCTCAGAGGAGAAGAGGACATTTCCAAAGCCCAACCCTTCCCCTACATCATCCTCTGGTTCCCTCCAGTCTCCTCTAAACTTCCTAGCCGAGCAGGCCCTGGCGTTGGGCCAGTCTTCTCAAGACAAGAAGACAGAGAACTCTAATTACAAAGAGCATTCCTGCCAAGCCTCCCCCAGCAAAATCCTTCCTGATGCCCACCAGGCTAAACAGAAGCACCACAGCCTGGTCAGGCCAGGCCACGGGCCCCCAGCCTCGGCGCCGGTGCCGGGCTCTCAGGTGAAGGTGTTCCACCCTGGGGCTCAGCTCCAGAAAACCTTCACCTCCCCAGCTCCCTTTGTCAAACTGCAGAATCCCAAGTCCTCCACCCCTCTGCCCCAGCGCTCCCTCCTCCAGCAGGTCAAGTCATCAACCAAAGCTCAGAGCTTCCATTCCTCCACGTCCCCGAGCAGCACCCAAAACTCCAGCAGCTCCCACAAGAGCCAAGGCTTGTCCTCATCATCTCTCAGCTACGCCGGGAAGCACTCGGCTGGCTCCGGCTCTTCAGGACAATCTTACAAATCGCCTTTCGTCGCTGGGTCCCTCTCCAAGCACGGGGCTTCTTCCAGCAGCTCCTCTGGAGCTCCTGCCAGCCAGGGCAGCTCCTCTGGGACTTTGCTCCCCAGCGTCCCGGCCCCTTCCCCGGGCTCGGCCTCCGGCCGCCCGGCCTCGGGCTCCTCGGTGAAGAAACCTCCCGTTTCCCAGAAGCTGACCCTGGTGGCACCTCCCGGGGGCTCCAACGGAGATTCCAGCGGGGGCACCCAGGGGGTGGCCAAGTTGCTGACCTCGTCCCTAAAGCCAGCTGTGGTCAGCAGCACCGCAGCCTCTACCTCCGTGCCGGTAAGGGGGCTGTGCTGGGAGCTCTGCCCCTGTCACCCCCTAAAGGGGGCACTTCAAAAGCAGTTGCTGAAGTTCTTGAATGACTGTCTGGATTTCAGCTGCTTTAGATGAGAAATTTGTGGCCTTTGCCCTGGGCTTGCCCTCCAGAATTCCAGCTTTCATTTTCAGCTTAAATAACCACTAAGCTGAATACTGTGCTGCCTTCCAAAGGGCAGTTTTTGCCCTGGCTATGTCATGATGCTGCCCTGGCTTTGCGAGTTATGGGGACAGTAGGGCTCCCATTTGGATTAAGAGAAAGTGCAGTAAGGTAATTTATCACAAGAGATAAAATTGATTGCATAAACTAAAAGTATCATAATGAATTTGTCATTAATTAGATCTATAAACTTAGCCTTCTTTAAATTATTCCAAGTAATTTTAATATTCTTGCCACTTTTGTCATGACTGGCCATAGAGTAAATTACCTGTGGTTACAGAATTGTGGAATCATTCAGGTTGGAAAAGCCCTCTAAGATCATTGAGTCCAACCAGTCCCTCAGCACTGCCCAGGCCACCTCTAACCCAAATGCCACATCCACATGGCTTTTAAATCCTCACAGATATGGTGACTCCACCCCTTCCCTGGGCAGCTGTGCCAGTGCCTGATAACTCTTTCCATGGAGAAATTTTCCCAATATTTGTTGGGACAGAACATTTCAGGAGGGACTTCTGGGTTGTCAGTACAGACTTGTATATTACAATATTGTATGACTTAATGGTATAAGTGGCTTAATTTTTATCTATAGCAAAAAAGTAATAGTTCCTAACATTGTCTCCATTTTTTGTTGGCTGCTTATGCCTGCCTTCATTTGTGCCCCATGGAAAGAGCTGGGAAACACAAGGAGTGAGTTTAAATGGAAAGCATGTACTGCTCAGGTTATGTATCTTGTCTGTTCCTGAGCTGGAGAGCTGGGAAGGCTCAGGCTCCCCAGTGGTGCCTGTCAATATGAGAGAGATCCTAAATAGCATCCCGGGGTGCCTTGGGTGTCAGACCATGGTGCCTGGAGCTGTCGGCAGTGTGTGCTGCCATAAGTGAGACCCCTGGAACTCACAGGCAGTGTGGAAACTTTTCCTCTGCCTAATGGAGGCACAATTCCAGAGCAAGGGAGTCATGGAGGCAAATCCAGCGTGGCCACATTCAGAAGAGCTGGCTTGCCAATGTCCATCTGCAGATGGCCTCAAGTGTTGGCATCTCTTGGGCCCTGGCTGGGAGGGTGCTTTTTCCAAGGGGGAATTCTCAAGCATTCCATGTTTTGCAGATCTGTAAGTAGGAATGATGCTGTACCTTGATTCTCCCCCTCCTGACTGACCTTTTCCATTGCTTTGCAGAAAGGAACTAGTGGAGCTGTGCTGCTAACAAGCTCTTCCTCCTTAAGTGTACTGGCTCCATCCTACAAGTCCAACAACCCAAAGCTGCCAGCTGCCCTGAGCTCCACCCCGTTAGGTATTATCTCTCCTATTCATTCTTTCCCTCTCCATGTCATCTCCTTCAGTTCCGACTCCTCCCCAAAAGCAGGAGTTTCCAAGGATGCAATAGTTACGGGACCTGCTCCGGGAACTTTCCACCACGGCCTCGGGCACAGTGAGTATCCCTCTGCTCACCCGGGTGTCACTTGTGCCTGTGCTGTCACACAGAACATCAGTGCTCTGCTGGGCTGCCCCATTGCACACCAGCCCATCTCTCTGGCTGTTGCTTTGTGCTGTGGTCCCTGCTTTTGTATCTCCAGCAGTTGCATTTGGAGAACCTCGGGCACATCCCTAGATCTCGCCCAGAAGTGCCAATAACTGGAACCCAACCTCTGCTAACTGCTGCAGCATCTCTGCTCATTTCTGTCTTGGATGTGTATTTGTTCCTTTTTCCCTCTCCTCTCTTTGTTTTCTCTCTAGGTCTTCTGGCTGGTTTGCACTCCAGCCCCCACCACGCAGCGCCACTCCCACACTCTGCCCTGTCCACTCATTTACCACAGAGTTTGCCAGGTAACTTGTCAGATGCTCGTGTTTGTCTTCTCCCTCGTGAGTCTATCTCAGCAGGTCCTTCCTTCAGGGCTGAAGCCAAAGGGGTTGTCCATGTTTTCCAGCTGTGTGGTTGTCCCTAAAGCCTCTCTGAGGTACAGAGTGAGGGGCTGGGAGCAGCCTGGTGTGCTGGAAGGTGTCCCTGCCCATGGCAGGGAGTGGAACAGGATGGGCTTTAAGGTTCCTTGCAACCCAAGCCATTCCATGATTAGGAAGAAATTCTTGGCTGTGAGGGTGGGCAGGCCCTGGCACAGGGTGCCAAGAGAAGCTGTGGCTGCCCCTGGATCCCTGGAAGTGTCCAAGGTCAGGTTGGACAGGGCTTATAGCAGCCTGGGCTGATGGAAAGTGTCCCTACCTGTGGCAGGGGTGGAATGGGATGGCCTTTAAGGACCCTTCCAATCAAACCATCTTGGATTCTGTGATTTCTGGAATGATGAGTCCTCGGTGCTTACAGCAAGTGTTGGTTCCTGCAGATACTCGGAGTTATCCTTACAGGATGAAAGCTGTGCCTGTTTGTGCACAGCCTGCCAGGACTGCCCTGGAATGAATATTCCAGCTCTGGGGAGTTTTGTTCCTGGTGGCCTACATAAAATGTGTCAGACCAGACTGTCTTGTGTCTGTGCACTGAGGTAATTGCCAGCATCTCCTTCATGACAAGTTTGTAGTGTAAATGCAGATTGCTCCACTTGCTGCTCACACCATGATTTGGCAGTTCAGCCTGTTCCTGCCCCAGTTTGATGCCTGCAGAAGTGATGCATAAAACAAGACTTTTCCAAAGAAGGAGAGAAGTAAGGAAAATTGAAATTCAGCGCCTGCAGGTCGTGCTTACCTGCTTCAGGGAGCTGCTTATTCCCCTGATAACTCCTATTTCTGCTTTCTTAGGTGTGTTCTTTAGCACTTCAGTGCAGTTCAGTGCCATTATCTTAGTACCTGCTCCTGTTGGGATGGTCTTCCTGGGCTAAGTGAGCCTGATTTAGGAGTGCTAGCCTGGTCCTGTGGCTGTGTGCATGGATAACCATGTACCATCCTGGAGGAGTCATGGAATAAAAGGCCTTTGCTGAGCACAGTGCTTGTTTGCTGAAGAAGGAAGAGTGTGTTGTGCACTCATGAAAATGCAAAGAATTGGTTGGATTTGCTTCCTTTGCTGAAGTTTGATGTGGGTTGTGCCATGCTGCTGTGGTAGAGCTGAAGAAGGTCCTGGCAGTGATCACTGGTGTGACAAACCCTTCCTTCCTGTTTGTAAATCACACTTCCTGGAATGAGATCAGAGACTGCACCTTCAACATGGCTTGTGGAATATATTCCCTGTCACTGAGGAGCAGCTCTTTGTTCCTTTAGTTGAGGGAGTTCAGAGTGATCACTTCACTGTTGTTCATAGGGCTTATAACAGAAGAATTTTTTTGATGGACTCTTCAGCAGGATATAGGGCCAGAAGAGAAAAGACCACTGGGAATAAGTGAAGGAAAATTGACCATGGATCCAGCTTCAGCAAGGACCTTCTTTCTTACTTGGTGTTTTCACTTTGAGATGGAGCCTGGTGCTGCCATCTCTTGGGACATTCCCAATTCTGGTGTTTTGGAGGAGAACACAGTAGATATTTAAGTGACTCCCATAACCTTAAAATGAATTCCTGTGTTTGGTGGCACAAGCTGTGTTTGGCTGTGCCCACACGTGCCCACAGCTGCATTGCTGTGTTTGAACATTGCAAGATGCGTGGGAGGTTGCTGCAAATGCAAGAGAATTGATGCCTTAACTAAAAATGCTTTTGTCCATGTTCATCCAAAAGCCTCTGAGCAAAGAGCATCCAGTGCTTATCTGTGTGTGGTTGGTGCTTCTGTTGCTGGTGGAGGTTCCTTGTGCTGGGGCTGGGAATGTGGTGCTGGGAATGTGCTGGGCTGAGCTCTTGCATGCAGAGGAGCTGTTCTTGGCCTGCAGGAGAAGCTGCTGCTGAGTGCCACTGCTGCTTAGCGCACGTCTCAGTACTCCCATTTGTTCATCACAGTCTGAAGTAGTTTTAATTGTCCTGGAAAACTTTTGCTTCCCTAAATTTCCTTCCTTTTTCTCTCTTCAGTGCATTTTCTCTTTTCCTCCACATCCATTCCTTTCTGTTCCATCAGTGGTGAGATTCCTATGGATCCTGTTGCTATCACTGGCCACCTAAAGCCTTTATTTAAAAAGCACCTAATTCAATAATCCAAAAAATAATCAGTAAAGCACCTAAAGCCCTACCTGAAAGGAGTTTCTAGGTGAGGGGTTTGCCTCTTCTCCCCCACAACCAGTGACAGGACAAGAGGAAACAGGAAAGTTGAGTTTGGACATCGGGAGGAGTTTCTGTGTGGAAATTGGTGGTCAGGCCTTGGCAGGGGCTGTCCAGGGAGGTTTGGAGTCCCCGTCCCTGGAGGTGTCCAAGGAAGGCCTGGACATGGCACTCAGTGCTCTGGGCTGGGCACAAGCTGGACATGGGTCACAGGTTGGACTCCATGGTCTTGGAGATCTTTTCCAACCTCAGTGATTCTGTGATTACAACAGCAAAAATGTACAACGGGTCACTTCCAACCAGCTGTTGGTAAGGCAACCACACCGTGTATTTTGGGATTCCTGGAGGGGGAGATGTGGCAGGGTGGATTTAGAGAAGGGCACAGGCTAAGGAGTTCCCTGGCAGCTGGAATTGTGTTGTGGGGCTTCTGCTGGGAGCCCACAGGGGACCTTCAGTGCTTCCCTTGTCCCTTCCTCAGAGCCTGGGCTGCTCCCAGTGGAGAGATGTCTCCAAGCACATCCTCTTCTTCTTGCTCCCTTGGTGCAGGGAAGGAAGAGTAGGTCCTTCCCTCTGTGCAGAGGCCTGGCTGTCCCAGCTGCCCACCCTCCATGGGCTGGTGCTGATCCCCTTCCCAGCTGTTTTATTTTCTTTCAGATGCTTCTCAGCTTCACGGCAAAGGGTCCAATGCACAGCAGCGCAAGTTGTGACGCCTGCAAGGAGGGGAGCTCCAGCACCCATAGGATAAAACCCAGAGGAACAGGTCATGGACTTTGGATACCAGCTGTGTATTTTGATTTCTGTTTTTTTTTCCTTATTTCTTTTTTTTTTAATGACAACTGGAGAGACTGAACTGCAACAAGGAACTCATTGGGGTGTCTGCTCAGAGGCTTTCAGAGCTGAGCCCCACACATGGGGCCACCTGGAGCCATGCCCTGATGAGAGGAGCCTTTTGTAGCACTGTTTATTGCTGCTGCCCTTCCTGCATTCCCTGGCACTGGCAGTAGCTGGAGCTCACAGGGAGGCTCGGGTGGTCCTGCAGTGGATTCCCACCCACCTGTGTCTGTAGCTGCCAAGTACCTCCAAGTCCAGTTACCTCCTTGGTCTCCCCGTGGAGGGTATGAAAGGTGCTTCTTTCTTCTGCTTTGGATTTACTTGGATACTTCTAGCACTGCCAGTGCTTTCTCAAAGACATTTGAGTAACTTTCCAATTGTACTATAAAACTGTGCTACACTTAATTGGAGGATTTAGCATTTCCTGTGTGGTGAATTTGAGGAACCACCTGATGTTCCCCTCTGGAGGAGAAGGAAGACTCTAGAGACTAAACACATTTTTAGATGCAGTCATTGACTTTTAGAATTCTACTTCTTTTGAGTTTTTGGATTTTTTTCCCTCCAAAGGGATGCTTTTTTCCTGCTCAGTTTTATCCTCATTGCCATCGAATGCATTGGATTGAATGGGATACTTCTTAGCATGTCACATGGATCGGAAGACATAATTCCAGTGCCTTTTATGGTGGAGCAAGAATGGACTAGTGACACACATTTCAGCCCTATTTTGTGTGCTCCTCAACCCTTTTTTAATCATTCTGTATTTAAAATGTATTCTGGTTTATTTAATAGAGCTTTTTATGGTTGCACATCAGAAAAAAAGACAAAAAAAAAACCAACAAAGCTGCACTGTCTGGACTTCAGTGGTGACCTGGTGACTGAGCACAGCCCCAAATCCAGCAGGAGCACCAGTTCTCATCCCAGTATGTGCAGGCGGGTTCCAGGCCCTCCCCTAAAGCCATTCTTTCCTAGGGTTGTGAGTTAGGATCAATTTGGTGGGCAGAGGGAATGAGCGAGATGAACCAAGGTCACGACCTGTCAAAGGAATTCCAGAGAAAACCACTGCTCTCCTCAATGGTACCTGCACCAGGATCACATGCTCAGCACAGCTGCAGGAACAGGGGCCGTCTGCAGTCAGGGGGTGTCTTTTCTTATCAATTTTTTAAACTTTAGAGCTAAATACTCCCCCTGTGCACCCCCTTTCAGGCTAAGGCGGGCTGAGGCTCCACCTGAGCTTTCTGAGGTTTGGTTTCCTGCTCTGCCCAGTCTGTCTTCTCTCAGGCCCCCACAGCCACATCCCAGTTGTGTAGGGGTAGTGCTGATCCATGTAGAATTTACTGGTATTCCAAGGAAAAGCTTGTAGCTTCCTCCTTGAGCTTTGGGGAAGGATGCTGACCCCAGGATATCAGCAAATGTCTGCTTTAGTTTCCTCTAGTTTTTATTAGGATCAGAGAAAGGCTGTTTTCAATTTGAGCTGATACATAACTGCCCAGGATCAGTGAGTTGATTGTATTTCAAATTAATGGAACAGCTCAGATTTCAAGTCTGTTTACAGAAAATACCTAGGCTGTAGCAGAAGAGCCAAAGACAGAACTCGTGTGGGTAAAGTGAAGCACAGCATTTCCTGGTAGACTCTGAGCAGTGGATGTCGCGTGGTTCCTGTTGAAGGTCTCATCCTGAGGGGTGCTTGGCACCTTCACCTTCCCCTGGGAGCCAAAAGCTTGGGACACCTGGCAGGACAGGGGCTCTCAGTGAGTGACTCGAGGTACTGGATCTCCTCCCTCTCTTTGCTTTCACTTGAATGCTTCTGCTGGGAAGCCCCCGTGTGTGCGACCAGAACAGAATGCCCTCCTCTAGGAATTCAGCGAAGCCTCTTGCCTCAGGGAAATGTTTATGTGGTGGAAATTCTGTGGGATATTTTTTCTTTACATGCTATAATGAATGAGTGAGTGGTGTGGAGCAGAGTGACAGCAAGGCAGGCCCATGCAGAGCAGCTGATGGGAAGCCAGGCTGGCACTTCTGCCTTGGTGAGGCAACTTGCAGCGCTTCCAGGATGGAATGGGGAGGGATAGGCTCCCAAGGCACTTACCTGGGGATAGCAGTTCCTTTTGGGTGTAAGAGCTGCAGTTTACTATTCTATTTTTTTTTATGTGTGTTGGCACTGTCTTGCTGAAGATGGTGGGGGTGGTATGAAAAATGTTAATCTTGTACAGAACAACTCAATAAATTGTTTCAAACTTTCCAAAACACTTCTTTTCCCCAATCTCCTTACCTCTAGTTCCCTGATTTTTTTCCCAAGAATTTCTGTTGCAGCTTGGATGCTCATCTGTGTCTCAAGTGAGTAATGAATTATTGACTGTTTTAAAGTCTCCTACATGGTGAGTGAATGGCAGCTGTATTACAGCTGTTGGCAGGGGTAGGAATGTTTCTAATCATTCCCTGTGCTCCTAATGGTGCTTGAAGTTGGTCTCTGCTTTAAAGGACCCCAGAGGTCCTTTAAAGCACCCCACTGGTGCTCAGACCCCAGAGCACCAGTGAGATCCTCCCTGATCCCTTCATTCACAAAGGTAAAATAGTAGTGTTAATCCCCAGAGCCAGGAGGAATAAGCAGGGAATGCTTGTGACTGCTTCTGTGGACATCAGAGCTCCTCAGGGCTTGGGTATTAGTTGAAATTTGGTCAAAAGGAAGTGAATGGGCTCTGAAAGGTACCATCCCAGTGTAATCCACTCTTCTCGTGCACTTCACTCCCATCTAATGCTGCTCCAGTAATTTCCCTTTGGAAAAGAGCCAACAGCTAAAATGAATAATCTTAGTGTTTTAATTCTGACTCCTAAATGGCAGCTTCTTGTACAGCCAAAGATCAGGAGGCTGCCATAATAAAGACCAAACACCTTCTGACTGGAACCACTGCATTTTTATTTTGTACTATAAATAGAATTCCCCTCTATTCCCCATTCCCTTACACAAGTAAATGAAACATGTAGCTGCATGTAACTCCATCCAGGAAAACACCAGCACTAACAGCTTTAACCACGAGTGAAGGAGCTGTCTGTGGGAGGCCCTCTGCATTGGGTTCCCGTGCATGCTGTGCACAAGTCCTTGTGTCTGGTGGTTCTGCCATCTCTTCATGTCCTTTTCCTTCACCTCCTGGATCAATGGCTGGTGCCATCCAAGTACACCTTCATTCTTCCCCAGCAGCACAGGCACAGAGGTGAACAAATGCTGGTGAGTCTTGACGTGCTGATTCTGGGCTTAAACCTTGGCTTCCACCGAGCTGGTTGTCTCAGAGGACGAGCCCGTCATTGAGTCAGTTGTTCATGGTGGGTCTGTCTGGCTTATCAACATGCAGCTGATGTAACCAGCTCCTGCTGGTCACCTCGGAGTCACCTGGACCTTCAGTCTCCTGACACAGCTTTGTACACGACTATGTGAGTAGGAGTCGAGGAAACTGCAGATTATACTGGGTGTTTTGGATTTGAGGCACTTCACTGTCCTAAGGCTTTCTCTTGGTTTCTGGTAGGCAGGGAGGAAGAGGGGTTTCAGGAGGTTGGCAGATGTTTTCCACTACTGGTGGTGTTTCTGCAGCGTGTGACAACAAGCGGTGTGGCTGCATAGCAGGCTGGGGCAGAGGCTGTAGCAGTTTGGAAGACGCAAAGGAGGGAGAGGCTTTGCAGTGATCTGATGTCTGCAAGGTGCTGCAGCTCTGACTGGCTGCTCTTGAAGTGAAGTTTCTAAAGTGGAGCGAGCGCTGTGTAATTGCTTCCGGACACCAAGACTGCCAGCTCCTGGATGGACATCTCCTTGTTGAGGTAACTGTCGTACTGGGCCGTGGTCAGCCTCCCGCTCTTCAGGGCGTCCTCGATGGAGAACTCCCTGCCAGACTTCCTGTCGAGGATCACAGACGATTCCCCGTTGGGACCCTTTATTGAGATCTCCTCCCAGTCACATTCCTGGCTCTTCAGTTTGACAAACAGGCTCCATTCAATGAGGCCAAACACGTGAGCTTCCTCTGGAGACATCTCTTTTCCTGTGTCGGGGTCGATGACCACGATGGAGCGCCTCAGGTGGTTCTCCCGTTGCTCCCTCTTGATAGCCACTGTCTTCAGGCGATTCTGGAGTTGCTCAATCTCTGCATCTTTTTCTCTGGACAGCTGCTTCAGATCCTCTAACTCTCTTTCCAAAGCTTGGAACCTGGAATCCAGGTTTATTCCACTGTCCACATGGGTCATGTTTCTTAAATCCTGAGCTTCTGTTGCGGTGAGTTCAATCTCTGACTGCAGTCTCCTTGTTTCCATCAGTAGGTTCTGTTTCTCGAGGTGGAGCTTGTGGTTTTCCTCCCTTAACAAGTCTAGCTCCTTTGATGACTTGGAGTTGTTGAATTCCACCTCGGACAGCCTGGTTTCCAGGCGGTTGAGATCTGCATCCAGCTCCCTCTTGCGCCTACTTTCTTCCTCCAGGTTGCTCTTCAGCTTTTGAATCTCGTACTCCGTGTCTCCTTTGTCCACTTGGACACTCTCTGAAAAGACCACTTTCTCCTTGACCTCCATCTTCTCCAAAGAAAGGAGCTTCTTTCTCAGGGCTTCTAGCTCGGTTTGCAGGACTTGTCTGCGGTGCTTCTCTTCTTCTAACTCCAGCTTGAGGAGGGAGTGCTCCTTCTCCTGCTGGGGATCTTGCTGAAGGATCACTTTCTGTTTCACAGTCACTCGTTCTGTCGTTTCTCTTTCCTGTTCTTCCAGCTCACTCAGCCGGATCCTGAGCCTCTGCACCTCCAGCTCGGCCTCCCTGCGGGCCTGTCTCTCCTTCTCCAGCTCCTCGAGCTGCCGCTCCAGCTCGGAGCGCCTCCTCTGCAGCTTGCGCAGCTCCTCACGGAGGCTGTCAATCTGCTTCAGCTCGCTCTCGATGCTCTGGGAGAAGGAGTTCACCTCAGCTTTCAAGGCAGGATCCTGCTCATACTTCACTACTTCCTGCTGGACCACTTTCTCCTTCACTTGGGAAAGTTCTTCCTCCTTCAGTCTTACTTTTTCTTCTTGGAGAAGGCGTTCCCTCTCCAGGTTGATGTGCTTCATTTGTTCATCTGCCAGCTGCACTCGCAGCGACTCTACCTCCTCTCTAGTCTTGGGGTCTTCCCGAAACTGGAGGATTTCTTGAACAACTTCCTTCATTTGCACTTGAGGTTTGGTGTCTTTCAAAGCTTGTATCTCTTGTTTCAGCTGGTAGATCTCCAGGTCAGCTCTTTCGATAGCTCCGGTCCTTTCTATGATTTCCTCCCGGAGTCGCTGTAGCTCCTTTTCGGTTTCTGGATCATTCTTGTACTTAATGACCTCCTTAATGACTTCTTTGACTTCTACCAGAGGCCCCCTGTTCTTCAGAGCAGCCAGCTCGTTCTGGCAGCTCTTCAGCTGTTCGTCCCCACCGCGGTACCTCCTCTCCTGCTCCACCAGCTCCAAGCGAAGGTTGGCAACTTCATTCTCAGCCTTGGGGTCTGGGCGCACAATCTCACGAACTTTCTCCTGAACGACCACCTTGGAGTTCTCCTCCTCCAGCAGCTGGATCTTCCTGAGCAGTTCAGCCTTTTCCCGCTCGTTGGAGCGGCCCTTGGACTTCTCATCTTCGTACTGGCGCCGGAGCTCATTCACCTCCCTCTCAATGGCCAAATCTTTCTCCACCTTCAGCACCTCCTTGACGGTGATTTTGCCCTCGGCGATGGCCCGTTCCTTCTCCAGACGCTTGAGCTTGTCCTGGAGGAAGCTGAGCTCTTCCTCGTGCTTCTGCCGAAGGGCGCTCTCCCTCTCCTTGGTCTCCTGCAACATCCGGAATTCCATCTCCAGCTGGGGATCGTTCTGCAGCTTCAGCACCTCCTTCTCCGTCACCTTCTCCTGCTCTTTGTTCTTCTCGCTGGACAGCACAGCAATTTGTTGGCGTAAGAGGATGACTTCACTCTCCCTGGTCCCTTCCTGCCTCCTGAGCTCTTCCAGTTCCTCTTTGAGTTTCAGGATTTCAGCAGCTTGAGCTTTATCTTGTTCAATCCTCAGCACCTCTTTCACTATGTACTCCTGCCCCCCTTCCCTCTTCTCGTGCTCCAGGACTCGCAGCCGGATTTTAAGAGCCTCCAGCTCATCCTGGAGCGCCTGGTTCTTGCGCTGCTCCTCTGCCAGGTTTTGCTGCAGTCTGTGAAAACTCTCCTCCAGCTGGGGGTCAGGTACCTTCTTCACCAGTTCTTTCTTCACCACAGTTTCTTGGGGCTTCTGGTTTTGCAGGTGGACAATGTTGTTCTGGATGGCTTCAATCTCCGCCTCGAGCTGTTGCCGACGCTGAGTCTCATCCTCAAGCTCTTTCTTCAACTTCCAGACTTCTTCCACAGGCCTTACAGACTTTTTGGTCTGGGCAGAGTCTTGTGTCACCTGAATCTCTGGCTGCTGTTGTTGGCAAAAGGATCAAAAAAACTTAGTCAAAAAAATCCAGTTAATCGCACTTTTGGTGCTTATCATCACAGAATCATGGAATCATTTAGGTTGGAAAAGACCTCCAAGATCATCAAGTCCAACCTGTGACTGATCCCACCTTGCCAACCAGCCCAGAGCATGGAGTGTCACATCCAGTCGTTCCTTGGACACCTCCAGGAATGGTGGAACACATCTGCCACATCCCTGGGCAGCCCCTTCCAAGGCCTGACCACCCTTTCAGTGAAGAAATTTCTCCTGATGTTTAACCTGAGTCTCTCCGTTTCCCCTTGTCCTGTCCCTGTTCCCCGGGAGCAGAACCCAAACCCCCCTGGCTGTCCCCTCCTGTCAGGAGTTGTGCAGAGCCACAAGGTCCCCCCTGAGCCTCCTTTTCTCCAGGCTGAGCCCCTTCCCAGCTCCCTCAGCCCCTCCTGGGGCTCCAAACCCTTCCCAGCTCTGTTCCCTTCCCTGGACACGCTCCAGTCCAAGTCCTTCTTGTCATGAGGGGCCCAGAACTGGACACAGAACTGGAGGTGCCTCAGCAGTGCCAGCACAGAGGCACAGTCATTGCCCTGGTCCTGCTGGCCACACTGTTCCTGACCCAGACCAGGAGATCGGTGCCTCCAACAATGCAGCAGGAGGGAGTTGAACTCTGGCAAACTCTGAGCAGGGTGCATTTGCAAACGGCCCTCTCTGCAGGCTCCCAGCCTGAGAAGTCCTTTCTGCAATGCTTGCTGCTGTCAGAACACAGCTCTGAGCCACAAGGGACACTAATTCTGCCACAGAATGGTAAAAAAAAAGAGTTAAAAACTATGTGGAGCTTCCTAGGATGAGTGGGCAATGGGACTGGGGGTGGTCTGTGCAATTTAAGAATAATGAATAATGATTCAGGGGGACAAGACACCAGCTAGACCTGTTCCCAGTTCAGCCTGTACTGGCAGAACCCCACATGTGCCATTGACACCTGTCCTTGGGTCCTACACGTGTGTCCTTCAGCATCACCTTGCTCCTGTGATCACTCACCTGCCGCAGGAGGCTCTGGGCAAACTCCAGGTTCTGCAGCCTCTGCTTGTTCACAGCGTTCACTTCTGTGTATTTGGCTGCCAGAACAGCTTCCTGCAGAGCAAAAACGTGGTGGGAAGAGCTTGAGAAGGCCAGAAACAATCAGCCCCTAAATTGTAGTTCTGGGTGCTCCTCTAAAAACCTACAGCAGTGAACTGCTGAGTTTTGGGGGAGGGAGAGGGATTCTCATGCACAGACACATTCGTGGTCATATTGTGATTTTTCTGCTCAAGATAAGCAAAAACAGGTGCAGTAAGAACCAGGTGAGGAAGCTGAGGAAGAACCAGGTGGACACTTTCGCCTGCTTCTATAGGCAGGATGAGTTTGAGGCTGGTAGCAAACAGATCCTGCATAAGTAAGTAGCTTGTGGCCTCATCTCACTGTAAGTATTTCTATCTTTGGTGGTGAGATCGCTCTGAAAGTCTAGAGAAGGGAAAAACTTACAGGTTTTTGGCTTTTCTCCTCCTTTTTCCCTTCCAAAAGCGTTAAATCCAGCATTTTCCCTCCCTCATTCTGGCCAGCCCAGTGCAAAAAAAATGATGAAAAATCACTTCCTCCTGATTCCCTGCCCTTCCCTGTGGCTCCCTGTGGGACCAAGGTCCTCACAGTAAATGTAGATGTTTGCAAACCCCCTGTGGTCCCAGTGAGCTGCCCTCTGCTTTAGCTCTCCTCTGGCCAGCCCTGCCTTACCTCCTCCTTCACTTTGGCAGCTGGGGACTGCAGCCTGGGCTTCTTGCTGGTGTAGCCATTCCGGCCGTTCTCGAGGTCCAGGATGGACCGCAGCTTCTCAGCCTCCAGCTCGTAGTCCTGTGGAAAGACATTCCCAGGAGCAGTGTGAAATGACTGCATCCCCTTCACACACAGGCTCCTCCTAAGCTGCCCTGGCTTTAACATCTTCATCCCTTGACCCATTTTTTGGGAAGGCCACAAAACCCTACCCTCTGCTCTGGGTCAGGCTGGGAGAGCTGGGGCTGCTCACCTGGAGAGGAGAAGCTCCAGGGAGAGCTCAGAGCCCCTTCCAGGGCCTAACGGGGCTCCAGGAGAGCTGCAGAGGGACTGGGGACAAGGGATGGAGGGACAGGACACAGGGAATGGCTCCCACTGGTAGAAGGCAGGGTTATATGGGATACTGGGAAGGAATTGGCCCTGGCACAGGGTGCCCAGAGCAGCTGTGACTGCCCCTGGATCCCTGGAAGTGTCCCAGGCCAGGCTGGATGGCTCTTGGAGCGACTTGGGATAACGGGAGGTGTCCCTGCCCATGGCAGGGGATGGAATGAGATGGGCTTTTCTAACCCAAAATACTCTGTTTCTCTGTTCTCTCACAGGCAGAATTTCAGTCCTTACCTTCACTGCCTGCTGGTACTGCTGAGCTGTGGCAGAGACCTTCTGCACCTCCTGTTCCTTGCTTGCAATGTCACTGAGCAGTGCCTGGGTGTAAAGAGATACAGGTCAGAGGGAACACAACATCCAAATGCATCCTTCAGCCTTTTTGGGGGTTACCATTAAATTCCCAACCCTGAGAATTCCAATCTCCTTGAGCAGCCCTGCTTTGTGCAAACAAGGCAACAGGAGGACCACAGGACCTTAGAGCACAAGAATAAATCTAATAAACATTTATATTTTCATATTTGATGTTCAGAAGTTATCTAAGTTCTGTTTCTTTTAGACTTGTTCCCTCTTCTCTCCCTGTGGAGCCCGGGGTGCTCTGGGAATTACCGCTTGGCTCTTGAGCTTCATCTCCACTTGCTGGATGTTGTCAGTCTCCTGGGGCTCGTAGTTGGGGATGTTGCACAGGAACTGGTTCACCTTGTCGTAGTTGGTGCGGTAGTTGGAGTAGGCACTTTTTGCTTTCTGCAGGGTTTGTGTTCTGTTGGGGAAATCAGCTCAGCTTCAGCCCTGTCCCAGCTCCCGTGCCTGCTGCAGAACCTCTTAACCCATCCCGCTTCCCCTGCTCCCTAAAGACACGGATTTGAGCCAGAGTTTTCTCTTGGTACCTCTGTTGCAACTAATCCGTGTTTTCCCAGCTCTACCCAGCCAGCCCATGCCAGCAACCTCTCCCTGTTCCTCCTCAGACCTCCCTGGAAGCCCTTCTGCAGCTCCTCCAGTTCCTGTGTGGTTCCACCTGCACAGCAAACTCCTGGAAGGAGCAGCAGAGGGCTCCTGCTGGTCTCACCTGTGGTCGATCTGCTTGCTGAGGTTGCTGAAGCGCTGGTTGAGCTTGTAGAGCTCTGCCTCCTGGCGCTCGATGTCGGGGCAGTGCTCCTGGAACTTGCTGGCCAGGGTGTTGGAGCACGTCTTGGTCCTCTGCAGGTTCTGCTCGGCTTCACTGAGCAGGAACTTCTTGGACTGGAGCTCACTGCCCATGGCCTGTGGGGAGGAAGCAGGAGAGGGGGATTCTCTGGGGTTTCACACTCTTATCACCCACATTGACTCCAGCAGCTGCACTGGAGCTGCAGGGCTGAGCTGCAGCAGTGCCACCTGTGGTGGAAAACAACAAGTTCAAGGCTTTCATGGTAAGCAGAACCACCTGGTAAAGCTGCCAGGGAGAAAAGCTGCCTCTGATTCCCTCCTCGACCCGCTGACCTTTAAAGGTAACCGTGCAATGTGCAAAAGAGCTGCTGATCCTCATGCAAGGCTTAGATTCTGTTCTTGCCAGTGCAGCAACTGTGAAAGCTCTTCCATGTTAGTCTGAACTTGGGATTTGATGGAAATGCTGGAGGAGCACAGAAAATTCTGGCCTAGCCAGTTCTTAGTCTTTTATAGCAGAAGAATTGCCAGTTTGGGTAGTTTTTCCAAGCAATAACTGTTCTCAAAGCCTTGCCAGGCCCATCTTTCCAGTATCGGGCCATTGTGTTGCTTTTCCTACACCATTTTATCCTTCACTTCTCTAAGAATGACGGAAGGTTTTAGTTTAGAAAAAACTTAAAGTTCATCTCATTCTACCGCCCCCCACCCATGTCCAGGGACACCTTCCACTATCCCAGGCTGTTCCAAGCCCCTGGCCTTGGGCACTGCCAGGGATCCAGGGGCAGCCACAGCTGCTCTGGGCACCTGTGCCAGGGCCTGCCCACCCTCACAGGGAACAATTTCTTCCTAATATCTAATTCAAATCTTTCCTCTTTTAGATTAAAACCAATCCTCTTGTCCTGTCAGTATCTGCCCATGTAAAAAGTCTCTCTCCCTCTTTTTTATAAGTGTCCTTTAGGCCCTGGAAGGGGCTCTAAGGACTCCTTGGAGCCTTCTCCTCTCCAGGTGAGCACCCCCAGCTCTCCCAGCCTGGCTCCAGAGCAGAGGGGCTCCAGCCCTCGGAGTGTTTTCTCTGGACCTGCTCTAACGGGTCCATGACTTTCTTGTGCTGAGGACTCCAGACCTGAACACAGCCCTGCTGTGGGAGGGTCTCACCAGTAGAGAGGGAATGAGGGAATCAATCTGCATTAGTCCTTTCATCAAATCACAAGACTTCAAGTGGCATTGGATTGGATTCGATTGGATTTGAGGATGGGAGGTGTTTGTGTCTGAAGTTAGGTGGGAATCACTGCAGTCAAGGTGAGTTCTCACCCCCAGCTGGGGGAGGCCATCCTGTCACCAAGAGATCCAAGCTTGTGAGTTGAGCAGACATCACCACAGCTTTGGAAAGTGTTTGTGCAGGTGCAGCACACCAACAGGGCAGGACACTTACCAGCAGCTCTTCCTTCTTCCTGTCCACCACCCTCAAGTCCTCCGGTACCGTGTCATCTATGACCAGCTTGTTCTCATAGCTTGACAGCAGGTCTCGGCCTTGCTGGAGGCTCCTCTCCAGGTTTGTGGCCACCTCAACTCTGTAAGGACACGAGAAAGGTGTTTAAGCACTCCTGCACCCTCCTCCTGCAGGATCCTGCCTTAGGTCAGGCTCAAGCTGGGACTGAAGCCATGACTTACTTCTCCTGGGCAGCGCTGAGCAGCTGCACCACGCGCTCGTACTTCTTGTTGGTGTTCTCCACCTTGTTCCTCACCAGGGTGGCGCTGCCCGTGTTGGGCACGGACTCGATGAAGGCCTCGCACTCCTGGATCTTCCTCGTTTTCTCCGGCTCGATCCGGCGCACCTCGTTGGTGATGTTCTGCAGGAGGAACAAAGCTTTAGAGCAGCTGAGCCAGCACCTGGTGGCTACAGAGGAGCTGCACTTGGCTGTCCAGGGTGAGGAAGGAAATCAAGGCTGAGGATTTGTGTTTGGTGGAAGGTACCTTCCAGCCCTGCAGAGCACAAAAGGATATTTTTGGCTGACTTTATTTTGACCTGTCTCTCCTTAGCAGGGAAACTCCAGCTGGGAAGTGGTTCCCAGCAGCTCCAGCTCTGTCAGGGACCTGCTGGGTTCATCTGGGCTGTTGGGCTCTGACAGACAGGGAATCCTTGCCTGGACATCAAAGTGCTGCAGGCAGTTGGGCAATTTGCTTTCTCTTGTGGTGGCACCTGGATTTTGACACAGCCCTGGGCAAGTGATGTAACCAGGACCTGAACTTCCTCCTAAACCAAGGGAGGTTTGTGGCACGGAGCCTGGCTTAATTAGGGGTCTGAAAAAGAGGAAAGGAGCTGGGTGCTACTAGCACTGGAGCCTGGAGGAGCAGGTCCACAAGGAGAAACTGCCTTGGACCACAAGGGTTTTCCTGTTCCTCTCTGAGCTGGTGATAGTGGTGGCAAAGCTAACTGTGCTCAGATGATAGGCAGGATCAAAACCTGAGGGCTTCTCTCTCATCCTTACAGCCACCACCTGCAGCCATCACCTTCTTCCTATTTGGCTGAGCTGGGCCAGAAGCAAGGCAAAGGTTTTGGGCTTCTGAGGCTGCTCATAGGGCTGCTCCCCATCTCTACTAGAAGAAGCTGTGAGCATCGCTCCACACCCCATTTCCAGGGCTCAGGCAGCACTTTGAGCACCCTTGGCTACTGAGAACCCTTCTGGAGACCCTTTGGGAGCACAGTCTCTGTCAGGCACCATCCCTCAGCTCCACCTTGAGATCCTTGGAGCGCTCGGTGCTGTCCTGCACCGCCCGGCTCTGCTCCAGTGGCGGGCGCAGGTTCGCTGTTATTGCTTTCTCCTGCTTGTCCAGGTCGCTGTTGACTTTCTCCAGCCCTGCCAGGAGCTGGCGTCCTCGAACTGATGCAGCATCTGGACAACAAGAGGAGACCAGGTTAAAGCTGGTCGGAGCTGGGTGAGGGCTCAGTCCCACTGGTGAGTGCCAAGCCCTGAGCCTGGCTGCTGTGCCCACAGCCTGGCTGCTCTGCCCCCCACCCATCCAGCACTGTTGTCCCCAGAACCCTTAGGAGATGGGAACATCCCCATAAGATGCTCCACCACCTAAGTTTGAGCCTTTTTGTGCCCCAGGCTGCCCTCCTGCCCCACACCTCCGATGCTGTCTGCCTTCAGCCCCTCATAGCGCTGCTGGAGAACGTTCTTGCAGTTGTTGGTCTTCTCCTTCACGGTCACATAGAGCTTGGCAATTCTGCAAAAGGGGACAGCAGGAGGTCAGTCAGACCCTCAGCCTCTCAATCACCCCGTCACCACCCTGGCACTGCTCCAGGAAGGAGCTCCAGTTCTGGAGAGGTTGTGGGGGCTGCTCCCTCGAGGCAGCCGTGAAGCAGGTGAGGGGAAAAGCACCCTCACCCCATGTTGGGGTGGAGCAGCGTCTTCATTAGAACAGGGGAGAGGCAGGCAGGTACCTGCCTGATTAGGGCAGAGTGGGCAGCTCCCCCTGCCATAGTGACCCCCCAGAGCAGGGGGAACCTGGGGGGCTCTGAGCCCGTTTGCCAGGTGGGATCTGGTGGGCTGGCAGGAAGGGCTGGGAATCCCTGCGGGAGGAATCCCGAGGCTTCCAGAAGGCAGGGGGTCACTGTGGGAACCAGGGCAGGAGCCCCGGGGCGCAGAGCGGGGCTGGGGAAGGGGCAGCGGGCACGTACTGCTCTGCCAGGGCTATCGCTTCTGGGTCGGGCGGGGGGATCATGAAGCAGACCCCGGGGGCGCTGATGGTGTCTCCTGCGCTGTCGGCCACTTCCCAAAGGTCGCCGCTGTTGCTGTGCAGGGTGTAGTGGGCTCCGCGGCTGATCTGGCCCTGGGGGACAGAAGCGGTCACAGCCCCGACCCCGCTCCTGTGCCCGCTCCTCCTGCCAGAGCCCGCAGGCACCGAGCCCTGCCTCTGCCTCTTGCGACAGCCACGGCCAGCGGTTCCCACTCGGGCAGGGATGAGGAGGCGTTCCCAGGGCCTGAACTTTTCGGAGAAGCAGGCGGCTGAGCTGGCTGGAGCTGCCGGCCCCTGTCCCCCGCCTGCCGCTGCCGTGGTGCCCCTCTGTCCCCTCTGTCCCATGCCTTTGGCCAGCCCCAGACTGAGCGGGTGGCGGTGGGCAGGAGGGGATGCGGGCTGGGAACGGTTCCTTTGGCCGGGACAGCAGCTCGGGGAGCGTGGGAATGTGACAGAGCTGTGCTGTCGCAACATCCCCGGGGTGGGTGAGAGGCAGCGCGGCTGCTTTTCCCCCACATCCCCCCTGCTCCTCGGCTGCAAAACCGGCTCTTCCCACCGCGGCGAGGGCGACCTTTGCCTCGCTCCCCCTGCAGCAGCCACCACCACGCTGGGGACAAGCTGCTAGTCCCTCCCCTGCCGCTCCCAGCGCCGTGCTCCCGAGCATCCCCCCGAGCATCCCCCCGAGCATCCCCCGGGCCGAGGGTGGCCGTACCTGCTCCCCCTCGTACTCGCAGAGCGCCTCCACCGGGACGGGCTGCGGCGGCGGCTGCCGGCGGTACCGCAGGGGCAGAACCTGCTGGCTGCGCTCCTGCAGCGACTGCACCACCGCCTCGTACTTCTCCAGGGCCTTCTCCTGGTCCTGGCACGGGGCGACAAAACGAAACGATAGGAAAACGGGGGAAGAACGAACTGCTGGGCTCTCACAGCCAAGGAGGAGCTCATTCCCACGCAGCCGGGACAGAGGCTGTGCCTTCTTCTGTGCTGAAGGCACCTCCTGCAGCCCTGTGTTCCCTCCTGCCTCCTTCTACAGCCGGGCTGAGGGCCGGGACCGTGCCCAGGGTTGCCATGCCAGCAGGCAGTGACAGGGCTCCTTGGTGCCCGGCCCACACTGTGTGCTGGTGGATAGCTCCACTCCCAGCTCTGATTCCAGCCCTGCCACAAGGCTGCTCTATTTCTAGCCCTGAAGGTGGAGATCCCGAGATGCTGAGTGGGATGGAGCATGCAGGAGGAGAAGGGACAGTTTTTGATAAGAGTTATCAGCTGTCCTGGGACACCTGCATCAGCTGGGCTGGCTGCAGCATGCTTGGGCTTGGATTTAGGCTTAGGCTCAGGCTCAGGCCCAGCACAGCCCTTCCCAGGTGGGTGATCTCCAGCCCAGCTCGCTGCAGCACAGCGAGTTCCACAACCTCCTCTGGCAGCAGGTCTAATTATGCTCCCACCCTTAACGAGCACTAACTCAATGAGAGAACAAATAAAAACCAGCCCAGTGAGCAATTACGTTGCTAGGGGAGAGGCAATCTCTAGCCAGGGGGAAAGGAAGAGCTGGGAAGGGGGAAGGCCGGGCACAGGGAGGCAGCAGCACGGCCCTGCTGCTCCCCGTGGAGAGAGCTGGGCCAGGTGCCCACACGGGCGGGGACGGCCCTGTGCCAGTGCCATGGGGACAGTGGCTCCTGCCCTGCCTCCCCTGCAGTCCTGCCTGCAGACACTCACATCCAGCTCCCGGAGGAGAGACTCCAGCTGGTATCTGTCCTTGAACTCCGGGCTGAATTTTTGGTCCAGGTCTGTATCCACCTTCTTCAAAAGATCCTGAGCATCCTTGGAGTCCTTCTGAAACTGCAGAGAGGGAAAGTTTCTTGTGAGAGAGGATCCTGCTGAACCATGGAGCCGACCCTGCGTGGTCTTTACACAGCCACCAGGAGCTGCTCTGGGCATCTGAATACCTGGAATACATGGAGAAAAGCAAGGGATCGCTATTCCCCTTGCTCAGGACATCAGATCAAAGGAAACAACAACCAGGAAGGAGCAGCTCATTCCATGCAGAGTCGCTGAGTCCCACCTTTTCCTGCCCTCACTTTTGTTTCACCGGCGCAGCATCACCACAGTGTGTGGGGTGTGTGGTGCCAGCGCTGCCAGCGCCAGCAGGAGGGAGAGCCAAGCCCTTCCACACACAAACCATCCCCTGGGGCAGCTGTTCTGGCAGATCCCCACAAAAGGCTCTGCCTGGGCTGGGCACCGTGGCTCAGCTTTGGCAGGAGACTCATCGGGTGGCGAACACGCCCAGGCTGTGGGAGAGGAATCCAGCCCGACCTGCTCCGTGCAGAGCCTCCCTGGCTGTGCTGTCGGATGCCATTTATCCAGCAGACATCTGTCTGCCCGCCTCAGCTGGGACACTCAGCCCTTGTGCCCGGCTTGTGGCAGCTGGGGCTTCCTACATGGACCTGTCCTGCTTCCCAGAGGAGCATGCCAGCTCTCCCCATGCCTGTTTGGGGGTGAGGGATCTCTGCTGTCCTGGGGATGAGGAAGCTGGCACTGACTGTGGTTCACGACACTTCTGCTGGAGCAGAAGCTTTCTGCAAGTCATGCTTTGGCCAAGCAGAGCAACTATCACTGCTGTTCTATCAGCACAAGGTGCTCTCCTAGCCTTAAAAATCCTGATCACTCCATCTCTTCTACTCAATTTCCCGAAAAGCAGGAATTTTTGTATTCTAGGATCTCCCACAACCCAGCACCCGCTCTGGGCTCCAACAAGCCGCTGCCCCCAGGGATGTGGTACCTTGTGGAAGTCCTCCATGAACTTGAGGTGGCTCTCCTCGCAGATCAGCAGGTTCAGGTACTCCTTCCAGTCGGCGTGCACGGCCTCGATGTGAGCCTGCAGCACAGGGTGGGGGGGACATCAGCGGGACCCCCGTGGCAGGAGAAGCCTGAACTGCCCCCCAGTTGCCATCCTGAGTGAGCAGCTCTTTGGCTGCTTCTGGAGCCACCCAGATGCTCTCAGGGGGAGCCCAGGACGGGAACACCCAAGGCTGGGATGGTCCCATGGGAACACAGGCTGTGTGCAGGTGGCACACCCTTGCGTCCATCCTCCCACCAAACAGGGACGGGTTCCACCATCGTTTATCCTCTCTAGGTGGGCACAAGGTAGGTGCCACAGGAATGAGGAAGATGGGAAGAGCTCCTTAGGTTTATCTTTCCTCCTCCTGTGGTGTTTACACATCTACAAGTGAAGGAGGCTTTTTCCCCCGTGGCATCTCAGGAACTAAAGTCACGAGTGGTGCTGGCACTGGGTCCCACTCTGGAGAAGGGCTGGGCAAGTCCTGCATGCTCCAGGGTGGGTGGAGAGCTGGGACCCATCCCTGGTGCTCACCTCGATGGCATTCTTCCCAGGGTGGTTCTGGGCCAGCAGCTGATCCCCATCAGTGTGCAGCTTGTTGATGGCCTCCTCCTTCTCCTCCAGCTTCCGGTGGATGAAGTTCTGGATGGAGAGAGGTGAGATATTGATCCCCACGCAAAGGAAGGGGACCCTGGCTGTGCTCTGGGACTGAGCAGCTCCACAGACAGTGTGCTGTTCTCCCACTGCAGCTTTCACTTTTCCTTCCCTCGCAGATGTTGCTAAAGATGTGACTGCTGCCAAACCAGCGCTGGGATAAAGGACAGGAGGGTGAGGGAGCTGTCCCTGTCATGGGGACACTTCCCCATCACGTTCTCTTTGGCAGAGGTAAGATTAACCTCACTATCCCTGTACTATCAGCTGCACATCTCAAAGCCCTTCACGATGGGTTGGAGGAGACTGAGGCAGGGGAGAAGGAACATTTCCTGCCCCCATGCAGCTGCCCTGGCCCCATGCCCAGCTCCCCTTGGCCCAGCAGCACAGGGCCAGGCTGCGGGGAGCGCTCAGACCTCGTACTGGCGGCGCCGGCTGGGGTAGTCCAGGTTGTGGTCGCTCCAGTCGTAGTGGGTCCTGTCCTTGGCCTGCTGATCCAGCCAGTAGAGCTTGTTGGTGCAGCGCTGCATGTAATCCTGCAGCGAGTTCAGGTCCTGCTGCCGCTGCTGGGAGCCGGCCTGCGGAGGGGCACGGGGACAGCTCAGCCCAAAGCTCCTCCCTGAGGGTCCCCCAGGGCCACCCCGACACGGGGCCGCTCCAGGAGGGCTCTTCCCCAGGATCCCTGGGGCTCTTACCAGCAGCTTCTGGTATCTGGCTTGGAAGTCGCTCATGTTTTCCTGGAGGAGGAGCAAGGCAAGGGTTAGGAGCGGTGGCTGGAGAGTGGTGCTCTGACAGGGGCTCGAGGGGTTTGGCTGGAAGGGGATGTGGTTTATGGGATTTGCCTCACTGTAAAGCCAGAGCCAGCGTGCGATGCTGGGCTCTCAGGCTGGGAGGGGATCTGGGCACCCCCCCAAACCTGCCCTGGGCACCCCCCCAAACCTGCCCTGGGCTGTAGCACCCGGGATGGTGGGACACCCTCCCCTTCATCCAGGGCTCAGGGCAGGGCTGACCCTCCAGGGCAGCAGGGAGAGGGGCAGGAGAGCTGACCTTGCTCCCTTCCTTGACGATGTGCGGCCCGATGGCCATGACCTCGTTGTGGAAGATGTTGTGCTCTTCTACTTGGCTGTTGACCAGCGGCAGGTCGGTCCCAAAGCCTTTGCTGCTCAGAGCAACCTGGGGTGCACAGGAGTTGGGGTTAGCAATGGGGGAGTGGGGTGAGGCTGCCAAGAGCTGGGAAACCCCTCTTGGAGCTGGGCTTGGATGAGCTCCAGTGGCTGAAGTGTACAGATGCCCCAGGAGCGTGTGGGTGAAATCAGCTGTGCTGGAGGGCAGCCATGGGAAAACCAGTTCTTCTGGCTGGAAGAGTGTAGGGAGTGGGATAAAATGAAAAATAAAGGCTGTGGAGTAGAGCCTAAAGCAGGTGGTGACTGGGGATGCTGAGGGCAGGAGTGATGCCACCTCGAGCACTGACTCTGGTGCCACAGCAGCCAGCCTTGTCCCACCACCTCTGCCCTCCCTGCCAGGATGGAGCTGCCCAGAGGTTTTCCAAGTGTCTCTATGGGGAGCTGCAGCAGTCCCTGCCCAGCTGGTGCCACTGGCCAGGCAGTGACACTGGTGGCCCCCTTGGTACCTGTTTCTCCTCGATCACAGTTGACCAGTTGACCTGGGGCTGGATGTGCTGCAGGGGGAAGTTGTAGATCTGGCCATGTTTCACACGCAGGTTTTCCACGCGTTCCTTCAGCTGCCGGATGCTGCGGGAAGGGAAAGGTGAGGGTGGGATGCGGGATGTGGGCACGGGCTGGCATTAGCTGGCATTGTTGGTGGGTGTAGCTGATCCTCTCCAGGCCCCTGCTGATGGGGGGCTGTCCTTAGGGGAGAGCCCAGGTGGGATGGCAGCAGCTCTGCTGTGCTGGGCTGAGGTTCCTGTGCTCTGCCCTCTGCCAGGGGCTGCTCCCGTGGCTGTGAGCTCAGGGCAGGCTGCACCTGACACAGTGTGGGGCACAGTATGGGCAGGTGCCACCTTGCCACGCTGCCAGCATCTCCCACTCCACGTGCCCAGGATGGTGTGGGTCACACACCCTAACGGGAGCTGGGATGGTGTGGGTCACACACCCTAACGGGAGCTGGGATGGTGTGGGTCACACACCCTAACGGGAGCCGGGATGGTGTGGGTCACACACCCTAACAGGAGCTGGGATGGTGTGGGTCACACACCCTAACGGGAGCTGGGATGCAGAGGTGACCCCCACTGCAGGCAGCAGCCGAGCAGAGGCCTCCCCCTCGTCCCAGGGCTCTGGGGACAGTGCCCCTGTGGCACTCACTCTTCTGTGATCATGTCCCCCTGGGGGTGCTTCATGTGCCGGGCCACGGCCGCGTCCCCGTCCAGCACGTAGAGCAGCTTGTCGGACTCGGAGAGTTTCTGTGCTGTCAGCTCCTTGTACTGCGCCAGCTGGCACGCCTTGATCTTGTGCAGGTCCTGTGCCACGGGGACAGGAGGAAGGGTCACCACTTGGTGGCCAAGAGGTCATCCCACCCCTCTTCTGGCACTGGAGAGGAGCAGAAGCTCTGCTGTCTCCCATCCACCTGGGATGGATTTTGCTTTTCCCCTCTCCTGTCACAGGCTCACGGGATGGTTTGGGTTGGAAGGGACCTCGAGGACCATCCAGCTCCAGCTCCCTTGCCATGGGCAGGGACACCTTCCACTTGACAAGGCTGCTCTGACCTCACCTGCTGGGGAAGGGCTGGGAGCTGCATCACCTCAGGAGGGATCCTTTGGGACCAGGATGGTTCATCCTGCTGGGGTGCACACCCCACTCTGCACAGTCCTGACCCTGGGAGGGCATTTCGGGGCTGGAACACCCTCCCACCCTCTTCCCACAGGCGGGGGAGAGGAGAGGAGAGGAGAGAGAGAGGAGAGGAGAGGAGAGGAGAGGAGAGGAGAGGAGAGGAGAGGAGAGGAGAGGAGAGGAGAGGAGAGGAGAGGAGAGGAGAGGAGAGGAGAGGAGAGGAGAGGAGAGGAGAGGAGAGGAGAGGAGAGGAGAGGAGAGGAGAGGAGAGGAGAGGAGAGGAGAGGAGAGGAGAGGAGAGGAGAGGAGAGGAGAGGAGAGGAGAGGAGAGGAGAGGAGAGGAGAGGAGAGGAGAGGAGAGGAGAGGAGAGGAGAGGAGAGGAGAGGAGAGGAGAGGAGAGGAGAGGAGAGGAGAGGAGAGGAGAGGAGAGGAGAGGAGAGGAGAGGAGAGGAGAGGAGAGGAGAGGAGAGGAGAGGAGAGGAGAGGAGAGGAGAGGAGAGGAGAGGAGAGGAGAGGAGAGGAGAGGAGAGGAGAGGAGAGGAGAGGAGAGGAGAGGAGAGGAGAGGAGAGGAGAGGAGAGGAGAGGAGAGGAGAGGAGAGGAGAGGAGAGGAGAGGAGAGGAGAGGAGAGGAGAGGAGAGGAGAGGAGAGGAGAGGAGAGGAGAGGAGAGGAGAGGAGAGGAGAGGAGAGGAGAGGAGAGGAGAGGAGAGGAGAGGAGAGGAGAGGAGAGGAGAGGAGAGGAGAGGAGAGGAGAGGAGAGGAGAGGAGAGGAGAGGAGAGGAGAGGAGAGCCCGGGAAGTGCGGAAAGGTTGGTGCAGGAGGCAGAGGGGGAGCCTGTGAGTGTGGGACCGTGCCTTGCTTACATTTTGCATTCGGGAGTCGGTCTCCACGATGTTTTTCTCCACCTGGTCAGCATTTTTCTGCAGGCGCTCGATGAGCTCGGTCAGCTCTTTGCTGGAGATGCTGGGGAGAGAACGGGGGTCTTGTCACCCCACGGAGGCAGCCACAGCTCCCGGGGGTGGCCGGGGGTGCCGTGGCCCCGGGGGTGGCCGGGGGCCAGCCGAGCCTGCCAGGCACTGCAGCTGGGAGTGACTCACTGCTGCCTTCCAGCACTTGCCAAAATACTCAGCCAGTGGGACGGATGCCTGAGCCTCCCTCGGCTTCAGAGCAGGAAAGAAAAGAGCTCTTTGCAGGGACAGGGAGAGAATCACAGCATATCCTCAGCTGGAAGGACCATCAGCTCCTGGCCCTGCACAGACACCCCAACAATGCCACCCTGTGCCTGAAAGGGGGGGTCTGGTGTGGAAACAGTGGGGCTGGAGCAGCAGGGAGGCCCTGGCCCCCATGCCCATGGGGCAGGGGCCCCGTGGAGGCTGCTGCCCCTGGGCAGCCCCTGCCTGCAGCCTGCTCTGCCCTCTGTGCCCCCTCTGAGCTGCCCTCTCTGCCAGGAGTTATTCACACTTTAAACCAGGACAGGGATGGGGTCACAAACATTGCATCTCCTGCGGAGCTTTCTCCCGTGCTGGGCACTGGTTTTGCTCCCAGGCTGGCAGGGTGCAGCCCAAATATTCCCATCCAAGCACAGAGACATGGAGCAGAGGCACAACAACCCGTGACACAGCCTCTGCATTGCTGGGGTTATTTTAAACATTTCGTCTCTTTGCTGTCACTTGGCTGCAAGGAGAGGCTGCAGCACGCCAGGGCCAGTGCCAGGCACTGCCCGCAGCTCTCCCACCCCTGAGCAGGGCAGGAGCAGCGTGTGCCCCCCAAATCCCTGCAGCCAGAGGGGGCTGGGGCTGCTGGCAAGGCTGGGGTGTCCCAGCTGTGCTGCTTTGGCTCAGTCCAGGCCCAACCACCTTAATATGAGCTTTAATTGCCTCGTTATGTGGGGGCAGAACTAATCTTTATGTGGCACTGGGAAGTGGAGAGGACGAGTGGGGCTGGCTGGGGGAGCAGCAGCACCCAGCAGTGCTGGCTCACGGCACAGAGAGTTCCTGCATCCCCAGGTAGAATCCCATGGGATTGTAAAGGTTGGAAAACCCTCTAAGTACACCGAGCCCAACCATTCCCCCAGCACTGCCAAGGCCACCACTGACTTGTGTCCCCAAGTGTCACCTCCACATGGCTTTTAAATCCTTTCAGGAATAGTGACCCCACCACTGCCCTGGGCAGCTGTGCCAGTGCCTGACCACCTTTTCCATAAAGGAATTATCCCAATATCCAACCTAAATCTCCCCTGGCACAGCCTGAGGCCATTTCCCCTTGTCCTGTCCCTGTCCCTGGGAGCAGAGCCCAACCTCCCCTGGCTGTCCCCTCCTGTCAGGAGTTGTGCAGAGCCACAAGGTCCCCCCTGAGCCTCCTTTTCTCCAGGCTGAGCCCCTTCCCAGCTCCCTCAGCCCCTCCTGGTGCTCCAGCCCCTTCCTCAGCTCCATTCCCTTCTCTGGACCCCCTCCAGCCCCTCAGTGTTGGGAGGGCCCAGAAGTGACCCCCAGATTGGTGCTGCAGCTCCCCCAGGACTCTGGTGCTCAGTTTCAGGACCTGTTCCTGCCTGCCCCGTGTGCTGTCGCTTCAGTGCAGCAGAACAAACTCAAACCCCAGCTCTGGGCTCGTTCCTCCCTCCCTCAGACCTGCCCCAGGCTGCAGGAGCCTTGTGGCATCCAACAGCTCCAGAAAAGTTCACACTTCCCTGGGAAGTTCTGGTATGGGCATAGTTTACGCTGATTTTTTTCTTTTTATAGAAGCTGCATCATCAGGATGGTACTCGGAGGTTTGTGCCCATCACTGTGCCTGCTGCCTGCCTGGCACCTCCTGCACCAGCAGCAATGAACCCATGGGCATTCCTGGGCACAGGAGACAAGGAAGGGGTCACTGGGAGTTGTGGTTGCAAGAATTCCAGGGATGATTCTCATTCTGTGTTCAATAATCACAGCTGGAGGGTGCAGGGTGCACTGGGAGATGGGATGTGGGTGGCTGGCTCCTGCTCCAGTGGTGGAAGTAGCTCCTCAAAATCCACTTTGGGGTTTCTTCCCACAGAAAGCAGGGCAGAAGTGGGGTGGAATCAGTGGTTTGGAGTGGGTGACTGAAATGTGCTGCCTGTGTTTGGGTCTCTCCAGGTGCTGGTTGCTCAGAGCTGGCATCTCCTGCATCCTGCAGAGCCTGTGGCCACCAAGGAGCCTTCCTCACCTCCCAGCCATGCACTGGGGGCCAGCTGAGCTTGGAGGGTGAGGGAGGTTCATTGTCCAGGTGGGAGCTGGGGATGCTCACGGTGAGGGCCGGGAGCTGGACTGGTCTGAGCTGGGGACGAGCTGGAAGCTCTTGCTGCCTCCTCCCCCTGTGCCCTGCCTCGGTCCCAGTGACTCCAGCAAGTCCAAGGATGGATCTTCAGGGTTTCAGTGGATCTGCAGCATGGATGGGAAAACCATCCTAAAACCCAGGAGAAGTCTGAGCTCTTTCTAGTTCTAGTTTGGACGGAAGCCTCTCAGTTGTGGGGAGGAAATAAACCTAAGGCAGGGGTTTTTTGGATCCAGGGCTGTGGTTCAGGCTGTGACCTGGAGAGCTGAGCCTGGAGCCTCAGCCCAGCCTTTTGCTCACTTTGCACCAGCAAAACTGATCTCAGGTGCTGAAGCAGCGAGTGCAGCAGCCAGGCCTGACCCTTCCCCTCAGGTACCGGCCCTGCCGAGCCACTTTGGGGTGAGCATGTTGTGTGTGGCCACGGATGAGTCCCCAGTCCCCTTCTCTCTGCTCCTCTCTCAGGCTGGAGCCACGAGATCTCCTCGTCCCCGTCATCACCTGTGCCCTGCCAGCCCCTTCCCAAGCTGGGGTGCTGCCCCTGGACCCCCTCCTGCCCTCAGTGACCCCAGGGCTGAGGCAGAGTCACCCTCCAGCCCCGTGGGATGGTGACATCCCTTCTCCATCACTGCAGGGCCGGGAGAGGGGAGGGGCAGGGGAGGGAAGGGCAGGGCAGGGCAGGGAAGGGCCATTCCCTGTGTTGGAGGCATCCAGAAACTGCAGGTCTGGGTGACCAGGGCAAAGAAATGCAGCCTTGCTCAGAGCAAGCAGGGACATGCTGGGAGGTGATGTGGGCATGGCTGGGCTCTCCTGACACACCAGAGGAGCCCTTTGCTCTCTCCACCTCTGTGGTTTAAGGAGAGTCACCAGCTGAGGCTGTGGGACAGGCAACTCTCATAAAAACTCCCATGGGAGCTGCACCTCAAACTGCAGCATCGTGCAGCCTGTCCTGCCTGAGCTCAGCTGTGCTCCACCCATGCTGCTGCAGCTGGAAATGCAGGGATGCAGGTGTGCAGGAGCTAACAGAGCAACGAGAGAGAATGGGAACCTCCCATGGAAGATCTCTCTTATTTGGGCATTTATTTCTCCACACTTTGGTGCCACTTCATAAACCAGCTTGGACATCACTGGTGTGAGAATACCAGGCCAGTTAATTACCATCAGGCCAGTTAATTACCCACCTGTCCCCAGCACAGCTGGGGCTATGTGGATAAACCAGAGGAGCAGCACTGTCCCTGCATCCAGCTGGATGTTAAACAGGGGAAGTTGAAGCCTGGCTGAAATCTCCCTGCCAAGGGATGGAGGAGTTTGGCTTCATCTGCTGCAAGGGGGAAGATGCTGGAGTGCCAGGAAAAGGAGGAATGGCTCCCACTGCCAGAGGGCAGGGATAGATGGGGTATTGGGCAGGAATTGTTCCCTGGAAGGGTGGGCAGGCCCTGGCACAGGGTTCCCAGAGCAGCTGTGGCTGCCCCTAGATCCCTGGCAGTGCCCAAGGCCAGGCTGGACAGGGCTTGGAGCAGCCTGGGACAGTGGAAGGTGTCCCCGTGTCAGGGATGGGATGAGATGGGCTTGAAGCTCCCTTACAGTGCAATCCATTCCGTGATTCTGTGCAGGAGAAGCACAAATTGTTGGCCAAAGCAGTGAGGAAGCTTTGGCTGTCCCAGGAAAAGTGTGTGGATGGGACTGATAGGATGCCAGCAAGAGCATTGGATGCATCCAGGCTTGGAGCAGAGCTGCTGGCAGGGGAAGCCAAAGGGATGCCAGGGCCAAAAAACAGGCTGGGGGTGGCTGGAGCATGGAGCAGAGATGGGGAGGGAGGGAGAAGTGCAGAATTTGGCCAGAGCCCAGCTGGGATGGGCAGCAGGCACGAGGCTGGGCAGAGCCAGGAGCAAAGGTGCCCAGGGCACAGCCCCTGCCAGGCTGCAGCACAGGGGGAATGCAGAGCTGCTCTGCTGGAATAGATAAGGCTTTGTTTGAGAGATGAAAAAATAAATAAATAAAAGCCTGGAAAAACTGGCTTTGCCATTTCTGGAGAACTTTAACATTCTCTGGTCAGGAAGGAAAAAATGATCTCTCTGATGGAAAGCTGTGCTCAGCAGAAGAGTTGGTTTTTGTCAGTGCCTTTGCCTGGCTGGGGTGAAGGACCCCAGGTCATTCCCATGGGAATGGGAGCTGCTTTTGGGGTTTCTCCCAGCTCAGGGACCAGGAGGAAACTGCACCCTGGCAGGCAGCACTTCATCCTTTACCACAGTTCTGCCCTCAAGACCTCGCTTTCAGAGGGGTTCAGCTGTTTCTGAAGGCTTAGGGGGGGTTTTAGGATTCAGGTTTTTCTTTCTTCTGTTTTCTTAGGGTTTTGGTGATTTTTCTTAGTATTTTAGTTGTGATTTGTTTGGGTATTTTTATTAACAAAGGTTGTCAACAGACAAATATGATCATAATTACTGTAATGTGAAAACTTTGCTGCTAAAAACCAGACATTTCCTCTATTCTTTTTTCTTTTTCTCTTCTCATTAGGTTGCACCCTCACTGGTAAGAGCAGGTTTTGGAGCAAACCATCCTGAGATCAGTTTCTCCAGGATGTGCAAAGCTCTTGTGCTTGCTGGCAGGTGGTAGAAAATGGGTTTGATTTCTCAAGTTTCCTTTTTTCCAAACAAGGAGGCTGTTTCCTTAATCCCTCCAAGGGAGGGACGTTCAGACACTCCTGAATTTTGACTGCCCCAGCTGAGCGAGCTCCCTGGGAAGGCTCCTGCTGGGATTTGTCCTCTGTCCTGCTCAGGGATTCTGCTGTCCTGTCACAAACCCTTCCCACCCCAGAGGTTTCTCCTGCTGGGATGACTTGGCCAGGGACAGGGACAGGGGAGGTGGGTGAGGATGGGTCTGACCCCACCACTGGGAGGGACAATCAGCACAGCAGGCAGTGCCCAGCCCCTGCTGCCCTCATTCCATCCCCATTCAATGCCCATTTGCAGAGATTCCATAGAAATCTTCCCATATCAGCCCTGCTGCTGGAGGCCGGACTTTAGGAGGAATTAAACTGAATGAATCCTCCAGAAGGCCACAGCACAGAGCTAAAAATGTCCTTAAAGCTCCCCCAGCCACAGCTCCCACTGCATGAAATTCTCTCATGCTGCATTTAATGAGACTGGAGTGAAACTGTGGCAGGGTAGAGAGCACAAGGGCTGGGCTCTGGCTACGGTAATTCAGGTTTGGGAGAGATTAGGATCTGGCTGAAAACTCAGAGCAGAGTTCTGTCAAGCTGCCCACGTCAGGGTGTAGCTGGACAGCAGGCTTGCTGTGCTCAGCCCAGCCTGTTCCAGTTGTATTTATCTTGCTTGTAGGAACGGTGATATTTTTTTGTAATCTGCATGGAAATGAGGGCAGAAGCGGGCGGGCGATGGGAGGCTCGCTCCGCCCTCAGCCCTGAGCAGCTCCTGACTCACCTGCTGACTCCAGCCCTTCCAAACAGCCTCTGGAAATGGGTGCCAGCCCTGCAGGCAGAGCTGTCCCAGTGCCTGCACACCCTCTTACCTGGGGAGGGACACTGGTGAGGGTCCCCAGGGCTGGGAGCGCTCCTGGGTGGGTGCTCTCACCCCAAGGACTCCAAGGATGGACAAATTTCCCGCTGCCAGGAGGGAGAGTTTCAGCAGCAGCTGTGAAAGCTGAGCTGGTTTTTATCGTAAAATTATCAAATGGTTTGAATTAGATGGGCAGGGGCACCTTTCACTATCCCTGGCTGCTCCAAGCTCCATCCAGCCCGGCCTTGGGCACTTCAGTGAGGGCACCTCCCTCCCTGTTTGCTGCCTGCCCAGCCTGGACTATCAAAGAAAGGAGCCAACCTCCTGATTTCTAAGCATGGCAAGGGTCTGAGGAACGTGATGTGGAAGGAGGCTGATGATTTTCCCCACACTGTGGCTCTGTTCAAGGCTTGTGCCTTCCCTTCCAGGGACACACATCCGTGTAACAGCGCAGTGGTCAGGGCTGGATTCCCAGGGCCGTCCCATAGCCAGGGATGAGAGCAGAATAAAGCAATCAAGTCCATGAGACAAAAGAGATGTCACCAGGATGAGAAGACAAGAGATGTCATCATCCTCCAGGATCCCCAGCCAAGGCCAGGAGATGCCCAGGGATGGGTGGGGATGGCTACTGAGCCTGGAGGCCTCGAGCCCAGGCAGATCACAGAGCTGCAGCAGATATTCCTAAGGAGAGACTTGGAGTCTGGTGCTGCTGAGGGCCACTTTGGGGCTGGGACAGGGTCACACCAGGGGACAAAGAGTTGCTCATGGGGAGGTTGCAGCACCTGGCTTGGGTGCCAGTGCTGTTCATGGGGGTGTTCCCATCCTGGGCAGGCTTTGTCCCGAGGCTGAGGAAGCCACCAAAGCTCCCATGGCTCCTCTCCAGGCTCTGTCCTGCTGCTGGACGGTGTTCCCCGGGCAGCCCCTGCCTCCCCGAGCTGAGCCCGTGGCCGTGGCTCCCGGGGGTGGCAGGACACGCTCCGGTGCCCCTCTCTCTTGCCAAACCGGCGCTGGGCTCTCGCCCTGTCCCTCGGTGCTTTGAAGGCTCCGTCACGGCTCCCGCGGTGTCGAAATCCCGGTCCCTGCTGCCGGCGGGGGCGGGCGGCTGATTTGAGGAGTGTTGCTGTGTTTTGCTGGCAGCAGAGCTGGGCGGGAGCCGCCCGGGAGCCTGGCAGTGCCTGGAGCAGGGGACGGGGCAGGAGCTCCTCGCTTCTTCTTCGCAATCCTCCTCCAGCAAGTTGTTCAACCGGTCGGGCACCGGCACCGGCTTCCCCATCTTGATGCTGGGGCTGTTTCCACACGGTGGGAGTGTTCCCTGGATTCGCAGATGTTTGTAAACTCCAAGGCAGGAATTAACAAATTGGGGTAATAAGCACAGCGATCCCCGAGGTGTGCACGGACAGCCGGGGTGCGGGGAGGGAGGGAGGGTGGCCCCGGGCACAGCCCTGCGCGGCTTCCTCAGCCACCACCAGCCAGAAAAACAGAGGTTTCAGCCCGGCCCGCAGCCTCCGGAGGTGCTTTGGCACCTGCCCAGGGCCGCTGGGCTGCAGGCAGGGCGGCGGAGGGAAGCTTCATCCTTCCTGAGCCGATGCCCGGCGGATGGAGAGAGCGCGGGGTACCCAGGGCTGGCAGCGTGGCCCCACGGTGGGCACCCCGCACCGGGCAGGTCTGTCTCCTCCTGCTTCCCAGCATCCCGATGCTCCCGGAGCCCTGTGCTGCCAGCCCCGGTGGGGGTTTCTCACTTTCCAGCCGCCCACAACCCCCCGAAGTCCCGAAACGCGCCTGGGTATTGGCACCATCCTCCACCCGGGGCCACCAGGGAGGTGCGGAGCCTCCGAGGGCTCCGTGCCACCCCCGGCTCCTCCTGCCTGCCCTCCCCGGGGCTTTGGCAGCCTGGGCGGCCCTGCCGAGCCAGCCGGGCTGCCCCGAGCCTTGCCCAGGGCTGGAGCCTCAGCCCCGGGAGAGGGAGCTCCGCAATGCCCAGTGCCAGGGCAGCAGCGGGCACAGGCTCCCCTGGGCAGGGAGCAGCCGGGGGCTCCCCTGCGTGGGCTGGCTGGTCCCTCTCTGTGTGCCCAGCCCCTGCAGCAGCTCCCCAAAGGCGGATTTTTGGGAGAGGGCGGCTGCTCGGGCTCCACCAGCCACGACTGGTGCCGGTGGAGAGGACTGGGAGGGGATGAAGAGCCACGGGCTGGGATCATGAATCCTTGAATCACTCAGAATCCTGGAGCGCTCCACATGCTCCAGAGCCCCTGCAGCTCCTCTGGGAAGCACGGGACACGTTTCTGAATTAATCCCAACATCCACCTATTCGGAAAAACATCCCGGTCCAGCCCGGAGAGGCTGAGCCTTCCAGGGGAGGGATTTTTACACCTTTTCCCTTTTATCAGTGACCTTTCACAGGGCGCATTCAACACGCTGCTTTTTTTTTTTTTTTTTTTAACCAACCAGTACAACCGAAACGCGTCCCCACCCGTCCGAGGGAACCGAGGAAACGACGATGGACCAAATCCTCGGTCCCGAGGGAACAGGGGCGAAGCACAGAACAACCAGACTATTTTTCCCTACGAGCTGACCCAGCACACACCTGGGAAGCGAAGGAACCTGCTCGCTGGAGCTGCTGCGATGGGAGGGGACCTGGGAGACACAACCTCGGAGCTGACACTTCACGGGGGGGCCAAAAATCGGAGTTCCCACACGGTTCTCAGGGGCTCTACCACCACTCAGGGGGTGCCCGCAC